>NC_140637.1:10040000-11387500 GCF_057382275.1 Copadichromis virginalis
GCCCTTGTAATGTAGTATCTAATTTCACACTTACAAGGCATACATTACAGTAATCTATTAGAAAACATTCATGACAAGGTGACAAACATTTTTCACCTCCACTGTTCTCAGTATTTTATTCAGCATTGCTATTCGGGACTGCAGACTATGATTCGAAGTATCCTTCTGATCTAATACTCTTTTCAGCATCACCAAAGACCACCAAGGATAAAATGTTTGATTTCAAAATGTTGTCTTTAATGTTTCTAGGGGAAAAAGTAGACAGTGTGACGGTAGGGACGCAGGAATGTTTACAGAACACTTGGTAAAACACAAAATTAATAGAACCTGGCAGCATGATTACTATATAACTCTGCTCACCCGATTCAATTCCCAAACTGGAGATAACAGGATAATGGATAGATGTGTCCTCTGTGCAGTGTCCATGGGCTGATGCTGCTTTTATTTTCTATGCACACGGCAGATATGCGGCCTTATTCAGGCCTGTTATTTTTGCTGTCAGATGTGAGTGAGGATGAGGGGAGATGAAAAAAGGCCGATACACAGCAGGGAGACTGAAAAAACGGAATACTCTTACCAAGATAGATAAAAGAAAGAGATCATTCACTGAAGTAAACTTTACTATCTTGTGTTACGTGGGTGTTTTTCTTCTTTTGGCCAATGAAATAAACAGATGTCAGTGTTTTGTTTTACTTTTTTTTATTGGATTTTTTTTTTTTTTTTGTTTATCCTGGAGGATGTTTATGCTGCTGCCAGTGAGTAGCAATGGCAAGGCTTTAGGTGATGGAACTAAGTCTTAGTAAAACAGACAACACTTTAGAGGCTTGTGTTGTTTCAGGCTGCCTCTTGCCTCAATCTGCATAGGCAACGGGGTTAATTAGGAAACCCACTTTACTGATGTGTTTCAAAGGATGAAATTAAAAATTAACTGACAGCCCTTTCACGCCAGCGGGAAACCATGGTGGATAAACAAGGAGAACACCCTGCCCTGGTTAGAAGCTCTCAGTGAAAGTATTCTGGCTTTTCCCATGACATAACAAGGAACAGAAGTACTACAGCACAGATGTTATGATCAAAGTGGATTGTGTTCCCCCTATGACGTATGTATGCCTTAAAAACGTTCTCCTCCAAACTTTTTTAAAGTTTTCTCTTTGATGACCGAGAAAGGTCCGGCGTAAATTCAAAACCAGAAAAAGTAAGAAAAGAATGAACCAGCGTTTGTCTGAGTAGATACATGTAAAGGTAGACTAAATCCTCTTTGTTTATTTAGGCATTTTTACAAGATGTGTAACGCCACAGTCAGCGCTCGTCTGAAATGTCTTGACGTCTTCCGGATACGAGCCTTTCCTTGGTACAAAATGTTTGTTCAGGATTAGCAGTGAGCAAGAAGGGAAGATGCAAAGATAGAAGATATTACAAAGATATTACAAAACACAAGTGCAGAAGCACTGAGATGTTGTTAAACGTATTAGAGATGGTGAAATGCAAATTGAAATGTAGATTGCAGACGGCAGATCTTCAGGAAAGATTGCTTAATTTTATAGAGGGATATTGTTGCACTGTTTATCTAATAAACTCAGTGTGATTGCGGCTAATTGAAGGGGAATGGCGTTATTGATTTTATGGACATAATCTGGAGGGTCTTATAATGGAAAGGGTGATTTGGAATTCTAATAGCTTTGGATTACTCTGTGATTATATGGTCATTTGGAATTCTCTAGCTGAAAGCGTGAAAATAATATCAAACTAGGAAATGAAAGTCATGCCTTACAAAGATCCAGTATTCAGGCACGGTTCTCTATTGTAAGGATTCAATGTGCAAGGCCATCCTGATAAATATATGTCAAATTACAGCATATTTATGTTTTTTTAAGCCTGCTTTGGTTTCTTTTTGTGAAAAATACCTGAGTCTTGACATGATAAATGATGTCTGAGTTGATAGATTTGCCACTGTGAATTCAGCAGCATTCTTCAATGAAAACAGGTAGTATGCTTTATGATGCTAATGCATTGTAATATGACCTACAATATGGTTTCATTATTTAAATTGAGATTATTGTTGAAAGTAATGATTAATTCAGCTTTAATAAATATCTTAGGCTATAGCCAGAATGGGAACTTGCAGCTCTGGAAAAAGGGTTCATTTTGTCATATTAGAAGGATCCTCCTCCTACCTCTTTAATTTTAGTTTTAGAAAGAAATGGTCAAAACAAGATACATCAATAGTACATGGCAGACTAAATAATGCTTATATGTTATAAAATACTGGACATTTTTGTAGACATTTAAAAGCAGGATCAAAAGTATTCTGAAATGATCCTAATTTGCAGATATCAAAGTACCAGAAACTGGGTATTGATAACAGAAATCTATATCTACCAGTTTGTTAATATATAAAAAAAGGATGCTTCCATTTCAAAATTAGCCAAAACACCAAGAGCTGCACAGTGTAAAGGCTTTTTTAAAAAATGTATGTGTGTCTCTCTAGAAATGGCATGGCAAATCAGATCAATGCGGGACAGCTGAAGCAGGATCGATATGTTTTTGATGTAAGGGCGAACTCTTGTGTTAAAAATTGCTAGGAATTGTGTGGGATCTTGTAGGTTGAGGCAGATGTTCTCAGGATAAATCTGGAGGTCTGCACTATTACAAACTGTTCCAGTGTATAAACCTGAAGTCTGTGTATGACAGCTGACCTGTAAGAAGACGTTCTTCTCATGTCCTGTCCTGTAAGTGTGTGCAGGAAGTGCTGCTAAAAAAAATCAAATAATTAGCACAGGTGTAATTTAGTTAACTGTAATGTTTATGTTCAAGTGATTCATTCTCACCCTCCAAGATGCTGCTGTTTGTGTGATACCTCACATGTATACTATATTTGCTTGTAAAGGTGTTGAGTTATTGGTAGATTTAAAGTTAATTCACAGTAAAATAGTAAAATCTTGTGGAAAAAAACAGAAGCCTTGACTTTGATTATGCTGTCATAAGAACTTTATGTTTCTAGTGCTTCCTTATCTGTCTCTGGTACTGCTCGCTTCTTCCCCCCTCGGAGAGCTTTTTTTCTAGTGTCATATGTTAGATTTGTATTGTTGATTGTCATTTATGCTTAGAAATATCTACTCATATATGCTTAGAGTTTTATAATCAATGTCATGTTGGTAGAGGTTTGATCCTTAGTAGTCCGTGGAGACTCTGTGTGCCTCCCAGAGCACTCTGGCATGCACACACAACATAAGAGAGGTTATATCTGCTCTTACTGATTTAGGCTATAGGACGACACCTACTCTGTATCTGGTTAAGTATAAGAGCCTTTTGTTTAGATGGACCGCTAGACTCCTGGCACCAGCTTTGGGGAGTCTTCACGGGGTCACATCTTGACCACACACACACACACACACACACACACGGTATTCTTTGTCCACATGTATACCTATATGAAACGCCATATGTTAATGAACCTATGCATATTCATGTAACCACAATAAAAGGAGTGCTCTGGGGAACCTGGCTGAGAACTTTGCCTACTTGTGTCTTGTTTTTGCTATGTAGTAAATTGTCCTTAACGTTCCAGCGAATAGGTTTATGCTACAAACCTATCATCATATACGTCCTCTGTTTTCTGCTCTCTTCCCTTCTCTGCTGTCCTGGTTATAAAAAAAAAAGGATAGAATAAGCATATGCCAAGAAAAACTAGCCAGATGTTTCACATTTGGATGTGATGATTAAATTACAAGCATGTTAATTATCCACTTATCCATTATTTGAACACAGCTACGAATATAAAATCATAAAAATCTTCTTGGGGATTAGCCAGGTGTGCCTTGGAATTAGTCGTGTTAAAATGATTTAACATGTGAAGGTGTCATAAGTGGTTTGCCTTCTGACAGGAAAGTTTTAAAAAATGACTGAGCTGGCTAACTAGCTAACGAGCCACATTATTTACCTACCTGAGTTTGTAAGAGCCGATCCTTTACATGAAGGCATCCTTTGCTCATTCATCCTTTGCATGAAGGACCGTTTCCATAGGTCCTTCCTCCCTGCAGCTGTCAGACTGCACAATCAAAACTGCTCCCAACAAACACAGATGTTTACATCAGCGCTGTAATTTGCACTATCGTAATCAACCGAACAACTACTACTTTTATAACTTGCACATTACTTTTCTCAGTTTATATATACTAACTTATTGGAAGTCACATGTCTACTTTTAATGCACAGGTATGATACACAATCTGTACTTTTCAAGTTATTCTAAATATTCTTACTATTTAAACATCTTTCAGTATCCTGCTCTGTTTGCACACTACAACCTGGGTTTGCCACTTATCTGTACTTCAATTTTAATAACTATACAGTACTGTTTTGGTAACTATTGTCCATGATGTAAATATGCAAAAAAAATTGTGTGCTTCTGTTCTATGTCCTGTTCTGTTTGTATACAGTGGGGCAAAAAAGTATTTAGTCAGCCACCGATTGTGCAAGTTCCCCCACCTAAAATGATGACAGAGGTCAGTAATTTGCACCAGAGGTACACTTCAACTGTGAGAGACAGAATGTGAAAAAAAAATCCATGAATCCACATGGTAGGATTTGTAAAGAATTTATTTGTAAATCAGGGTGGAAAATAAGTATTTGGTCAATAACAAAAATACAACTCAATACTTTGTAACATAACCTTTGTTGGCAATAACAGAGGTCAAACGTTTACTATAGGTCTTTACCAGGTTTGCACACACAGTAGCTGGTATTTTGGCCCATTCCTCCATGCAGATCTTCTCGAGAGCAGTGATGTTTTGGGGCTGTCGCCGAGCAACACGGACTTTCAACTCCCGCCACAGATTTTCTATGGGGTTGAGGTCTGGAGACTGGCTAGGCCACTCCAGGACTTTCAAATGCTTCTTACGGAGCCACTCCTTTGTTGCCCGGGCGGTGTGTTTTGGATCATTGTCATGTTGGAAGACCCAGCCTCGTTTCATCCTCAAAGTTCTCACTGATGGAAGGAGGTTTTGGCTCAAAATCTCACGATACATGGTCCCATTCATTCTGTCCTTAACACGGATCAGTCGTCCTGTCCCCTTGGCAGAAAAACAGCCCCATAGCATGATGTTTCCACCCCCATGCTTCACAGTAGGTATGGTGTTCTTGGGATGCAACTGAGTATTCTTCTTCCTCCAAACACGACGAGTTGAGTTTATACCAAAAAGTTCTACTTTGGTTTCATCTGACCACATGACATTCTCCCAATCCTCTGCTGTATCATCCATGTGCTCTCTGGCAAACTTCAGACAGGCCTGGACATGCACTGGCTTCAGCAGCCGAACACGTCTGGCACTTCGGGATTTGATTCCCTGCCGTTGTAGTGTGTTACTGATGGTGACCTTTGTTACTTTGGTCCCAGCTCTCTGCAGGTCATTCACCAGGTCCCCCCGTGTGGTTCTGGGATCTTTGCTCACCGTTCTCATGATCATTTTGACCCCACGGGATGAGATCTTGCGTGGAGCCCCAGATCGAGGTAACGAGTGGGGGACAGAAAGGCTTCTTACAGAGAACGTTACAGGTCTGTGAGAGCCAGAGATTTTCCTTGTTTGAGGTGACCAAATACTTATTTTCCAGCCTGATTTACGAATAAATTCCTTACAAATCCTACCATGTGGATTCATGGATTTTTTTTTTTCACATTCTGTCTCTCACAGTTGAAGTGTACCTCTGGTGCAAATTACTGACCTCTGTCATCATTTTAGGTGGGGGAACTTGCACAATCGGTGGCTGACTAAATACTTTTTTGCCCCACTGTATGTGTCTTTTTGCTGCTGTTACAACCAAATTTCCCTTTGTGGGACAATTAAAGTCTTATTCTATTCTATTCTATTCTATTCTATTGTAGTGAATCAGAAGACCAAACTCTCATCGAGTGAGAGCCGTCTCCCCACTTTTTTTTTTAAACAAGGTTTGTTGTGTTGCCACATTATTTAACTGTCTTCCCACATACATCGCACACAGCATCATTTCTATGCTTAACGTAAACACAGTTATGATCTGTGACCCAAGTCAAGACTGCGTGTTTTGTGGTCTAATGTTTTTGTGTCTCAGGTTCCTCTCTGGCTCACACTGTTGTGGAGCCATAGCACGCATATAAATGAGAGGCAGAAAGCGATTGTAGTTGCTATTAACAGGGTATTGTCGACTATCGCGCTAATTGCTGAGTTTACTTATGACTACTTATGATTAAAAACAAATTTAATCAAATTAAATATTAATATTTCCATATGGGAATTGATCCTACAACATGAAACACTGGTATTGGAAGTTCCACACATCACTACCTCTCAGGAGGAGAGTTCAAGTGAGTCGCATAAAGCACATAAATATGACTGACACTCGTAAACGAAGCCGCATCTCGCAGCAATTTAAAGAAGAAGCAGAAACCGCGTCATCCAACCTGAGGCATTTGATTTTTCAGAATGTCAACCTGCACTGAGGACAGACTGTTTGGGTACTGCGTTTGGTTCTGTTTCTGTTCTGTGGATTTGTTTGCAGTGTTTTGTTTTAGTGTTGAATTAAAATTAAAAGTTTGATTAAAATATTAAAATACTTTGCCAAGTAAGGCTAAAATATGAGGCTACAGATGATAAAAAAATTAAGAGCCACTTGGGAGCCAGCTCTTCTTTTGGAGCTGTGTCACAATAGCGAGCTCTCTGAAAAGAGCCGAACTTCCCATCACTAACTGGCAGACTTGTACTCATTCACTACTACAGCAACGGAATAACACTCCATCTCCTTTAGCCTCACCTGTACCACTCTGCCTCCAGTATCTAAAACTATCCATAAAACAGAATTTTCAAGTATCTTCACTTGACTTGAGCATTTGTTTTTCTGGCAACTTTTGGCTTTTACTCTGTACATTTGAAAACAAACATCTCCGGATTCTCCTCACCTTTCCAAAACAGGTTCATTACTTTCTTTATAAGACATTTGAGAGGGAGTTATAATCTCCTTTCTCTGCAAACCTTTAAACATCAAACTGATTTGAACCTAAATGGAGGGAATACAAATTTAAGACAGTCAAGTTGTTGTAACAGTCCTAAACGAACATGATGGGAATAAATAGTCAAAAACATATATTTGATTCTAATGTACTATCTACTAAAATGATCCAAAAGTTGTTTTTGTCCTTGAGTTGTGGTCTCAGTACTTTAGAACCTATCTAGCGCTGCAGAAAAGGATCAAGCATGTATAAAGTATGTGAAAAGGTTTGAAAATGGCAGGTAATTTCAAATGCAGCTGCAGTTTAGTGCTCGATAAACCGATTAGTTCTAAGTACTCTAGTGAGGTTTATAATATTGCACTGGTCTTGGACTGCTACAGAGTAACTATGGAGTTCATGGTCAGTGCTAGTTTATATCAGGGGTAGCAGACATCAATTTGAACTTAATGACGGTGCTGATAGATTCACTTACAGAAGTCTGCTTTTATCCAGCTTTCAGTACTTCAACTTTTACCTAAGTATTTTTTGATACAAGTATCTGCACTTTTACTTAAGTGATGGATTTGTTTACTTTTGCCATTTCTGAATCTTGCTGGAAACTTCCAGATGACAAATGTGACAACCAGTGATCACTGCCTCTCTGCTTCCTCTTTTTCTCTCTTGTGGCATTGTCACATAAAATGTTTGCGCACCAAGTATAGTCAAAAACATTTTCTTTTAGAATTACCCAGCCAGAAAGGACCCAAAATACATCCATATTTATTTAAGGTGAACGTGCTGTATCATAATCATATTGTTAGATATACTTCCACATTTTATTTTATTTTTATTTCCTGTGTTCTACATAGACGACACCACCTGTGATTACAGTAATCTTTTTATTTAATAATTTAAATACACTCTATATACACACTCAAATATGTCACACATTTTATTTCTGAGGGAAGGAAAACCACTTTTACTTTCTAGAGTTAACTAAATTATTTATTACTGTATTGTAGTCTGCTATGCATTAGCATGAAGACTTCTTAGGGCTTCTCTATGTATGTCAAAACCTGGAGGGTTGTTTGGACCCAAAAGAAGACTTAATACATGTGTTGAACTATTTACAAGGTTATTTACAAAAAAATGAACTCAAAACTCGAATATGACTTGAAACTGAAAACATTAACAGGGGACCTAGAAGGTCATAGACGGAGAATGTTTGGACACAAGGAGAGCGACGCAACGGGGAGCTCTGTAACAGAAGAGAGAAAGGTTGCTGGGCAGGTAGTTGAGAGAATGGCTAGAGGCGAGTAGGCACTACAGTGGGGGTGTGCAGGTCGGGACTGAGTAGTCCTAGAGGGGATGTCTGTGAGAGTTTCATGTGGGGAGGCGAGCAGTGGTTCCAGGTGGTCCAGAGGAGGGTCTAAGAGAGTCAGACGAGCATGAAGCTGAACACAAGGAGGCCACCTTACCATTAATGGTAGCAGGACAAACTGGTGGAGCGTGGCAAGCGGTGCTGGTTTAAAAACCCTCCCGTTGATTGCCCTGGAATGAGGAGCAGGTGAGGTGCCGGAAACTCCGCCCCAGAGGACGGACCCTGGAACTTCTCTCACACAAACAGGAAAACCCCCAGACACTCCCACGGCACATGACAATGTCTGTATCCCAATTCAGCATCTGCAGCCTTAAAGGCCGCATTTTAAGGCCGAATACGTCACAGCGACGTGACGAAGGCTGTCCCATTTCGAAGGCTGCTCGAAATGCGGCCCTCAAATGAGTCCTTCATTTCCCTGAATTTTAAGGACGTGGCGGTGTAGACTTCATGGCCCAATATATCCCAGAATGCATAGCGCGGCGGTGGGTGTGGATAATTTTGCCGAAAAAAACGGCGGTTGAGGGGCGCCCGAAGAGTAAACTTTAAGTAAGTACTGAATATTATGTCACTTATTTATGTGCAAATGTTTAATAACGAAGAACATTAAAACATTACTGTTGGCCACATGTCGGCAAAGTTATGTGACATTAGTGACGTTTGTACTAACTTGGTTTTAAAGCCTTTACTTTAAAATATACGCCGTTCAATAGCTGAGCTTAATCTTACAGAGAATGATCAAAGCTCATGTAGAAACAAACAAACAAATGAACAAAAGATTTTCTCCTTCATTTCTGTCAAACAAAGCTGTATGAAACGTTTCCAGCTGTTAGTCTCATGGTTGCTAGGCAACCTGGGCAGCGCAACGGAGGCTAGACCGTCCCATTTCACAAGCCTCGCACTTCCGGCCTTAGCGGTCTTTAAGTACGCGGCCCTTGAGGATTGTTGAGACTGCGTACTTTAAGGCTGCAGGCCCTGAATTGGGATACAGCCAATGTGTAGCCCTGGTCCACTTCATTTTTAAGAAACTGCCTGGCTTTATCTAGCCCACTTGTGGAGATTGCTGAGGAAAAGTGGTCGTGTTGTCACCAGTGCTAGTGGAACGGTCACCCTAGGTGCTGATGACTGTTTCTCAGAAACACTGTTGAGTAAAGATAACAAGGAAATGTTAACAGGTTGTGTGAAGACTCCAGCGACACTTGAAGGAACAACTTTATTAGTGGACCAGCTCGTTTTGGCTTGTGACCTTCATCAGGGTCGTCTTCATTACAGAAATGTTAAGAGAAATGTGCCCCTCCTGTTGACTTGTAAAGACACTTGAGGCTTTTGGCTGTTATAATCTCAAAGGGCCACTGACAGTTCTCAGAAAAGGTACATCAAATGCCAAGGATCAATATGTCTTTTAAAGCCAAGTGTCAAGTTCAAAATCGACTTAAAGTGGTTTAGTCCTTATGTTATTATTATATTGCAATGCCCTACTGGGATTTAACCTTTTGACACTGTGTTCTTTTAATTTTCTGTTTCAGAAAAAAAAAATATATTAAATCAATATGTCACTTTTAAAAAATTCTGAATCAATATCTTCCACTTCAGAGAAGAGTGCGGAGGTCATCCAACTTGTTAGCTTCATGAGTTTTTTCTGAAGGTGTCACGGTCCTGGGTCTCCTGACCCAGCGTTTTTAGTTCTTTGTGATTTTTGTATTATTGTACTTGTGTGTGATTTATTCTATGGCTTCTAGTTTTGATCCCTTGCCCTTCATGTCTCTCTGTGTCCCCTCTGTTCTGTGTAATTGTGTGTCTTTGCATGTTTGAGTTTCTTGTTTTCTGTCACTCTGCATTGTGCATTATGTTCTCATGGTTGGTTTTTTGTTACTCTCTCTAGTCTAGTCTCTTGTGTTCCCAGCTGAGTATTTCCCTGTGTATTTTGGTTCTTAGACCTCTGCCTTATGGTTTATGTCTCTGTATTTCTTAGTTGCTGTCTCCACTGTGTCAAGTTCGCGTCTCTGTGTGATACTTCCTGTTTTACTTTGATGGTCCGTGTCTCATGTGAATGCGTCCTGCTTTGCTTGTCTCGTCAGTCCTGATTTCTCCCAGCTGTGCCCTCCTTCTGTGTCTCATTCCCCTCGTTACTTCCCAGTGTATTTAAACCCTGTGTTTCTCTGAGTCAGTGTCGCGTCGTCCCTCTTGCTGTGTGGATCTCCCTGTGTGTCTCTCTGTGAGTTTTCCAAGTTCCCAGTTTAGATTAGTTTGTATGTTTTTTCCCTGCCAGCAAATAAAGCTGAGTTTTGAGTTCACCTCCCTGAGTCTGTGAGTCCTGCACTTTGGGTCCAACTCCTGCCTGCCGCACAGCGATTCATGACAGTACGACGCGACCAGATATGGACCCAGCAGCAGCAGAAGAACTGCGTCTGGACATTATCTACTCCGTGGAAAGACTCCTGCATCTGTGGCTCGAACATGAGGGGAAGGAATTTCGCCGTGCTGTGGAAACCAAACTACAGCGTTTAATCTCTGGTCTTCCCTGGCTACTCAGTGCGCTCCACCCACTCGAACAGGATTTAATCCACAACGAGCTCCACCTTCATCCCCCAGCTGCTACTACCCACCTGCCCGAAGGGCCGGATGTGGAGCCGCTCGGCCCGTCAGAGCCATCATCAAAAAAGAAACGACGATCACGCCGCCAGCGCGCCACCCCACAGCCGGACATTCAGACTTGTACATCGCCGGCTGTGGTGAGTAAGGACTCTTTTTCTGTGTCGAACCGTGGGACTATTCGTTCAGGGGCTGTGTTTTGTGCTACGGATGGTAATGTGAACAGTTTATCAGCTGCCCAGCCTCCTGAAGCTCACTTAGCTGCCCAGCCAGAAGCGCTAGCTCCATCTCCTGTGTCCCCGCTAGCACAGCCATTAACTCCACCACACGCTCCATTTTCACCTCTACCATCGCTTCAGTCATCAGTTCGGTCTGCCACTCAGTCGCCCTTAGTTCCGTCATCCACACTACCACCTGTTTCCCTTCCACCACCACCATCACTACACCCAGCCATTCAGGCTGCTACTCAGTCAGACATTCAACCCATAGCCCTGCCGTTAATATGCTCTATAGCTGAGCCACTAGCCGCCCGACCCGCAGCCACTTCAGCCACTCCTCCACCCGTCACACCTCCACTACAACCATCACTGCAATCCCCAGTGCAGTCTCCAGTGTCCCCAGTGCAGCCTCCTGCAGCCCTGCTTTCCCCAGTGCAGTCTCCAGTGTCCCCAGTGCAGTCTCCAGTGTCCCCAGTGCAGCATCCCTTAGCACAGTCATCCACTCAATCACCAGCTCCACTTTCCCCTCAACTATCACTACCACCTCTAGCTCAGTCTCCTGTGCACTCACCTCTGGTTCATTCTCCTGTGAAGTCATCAACTCCCCTGCCTACTCCGCTCTCACCACCTCCGTTACAACAGACATCAGTTCAGTCCCCTGTGCCAGTGCAGACGCCCTCAGTTCAGTCTCCCGTGCAGTTATCTACTTCACCACCATCAGTAGCTCAGCTCCCACTCTCACCCGTGTCGCCAGTAGCTCAGCTCCCACTCTCACCCGTGTCTCCAGTAGCTCAGTTAGCTGCCCAGCAGCCTCTCTCTGCTCAGTCTCCTGTGTCGCCAGTTTTGCTCATTCACTCCATGCAGAGAGGTAACTTGATTTCTACTCAGGGTACTTTTCATGGTTTAGCCGCCGTTGGCACAGTTGGCCACTCCAGGGCTTCCCCAGAGGCTAGGTCTCAGTCCCCAGCTGATTCTGGACCCCTGAAGTTTAAGCAGCCCCCTAAGAACTGCACCATGTTCGCATTGCCTGGGCAGAGTCAGTGCTCAGTGCAGCGCCAGTTGTCCTCATGTCCGCCAGAGGACTTCATGCCTGTTGGCTTTGTTTTAGCCTCCACTGGAGGGTCCGAGGGGCCCGTTCAGCCTCCCGTCTCCGCTGGAGGGTCCGAGGGGCCCGTTCAGCCTCCCGTCTCCGCTGGAGGGTCCGAGGGGCCCGTTCAGCCTCACGCCGCATCAGCTGGAGGGCCCGAGGAGCCTGTACAGCCGCCACCTGCGACTGCCTCGTCGTCGCCTGGTCCGGCTGCATCTGCCTGTGCTTCTGCTACGCCTGGGCCAGCCTCTGCCTGTGCTTCTGCTACGCCTGGGCCAGCCTCTGCCTGTGCTTCTGCTCCGCCTGGTCCGGCCTCAGCCTCTGCAGCTCCGCCTGGTCCGGCCTCAGCCTCTGCAGCTCCGCCTGGTCCGGCCTCAGCCTCTGCAGCTCCGCCTGGTCCGGCCTCCGAGTCTTCGTCCTCGTCTGGTCCGGCCTCAGCCTGTGCTTCGCCTGGTCCGGCCCCCACATCGCCACCGTCTGGTCCTGCCTCGTCTGGTCCTGTGCCCACCAGGCCATGGCCAGCACGCCTGAGACTGGGGGGCCGCCGCTGCCTTCCGCGCGGTCGGCCCCCTGAACTGCTCCGTCGTCTCCTTCGCCGCCGCCGTTGCCTTCCGCGCGGTCGGCCCCCTGAACTGCTCCGTCGTCTCCTTCGCCGCCGCCGTTGCCTTCCGCGCGGTCGGCCTCCTGAACTGCTCCGTCGTCTCCTTCGCCGCCGCCGTTGCCTTCCGCGCGGTCGACCCCCTGAACTGCTCCGTCGTCTCCTTCGCCGCCGCCGTTGCCTTCCGCGCGGTCGGCCCCCTGAACTGCTCCGTCGTCTCCTTCGCCGCCGCCGTTGCCTTGCGCACGGCCGGTCTCCTGAACTGTTTCCACGTCGCCGCCGTTGCCTTGCGCACGGCCGGCCCCCTGAACTGCTCTGTGTTTGGGTTGTTTTCTTGGGCTCCGGTGTTTGCTGTGCTCTTCTTTTGTTTTCTGTTCCGAGCCCTCCGTCCTGGGCCCCCGCCGCCTGCCCTGGGTTGTTTTCTGTTCAGTTTTGTTTTTCTGTGTTTGGGCTGTCTGGAGCCAGCCCTTGAGGGGGGGGGGGTACTGTCACGGTCCTGGGTCTCCTGACCCAGCGTTTTTAGTTCTTTGTGATTTTTGTATTATTGTACTTGTGTGTGATTTATTCTATGGCTTCTAGTTTTGATCCCTTGCCCTTCATGTCTCTCTGTGTCCCCTCTGTTCTGTGTAATTGTGTCTTTGCATGTTTGAGTTTCTTGTTTTCTGTCACTCTGCATTGTGCATTATGTTCTCATGGTTGGTTTTTTGTTACTCTCTCTAGTCTAGTCTCTTGTGTTCCCAGCTGAGTATTTCCCTGTGTATTTTGGTTCTTAGACCTCTGCCTTATGGTTTATGTCTCTGTATTTCTTAGTTGCTGTCTCCACTGTGTCAAGTTCGCGTCTCTGTGTGATACTTCCTGTTTTACTTTGATGGTCCGTGTCTCATGTGAATGCGTCCTGCTTTGCTTGTCTCGTCAGTCCTGATTTCTCCCAGCTGTGCCCTCCTTCTGTGTCTCATTCCCCTCGTTACTTCCCAGTGTATTTAAACCCTGTGTTTCTCTGAGTCAGTGTCGCGTCGTCCCTCTTGCTGTGTGGATCTCCCTGTGTGTCTCTCTGTGAGTTTTCCAAGTTCCCAGTTTAGATTAGTTTGTATGTTTTTTCCCTGCCAGCAAATAAAGCTGAGTTTTGAGTTCACCTCCCTGAGTCTGTGAGTCCTGCACTTTGGGTCCAACTCCTGCCTGCCGCACAGCGATTCATGACACAAGGACTAAAAACGGGTAGTTAAATAATTAACCATATGCCCGTTTAGCTCTGGGTGCAGTTCACTTGAGACTTGTCTCCTAAATTATTCAGCTTGTTAAGCCTTTTATTAAATCGCCATCAAATATTTATCTTTTGCTGGGACCTATTGCAAACTTCGTTCTTTTATGTTCACCACTATGGGCAGGCATGTTAACTGACTGCTATTATCCTCCTGGATAATCAGGTGCTAGCAAGCCCATTATGTCAGCTATTTGCACTTAACACTGAGTAAGAATGACATCGTATACCAGACCAAATATGTACTTTGAGGAGGGAATAAGAAATATAATACTGTCCTTCAAAAATCATTTGAATTATGCACACATATGTGAAATTAATTTAACAACAATAACAGAAGAGTAATGTGACCTGTAAATATACTTCCAAGAATAAATCAGAAAGAGCAGTGGGCTTTAGAGGTGCGCATGCAGCAAAATAGACAGCATAAGGTAATGCTGCTCTCCGGGGGATTGTCTGTCACAACGGCAGACATTTCACTTACCATTAATGCTAAGTCGACCATTAGAGTTTGCGTAGCCTCTCTAGGGAAATGGCCTAAATGAGATCACTTGTACTCACACTGGCGTGGAGGAGACACCCAACGGGCCACTTTGTTGGCTCTTAAAAGAAATCTGAGTATAAGGTAACTGCTCTAAGTGAACATGGATGACTGTATATAAAAATGAGGACATTTCTTTCAGTAAATTGCATGATTTTTAAAAATGTGAAAAAAGATCATAAATAATGTGCACAGACAGTAATTTAATAAAATCCAATGTGTGCACAGAACTTAGATGAAGTATATTACACACGGGCTACATTTAATTTCTTTTAATGCAGGTCATACATGCAAGCAAAGCATCTTGGAGAGAGTTGCAATGTAAATAAATGCATTGGTTCTGTTTAAGAAGTAACAACACATCCTTAAAAATCAGATTGATATTTGTAATAACAGAAGTTATTAAAAATTCATCTTTCAACATGACCTTGGCTAGACAGAAAACAACTTAATAAAAAACAATATTGTTGTTAATGCAATATTTATAGTTTCAGGAGTCCAGCAAACACCTTTCCCCACAAGTAGCAGGTCACAGGTTAAATGTCACCAACTTGACAGATGGATATGAGAATGAGCAAGGAGAGTAAAAGGTGAGTCTCTGAGAAGATGGGTGGGAATCACAGGTAAAAATATGTCAAGTGACGCATCCTGTATTTTTTCCAGTTTGAATTTGGTTATTTTGAAATTAGAGAATACTTCAAATTAATCTTTTGCCATTTTAAAACTACTCTAAATTCGAGGTGTATAAGTCAGATGAGTGAGTGTATAAACTCCTGTGTACATCTTTCCCTACATTAAACTGGTATTAAGCTTAAATTGAGCTTGAATTTCTTATTCATTTGCCAACATTCTTAATCTATGTTAATTTGCAACGTTTGTCATTTAGAAATTTCATTCAAAATCATTTAGTGTGTACTAAATCTTATTGAGTCTCTTGTTGTTGTTGTTATTTGATAATTGTGGGTGTTATTGCAGCACCGTGAGAAATGATCTGCTTTCTCAGTGTGAACCAATGAGGTTTTATTTATTTCTTTTCTTCTTAGTTTTAAGTCATTTTTAATCTATTTGTTATTCTAGCTCCTTGATCACCAGATTTTCTTTCTGTTCATATCGACTTGTCTCACTGTCAGATTTTAGTAACTAATAGCGCAATAACATCAATTACACATGCAAATGGTGAGACAAAGGGAGTGTCCGCTTCCATTTAAGTCAAAAGATGGGAGTTGAAATACTGGCTTACGTGCATTTATGCAGTTTTATGATGGTTGAGATTTATGAGCAACAACCTTTTACTTGTAAACCCATTCAAAATACTGTGTGAGGACATTTCTTTGTCAGTCTACACAGAAATCTATGCTTTTTATGCTGTTTTTCATTTTTAGACAAACTGTTGAATTAAAACACTTTATCTCCTCCTCAATTCAACATTTCTACCTTTGATGCTTTTTTATAATGAATTTCTCAGATGTTTCCTCAAAGTAGCCCTTTCCTTGAAGAAGAAAGGGCTAGAATTCCAGTATCTTTTTTTTACGGTGATATTTTCTTTTCAGAAATTAATATGACAGAACTTGCATTATTCTGGAATGTCACGTATCTCACTTGATTACAGGGTCTGTTGGGTGCCATTAGATTGTGGTATACATGACGGAACAATCAATTTCCTCTTGAAAGTGTGTTGAAGGAGAAAATTTTTTGATTGAGCTGCCTCCATGTTGTGAGGAACAGGAACTGCAGCGATGGTCAGACGTTTACACAATATACACTCATCATGGGGATGAATGTCATGGTAATTTTAGGCTTTTAATGATTTTTCTTTGAACTATCTTTGATGAATTTAAAACACAAGAATTGGGTCCACAATTTTTTGATCTATTTTGGATTTTCTCTAATCCACAGAGGGTCAAAAGTATACCAGCGAAACTCTTCTACATGTCATTAAAATCCCTAGATGACAATGACATTTGTATTCATGATGAGTGAAAGCAAAGGTCTGAACACAACTGACCATATGGAAAACCAGGAGTGCACAGGAAAATCCAAAATGCATTTAGAAAAAAATCCAAACAACCCTTTTCTGTGATGTAGCTCCATTATTATAATCCACAGAACAAACCTCTGAGCCATAGCGATACAAAACATTAATTCCCCCATGAGTGCTCTTCTTTTGATAGACCTTGTAAACAAACAAAGTAAAATGTTGTATCTACACTACCTCCATAACATTTTTACTCATTAGACTAGGGCAATCAGTTGGATTTTTCAGCAGAGCTTTGTGTGCACTATGTGCCAGCCACAGAATACATTAGACTTGGTACTAGCACACCGGCCTCCCCACTGTTTCCAGAGTGACCCTGATCTCTGACAATTATTCTCTTCTGACGCTTAGTGCATTGCAAATGCATACAACCACTGAGTGGAACACAACGTGCAGCATCATGTTGGGAAACATAAGCTAGGACAATTATCTCTGTGTGGTTTCCATTGCAAACATGCCAATTACCAGAACAACCACCTGCACACAAATGAATCCCTCCAGGACTGGAGCACTCCTGCACATCTCATATAGAAAAGTGCACATGCCGGTAGACTCAGGCTTAAATTTACAATACATCTTACTTTTATCTCCCATCATCAGCTGGTTTCCTGGAAGTTTAGATCTGACCCTCATGCAGCATATTAACGCAGCAACTGGACCCCCTCAGTGCTGCATAGGTTTTCTGAGCACACCAGCATCCCACCTGGGAGCAGCTGTGTAGGGGGGCGGTACGGAAGAAATATTGATTGTGATAAGCCTGGTAAATGACCTCTGGAGTATTTTTAGACTGGAGCCATATGACTGGGGAGGAAGCGGATCATTTCCATGAATGAGGAATGAGTTGGTCGTTTCTCTCACACGGACAGCCTCTAAAGTATGAGTATGCAAATCCCTCGCCTAAAGCTCTGTTAATTATTCAACCCCCCACTACTCCACGCACCCCCTCATCTTTGCTCCTTATCCCCTGTGCCCTCTACAAGAAAGCGCCATTGAGTGATTGAATTGTTTGCTGATGGAACAATCACACCATCTTTAACCTAAAAGCCACTCGCCATAAATCAAAGAAAATATTTCTGCTTCCTGAATGATTAATGCAATTTAATATCCTTATGAAAATGCTTGTTTCTGGTGCACCACGGGCTCACATAGAAGTGACATGTTAAAACAAGGACAGAGTAGAGGATGGATTATTGAAAGGTACAGTAAGTCATTTTACTCCCACAACTTTAAGTTATTTAATAGAAAAAAAAAAACTTTTCCACTCATTGGTATGATTGGCGTGTAATTACATCTCCCAATAAACTATTAGATACTTATATATAATTAATTGACTAAAAATTACATAGGAGAGGGCGGCAGTTTGTATGTTGCCCCACTACTTTGAATACAGTGGCTAAGATGGGCATTGCAATTCAATCTACTTGCATTTTATCTATGTGGCTAGAGAATGGCCACATGTGTAATACACCTTATAACTTACTTTTAATTTAAAAATCACAAATAGCTCTATATGCTGGCTTTGGGAGGTCAAAAGCACTCCAGCGTAAAAAGAAATGCTGCAAAAGCACGCAAAACACAAATTAAGTTGAATAAAACACAAAGGAAATAGGTTTTTTTGTGGGCTTTTGTCTGTAAAAAAATGTATGAAAAAAAATAACGGGACTGTTTCTGGGAACAATAACGTAACAGAACAGCTGCAGAAGTGAAAAGCTAACAGTTAACAGCTAATAGCAGACATGCAGTCATTGCATTACATGAATTTTATGACCCTTCCATTTTTTTTCCTGAGCAAGGTACTGATCCTTGGGGTGGACTAAATTTTGGTGCAGCGTGTTTTGGGGTTTAAAAGCCACGGAGAAAATTAGAGATTGTCATGGTCCTGGGTCGGTGACCCAGCGCTTTAAGTTTATTATTATCATTTTCTAGCTTATTCTGATTTTGAATTAGTTCTTTGGGTTTGGTCGTCGTGTTTATTATCCCTACCTGTGTCTTCCCTCTGTGCTCCGTTCAGTTCCCCGCGTTTGTGTTGCAAAATAGTCTGTGTGTTTCCTGTTTTACTTTGTAGGTCTGTGTCTCGTTATGTCCATGATTCCCAGCTGTGTGCCCACTTGTTCCTCGTTTCCTCATGTGCCTGCCAGTGTATTTTAGTCCCTGTCAGTTAGTTCTTGTTGTCACGTCGTTAATGTCGGTTCTCCTCTCATGCGGTGTTTTCTCTTGTGAGTTATACTCTTGGATTTCCCAGTTTAGTTTGTTATTGTTTTGTATTCCTTCCAAGAGTGTTTGAGTTCACGTTTTTCCTCTGTGTCCTGCATTTTGGGTCCAATTCCTGCCTGCCACACTGCACATCATGACAGAGATAATGTGTCTCAGCTGTTCCAATACTTCTTTTCTTTTTTTTTTTTGCCTGTCCCGTTTGGCTCTTTTGCCATCAGAATTGTTATCTAAAGGCAAAGAAAGATGCCCAACGGATTTACTTTACCAAATTGACCATCCCAGCCTTGCCGTAATGGTCCATTTGCTTCACCTTTTATTGTTTATTTTATTTTCACTTACTGAATACGGGACAGACTTGACTGGGGGAAAGAAGGGGAGAAAGAAAGAGGGAAAGAGAAACAGCTGGGAAGAGGGACGGGGAGAAGGGCAAAAAACATAAACCAACAGAACGGGCAGAGAAAAAAAATGCATATATCGATCACGTGGATCACCTGCTGAGAAAGAAAAAAGAAAACAAGCAGAAGAGAACAAGAGTAATAGAATAAACAACATCACAATGATATATGGGAATATGACAGTAAATACTAAATATTAAACATTATTGTGCAGCACATAAGATCAACAGAACACAGTGTGCTTTGAGGTAGGAGCCAAAAAGGGTGTAGTTTGTGGGTGTGATCACCTGTGTGTACACCTGTGAGCATGGACGCGTTTGTTTTTTGTTTTTTTAAAAGGTTCCTTCATGTAATAATCTGCTAGAGGGTGTGGGGGGGGGGGGGGGGCCACAGCCCCGTCCTCCAGGGCGTGAAGCAGGTATGGAGGAGATCAAAACTCCAGACATCCAGAGGCCCCCAGAACACAAGAGACCAAGGAAGACCAACAGAGGGGCAGCCGCGCCACTGTCCCAGAAAGAGCTGAGGAGAGTCCCAGATGAGGGCTCACTCAGCAGCCGCGGAGCAGAAGCCAGGGGGAGTTGCAGTGACGCACCCGTGAGCTCCGCCGGCAGCCAGCCGTGCCTGAGTGACCGAGCCCCAGGCCGAGAGGCCGGGGGCACCCCACCTCCGAAGTGGCCCGAGTGAGCCCCAGGCTCCAGGCCCCGATAAGCGGCCGCCAAGGAGTGAGCCGGTGTGTACCTGGACGCCCATCCCCGGACACAAAGAACCACCAACGCACCGATGTCTGAGGGAGTCCGCCACTGGCAGGGGAAGTGGTGGTAGGGGGAGATAGGCCTCCAAACCTTGGAGGGCCTGAGATGTCCCCAGAGAGGTGGCGCCTGACACCCAACCTGACATATAGACACAGACATACAGGCACACACAGATACAAACATCCATTCCCACCCTCATGCTCTCATATGCACTCACTCCACACTCAACCAACGTGGAGACAGACATAAAGAGACGCTGTACACACAATCACACTCCCCAAGCGTACTCTACAAACCGGGTCTAGGTACCCTTGCCCCTGGAGGGGGGAACTGCACCCAGACCCAGGTGGTGTTACCGTTTTCCCTGCGGTGGGGGGAGGCAGACCGCCCCGACTCCGCAGCAGCAGGAGGGCCCACACTCCAGACCGCAGTCGGACGGCCAACAACTCCTCCTAGCCCCCCCGCTCCAGCAGGTCGCAGAGAATGGGGGTGAGAGAAGACTCCAAACCTCCCTCCACCCGCTCATTGTAGTGTTGATGCATGTGTGTTCTAAGGTGCATTTAAAACCCAGGAGGGCATGGAGCTACCTGCCAGAGAGCAGCAGGTAAGCGCATGGTCCCTCCTGCTAGCCCTCAATGTCTACGTGTATTTAAAATTGAGAGGTGGGCAACGATGCCAGGGGTGGGGTGTACACCCTGATGGTACTTTGGACTCCGTGTATCGTGCCCACCCCCAAGATCCTACATGTATGTGTAATGAGAGTGTGAGTAATGTGAATGTCTAAGTTGTGGGTTCCAATACTCCTGACACATGCAGGTCTCCTGGGTCCCCTGGAGCACAACAAATGTCCACCTGGGATACCCTTTTACTCAATCATCCAGATGAATAAAATCAACTTTTTGGGATTTCTTTACCTCGATGATTGAGCATGCATCAAGACATATATCAGCTAAAGTTAGGCTTGAGTGTCTTAACAGTGTCCTCACACCATATGAGAGTTTACTCGGGTTTATTTGGGTCTGACTCTGAACTTGTAAGATAGTTTCACTAATCCTGGCTAACAGCAGCTAACGGTGGCAAAAGAAGCATCCCTTACTGACAAAAAATGTCAGGATATTCTCAACAACTCATCTCAGTATCACTGTCATCGGATAGAAGTGAACTTCACTGACACATCAACTTTTATTGGACTCCTTTCACAAGGTTTAATGGCCTCCTCCAGTGTAAATAGACATCCAGTATATTGACAGTTGAGGTAAACAGCAAACTGGCACCACACTAACCACAAATAAAGAATAGCCAGAGTTGTTTGTCCTACTGGATAAACTGTAACTAGGATTGTGCACTTGACTTGGGTGGGCTGAGGAAACATGATTCTGCAATCTACTATCATCTAGCGATGAGATTTTACACACTGCACCTTTAAAAACAAATCATGGCTTCATGTATTTGTCAGTCGGGTCACATTCGATATGGTTCCATTACTGCAGTGTAATTTGCTTGATGAATTGGTTCGGTGATTTGGACTCCTCTGTTGTTTAACTGACATTTGAAGATAATCACCTTTTTAACTGGGTAAAATGGATTTCCAGTGGGGGCTTTACATGAAAAACATGCTTGTTAAGGTATCAGTCTTTGTACATGAGAGAAAAGGTCTGAAAGCACCTCCACAAAGACAGTATTCTGATGGAGATAATTATTAATAAAACTTCAAAAGTAATACCTTTTCATGACAAAATCATATAGTAGAGCTCTTTTCCCTCATTTAACTTCATTTGATTTCAGTTTCCCTGACATGTGACAGCATCATTCACACATTCACACAGCTCTGCATCTTCACAGCTCAGAATAGGTCTGCGTGTCCCCCCTCAGGGCTCATGCACCCCTCCAATCAAGACATAAGACAAGTGTATAAGCATTTAATTTTAGGATCCATTGTGCTACAACTTGAGGATTAATCTTTAAACTTTCATCTTCCAGGTCTCAGAATGAGTTTTCCATGAGTGTAACAAGGAGTTTGGACATATGTGATGCAATGTTAGGGTTGATGTTTGAAATAGGAAAAACATATCTCTGTACTACAGTGCTGCTTTTTTAATTTAATTTGTACAAACCCAATTGTGAAAAAGGTAGGACCTTGTGTCAATATAAATAAAATAGAATTAAATTATTTTCAAATTATAAGCCAGTTTTTTTATTCAGATTAGAATACAAAAAAATATCAAATCTTAGGACTGAGAAAATTTACTAATTTTAGAAAAATATTAGCTTATTTTGACTTTGATCACAGAAATATATCCCCAAAAGTTGTGTTTTGGGCAACAAAAGTCTGAAAGAGTAAGTGGTACTAAAAGGAAACAATTGATGAAATATCATTATGGAGAAATCTGTATGCAAAGGTCAAAGCCGAAAAGACTGTCAGGCCCTCGGGCAGCACTGAATTAGAAACAGACATGATTCTGTCATGGAAATCACTACATTGGCTCATGAACACAAAAGCCATCCACAAAAGCAGGTTAAAGCTCTATCATCCGAAGAAAAAGCTATGTGTGAATGCTGCACTCCACTGCTTCTGTTATAACAGCATGGCTTTATTCTAGATGAGTCTGGGTGCTGAAGTGACCTGCCTGCAGTTAAGACCCGTCACCAGTTGGAAACATTTGGTACATCTCACGAAATGAAAAGAACCAGGACTGTTGAACAGCTAGAATTCTATATCAGTCAGGAATGAGACAACATTCCTCTCCCAATGGTTCAAGAACTGTCTTATCTTTTTCCTGATTCCCTGAGTCTGTAAAGACTGTTGGCTCAAAAAGAGAGAGTGTTATACTGAGGTAAACATTCCTCTGTCCCAACTCTGTTGAGACTTGTTGCTGGCATCAAATTTGATTTGCATTTACACAGCATCCATTTTTCCCTACATTACTTTTATAAACATCAGTGCCTCCCAAACCAATATTACAGGATAGTTATCATGTTGAGGACTGATTCTGAATATGTAGTCATGCATATGCAGAGGACTCTGTGCAGTGCTGTGACAAACTCAATACAACCCATGATTGTATCGTACAAACCACTTTTAGCAGTGGTAACTTGAAGTAAATGTTTTTTCGGTATCAGTCTCTCACATCATTGTGGAGGAAGCTTCAGTTCATTGACGTTTTGGGGCATTTCTTTATGTACATAATACTTTTGTAAGGTCTCACCGCAGCATCCCAATTGGACTGAGGTTTGACTTAGCAATTACAACACCTTGATTCTTTTCTCTTTCAGCCATTCTGTTGTAGATTTGCTGTGTTCTTGGAAGCATTGTCCTTTTGTTCAATTACATCTCCAGAGGATCAGCCAAGCTTTACAGTAGCTGCCAGACAGATGGCCTCACATTTGACTGTAGTAATGTTTGGTGTGAAGAGGACTTCATGTCCACTCAGGTGCCCAGGCCCTGTGGCTGCAAAACAAGCCCAAATCATCACACCTGACATCAGGTGTTTATGCTGATATATATCTATGTCTATTCAAAGAACACGAGTTTAGTTCAGATGTAACTTTACAAAGCTAAGCCATGCTGCCATGTTCTTTTGATGGAGAAGAAGATTTTGCCCCAGTATACCTTCCATACAAGCCGTTGTTGTTTTAAAGTTATTAATTTGCACAGCTTTAATTAAAAATAATAATTAAAAAGATATTTTACACAAACCAAAATCGGTTTCTTAACTTGAATCAAGGTTATGAAAGCATGCTCATTGTGCAGATCTGACAGACCATTTCTGAGTGTCAGCAAAGCACAAGTCAAGCCGGTATACCTGTGATTATGCCCTCTTTACCTCATGTATGTTGGTGGTTTAATAGATGTATTTACATCTTAACTGGCTTCTGTTTGTTGTGAGTTTGTCAGTTCCTTACTTCTTGCAATTTGCGTTCACGCAATCACTGCCAGAAGTGATTAGTCATGAATAATGCATTTCATTTTTTAAATTCAACACTCAGGGTTTGATTTGCACAGTTATATTTTTTCCTCATCTCCCTTCATTTATCCCTGATAGTCCGCCTCCACCCACAAACACCAGTAATTCCACATTTGTGTTAAATAATTCAAATGGCACGATAATCAAATGGAATGGATCCCATAGTCTGTGTATTTACTTTGTTTTAACTACTGTCCCGTTTTGCCTGTGAATGATATCTGGGAGGCAACCTCCTCGCAGCTTTTTTTTTCCTTTTGTAGCAGGCGGTAGGATGTGAGGCTGGCAGGCCAACAAGAGCGGAGAGCTGTGGAACAAACCAATTGCTCCTAGCAGTCCCTGGCACAGCGATGCGGGAAATACTTTTTTTTGGGTCTCTTATCAATCCACATATGCCGAGGACGCAAATGGGGGAGTGTGTTGGTTGAGGGGCTGTGAAGGAGGGGGACTCTGATGGGATTTTCCCCTCCATGACACTGCTGCGTTCAGTGCTTGCGTCAATGAAGCCAGCTTAACATGCTTAGTTATATTATGTAAGCTGCAAGATCAAGGAACATACAGAAAGCCAAGTGCAATGCAGTGTGTGTCTGTGTGTGTGTACTTGTACTTGTCTCAGGGACACATCTTCAGAAATCTTTCCTTCTGCATTCAAAATGAAATCAACCTCGATATATTCTGATGACGTCCGGGATTAAAAGAGCATCTTTTGTCTAAATTCTGCATTTCTGAATGCTACATTTCAATTGAACCCCACAAAAACAGAGTGTTCCTTATATCTTTGTCACATAAAGTGACGCTAAATGAGTGCCTGCTTTTGCAGGACCTGATTTTTGCAGTTTTGGATGGTTCCATTTTGCATACTTTATTAATAAAACATGTACTGGAGCTGTTAGGTGGCACAGTTTACATTCTTATCAGCATAATGCAATGCACAGAATTCCTCAAGTATGCTGTAGCCTCCATAGGGAGAAAAAAGATTTGATATTATAGATGTTTGTTTCGTCAGAGTGCCCACTGGAGGTAAGGCCTCAGTGATGGAAGATTTGAAGGTTTGCCATGTCTCTACAAATTTCCCATAAAGCCGGTTTAAACTTCAATATGCACAAGGAGTGTTTCTTTAATTTATAAAAAGGGATTGCATATCATAACAGGGAAAAATGGTTTGCCTTGAATGCTCTCTTGCAATGCATGTGAAACCCACTGACTGACAACATACAAAAATGCACACAAAACTGCACATTTATTGCACTCTTTAGCAATAGTTACATTTTTGCTCTTAGTTTTGAAGCAGAATGAAGCATAGTTTTAATAGTCAGAATAACAGTAGTGAGACTAGACCATGGTTTCCTTTATATTTACTCTGCTAAAGAGTCAGTTTCCACTGCCATATGGCTTACAGAATTATGAAACTCTATACTGAATCAATGAGCCATGCAAAGGCACAAATTATCCAGGAAGTCATTTCTGTATTGACTATAGTGTCATTAAAGAGACTGTGTCAACACTGCACTCATTGTCTGAAAAATGAAAGCTGAAACCTTGTGCATTGCATTTGATTGCTTACTGGTCAATATTTCTGCCTTTGTTCAATATTCTACATTATATTCCAAGGCATCATGTAACCCTTTGGGTGTCACAGCCCAGGCCTGTCTAAGAGAAAATCATCAAATGCCTCCATCATTGTCTTTTTCTCCTGTTTGTGAGAGCACACGATACACTTTAGCAAAGGAAACCTGCAAAACTGTGAATTTTTGATGTGAGATATTAAAAATAACAGCCAAGAATAGTCGATAAGGGAGATACATTCCCCGGGACTATGGGTCTTACAAGTTGACTGCACAGTAATTACATCTCCGGAGGATCCAGGAGAGGAAAGTTTTCAAAAATGTGGGGGAGCTGGCGAGGCAAAAGAACTTCATGCTCTGCAGGCTTCACCGTACTCTCCTCCCTCTTGAAACAAAATCGGAATGCTAATGTCTCGTCAGAAAACAGGTAAGGAATTCTAGTCAGTTTGTGCCAGATCAGTCATCCCTTCTCACTTATGTTCCTTGTGTTCTTCCTTTCTAAACACAAAATAAAATGTTTTGCTCATTTGGTATATGTCAGTTTAAAAAGAGATGAATCCGTGCTTCACATTAGACAAATAAAAACGAGACACTAGAATACATTTTCTAACAAACAGTGGTAAGTTTCTTAAGTCTGCAAAAGTTTACATTTACAGTTTCTTATGTCTGTCACTGGTGGCTTGGATTTAACACAGCGGACCTGTGTTTTGTTGGAGCAGCCCAGGGAAAAACAATATAAATATGTGACTGAAAATTCTTATTTAAAGACTGAAATTATGTTGGTAAATAAAAAGTGTGACAAAATTAACATGATTAACAGTTCTAAATCTTTAATTTTATTTAATCAAATACAGTTGACCTTATCAAGTATTTATCACTTCTCTAACTCATCTCATTTATGCAGTTACACAGCATGTTCTTCTCTATCTTTGGAGGAAAACCATTGCTACTTTTAATACAGACTAAATTCTAAGTCCCAGTGGTTTTTGTTGTTGATTCTCTGTGTAAAGTATTTGTGGTTATTCCACACTGGACCCTGGTGTAACATAAAGTACTGCTGCTTGTGTTATTTATTTTACAATGTTTGTATTATTTCATAGAAGACTCATAAATGTTTAACACATATGGGATGGACCAATCCAAAAATCAGAGCCACTTTATGCAGTGTATAGCCAAGTGGCATAAAAAGAAAAATGTTGCTTTTTTAAAATTTTTTCACACATTTCATGTACATTTTTGTTTGGATGATAGAGTGCAAACAAAAAATCTTTTTCTCTCTCTGCTCTTCACTTCTCAGTCTTACGCTGTGTGCATTTCTGTGTTGTTGTTGTTGTTGTTTTTTTTTTTTTACCTGTGTTTATGAACTCCTTCAGGCTACTTAAAGCTAGATTCCTGGAACCCCTCCATCATCACTGCTAAGACCAGCTCTCCCAACCAGCTACCTGCACAAGTCATAACAGTAACAATACAATTCCCATTCAGTTCAGTTGAATGTTACAGGGAGTGCAGAATTATTAGGCAAGTTGTATTTTTGAGGAATAATTTTATTATTGAACAACAACCATGTTCTCAATGAACCCAAAAAACTCATTAATATCAAAGCTGAATGTTTTTGGAAGTAGTTTTTAGTTTGTTTTTAGTTTTAGCTATTTTAGGGGGATATCTGTGTGTGCAGGTGACTATTACTGTGCATAATTATTAGGCAACTTAACAAAAACAAACATATACCCATTTCAATTATTTATTTTTACCAGTGAAACCAATATAACATCTCCACATTCACAAATATACACTGTAAACCCGAACAAGTTGACTGAACTTAAAACATTTGTGGAAACTGATTACCTCAAAAGATTTAAGTACAAAAACTCATATCTTCTAAGTATGGGGTACTCAAAATTTGTATTTATTGTTAACCTAAAAATTTTAAATTATATTTTATATTTTATTAATTGAGCTTTACTCAAAGACTGTATACTTTAATTTCAATATTTTTGTGTTTCGTGTAGTTTATTATTTTGATGCAACACAATGCAATTATATTACAACCTAAACTCAAATTATCTGATTATTAATTAAAAGATATTTATGTTGTGAGTGTAGACTACTAAAAAAAAAAAAAAGTACGGAAATTCAGTTACTTTACATTTTGTTTATTTAACATTTTTTCATGAAAATTTAAAAACATCACAAATGTTTTTATAAAACAACTAACATGGACATCGGCACCAAAAAGTGAGCATTATAAATTCTGTGTAGAACATTTATCTTTTTATAAACTCACAAAGGACGACATCAGTCCTAATTGCATCTTTCTCAAAATACACAAAAATGCAAAACAAAAAGTCAAATACTAATCACTTTTTTTTAAATAGAAATGAAAAACAATTTTTTAAAATGGGTACAAAGACGATCAGCTTCCAAATAACCAGATAAGGCAGTCAAGTATAGGAAAATTAGGTAAACTGATGGAGTTAAATCCACCCAAAGCCTGTAGTAAACTTAAAGTGCTTAAAGTGCTTCAAACAAAGTGCTCAGTAACAGAGTGCGTGTCCTAACAAACATTGCCTTATATTCCTTAAGAGCATGTAGGCAGGGGTTTCAGGGGTTTGCCGTCATCAAGCCCCATGACGATATTTTGGACTAAGGCAAATGTGTGAACCAGCTTCCTGGGGTAGTCTAAATGCAGAGCATAGATCAAGCCAAACAATAAAGCAAATGCATTTGCAAATCTGGGAATATCACGCATCACCTAGTCGCCTTTCACCAAAACAGCCATGCTTGAGGAAGTAAAATGGACTGGACTGGGAAGCGCCGTCGGTAACCACTGTGAGAAGGGCAACTGGAGTGTCAATGAGGGTCGACTCATCCAATGCGTCCGCCTGGAATAGACACAGTATCAATGGTAAATGGCCTGTATTTGTATAGCGCTTTACACATTCAGTCATCCAGACATTCACACCCATTCACACACTGGTGATGGCAGCTACATTGTAACCACAGCCACCCTGGGGCGCACTGACAGAGGCGAGGCTGCCGGACACTGGCGCCACCGGGCCCTCTGACCACCACCAGTAGGCAACGGGTGAAGTGTCTTGCCCAAGGACACAACGACCGAGACTGTCGGAGCCAGGGCTCGAACCGGCAACCTTCTGATTACAAGGCGAACTCCCAACTCTTGAGCCACGATCGCCCCAATTAAATAAGTAAGGTTGGTTTGAGAGAATGTGACAAGCATGACCTGTAATCTAGCAAAACATTCAGCAGTGTAGTGGGTTACTTTGTAACGAGTTAGGGTACTCTACTTTTTTTGAAAAATGTACATTAACATGTTAGCTTCTTGCATTACATAATTTGTATTTTTATTATTTTTCTAAAAAAAAAAGTAATTTTTTATTTCATGACTTTATCTCAAAAAGAAACTAAATCTTGACTTCAGCCTGGTTTTTGGGCCACCTGCAGCATAGCCATAGTGCTGTGATACGCCTGTGCCCTGCTCCTGACCTGTGTGTGTGTGGGTTTTCTACAGAGAGGGTATTTTGTTTGTACAATTTGGTAGCTGCTAGGGTATTAAATTGTATTTAAAAAAATCCATAGCATTTTATCTTACTGGCAGAATTTAAGTAATGCAAAAATACACTTACATTACATGTCTAAAAGAATTCTGGGTCCTCCTCCCGCAGGTATACAGGAAGGGCACGAAGTACTGCAGTGCGTTTCACGTTGATATCAGGCGCCTCCTAAAAAGGGAAAAGAAAAGTTCATTTAACGCAAAGTTTTCAGGTGTCATTCTTTGGGGAGAATACATGTTTATGAAACTGCATGACATCAGACTCTACTAAATTTTGGAGACTTTTCTTTTAAGATACAACCTTTCTGTCTCTTGTGACAGAGAGTATGTTTCTTAATCATTTGACAAAAACCCTACACAGTATTTTAAAATAGTGTTCTCCAGATCAGAGCTGTGATCTATATAGAACATGGGGTTCAAAGCAAGGAAAAATTGTGTGTTTATCAGTGAAACTTTTAATTTGTGTTAATTTTATCATTATCAATATATGAAATCTTCACCTTAAGGGACTTAATGAATGGTTTCTTCAATAGATCTTTCAACTCACCTGTGTTTACTGTCTCCACCTGAAATTAATTGCAGTCTGAATTTTTTTTTCTTCTGTCTTTTTGTCTTTGGCCTTCAGCCTTGGAAGAAAAAATAAAAATATTGAAAACCTTATCAGCACACTAAATATACAACACCTTGCTATATTTCAATTGTTTTAGATAGAAGTTGCCACTGCTAGCTAAGTCACTTTTGAATGATGCTAATGAGAAGAAAAAAAAACCCAACCTGCCGAACAATGAGGCTGCTGTTGTAAAAACGCCAACTTTCTTGCGTTGGCAAGGGGTCGTTAAAATATCACTAAGACCCTTTCTTTATGTGTGATTCTTCGTAAAACTGTTTTAATCGGTTAAAACTGTAAAACTGACGACATAATCTATGTTTGAAAAAGAGCGCGAACAACCGCGAACAACTATTCACCACCTGGGTCTGTGCTTTTTAACACAACAGCGCATTCGAAAACAAGTTATTGGCTGCAACATATTAATATACTTGCTTTTTTACGGAAAAAATAAACATAACGAAGGTTCCGTTTTACTTACAAGTTTCTCCAAATGTGTTCTCCAGTCGCTCGAGAAGGGCAGCCATATTGAACAGAATTTTCTGTCAACGTCATTCAGGTTAGAGAGAAGACGTCATGACGTCATGACGTCCACATGCGGAGCTCGGAAAAAAACATTTACTCAAAAATCATAATTAAGAAAGCAGTATTTACTCTTAACTTCTAAGCCATGTACAATTATAACTGTTTGAATCGTTAACCGAACAGAAAAGTTTTAAGTTGTTTCAACTTTGTGAGGAATTTTAATTGTTATATCCACAAACTTTATAAGTCAGGTAGACTGTTGGGGTTTACAGTGTACATTTCTGACATTCAAAAACAAAACAAAAACAAATCAGCGACCAATATAGCCACCTTTCTTTGCAAGGACACTCAAAAGCCTGCCATCCATGGATTCTGTCCTGCATGAAAATCATGTTTTTCTTGAAGGATGCAGACTTCTTCCTGTACCACTGCTTGAAGGAGGTGTCTTCCAGAAACTGGCAGTAGGACTGGGAGTTGAGCTTGACTCCATCCTCAACCCGAAAAGGCCTCACAAGCTCATCTTTGATGATACCAGCCCAAACCAGTACTCCACCTCCACCTTGCTGGCGTCTGAGTGGGACTGGAGCTCTCTGCCCTTTACCAATCCAGCCACGGGCCCATCCATCTGGCCCATCAAGACTCACTCTCATTTCATCAGTCCATAAAACCTTAGAAAAGTCAGTCTTGAGATATTTCTTGGCCCAGTCTTGACGTTTCAGCTTGTGTGTCTTGTTCAGTGGTGGTCGTCTTTCAGCCTTTCTTACCTTGGCCATGTCTCTGAGTATTGCACACCTTGTGCTTTTGGGCACTCCAGTGATGTTGCAGCTCTGAAATATGGCCAAACTGGTGGCAAGTGGCATCTTGGCGGCTGCACGCTTGACTTTTCTCAGTTAATGGGCAGTTATTTTGCGCCTTTGTTTTTCCACACGCTTCTTGCGACCCTGTTGACTATTTTGAATGAAACGCTTGATTGTTCGATGATCACGCTTCAGAAGCTTTGCAATTTTGAGACTGCTGCATCCCTCTGCAAGATATCTCACTATTTTTGACTTTTCTGAGCCTGTCAAGTCCTTCTTTTGACCCATTTTGCCAAAGGAAAGGAAGTTGCCTAATAATTATGCACACCTGATATAGGGTGTTGATGTCATTAGACCACACCCCTTCTCATTACAGAGATGCACATCACCTAATATGCTTAAGTGGTAGTAGGCTTTCGAGCCTATACAGCTTGGAGTAAGACAACATGCATGAAGAGGATGATGTGGACAAAATACTCATTTGCCTAATAATTCTGCACTCCCTGTAGTTGTATGATTCCACTTCACAAAAACAAACAACCCAAGGTATGTTGCTGTCTGGTGAATATGCTCCGATGTTAGAGCAAAGTCATTGGTCCTCAATGAGGAAGCACTTGGCAAAAGTGAAAAGGAAGAACAAAGCTAATGACCACAAAGAGAGAGAGAGAGAGTGCATCTTAGTGCATCATGGGGGGTCTCCCAGCAGTATACAGCACTATAGCTAAAGGCTGTGTAAGCAAGAATTCATTGTCTTTACCTCTCATTCTCCTGTGTGGTTTAGATTCCCCATGTGCCTGCCACTCGTCTACCCTGCTGAGTATTCGGTACCTAGATGCTTTCTTTTCACTGGCCTGTGTCTCACCACCCACACACCACCTCATCCTCCGGCTTCTGAAAAGTAACTTTGAAAATAAATCCCTGAAATCTCTTTTGGTGTCCTGAATTCTGCAATTTTTTATTTGACCAGATTATAAAGATGGATGTGGATGAATGCCAGGACCTCAAATTTAACAACCATATCATTTTATTGATCCTGTGGTGGCTGACTGGTGTGTCATATGTCACACTGTGCTCTCTACATCTTAAGGTATTTGTTGCTGCAAACCCTGACCAACAACCTGTGTAGGAGCACAAACAGTTCTCCTTCTTTTATATATGAAATATTTAATTACAGTAATTGCTTTGGCCAGAGGCTCTTTGCCTGTGAGAATCCTGATTCCTAATTTGCATTTAAATAGAAAAACACTGACCAAAATATTTTGCCAGTGGATGGGATGACTTTCTTTCAGTTGGGGTGATTTGCTATGATTTAGTGCTTTTGAAATGTTTGAATTGCGTATGTAATGATTACTGCCCCTCTAGTGTCTTGTTATGATTGATTGTTTGATTGCATGAGGAGCCCTTGTTTGCCAGGTAGGCGAACTTACATTTGCAGTGTAGATTTTTTTCTCTCTAAATGGACAAGTCTCAATTTTTACACTCCTGGGCTACTGAAGCTGAACATTCATTTCATCAGCTGAATTGGCAGTCATTTCAGGAAATCAAGTTCTTAAATTGTTTTGATTTAGACTAAAGGCCTCTCTTGCCTCCACGTTATTGTAGCCATTTTTGTTGGCTTTGAAATGGTAATTATGTCTTGTTAATGAATATTTACAGTTGTGATTGATGTGGAATGCACACAGTAATTACATCCAGGGCAGCTATATGCTGACTTCATTTTTTCAACAAGCTAATTTGAACTTTTGAGCTTCTCAGCAATGAGCGTGACACTGTAACATGTAAATGATGTGCAGCAATGTGTTATTTGTTAGTAGGGCAAGAAGGTGCAGATCTATATGCTGACATATATACAATTTAAAGGGTTGGATATTTTAGGGATAACTGAGATTAACTGTTGGAAATCTGGGGGTGTGACTGTGTTCTATCATGTATATTATAGGTTGCATTTAAAAGCTGAAATATTGGTCACACAAATATGATAAAAGAAAAGACACAAAACAACAAAAACTAAACTAAACTAAGGAAAAAATGCAAAAGTCAAAGGCAAAATGAGAGCTTAAGCTGTTTTTTTGATATGAGAACAACGTCATAAATAGGGATGGGTACCGGTATGGCACCGGTTCTGACATAAACGGTAGTAACCAGACCGAAACGCAGCGCACATTACGGTGCTTTATTTCGGTGCTTTTTTTCCTGAGCTGTGATACACTTTAGATTCTAGCCAATCATTTTACGTTTCCGAGGATAGTAGGCGGGTCCAGGTACTTACGTTCTTTTAGAGCAAAGCTACAGATTAAAAATGCCCAAGTCAAAGCGGTCAAAAGTCTGGCTGTACTTCACAGCAAAATATGCAAGCTCAGCAGCAACAAGTGCTTTAAGCTGATACTGTGCAAAGGAGGTAACACCTCAAATCCGATGAAACACCTGGCGACGTATAGCGTTTTTTTTTAAAAGCAGAGAAATGCGCCGTATTTGATAGCTTGCTGCAAGACCTCACACCGTGCACATCTATTGTGGGTGTGGTGCCTGTTATCGGACCCGGAGTTAGTAACATCCCCCAAAAACCCGAAGAGGAGAGTCCTGGCCCCTAGCCCTGCCAGTGTAGCAGGGTAATAGTGTGTAATTTACGTTGAGTAGGCTAACCACGTTATTAAATTAATGCATGTAAGGTGAACTAGCAAACATCATCATAGCTACATGCAGCTGCCCTCTTGTTTGATGGCAGATACTCCCTTCACCCTGGCCAAAAAGGCTAAAATTACCAAAGAAAAAGTGGGAAACAGTTAAACATGAGAGGTTTTTGGACAAAGTTGTGTTTTTTCCATTGATTAAGCACTGCTTCCAGCCAAGAGTGATACCATATATGCCCTATAGCTGCAGAAAAGGCTAACATTGTTATCTTTTTACAAAAAAACAGCTTAACATGAGAGGTTTTTGGACCAATTTTGTGTTCTCCATTCTTTAAGCACCGGTTTGAGCACCGTTTAAGCACCGGCACCGTTTCAAAAGTACCGGTTTGGCACCGGTATTGGATAAAACCTAAACGATACCCATCCCTAGTCATAAATAAACAGATTAAACAAATCTACAATGATTAAAATGAGCATAATTGCTCGTTTTTCGACATGTCTCATGTGATTTGTCTTGTTACTTTCACCGAGCATAGTGTTATACGGGCAGGGAGTGAAGACATGACAGAAGGAAAATATAAAATAAAACAAGACTGAAATAGTGCAGAAAGAACAAAAACAATTTTTTGGAGGAGGTTAAAGTTCAACTTTTGCTCTTTTAGGTCACCAGTATTTTTGATGGTGTTTTGAACTGAATTTTAAAGCACAACACTACAGTATTGGTATCGATCAATGTCATTCTGTAAAGGCAAGTACTTACAGAATGACACTGAAATCTAAAAATAGACAATTAAAACATATTAAAGTGAGTGGGGCTGCTCATCATCCCTTATTTGATTGGGCACAGACTAGAAGCTCTTCTTTTACTGGAATCTAGCCATGTTTTTTCACTGGCTCCTGTTGAAGTTGAGTTTTGTTAAACTCCCCAGCACCCATTTTTTAAATTTTATTTTTTTGGTTTGTTGTTGTTTTATTTTGTCTGTTTTGGAAACGTTTTTTTGTATTGAGGCAGTGCTCATTGTCTTCCTGGGTGAGACTGCTGTCCCTGGGGAAGGCCATTGTCATGGGACTTTGCTTGGTCTGTGACAATGGTTACCATCCACAAAAACACCAGGAGCCAAGTGTTCCGACTGAACACTGGGTTCCAAAGAAATGACAAGCATTATTCACATCACTTGTCTGTTTAGCCTGATCACATAAATGACAAAATAATAAGAAAACAAATGAGACGTCTCTCCTTCAGCAAACAATTTTATATATGCTGATACCGTTAAACAGTGTCAAGCTAAGTGTGTTGCTACTCAGGTCCATTCAGTGATGAAATGAAAACTCATTTATAGCCAGATTTCTCTCACCAGCACTGACTGGTCAAAAACACAGTTTAATCCATCTTATAGCTTCATTGTGATTACACTTAAAAGAGCCCTAGCTGGTGGACATGCGAGCTGTCCTTCCATTCCAGAATGTCAGTATTTGAACAGCATCTGTTATATTCACACTGCTTTGATCCACCTGTAATCTGAGTGGTATATATACCTTGCTATCATAATGACTATGAGTTGGATTTAAACATGACGCTCACTGAATGGATTGTCTGCTTGTTTCATCAAAGATAAAAAGAAACCTATCAGCTCTGCTTACATATTCATACAGTAACTATCATCTTCTTTGAAGGATGATAATGGAATATGTAATTTATCTGCCACACAGAATATGAATACATATGGTATGTGTTAAGGCAAAGTATATTAATCTGGCAGAGGTATTTCTACCCATGATTATAGAACATGTCAGGCTAATCTGCAGACAAGATTTAGGATTTGTGGAGAAGACATAATAAGACTATTAATATTTTCAAAATCCAATTCATGTCCATTATTCAAAGTAAAGAGCTTTTGAATTTCTACCCCTTTTTCATATATATGTATCAACCCTGTTCTGTAAGATTTTGGTTAAAACAAAGAAACTGCAAGTAGAAAAAAAAGTTCTAGAAAGTGGATAAAAAATGATCAATTTTAAACTGTAGAACAAAAATGTTTGCTGGTAATTAGATAAGTAAATACAACTTAGAGATAAGGAAAACTCTTAACAATACATAGTTATTATACAGCTTCACCACTTTATGTACATCAGTGGAAAAGCAGATCATTGTATAATTGCTACAAGTAATTGTGTGTAGAGATTAAGAGAGGAAATGCACCTGCAATCTTGATTTCATTGGCTGATGACCTGTAACTAGAATGTGAATCAATTAATATCACACTCGTTATTAATGTTTACCCATGAAACTTTAAACTGCACGTTTCCTGACTTTTCTGAGGATGGGACTATAACGTAAGCACTGCCGCTGTTGGAAACTTAATGGAAAATTCTACAACAAGTTTTGATTTGAAGTTCCTGAGCTTTCAGCCACTTGAAAGCCCCAGAGATTCAAAATCATCATCAACATTTTTTTCAGCCCACATTTACATTTCTGTGTCTTCATGATCATTCTAAAAGAAATGTTGGCCCAGATTTTAGTTATCTAAGATGAAACTTTAAAAACTGTAATCTCAAAAATTCTTAAAAAGACAACAACAAAAAAAATCACATCCAATGCATTCTTAACAGTCAGTGCATTCACAGTTTAAGTGAGATGAAACTGGGGATACTGGTTGATAAACCCAGTGTAGCCACGCTTTCATTGTTTGATAAATGGTAAATAGACTCATGTTCGCACAATAGAAACTATGTGTGCTGTTATCCTTATTCCAAAAGATGTTGAGAACTTGTCCTTTTCATTTAAAGCGTAAAGCCTCAGAAGAGCCCCTGAGAATAAAGGTTTGTGGAAAATACACCTGATTCTATTTCTTTTGATGCTCAGCATTGTTCACCTTCCTTTTCATTTCTCTTCACGTAACTGTGCTTCATACTGTGTGTGTGTCCTTTAAAATGAAAGAATTTGCTCAAGAGCAAGTTTTGAGGCATTTTAGAAATTTTGCAAGGCATTTCTCACATCGTTTTGCTGTGAATGCATGCTGCATAGTACAATACAAGCAGTAGCTGCAAATGAGCTGTGTACCGCCCTCTCTGTCAGAGTAGCGTTTCAGCTTGACCCTGACAGCAGCTGAGAATGCAAAAAAGACCAGTTTTGTGAGTAATCACAAAGACATAAAAGGAGAGAGATGTGGAAGAGCAAGCGATCTCTGAACTACTGTGTCAGCCGAACTGACTTTTCTTGGCATGGGTAAGGTGGTCGAAAGCTCTGACTGCCACGTGTACTACACCAGCCTATAAGAAGGTAGAAGAACACTTCTCCAACTCCAACCCCCGACGCATGTGGCAAGGACTCCAGACCATCACAGACTACAGGACCACCAAACCCTCTCCCGCATCCTCTGATGTCTCCTTCCTAAACGAGCTCAACAACTTTTATGCTCGTTTTGAGCGAGGGAACCCCACAACCACAACCAAAGCAGACATGACGCCAGACCACCAACCTATGACTCTCTCCCCCACCGATGTAGGAGCGGTGCTGAGCAGGATCAATGTCCACAAGGCTGCAGGCCCTGATGGCATCCCCGGGCGTGTTCTCAGAGCGTGTTCTGGGGAGCTTGCAGGAGTGCTCACAGACATATTCAATCTGTCCTTGGCCCACGCTGTGGTACCGGCCTGCTTCAAATCCACCTCCATCGTCCCGATACCCAAAAACTCCAACCCATCTTGCCTCAATGATTACCGCCCAGTAGCACTCACCCCCATCATCACTAAGTGCTTAGAGCGACTGGTCCTAGCACACTTCAAATCCTGTCTCCCCCCCACCCTGGACCCCCACCAATTCGCATACCGCCGGAACAGGAGCACAGAGGATGCAGTCTCCATCGCAATGCACTCTGTCCTCTCACACCTGGACAACAACAACACCTACGCCAGAATGCTGTTTATAGACTTCAGTTCAGCATTCAATACAATCCACCCCTCACAACTCATCAGGAAACTGACAGACCTGGGTATCAGTTCCCTCATCTGCAAATGGTTACTGGACTTCCTGACCAACCGCCCCCAACATGTCCGGCTGGATAACCGCTGCTCATCTACCATCACAATGAACACCGGTGTACCACAAGGCTGTGTGATGAGCCCTTTCCTCTACTCCCTCTTCACCCACGACTGCAGACCTGCTGATGGTTCCAACACCATCATTAAGTTTGCAGATGACACCACGGTGATTGGCCTCATCAGTGATAACGATGAGGCCGCCTACAGGGAGGAGGTGGATCGTCTGGCTGAGTGGTGCGACAGAAACAACCTGCTGCTTAACACCGAGAAGACCAAGGAGCTCATCGTGGACTACAGGAGGAATGCTGACCCACATCCACCCATCCACATTAAGGGGACGGCTGTGGAGCGTGTGAGCAGCTTCAAGTTCCTGGGAGTCCACATCTCCGAGGATCTCACCTGGACGACCAACTGCTCCAAGCTGGTCAAGAAGGCTCACCAGCGCCTCTTCTTCTTGAGGACTCTGAGGAAGAACCACCTGTCCTCAGACATCCTGGTGAACTTCTATCGCTGCACCATCGAGAGCATCCTGACCAACTGTATAACAGTCTGGTACGGGAACTGCTCTGCCTCGGACCGGAAGGCGTTGCAGAGGGTCGTGAAAACTGCCCAGCGCATCGCCGGAGCACCACTTCCTGCCATAAAAGACATCTACAGGAAGCGGTGTCTGAAAAGGGCTGGGAAAATCATCAAAGACCCCAGTCACCCATCACATGGACTCTTCACCCTCCTGCCCTCTGGGAGGCGCCACAGGAGCCTCCGGACTAAGACCACCAGGTACCGGAACAGCTTCTTCCCCACAGCTGTCAGACTCCTGAACTCTGCCTCCTGACATCTGACCCACGTTAAACTCATGGACTGAACATACACACACCCACAATGGACAACTGTACCCTCAAACACAATAATAACATGGACTGAACCACCACTCACAACCACTAGCACTTTATATAGCCTCTGTAGAAACTATCTACACCCTCACTTATCTTAACTGCACTACTGTATAGCTCTGTGTAAATAATCATTCTGTACATTCGATAATCTTTAATCCTACAACTGTTTACAACTTGCATAGTTCCCATTTCTGTATAGCTGTATATCCCAGATTCTGTAAAGTTATTTATTTCATATTCTGTATAGTTTTTCATATTTATATCCTGTTCATATCCTGTACATAGCTTGTACTCACTACAGCCTGTACATACTTATAGTTATAGAATATTCACAACATACTTCATACCGTGTACATTATAACATACCATAATAGACCCATTTCTGTAATATACTCACATATCTATATTATTGCTAATATATATTGTAATATATCTATATCACTAAAGCACTTCTGGATGGATGCAAACTGCATTTCGTTGCCCTGTACCTGTGCATGTGCAATGACAATAAAGTTGAATTCTATTCTATTCTATTCTATTCTATTCTATAATGGAAAGCAGAGTCATTATTATCTAATTGGGCAGACTAATGACGTGCCACAGAAAGCCATAAGGCTGAGACAGTCTCCTTCGTGCCGTCTGTTTTTCACTAAAGGCTGCTCTCAAAGGGACTGATACACCCTGAAAATTATTTTCCTCTAGGGTGTAAAAAGTGCCAAAATATTGCTCGAGTCAGGATGTCATTTGCCTGACTTACGTCATTTGCATTTTAGCTATCTGAAAATCAAATTATTTTGCCACAAATCCAGTAAAAAGTAGAAAATCTGAAAAAAACATTTAAATTATTTTCAAAGGGACATCTCACAATATATATATATTAGGGGTGCAACGATACACAAAATTCCACGGTTCGGTTCGGTTCGATACTTTGGTGTCACGGTTCGATATTTTTTCAATACAAAAAAAAATGTTCATGCCTTTTTAACTTGTTATTTATTAAAATTATAAATATATATTTTAACTCAAAAGTACAGTTTTTAAATTTAATGTTGCTGAAACAACAAAGTAATAAAAAAAAATAAATAAATATATATATATATATATATATATATATATATATATATATATATATCCATCCAAGTCAGGGAGATAATCTGGTAAATGAGGAAGGCAAGCAGCAATCTAAAGAGCTGACATTTAATGTGAGAAAAGACTGTTTTACATCAGAGGGATGTCACTGTGATTACAGCTAAGTTTTCTGCTGGAAAAAAAGCAGTTTCATTTGTTCATTTGGAAAAAAAGACTTGAAGTTATATGATAATACATACGATCTTTCACTTTGCTCATTAACCTTCCCGATGTTCACCGGCCGTTCCTAATAATCAGTCCTCGCTCTTGCTTTTTTCATTGAATATTCCAGTGTCCTTGAATTCCTTCCAGCTCCAGGGTGCCATTCTGTGCCGGAGTCTGACCTCAGACCTTTTTTTTTTAACAGCTGAATAAATTTTTAACATTGTTCTTCTACTACTGACAGAGGGCATAATAATGGATACAGTAATTGCCATTCAATGAGGGTGCTGATGACAAGGTAAATAAATTAAAGCCCTGTTGTGTCCATTGTGATACTAAGTAGCACCAGAATAACTACTGAATGTCAGTTAGCATTTCTTGTTGAAAACGTGCTGACACTTGGGAATTCAATTAAGACGTTGTTACTGTGGAATATTCAAATTAGTACTGTAGGACCTGATACTTACACTGGGTCCTGCTGCCTGTCAGTTCAGGTGGACATGGAATTTGACAATTTAAAATAAAAATTATGAGATTCACACCTATTCTTTTTGGTTCTAAATGTAATTTTTTGAAAGGTACTGCAAAATTCAAAAGGAAAATACAAATAATACAAAGTAGCATCTCCTATCATTTAACTTGCTCTGTAAATAGTCCACTTAGCAAATAATAATAATTTTATAGCAACCTATGTGGAAATAATGGTAGAAATTAGACAAAGACTTTGATACATACAGTAAAAAATACCAGCTAAATTAAAGTTTGAAAGATAGACTACCCCTTCAGTACCTAACAGTAGTTTGCTCAACTGCCTACCATTCATTAATGCCTTTACTTTGTGAATTATTAAAAAAACATGTTGGAAATTCTGATACTGATAAATTCCTTCCACTCAGTGAAATAAAACATTTTTTTGTAACCAGACTCTATTTTATAAGCTTTATAACCTGTATTATTAGTACTGTTCACTTTGTAACTAACCAGTTCTAGTTCTTCTTCCTGTCTCCCCTCTTATTTTCCTGATTTTCTTCAACTGTGCTCAAAAACTTTCATTTGTGCCTCTTTCCCCACGCCCCTCCTCTGCAGTGTTGGGGTTGTTAATCAAAAAAGTAATGTATTACATATTAAGTGTTGTTTTTCTAAAAAGTAATGCAGTACGTTATTTAAGTACTTTGCAGCAAAAGTGATTTGTTGGACTACTCATTACATTACTTTCAAGTTACTCGTAATTATATCAGAATCAGAATTACTTGCACTGCAAAGTGTGTAAATGAGGATTTGTTGCAGTGTCATGGTGGAGGCAAACAGCGGTCCCACACATCACTGAAAATCACTGTTGCAGTGGGGACAGACACACACCCTTTCTTTTACTGTTTATGCATGAGTTAGTGATGTGTCCTGTGTGTCGAAGCTTCGAATCGCGCGTCGGGTAATCGCGGGGGCGTTTTTCTGAAGCGCGTATCGAGGCTTGCGTTGATTACGTATGCAGTGACGTTCGAGGCCTCGCGGGCAGTCCGTACCACGTGACTGATTCGGGAACTGGTTCACCGGTTCGCGCCAGATTCGAAATAAAATGGGCAGCAAAACACAGCTGATTCCCCCATGAGCACTGTTATAAAGTCACAAGCACATTCACATCACAACTCCCTCCCTTTTTGTTTCCATGTACATTCCTGTGTTAAGCTGCCAATTTATTATACACAAACATTAATTAAATTAATATAATATAAAATTAGTATAATATTAAATATAACTAATATTTAGAGTTCAGTTATTGGTGTCATGAACAATAGTAATTCCTTTATTCATTCAACTTGAAGTGCCACACACTAGTTTGTGTCATTATTGAGATGTACATAAGCATGATTATGCAGTTACACAATCATCCCAAAAACTGTGTACTGATAGTTTCCACTTTCTCTTTTGTATCAGACATACTGAGACAATATTCGGGATAAATAACCATGAAAAACAATTTATTCAGTTTAACGGTTTACACATCATTATAATCATTGAGCCCGTTTCACTTGAATTGTCCACTTGATGGCGCAGTAGAGCAAATGAATCATCACAATGCTTCGAACCATGAGTCGACCAGTTGGATGGGAAGCTTCAGTTCATCATGAGGCTTCATCTCACCATCACTAGCATGAGTACAAAGCTACAAAGCAAAGTTGAAAACCAGCCTAAAGAAATTCCAAAGTGATCACCAGTGTGATTTAAGAAATGGAGGCTACAAAGCAACAAGCTTGACTGCTCATCACTGCTTTTGTTACCTGCTGAAGTGCAGGTTCGGAGTGGGCATATACTCAGCTTTAGCATTACTTTGGGTTCCTCACTGTTAGGTGATGGCTGTGTGCGGACAGGGATAGGACCCAAGATGCAGACTCCAGAGACAAACTTAATCCAAAACAGCTTTAATGCTGAACGCAAACATAACATAACTGGAAAAAACTCAAAATAAACTAACACCAGTGGACTGGCAAAACACACAGCAAAATAAACGGTAGATCGCGCCGCGGACACAGAGAAACACAGGGCTTAAATACAAAGGAGCAATCAGGGAATGAATAACAGGAGGGAAACACAGCTGGGGCAAATCAGAACTGATGAGACAAAAGGAAGCGTAAACTGAACACACTGAGATAAGACAGAGACCTTCAAAGTAAAACAGGAAACACATAACACAGACTCGCATGCAGGCATTACAGAGGGAACAGAGACGTGGGACCAGGGCAGACACAAACACTGACTGAACAGTGTTTGTGTCTGCCCGGGGATATAGGAACTAAGGATACACAGAGACGCGAACTAGACAAGGGGATACAGGTGATAGGGGAGACAGAGCAACTAAAGAAGACAGAGACATAAACCATAAGACAGAACTCAAAGAAACCAAAGACTAAAAAGTACAAATAATATAATAAACTCAAATACCCTGGGTCAACGACCCAGGCATCCTAACACTCGCTAGCTTTATGTTAGCATGTGTATGCAAAGAGCCATTGTTATCTTAACAGTATTAGCTTTAACCTCACACACTTCTCCTTTTGTGCAATAAAAATATAAAAACTCCTCAAATGTTAAAGATCCCTCCACCTCCTCCCTACACATCAAAACAACTGATTGTAGCACAACTGCACTGGAAGCAACAGATACAATTTGCATTTTTCTTTCCTCCTATTTGCTTGGCATGCAGATAACTGAAGAAGCTTTGTAATGAAGTAATAACATAATTATATCTCTAGTTCAGAATTTATTATAATAACTCATACGGCTCATATTTGGATTACTGAATTTAGCACAGGAACTTGGGAGTCACACTACATTATATTTTTCAGCATCACAGAAAAATGCAAAAGAGGAGAAAAATGGGTACCACAGGAAAAGAAGGGAATACAAAAACGTAATTATTCAAAATCTGGAAAACACTGAAAGAGAAGGAAAAAGTAAAAAAAGGACGCAAAAAATGAAATTGAGCATCGTCTTTTTTGCAAAGATGGAAGCTGAAATTGCAAATACGGAATCGTTGGAAGTCCAGAAACCACAGCGAAAGGAGATGATAGAAGCGATAGGAATAAAAACAGAAATGGTACACAACAAACACAAAAGTGTAACAAAGCACTCAAACATCTGACAAGGCAAGAAAAAGAAGCGACGAAAATGTGTTTTTTTTTTTCAAAGTAAAAGTAAAAGCAGCAAAGAAGCAGCTGAAAAGAAGATAAAACAGTTCGAGAAGGAGCAAGAACAGGAGAAGAAAGCCAAGAAAAAGAGTGGTGTCTTGAGCTGGTTCCAAAGGAAAAAAGGTCCCAGTGACACAAAGGTTGAAGAGAATGATGGCTCGTGTCAGGTTAGGTTGAGTAATGCCTCCCCCTCGCTTCATCTTCCCTACTCTCACCCCTCCACCTTTAATCCTTCCCTCCTTTGAATGTTCCTTCTCTTCCCCATCCCTCCACTCCTCCTTCTTCTCTTTCCCCCTCTCCTTCTCTCAAGCTTTCATCCATTAACTCTCTACCTTTTACTTCATCTCCTCCAGCCTCACTGCCTTACCACCACCCTACCTCCATTCCCCTTCTATCTCTCCTTCAATCACCTTTCCTGTGAAATAAAGATTATGTTCTTCATCATCATAAATCCATCAATATTTCTTCATCTTTCTGCATCTGTGATGCTCCACGCTGTCGTTTTTGATTGCTGTGTAAACACTTATGGTCATGACTTAAAAAGGACTAAACTTTATTATTCGTGTATTTCCAAGAGTGTTATTATGTGATAAAAGTTTTCTAAGCTTTTTAATCTAATTTAACCATTATGTCCATGAGGTGAATAATTTTAATCATCCTCAGTCTACGGAGATCTAAAAAATACTGCAATTTCTTCTAATTGTGTAAACAAAAAAAATGTTTATTTGCATAAATTGAGGTGTTTTTCTCAATTTTAATATGCTTTAATAAAAAATAAAAAATTCTATTTCTGTCTTTCATGCATATAGTATCATGAAACAAGCAGACTCAAACTAAACAAGCACGTTAGTTTATAAGAGGCTTTTTAATTTGTACGACATTCATGTGTCTTCATTTGACTTTCACTTTCTCTGTCCAAGCATTATTTGTAAGTCAGCTGTTTGAGACCTAACCGGTGACCCATTTTAAACTTAAAACTCTTCTCTCATACAATCACAGTTGTGATTATAACATAAGCCCAAGATAAAGTGTTTCATAGATGTTGAGGCTGATTCTCCATTAACACCTTTGCTTTCTGCACTTGACAAGAGCTACGTCCACACGTACCCGGGTATTTTTGAAAACGCAGATTTTTCTATGCGTTTGCACCTTCTGTCCACACGTAAACGGCGTTTTCGGTCACTGAAAACGGAGATTTCTAAAAACTCCGGCCAGGGTGGATATTTTCGAAAACTCCGTTTTTGCATTTACGTGTGGACGAGAAAAACTGAGAAAACGCAGAAAACAGCGTCGAAGGTGTGCGCCTTTTTTGACGTCACACTGTGCGCCACGTTATTGTTTCGGTGAAATGAATTTCTACAATACTGTTACTGTTAATTGTACTCTGTGCAGTGTTTAAATGCTTACATATACACACATAGTTAGTGTCCCTCCACACATACGACTGGGTTCTGCTTCTATGCCCCAGCTTTGTTTACTATTTCCCACCGAGGCTTCTAGACTTCTGATTGGCCAACATTTCTACATGGTTAGGAATATATCGCCACCTTTTGCTTTGGCATGTTCCTAGCAGCGTTTTCCTTCATTTCTGCTTTTACATGTGGACGGGATTATTTTTTAAAACGAAAACGGAAAATCTCAGTTTTCAAAAATACCCGTGTAAATTCAAATTCAAATTCAAATTTTATTTGTCACGTACACAGTCATACACAGTACGATATGTAGTGAAATGCTTGGACAACTGCTCGTGACCTAAAGAAAACAAAAAAGGAAAAGGCTATGAATAAGATAGGAAATAAATATGAAAAATTAAAAAGGGTAAATTTAACTAGGAAGGAATAAAATATAAATTAAGGTTAAAAATGAAATAACTGTACAACACAAATTAGAATGAAGGGTAAATTTAACTGGGAGAATAAGATAAAATATATAAATTAAAGTTGAAAATAAAATAACTGTACAACAAAATACACAATATAGAACTATATAAGAATGTATGAAGAAATATAAATAAATTTATACACAATAACAGCAGCATATACACAATAACAGCAGCGTGATTTAAGTAATGAAGTGAAACAATGTCCAGAATGTCCAGTGTGTGTAAGAACTGTATGTGTGGGTCAGTACTGTGTGGTGGTGTGATTGAGAGACCGTATCGCCTGCGGGAAGAAGCTCCTCCTCAGTCTCTCTGTGTTGGTCTTCAGGGAGCGGAATCGCTTTCCTGACCTCAACAGAGAGAACAGTCTGTTGTTGGGATGGCTGAGATCCTTCATGATCTTCCTGGCCTTGGTCCAGCACCGCCTGCTGTAGATTGAGTGCAGGTCAGGGAGCTCGGAGCGGATGGTGCGCTCAGCTGACCGCACAACCCTCTGTAGAGCTCGTCTGTCCTGCATGGTGCTGTTCCCGAACCAGGTTAAGATGTTTCCCGTCAGGATGCTCTCTATGGTGCAGGAGTAAAAGTTCCTGAGCACCTTGGAGGGCAGTTGGAAGTCTCTCAAGCGTCTGAGGTGGTAGAGACGCTGACGGGCCTTTTTCACCACGGTGTTGATGTGACAGGACCATGACAGGTCCTGCGTGATGTGAACTCCGAGGTATTTGAAGCTGTCCACTCTCTCCACTGGGCACTCGTTGATGACAGGGGTCTGGTAGTTCCTCTCCTGCTTAGTGCTGAAGTCCACTATCAGCTCCTTTGTCTTACTGACGTTTAGAAGGAGGTTGTTCCTCTGGCACCAGTTCTCCAGATTCCTAATCTCCTTCAGGTAGGCCGTCTCGTTGTTATCAGAGATCAGGCCCACCACGACGGTGTCGTCAGCAAACTTGATGATGGTGGTGGAGCTGGTAGTGGCCACACAGTCATATGTGTACAAAGAGTACAGCAGGGGGCTCAGAACACACCCCTGGGGGGCTCCAGTGCTGAGAGTGGTGGAGGCTGAGACATGTCCGCCCATCCTTACTGCCTGTGGTCTGCCAGTTAGGAAGTTGGAGATCCACAGACACATAGATGAGCTGAGTCCCAGATGCTCCAGCTTGGTGGTGAGTGTGGAGGGAATTATGGTGTTAAATGCAGAGCTGTAGTCTATGAAGAGCATTTTAACATAATTCCCCCTTCTAGTGTCCAAGTGAGTGAGTGATGTGTGGAGGAGATGAGAGATGGCATCGTCTGTGGAACGATTTGGACGGTAAGCAAACTGTAGTGGGTCCAGTGTGTCTGGTAGTGAAGAAATGATGAAGTCTCTGACCAGGCGTTCAAAGCACTTCATCACTACTGAGGTGAGGGCTACAGGGCGCGATAGTCATTGAGAGAAGCAGGGTGGGGTTTCTTCGGGACAGGAACAATGATGGACTCTTTGAAGCATGTGGGGATCACCGACTGAGATAAAGAGATGTTGAATATCTCAGTGAACACAGGAGCTAGCTGGTATGCGCAGTCTCTTAGGATACGACCTGGGATGCCGTCTGGTCCTGCTGCTTTCCTGGTGTTCACTCTCTTGAAGGCTCTCCTTACTTCATGCTCGGAGATGACGAGCACGTTTCCGGTGCTGGCAGTATCTTCCTGTCTGCAGCCGTTAGCGCCGCTAACACTAGCATCGTTGGAGTCCTTAGCTGCAGCCTCGAAGCGAGCATAGAAAGTGTTCAGCTCGTCTGCCAGAGTCATGGCCGCGTTCGTCATACCAGTTGTTGGTGCTTTATAGTCCGTTATTGTCCTTAGTCCCCGCCACAGGCTCCTAGAGTCACTCTGTTGGAGTTGTGACTCTAGTTTCCTCCCGTAGCGCTGCTTCGCCTCTTTCACCGCCCTCCGCACGTTATATGACGCGGCTTTGTACGGGTCCATGTCCCCCGTCGTGAGTCCCGTGTTGTAGGCAGCGGTGCGGGATCTCAGAGCGTCGCGGATGGTTTTATCCACCCACGGCTTCTGGTTGGGAAACGTTGTGATAGTCTTTGTCTCCACGGTATCATCCACTAGTTTCCCGATGAATCCCACAACCACTTCCGTAAACACGTTGACATCATCATCGGAGCTGTTTCTGAACATGCCCCAGTCTGCGTCATCGAGTGCGTCCTGTAACGCGGCCACCGATTGATCCGTCCAGCGCGCGACCTTCCTCTGAACCGGAACTTCCTGTTTCAGCCTTTGTTTGCGTTTTGGGATGAGGAAGATGGCGGCGTGATCAGATTTGCCAAAAGGAGGGCGGGATTGTGCCTTGTAGCCGTCCTTGACCGTAGTGTAGCAGTGGTCCAGTGTCCTTTCACCTCTGGTGGGGCAGGTGATGTGTTGATAAAAGTTCGGCGCTGCGCGTTTGAGGTTGGCGCTATTAAAGTCCCCCGTCACAATAAGCGCAGCGTCCCGGTGTTGTGTCTGGTGCTGTGTGAGTGCCTCATGCAGCTCGCATAAGGCGGTGACCGTGTCCGCTTGTGGTGGAATATAAACGGCACTTACAACGACCGATGTAAATTCCCGAGGTAGATAAAAAGGACGACACATGATGGACAGTAGTTCCAGATTTGGTGTGCAGGAGCGTGTGAGAGGACGTGTACGTGTGGAAGTAGCCAAGATATAGCATATTAGAGCTCAGGATTCAAAACAGTAATAGGTAATATGCTGCATAGATAAACCCAGTAGAAACCCATATTTGTTAGGATGCCTGGGTCGTTGACCCAGGGTATTTGAGTTTATTTATTAATACTCTAAGTTGTTTTATTATGTATGTTGTATTCTTGTACAGCACTTTGGTCAACGCTCCTGTTGTAATTAAATGTGCTATATAAATAATTAAACTATTAAACTATTATTATATTATTTATACTTTTTAGTCTTTGGTTTCTTTGAGTTCTGTCTTATGGTTTATGTCTCTGTCTTCTTTAGTTGCTCTGTCTCCCCTATCACCTGTATCCCCTTGTCTAGTTCGCGTCTCTGTGTATCCTTAGTTCCTATATCCCCATGTTCAGTCAGTGTTTGTGTCTGCCCTGGTCCCACGTCTCTGTTCTCTCTGTAGTGCCTGCATGTGAGTCTGTGTTATGTGTTTCCTGTTTTACTTTGAAGGTCTCGGTCTTATCTCAGTGTGTTCAGTTTACGCTTCCTTTTGTCTCGTCAGTTCTGATTTGCCCCAGCTGTGTTTCCCTCCTGTTATTCATTCCCTGATTGCTCCTTCTGTGTATTTAAGCCCTGTGTTTCTCTGTGTCCGTGTCGCGATCTACTGTTTATTTTGCTGTGTGTTTTTGTCAATCCGCCGGTGTTAGTTTATTTTTGACCTTTTTCCAGTTATGTTATGTTTGAGTTCAGCATTAAAGCTGTTTTGGTTTAAGTTTCTCTCTGGAGTCTGCATCTTGAGTCCTATCCCTGTCCGCACACAGCCGTCACCTAACAGAAGATCGCGACCATACTATAGACCCAGCAGACATTGAACTTCAGGAGCGACGCCGAGCAGCCTTTGCCCAGCTGGAGGAGGAACTCCGCTGGAAGCCATGGCTCACCCCTGACGTCAGGCGCATTTTCCATGGCACTCGGCTGGCTCTCGGTGGTCCCCGGAGCTGTCAGAAGTCTCCACCTGTTGCTCCGCTGGCACTCAAGATGCGGCCGCTTCAGTTGGGAGTCCTCCGTGTGGCTTCAGGCGCTCATGCTCCATCCTCAGCGTCACCGTTCTGTGCACCGGAGGCTCAGTTGCTCACACCGCCAGCTACCTCTGCCCAAAGGAAACGGCGCTCACGTCGCCGTCATATGGACACGTCTGAGCAACCTCCGGTGGTGAGTCAAAAGGACTACACTTTCCAAACTCCACCTGAGCCGTTAAACGGTAAAGACTATGAACTCACGTCAGACACTTTTGGGATTTCTTTTCTCGACGAGGATTTGGATTGGGAGGCCAGTTTTGGTTTGAATCGTCCCGCGCTAGTTCATCACAATAAGCATTCGTCTGGGATTTTTAGTTCGAGGTCTGCTCGTTGGAGTGGGAACAAGCTAAAACCCAAGTTTGCCGAGTCTGTTTTTTCTGAGACTGTGAACACTGCTAAACCTAAGACTGTACGGACTGTTAAACGTGGTGGGAAAGGGTCGTCACCTATTTTTGATGAACCAGTTTTCAGTGAGCCTGCTCCTTTGCCTTCCGGTGTTCCTCCACCCAGGGCAGCTGCGGTCCAGCCGTCTCCTGCACCTGTATCAGTTCCTCGGGTGAGGGGGGCTAGGGCCCAGTTTGTCCCTGCTCCAGTTTCCAGGCCGGCTGAGGCTCCGCTAGTCTCTGCGCCCGTGCCTATTCCGCGGGTGGGAGCGGCTACTGCCCAGCAGACCCCTGCACCGGTTTCTGTCCTCGCTGGAGGCTCAGGTGAGCCCGTCCAGCAGTTTTCCGTAGGCTCGGAAGGCATAGCTCAGCTTAGTGCTCATCCACCACCTCACCCACCATTACTACCATCGTTACAACAGTCAATACAACTTAAACTTCTCTCCATAGCTCAAACATTAGCTCACCTGTCAGCTCAGTCACCTGCTCAGTTCTCACCTCAGTCATTTGCTCCACCGCCTGTTCCTGCTGGAGGGTCCGAGGGGCCCGTCCAGCCTTTTGCCTCCGCTGGAGGGTCCGAGGGGCCCGTCCAGCCTTTTGCCTCCGCTGGAGGGTCTGAGGAACCGCTTCAGCTGTCTCTTCCTGCTGGAGGGTCCGAGGGGCCCGTTCAGCCACCTGTCTCCGCTGGAGGGTCCGAGGGGCCCGTTCAGCCACCTGTCTCGTCAGGTGGGGGTCCGGGAGGACCCAGCCAGCACGTCCCAGTGTCTGCTGATGGTTCTGGCGAGGCCGTTCAGCCACCACCGGCTCCACCGCCTGGTCCGGCCCCAGCCTCTGCAGCTCCGCCTGGTCCAGCCTCCGAGGTTTCAGCTTCGTCTGCTCCTGAGGTCTCCATGCTGTCTGTTCCTGCACATCTTGTCCGGCCTGCTCGTCCTGCTCGTCCTGTCCGGCCTGCTCGTCCTGTCCGGCCTGCTCGTCCTGCACGTCCTGCTCGTCCTGCACGTCCTGTCCGGCCTGCTCGTCCTGCACGTCGTTGCCGTCATGGACAGCCCTCTGAACTACGCCGCCGTCATGAACGGCCCCCTGAACTACGCCGCCACTAGTGCCTCCCGCTCGGCCGGCCTCCTGACCTGCTCCGCCGCCGCCGGTGTCTCCTGCCTGCCCGGCCCCCTGAACTGTTTTCTGGGCTCTTGGGCCGTCAGCCTCCGGGCCGCCCCCCTGAACTTCCCGGGTTTGGACTATTGTGCTGTCAGCCTCCGGGTCGGCCCCCTGAACTTTTTGTGAACTGTTTTTCCTGGCCGCCTGCGCCTGTCGTGAGCCTGTTTTTTGTTCTGTTGCTTTCCGGGCTCCATTGTTTGTTCTTTTTTTTTTTTGTTTCTGGCTCCTTGTTTGGTTTTGTTTCGAGCCCTCCATCCTGTTTCCCCCGCCGCCCGCCCTGGTTGGTTTTTTTCTGTTTTGGTGTTTTGGTTTGGGCTGTCTGGAAGCTAGCCCTTAAGGGGGGGGGGGTACTGTTAGGATGCCTGGGTCGTTGACCCAGGGTATTTGAGTTTATATTATTTATACTTTTTAGTCTTTGGTTTCTTTGAGTTCTGTCTTATGGTTTATGTCTCTGTCTTCTTTAGTTGCTCTGTCTCCCCTATCACCTGTATCCCCTTGTCTAGTTCGCGTCTCTGTGTATCCTTAGTTCCTATATCCCCGTGTTCAGTCAGTGTTTGTGTCTGCCCTGGTCCCACGTCTCTGTTCCCTCTGTAGTGCCTGCATGTGAGTCTGTGTTATGTGTTTCCTGTTTTACTTTGAAGGTCTCGGTCTTATCTCAGTGTGTTCAGTTTACGCTTCCTTTTGTCTCGTCAGTTCTGATTTGCCCCAGCTGTGTTTCCCTCCTGTTATTCATTCCCTGATTGCTCCTTCTGTGTATTTAAGCCCTGTGTTTCTCTGTGTCCGTGTCGCGATCTACCGTTTATTTTGCTGTGTGTTTTTGTCAATCCGCCGGTGTTAGTTTATTTTCGACCTTTTTCCAGTTATGTTATGTTTGAGTTCAGCATTAAAGCTGTTTTGGTTTAAGTTTCTCTCTGGAGTCTGCATCTTGGGTCCTATCCCTGTCCGCACACAGCCGTCACCTAACAATATTTTTCATCTTTATCTAAAACACATGAATTAAAACTTACATTATTTGGTTAAACTATGTATTATGGAAGCGTAGAGCTGCCACCCAGGCAAAAGAAAAATAGAGCTTTATCACGTTATAACGTGAAAAGTTTATTGTTCTAGCAATATATTATCATGTTAGTATAATATACCTTTCACGTTTGAACAATATAATATGACATTATTACAATATACATAATTATCACGTTCCTACAATATAATTATCACGTTTGTACAATATAATATTTATTTGTTATTTATATTTGTTAGAACAATAAACTTTACACGTTATAACGTGATAAAGCTCTATTTTTCTTTTGCCTGGGTGGCAGCTCTACACTTTCGTAATGTATTATGTAACTTCATTGTCACGGTCTGGGGGGCAGACCGTGGGGGATGTTGGAGAAAGGACCCAAACGCTGGACTTAGTGGAATGAACAGTGGGTTTATTTACAGTGAGGTAAATGTACACCACACATTAAATCTCCAAAAGTGCTCCCTCGACTCCCGTGACGTGTCTTCTCCCAAGTTCTGGTATCCCGTGCTCTCTGCCCCTGTGCCTTCACACACCCCGTGTGTCTTGCAGTCCTGTGTTCCACTCTCCTGAGGAAAAACACAGACACAGCCGTTATGGCACCAACTCCAGCAGGCATACACGGACCAGCACTATAAACACTGACATGGAGTCTAACTCAACGATCCTGCGCCGGAGGAAGCTCCATCGCTCTGTTAAGTAGCTCCCCCGACGATCCTGATCAGAAGCAGGTGTGTGGGAAGCTAGGCGTGACCAGCAGCTGGCAGGGCCACACCCATCAGGCCTGCAGGTGGCTGTCCTTCATCCTCCAGCCACACACACACGTACACACACCAGCATGGAACACAAGAGCACAGTGCAGCAAACATACATCCAATACACTAATAACAATAAAGGTCCACACTGTTCACGAACCCCGAGTCCCCGGAACCGGGTCCGTGACATTCATTTTGAAAAGTTTTCAACTGGGATCTGATTGGAGGGAGGAAACTTGACCCGCCCTCTCCCAGAATGAATGGTCAGCAGAATGCATGTGTTTTGCCCCCTTAGCTCCAGGTGTTGCGCCAAAAAGTGATCGTCTGCGGACAGACAATAGGAATAGTAATTAGTTAGATTACTCGTTTCTAAAAAAAAGTAACTCTGTTAGTAACGCCGTTACTTGTAACTCCGTTATTCCCTTCACTGGACGTTACATTGGTTAGGTATAATTTTTTAATCCCAGGATTTAAAAAAACGTTTTTATAGTTGATTCTTCAAAATAATGTCACAGCACACCAGGCGGCATTTAAAGTAAATGCCTAGCAAAAGTTGCTAAGCATGCAAACAAATATAATAATGGGTGGGTGTTTTTCCTTTGTGTCTTTGCCTCTTGGGAGGAGACCCACGTTAACACCACTAACTGGGTGTAAATGTGTGAACTAGAGCCAAAAATAAAGTGTGAAAGATTGAGCAGTCGCTTAATACAAACTACATATTAACTGATCTGATGAGCTGAAGAAGCCTCTTCCAAAGTTTAGGCCCTTTAAAACTGTGGTTTCCTGTAAATTTAAAATATTAGCATGTGAAAGTTAAAAGGCCTGATGACCAGAGAGGCCAACAGCTGGAATAAGGTCTCAGCAAGTTTGCCATACAGCATTTGTAAGAATCATGTGAACAGTAAAATGTATAGGAGGGAAAAAAGAGACAACCAAGGCCTTATTTTACATACATTTACAATTAAGTAAGTATGCGAGATTAATGTGAAAGGTTCTCACCCACGGCAAAGCCTCATTGCTTAAGATTTTTAATAACATTAAGCATATAAATTGGAGACCTAAGAGTGCAGGTCACCCTTTTCCTGCCAAATCAACACTGTTTCTAAAAAACTGAGTCATACACACATTTCCCCAAAACCTCACATATGTCTGCCAGAAGTACATTGTGCCACCATCCTCTATTGCTCATATGTTTGTTTTGAAGAACACTTCAAAGCTCGAGTCTGCTACTGGCTAGCTTGAATTCAGTCCTTGCACCATCTGCTGCTGGTATTACTGAAAACATGCAGTCTCTGTGCTATGAAAATGGTGCAGCAGATTTTGCCTCTATTTGCCAGTCCAAGTGTGTAAAAGCTGTCAGAAAAATATGAAAAGAAAAATATGCATTCCTGGTAATTATCGTGATGTCTTAAATTAATGTGCTAGTGTTAACCTTCAAGTAATGTGCAATCATTTCTTGGAAGATTTTCTTAAACTTGTATTTTGTGATTGTTTTTCTGTGCAGAAAAAACAAAAAACAGCTTAATAATTCATTCAGAATACATTTGGCAGTCAGCACAACAAACTACTCTACTTTAGTTATCCTAAAAGCATCTCTTGATGCACACTGGAATAAGTAAAGCAGCATAAATTTGCACGGGATGCTGTTTAGAGGTGTGCGTTGTTTATTTTGATGACAGAAACAACCGAAATTGTAAATTTAAAGGTCACAAATAATTAGTTTGAATTATAAAGAGGTCAGCACAAAGCTAATGGTGTGTTTGGGTTAATGTCAAACTTCATTAAACATTGAACAAATTACAAAAAATTGGAACATCATTCCAATTTGTTCTTGTACTGTAATCAAGCTAATCAGTGGAGGTATTGAATCTGTTATGTGCTATTCTGGCAAATGATTTTTGCCTGAATTATACATTTCTCTAATATTTTACATGATTATTTACAATTATTTATTTTGCCATGCAAGGCAATGCTTTATTTCATGTTTGAAAGCACTGGGGGTTGGATGTATGGGTAAAAAAAAGGCCTTTTCCCACATGAAATTTGTTTTTTAGAATTGACAAATATACAGAATTTTTCATAAAAACACACTCACTTGTATTTCTTCTCAACATTTTAGATTGTGTTTTTCACACACAAAATGCGCTATTTACCATTCACAAATACTGTATCAGAGAGAATTGATAGCCTCTATTTTGTAACGTTTCCAGACCTGAAACAACCAAATAGCACCTATTTTCATTTTTCCACTTCTCCAGTGAGTTTTTCGCCTTGAAATTTTGCTTCCTTATTGGTGTTCCGTTCACTGTCAAAAACCTGCAAATTAGCAGCATTATATGCAACAGATGAAATGACTAAACATGGAAGTGGAAATAAACCCCTGCATGTGCATACACGTCATGTGTAGCTTTGTAAACGTGACAAATAGGACACATTTGCACATTTTTTGTGTGTTTGTGTGCCTTGAAGTTACAAGTAGTGTGATTTGTTTTTACTGAACTGACCCCCATATGTGTTATGAGTAGTGGGCTCTAATAATACTGCATCCGTTGCAAGGATAGGATTAAGAAAACTAAACTTTTCTCACAGGTACCAACAGAGTCATCACTGCAAAATTTCTCCTTGTGTTGTTTCTATGGTAACCATATGACAAAAATGAAGCAAAGCACAAAGAAGAGTACCAATGAACATTTGAATATAGATCAGTGTAAGCCTGACTGACAGGTACAAAGTCATCATGCCACTTCCTGAGGTATAATTTTTTAAAACCATGACATTTTGCATTCTCTCCCCTGACAGTCCAAGGGAGGAAATGAGACAATTTGAAAGTACCACATGCATACAAGCCAGCAAAATTGACTTGTACAAAATTCAGGACAGTTGCTCAGAATGCAAACAGACAAGCGAGTCACCATCAAAGTGATTTGTCAAGGAGGAGATCAGAAACGTGTGTGCCTAAAGTTCCGGCTTCACAGGGGGCACAGATTTTCTGAAGTGTGAAGAAACCTCCACATACACTGCAACTCTGTAAACGTTTGAATACATTGAGTGGAAGTTATGTAATGTAGTCACTGTCCCAATGCTCTTGCATCAAAGGCAAAGGCCTGAATTAGTTAAGTATACTCATAAAACACACGATTCATTCATAAATCATCAAAGTTACACCGCATTGTTAAAAATATGGGCAGCATTTCCTAAATCAACAGTTGATTTAGGAAATGAGGTAATGTGCTTTGAGAATTGCTCTAATACTGCTATGTGCTTACCAAATTAGTAGTCAGAGTGAGTTATTTAACCTGATGATGACATTAGATAAAACATTAAGAGACTCCCAAAATTATTATAACTAATTTCTAGAAGGAAATGAATGCCTGAACTAAATTAAAACCAAATCCACCCAGTACCTTTTGAGGGGTATTTAATTATATATAGTGTAATTTAATTCTGTCAGAATGACGGTGTCGTGACACTAGAACAATATTATAAAAACGTTAAATATTTACTGAACTAAAGGACTAACAGAGAAATTTTGGGGTGAGGTTGACTCTCCCAGTTTCTATGTGCATATCCAAACAAATATAATTATTGCAATAAAACATTTGCTTGTTGTATTAAGACATATTTGTATACTTGCAGTCTGTTGTACTTTGAAGTAGAACACTTGAAATAGAAGTGTTGTAGTCATCTTTTGCTTGTAAATTGGCTAGAGTTATGTGCTCTATAATATGCTGAGGCCCAAAAAAGCAATGGTAACTAAATAATATTAAACAAAAAGTACAATAACACAAAGCAAATGCAGACAAGCCATCTGGTTAGTAAATCAAAAAAAGTGATACTTGACAAAGAAGAAAGTCATGGTTGTCACAACTGGTTTGCCATTTTTTCCCCATATAATACATCTAAAAATTGTGAAGTCACCTGTTTCATGAGATGAAGTACAATAAATTATATCCAAAGTGGTCACCAACATTCACGGGTGTTACAGGAAAAATGATTCTATGTTTCTTTACCTTCTTTTAAATGTACAAAGATGCCCTTTGTCTATGTTTAGATTAGTTTAGAATTATCCTTTAGACTTTCCCAGCAAAGACATCTTGTTTCTGGGACATATTGTTTTAGATTGTTTTATCTTCCCTAGCTGTCTGCTGACGAGACTAGCACCATATATGGAGTTGTTTTATTTTATCTGTTTATTATTTTCTTATCCTGTTCTCACTGTCTTTCCTATAAAAATTACCAAGCCACTGTGCATGGCGTGAGTTGTTCTTCGCAGCTCACCCGTGTACACGTTTGATAAAGAAAGTAACTTTGTCTCATTATGTCTTTATTTCTCCTGGGTCTTTTGCAGAGTTTTCCCCCAACAACGGGTAAACTGCAACCACTGCACTGTTCCCTCAGTTTACCTTACCATGGGAATCTGCAAAAGAGGGATTAGTGGATGAACAGGCTGGGCAGAAAATACCATAGAGAGACTGAATATGCTGTTTTAAACCTCCCTGGGCTCATTACAACAAAGTCTCAGACAGGCACTCAGTACAGAGGCCAGTGTTCAGAAACTACTACTTTGTACACCAGAGGTTTTAAGAGCCACCAGTACTGACCACATACTAGGGCTAAACATAAGCTAAGAAATGTAGTTTTCTTTGTTTCTCTTTTTAAGCATATTGTTGCACCTGGGATCCCAATAAAAATATTTGTATTTGTTTGAATATAAATGAATATTACTTTTACATTGGTAATAATATACAGAATCCATGTTATGAATGTGTGAAAGGATTGCATTTAGAACACTTTCATTTTGAGAGCTTCCAATAGAAAGTGAACTAAAACAAATGGCAACATATTCATAAGAAGATAGCAGCCAGTGTCTGGCTATCTCACTTTAAATCAAAGTTTAATTTTGGTGTAACTCAGAAAGCTAATATTGCAGTCTAGCGGCAGCCCACTGAGCTCGACAATTCACAGAACATATTAAAGTGTGGGGCACAATATTATAAACACGGCTACCTGTATATTTAGGGACAACATTGCCGTTTTTTAGCTTATTATTCAGCATAACAAGTAGTGTCAGATATCTCTGGAACTGGCTCGCATGCACAATGCTGCTTAATTGCCTGGTAATAAGCGTGTAATGAGTTTCTGATGTACAGACTGTATGTCTTGGGATCTGGAAATATCACTCCACAGGAATTTAAGTGTGACAAATGAAGTGATTGTTTTTGCGTTTCAGGGCATCGTCAACCTCTGTGAGTTAGCCTGCCAATTTAAACTCCATTTTAGGGCTAGTCGGCACAGCACAAACAATAGATAATACAATTTTACGACTGTTTAGAAATCTATTATACTCGATCCACTTTTGAGCTCTGAGCAACCATGGTTGTGCAATATTAATAAAAAAGAAAGAAAGTACATAGGATTTAATTTAAGGCCTGGGAAAAAAACAATCTTTGTAGATTCACAATAAAGCAGAAATAATTACATGTAAGCCATTTTTGGTAATTAAACGCCATGTTATTGTACCATATTAATTTACTTAAAGGTCCAGATTATGATGAATAAATACCCATACTTGGTGGAATTGCTAAAGAGACTTAGTAGCAATAAATCTCTTTAACATTCCCAATTGATTTAATTAGATTAAAAAAGAAATTACAGCTGGCATGCAATCAGCTGACGACGGGACCTATCAAGATCCAATCGGCAGCTCGATGAGACTCAATTAGGATTGAAGCGAAGAAGAAAATCGGCTTACACCGTCAAAGTCTTTGTTTAGTACAAGCTGATGTAATTGAAAAGGTTAAAACACATTAACTGACCACGACTCGACAAGTCTGAAACGCTTGGGTTCGCACACAGTGACACGCCTGCTGAAAGTCACTGGAAACATGTAGCAGATACCAGAAGTCAGCACCTCAGGACAGGTAGTTTTCTTTTAACGAAATTTAGAGTGTCGTATTTACGCAGTTTAATCGAAGAAAGAAAGCATGTCACTTCTAGCTTCTGGCTTTAGCATTTCTAGTTGGAAAGCAGTTGCTCATTTATCAAAATAGGTTGAAGGCAGTTGAGGTATCTCAAGAGTCGCTCATCAGTCAGTCTCTCCTGTGCCATTCAGGGCTCATATCGCCTAACTTCATCATTCTTATGCTCTCATTCTGCTTTGAAGTAATCTGACAAATGAATGGTACAAAAATGATTCCTCATCATCAGGAAGCGTCAGGTACATCTTCATTTGTTGAGCTGTCTTCATCCAAACCCTCCGTCTATCTAGCCCAACTCAAAACCTATCTATCAAATAAAACACTGCTCTGCACTAATGAGACTGTGCCATTATGTTAATGTGCTGGGAAGCTAATGTAATCAAACTTCCTCATTACTATGTCTGTATTTATTCACAGTAACTGCGAGACAACAATGCCATCATGAGGTTTCCTGACAAGAAAAAGAAATTGGTGCTTATTATTTATTATTTATACATTTATTTACCTTTTTATTTTCTGAATAACTAGGCGTACAGTACTTACTCTTATTGCCCTATTGTAAAAATGTGAAAAAATGTCTACTCACTCAGTCATCAATAAATTATCTGGTGAAGTTGCCTGATTATCAGTACACAAATGTGATATCCTCATATATTGTTAATAAATGAGATACATGTATATCACACCCACTGCTAGCATTGTTGTTAATATTACTACTATATTGTTTATTGGCAGCATTACCATACTGTAGCCATTGTACTGGCATGGTTCTGAAACTCCATTTAACTTTAAAATATTTCTTCATGTATAATGCCTATTATACCCAAATTTACTCTGTATTTGTATACATGTGTAAATATGCATATATGTGCGTTTACATGAATATTTATGTGTATTTGTATATACTTGCAGATACTCGCTTACATCTGTATGTGTGTAGAATTATTATGTATGATTATCGTTTTTTTTACCCTTTAAGCTAATGGAGACCCTGTTGTAAGGGGCAGTGAGTCCTCCCTTTTCTGAATGAAGTACTTATCAGATGCTTTTGAACAAGTTTTAATTCCCTCAGCAGATGTGAGCTCTTAACAAGTGAGGCTGAGCGTGTCTGTTGGTCTCCATAAAATTCTGAAAGATGAGGTTGTATTTCTTTTTCTACAAAAATCTTGCCTCGTGCACCTTTAAGGTTTTTTTTCCACATGATTTTAGGGTGCTATTACGAGGTATTTTGATAGAAGTCTGGCTCACATTTCTTTCTCTGACCCTGCAGTATTAAGAGACAAAATAGTTTAGTTTTTATACGGTAATCTGTCTTTATGCAGCATTACTGTTAACACTCAAAACTCCAGGTCTAGGTATGGTATAAAACTTATCCTTTGATTTATCTCACACAATTCTCAATTAAGTCAGTGTCACAGAGGGATTCAGAGTGGACACTATTTTGTCAAATGACAGCAGGGTTTCCTTTGTGGTAGTTCATTAAAAAGACAATCCTGCTGTCCCATCTGACAACAAATCATATCTGTATGGTGGACTTTGACTTTTTTGGGGGTCGGATGTGTTAATTTACATAACATCTGTCATCTCTCTGATTTGATAGCTTATACATCACTGAGGCTAGAGGGTGTCACAAATATCCAGTGCGGGGTGATTATTATTCTAATCATGCATTGCTCTTTGAATTTCAGCCAAGCAGTTGCCTGCAAGGTAGACAGACATTTTCAGCTGAAATGTACTTGTGACATCTGGGAATGTATTAAAGAGGGTTTTTTTCTTTCATCTTGAGTGAAAGCAAAACAAGTGGCTGGAGAGAGAACAGTAGATGTATCTTAGCGACCAGTGCTTGGGAATAGCCACGTGCAGCCAAAGTTGTCATCCCATCTTCCTTTTGGAGGAGATGGAGAAAAAAATCGGCACTTTACTTGACAGAGCAGTAACTGACATGTCTGTGGTTATATTGCAAAAACTGGGCCTTAGAAATGTGAATGACCTATCACTACACTGTGTTTATAGAGAAATCTGCACACTGCAAAGTTTGTTTTTTAGAAATAATATCAAGTTGTACAGCATTCTACTTTTGTTTTCTTTGAGCAGAAGTATTATTAAGCTATTTTGTATTCACAGTGGATCTGAAAACCCACCAAGAGAACTGACTATGATGTCATGAAGACAGATGGGTTACTAATTGGACAGTTTTGTCATTTTTCATCACCAATGCTACACAGATCCACAGGACTGGTGGGGGGTAGGGAGTGGGGAGGGGTATATGATATGGATACAATGACACATACCCTTCACTGCTGGTGCCCAACTGGCTTGGCGCATACTGGTGGAATGAGGTAGGATTTGAGAATTTGGTTTGAGGGTGGGTCACAAAAGTGCAGGGGGCAAAGCATATTTTTAACTGCAGGAATTTGAGTTTTTGGCTCATGCAATAGGTGTTCAGTAGTCACTATTCAATCGTTTTTCAACAGGGGTTTTCATGTAATAATTTTGGGGCATATTTTTCTTTACTGGATAGTGCAGCAGAGATTAGACAGGTATGTGGGCATGAGCATGAGGACGCAAAGCTAAGCACCACAGGTCATTTAATCTTTTTAATTGCATTACTTTGTACTTAAAAGACACTAAACTAAAATGTTATACGGTAACTAGATTTATAATGTAATATGGATCTAACATCATATGGGATTTGTCCATTTATTTCCAATTGCATTTCAATTTTTATTTTTAAATGACAAAAAATAATTTATGTAGTTAAGTTTAACTTAAGTGTATAAATTAGGCAACTGTTTTTGGCCAGAAAGCAGTTAATACATGGTGAAAATTAGTCATTGGACTGATGAGGTTGAACTTTTGAAAGGTTTGAGTCCCGTCTCAAGTTTTAATGATTTGTTGGTTGAGTCAAACTGAGTTAATGTTTTTCTTTAAATGATAAATTTTCCCAGTTTAAACATTTAATATGTTCTTCATATTCTACTGAGAATACAATGTGGGTTTATAAGACTGTAGAGTGACAGCGTTGTGTTTTTATTTATATTTTAGACAGCTTCTTGACGTTCTTTGAATTTGCGTTATAAATGTACCGTTATGGACTTGAACATTTTCATCCTACGTTAGCCCTGTAGAGTCTGTGATGGGGCTGGGTTGTTTGCAGTTTTTCTAATGATTGCATAATGTAGTCAGACCTGGGAATGAAGTTGCTGGAATGTCCACACCTGGGAAAATTGTGGCAAACCGACTGATTCTTCCAAAATGTCCAAAACCTGTGCTTTTATAGAGGTGATTGCGCTTGCAATCAGTTAATCAACTTTATTTAAGTACCTGGCTGCTACTTAGCCTATTAATTCCCATGGAGGGAGTAAGTATATACTTAGTTTGGAAATCTGATTTGAATAAATGGTAAATGGACTGGTTCTTATATAGCGCTTTTCTAGTGTGATGGCTGCACTTACAGCCACACAGTGGTAATATCACCATGTTAGTGTAGAGGCTTATAAGTAACCTTGCATTCACATTTCTTTCTTTAAATATAGGAATTTATTTACAGGACAATAAATAACTGGTTTTGGTTTAGTTAATTCACATATCCACATAACACTGCATTCTAAAATAAGTGCGCACATTTTAGTTTACACTGTTATGTATGATTAATCTTTTGTTTTCTGAGTTACCTTAGTTGCAGCTGTTCCAGTCCCTTGATTAAGGAGCCAAGAGGTGGAAAAGGAGCGGAGCGAGCTTTAAAGGAAGGCTACAAATTGGTTCACGCCATAACTCAGGACCATGGGGGGGAATTGGAGTTCATTATGTTTGGTTTAGTTAGGTTTTGTGTGTTTTACCCCTTCTCCTGTTTTTGTGGGCTGATCAGCCACTATTTAAGTTTCCCCTTTGTCTCGTTAAGTTAGGTCAGTTTGTTTGAGTTATTGGTTGTGTTGTCAACTTTGAGTAGAGTTTTGTTAGTTTGACCTCTTTTATGGGCCCAAGATTTTGATTCTTTTTGCATGAGTTAACCAATTATGTTTTTTGGGTTAAATAAAAAATTATTTTTTGGACTTTAACCTGTGCCTAAGTTTCCTTCACTGCTCGGTCCATCACATCTAGTCTTTCTGAGCACTCAAAGCACTTTATACAACTAATTCATTCACCAAATCACACCCATTCATAAAAGCACTTCTAGCACTCTAAGCATCTAACATTCATACACACTCCGATGGATGTATCGGAGAGCAACATGTTAGTATCTTGCCCAAGGATATTTGGCATGCAGACTGGAACAGCCTGGGATCGAACCACCGACCTTCTAGTTAGTGGCTGATCTGCTCTGCCACCTGAGCTACAGCCACCCCAATATAAAGCAGTCAGACACTAGCTGTCAAACTGTATATGCAATTCGTTCTACATAACTTACACCTGCTTCTCAGAATAAACATCAGTAATATAGTGCACCACATATGCTTCACAAACAGCTGCACCTGCACACACCATCCTACTCCAGCAGACAACTACTCCCTGCATTTTGGGCTGGTGGTCTTGGTTAAAGGATGTGGGTGAGCTGTCTCAGAGCCTCAACATCAGCCTTATCCTTTCTTTCTTCTAATCCTTTCTCCTAATCTGGCAATGTATGCTTACACATCTCATAATATTTGCAATTTTTAAATTCTTATTTTTTAAAACTTAAAAGCATTATCTGTGGCCAGTAAAACCACATTACTTAAGTGAAAACAAATTATCAATAAATAGCTGGCTCAATCTTTTGACAAAGTAAGCAAACCTTGACTGGACAATCTGATACGATTCAGTGTAGTCTCCTTTCCTGCAGTTCCTCAAAGGCAGTTTTCTCTTCACGCCACCTTATTTACACCAAAAACTACAAAACTAGTCTGAAACTAGGGTAATGTGCTACAGCATTCTCTCTTCATGGTTACAGTAGTTCTTGGCTTCATAGTCTGCCAAGATTAGTGCCCTTTTTTTGCCCAAGTCTTAAAATTCTCAATGAATCTTCAGCTGTTATCTTTGCTGCAGTTAATCATCTCTAGAGTGGCTTGAAAATGTGTGTTTATCACTATGATGTCTTTGTGGCAGATTTTGACGTACTGTATGCCTGAGCCTGCTTTAAGATAAATGTTGTTTTGAAACTAGTGCAAGGCCAGAGACTGAGCAATAAATCAGTGGATCTAAACTTTTTCAAAAGCTTGTCTGACACTTACCTCTCCTAGGTCTGATGTATTTGTTGTCTGAGATTCTGTCTCCCTTCAGGCATCACACTGCATGTGCCAAAATCTATTACAGTAATCTAATACAGTATTTCAGAACTCCATATTGGCCTAAAACAACTGAAAAAGAACAAAAAAATGATACCTTTGAGACTTTTATAGCTGAATCTGCAACATGTGAATTGCTTTTTTGATCAGTTTTAAACATTAAATTATGCAAGCTTTGGCTGTGTTTTCATTAATGTTAGCTACAAACGTGTGTGTGTGTGTGTGTGTGTGTGTGTGTGTGTGTGTGTGTGTGTGTGTGTGTGTGTGTGTGTGTGTGTAAATATAAAACTGCCAAGAAAAAGTGAACTGAACCACATGTGAGAAAGTGACCTAAAATGTTTATTTGAGCACGACTGTGCAATGGTAAAACAAGATATCAGTAATAATTGCATTGCAGAAGGATAATATATGATTCTGCGGTTAGCCTAATAATTCCAAATATATTAAACACAGTGACCAGTGTGAATCCCAATGGGAAGAGATGTAAAGACTGAAGAAGGAGAGCAACATACAAGAGGTACAGAAAGGGAAGAAAAATCATTGTGTAATGCATAGACCATGTCATTCTCATTGCCTCTGGGACCATAAATCAGAACAGGAGGAAAAGAAGCAGGACAGAGGGTCGCAATACATAGGTGGGATCTGAAAACATAGGACAGCAGCTGGTTTGGTGCAGATATTAGGACAAGCTGCTCAAAGTGATTACAATCCATCCACAGAGCACAAAAACACTTGAGAGCCTTCTAGCTACTTATCCTAGCCCTGGGCACCTCTTCCTGAATTGTGAAAGTGAAGTATGGGCCCTGTGGAACACCATATGGCCTCAGCCAGCCTGAAGTAGATCACTTACTCTAGATACGGTATACAATATTTATCCTCCAGCATCAAGTAGCTATTTGGTATCTTTTGTGAGCAAAAGGATTAGTAGCTTTATCTTTGCCACTGGGAAACATCTTCACACCCCTATTGCAACTTGCTAGCTGAGTGCTTCTGATACTGGAGGTGATCTGAGATGGATTTAAGAGGGAAAGGGGAAGGCAGTCCAACAAAGCTCTTGCCAAGCGATGCCATTTTTGGGATCATATCTGGTATTTCTGCATGATGACCATATGAACCAAAAATATCTCGCCACAGGGCCTTGAACCCGACATCTGGTTTTTTTTGGTTTTTTGTTTTTTTTTTGGGGGGGGGGACTCGGTAAAAGAGCAAGTCAAATTGGAAATTTGATAGATTAGAAGTGCGAGAGGCCTGCAGCTTTCTCTTTGTTTTGTCTGTGCTGCTGTGATCCTTCATCCTAGTTCTCCCAACCTGCTGCAAACTGCTGGAGCTGCTCTCTTTGATGTCAAATTGTTGCCCGTGTTTCCTCTTTGACATGCTGCACAACCTTTATTACCAGGCATTATCTTCAACAGTGATACACACATACTGATGGCTGACCAAATGCAAGATTTCAGTTTCAGCCACTGTGCTTTTGAAGCAGGTAAATAATTTGAGATTCAGAATAAAATAGTTGTGCTGAATTCCATAAGTCAACACAGGAGCCATTCCCTTTTACACTTTCAGCACGCATACCAATGAGTATATCAGACAAACACGACATAAAAGCTCATTTTTTTTCCACGTGCTATTTACATGGGGAATTTTCTGTGATTACCGCCTGCTTACATTGCCTTTGGGATATTTATTTTTCCTGGATTATGTCATGATCCTGATATAATTGATAAGAGTAACACAGTGCCATGGAGACTGTCCAAAGTTTAGAGATATGGAGACCTGCGTGCCCACCTGCTGCTCCACTTGTCATGGTGTGCTTGCCGTTATACAAGATCCCCGTGTCACCACTGCTCTCCATTCACCTCTTCTTTCCCCATTTTATACAGTCTCATAAAAAATGTATTTAAGCACTTGTGCAATGCTAGATGCTCTGTTGCCCTGGCAACCAAATTCACCCACCAGTATTAAGTGCCTGAGGCCTGGCACTGGTATGATATTGCTTCACCTCTTTTCTCTCCTACGCTTTTTTCATTTATATTGTGATATTGTTTCTTTGTATATGTACTACAAGTGAGATCCAGTGATGTCACAGTGGTGGTATATGCTGGTTTATTTTTTTAATTTATAAACAATGTTTACAAACAAAATTTGTTGGGATGTGGTATAACTATGATGAGGAAATATCAGTAAGTTATTAAATATATAGATAGCGTGCTATACATCATGCATGATAGGAAGCCTGTAGGAATCACTGCTGCAACTCTAAGGTCACAGTTATTAGCCATCAGCCCTGCTGTATACTGTAGACACACTTTAGCCTAATAGCTATCACAGATGTGTTTGTGAGGCACTTACCTCACTGGCTGCCAATTACAAGTAAGACTTCTTACCAGGAAGCGTTTAGGTGCAAATATTCAGAGCTGCATGAATGTGAAACAGGGTGTTAAAGAAAAAAAAACACTCTGGAGAAGCCTATCTTGTGTTGCCTGTCCTTTTGGAAACATTGACCTAGCATGCTCAGATGCCTTAATTAGGGACAGTATGTGGTGGTCCTCAGAGACGGCAAAACGGGAAGTAAGCAACAACACCCTCATTGCGGCCACACACAGCTCAAGCCATTGGTAGAAGATTCAGTTTGTGAAATTTTTCACAGCAATAAAAGTGAATTAAAAAGTGAAAACAAACTGTAGCTTAAGATGTTTTTTGGTTCTGACTTTTGCAAGGTTGCATGGGCAGTAATTTTGCCCCTGGAAACACCTAAAGCAAGAAAGTGGACATACAATACCAACATATTGTTGCCTTGATGGACTCCTTTCACTGTGCATGCCTTTGCACAAAATCTTATAAGGGAACTGAAATTGCCTTATAGTGTAAAAAGAAGATGACCAACGTTAAATCTTATTAGGTTTTTTTGTTTAGTTATATTAATTAGATTATTGCACTGAACAGTGTCGTTATGAGCTTATTTAAATAGCTTATGCTCAGGTTAAAAATAGTACAAAAGATTTTAATTTTCAAAAACTCTTTTTTTTTTTTAATTTCCCAACCAAAAGGAAAGTAATTCAATAACAACTGCAATATTGTGATCAGTCAACAAACAGAAATAATAAAACCAAAGCAAGGCATTTCAGCTAAATAGAAACATAATATTAATAATGCTTACTTAGTAAAATGTCTTGTTGTTGTTTTTGATCAAATATTTTTCATGACAAATCCCATTCAGTGACAGAAACACAGAAAATCAGCTACAGCTGCTAATGTGACATAGTCAGAGAAACACAAAGTCAAATGAAGCAATTAAATTAAATTACATTTTATTTATATAGCACCAGCAGTCGCCTTAAAGCACTTTATGTTGTAAGGTAAAGACCCCATAATATTAGAAAGATACCCAACAATCAAACAACCTCTTTGAGCAAGCACTTGGCAACAGTGGGAAGGAAAAACTCCCTTTCAGCAGTAAAAAACATCCTTCATAACCAGGCTCAAGGAGGGGCAGCCATCTGCTGTGACTGGCTGGGGTGAGGAGGGTAAGAGGACAAAAGGCAAGAGAAGTGATCACGGTGAGTAAGCTACATATTCATGGACAAAGGAGCATCGGGGTTTCCTCACAATCATTCTGAGCCCTCCTTTTTCACACTTTCTGTAACCTCACATTTCTCCAAAAAAGAAGAAAAAAAACAGCAAAAGAAACAACTGTTGAAGGGAGCTCAGTGTTAAAGGAAGAAATATGCTGACATCAAATAAGGAGAAGGCAAGTAAATATTATATTGAGCACAGAGTTTACTTAGTAATTAACCATTTAGTTTTTACTTTATGATGCTTTTTTGACAAAAACAGCCTCACTCTTTGCAAAGCAGGATTCTGACAATATTCATTGCAGGTAGCTGGTCCAGTTGGTTATCATGTGATGTCACTTAAGTCTGTTAGGGTTTAGTAGGTCTTAGGCTAGAGTTTAAGTGTCAATGTACGTATTTTAAATATGCTAGCACGGTGGCACGGTGGTTAGCACTGTTGCCAAGAAGGTCCTGAGTTCAGGCTGGGGTCTTTCTGTGTGGAGTTTGCATGTTCTCCCCGTGTTTGCGTGGGTTCCCTCTGGGTACTCCAGCTTCCTCCCACCGTCCAAAGACATGCAGCTTGTGGGGATAGGTTAATTGAATAATCCAAATTGCCACTAGGTGTGAATGTGAATGCGAACGGTTGTCTGTCTCTGTGTGTTGGCCCTGCGACAGACTGGCGACCTGTCCAGGGTGTACCCTGCCTTTCGCCCTATGACAGCTGGGATAGGCTCCAGTGCCCCCCGCGACCCTGAAAAAGGATAAGCGGAAGCGAATGGATGGATGGATGGATGGAAATATGCTAACATTAACTGCTACAGTAGAAGATTAATGTGCGTGGTGTGTGTTGTGAGTACATTCTTTCTGGGTACATAATATACCCAGAAAGTTTGTAGTTATATTATTTTAGGGGCTTCTAGATTAAGACAGTTCCTCTGATGGTTAGTAAATGCCCTTAATTGTGTTATCCAGTGATGTGTAACGTTTCGAAGCCACAGTGGTCATCACCACAGAATGATCATCTGCAGTGAGGAGATCTAGATTAAAGCCCTGTTCTGCGCATGTAGCAGAGTTTCCCCATGTTTAAGATGCTGAAAAGATTAATACCGCCTCCTTTCAAGTATTCTGTGTAAAGTGACCAAGCCTGACACTGGCAGAATGAGTTCTGCTTGGAGTTTTTCTAGGAGTCCTCTCCTAGAAAATGAACCCATAAGGAATTTGTGCAAGTTGTTACTACGTTAATTGGCCTCTAGTGTCCATATGAACAAGTCTAAAATGTTATTTTGACTTCTTAAAAGGGTGTTCTTTTTTAAGCCAGACCATGATCTCTTTCACAACCTTTATGCATGACGGAGCAAACTACTAGTACAGACTTTGTTTTGCTTTTGTAAAGTTGAAACACTCATATCATTTCAGGCATTCTTATATGGGTCATTTCATGAAGAAACAACTGATAGGATTTTAGTGGGAGGACTTGTGAAATGCATCCCTGCCATTACCTATTCATGGCATAAAATCAAAAACCCCCTTCTGTGCTGTGTGTGCTGCTCCTGGGTCTAAGGGATTATTTTCAAGTGCTGTTTTTTATGTTTAGACACAGACAGTTACAGACTCAAGGAAAGAAAAACAGATAGGAAAGAAGTCCTAGAAAAAGTCTCTGTTTGTTGTTTATCCAGTTGTATCTGAAACACATAGTTTTTATTTATTCCGACAGAGTAAAATTCAGTGCACTTCACCCACAGTGAAGTACTTCAAATAATACAATGAAGCTGACAATGCAAACAGCAAATAGATGGCTTATTTTCGACAGAAGAGTTACCCCAAAATGCAGATTGATTCATTCCTCCCGGTAAGTAATGCAGCCACACAGCACGCAAAATTCAAAACTGAGTGAGGAAAGCTGAGGCCCTCTGAGGTGAAAGAGTCAGGTTGAGGTGTGTGTTGTGTTGAATTTCTACTCACACTGTTTATGTTTTAACCTCGAGATTCTTGGTCAGGAGTTTCAGCGTGAGGAAGGAGATATCAATCTGGGTTCAAAGAATGAAAATCTATCCTCTGACTTTTAGAGGAGCTTTATGAGGCCTTGTGGAGTCAGTTTGCATTCCTAAAGGCAAGCACACACTTTCAAGATCATAAGGAATTTTTTCATAAGGAATCTTTCAGGATGCTAAGCATGCACTGTCATCTCCACATGTTTAATGTAAGACACTGTTAAAGGGTGACACCAGTGCTGGACATATAACCACATTGGCAGCATTGCTATGCATGATTCAGATGACATGATAATGACTCAACCTTTTTTGGTCAGTAACAAACAGGTGATTGTTTTATCTAAGTCCTATGATATAAGCCAATGTTGCACTGGGTAGAAGTCTAGCTATGTCGAAATTTTGGTTCTACATAGCTGGTTCTACAGTGGTTCTCTCACCTGCATGATGTTTTTCTAACTCAGCTGTGTGCAGCTGTAAAAATACAGCACTTTGATTTTCATCATCTGTTTACATTTTCTTTCCTTAGAATTGCTTAATGATGTCATACATAGTGTATTTTTTCTTTTCCAAGCCAGGTTGACTAAGGCTACGTTCACACTGCAGGTGAAAGCACATCAAATCCGATTTTTTTGACCCTATGCAACCCATATCCGATCATGGTATGACAGTGTGAACGGCACAAATCCGATATTTTCAAATCCGATCCGAGTCACTTTCGTATGTGGTACTGAATCCGATACATATCCGATGTTTTAGAAAGCGACTGCTGTTTGAACGGTCATGTCGCATTAAATCCGTCTTTTACGCCACTGACACAAGACAGACGCTAATTATCAGCGCCGGAGAAGCGCCTGCGAAGACATCGTGAACGCTTCCAGGCCATCCAGTGTAGATGTTAGTGAAACTATTGGGAAGACAACGTGAACATGTTATTTGTACTGTATAATCTGCAGATTTTGACAGAAATCTGCAACTATCCTTTGAAGCACCGCTCCTCTCTAAAACAGCAATAAGAATCATTATTAGGTTATTTACATTATTATGTAAATAACAAAATAACTTTAAGCAAAAATTGGGAAACGTAAAGTCCGAAGTCTTTATATTAAGGGCCATCAGTCAAACAATACTGTTTGCTCTGGGTCTAAACAGAGCGCGTTGTGTGTGGCGTCTTCTTTTGCACATGCGAGCCGCTTTGAGCGTTCACACTAGAGCGCGTTTGCTGTCGCATTTTATTTGTAGTGTGAACAAGCAGACAAAAAAAATCGGATTTGATCAAAAAATCGGAATTGAGCATCAAGACCTGCTGTGTGAACATAGCCTAAGTTGTGTCCCTATTTTGGACTTGGTTCAAATCCAGAAATCTTTGACATGACCAACTGAATGAACTCAAACCCCAAAATGCTAGCTAGAGCTCGATATACATTTGTTTAAAGCAACCGATACAGATGAGCAGAATGAAGGAAAAACAATACAATACAATAAAAAAATGATTAAAAAAATTATCTGCAAAAATTACAGATGGAAGGTACATTAGATGAGAAAAAGGCTAAGGGCACAAAAAAATCAAGAAGAAGCAAAAGGAACTAGATGAAAAAAAACTACTGTTTCTGTCTGAAAAAAACTTAGCTAAGGCAGTACAAATAATCTCTAAATGGTGAAGGGTGAAGCTAGATTATGAAGTCTATACTTCACATATGACACATTTGCCAATGTGATGGAAGTATTTTGTTACTCTGTTCTTATGGGTAGATGGAAAGGCTTCACAGTTTTATGATTTGCCTTTGTATAATCCTTCATTTTAAGCTAACCCTGTCTGAATAAGTTGAACATTTAGACTTTTCTATGACCATGGCCAGTAGATAACTTGCTCCTTTGAATGATAATGTGGTTATTATTCTCTGTCAAATACTACGCAGACTACTGCTGTACTCTGTATTGTTTTTTGACCCTTTTGCAACGCGAAACTAAAATCTCACCAAGACAGCTTATTTCTGTAGATTGTTTTTTTATTTTATTTCAGATTTACATAACACTATTCAAAGACAATAAACCAGCGATAGGAGCATGAAAGCAGGAAGAAAAACAAAACTGGAAAAAAGGAAAAAAAAACAAAGCATCTCAAAAAATATTTCTTTTGGGCTCTGACAGCTAGTAATGACTCGGGATTTGTGCTAAAACAAAAAAATGGGAATGCAGTTTAAGGATCCAAACACAGACTCCAAAGGTAGGCAAATTTTAACACAAAACACACTTAACAGAGGTTGTTGATGAAGTCCACAAGGCAAAAGGAAAAAAATAAGGCAGGCTATTTAAATAAAAAACTGGGTAATGACGGTTTGTGAACACAGCTGGGAAAAATGAGGCACAGATGAAAACAATCAGGGAAAAAGACAAGACAGGAAACCAAACTTGATACACAGCACAAGAGAGATACATTAACAAAGTAAAACAGGAAGTGGCAACTAAGACAGAGACAAGACACAGAGGAATGTGAGGCTAATCAATACTGGAGAAAGCTTGGGAAATATCTCAAAATAACAAATCATATGGACCTTTTAAAGATGTTTTATATGAAATTCAAATGATGTTTCTACATATGTGATAATCCTTGTAAAGATTTTGAAAGATATATTATGTGTGCCAGGCCTTGGGTTCTACTTAGACACCATCCAAGCTGTGTCATGTAGCAACCCCTTAAAAAATATCCTATATTGGTGAATGGATAAGTACCATTAAGATTATTAGTGATGCATGTTGTTTTGTAATGATGAAAAACTGTGCTTGTTGATGACGCCAAATTATTCTGCTAAATACCTCGCAGATATAATTGTTACAGACCTTTTTCTTCAGTTTTGGAATCAACTTGGTAATGCTTGGTTTCTGCTGCTTCATAAAACTATCTCTCGGTAATATTTTGTTCATCAACCAACCACAGACAATGTGATATTTTTTCCCAGTCTTTTCAAAAGGCATTAGAGAAACAACAGTGCTGTTTAATCTAAATAAATTAGCCCCAGTTGGAGGCAGTAATAATGGAACACAATAAGCAATAAGCTGCTGTCTCGAAACAAAATGAAAGCAGTAAATATCCTGTCTGCTCTGAGCTCCACTCCTTTTGCGTAGGGAGAAACAGGGTTCTTTATGTCTTGCACTGAAAGCATTAAACCTAATTTAAAGCTAATAATATGAGTTTGAGAGGAAAATACCATCGGAGGACCACTGATTTCTTATCCAAGTGCCTTTACTATTTCTATGCAACCTAATTTCACACAGGGCTTTGTTTTGTCAGATAACAAGCTTAATGGCATCCCTTTGTCCCCACGTGGCATAAAAGCATGTCAGCCACTACAGGAGATGACATCTTGTTATCTCCGAACAATTCCAAGTCTTCTGCTGTCTTCTGCAATAATATATGCCACAATGCACGGAGAACCGTGCCTTTCCACATATCTGAAAAGACAGGAATATTCGGCTCTTCAAAGAAAACTGGCACACTGCAGTCTTGGATGGAGTACCAGATCTAGAAACATTTCGATAACTTTTTCAATGCTGTTTTAGGCTGACTTGAATAACATCACATTAATGGAAAGACTACAGCAGTCCAAACATAGATAAAAGCATCTGCACAACTTGTTCTGCCCTCTTAGGATCACTGTAACAGATGTATCACACCACCTCTCATGCAGGTGCCAAAGGACTGCAGCTAGCATTATCTCTATCTCTAATGGTCATATATCTTTTATTAGATCCTTTCTGGAACATGTACTTAACATGCTATATCATCAGCAAGATCCAGTAGATGAAGTCAGGATTGGGGGTAATGTTCCCTCTAAACTGCACGCGTGCGCAATTGCGCATTGCTGGCACAGGTCTGCGCACAGAAAATCTGCGTTGCGCACAAAAAAATATCTAACCCAAATTGAAATTAAAATTAATACTTTAACAATTCTGTTTTGCAGTGTTAGTCAGTAAGTGACTGGCTGCTCCCGTATGGGATTAGAACAATGCCACCTTGTCCCATAGTCCAGCCAATAATGCGATTCACATTCGTATATACGCAGCTAATCGTTGACAGGCTACGACAGTGTCCTTGGCTGTGTCCCAATTCAGGGTATGCACGCTTGAAGTACGCGCACTACGCGTACTACGTACGGTGCATACCGGTACTATAAGTACGAGAAGTGCGGAAGTGAGAGGCTTGTGAAATGGGACGGTCTAGCCTGCGTCGCGCTGTTCAGGTTGCCTAGCAACCATGATACTAACCGCGAGAAACGTCTCATACAGCATCGTGTGACATAAATGAAGGAGAAAAAATGTTTTGTTGGTCATTCATTTTTGTCATGACATCACTTTGATTGGTTGAGTATCTGAGGCTATATATATATATATATATATATATATATATATATATATATATATATATATATATATATATATATATATATATATATATATATATATATATATATATATAGATGCTTTAAAACCAAGTTAACACTGAAAGTACAAACATCACATAACTTTGCCGACATGTGGCCAACAGCAAATTTTTAATGGTCTTCGTTATTAAACATTCGCACATAAATAAGTGACATCATATTCAGTACTTACTTTTGACAGTTCACTGTTCGGCCGCTCCCTTCTGCCGTATTTTGCGGCAAAATTATCCACACCCACCGCCGCACTATGAATTGTGGGGTATATGGGACCACAAGCGTGCACCGGACCACGCTTGATATTTGGGGAAATCAACGGTGCATTTGGAGTATGCATTTGAAGTACACTTCAAATTGGGACAGCCGTCGTCACGTGGCGGTGACGTAATCGCACTTAAAATGCGTACTTCAAGCGTGCAGACCCTGAATTGGGACACAGCCCTTACGTGCCGACACCGGTGTTTTAGCTAGCAAAGCGGCGTGGCTGATGTGGAGTGAAGCCACGTTAATGACAACTTGTACAACCATTGGAGATGTGAGCAGGACAGACGGAACAACTGACGGAAAAAGTGTGGACTTAATACCAATTTTTAAATTGTGTTGATAGGGCCACGTAAAACCAGAGTTATGATAAAAATATTTGCAATGTTTGGTTTTCTTCCTGAATACTATCATTGATCATATTTACTGCGGGAAGAAACGTTAACAACGGCGTTTTGTAAGGAAAACGCTCGAAAACACTCTCCGCCTGTGAGCAAAAACAAAACCAAAAAAACCCAGCCTTTCCTATTGGTGGAAAAATGTACCATGCTGACTAATCCAAAAATGATATGGCAACATGGCATTTAGTTGTTTAGGAAGGGGGAAGTTTTAGGAGTGATGGCGGTGTTTTGAGATGTGAGAGATTTGCGATGTGTAGCACAAATCTTATGTAGTTAGTGTGTAGTGTAGTCAATAGTTTTGTTGTGTGTGTCAGAACCATGAGGCGACTGCTGAATGTTACAGGTGTTACAGGAGTGATACATCTCCTGTTGTTCTCCTTTATCATAGTGGACAGAAATTATTTTGGCGCAAATAATTTGTGCAGAACAACTGATTGTTCTGTAAATAGTTTGAAATGTTTGTTTAAAAAAAACAAAACAAAAAAACCCGCCTTGGCAGCATTTTTAGGTAAACAGCTGCGAAAAACTTTGTTGTTTGCATAACTCAGTTACTTTTTTGAAGAAGTAACTATGTAATTAATTGTCCAACATTGGTCATTATATACTGTTTTTTGCAGACAGAGTTACAGGACTCTCTCCCAGACCACAGACTCATAATACAAGTCAGAGCTTTATAAAAAGAAAAAAGAAGTTTTGTTTTCAAAATTGGAGTTAAAGTTATTTTTACTTCCAATAGTGTTAAAATACTACACAGGTCATGAACAAGACTTTTTTTTTTCAATTTTCATTGTAAGTGGGCTAAAGCAGTTAATTAAAAGTAGTCTAACATTAATGTAAATGCTGTAATTTGATTATTTTTGTCATGAATCGCTGTGCGGCAGGCAGGAGTTGGACCCAAAATGCAGGACTCACAGACTCGGGGAGGTGAACTCAAAACACAGCTTTATTTGCTGGTAGGGAAAAAACAGACAAACTAAACTGGGAACAACAAACTAAGCACTCACAGAGAGACACAGAGAGATCCACACAGCATGAGGGACGACGCAACACTGACTCAGAGAAACACAGGGTTTAAATTAGGGGTGGGTTTTTATAATCGATTCATCGATTAAAATCGATTCTGGCTTGGATAACGTAAAATCGATTCATTAAAATCCTGAATCGATTTTTTTAATATAAATTTATTTTGCCCGAAATGCCAGAATCTCTGGTGACATCTCACAAAATTTCAAGAACCACCAAACAGTTAAGACAGTAAATGAGAGCAGGTACACGGATTCTGCACATAGACTTAAACACACAGCGCGACCCGCGGATCAGAATCAGTGAGATGTCGCCTTTCTCACGGTCGGGGCTGAAAGCCGACAGCTCGCTGATTCTGATCTGTCGGCGGGTCCGTGCTTTGTGTTCACGCCCTTTATGAGCCGATTCTAAAGCTGTTAGTTTGATCTCTCTCCAAACAATATTGACCGAACCAGCAGCAGAAGAAGATCCAAACGCTTCACATAAACATCGTCATGAATTCACTCTGACTTTTACTGTTTTGCTTCCACCGCGATGCACAGCTCTCTCTCTCTCTCCCTCTCTCTCTCTCTCTCCCTCCCCCCCTCTCTCTCTCTCGAACAGTTTCGCTTTCTTCATTATTCGCTTGCTTGTTACACAAGTCTACTGTTGTTTACAGCGCTGTCAGCCGCTGTTTTTTTCCCTTTTACATTCTTCCGAAAAGAAAACCTCATTTCTGCTGTTCAATACTGAATAAATTTAAACTTTTTAAAATTATTCAAAATGCAAAACGCTTAACCGTGTCTCTAATAAAACCACTGTAACTTCAGAGGTAATGTTCATATGTTGATTAATGGTTTTCTTTCGTTTTTGATGTACTGCAGAATATTTTTATAAAATCCCAGGCCAGGAAAATCACCTTCATGTTTTTCTGTGTTTTATCTTCAGCTACTTTGACACAAAAGCATCTGCTGTGACGCTCACACCTTTGATAAAGTCTTGCGAGTGTCAGCTTCCTTTTTATTGATACAAAAATATGTAAATGTACTGATCTGAATTATAATATTTCTGACTGTCAAAATTTCCCAGATTTAAATCGAATCGAATCGAATCAAATCGAATTAAATCGAATTAAATCGAATCGTGGATCGAATCGATTCGGGACCTTGTGAATCGGAATTGAATCGATTCTAGAAATCAGTGACGATACCCAGCCCTAGTTTAAATACACTGGGAAGTAACGAGGGGAATGAGACACAGAAGGAGGGCACAGCTGGGAGAAATTAGGACTGACGAGACAAGCAAAGCAGGACACATTCACATAAGACACGGACCATCAAAGTAAAACAGGAAGTATCATACAGAGACGCAAACTTGACACAGTGGAGACAGCAACTAAGAAACACAGAGACATAAACCATAAGGCAGAGGACTCTAAGAACCGAGAGACACAGAGGGGAACTCAAACATGCAGAGACAGACTACACAGAACAGAGGGGACACAGAGAAACATGAAGGGCAAGGGATCGAAACTAGAAACCATAGAATAACTCACACAAGTACAATATTACAAACATCACAAGGAACTAAAAACGCTGGGTCAGGGGACCCAGGACCATGACAATTTTAATAAACCATGTAACTCGGATGGATTCAATGCTGGCGTGACCACAGTGCACACATCTGCTGTTGCTCACAGTGGTCGAAGGGACCGCTCAGGGAGTTTGTGTGTTCGCTCAGACACATGAAAAAATTAGAGGGAACATTGGTTAGGGGTCCATGTTTTAAAAGAAATAATGCAACATACAATATACTTCAGTACAGATATGCATCTCACATCTTAGGTCTTAGGACATAGATATCCTTCTTGTACTGAAGGTGGTTCATCTTTAGAAACCTTCCAGACAATTAAAGCAGTTAGTTGAAACTGAGATGTATAAATAACCATGGTTATTCTAATGAATGTCAGGTATGGTTGGTTACCAGACTGCAGGTTTTTTCCTGTCTTTCAGTGCTCATTTCACTCATTCTTACTTCACGCTTCATCAAAGTCTCTCTTATACCCTGTTTCCCCCCTTTTTTCCCCGACTAGGCTTTGTTGTCTTTTGCTAGGTTCAGTTTTATTTATATAGCATAACAACAGTCACCTGAAGGTGTTTCATATTGAAATGTAAAGACCCTACAATAATACAGAAACAACCCTGGTAATCAGATGAGCAAGAACTTGGCAACAGTGTAAAAGAAAAACTCACTTTTAACAGGAAGAAACCTCTGGCAGAACCAGGCTGAGGGATGAGCGACCATCTGCCACAACCAGTTAGGGGTGAACAGAGGAAGACAGGACAAAAGTTTGTGATGGCATCATCGTGACATCGTAGGTGTGTTGTACAACTCTCTCTGTGCCCTTTATATTATACTACTCAATATGGTTTCTTGAAATTTATTTTCAAGTTGAACTTTGACCTTGGGTGCTAATAATGAAGATCAAGGTCAGTTGCTTCACCAACCTAGGTACTCATGTCCCTAAATGCATAGTAAACTGTTGTGAAGTTTGAAGATGAGCCATAAAAAATTGTGGGTAATATAATTATTATTATTTTTAACTGATTTTCACATTTGGTGAAAAAAACCAGCCAAGTTTAATATAGTCCGGAGATGGACAAGAAAACTACCTTACAAGGGAAATCATCTCAATTTTAACCAGTTTCCTTTATTGGATGTTTTGGCTAGATTCCTAGAACTTCATATATAGACCTGAGGATTTTTTTTTTTCGTATAGGGCTGTAAAAATATTTTTCGCTGAAATGCTGAAAGGCTTTTTTTTTTTTTATGTGATTTTATCAAGATAGAGGTTTGGAGCCAGCCTCAGGTGGTCATTCAATGGAGCTCAGTTTTTGGCACTTTCAGTATTGCCTTCATTTTTCAGCTCAGAAGATTGCTGCTTGGCTTTTCTCGCAGCTGGTTAAAACAGCTGCTTGATTGGCAAAAATGAGCTATAGAGGAAGCTAATCAAGGACAAGCGAGCCAGGTAATAATTTTTGGTGGATTTAACACTATGTGTGACTCTGTCCCGCTGCACACGGTAATTTCATGCAGTGTTAATATAAGATATTCATTCATTCAGGTCAACTATCCAGTTGGTTGAAAGGTCATTAATGAAATCCTCACTGTGCTTAACACAACAAAAACAGGTTTTCATAATGCATGCTGAAATGTTTCTAAAACACAGCAGCAGTGTTTGCAGAAATGTTTAGCTGTGATGAAAAGTACTTTGTAATACTGTATAATCCTGTTATCACATTGTTTGCGTGCAATACATCATTGTCACTTAATAGTTTAGAACACTAAATATTTTCCAAAAAACACTCAGTGTAGTTGTTGTCTAATTGAACATATGCTTCTGTCCTGTCTGTCTGTAAGCCAGCAAGCGCCAAAACTAAATCCTCTGACAGAGTCTTTGTGTATAAAATTTAAACAGACAACCAACTTACGTGTAAGTTGGTTGTCTGTTTGAGAGGCCAAACATACATTGGCCTCTCAAACAGTACATCAACATGGGCACTGACACTTCTATAAAGTTGAACAAGTCTTAGCTGTTCTGCTGTTACAAACGACATGACTAGGGTTTGCTGCAGCTCAGAGGTGTGATGTTGCTCTGCTGGACTCATTATAAATGTTTTGCTCTCCTGGCAGGCTTCACGCAGGGCAAACACAATTATTCAGCAATGCTCAGTGGAGGGTATTTAGCTTGGATGGTTACAAAGTGAGAAATGTTTAGACAAGGCTGGTCTGCAGGGTTTTTCGTGCTCTGTGTTCTCAGGGCAGCTCCATGCTTCTGTTAAAACATGGATTTGGTGAATGCTCTTTCACCTAGTCACATGTCACCAGTTGATACACAATGAGCCTTGTAGGCCATGCTGCTCCCCTTCACGCTCCTGCACACATAAACAAACAGGCAAACACAAGTTTGCCTATGGACATCACACATAACCACATAAATAAATTTACACTTTGTGTGAAATGAAGGTCAACTTTTGTAAGAAACACAGAGTATTTCGTAATTATGTGTTTTTGAAAAATCCTTATGTTATGGTTGCAGACTAACATTTATTGCATAGTGAAGGTACACCAGAAAGTGGGAAGAGAGAGAGAGAGATGACATGCAGCAGAGGGGCACAGGTCAGACTCGAACCCTGGCCGCTGCTCTTCGGCCTGTGGTCATTGTTCACCCGCTGAGCTGAAGTGGTGCTGAGGATGATGAGTTTTAGAAGAAAAGATGTAAACATGGGTATGAGTTTGTAATCCTGTGAAAGACTGCGCAGGCAAACATTTCAACAATTTAATAATAGTAGTAATCGTAATATTTCTAAATTTCAAACTGCATTGGGAATTCAAACATTCAGATTATCCACAGAAATCCCTGTAAAGGCTGCGATCCAATACTGCAGGACTGAAATAGTCAGGTCCGCAGGCAGCACTGCATTAGAAACAGGAATGACTCTATCATGGAAATCATGGGTTATGTACTTCTGAAAATTGTTATGGTCATAAATGCAAGTTAAGAGATTACATGTCACGCCAGAAAAAACAAGCACATGAGCAAACCATAAAAAAGGTACGCACTGTAGAACATTGGTAGTAGAGTATATGTTTTGAAGCATAGGAGAAGCATGAAGAAAAATAATCAGTCATATTACCTCTTGGCAGAACGAAGGAAAAAATATTTCTTTAAGTTTTAAAATCATATTATTTTATTGTAGTTCCATTGAAGACTGTTACTGCTCAGTGGTTTAACGTCACCCTCAGTAACCCAGCACATCAGTGAAGATTTGCAGAACATTGGCAGAATCTTAATGCCCCCATTTGCTCACTGCATCCCTGTTGTAGCACTGCCAATATTGCTCATCTGCCAAGAAAGTTAGAAATTTCTTTTTTTTTTTTGGGCCGCACTGAGGTCTTTTGCGACTGTTAAGTTATTTTATTCAATGGAGTACAGATAATCCCTCTTCTAACAACTCTATTCACAACATAACCGATTGACATAGTTCTGAAGGAAGATTTCAGGATTTTATGAAACTCTGGTTTCAAACTGCTGTTGATGACTGTTGGAGCATTTTAGAAAATGGAGCTTTAAGTGTGATGCCAGCTTTTTGTGGTGGAGGTGAGGTGGTGGCTGCTATCGATCGGCTGGCTTTCTGAGACAATAATCAGGGAGGCTGATGTCAGGCAAACAGTGGATCTACCTCGAAGGAATTGATTGCTTTAAGCTGACGGTCATTGGTATTCTTGTGCTGGTGGACAATGGTAGACAGACAAAACAGGGCACTCTGTCTTTGAGGGTCAGTGGCAAGGAGGAGAGAAGACAGAGGCAATGGGATTGGGTAATGAAGAAACGCAAGAACCGAAAAAGACAAAGGGAAGAAGGATGGAAAAAAAGAAGCAAGAAGGGAATATGCCTGCCAGTGCTGTCATCTTCACATGTGACTCAAGACAGCAAATCTCAAAAGACAAAATATTTCATTGGATGAGTGGACATATTTTGCTATGCGCTCTGAATAGTCAAGTCTTTGAGGTTGCAGCAGTATCTTTAAAAAAAAAAAGTTATAGTTTAAGCGGGCTACGACATATTTATGTTTTAGAGGGCTGGCTTGACAGATCCATAGGGCAGCCCTAGTTTGCACTACCAAACTTTTGCTCATCTCTTACTGCCAGCTAGTCACTATGGAGGAGTCAGTTTGAAATCATGTCAAGAAATAGCGCTCTTGCTAACTAATGTAAATGTTCTATTTGTGTGATTGTTTTAATTGATTGTTGATTGATCTCTGATGACCTGTGGTGCAACGGCCCTTTTAGACAAGGATTCTGGACTTTTTGTGGAGAAAACTATTTAAAACTAAAAGCCAACCATCCAACGTTTGACAGTTAATACTGTAAGGAGCCACCTGTTTAGGGGACAGAGGAGCTGGGTACTTGTCTCTAAAGCCCTTAATGCCATCTATATGCAGGGAGCCATGTTTTTTTTTATTGTAATGTAACTCAGGCACTCCAGGATGATTATGCTACCCAAGAAAACGCATTACACAAACTGATTGTAGAAGCATTGTGATAAGTTTCCTATTTGTATAACATCCCCACTTCAGTATCCTAAATAATATCCTGAGATATTTTTGTTTTCTGCCAACATTTTGTAGCAGTGCTTTTGTGAATTATTGTCACATGATATAATTTGTCATTGTGAAACAAATACAAACAACAGCTCCCTGACCCTCATTCACAACCCCACCCTGAAGTTTTTATTGCCTTAATTCAGCCTTAAGGCAAGGCTCTGGTGAGCCGCATGACTCATTTGTTTATAAAAAGATGGCGGCTGTCTGCCACAGACCTGTCAGAGTTTGTGATCAAAGCGGAAGCAGGCTAATGTTGAGGAATGAGAAGTTTACATATGCTTGGAATGCCGTTGGCAGCAGAACTGGTGTGCATTGCTATTAAGCATGTGATGACGAGACTGTGACAAAATGTTAGTTTGTTGATGACTAAATAAGAAAATAAATTAGTGTATTATCTGAAGATATTTCATTGACTACTGTATTGTCATTTTCCCTCCAGCTTTATTTCCTGCCAGTTTGTATTCTGCCAAGAGACTTTTTTAGCTATGAAGAGTTCTTTCACTTGTTCTCACTAAGAAGGTAACAGGTTCCTCTGTGTCATTTGTCTTGTAAAAATGAAAGAGTTTTATAACTACACAGTGATTGCTTCTCCTAATACCGTGAGCTGTCAGAGCGGCTGATGCTTTTCTTTTTTCTTTTGGGTTAAATACTGTAGGTTTACTAAAGGGATTCTTGATACAGATGATCACAGCTTGGCTCCAGTACATGTCTCATCCCCTTGCAATTTTATCAATCTTTTATCCAACTTTTGAGGCTTTACTGAACTATTTTAGAAACTTTTCTTCCCGCTGGTTGGATATTGTCTCCCCTTCCTAATTTAGATTCCTTTTGTGGAAGCTTATATACGGGGGGTCTGTTTAACTTTATGTGGATAAAACTGCCTTACAAATACTGACCTACAGTAGTCCATATTTCCCCACAGTGCCAAATGTAATTTTGCTTTTATTATAGAGTTAAAGCAAGACTGGAGTCCTGTGAAAAAGTGCTGGAACTATTTCCCATGGAATGGGATGCCACTTTTTGGCATCCCATGTGCATCACCACAGTGGTTTTAAACCAGACAATCAATATGCCATTAAAGAGCAGACTTTAAGGTTTAATTCATGGGGTTTAACAAAAGTATTGTATTAACTATCAAGGAATTTCAACTATTTTCATAAATAGTCAACCATTTTCAGATGCTCAAAAGTAATTGGTCAAAAACTAGAACTCACTGACATCACCAGTGTTGTTTCCTCCCTTAAGATATGAAAAAAAAAAGGCAGAACAAGTTAAGAAAAGAGATTATTTTTAAAGATAAGGACTCATCAGTGAGATTTGATAGAGTGGAAGTTTAAAACTATCACTGAAGCTCTCAGTGATGAACTATGTTGGACTGGTGCAGAGTGGCTATGATGTTCATGGTGTCATGACCCTGTGCCTTCTCGGCTGACTCTGTATGGCTACAAGTGTTTTTGTTGTGCTGCATCTCTCTCTCTCCCCTCCCGCGCACTGCGCTCTACCGGGGCGGAGTCGTGACGGCTCCAGCCCCTGGCTCGGACACCTGCAAGCAATCATCTCACCCACTTCTTAAGGCGGCTGCTGAGAGTGCTTCCTCGCTGGATTATTGTGTAACACTCGTCAGTGTCATCACCTATCTGAGCCGTTTTTCGAGTTTCTGTCGTGCCACTACTTACCTGCCTTTCCTCTCTGTGCCAGGATTCTCGCCAGCCTGAGGACCGCCGTTGGTGAGCTAAAGCCGGAGTCCGAGCTACCTGAGCTTCAGTGGATTTTGTACATAGCCCTCTTCTTCCCGTGCCTGTGCTTCCCGGAGACCCTCTTCCTGTGCCCCCTCACCTGTATATATTCGCACCTGGTGTCTGTGTGTGTAAATAAATCACGAACTTAAGTGACGGTCTGCCTCCGAGTCCCTCCTGAGCCTGACAGAATAATCCAGCCACCGCTATGGACTCAGCAGGCCCAGCCTCGGCAGCGACAGCCCCCATGTCTCTGGAGGAGCTTCTGCACCGACACGAACAAATGCTGGTGAAGCTCAGCGGAGACGTGGCGTCTCTAACGCAGGCCTTCGCCCAACGGATTCCGCTGGCTGAGGACCAGCCTCCCGCGGCCCCTCCCCAGGTAACGCACGCTCCTGCCGTCACTACAACAGCCACAGCTACCCAGGCTGCTAGCGCGGTAGCGTCAGTAGCCTCCGCGGTTTCGCTGGATAAGCTTTTGCCTTCACCTGAGGCTTTTTCTGGGGAGATGGGAAAATGTGCGGGATTTTTGTTGCAGTGTTCTATGCACTTTCAATTACTGCCCCATGTGTTTGTTTCTGACGGGGTTAAGATCGCTTACGTCACCCAGCTACTACGTGATCGAGCCCTGGCCTGGGCCCAGGCCCAGCTGCAGGCTTACCCCAGAATGTCTTATGACGACTTCCTGTCGCGCTTCAAGTCGGTGTTTGATAAAGGCTCTAGTACGGAGGCAGCTGGCTATCGTTTGATTAATCTGAAGCAAGGTAGGCGAAGCATGGCTGACTTTTCTGTTGATTTCTGGACTCTAGCTGCACAGACCAAATGGGGACCTGAGGCCCTGAAGACCACTCTGTTAAATAATATCCGCGAAGAGCTCAAGGATGAGATAATGATGCGGGAGCTTCCTGCTTCTCTAAATGCTTTGATGTCCCTGTGTATTCAGGTGGATGATCGCCTGCGGGCGCGCCAGAGCTCACGAAGACAGCAGTTTCGCGAGCCCCTGGCTTTTCGGGAGCCCCAACCCGACGCACGGGAGGCTAGAGCTTTTGGAACTGAGGAGGAGGTACCCATGCAGCTGGGACGTTCTCGACTCACCCCTGCGGAGCGACAACGCCGGTTTGTGTCTGTATTGCGGTCGCAAGGGGCATTACATCTCTGCCTGCCCGGCGCTGGCAAAAGGAGGCGCCCGCCAGTAATTGAGAGGGTACTGGTGGGCGACCTGTCCAGCAACAAGCCTCTTCCCCGTCTCTTGCTGCCTGCTAAACTCACCCTCCGGTCGTTGTCCCATTCCCTCTCTGTGTTAATTGACTCTGGTGCAGAACAGAATTTCATTGATGCGTCGCTAGTCTCCAAGCTCAGCATTGGCACACGACCACTGCCTCATCCTCTCCGCGTGTCCGCCCTGTCTGGTCACCGGTTGCCTGACATAACGCACGTCACCCTACCTGTCACACTCACTCTCTCCGGTAACCACGTTGAGAACGTTTGTTTCTGTGTGTTTAAGGCTCCAGTAACCCCGCTTGTACTAGGTTATCCATGGCTTTCACAACACAACCCACACATCGACTGGAGGAAGGAGCAAGTTATGGGGTGGGGTGTGGGCTGCCACATGACCTGCCTTCGGGCCGCCACGCCATCTGCTCCCTCTCCCCCCCCCGGGAAGCCTTCAAAGTCACCAGAGCTGTCTTCGGTTCCTTCCGTCTATCATGACCTCGCAGCAGTTTTTAGTAAGGATGAGGCGGGCTCGCTTCCACCACACCGGCCCTATGACTGTGCCATTGATCTTCTCCCTGGGGCGCCTCTCCCCTCTGGCCGCCTCTACAGCCTCACACAGCCCGAAAGGGAAACCATGGAGAGATACGTCAACGACTCTCTGGCTGCTGGGTTAATTCGCCCGTCATCCTCCCCCGTGGGGGCAGGTTTCTTCTTTGTTGCAAAGAAAGACAAGACGCTCCGGCCATGTATTGATTACCGCGGCCTCAACAAGATCACAGTAAAGAACAAGTACCCTCTTCCCCTCCTTAATTCTGCTTTCGAACTACTCCAGGGGGCCACGGTGTTCAGCAAACTGGACCTGCGAAACGCTTACCACCTGGTGAGGATCCGGGAGGGAGATGAGTGGAAGACCGCTTTCAACACTCATATCGGACACTATGAGTATCTCGTCATGCCCTTTGGCTTAACCAATGCGCCCGCAGTCTTCCAGGCCCTTGTTAACGATGTTCTGAGGGATTTTATTAATCGATGTGCTTTTGTGTACCTTGATGATATTCTCATTTTCTCTAAGTCCCAGGCGGAGCACGAGAGTCACGTGAGGCAGGTCCTGCAGCGCCTCCTGGAGAACCGGTTGTTCGTGAAAGCGGAGAAATGTGAATTTCACGTTGACACGGTGGCCTTCCTTGGCTATATCATCTCTCAGGGGGATCTCAAACCTGACCCCGAGAAGGTCCGGGCCGTGGTGGACTGGCCTCAACCGCCGAACCGCCAGCAACTCCGACGGTTCCTAGGATTCGCCAACTTCCACCGACGCTTCATAAAGGACTACAGTAAGATCGCCTCACCTCTCACTGCGCTTACCTCTCCCAAAGTTCCTTTTCAGTGGGACCTCTCTGCTCAGGAGGCCTTTTCCCTACTAAAGGAGAAGTTCACTACCGCCCCCATCCTCCGTCAGCCCAACCTCAGGCAACCGTTCGTGGTGGAGGTGGATGCTTCGGACTCTGGAGTGGGAGCAGTTCTGTCTCAACGATTTGAAGGTACGCTCCATCCCTGTGCATTCTTTTCTCGTCGTCTCTCACCCGCAGAACAGAACTACGGCATCGGTGATCGGGAGCTGCTAGCGGTCAAACTGGCCCTGGAGGAGTGGAGGCACTGGCTTGAGGGCGCGGAACACCCGTTCATCGTGTGGACCGACCATAAGAACCTTGAGTACATCCGGTCCGCCAAACGCCTAAATTCACGACAAGCCAGGTGGGCCCTCTTCTTCACAAGATTCAATTTCACCATCACTTACAGACCAGGGTCGCGCAACGTGAAGCCCGATGCACTCTCCCGTCAGTTTTCCAGTACGGAAGGAGACTCCGATCCAGAACCGATTCTTCCAGCTACCTGTGTTATTGGAGCTGTCACATGGGAGATCGAAGCTCTCGTGCGCGAGGCCCAGGATACTGACCCCGACCCGGGGACGGGCCCCCCTGGTCGGTTGTTTGTCCCTGCTGCTGTCCGACCTCAGGTACTCCACTGGGGCCACACTGCCCGGTTCACCTGTCATCCAGGAGCCCGCCGCACCATCACCTTCCTCCAGCGGTTTTTCTGGTGGCCCACCTTGGACAAGGACGCCAGGGAGTACGTTATGGCGTGCACCACGTGTGCCCGGAACAAACGTCCCAACCGACCACCCGCCGGGCTTCTTCAACCACTCCCCACGCCAGGACGGCCATGGTCTCACATAGTGCTGGACTTCGTTACGGGGCTCCCACCGTCATCCGGTAACACCACCATCCTCACTATTGTTGACCGTTTTTCTAAGTCGGCTCATTTCATCGCCCTCCCCAAGCTCCCTACAGCCCTGGAGACCGCCCAGCTGCTCACCACCCACGTCTTCCGGCTTCATGGCATTCCGATGGACATCGTTTCCGACCGGGGACCCCAATTTACCTCTCGGGTTTGGAAGGAGTTCTGCATGCAGATCGGTGCCGCAGTCAGTCTCTCTTCGGGCTTCCACCCTCAGAGCAATGGACAGGCCGAGCGTACCAACCAAGAGCTCGAAGCGGCACTCCGCTGTGTCGTCTCTCTCAACCAGGCCACTTGGAGCGAGCAGCTCCCCTGGATTGAGTACGCCCACAACTGCCTGACCTCTTCAGCCACTGGACTGTCGCCGTTCGAAGCCTCATTGGGCTACCAACCACCCCTGTTCCCGGCCGTGGAGGGTGAGCATGCCGTCCCATCGGTACAACATCATTTCCGCAGGTGCCGCCGGGCCTGGCGGTCCACCCGAGCTGCTCTGCTGCGGATGGCGGAGCGCAATAAAGAGATCGCTGACCGCCACCGGATCCCTGCGCCTGCCTATACAGTTGGGCAACAGGTATGGCTCTCCTCACGCTTTGTTCCCCTTCGTGCAGAGTCGAAGAAACTTTCCCCGGCTTTCATCGGTCCGTTCGAGATTGAGGCCCTGGTCAATCCGGTATCCGTCCGTCTGAAGCTGCCTCGCAATATGCGTATCCATAATGTTTTCCATGTCTCCCAGGTCAAGCCCGTGCTCTCCAGCCCGTTGTGCCCTCCTTCCGGGCCCCCTCCGCCCGCCCGGCTCGTGGATGGGCAGGAAGTGTTTAACATCACCCGCATTATGGACTCGCGGGGGCGGGGCGTCCAGTACCTGGTGGACTGGGAGGGCTACGGGCCAGAGGAACGTTCCTGGGTGCCCCGGTCGGCGGTTCTGGCTCCTGGTCTGCTCCGCGAGTTTCACCGGCGGCATCCGGGTAAGCCGGGTGGGTCGCCAAGGGGCTCCCGTTGAGGGGGGGGGGGGTATTGTCATGACCCTGTGCCTTCTCGGCTGACTCTGTATGGCTATAAGTGTTTTTGTTGTGCTGCATCTCTCTCTCTCCCCTGCACTGCGCTCTACCGGGGCGGGTGTCCAGCCCCTGGCTCGGACACCTGCAAGCAATCATCTCACTCACTTCTTAAGGCGGCTGCTGAGAGTGCTTCCTCGCTGGATTATTGTGTAACACTCGTCAGTGTCATCACCTATCTGAACCTTTTTCTGAGTTTCTGTCGTGCCACTACTTACCTGCCTTTCCTCTCTGTGCCAGGATTCTCGCCAGCCTGAGGACCGCCGTTGGTGAGCTAAAGCCGGAGTCCGAGCTACCTGAGCTTCAGTGGATTTTGTACATAGCCCTCTTCTTCCCGTGCCTGTGCTTCCCGGAGACCCTCTTCCTGTGCCCCCTCACCTGTATATATTCGCACCTGGTGTCTGTGTGTGTAAATAAAACGTGAACTTTAGTGACGGTCTGACTCCGAGTCCCTCCTGAGCCTGACACATGGTCAGTGTTAAGCTTTATCAAACACAGCAGACATCTGTTTACATTTAAGCCGATGATGCTGATTACATTCACTCAGTTGGAAATGAGTTATGATAGCACACGTAATATTGGGTTATGTTTTGTTGAATTTAGTTTTGTAAATCTATTAACAGCAGACAGCACAGCCCCGCTGATCTGATCTGTATATTCAAGCTACCGAAGCTCAGAATAGGAATCATTGTAACTTGTTCCTAATTTATTCCCTTCTCCATGTAACTGATATTAAGTTCCCCTCTTTATATTCATTTTTTAGAGTAACACCAAGTTATCGATCTACAATGTAGGCAACAGCAAACAGAGTCAGGTTTTCAAAAATTCCCTCAGTTCTTCTCACCTTACATTCTAAAAAACAGATGTTCATAGTATGTGAATTCATTAGAAATAGATTTTAAGTTGAAATAACATTTGTAGTAAGAATTCACTGACAGCAAAACATGTGTGCCTCCACCATGACCGTTGATGTGGTATGTTTTCCACCCCTTTTATAGATGAACTAATTTACTAAGGATCTACTGAAGTTCTTGTTGTTGCTCTGTTAATGTCATGACCACAGTTCAGGGAGGACTGAAATGGGAGACTTTGGGGAAAACTTTAACAAGTTTATTTACAACAAGAAGATTCACAAGAGCTTGGGGAAAAGGTTTCTGGTTAAAGTCCAGGGTCCAAATAAACAGGCAGTTTCACACTTCCTTGCATCATAGAATTTCTCTCTCAGACAATTTCTCTCTTACTCCAATCTCTAGAGTTTCTGCACAGAGGAAACAACGAGGTAAGAAACTCACAGGGGAAAAGCAGAGAAAACTTTCAAGCAAGGCAGCCAACTTTACTAAGGCTACGTTCACACTGCAGGCGAAAGCACATCAAATCCGATTTTTTTGACCCTATGCGACCCATATCCGATCATGGTATGACAGTGTGAATGGTACAAATCCGATATTTTCAAATCCGATCTGGGTCACTTTTGTATGTGGTACTGAATCCGATACATATCCGATGTTTTAGAAAGCGACTGCTGTTTGAATGGTCATGTCGCATTAAATCCGTCTTTTACGTCACTGACACAAGACAGACGCTAATTATCAGCGTCGGAGAAGACATCGTGAACGCTTCCTGGCCATCCAGTGTAGATGTCAGTGAAACTGTTGGGAAGACAACGTGAACATGTTATTTGTACTGTATAATCTGCAGATTCTGACAGAAATCTGCAACTATCCTTTGAAGCACCGCTCCTCTCTAAAACAGCAATAAGGATCATTATTAGGTTATTTACATTATTATGTAAATAACAAAATAACTTAAAGCAAAACTTGGGAAACGTAAAATCCGAAGTCTTTATATTAAGGGCCATCAGTCAAACAATACTGTTTGCTCTGGGTCTAAACAGAGCGCGTTGTGTGTGACGTCTCCTTTTGCGCATGCGAGCCGCTTTGAGCGTTCACACTAGAGCACGTTTGCTGTCGCATTTTATTTGTAGTGTGAACAAGCAGACAAAAAAATCGGATTTGATCAAAAAATCGGAATTGAGCATTAAGACCTGCTGTGTGAACGTAGCTTAACACTTGTTAGCTCAATGATCCAGCAATGACTGGCAGGGTTCCATAACCTTAAGTGGTGACAGCTGATAAGAAGAGTTTGCAGGTGAGGTTATTACCTCCAAGTATGCAGAGGTGAAGGACAGAACCCAGGAAAAGTCCTGCCCCCGAAAAACACAAGGGGGAGGTTAAATCACAAAACATACTCACACACTCACAAAGACAGAGGAGTGGGAGAGAAAGAACAACAAGAGAAAAAGAGAGACCGTTTGAAAATGGCTAGGAAGCACAGGAGGACTGGGAGACCATGGCAGTTAAAAAGTGTTTGTTTGTTTTTGGGGTTTTTTAGGGTTTAAGTCTAATGATGGGCTTCTTCACTTGCCTCATCATCTTGTTGGATCTCTTATTGACTTCCAGTAAACAGCTAACAAATGCACCTTTGTTCAATATTTGGAACTGGCCTCTCTTGGCATTGAAACTCCTTGTCAATCAATTGTCCGATTACTTTAAAACGTGTGAGAATGGGGGAATATCTGTAAAGATTACTGCAAGTCTGGAATAGTTTTGTTAAACACTTTAAATTAAAGCTGAAAGTCTCCCACATTTTGATTATTTGGTTTTAAATCTTTTTGACCTATGTTTGATCCTACAGATCATTTTAAAAATGTATTTTAAAAAGATGGTAAACCAATGTTAATATTCTTTTTGATTGATTTTTTTTTCTTTGTTTTTTTTTTTTGTTCAAAGAACAGAGTGTCTATTAGAGGAATAACAACTTTTACAGACCTGTAAATCATCCAGCTGACTGGGCTGGGACATCTTCCTGCTCAGATTTTAATGAAGTTAAGTGCCACAAATTGCACTTTCTGCAATGTCATCCTTGAAAGGAAACAAAGAGAACTGAGTAAAACTTGTAGAGGCCCCGACCCCAAAAGCCAATCTTTTTAGTTTCCCATCCACTGGATTTGATATTGACTTCACATCTGTATATTTTCAGAATATATGCAAAAGGTATCGGTTTTACCGCAAGATGGGCCACAAATACCTACTAGGATATATTTTTCATTACCTGTTAAACTGTTTAAAAGTGTACTTGAGGTACTCTTTAAATTTGATCATGACACAGGCTTCTCACACAGTTATATTAAGCACAGCGGTGAGAGGGGGGAAAAAAGCCTATTATGACTTGGTATTTGCAAAAATAAATTGCCTTGCTGTTAGATCCTGACCTTTACCTTCAGCTAATGGTGAAGAAGTGCTGCCTCACAATCTGATGCATTGCCCTAAATCACAATGTCACCGTAAACTCAGATTACAAAGTAGATTTTCACTCAACCTTATCTTTGCTTTAAGTATTGTTCAGCCATCTGGCATGCTAGGGTTACACCAGCCAGTTCTTCTTCTGTTTCGGCATGTATATGACAGATCCTATGATATAATCTCAGCTGCATCACTGGCTAAGAAACAAGAAAAGGACTGATGACCAAAATAAAACTTTGCTGTTTAAATCTGCGTTAAAGGAAAACTCAATTTATTTTTCAGTCTTTTTTTTTTTTTTTTTTTACAAGACACACATGGAAAAAAAATCTGAATTTCTAGAACTTGAATAGATTTTAAATTCTTCAAGTTTATTCTTCACTAGATAAAGGTTTGATGTGCCCCATTTGCACATATGTGCTTATTCTTAGCTGTGGCAGTAAAACCTGAAAAAGTCCAAAGTAGAGCATCGATAGTGAAAGTTCACCTGCAAAGTGAAAGCTGTCTCACTGTTGCAGCGAACCTGTTTTAAAATGCACAACTTTTACTTTGAACACAAACTGTCTCTGTTTCTGTTTTGTGTTGCCATTGTTACAATTTTCTCTATCACTCGACAACTAGTTAGAAAGTTTTTGCAGACAAGTCACCGTCCTCCATTTAAGTGCTAAACAACTGCTGTAATCTGCCAGCAGTTTCACACAGACTGCCGACAACGTCCAGCAATCATTTGACAATGATGCGAGGAATTCAAATAAAACTAGAGGTCTCTAGTTCTGTGTGACGGCTATCTCTAAGGAATCCACATTATCAAGAAAAAAAGTCACTCTTTATATTGCTAGAAATTATTTATTGTCCAAGCTGTATTTTTTTTGCATTTGTTTAATTAGTAAAGCAGGTACTGTGTTTAAAAAAAGTGAACTTTTGCTTCAATTCAAAAAGCAATACTTGTAGGTTTAATGTTTAATGTAAATTATATTTTATTGGTTAATTCAATCACTAAACAATACAGTATTTAAGTTACGTATTTTGAAAATGTGAAATGCCAAATTGAAGAATAACATACCTTCAGTATACTCCATATTTCTATTCAGTCATATGATCTATGATTCAGTATGATGTACAACAGAAAAATATAAAATAAAGAAATATGTCATGAAATATAAAACAAATAGTACAAAAAAGTAACATCAGAGACTACAGGCCTGTTCGTTAAAGCAGGTAAAGTCTGATATTGATTCAAAAGATCAAGTAAAGTAGGCTCAACCATTCGATTAGTTGTCAAGCCTCACAGCTTTATTTCCAGGACCCTCAATCTAAATTGCCACTGAAACACTCAGATCAGCTGTCTGCCTTGTGGTAGGATTGTGCTAGTCACCTGGATCAGTACCAGTTCAAACACATGTACTTAAAGAGTGCACTCTGACTTGCCCAGCAGTGACAGATCAGAGAGCATAGTGGTAAACTTAAGTATGTCTCAAGCAGAAAATCCCTAATGCCTATTACAACCTTATTTTGACTAGAAAACGATACCCTCATAAGAATTACCGTCCATTAAATGTCCCCGAGTCAAACTGGTTCCAAGAGAGGAGCCAGATGAAGAGTGATTCAAAAAAAAATCTAAATGGCTCAGACAAATAGAAGCTATAGTAACTCACAGGGAAGCAGATAACCTGGACCCCCTCCTCGATAGCTTTGGCCTTGAGCCAGCTGCTTGACTGGGAACACCCTGAGTTAATAACATGGTTCCATTGCTCTGTGGGCCCACCTTCCTTAGTGACAGGTATTTCAGCTGAGTGCTGTGCCAAAAAGCATGGGTGCTGCCAACCTCGTGCATCTCAAACTGGTTTTTGGAAGATGGAATAGCGCCTTTCTGAAGCAGAGCTTGTGTGGAAGGTTTAGTGGTACCAGCTAGACACAGTTGGACTCATCTCACTGATTAGCAAAGGTTCTGGAACCATATCCTGCAGAGGTGCTGGATTCCCTTTGTAGTGCATCCCATCATGAGAGCTACTAGATATGCTTGACACAAAGCCCTGGCTGAGTAACTGTGCTTTTGAAGTTTTAATGATGCAAAGACTCCAGCGACACTTAAAGTATTAGGGAACAACTTTATTAGGTGACCAACGTGTTATGGCTTGTGGCCTTCATCAGGGTCATTTTGAAGTTTTCCCCAGAGTGAAAGGGTCACCTTTGTGTAACTCGAAGAAGCTAAGGCTGTGACAGCTGTGACCACTATCTGTGCTTATGCATAGAGTTACTGCAGAAAATACCAAACCTTCTTTATGGTGGAATGTTTGAAATGATGCCGAATGAGAATTCCATAATTCTTCTCAGAGACTTTAAGGCTCATGTGGGGAATAAAATAGTTGTTGATTGGGAGGAACTGCCCACTTCAACTGAGCCAGAGTTGTTGTTGATTTTGTCATTGCACATGGACATGCTGGTCATGGATTGTCCATAGCGATGTCTGAGCAGAAGATCGATAAGTGCATTTGGTACCAGAGCCCCTTAGGCAAAAGGTCAATGATCAGCTGCAGTTGTATGTCTTGGACACCCAGTGGAAGAGAGGAGGGGGGTGAGCTGCCAATTGATCACCACATAGTCTGATCTGATATGAGCCCACTCTACCATAACTGGCTGAAAAAACAAATCCTTTTCCTTTGGGTATTTTAAGCCATTGTGTTTATAGTGAATTATATTTTTGTTGCAATTAAAGATGCAGTTTATAGTGTTGTGGCTGCTGAACTCTACCTAGCTCCTTTCTGTAATAGCGAGGTGTGTTCCGGGCCACGGACCCGTGAGTCATTTGGTACCGGGCCGCGAGAGTTGAGACTCGGTTGTGAAATGTATGGTTTTCAGGGTTTTTATCGGTTTTCAGCGTTATTTTGTTATCGTTTTTTTCGTTAACTCGGTTTTCCTGGGTCTTTTCACGTGTGTTATGAATAAATCTTCTTTTTTTCGGTACTGGTACTAGTTTTATTTTGTTGTATTTATCCGTGACACCTTAAAGGCCGGTCCGTGAAAATATTGTCGGGCACAAACCGGTCCGTGGTGCAAAAAATGTTGGGGACCGCTGCTATATAGGACCATCAAGACTACTGGAAGAACGCTGTGTGGAACCAGTGAGTGAATGCAGTAGACCATTATATTATGTCATTTCAGCAATGTGGGATTATTCGGGAAATTCATTTATTGATTTACTAAAAATGAATAATCTCACTGAAAGCAAAATCTTTCATTTAAAATATGTGTTAATGATGACCCCCGTTTTAAAGAGCTGAATTTGTTATTTTTTTTGGTCTTTGCTTTAATAACAGTTGTAATCTTTAGTTACATTTGTGTCTATTTTTTTCTCATAACAAAGTTAGATTTTTGCAAAGGAAAGCTTAATATGTCTTATTAAAACCTGATGTTTCACTGTTTTAACTCTTTTTCTTTTACTTTAACTGGTAGACCATTAAAAAATATATGATCATGAACATTTTTTTATTTTCTGTTGCAAATGTATTTACATATTCATTTATGGATTGACCCCAAACGAGTCAGTCTGCCCTCTAGAATTTTTATTGCGCCACCAAATAATTAAAAGGATGTTTTCTTTCAAGAGAAAGGGGATCTTTTAGCACACAAAAACAGAATGTGAATTCATCAGTTCACTTGCTTTGAAAACTCCAGCGAAAGCTGTGTTTATCAACACAATGCTTTTGTGTAAGTGGTAAAACTATTTAGTTATACATAATTTCTATAAGGCAATTCTATCAGCAAAGTCATTTATCCATATATATGTAAAGAATTGCACCAATAGCCAAACAGTCTAAATAGTTTCACTCCAAACTTGGTGATCTAACTTGCAGACAGTATCAGATAGTGCTAATTCAGACACATAAACTGTCCCCATTTATTGGAGAAGAATGACCTATGTTGACACTAGAACTCCGACACATTAATGGGAGAAGATGGATAGCATAAGGGCATGGTAAAAGGTCACAGTAAGCAAGTCCTGACTTTATAGAAAACAAACACCCTGGATGACACTACAGACTCTCCTTAGTAATGTTATACTGATATTAGAGCCATACAAGTGGAATTGTGAGAAATGGCCCAACAGCGAGATGTCTTTTGTAAAGTTTAGACAGGAGTTTTGTAAAGTTTAGACAAGTTTCTAAGAAAGTTGGACATGAGGTGGATCATCTCGGCATTTCTGTGCTATATGTACAGATAAATAAGGAATAAGTCCTACTACAATGCAGATTTCAAGCTTCAACTTGGATAACTTGCATGCAGGAAAGAGAGGTACTGCATTTCCTGTATACATGTTGGAAAGGTCACTTTGTGGGTGGAAAGAGAAAATCATCTATATGCATATGCCATCAGACCAATGAATCCGGAATCTCGCCAGTTGGCCAGTCAGTCTCGATCAGCAAAAAGCAAATGAAAATGGGAAGCAAGAGAGAAATTTACTCAGTCACTCTGACAAAAACAAAGAACCTAAGATGCATAATTAGGCTGCAGTCCAGGCTGTGAGCAGGAATATGCCAGTTGGCAAACTAGGCACTTAGGCTCCTGCTGGGATGTCTAGCAGGGAAGCTGGGTCTGCAAAGACCAGAAACAACAGGCACTGTGGTGACATTTGTAGATATAACTTCATAACTTCACCTCACCTCCAAGTACCCACAAAAGCTTCCCAGCAAATATTTTGACAGTAAACAGATGTTGATTCAGCAGTGTACCCCCACTGCTGAGCACTGCTGTAAATACAGCAATATAATAAAGGCTAAGACATCTGTCAGCCTCAGCAGCTGTACCGGTCATTCTGTTTTTAATGGAAATCGGGAACATCTTTTACAGCTTGTTTCTGAAGCTATTACTGTGTTTATTTCTGCTCAAAGCACATTATTATTATGTCAACATAAGAGAAAAGCTCAGCAGACTATTATTTATACATGAAACCAGGTTAAATCAGTTCTACATTGTTACATAATATGTGTAGTGCAGTATACTACATGTCAAAAAACGGGGCTATCAAAAGAATAACAGCAAAGATCAAAATATCTGGATTGATCAATCAATTAAAACTGTTAATCTCTTTTAATAAAAATCTTTATTAACACAATCTGACCTGACCAGTAGAAAGACTGCTTTATTCTGATTACTTGAGAGCATCAGTAGTTCACTCATATATGCTGGAGCTAAGCTGGGTTAGGCTTTAAAAGTAATTATAAAGAAATCATTTGTGAATTTGATGTTAAGCACATGTTGAAAAGCTGGACCAGGATAAAAGGCGTTTGACTTTCACAGGCAGATTGCCACAGGTTAAGAAGAAAGGACACACAATGAATGATTTGTTCCATCTGTTGCTGTAGTTTAAGAGTGTGGCATTACTAAATAAATGACTTTACATAGCTATTGTGATCAATCCAGTTTCAAAAAAACCCTTGAGTTCCATCATCAAGTGCTAATTTATCAATAATGAGACGAAAATGAGATTTAATAAAAACATACAAAAGTAAGTCTTTCACAAATGATCACAAATGTTACATTTTCTGGAATACAACTGAAGTGTTGCCCCACATGACCTGGCTTTTGCTGTTTATGCCACATAATGACAAAACTATCTTGGTATTTATATGCTGCTATGAGTTGGATTTCACACCTACATAGGCCTTTAGGACAATCTGAGCTACTCAGTGTGGTCGAAAGATGATGGAAGTTAAAAGTTATCCAAAGTCCTTGGTACTTTAGACTAAATGGGGCAATACAGGCACGGCGCTAAATGCACAAGGCAATGGAGCTGCCTAAAGTGCTCAACACATTGTTAGCCCGTTCATATTTGAACTGCAAAACTGTAAGTGCTGTTCACATTTGTAGAATCATACAGGAAGTCATAAACATTTTCATTTGGTGCCACACACATAGAAATAAGCAGTTCAAAAGTACCCCAAAGTGGTGCTTAGATAGACAATAACATTAAATGGTCTCAGTTCAGTAGGGATTTTGACTGCTACTTTAAAAACCATATACTTAAAAGTAATGATCAGAGTCACAGCCTCATGAAACTCTCACATGGCCAAATTCAGGCCAAGCTAGTTCATTCCAGATTGGAATCATTACTACAACCTGTTTTGAATAATATCTGACTAATGCACAAACGGTGCAGTTTGTGTCGAAGGCAGGGTATGGTACAAAGAGAGAGCAAGTATTGCTTTAGGGGTGAGCGGAAACTGGGAAATGAATGCATCCATCAAAATGTTGGGATTGGTTATGAGTCCCAAAGGACAAATGAAACCCACAATGGAAAGTTAGAACAAGAAGGCACACAACCACACAATAACACTACAGTGTACAGCAAACGATCAGATACCTTTGATAAAGATGGCAATCTCCAAAGACTCCTCAGGCCATGACAAAGAGTTCTTGTTCAATACAGGAAAACAGAAATCAGGGAAGGAAGGAAGTGAGGGAGGTAATAAAACAATAAACCTTGTCGGCAAAGAAGAACAACTAAGCAATAAAGCAACTTTTAGAAAGTAGTAAATGCTAATGACATGATTTAACATCCTCCAAAATTCCCAAGGCTCTGCATATAGCAATTTGCATTTGAGCCTTGATTTATGTGAGAAAATCGTGACGTGGGTTGTTATTGCTACAGTTAACCTGTGCAATATATTTTTGGGTTTTGCTGTACAATGTGGGGCTATCTCATATGTTGTAGGTCTCAAAGGAACTTTTATGATTCTCTTGGAGATTATGTATCGGAATTTCAGGAGCAGGACCACGCCTCCAAACACTCTCCTTCCGGCTCTCATCTATATAGGTTCTCCCAGTTCTGTAAGCTGTGATTCTCGTTTACATGCCCCCTTCCTCCCCTTTTCGATTCTTTAACTTCTTCACTTCTGTTTAGTACATAAGGACTTGCCAGACCTGGGAACCGTTGCCAGTCCCCTCGAGGCCTTCCCCAAATCGCAGCTAAATTCATGCCCAAGCATTCACCCTTACCTACTAAAACGCTGTCAAACATAAAATGAGAACACGGGCCCAGCTAGTGAATTTAAAATTCTGAATTTTTGTTCAACGATTGTGTCAGAAACTTTTGAGTGCGGATATATGTGGTCTTAATTTAAATTTCAGATTATAAATTAAATGAGTGACTATACATTGTGGACATTTACATTGCTTGCAACACAAAGGAGACCATTCGCAGTTACTTTAAAGCTGACATTCACATTTAGTTATTTTATGCACACAGAGTGTGGGTGTGGGTGTTGGTGGTGATGATTGTGAATGGGTGCAGTATCAGCTTCCACCGCACCCTTGCTCTAATGAGTTGAAGTGTAACATATAAACATTCAAGAATAGTGCATCCATTCTCCAGTACTTTCATGGCTCTAGATTTCATTGCAACCTATTGAAAATAAAGTAAACATGCTTACTTAATCCTGTCCCAACTTAACTATTCTGGACAGTTGGAGCATCTGAATAGATTGGCATAAGATTCATCAGGGACTATATTTTTTTTCTCTCTCTCTCTCTCGCCCTCTCTCACACACACACACTCACACACACACACACACACACACACGCGCACACACACACACACACACAAGCACACACAGGCATCAGAGGACACCACATATTCTCTTTGACTTTGCTATTTCTTGCTGGTAGTTGTGGGAGGGAGAGAGGGAGGGGTGACAGGTTCTCTGACCAGCCGAGCTTTGCCTGCTATAATTGGAGTTCAGGAGGTAGTGGAGGCTGCTGGGTATAATTGGACGGCAGCCAGGAACTTGTGTGGATGGCAGTCTAAGCTTCACTCTCCTTTTCACAGGCTATCTCAATTACTCCCTTGGTACAAGGCTCTTCACCACAGGCGCACTGACACACCAACCTCAATTTCTTTCCAAAATGTGTGTGTCTGTTGTTTGTAGGGGGCACTTGTGGGGAGGGGTTTAATGAGCCACAGTTAGCATTGGGAGCATGGGGAATGTGCTGGGAGGACAGCTAGTTTGACTGAATCATATGCAAGGAGATGGACAATTCAGTCATTGGGGCAGAAGAATCTTAACTTTTTAAAAGCATGTAGCGCTTGGATACACAGGTTCCCCAATGCAATACTCTCCTGCAATGCTTCTGTCGAAAGAGTTAATAACAGTGACTCAAGTGAAGAGACACACAGTGTATATGCAAGACATATACAATGTGCACTTCACATTTGTTGAATGTACCTCACAACAATCATCAACATATCATGATATTATTTATTTAACAAGAAATAAGTTGAAATGCAGAAGCAGGGCGCGAAAAGTAAGTACGCCCTTACTGCTTCCACAGAAATTAAAAGGTTAATTAGCAGCCAGGTAATGCTAACACCTTAATGCAATGTAGAAAACCCATCAGCAGTGATCTTTGAGAAGTAATTGTTGTTGCGCAGGCCTCAGCTTGCACATTAAAGATCATGCCAGTGTAATTAGAAAAAGACTGAACAAGTATAGCTTGTTTGGAAACATCGCCATGAGAAAGCCTATTCTCTCTAAACAGAACATGGCAGCATGCCTTGGCCTCTGTAAAATTGCCTCTGTGCTTTGGACAGATGAAACCAAAGTGGCAATATCTGGAATAATACACAGTGCCATGTTTGGTGAAAAGCAAATACAGCATATAAAAAAAACACCACACACTGTATCAACTATGAAGGAGGGGTGATGATTTGGGCTGGTTTTGCAGCCACAGGACCCGGGCAGCTTGCAGTCATTGAGTTGACTGCCCCTGTATATCAAAGGGTACTAGTGTCAAATGAAAGGCCATCTATGCAACAGTTTAAGCTTGTCCAAAAGTGGATCGTGCTACAGTGCAATGATCTCAAGCACAGCAGCAAATCTACAACAGAAAGCCTGAAAAGAAAAATCAAGTTGGGACAATGGCCCAGTAATAGTCCACACCTCATCCCATCAAAATGCTGTGGTTGGATCGTAACAGAAACAGTTACAAACCCAATGAAATCAAGCAATATTGTAAAGAAGAGTCAGCCAAAATTCCCCAATGATGTGCGAGACTAATGTCATAAAGAAAGTTGTTAATTCTAGTTATTGATGCCAAAGGAAGTTCTACAGAAAACCAAGCTATTAAATCATGAGGTGCACTAAGTTTTCCACATACTGTTTCTGTTTCCATCAGATGTTGTTCATATCAAGTTGGATTTACTATTTAAAATCTGGTAAAGGCTAGATTTTTATTTTTTTTTACTGTCTGAATAAGTAAACGTTAGAACTGACAAATGATGTGCTTTTCTTTTCCAGGACTCGTGCTGCTTTTTAATACAACAGTCTCATTCTAGTACAACCTGTGAACCTTTATCTATTTTCATTATTTGTGATTACTTGTGATTTCAACCTTGTGCAAATCTGGAAAAAAAATTCTATTGCTAATCAACATCGAAACCACAGTGTGTTTTTGTTTTGCCATTCTTTTTGTTTTCTATGCACCTTTGTTCTTCTTTTTATTGAGAATTATGAAGGCTCAAAGGGCAAGCTCATTTTCTTCAAATGAGTGAAAATTAGATTACATGCATAGCTTAATAGTTCTTGTGTGGCAGCCTTTAAATAACAGTGGGTCAACGGGTAGCAATCAGAAACTTTCAAATCAATATTAGCAATCATATCTACAAATATTATAACAAGTAATACAAATCCCTTAGAAATGGAAGCAATGACTGCATTTGTAACAGTAGTGATAATTATGTGAAAAGCTTTCAGATCAAACAGGACTGATGATCTTGTAGTTTAATTAGCTGCTTTAGTCAAAAGTATTACTATAATCCTAAATCTTTTCAATGAATATGCTTTTTTTTTTTTAAACCCACGCAGTAGCTTTTCCTCACTTATCTCTATCTGAGATCTCTCTTTTGCAGCTCTCTCTGTTTGCCTTGAAAACCTTTACCAAGAATAACCGAATTCCGAAAGTTAAGTCTTCTTACAGCCTCTTAGAATTTAGGTTATGTTCTGGTAAAATTCCTGGCAGGTTCATTAGAAATTAGGTGAGATTGCCTTGGATGTTCTTCAGTCTAATTTCACTCATTTCATTTCAAATTCATTGTTAGAACAGCAATGAACTGAAAGCAATGAAAGTTTGTACATTATCCCTCTCCCATTCCAAAATTAAGCAAAGGAATCTAATTGAAAATCATCTCTAACACAAGAAAACATGCGCAAACATGCGTGTTTTCTCAAAACATTGTCACAATTAATCATTGTCAGCAGATTAGATGTGTGACCCTCACATCTTTAGACATCTGACAATGAGGTGGCTAAATAACTGAAGCTTGTTATGAGCTAACATTATGTCAGCTAATGTTGGGTTTGATCGTCTTAAAAATTATACTATCCCTGATTTTGATTACATTTTCACATCATACAAGACTTTTTTCTTAAGTGTCTAAATCAACACAACATTAGATCCATATATCCAAAGACAGTTTCACTAGCAATCGCTCACAGAAGCTAAAAGTGTCTAACAACAGCTAAAAGTGACAAAAACAGGTGAGCTTACCAAGAGAAAGGTTCAGGATTGTTGCTATACAAAGTAGCCTCTCGCTTTCATTGTGGGATACAATGTAAAATTAATGTTTTTGATATCTGTAGGTTAATAAGGAAAAATGACCAAGCTCAGTGCTGCAGTTTCTATAATTTGATGAGAGGAATTGTCTAGGGTCAGAACAATTATCATTATATTATATATTGTATGGTTAAAGTGGGTTAAGTTGGCCTTGTATCTCTGTGTCACTCCCAGCTGTCAAAAAAAAAATATGGGGGGGGCTATTAAGCAGAGACCATGTGGCTCAGCCTGGGGGAGGTGGGAGTTACTGTGATATTACGGTTTCACTTCAGTCCTCTTTTTCCCCACTTTCTGCTCTATTTATGCTTAGGTCAAAAAGGCTAACAGGCTCAAATGTTGGCTCGTTATTATCGATGAAAAAAGATTTAAAGGGTTTTCACTGTGGTGGTTTATGCACAATTTCAAGTATATGAATGTGTATGGAACATCTTTAGAAGCGATCAGGATATTTTGTATAATTCCTTACTGAAAAGATGATAAATTATTTATTTAAAGTGTAATGTATAGGATTGATGTTTTTTTTAAAAAAAAAAGATGAATGATGATCTAAATTCAAATTATAGAACACAAAAGATTTATTGATGTGCAAATACAAGAGTCTTTGGTTCAGTAAATACACTCTGATTACACCATAAGACTTGTGCCATGCTAATGATATGTTAATTCAGCTAAGTTTCCTTTTACTAATGAAATAGTTTCTCTGAATATTAATAAGAGTTTACATTAACAATAACATTCACTTTTCAATGCTATTTTAACTAACTAATCAGTTAAAGACAACCTTTGATTAAGGGTTATTGGGAAATGTACTCAGCTGATCATGTAATGGGCAAACATTGTTAATGAACAATTGGCCTTACAGCAAAATGATCAGGATACAGTTACATAGGAAATGCAGCTTTAACTGAAATATGCTTAATTTTGTGAAAAACACACTAAGAATAGTGTCTTTCTTCTAGTTCACAGGATTAACTCAACTACAGAGTGCTAACCACGTTAGGCTTGAAAAATGTGCTGTGCTAGCATTATTGCTAGCTTACACAATCTCTACTCAAAATATAGAAAATAGTGATGGGAATTCCCGCTCTTTTTACTGAACCGACTCTTCAGGTTGTTTTGTTACTTTAATTAATTTATTATTAACAATAATATAAAATTATGCACAAAAGGAATTACTAATGTAAAAAAAAGTGGTTTTATTTATGTGTTTATATATAAATATATGTGGTGGCCCCTAGAGACAAAACACATGCAAACTCCAAAAAGCACGTCCAAACTCCAAAACACATTTCTGCCCAGCGCAAAGCACAAGGCTCGCATCCGGAGTGAAGCGGAAAAAAAGTGCTAGAGAGAGGGTGAGAGAAGGAAAAAAAAAAAAAAAAAAAAACACGGCTCGCGATAAGGAACCGGCTCGCGTCGTTCACGTCAAAGATCCGGCTCTAAGAGCCATTTCGTTCGTGACCGACACATCACTAATAGAAAAAACATGAGAAGCTGAGAAGCTGTCTCTCAGTTCTGTTCACAGCATCAAGCAAATTCTTGGGCCCAGATGAGCTATGTGCCAATGAGAGCAAAAACTATTCCTTCATTTGGAAGATACCTTTTCACTCCCCCCCTTCCCTTCTTCAATACCACTTGCAACTTTCACAATAAAATGTCAGACTTCACAAGACTGCAATCTACTGATATCTAGAGATTACAGCTTTACATGCTGCAACTTTAAATGTTCAGTTTATCAGATTTCACATTCACACTGTCCTTACTTTTGAAAATAATCTTTCATCCCCCTGTACTGACCTGTCTTTCTTACATCTTTCCCCATATCTATTAGTGTTACATATCATACTTTCTTCTTTCTCCCAGGGAAATACAGCATTGAGTTTGGCTAGCAGACACATTTTGTGAGAAACTCATGAGAAACAGTTTGAGTGTTTGGTGATATTTTGAGGCACTTGAAAATTTGCATTTGAAAATTATCTGCTAATAAAACTTTGTCATTTATTCTTGCTTTTCTTCTGTGGTGCTAGCAAGATGCTGAAGTACTGCAACCAGCTTTATTTATATCTGCACCATGAACACATAACATGGATGAGAAGAAAAAGACAGTGACTGAGATGGTATTATTTTCGTTGTTTTCTTATAATGACATAAGTAACTCCATGCCCTCAAAAACTGATTAATTTATCAATTAGGGGCATTACTCTACCTTCATCCATCCATCCCTTTTCTTCTGCTTACCCACTTCAGGCTCATGGGGGAACTGGAGCTTTTCCCACAGTGAGCCTCTCCAGTGCCTTGGAAAGATCCACATAGGAATCACTAATTCCCGAAAATGTGGTCTTCTTAATTAAGGCTTCTTATTTCTTAGGTTATATTTATAATGACCAAGTTTTTCTCACAGACTTGTTCTTTGAGCAGGTTGCTTATTCTAACAGCTAGGGCCACTAACTCTTCAAAAGACGCTAGTTCATTTTTAAGTTAGTTAGTTAAAGAATCATAGAAAGTCCATCTTATCACTTTTGAAGCCTCTCAACTGCAAAGACACAAAACTCAATTGAGATTTTGGACTCAGATTTATTGCCTTGACAAACAGTCATCTACTTTTTATCTTTGAAAAGGGGTGTCAAATACTCTCGTCAGTTCTTCCACAAACTTTTCATATGTGGACAACTCTCTAGCATTAGTAACTAGAAATAAACGGGATTAAATAGTGTTTTTCCCTCTGACGTGCCCGATGCTTAAGCAACCCTACAACATGGGAGATTTTGGAGTAGTCATTACTTTAAACATGAAGTGAACCACTAAAAAATAGTGATTACTATAAAAGGAAACTTCCACACCAACTCAGCTCACCTCCAAAAGACTCAGTTGTGGAGAAGATTTTTACCATGCATCAAAGATACTGGCAAAGCAGCTACGCCAGGTTCAGGGGGCTGAACTCATGATTCAGTAGCAGAAGTTTAAGGCAACTTGGATTGATGACTTGGATCGCACTGTTCATTTATTTTAGTCATCAATGTGTGACTTGTAACTGTTCAACAAGAGAACAGAGAACTTGTACATGATGACCAAGCAGCACTTCTTGATTGGGAAACAGCTGGTTGTACACCAACTGACTCTGCTGAGTCCAGATGTTGGCCAAATCATTCTGTCATGTTTAACCATGAGTTGTATTCAAAGAGCAGATTCCAGTAACTAACAGCAGTTTTACAGAAATTAACGTAAACAAGGAATGAGTACTTATAAAACACATTAGTGGCACAAAAGTTTTCACTACTGGAGCAAGGCTAGAGATTCTGCCAGACAGGAGGTGGAAGTTGGAAGCAACCAAGGTGGTTTGTTAATATCTTGTAACAATTGTAATCAGTCCAAGTCCTTCTTTGTAGGAGATTCAAAGGTGCTATTAGTAGGCAGGCAAGGATCCCGATGAAGTGAAAAATGGGCAGTCGGGTGTATTTTTGGTAAGACTTTTTCTTGTTGATGTAGGAAGTAGCTGTAGGGTTCAGGTAAGGAACAGAAGAAGTATCCTTTAAATTCCTCAAGGCAGTGGGAATATGAGAACACATGTAAATCGCACAGATTTGGGTAGGGATGGAAAGCAAACAAGCAGGGCTATAGTACGAAAAACACAAGAATCAGGACATGGGAGGCCTAATTACCACCATAATAAACACAACGATCTGGCAAAGAGCAGAAGGCCTGAGAACGAGACACTCCATCCACAGGTGGGCCAACGAGGAAAGGTTTGCATGATGGTTTGCAAATGACTGAGAAATGACTGAGAACCTTCACAGACATGAGGACTTTACTTTATGACAACGAAATTTGACTGCAGATAATGTGGCACTATATTTAGCATCTGACACGATGAATGAGTCATAGATTATCGCCCAGTGTGTGCGTGTGCGCGTGCGTGCGTGCGTGCGTGTGTTTATTTTACATGGCATACAAAACACACTACCTTGAATTGTTGGAACTATTTAACGAGGATGACCTCCCTGGCTTTTCTGGAGGTAATATATTAGTTATCGATGCATTGCAAATACTTTAAACTGTGCAAGCCTGCAGTATCCCCTGCTACTCATGAATGAATGGATTTTCTGGGAGTCCTCATGACAGCCAATTAGTGAGCCGGATGATAACTTTGCATCCTTTTTTTTTTTTTTTTTGTTAAAGGGGGGCTTTCCACTTCTAAAACATCTCGGCACCACACACTGATATGTTTGAACTATGTGGTGTAAAAAAAAGTGACGACAAGCAAATTATTTCATTGGGAAATAGAGAACACTTTCCTCTCAGTTCATGGGCCCGAATGACATAGAACAAAAACAGCCTTTGCGTCATTTAGGAGCTCATTTCATGTACTGCAAATCTTTTAATTTAAACTTTTAAGTTGGTTTGCAGTTGGTGCTTCTAAGAGAACAGAAGGGGTTATTTATCATTTTTACTAAAGCCTTTCTCCCTTCCCTTGACACATAAACATCAGAACTGAATACCATACTCTTTTTGTAGCTACCTTCACAAATTAGGTGATCATAGATTGTGTAGCCTGATGATGGAAACTATAATCAAACCTTTAAGTACAGAGGCTGCTACTTGAAAAAAAAAACAAAAAAAACCCCTTGGCTGTCACTATGCTATCTATTTACCACCCATGGGCTATGGGCTCAACCCCCCCCCCCAAAAGGTTTTGTTGTGGAAAAAATAAGTTAACTGCTGCAGTTTCTTTCATTTGGAGGTGAGAGGAATTGTCTAGGGTCAGAACGATTATCCCCAGTGAAAATACTCACTGGTTAACCCGTGTTAAGTTGGCCTTGTATATCTGTGTCATTCCCAGCTGACCGAAAAAAATATAGTGGGCTATTAAAAAGGAGACCATGTGGCTCTGTTAAGGGCAGCCTTGAGGAGCTGAGCGGTCTTGGGGGAGGTGGGAGTTACTGTGATATTACTGTTCTGCTCCAGTCCTGTTTTTGTTTTTTTTCACACTGTCTGCTCTATTTATGCTTAGGTCAAAAAGGCAAACAGGCTCAAATGTTGGCTCTTCATTCTTCATGAAAAAAGACTCAAAGGGTTTTCACTGTGTTGTAAAAAAAAAAAAGGGTTTAAAAGTGTACACACAATTTCAAGTATATGAATGTGTATGGAACTTCTTCAGAAATGATCAGGAGATTTTGTATAATTCCTTACTGCAAAGATGATACATTATTACTTTAAATTGTAAAGTAAAGGATTGTTTTTTTTAATCAAGAGATGGTCATAAAGGCATTATTGTTATTTCACTAAGAGGATTGCAGCACAGTTTGGTAATAAAGTGGTAATAGTATGTTATTACACTTAAATACCAAACTATCAAATCAAATAATTATTTTGTATCAAGTGTGATAGGTGAGTAATATCAAGTTTGAATGTATGTAACTATTACAGTCACTGGAAACACCTGTGGTAATTTATGTGTAACATGAATCCTGGCTACAACTTACAAAACCACACATTCTTACGTTTCATAGTAATATTTCTTGCAGTTGAAAACCAAGAAGAACTCTGAAAACATGTTTGTATTTGCTAAGTGTAAATGTTATAATCATAATATAAATGTAGATGTTTTATATTTTATATTACACTATAACATAAACAATTTATATATAACCATACAGGGTGAAATTATAGAACACAAAAGATTTATTGATAGTCTGTGGCTCAGTAAACACACTCTGATTACACCATAAGACTTGTGCCATCCTGATGATATGTTAATTCAACTAAGTTGCCTTTTACTAATGAAATAGTTTCTCTGAATATTAATAGGAGTTTACATTACCAACAACATTCACTTTTCAATGCTATTTTAATTAACTAATCAATTAAAGACAACCTTTGATTAAGGGTTATTGGGAAATTTACTCAACTGGTCATGTAATAGGGCAGAGCTTCCCAAAGTGTGGGGCCTGCCCCCTGGGGGGCGAAGAGCCATTGCGGGGGGGGCGCGATATGAAAAGGGAAAAAAAACAAAAACGCTTGGACAATGCTAGCACGGGGTGCCCACACAAACGCAAAGCAGGAGATGAAGCATCGCTGAATATGTTTCCAAACCAACTTCATTCTAAGCCAAAGACAAGAAAATATGGTGAAGCATATCTTCCCTTTGGTTTCACCTGCACAAGTGCCAAGGTAGGTCTCCCCTGCAGAATTGGTTTTCCCTCTGTCGGGAGCACACCCTGGGCTCTCCAAATCACGGACAAACATTAGCCCACATTCTTGATTTTTAGTTCACAAACACTTCTTGTAATGACTAACTACTCCTGACATTTTGGAGATGTTAGCCCTTTATACAGTAAAGTTACAGTGGGATACAAATAATATCTGGCTGATTCTGCCTCGATTTGTTCCCCCGGTTCAAATCACGGACAAACAGTATCCCACAGCTGTTTATGTTTTGAATCCATTTTGCACAGAGAGGCATTTTTTGAAAAATGTATTGATAGCAATGTTGAATATTATTACACAGGAAAAAACAACTACACATAAAATAATCACACCGTGACGCCTCTGCCTTTGTAAATGGAGGGACAGTAACTGCTAGCAAAAAGTAACTGACAGTAACTTTTTGCTAGCTTACACGGGCTCACTTAAAAAATCTAGAAAATCCATGAGAAATCTTAAAACTGTTACTTAGTATTGTTCACAACATCAAACACATTCTTGGGCCCAGATGAACTATGAGCTAATAAGAGCAAAACCATCTAATTTTCCTTTATTTGGAAGATGTTATAAATATATTTTTGTTCTTTTCTTCTTCTAACAGAGACCTTTTTTTTTCTACACCACTTCCTCCTTTCACAATAAAAACATCAGTCTTATGCAATACAACAAACATATCTCTTTTGAAAAATGGAAATTGTATTTTTACTGTTGTTGTTGTTGTTGTTGCAATTTCCCCTCTTGAGTAGAGGCACAGTAAGGAATAAATGTAATGAAATAAGACTGAGGGTGGTTTCAGATGGGAACACCACCATACAATCACCTCTCTGTCTGACCCATTTATCCACAGTCATGAAAGTGATCTTTAAGCATCTTTAAGCCATGCTGGAATATCACAAGGGCATCTTTTCAATGACTAATTGTTCCCTCTCCTTTTATGAAAGCAGTCTAAAATATAGTTAATGTGATTTTAATCCAACCACACACCACAACATGGTATTAACAGCATTACAGAGATGGGGTTACATTATGCCAGCATCTAATAATCACAACTACAATAAATATGCAACAATTATACAATCCAAATCCAACACACAGCTTCATGTCCAGAGGTGGCCAACACTGACCGGAAAGTATGCTTTTCTTTAATTAAAGGCTAATGTTTGTACCACAGACGGTTCATACGAATTATTATCATATATCTTCCTGAACAAATCCCTTTTTTCTAACTAGATGGAAAAACACTGCCTGTTGTCTAGGAAGCACAAGCCTCAGTGGCTACAGGGAGTGATCTGCTTACGAGTGACAGAGACAGCCAGCTTCTTCTGGCTTATAACCAGACCTTTTTATCACTCTGACATCCTGGTGCCACATCGCTGATGAGACATGTTGAGAAAATGTTGCTCAGGAAGACAGAGTGAAAGGAGATGGATTCAAAGCATGGACAGGCACTATTGTTGTCTCCAGGCTGTGACCTCATCGCTAGCAACCCCATCAGGAATCTGGACGTTTGAGCTCTTTCATCTACATTACAGATGTCTTTGTGCAGCTTGGCTCTCCTCTATCTCTTCCAAGTAAATTCTGAAGTTAAGTTCAAGCTTGTAACAGAAGCCAAGGCTTGTAGCTTGGGGAATACAAATTGAGGGCTTATCTGGTGCTGCCATCCAGCAATAATGCTGGCAAGCGGCCAAAGGCCAGCAAAGGGTGTGTGGGTGTCCTGAAGTTGGACATTCATTTAAATGTGTTTTAAAACTTAATTTAAAAGTTATTTTATCCAGGATTATAAAGCTAGACAAGGCATAGAAGTTGTTACATCTGTGATAAATTGTTCAAATATAAAAAGTTACTTAATTTTTCCCTCAAGCTGGCTCTGCTCCACTTTCCAAAATCCACTATCTGTTCTCTTCACATAGTTACACCACACACTCTGGTGGAGGACCAACGGTGTCTTCAGTGAAGAATGGCTCTCCTGAATTTCTGCTGGAGCCAGGCACTTTCAGTTTTCACAGATTTTAGATGAAGAAACTTCATCTTTATTATATCTTCATCTTTGTTATTTATATATTTTCTTTACAATAAGCAGAGACTGTACAGCGTTTGCTAAGGTTAAAATGCTCAGTGAAGCAGTTCTAAAATAAATTATGTCCTCCTGTATCAGATCACATTATCTGTGTATTTAATGGAGGGTTGTCTCCATGGTTACTGCAGATACAGTACAGACAGACCCTTACATGTATCAGTATCCGCCCAAGCAAAGTTTTCAATTATTGTTCAGTAAGTCCAGTAAAGTTTTGCTTTAAAGGTTGTCGTCTTGCAAAAAAACAGCTGTGCTATGGCCTGCACACTGTCATTGGTGAATAATATGATCCTGACATGAATCTTAAACAGCTCTGGGAAGAAAATTATGTTTTTTATTCAAATAAAACCAAAACAAAAGGATTTCCTGGAAATGGTCTAAGGCTTCAATCTGCTACCTTATCCATGGAAACCACAGTTCAATATATGTATCGCAAACAAGTTGACTTATAGATATATATATCTTCAATCTCTGTGTCCATATAACAGAGAAATCCAATTCTACAGAGAGGCCTCGCCATTTCAGGTGAGTCAAAATGTTAAATTAAAGCTCAGGACCAGAGCCATAGAAGTCAAACATACCCAAACACCAAATGAGGTGGGGATTTCACCTATTCCTCTCAGCGCTGTCTCACTTCCTTCCCTTCTCATTCTACCATTTTTAGGTCCGACCAGCCACCAGCACCACTCTAAGAAAGGTCAGTCAGCACCTCAACATACAACTTTATCACATGACATTATTATATTGATCCCACCTAATTTGGAACAGTTTTAGTTCAACAATAAATATTTGTTATATCTCTTCAAACTAGTCCTGCAGAAGCTCCTTCTTTAAGGAAAAATCAAATACATTCAACTTCATGCACACAGGACAAAGTCTGAACATCAGACTTTTTCAGGACAAACACAAGTCCATGAACTGAGAGGGCAAAACTTTGTTTTACAATCTATTCACTTCATTTTACAACTTCACAGGTATTAGAAATAGTGTCTATAAAACACATTTTACAGCAAAGAATTTACAACTCTGAAGAAGAGTCTCTACCAAGATTAACAACTAATGAAAAAAGTCAGGCAACAAACTGAAATTAGTTTTCTCCTCCAGGTATTTCTAGAGTCCTTTTAACTTTATTACATACCTGCAGCATGAGACAGCAGCTCAATTCATGTACAAGAAGGGAGAGAGTTGAGTATACAGCAGTAACCTCATTAATTACTTATGATAAATTATCCCAGACGTGGAGAAAGGATCAATCAGAGCCTAACAGCAAATTACATTATGCACTTCCCTTAGGACAGGTGAACTGTTGCTCACATATTACATTATATGCAATGAGTACTGTGGCTCATTCCATCAAAGCTGAATGAAGTTGTGAGGAGCATAAAATATAAAAGTGACACTTCAACAGATTGATGAGGCCTGCAATCCCATGGAAAGGGCTCTAGATTCTTATGAACTGAAACTCTCTTTTCACACTGCGTTTTATCCTAACTCGTTTAGCAGCTGCATCACAGCTGCATCAAGTTGCCGCTAAATCTGAGTGAAAATCTGGCTCCCGCTACTTAAAAGTATTCCATTAGCAAAACATGAATATATTTTTACATTTACTACTAACTGTGATCAGTTATCAAAGGAAACGGGCCAGTCAGCTGCCACAGTGTGGTATTAGATTACTTCTCAACCAGTTTGAGCGATTTTGTTTGGCTGTGTTGTGAAGAAACAAAATGTAATGTTGCCCTCTGCAGTGTTGTCGGAGACCCGAGGACGTTCTTGTCCACTTTGGGAACCGTCTAACTTGCAATACTAGAAGTCAAAGAAAATCCCCATCCTGCTCGACCTGAACCCAGCCCTCCTGACTGCTGAACGATTTTTCTTTGAATGTTTTATACAGACAGGCCACTTCATTATTTACTCTGTATAAATTAAGGTCAAATAAAATTGATAAACCTCCACCTCCAGCTCACAGTGCAGACCTTTAGATGTGTATCTGCTTGGGACTAAGAGATATTGACATTGCAAGTCTCTGCTTGCTGACAAGCATGTGGCAGAAGGTAAAGTAGCTGCCATTCAGCCTAAGCAGAAAATAAACTGTTGACAGGTAGCGGAGGGGACAAAGTCAAATACCCTGCCGCTGCTGGACAGTGAGGGTGATTAAACCAGAATCTTCTGCTGCTAACAGGACAAGAGCACAATGATGCTAAGACACATTTTTAAATATATTGCTAAATTATATTATATATTTAAATATATATTTTAAAGCTTTTACTTATATGATAAATTACCTAACATACAGCTGATATTACTTTACAAACCTTAGTGCTAAAGTCATAATTCTTTTGTTTGCTTTTTGTTTTTTTAAAATAAATATTGTCAAAGACTAAAAACAGATCTTATGGATAACTCCAAAATAAGCTCCTCAACATTTATAGTGGAGAATTTGGAACAATACACTCGGCTGCTTTTCTATTATTTGGGAAGTAATACATAATATTAACAAATACACTGGCATGCTCAGAAACAAAAGACTGCTCAGAAATTTACACGATACTGTATTACTTGTCAGAGCAACAGAATCATGAGATAAAGAGAGACTGGAATCGATCGGTTCTTATTAAATGGCTTTACAGAACCTCAAGATTTAATCCTACTTACAGATGAGACTCCACATTAAGACACATTCAGAGCAGAGGTGATCAGAGGAAGAGATGTATTGCCAAAGTTACTGGAGAACAGTTGGGGTTTAGTTCAGAAACAAGAATATAATAAACTAAATAAATAGTTTTTTATTTTATTTAAATTTAAATAAAATGCCATCACCAGTGTGTGAATGTGTGTGTGAATGGGTGGATGATTGTGTATAGTGTAAAGCGCTTTGGGGTCCTTAGGACCAAGTAAAGCGCTGTACAAATACAGACCATTTACAATAATATTTTGGGTGCTGTGACTTACACAGACAAATATATCTTGAATAAGCTAAGCCTACTAAAATTTGCTGTACCACAGATATTTTTCTTAGGGTAAATAAATTTTTTTTCTCACTCAAAAAAGTGAGATGTCTTAACTAGAAATGCTATTTAGTGGTTCTTTCTTCTTTTCGTCTATTGTCATTACCACAAATGCCTATATAATACTTACCAACTAGCGGAGGTCACTTACATAGCTCAAACATCTATTTTAATGTCTGAATTTCCCGTTTTAATTCGTGTTCTGGTTTATTCTCAGCATTTTAATGTGGAAATATTTAACAGTATGGATTCACAACATCGCACCAATGCTCAAATATATCTACATTTCAAGCCAAAATCTAAATGTATCTGTTGAAATCATGTCTGTGATTTCATACTGACATCCTCTATACTGTAGGCATACATTATACAAGTGTTGTGTTTTAAGTTTCCCCAAGTCACAAACGTGATTTTACAGATTTTAAAGAATCTCAAACATGTCTGTGAAGGTTCTCAGTCATCCAGGTCATCGTAGTCAAAGGAGCTTGCAAAGAAAAGCGTCTGGACTTCTTTCAAGCAACTTAAAGAAATCTCAAACACTAAATGCGTATTAGTAGTCGAACAGTCCTTAGTGATTTGTTTGAAATATGCAGGGCTGAAACCAAAACCATGAGAAAGTGAAAGAATAAGAAATCTCAACGCTGCAGTTACTTAAATGGCAACTTAAACCAAAATGCTTAAACAAGCAATTTTGAATAGTTCAGCATTCAATAAACGACACATTATAATTGGCTGTTTTCTGTAAGTGACTTTTTTAAACATTTTTTTTCCACATACATAGAGCCTTATTTAATATTACAGTGAATTACCATCGCACCTCACTAATCACTAAACACTATCTTTGATGATAGAAGAACGAAAAATTTGTCATAGCTAACCAACAAAACTTAATAATACATCATGATGGCTATGGCCATCTTTAATATACAGTGTGTGACTGAAAACATTATTCTTTTATCTTATATTTATATCTTGGTAACTAATCCAGCCAAGCAAATGCGGCTTTAACAGACCTTTTTAGGTGTTTCATGAAGTTTTGAATATTTTTTTATTTATGTATTTATTTATTTTGTACATTTTCTGAACATAACGTCACATGTCCAAGGGCTTGGGGTTGTTTTTGATTTTGAATTCTTAATCAGGTTTGGGGTCCTGTTTAAGTTATCCTAGTAACTGAAATTTAGGTTTTTGAATTTTTTTATTTTTGTATTATCATGGGGTCTTTACCTTACAACATAAAGTTGTGGTGATTTGGCGCTCAACAAATATATCATTTATAATGCTATTCTGGTAGAATATGAGTTTTACCTTTCTGATGTTGTCAAAGAGCCTTTGTTTGGATTTTTTACTTTGTCTCCGTGTTTGGTTTGCAGACTTGTACTTGTACTACTTTTATCGCCCAATATCGAGTTCCTTAAATGACAACATTTTTAATCATGTTAATCTGCATCCTTCATTTCTCTCCATTCCTGTGCACGCCATAGACTCACAATAAAGTTTGCATTTACTGTCATGAAAGCAGAGCTCTTACTATAATTTTACATTTTGTAACATATTATTTTTTTTAACTTTACATATAGCATGCATATATTTCCTAGTCTTCCTAATATAACCATTAAAACATATGCTCTAAAGTTCATGTTATTTTTAGCAGAGGCACACTGAACAGAAAATAAAGAACCACATAGAGCAATGTTTTCCTTCCTGTTCAGGTACTAGCTTCTTTTCTGTCATTGTGGGTTACATTACAGAAAGTCTGCCTCTTGCTTTGAAGTCATATTCATTGCTCTTCATGTCTCTTATTGTCACAGTATGTTATTCCTCTGCTACCAACAAGCTCGAGGGCACACGCTCCCAGTTTCTACCCCTGAGTAGCAGCTGTTGGCCATCTTTACTAATGTTGTCTTCTATACATGACATGAGAGACAACACAGAGATGCGATGATTAAAATGTCTCTGTTCATTGGTGTTAGGGGCATTTCACTTCGACTGCCCGTGGATTTGTATTTCAAAGCTGAGACATGTTGTTTTTCCCCTTTCCCTTTGAAGCCAGTCATAATGATGTTCCCTACCTGTCAGCCTGAGGATGCCTGAATAGCTCAGGAATCCACTGCCACATTTATAATAAATAAGAGACATCTTGATGTATTTTGAAAGAATGTAGGAATGTGAGACCCATGCATGACTCATTTACTCAATACTGAAATGGACTTGAGTTCACTGGACTTTCCCACCCATAGCCTGTAAATGCTCCAATAAGCCCTCTACAGTCACATTTTTGCTCATATCATAGCAAAAATCTAATAACCAAACTGAACCTAAAGTCCGTCTTTTGTAGATTCTTCTCAGCATCTGATCTGTTTGATACATTAGGAAATCAACAATATCAGTTGTGATTTAATGTAAGATCATGGATATTGTTTACATGTTCATGGACTAGGGTTTGTGTTCTTTGAGGTTTAGCACCAAGTAAAGACCATGAGATGAGCCGAGTCCTCATTCGTCCATGTAGATGAATTCAAACATGCTGTAACCGTGAGTGACATCTGTGGAAAAAAACATAAAACCATCTGCAACAAATCATCATACTAAAACTACCTTAATGAGTTCATTGCACATTGTTATAATGTTATGTCTGCCTTTGCCTGAGTAAAATGGATCTGACACCATTGATGGTGTTGAGCTAAAATGAAACGGACTGTTGGACTGAATATTACACATTACTCTGGCTTTTAACATTGCTGTATTTTTTTTAAAATAAACAAGCCAACAAAATAAAACATTAATCAATGTTAAAAATTTACATAGAGTATTACAGCATTATGGCAGCTGGGATTGGCTTCAGACCTCCCAGGGCCCTGAATTGGATAAGTGGAAGAAGGTTGATAGACTATTACCTTTAACTACACTGATGGAGAATATAAAGTTAAAATTCCCTGTTAAAGATTTGTTTTATAAAACCCTGATTTAATGCTATTATTACCTATTTTTCCTAAATGACCATTCAGTGCATTTACTCCTCAAAATCACGTCTTGGATAGTCTGTCTTTTCTGGAAAAAAAAAACAAAACAGAAAAGAAAAGGAAAAAGGAAAAAGAAAATCTACACCAGGAGTGAGAAGTAATAGAGTACAAATCATTCATTACTTCACTTGAGTACAATCTACAGATATCTGTACTTTACTTGAATATTTATCTGTCTGATGAATCTTCCCTACATTTGAACAAAAATATCTACACTTTGTATCCCTGCCGAGACTCATTTTTAAGGTTTAACATATCTGAGTTATTGTTTCACATCGCTGTGCACCTTCCGTGCTTCAAACAAATTTCAGCCTTACTGGAGGGAACAATAACAGAGACAGTCCAATTGGTGTATCCATCACTGGTGTGCACTTCACACGACAAGATGAAATGGGCAATCTGCAGTGTTCATGGTCAATGTTAGGCTATAACAAGGGTTGCAGACATCTATTTAAATTTAACCCAATGGTGCTGATTAGATTTACTTACTGAAATACACCTATAAATCATCTGTGATAGCTCATGTGATATCAGTCTGACTATAACTTGTCAAATTCAGTTATTTGAATCCAACAAGAAAAGTAAACCTCAGAGCAGAAAGCATAGCTCAAACTCAACTTCAGTTCAATTCAGTTTTATTTATACAGCTCCAAATGACAACAACAGTCACCTCAAGGCACTGTTGGAGCTCACAATAGAAATTATCACAATTTGTTCCTAAGTGATAATTTTCCCCATGCTGCACCACTAAAACTGATCTTAGGTTCACTATATTCTCTTTAGGTGTAAAGGTAAAGCCACCCATCTGCAAATAGAGCTAGTATTTTGTTTAATTCCCTCTGTTTCTCTCTTATAGTCTAAATAAGAGATGTTCCAACTGTGTGTGAACGTGTTAGTGTTAAAGTTGAAATAAAGTTGTAGGCCTTACTATATTAATACAAGTTTTACCACAAGAATCGTCAACACAAGCATCTATTACTACTTATATGACTTAAATGCCTGTACATTTGCCACACAGAACAAATCTCACACCACTTAAGCACTAGTCACATCAGCCCAGTAATCAGTGACAATGTCTATACCCCAACCAGGCCCGTGTGACTGGGTGCTACATAAATGTGAATGTTGAAATAGACACTAAATTTTAATTGTAAAACAGAAAACAGCTCGGTTTGTGCCAACTATTACAGACCAAAACAGTCATTTTATTCATTATTTGTCTGCAAAAGCTGCACACAGTTCATAAGTATAATTTTGTTAAGTTGCAGATAACTGCTGGTGCATGAGTGTGGCTACTTGCAGCTCCCAAGTCATTAGGCAGACTATTACTGGGACTCTCCTCAGCTCTTTCTGGGACAGTGGCGCAGCTGCCCCTCTGTTGGTCTTCCTTGGTCTCTTGTGTTCTGGGGGCCTCTGGATGTCTGGAGTTTTGATCTCCTCCATACCTGCTTCATGCCCTGAAGGACGGGACTGTGGCCCCCCCACACCCTCTAGCAGATTATTACATGAAGGAACCTTTTAAAAAACAAAAAACAAGCGCGTCCATGCTCACAGGTGTACACACGGGTGATCACACCGACAAACTACACCCTTTTTGGCTCCTACCTCAAAGCACACTGTGTTCTGTTGATCTTATGTGCTGCACAATAATGTTTAACATTTAGTATTTACTGTCATATTCCCATATATCATTGTGATGTTGTTTATTCTATTACTCTTGTTCTCTTCTGCTTGTTTTCTTTTTTCTTTCTCAGCAGGTGATCCAGGTGATTGATATATGCATTTTTTTTTCTCTGCCCGTTCTGTTGGTTTTTGTCTTTTGCCCTTCTCCCCCGTCCCTCTTCCCAGCTGTTTCTCTTTCCCTCTTTCTTTCTCCCCTTCTTTCCCCCAGTCAAGTCTGTCCCGTATTCAGTAAGTGAAAATAAAATAAACAATAAAAGGTGAATCAAATGGACCATTACGGCAAGGCTGGGATGGTCAGTTTGGTAAAGTAAATCCGTTGGGCATCTTTCTTTGCCTTTAGACAACAATTCTGATGGCAAAAGAGCCAAACGGGACAGGCAAAAAAAAAAAAAAAAAGGCAGACTATTACTGGGTGAAACTGACTAATGACAAAGGTTTTCTTAAATTCCTTTTATTTTCCTATTTTTCCAGTTCGTCATATCATGTCATCCATCATCAGCGTTCTGTAAATGTGCTTTCCAAGAGGACATCACATTTAATTTCGGAAAAAATAAAAATAAAAAAATATAATGATTTTATAAATAACATTGATACTCTATCTATGCTGGAAGAACACATGAGATGGAGAGAGGTTGAGTGATATGTGGCAGCATCAAAACAAGACCTGAAAGCCGTTTTTAAATACAATTTTTTTGCCAAATTGTGGGTCATTGCAAAATTAGACTGACGGAAAAATTGTGAGAGCACCGAGAAGACTGACATAACTTTCTAAGAAATATGGTAGACTTTATGATTGAACTGACTGAAAGCAGTAACTCTGTCACTCATAACAGTTGACTGTGTCAGAGCTTATTGGAGATTATGTATCGGAATTTCGGGAGCAGGACCACGCCTCCAAACACTCTCCTTCCGGTTGTCATCTACATAGGTTCCCTCAGTTCTGCAAGCTGTTCATTCTCGTTTACGTGCCCCACCCTCCCTCCTTGTTCTCAATTCTTTAACTTCTGCATTTCTATTTAGTGCATGGGGATCTGCCAGGCCCGGGAGCCATCTCCAGTCCCCTTCGAGGCCTTCCCCAACCCGTAACTCAATTCATGTCAAAGCATTCACTTTTCCCTACTAAAACGCTGTCAAACCTAAAATGAGGACGTGGGCCCAGCTAGTGAATTAAAAAATGAAAGCAAGAAATATGTAAGTAGTGTGTTACACTGTTTCTACCAATAGTTTAGTGGTTACATTTATTAAGCTGCCACTATCTACCGCAGAAGCTGTTAGATTGTGTTATCGGACTATTTTATTTTGCATGCAAAAAAGTAATTCAGATATGAGTGTGCTTTGGTATCAGAAAATCAAATTGCAGTTGAAAAAACAAAGTATTTTCCCTGCTGTACAATAACATATCTGTAGTACATTTGTCACTAGTTGCTACAAGGGAGATTTAAATAAAGTCTAGTTCAAGGATTTTATTGGAAAAGCAAGGACATACTGCAAAGTAGTTTTTGAGGCGGGATGCTTGGGGATTCGGGTGAAATGTGATCTTAATTTTGAGAAACATAATGCTACGCCTAACACATTTTAATCCTTGTGTGGGTGGAATCGATGGGTGCTTTGGTGAGCCGTTTCACAAATGCAAGCCTTTGTGAAAGCAGGAGCCACCAAACTGGAGTTAAGCTCTCCAAAACCTATCGTACCTGCAGCATCACTATGAATATGAACTTTTAGTGAATAAAGTTTTTTCTTTTTCTTCTGTAGTTTGAGATTCAGGCTGATGTGCTAATGCACATGCTTCCAGAGCATCTGGTCACTTAACTAGCTGACGTATTTTCTAGATTTGAGAATCACACTATATTTAGAGTATAAAACAGACACGTTCCAAGCTCTGCTAGTGGTAGTACATAGTGCACCTGTCTTCTCGGTGCTTTGTGTCTGTTGATGGATCAGAGCTACTGCCTGTGTTATTGTAATGAGGATATTATACTGACGCTTGACATGGCCTGCGGTCCTCAGTTCAAGGCGAACAGTGTCATTATGACTGGGACATGCTCCATGACAGACGTTATGACATTTAGCCTTTGACTCCTGTGCCATATTACGCCACTGTTCAGAATAAATTTTGTCAGAATTTGATTTTTTTTTATCTTATAGAGCAGAGAGCGTAGGAGGTAGAGCTCATTTATTGAGAATTGACAATCAGAGCTAATTTTTTTTCACAGATTTTGGATAACAAGTGTTTTTTTTTTTGTATCTATAAACCACAGAGAAACATGTAATATTGGACTGTACTTTTTATATCCAATAAATTTGGATAGAAATGTTAAATCTCTATACTCGACTGTCTTCAGACAGAAAATCTTTGTCTGGGCATTCTTGGCCTTTAAATCACTGATTATTACTTAGTTCAAAGTAATTTAGGTGGTTTAACATTTCTTCAAGTTGCACTCCTTTGAGAAAGTCCTTTCTCAAACCAGATCAATACAATATTGTACATGTACTGTAGAACCCTGAACTTAATAAAGTAAGACTGCCTTCTGAGAAATCTTTCTGTAGAGGGCACTGCAGCCTGCAGTCGCTTTTCATGATGGCCATGAAGCAGTTGGTGGGAGGCCTTGTCATCCTATGATTTAAACAAGCCAAAAAAGATCCCCACTTGATGTTCACTTGATTTTGCCAGGATCAACTGTTTTCTGTTTTATCCTATCAAAACCATCAGTAGTGATGTGGAGAAGATAGATGAAAGGGTTAACAGACAGCATACATAAAGAGGGCCTAAGGAACTAGTGATAGACATGGATTTACTGCAATCTGTCATCCTGATCATTAGTTACACTGGGAGATGGAGATGCACTGTAAATTGAATGATAAATATATCTTATCTGCAGTGGATTTGCTCACCAATGCATAGCGATTGCAATCCAGCAGTGTTATGTGAATGTCAGTAAGTGTATGTGAAAGTAATTGACAGTACTAACCAGCTGCAGATCCTAATTAGGTGTCCGATGGGGGATCTAAGCTGGGATGAACCTCATTAATGATGAGAAACAATGTTTGATGAAATTTACTTCTGCAGTTTTAGAGATACCTGCCATAATCACACACGCACACCATCTCTCCCTGTGTCTCAAGCCCACCGTCTCCTCATCCCGCGCTCCCAGTGAATCCGTCTTCCCTCAAAGACTGCAAAGGACCAGAGCTGAAGCAAACACGTCAAAACACTTACAAGCAGTCGCCTCCTTTGTGCAAGCATCCTCAAACACTGAGTTAGTTTGAAGCTTGACTGACCCCAGTTACTGTACTTAGCAGGGGGAGAACACAAAAAAGACATACAGCTTTTTAAAGGCTCGCCCTGAGGGCCCGAGAGGCAGATGGGGCTCTGAAGAGTGAAAATGAATAGAATCTGATAGAGTGGAAAAAGTCTAAAAAGACACTTAAAAGAGTCAGAGATGCAAAGGCGGCATCGCAGAGGTGGGATGTGAGTTGAAAACACCATGAAAACGCTACATTAGCTCCCTCTCTACTGCTGGTGGAGGCAGTAACCATAATCATTTGCTAGTCTAATGGCAGTAAGGCGGTGATGAGAGCTAATGCACACTGTCACAGGAAATTAAAGCGAGGGAAGCCATTTTGGAGCATAATTCCTTCAGTCCCCACCCCCTTTTTTCATGGTTCCTCTTGATTGATAGTCCTCTAAATGTTGCTCTACATTTAGATGTAATCAGGACAGTCTTACCAGAAAAGATGAAAGACCTCTCTATTCTGGGGTTCATTCCATTTATACTCCTGCAAATGACACAGCCACTTAATTTATCAGTGCAGTATCTCAGCCCCGCCACAATGTGAAAGTGCCATAATCCACATTGCCAAAACTGGCGGTAAGAATGGGGTCCATATGGTTGAGAATTATAACATTTATGAATAATTCAACAGGGGGGGGCAGAGTGTGTCAGCGATCCAAACGTAATGCCGCAGCTCTAATTACAACCGATTTTGACATATGTTCCTCAGATGGACTGTGTTGCTTTCACACCCTCGCTTGATCAAATGTTTCATTTTGCAGGCATTAGATCAAATTCAGCCACGTGATGAGTGTTAACAACACGACTTAAAACAGAGAATGATACAGTGGAGTTAAAGCAATCTAGACAGCCATAATGATATTATAGATAACAACTAAAAGTGAAGATTTAGATTATCTCTTAAATGTATGGGTCATTTTTCACAACCTCTGGCTCACTGTAACAGTTCAATATTAGCAAAAAAAACCCCACAAAACACACTAAAAAAAATCCTTTATTTTATTGATATTCATTTATTGATATCTAATTTATTTTGGGGGGTCTGTTACTGGTGTATTTTGCAGTGTAGGCACCCAACTGTTTAGTTGTTGGGGCAAATGAACAAATGTTTCATTACCATTACTTCTGATGTCCTTTTGCACAAATTAAACACTTTTAAATTACCAATCATCTCTTGGACATCGTAACATCTCTTTCCTTTTTGCTATGCTATAGTGGTTGAACACCAGGCTCTTAGCCTTGAAAACTAAGTGTAACTATTTATTGCTGCAGGTTTCAATTTTATCCACACTGCTGACCTTTTTTTTTTTGAATATCACCTAAAATGAAAAAAAAGTTATAAACAGGGCTGCACATAAGTGGTCCGCAGGTGCGCATGTGCTGTCAAAATAAAAGACGCGCACCAGATAAGAAGTTGCAACGCACGTTTGCATACATAAGATTTCTAGAGGAGGACAGACATTTGTTTAGAACTCTTAAAGATGTCGAAGAAGCTCCTTTAAGCAATTACTTTGGTGTTCCTCCACCTCCAAAGAAATGTCAGAAGGAGTCCGAACCGCAAAAAAAGCGCGTATTCTCGGGAAAGTGGTTGCAGGAGGTGAGCTGGCTTCAAACAAATGATGAACGCACAGAGATGTGGTGCAGAATATGCCGTGAAAATCCCACTCTAGTGGACAAAAACAGTGCCTTTTATATGTACGCAAACGTGCATTGCAACTTCTTATCTGGTGCGTGTCTTTTATTTTGACAGCGGGCCACTTATGTGCACCCCTGGTTATAAAGTAACCTCGTTATAGAAGAATAATACCTGCATCCATGATAGTGGTATAAAACAAAGATGTCACCTGTTGACTAAAGACAAAAACAAACCGATGTAAACAATCAAACAACGAGAATTAAACTTAAAAAGAATGACACAGTAGTGTGCAAAAGTCTTGAGCCATCCCTCATTTCTTTATCCTTTGCTAAGAAAATGGGCAATAGGTTCAATTAAACAAAATCTCCAACACAGCTGGCTGAAATGCATTCCCAAACCATGACAAAGCCTCCAATGTATTTTACAGATGGCCGTAGACACTTACGGTTGTATCTGTACATGCTGATGAATCTCCCAAATCCTGTCAGGATTTTGTTTCAGTTTCTTAAGGACACTGCTTTAAAACCCTTTTCATCTGCTGTAGGTCTGTTTTTGTTCTTCACATGCGTACAACATGTAAACATATGCATCCCTCTTTCAAAAAAATGCTCCTTTGAAGCAAAATACAAAGAAGGGATGGCTCAAGACTTTTGCACAGACTTTTTAAGCTTATAGAGCAAATCAATTGATACTAACGTGAAATAAAAATCCCTTTGTCCTATCTTGCTAAAACATTTTTCTTTTACAAACATCAAAGTAAAAGGCCAACACAGCGAGTATCTAATGGTGAGGTTATCTTGGTTGTGCAAAACATTTCCACAGTCAATTTATCGCATGGCAGGGGTCGCTTCCACCACCAGCAGACGCTCTGACTCCTGTGTTGAGCAATGCTGTTCAAAGGTCCTGGGCACTAAATGTCATCTGATGATGTGCCGCTAAATAAAAAATCTAAATCAAATCAATATTCAGTTTGATGACCATTTGCCTTTAAAATATGACCTGCAGGTACACCTGTGCAGATTTTCAAGATACCTCGCAGATGCAGTAGTTTATCTTGAGCGTGCTCACACTAAGCATGGTTATCTTGCACCATGTCTGCACGATTGTCCCCGCTTTTCGCTGGTCTTCACTCACACTGCCCTTAATGATCTGGGCCAGAGTACACTTCAGTTTGTCTTCATATGTCTACTCCTCTCTCGTGCTCACACTTCACACCCACACATGCTCTTAAATTGTGCTCTTGCGGAGCACGAGGTTCACAGTTTTATGTATTTTGTGTCTTAATTAGGTAAGCGGTGATACACTCTCCTGTCACACATTTGTTAATTACTCTAAGTGGAGTTCTGTGTTACGGGGGTGGATAGTGATCATACAGCATGTGTGCTGCGCCCGAGTCCAGCTAAACCTTCCCCGAGCCCACTGGAAAGGTTCCAAGGAAGGGTTTGCATAAGCATGCTTGAGTACGGTACCCAGCAATCATACTGGTGAGATGAATTCTACTTTCAAGGACAAACGAACTTAACAATTTCTGTGCATATAAAGTGCTCAATATTTTTTTCAGTGTCTAGGGTCACAAAACACAGGGGAGGCTGTGTGTGACACAAAAACAACTGCTTTCTAAACCTAAAACCCTTAACTTAGACAAAGACACACACATACTGATGTCCTTCATTACCATAGAAGAACATCAGAGGCAAAACAAAAAGAAAAACAGATGTAGGTACTGTATACAGTCATTTTAACTGTCTAATGAAATTGGCAAACATATTCTCAAAACTGAATAAGAACTAATCTAATAAGAGATATCGTTTCTCACCGAAAACCCCCCAGAACACATCTCAAGGTGTAGCAATGTTCTCAATAGTAATTAATCTTTACTATCAAGAGGATTTACTTGGCAGTTTTTGTTCTGTCAGTGAAAACAGTCTAATCAGCAACAATTTGCAAACTTCTCTGGCAGCCAATGAAGCAGTTCAGATAGCTAAAATGGCAGCAAAGCTTCCCAAATTGAAATAGTGTTATCTGATGAAGAAAAATAGATCCTGCTTTTTCTGCTATTCCCCACACGCTATGCCCCAGAGTGTGGGAAAAGGTAAATAGACAGATAGAGGCAAGTAAAATCGAAGAGCCGGATCTGTAATCATCTAACTAATAAATTACTTTGCACGTCTCTGTAGGTAGGTCATTGCTCATAAACTTATGTCCTCTAGCATGAAAAGAACATTGTGCATGTTTGAGTAGGGATAAGAAAGACCTACAGGATGCTGAAAAAATAAACAGCTTTCATGGTGTTTTCATCTTGGTATTTATTTCCAAATGATGCTTACAGTACATGTTACACTCAGAGCTACATTCAGACAGCTCTCCCTTCACAAATGTCAAGGCCTAGCAACGTCAGCATAGGCTGATTCAGATCAGGAAAATGCATATTTACAAGGCTCAGTCATACTCGCTTTCTTTCTCTATGCTTTATTAGGCCTTGGCGAAGTATTGATGCATACAATTATACTACTGAATGTGTCATGATTTTCTCTAAGTGACAGAGTTAATCAACCAGATCTGAGATTACTCAGTGGCTGTTCTGATCATGCCTCTAACCACCAGACTGGATTTTACATAGGCTCTATTTATTTTGATGGATGCAGCACATAGATTTATTGTGACATGCTGTGCAAGAAAAAACAAACAAAAAAAACCCCCACCATGAATAAACATCTTGCTCCACACTGTTACACATGATCTACCCATGACAGCATACATTATAGCATTAAACGTTATAGCTGAAAGTAAGCCAATTAGGCAACTCCACTCCACTGCTACCAACACGACATGCTAAATAATGCTAGTACAAAACATCCAAGAACACCAGCACTACATCAAGCTCGTCTAGTTGAAGTGGCGTATGTAGCGGGAGCTTGAAATTGTCCATTAATCCCAGAGCTTTCACTTTTTCATTACAGCTCTCCAGTCACAAATTGGAAGGGACAAATGATTGGATTACACTTGGTATAACTGAAAAAAGAAATAATTTCGCCTAGTGATTTATCTTACCCCTGCAAATGAATAGTACTGACAATTAGACTAACTGAGGATTCTAATACAGAGCAAGTAACCCAACTTCATCCCCGGGGTTTCCTCCACGTCTACTCTCTACCACACTTTAACCGGAATTCTGGCTGGAAGAAATTAAAACGAATAAAGACATCTCAAATTTTAGCACTGAGTAAAACTATAAGTCTGCCAGAGGTGGACTCCCACCAAATTCTTTAATCATTATTAAAATTTTGTTCTGAAAACAAATAGTGTCACGGCTGGGGCGGCAGTCGTGTGGAGGTGAGAAGGAGGATCCAGTGGTGGAGGTGCAAGTGAGATTTATTTACAGCGAGCAATAACCAAGATGTGGGCAGAACCAAAACATAGCCTAAACTGGGAAAACTAACACAAACGGAGGACACGGGGCGAGGAGCAGAGCGACGCGGTGAAACACGGAATAATGCTGGGTACACAGAAGATTCATAGAGAAACACAGACAACACAACGAGGAGCACAGGCAGACATGCAGTATAAATACACACACCAGGTAATTAGGAAATGGCACACAGGAGGGGACACAGCTGGAACTAATGGGCATAACGAGACACAAACCTACAAAGTAAAACAGGAAACTCACAGACTGTTTCACAATACTAACTCGGGGACACAAACAGAACACAGAGGAAGGACACAGGTAGGGAGAATAGAACACTAAACACACAACTCAAACCCTAAGAACAAATACAAAACAGCAGAAACTGGAAAATAATAACAATAAACTCAAAGCACTGGATCAACAAACCAGGATCATGACAAATAGGCTCTGTTAATTGCATAAAATGCCATTAATAAGTCCAATAAGTGGAATTAGACACTGCTCAGTGACTGTCAAATTGTTGTGCACAAGTGTTGTCATCATAAAACCTAACATGGCAACATTGTAAAGATATAAAAATAGGACACCACTGGCCACAGAGTGGTGCAGTAGTTAGCACTGTTACCTTAAAGCAGCTAGGTCAAGGGTTTGAATCCATCGGCACTCAGTCCAAAGACATCGATATTAGGTTTACTGGTCATTCTGAATTGGCCACAGGTATGAGGTCTTTCTGTGCTATGGGACCATTATTCTTGACTTCATGATGACATCACATCTGTCATCCAAGTTGCAGTTCGGTGCACCTCTTGGTTTTTGCAACCTCACTCATTTTGTTGCTGCCACAAAAGCACCATATGGGAAGGATACATAAATAGATTTTGTTATGTGGCAGCAATGTCACCACTGGCCTGTGATCCTGCCTTTTGTTGTTACAGCTGGGAAATGCTCCAGCTGCCTAGAATTGGTAGAAGTGTAAGAAAATGGTTGGGGGGGAAAAAAGATGAAAGTCATTGTGGTTGGCTGAGTATCAGTTGTGCAATTTCAACCATTTAAAATCTGATCAATACAAAATATAAAAACACTGAAGGACCCTGAATATTTTCTGATTCCACACTACTCTCACTACACTTACTCAGAGTTCATATATAGTGTGGCAATGGCTGTGTCACTGGCCAGTATTTTACACATTATTGAGTTTTAAATTTTCAGTATGGCAGTGCAGGCAGATTCCATGGTGGTTTCAACATGGTGAATAAAATCTATAACATGGACTTGAGTGTTCTGCTGCACTGCTCTGATCTAGTCCTTCATACTTGATGATTTGTCTCCTTTATGAAAAGAAATGGTGTTAGTTAATTTTACTCTATAACAACTTTGGGTTAATTTGCTTGGAATCAGATTTATTTGTTGCAGTGTCAAGAGGTCCATACAGAAACATTTTTTCCGCCATCAGCAAAATATTGGGTTGTTAGCAGCATCCCTCATAAATACATTCTTATTGCCACACACTCGGTGATAAACTTGGAGATATAAAACTGTGATCTATTGGTTGCCAGTCATTCAGCAGCATTAAAAACTGTCATTAAATCATAATTAATTCTACACGAAGAAACAAAAGACCTGGTTATTTTAATCATATATATTTATAATTCTCAACTTGGAGAAACAGTGAGATAAATAGACACTGGAGAGATAATTGCCTGGGGAAAAAATGTAGCTGCTATTGAACACAGACTCACACAAACAATACTACATAATAATTAGAGGGAACATGTCGCCACTGTAGTGATAAACAACTCTGAGATTGTATATCTGGTTAAATTGAAATCTAATTAGCTTAAAGGGATCCAGTTTGTAGCTGTGGCTGTCACACTAAAGACGTTTTCTACTATCCATGTATAGGTGGCATTTTTGTTTTACTGTCAGGTCACTTTGAGAGTGGCAGCTGCAGAATGATGATCTCTTACTGATTGGCTTGCCACTAACAGATTTAAGAGCTTCACACGAAGTCTTTAGGGATCGAAAATGGCCTCAGAGCGGCTCTGAAATGATCCATGGGCTATTGGGTTATTAATGTCAGAGTGCTGACATTGTAAAGGCCTGACTCAACTGAGCTTAGCATGGTTAACACCCTGTGACTCACAGGTTTCCAAAGCAGATAGCTGAAGTTATGTAAATAGAGGCTATTTCTGCAGTGCTTCTCACGTCAAATCCTTTTAAATGATGCGGTTTTCTCATGTACCAAAACAACAATAGATACATCACTTTTTTTTCATCAGTAATAATAGTAGAAAAAGGTGATCACTAAACTGTAGAAGTCATTCTCTGCTGATGATCTACCAAGACTGTGGCACTTGAGATATTTCAGTCTGAACCAAAGTCACTGTCACGGCTGGCGGAGGGAGCCGTGTGGTGTGGAGGAAAAGGAGGACCCAAAATGCAGCAAACTGATGATACGAGTGACGTTTATTTTCAAAGGTGGCAGTGGCAAAAAACAGGCAACGAAGCATGAGTAATGACAAACCTAAACTGGGAGAAACTAAAGAGCAAACCTGAAATCTTACAAAACGGAGAGCGGAGCAGAGAGACGCAGACCAAGGACCAGGATACCAAGAAACACAGACGAGCCGACAACGAACACAGACCGACACCCACTATATATATACACACACACACAAGGTAATCGGGTAATCGCACACAGGAGGGAAGAACAGCTGATCTGAATACACATGATGACTGGAGGACACAAGCTGAACACAATGACAACAGACACAGACTTTCAGAACAAAACAGGAAATCTAGAACCCGAACCGGACACAAGGGGGGAGGACACAGAATAACTAGAACAGAGGGAAATAATCACAAAACACAAAACGCTGGGTCAACGACCCAGGACCATGACAGTCACCACAGACAAAAATGACTTCTAAACACCACCATCTCTTGTACTTTTACAGTTCCATCCCATGATAGCAATGCTCAGTCCCATACTTGCAGTCTTTTGGCAGCACCTTGAAAACTCAGCACCCAACATACATTTTGCATGTACAGTTTTTCTTTAATATTGTATGACTACTTAATCAAAGGCTGCAGTGCAATTCATCAGCGGGTCTCAATCTTATTATCATGCTTTTTTTTTTTTTTTTTTTTTGCAGAAGCCCCTACATAATAACCTCCTAAAAGCTTCCAACCCCCTAACAGTGTTTGCTGGAGCAGGTGGTCAAGCCATATACATCACAGTTAGGAAATTACTGCAACTGTAAGCTGTTCCCTTTAACCATATTTAAAAATTAACCCAGCTTAATTGTCAGTTTAATGTTTAAATGGAGTTTTCAGGTTTTGCAAGGAATTGAAATGCATTTAAGATTTATAAGTAAATATAAGTGTTTAAATTTTAAATAACATTTACTTATGCTTCAGTCACACAAGCCTAAAGACCGGTTGGCAACCCCCGGGAAATTGGTTAGTGAGTGATTTCTGGCTGTTGCTGGGTGAAATCGGTCGAGCAGAGTGCAAGTGTTTCCAGAGACTACAGCATTGTTCATTCAACCCGCAAGTGGCCACAACAATTACACAGAGTTTCTTAGTTTAGTGGGTTTTTTTTTTTTTATACTTGCAACTGGCAGTTGGCAGCAAGGTTATTATCGTTAACGAAAACTAACGAAATAACGAAAACTAGAAGTGAAAAAACATTTTCGTTAACTAAACTAAACTAGCAAACAATTGGTTAAAAACTAATTAAAACTGATATAAAATTGAAAATCTGAAGTCAAAACTAAATAAAAATAAAAACTAATGAAAATTGCAAAACTATTAAAACCCTGGTTGGCAGTTCACTAACCAGTTTCTAGGGCTGTGTAACTGGGGCCTTAGCAACTGATTTCACAGGGGGAATCGGAGAATGTACATTTTCATCTATCGTTGCCAGATTGTCAACACAATTAAAACATTCATAAACTTAGTTAATCTTGAAGTGAGTGACTAAAAATGTTTGATCAGTCTCCTAACTTGGGTCATGGGGTGGTCTGCAGCCTATCGCAGCTACACTGAGTAGAAACAGAGAAGCAGCTTCACCAATAATCATCAGTAAATGCAACAAACATGCCTTTGGTCAGTGGGAGTGATTCCCAAAGTGTTGGCCAGGGACCCCTGGTTGGATGCAAAGGTAGCACAGGTGAGCTGTAGTAATAAGAGAAATTGAGTTTGTAATTACAAGTCTGTAGAGCTACATACTTATTTTTATGACAACTACATCAAAACTGGTAATAGGAGGCAGTGATTTGATATTACTCATTACCCTGACTTCAGTTTACTGCTCTTAGAAGCTTGTGTTCAATTGGCAGATTGGTCACACACTGGCCTTCCCATTGTATAACCAACAGTCTGTGTTGTTCAAGTTTAAATAAAATTGGGTGGGACCCATGGGATTTCTTTGGTTTTTAAGTGGGCTGCAGCATGGTTGACTTTGGGAATGGCTGACCTAGAGGAACCCCAAAGAGGGACAAAAAGAGCATGACTTTGTAAATAAGTGCCATCAAATGCATCAAAAAAGTATCAACATCTGAAACAAAAAGCCAAAAGTGAGTTTTAACTATTCAGACACTTCCTTTAAATATGCGCCATATTGATGTGAGAATATGACGTAGTATGCTGGACTGGAAGGTTATAAATCTTTTTAGTTGCTAAAAGGGGTCAATAATCGGAACAGGTCAATAAACTTCATGGATTAAGTAATGCCCCTTTTACAGGCACTGTGGCATTCGAGACTGTGAGACTTCCATGCAACAAAGTAAACTTTTATCATTACAGCCTCCTCTAGATTTGTTATTGAGCATTTCACAAGCCATGCAATCATCTGCTAATGGCAAGTCTATGTGAAAAGCACATTGCTGAGCTCTTATGGGACTGGGCTGATTTTCCCACCCTGGTCCCTAGTTACATCTACAGGTTATTGACTGCAGTCACAGACAACCTACGATCAATACATGAGAGCATTAAAGCCATTGCCACGGCTGTTGCAATTTCATTGATCCCGTATTGTGTTCCACAAAAGGTTACAGAAATGGAGTCTTGGGCAACTGGCAGGGCAGCCGTGCACAGGCAATTTCAATGAGCAGGAAAGGGTTCTCTGTGAGTGCTTGATACTCTGTTATTTTCACATTTCTCCAGGAGTCTTTTTTACTGAAAAACAAACAATTGCACTGTAAATTTTCTCTCTATACAAAGAGTACTCTATTTGAAAGATAATCACCTGATGTTGAGGTAATTTATGCTTAATATCTTTGTTCCTTTGTTATGAATGTAGGGTCTGTTTTCTTTTGCTAACAGAATACAGCACTATGGCATAAACATAGTAATACAGACCAAATTCCAACGTTGTCCAGGTCATAGGTCAAGTACGACACAATGCCTTTCTCAGCTTTGGCAATGTTATTGTGTTCCTCAACAGCATAACGACCGTGTTAACCACTGTAAATCATACAGCTGGAAACCTGCCTGTGATGTGAACTGTGGTACTTGTCACTGGGTATAACAGAACAGTCCACTCATTGGAAACAACCAAGATACAGATGCTGAATCCACACAGTACACAGCATCCTCTGCCTAATGCATTTTCACTACATGCAGGAAGTTAAGTAGCTCTAATGCAGGCTGGCACATTAGTCCAGCAATAAAGGGAACATGTACATACAGTTCTGTCACGGCGTAAAAGCATTTTGCTGTACCTGTGAGGGAAGATGTGTATTTATGTAATCTGCCATAATGGCTGCTACATTTTGGTGACCATCACTACTGACAGCATTTTGATGGCCACATCTATAGGTCATACAAGAATAATGAACTCTAAGACAAGTGCCTGAGTGCTCCTGGTGGGAGCACTCAAAAAAAGGAAGTACTTTGAGCAATTTCAGTTTGACTTGTGCACAAAACTCAATATAAAAAGTTCAAATTGTGCACATTTAGCTGTCTGTACCATCACTTACTTGACTTCTATAAGTAATTTATTGTCGCAAATAGTATTATTATTTTGCTGTGAAGATGTTTTTTTTTCTTAAATAGGAAAACAAATTTATTATATAAATGTTTAAATAAATGCAACACTGCCATTGCTGCTATTAAAGCCTTGTAATGAAGAAAAACATTTTTTTCCATCATACAATTAATCTTGCAAAACATCTGATTAACACAAGCAAATATATTCAACAAGTCTGGGAAGTTTTATAAAATGCTCCCAGCAGGATTTATTGACAGACATTTAATACAATCAAAACCACTGACAAGGGAAGAAGAGTTTAAAAACCAGTGGAAACTCCGGCAAACACTAAATCCACTAAATCAGAATTAGATTGATAGAAACGTCTTTTTGCATATTCACGTCGATGGGTCCCACTGACTTGTTTCCATCCAAGGAGAAGGTAAACACTGTGCTAGTCAACAGCTGATGGAGGACAAGATGAGCCGTGTCTGCCTGGTTCATTGTGGACTCAGGTGTTTAAGGCCCGAGCAGCTGTTCTAAGGCCAGCTTCATGCTCAGTTGCTCTGCATGGCTCTGCCGCTCTCCAGCTGAGACAAGGCCTGTTGTCTGTGCTATATTTGATACCACAGTGAGTAATTAATAAGGTTCTATTAATAACAGTGGGAGCTGTAAAAGATCCCCTTTTCTTTGCTGCTCTCCTCTGCAGCTTTTGGCACAGCCCAGCAGCCCTATTCACTGCTGTTATTAAGCCAATGCACGCAGAGCCACTGGGATGAAAACGCGCACTTTATTTCATGGACTGTTTTATCTCCGTCTCATTATTAGAAGGGATGTAGCAGTAACCAAAGAGATTAAGTTTTAAATCTATCCCTTTATCCAGGTGCACGAGGAAATGATTTAACTGAGCTGGACATGGAAGGGAAATATCAGGTAATAAAGAAAACAGATATTGTGTTGTGGATTACATCGCCGTGACGAAATTCTGCAGAAATCATAACAACAGATTTGGCACTAAGACTTCAAGTGGTAATGACTGAAAGAGTGACACAGATGCATGTTTGGTAAATAGTACTACTTTAGTATCCACTTTACTGTCACCATTTTTCTAAGAAGTGATTAAAATTTGACAGCTGGATGTCCAGATCTGTCCCGTTGGGCTGGTTAAGAAATTTGGCATGAACATGTTAGGATTACACACACACACAGCAGATGCATTTTTAATAAAACACTTAAGCATAGCTTCACAGCACAGAAGCAGGAAATCTCACATTACATTCAGGTGAAAGGTCTCCCCCCTGGCATGTAAATATAAAAGTATTAAATATTATAAAAGTATCTTTGTCACGATCTGAGGAGGCAGACCGTGCGGTGGTGTGTGTGGTGGACCCAGGTGCGAACACACGAGAGTAGACTGGAGTAAACTTAACTGAAAGCGAGCCTTTATTGTGGCTGGTGACAAGGAGTGCAGATAAAGCAGAAACGCAGTGACAAACTAAACTATGACTAAACTGGGAAAGTAAAACTAGGAAAAACTATGAATACTAAGACTGGCTGTGACAACATGGAGGGTGGGAACACAGACAACGCAACACAGACTACATGAAACACAGAGACTAAATACACATGAGGGATGATCAGGGGAAGTGGCCACACATGGGAGCACAGCTGACACACATGAACCTAACGACAGGACAGGAGAGGTGAAACTAAATACACTGACATTGAATACAGACTTTCAAAGTAAAACAGGAAACATGGAGATTAGACATGACATGAACTAAACATAACCACGCAGACATGACGCATGAACCAGGGAGACTTAGTAGAGGGGGAGATGACATAAACAACTAAGGAACAAGACTAAACAGCAATCTAGAAATTAACTAGGTGAGCTAAACTAGGGCACAAATGAATACAAAAGATACATATAAGAACTCAAACACTGGGTCACAGACCCAGCCCATGACAATCTTATTCCCCATGAGAGGCGATGTTCTTTTTCTGTTACTGTAATATCTTCTGTGCGTCCCTGAGATCTAGTGGTAAATGTCAACACAGGTTTCAGTGACTTGCTGCACTTGGCCCGCATTGACCGATTAAAGAACCCTTGGCAAGGAGAGAAAGCTACCTGGGCTGTGGTTTTTAAAATGAGTGACCTCGACTCAGTCCTGAGATTCCCTGGCTTCGCTTTTTGACAAAACTGGATGAGCTATGATTCATAATCCAATTGTCCCTCAAGATTAAGTAATGCTGGCCAAAACCACAAAGCCAGGGATCGTACAATATTACCATGGCAGTTTGTCTAAAATAAAAATTGATTTTAAAACGGCACCCATTAAAAATAGATGCTAATCTGGTAGATGAATCACAGCGTGTCACGGCAGTAGATTATTCTGATATGTCTTCATTTATTTTGAGTGGGCAACTATCATGGAGTTTAAATGCCATTGACAGTTGCCAAGTGCCAGTAAAACATTTTACAAATGTGAAAAGCAGGAAATGAGTGTGGGCTGAGAGAGCTATTGAGTGGTGATGCAGTGACAGTTATTTCTGCCCAAGCAATGACTGGCTGCCCACTATATTGGCACTGGGAAGCCAAATCAGTGAGCTGGCCTTAGGCTACAGAGCACAGTTGTTGCCATGGTAAAAGGATTATCTCTGAATAAAACCGTCCATTCTCCTGAATTGGATGGACAGTTGTTCTAGCAGGTAACCTTTAAGTGCATTTCTTCTCCCTTCCTGTCAAACTTGTATTTCTTCAAGTTTCTTCTCAAATCAGGAGTACCGATAAACTGAGGCAAAAAATAAACACATCTAGTTATGCATGGGTATCTCTAGCTTAGTGTTAGTGTGATGATGATGATAATAATATTGAATGGTAAATGAGCCTGTATTTGTATAGCGCTTTACTAGTCCCAAAGCGCTTTACACTACATTCAGTCATCCACCCATTCACACACTGGTGATGGCAAGCTACATTGTAACCACAGCTGCCCTGGGGCGCACTGACAGAGGCAAGGCTGCCGGACACTGGCGCCACCGGGCCCTTTGACCACCACCAGTAGGCAACGGGGGAAGTGTCTTGCCCAAGGACACAACAACCGAGACTGTCGGAACCAGGGCTCCAACCGGCAACCTTCCGATTACAAGACGAACTGCCAACTCTTCAGCCACGATCGCCCGTATTCAAGACTAAAAGACTGAAAATGGAGAGATTCTCTTTATTTAGCTGGAGGGCATGGTCTTGTACAGCTGTTTTTTTTCATAGCATCCACATTTTTCCAAGCATGATGATGTCTTGAATGAATTATGGGCAGTTTGCAGTTATTTCTTTACAGTTCAGGCATCTACAAGATTTAATAATATGTGACAAGTGTATTTCTTCTCTCAAAGATCTCAGGGAAATAAATAATAATCACCGTTTATTTATTTATAGCTTACAGAAAACAACAGAGGCTGACCCAAAGTGCTTTAGAGGCAGGTGCATTTACATTTCAGGTTTCAAAAAAAGTTTGGAGACCTGCAAACGCTACATGCAAAGCTGAAAGCTGTTGTTTTATCTAATTACTGAGGAAAGTAATAATCACATTGATTTAGTGGTCATTTAAATGTGTTCAGAATCTGCACTTTGATGATGATTTATCCCATAAGTCATGACATACTGGTTTCCTCTAAATTATCTGCTTTAAAAAGCTTTAAAAGTTAAAAGTATTACTACCTGAAATACTGGCCTTGCATTTACTTGGTATCAGATCAATACCCAAATCGCACAGCACTCCAGTCTGCATACGAATGCATCCATGGGCAACATACTGAACCCAGAGTTGCTCCCCATGCGTCCCCCATGAGTGTAAGCACGAATGTTAGATAGTGTTCTGAAGTATAGAAAAAAACACTTGTATGAATGTGTGTGTATGTGTGTGTGTGTGATCAGGTGAATGAGGTTTGTAATAAAAAGGTGCTTTGAGTGCTCCATTAGTGTAGAAAAGTACCAGTCCATTTACCATTCTCTCACTGGCTGGGCCCTAACCAACTCTCAAATGTGATCTCGGTAAAATCTTTGCATGGATTAAACAGCAAGCATCATATTTTAAAGTTGCAGGCAGATAGATTTTGCAGACTTTGGACAGAAATATATCACGTTTCTCTTACATTTTACTCTTAATCTAATATTCATAGTCCTCAAGAACGCAGATAAAAATCACATTTTAAGTTAAATATGAACGCATTTGTTAGGATACAGTAAAATGCATACAATACACTGTCATCACTCCCAGCTTTTTACACTAAGTGCCATTCAGCCACCCCTGATATGTTTAATTATAGCAGTGTTTAGCTGTGGTCACCTTTGCCTCTTCTACCTCTGTCTGTGAAATTAGCATTCCATCCACAGGCATATAATAAGCATAAAAAATTCTTTGTGCATGTCTGAACAAATTGCAGAAGTTGCAGTGTCTCTGCTCCTTTCAATATCCGCACACATCTGAAGTGTTTGTTTGGCAGTCTGAGGTTAACACGCCACCAGTACAGATTAGCTAAAGAGCTGAGCCAAAGGGCTTTAATGTAGCTGCCGATTTTTGCACTGAGACAAACATAAAACACGTCTTGTATAACATAAACAAGGATGTACTGCTAATGAGCAAGAAACGGATGAAAGCATCAAATGATGGACGATAAACAGCTTTAAAGGAAACGGCTCAGTACACAGCAGATAAAGATTAAAAAGATACAAAAAGCCTATGAACTGATAATGGATGTTTATTTAATTTTATTTCTTCACAAAATGGTTTTAAAAAGGACTTCTAACTCAAAAAGACTCTGAAACCAATTCCAATCTAATTCTGTTATCTAATAGGCCTGAAGACATGCAGGGCTGAAACCTTCACCCCTATAGTGGTAAAAGTAGGTGCCTCGTTTTTAAGGGTGCTTTGCTGGCGTGGTGTGGGTAAACACACCCTCTGACATGGAAAGATCACAGTAATACAAAGCTGTTCCGGATACCCAGCACATTCTGATCGGTGTGAACCCTTCACGAATTTGCGTGTCATCCTTGCGCAGGGGCCATGCTAATCTTCTCTGTATCGTTCCAATTTTAGTATATGTGCTACCGAAGTAACATCCATAGTGCATGAGGCGTCACTGAATGGTTTGACAAGCATAAACATTATGTGAATGATGTGTGGTATGGCTGCAGTATGGCTTTTTCAGTAGTATTCAACAGACTTTAGGAGCTTAGGATGCTGAGATTTTTGCTGGGAGTTTGAGCTTCCAGGAATGAGGAAAAGAGGAAGACCACAGTGAAGATTCATGGATGTAATGAAGGATTACATTCACAGGGCTGGTGTAACAGAGGAGGTTGCTAGGGTGAGGAGGAGGAGGAGAAGAAGACGAAGACGAAGATGAAGACGAAGAAGAAGAAGAGCAGCACATTGAAGCTGTTTTCACAGCACAAAGTGACCCAACACCTTATTCTATTGGAATTTCCATTCAATTGTCACCTGTCTTTATAGTCATACTTAAAAAGCAAGGACAGAGTAGTCTTCAATTTCTTAAACAACAAAAGAAGGAAGAAACCAAGAGCTGTATGCATTCATTGTATCAAGTGCAGCTCCTCATCTTGTTCAGACTTCAAGTAATCAAACACTTCACTGAAAAAGTGACAAAAATTGGAGAGCTGCATATATGCTAGACTATGATGTCATCATTATCCACGAGGATAAACACAGCTCAGCAGCACTTACAAAATGTAGCTGGTGACAAAGATCCATCTCTTCATATTACTGGTTGTAACTGCAGAAAACAGTCATTGTCCAATTACCACGACTTTTTCATTTGTTATGGATTTTTATTTGTATTTTGTTCTTTACGCTATACGCTGTCATTGCATGTTGTTAAATGCAGTCAGTGGCAATTTCAGGAAACAGACTGAAGCTGAGCATTTAAATATGTGGTGGTCATTCATGTTGTGAGGCTGGACAACACAGGTTATTATCAGGATGTCATGGCACTGGTGGCCCCCCTCGGTGCTGTAAGAGGCTTGATTGTCAAGTGTAAGCAGAATGCTTTAACGCTGAAACTTTTTTGGTTGGAGAGGGAGACAGCGTGCTAAGTGAAAATGCTGCCTAAGAGTCAAGTGGGATGGGACTCCAGAGCAGCACTTAATTGCTTTGCTGCAGTCGTGGTTGACTTGGGGACACCAGGGGACACATATGCCCAAGGAAGAGAAGAATGCTTTCATAGGTATGGGATTACAACTCACGGGGGAACTGAGGCCACACTAAACAAACACTGCATTGATGAAATCCTGTAATTCTCAAAAAAAATTGCACAATCTGTCAGGCAGAATACCCCAGAGACGAGGGATTTGTCAAATGGGTAGTCAGAGTTTGTTTTGTTTTTTACTTTATTCTCTTTGCTGACTTTATGATGCAATGGGGATATTTTGGCACTGTTTTTAACCAGCTCTAGAGATGGCAATGTATGTGGGCTCAGAACACTGCTTCTCTCTGAAGTGAAAAAGCCTAACAAGCATGTCATTAATGACCATGAAATACTGTACACACATCGTTGGACCCTGGAGGATAAGTTCAACAGATTGACGTGAAACTCATATTCTTGCCTCTGGCAAGGGTGACGTTTTTGGATCACAAACAGATCAAAACTATTCACCATAGCGATAAGAAGGTGGTAGCTTCATGCTGACTTTAAATTTAAGTTGACTAAGGTTCTAGTCTGAAGACCTTACCACTCTGGTTCTTGAAACTTCATTCCTATTGACATTTTGATTTTCAACCATGCAGTCATCTTCTTTTCCACCTTCATCTCGTCCTTTTGTAGAAAGTTTGATCTGAAGTGTCCATCAGCCGCCCCTAACTCTACTAAACACGTCTTATTTGCATAAAAATTCTATGGTCCAAAGTTTGGACTTGTAGAAAGATTGCTGTGAAATTTAAGTTTTGTATATATCAAATACTACTCATGCTTTATTTTGCAGTGAAATTTAACAATATGATATTTACCACCAGTGATCTTTTGCAATGTTTAGTTTTTTTGTAATAGAAGTTTTCAGTAGAAATTTTGTGGGGGCAAATATAGCAGGAGTGCTGGATGTTTACTTTGTATTTTAACTAATCAACATTCAGATATTTCTGGATGTCTCTGTCTCAAATTACAGAACCTGATTCATGTTGATGGTAAGAAAAACCTGAAAATTTGAGGCTTTTATCTTTTTTAGTTTTTGATATTTGTGTTCAAAGACTGCCTCAGATTCAACGTGCAAGACAAAATAAAGCCTGAAAGTGGGTGTACAGGCCATTTTTCAAACAAAACATCTTGAAAACTATTTGATATCCATCCATCCACCTATCCTTTTCAGGATCACGCGGGGCGCTGAAGCTTATCCCAGCTGTCTTAGGGCGAGAGGCAGGGTACACCCTGGACAGGTCAGTCTGTCGCAGGGCTAACACATAGACAGAGACAACCATTCACTCTCACATTTACACCCATGTGCAATTTAGCGTTTCCATTTAACCTATCCCCACTAACTGCATGTCTTTGGACTGTGGGAGGAAGCTGGAGTACCCGGGGAGAACATGCAAACGCCACACAGAAAGACCCTCACCTGATGGTCGAATTGAACTCAGGACCTTCTTGCTGTGAGGCACAGCAATCATTAAATATGTTGGACCATAAAAATCTTTGTGCAAATCCGAGACAGTTGAGCAGAAAAACCTTCTGATTTGAGATGATCGTTTTTTCTATCGCCAAGCATCTGGATTCCTGTTTCAACTGTTGCCTACATGCTTTGGTTAGCTTAGTCAATCTCCTGCACATCAGTAAATAATATCCTTTACTTACATACAGGATCTCTGTCCTCTAACTAGTCTAGTTAGAAACATGACTTGCTAAAGTTAAAATTAGCTTCAAAACATCCACCTCATAAACATCTGCAGCGATCACTTGTAGATCTGAAGGAGAAACATCATAATTGATTATGTTTAAATGTATGGGGATCTTGATTTGAAGAGCTGCATATCATTCTGAATGGCAACTTCATCATAATTACTAATCTCGTCTTCAAAGTCTGTTTTTTGTGTGCTCATTAGAGATGCCTGATGAAGTTCCCAATCAATATGCAGATTAGGAGCACATCAATTTGTTTTGATTCCTATGTCATCATTTTTTTTCTTCAGTACGCTGAAATGCTAGAGTGAAGATGTCAACACTACAGATTTATATCTGTTCCTGAGCAGTACGCTGAATGATGCATGTTTGCGGTTTGATTACAGTTGATGTCACGGGCATGGAAAGTGTGTGTGTGTTTTTTAGAGAGAGATTTGTTCCACTTCTAAAATTTGCCTGGCCGTGCATTAAAAATGAATGCCACTCATTCTAAAAATTATTTCTTTCTTTTTTTTGGTAGGTTTATTTATTCTAAGGTTCAGTTGCCCTCTTTCTGTCCTATCAGTCCTGTCACGATTTTTACAAAATAATGTAACAGCATGGAGCAATGTGAAAAGTCAAAGCCCCAGAAACAAAAACAGTTCTGCCACCATAAGTATCTAAATCCATAGAGTGTGTTTCACAGCTCCCATCCTGCTCTAAGCCATGTGAATCAGGCTTATTTGAACAGGATATTTCGGAGTTATCAGCGTTACCAGTACCACCCAAAGAAAACAGATGTATATCAGTAATATCTGGTTTCCCTACTTTTTATCGTGTGCGGGTTTTATTGTTTTGAATACAGTAATTTATTTTTTTTTTCATTTTCATTTCTTTCCCATTTTTATATGTGGGTTTCTGTTTTATGTGAGCTCATCAAAAAAAAGAAAAAGAAAATCAGATATTGAAACTGTGATAAGAAGTCCAGCAGACTATTATACTGGCTAATACTTCTTATCACAGGTACAGTGGGATCGAAACTTTCTCATACTTTTGTGTAAATTTTTTAGAAAGAAACAGCAATCCTGTATGAACACATTTTTTTTGACATTGACATGTTAAGGCTTTTGTCCAAAAGGTCAAATATTTCCAATTTTAGTGAAAATTCAGGTAACGTACAGAACAAACTTAGAGTAAGACTGCAACAGTGGCAACATTATAGCTAAAGTAGCAGAAGTAGAGAGGATTACATTTGCAAATTATGGCTAGATTGAAGATTTCTAGAAGGGGGCAGTATGAAGCTCTAAAGAGCCTTGTGAAAGCTACATTATTTGTATCTGTCACAATCAGACAGATTAAAAGTGACCACACTATCTGAAGGTCGCTTTGTTCACTACAAAAAAAAAGAAAAGCAATAGAGAATCTTACTGTAATGACTGTTGCATAGCTATGTATGTTTATTCCATAACTCCTCCTAATCTCCCAATCTGGGTGAAACCTACTATATAAACTGCCAATTGTACGAGAATTATCAAGGTCTATTTAACTTTAGGGAATTATTTTTAAAACATTCAAATCTTTACAAATTATGATTCAATGAGGAGAGATCATTAAAAGGAACTGAACATGATTTATTGATATACAGAATTCAATTAAGCTATTTGGCGATTAGACTTTGAGAACTGATCAGAGACCTCAGCAGAAGGGAATCCCAGCGGTGTCCGGATGTAGTCTACACACTGGTGGTGAAGATGAAGATGGAGGCTTGGATGGAGGCTGAGTAACATGGGAGAGGCGGAGAAGAGGAGGAGGTGGGTTGCACCAAGGCGTTTGCAAGGCAGAGTGACAGATGAGCAATGGGATTCAGAGTAAGGGGAGCAGAGGTTGATTAGCCTGAAGAAGGCGGGCAGAAAGATGATTGGACTAAACCAGTGATGTCAGCAAAGAGCTCGACAAGGTAATGTGTACATTATTTGGAAATACCAAACAATTTTTAGTGCAGTGATACTTTTGGGTCACTGTAAATGTGTTGTCATGCATAGCTGTAAATAAGTGTTCATCACTGATATTATTAAGATATACATGATATTGTGGCATGCAGAGTAATCTTTACAAAGAAGCTCACAGAGAGAGATTGAGCTTGTTATTCAACCCCAAGCTGGTAGGGGGAGCTCTTTATTACAACACTTGCTGATGCTACACTGTGCTTTGAGGGTCATTAACAGCATAACAGAACTCACTTATGGTTGCATTCATTCTATAAAACAATAACTGTAAGTGACTTTGAACCGCAGTACAAACACAACATTCAAGATAACAGTTAAAAGTAGTGTAACCATAAACAATAAAACAAGAACATCTAAATAGCAGCACATGTCCCAAGGCATGATGGGAGAGAACTAGCTGTTCCCCCAACACGCCACAATATATTTATATATATGTATGAGTTTAAACACAATAGACTAAGCAAACAAGCGATTTAGGCCCTACAACAAAACACCTAAAGGATGTATTTTTGCTTGCTTTAAATAAAGAATGCAATCTGCAGAATCCTGTCAAATGACAGTCTGGAAGTGACATCTCAGAGGATAAGTAGCAGCCTCTCAACAGGGGGAGCAAAGCCAAATGTTTGACGTGTTTTACGGCATGCTGTCATTTCTCAGCAGAGCAGTTGGGGAGAAAATCTAACCACTTATAAATCCAGGTTGGATGTTTCTGCCAGTAAGAGAAGGGTTGATATTTCAGCGTATCAAACCCACGGTGAAAGATAATGGTGGTAATATTGAGGTCTGGGGGTGGTTTACAACTCTGAAGTTGGATGTCTACACTGACTCGACTACACCAAGAAGGTTAAATATTTCCCCATTCTCCAAGTAGATGTTGCACCTTCTGGTCGGCAGGTTTGTGGAGCAAGATTCCCAGTTCAGCAGGAAAGAAACCCCAGGAACTATCTGAAGACGAAAGAAAATCAATGATATGTGTTTTCCTCTACACCTGCCTGACCTTAACCGGATGTTTTTTAATATGTTGTCTGCTTTTTTTATATGTCACGTTACTGTTTGCCATCAGAAAGTTTAAAAATGGATGCTTAAGCAGCAGGTTTTCAGGCAGGAGCAGGTGCATTCATTAGCAAAATCCTAATGAAACAGAAGAACAACCCAAGGGAAGCCAGCCAAACAAAAGGAAAATAACACAGCAAAGTGCCACCTCTTTTATTTCACCATGTCAATATATTCAAGGGGTTTCAGTGGCTCTTTCCTCTTTGGCCCTAACTGCTCCTGTGCCCCTATCCATCTGTGCTCAGAACATAACCATATAAAAGTGCTCAGAACATAACCATATAAACCTGCCTTCACTAAATGATTAACAGCTGGAAACCCCAGAAGAAAACTGGACAGAATAGTAACTAAATTAGACCAAAAACAGACAACATAAACCCATTATAATAATCACTATTATGTTTGGGAATAGGGCCCAGAGAAAAGGGCGTAGGAGTGACCCCGTTCACATTCACAAAACTGCAAACATTCACATTGTTCATATGTGAAGACATATTATGCAGATTACTAAAAGATTTGCTGTGTAGATTCATGCTCCCAAGGGAAAACCCCTTTTCATTTTAATGGCCTTTCCTCTTGCAAAGTATGCAAGGACAAACTTCAGATGAATTAATAAACACTGCAGACTGTGCAGCTATTAGGACTTTGGACTTTTAATGTTGTTATGCTAATTACACTTTTATGCTGGATAGCGTTTAATATTGTCTTGTGCTTTCTCAATAGGTATAGGCATTTTTACGGCTCGGTGGTAAAAGGCTGATGGGGTATTGTGGTCACCCTGCCTGGGGGCGGACGACACAGACAACTAAGTTTATAAATCCAATAACTCGAGAATGACGGGACATAGATGCTTCAGATAGATAGCATAGGTGCATTTACTGGACGTAGGATTTTAAAATTGATACCATATTTGTATCTACTAGCACTGGCTGTGTAATTTAGTGCTCTCATATCCCCTCACTGAACGTTACCAGAGTTCTTTTGCCTCTGCTGCATGTTCAACATTCCCAACGTTCCCAGCATTTTTTTTTAAGGAGTTTACAGGACAAGTGGCCACTTCACTTCCTTTAAGTGATTCTATGTTTTCTTTTTACCACCTCATGATTCCTCTTATTGTCAACTCTGTCCCCCACCCGCCTTCCCTGGTTCTCGTGGCATGGATGGAGCTGATCCTTGTCACAGAGGTCCAATCCTGTGCACATGGGGGTTGAATTATTAAAGTGGAAACTACCAGCTCAGCAAACATGACCAAAGAGACAGATGATCCTTTCTTCACTCTGCGCTTCTCATCACCCTTAAACCTCTAGAATTTACCTCCTGTCAAGCAGCCGTCCCCGTGAGCGTGCTGAAGCACCACATTTTATGACACCCAAGTCAAAAGGCAATTCACACACACACATATACACACACACACACACACACACACACACACACACACTCATCCACTAGGTCATGTTTTGCACTTAATGAAGAGTAAGAATCTGCAATGATCACTGCTTAATGAATTCTACCAACTGAGTTCAGCAAGTGTGAAAGAAGTCCAGTGACATCCTACCGCCTGCTCGCACTCAGAACATTTTCTTATTTTTCTTTTATCAGCTTCATCTTCCGCGCGGTTGACACTACAGCAAACAAGCCCAACGATGCAAAGTAGCTCATCGACTAAGCAGAAAGTTTGCATAAAGGCTGAGTCGTGTAAAACACTGCATTGTGCGAGTGCAAAGTCTTCCATTAGCAGGAGCTAATTCACTGATCCAAGGTCGGGCCCACTTGACACAAGAAGAAAAGACGCTTTGTTTTGTGAAGTACAGCACTAAAAGGCAGCATCATTCTGCCTTGTAGTGGAGTGCCTAAAAATTCTCTGTCATTTCTTAAACCACCCCAGAGGGAAACAAACAAATGCGTCTCACTTTCCTCATGGACAAAAGCTGCCACGTTTTCTTGTACAAGGTTAATATATCATTATCCGCTGTCTTCAGTTCCTCCCTCAGCAGTCACAGAGAGAAGGTCAAGCTTTATTCTTTTAGTCCCTCTGCAGATGTTGCCATCATTCTCTAACAAAAATCATTTTCAATAAGGACATGTCATCTACCACTCTCAGCAGAGCTGTCACACCACCTCTGAGATCTGCACTTTATAAAAACCCCTTCGGAAGCTCGTTGCATCGTCATTACAGGAACACAAAATGTCAGCCTGTCTTGGCAGAGGAAACAGATGTAAACCTGGTAGGAATGGAGCTGAGGAAATATCTTCATTTAAAAGATTTTAATTAAAGACGCAGTACCCCTTTTTACTTGATTTGCTCTTGGGTCGTGATCTTGTTTTGCAAGACTCGTGGCACGCGTAGATGGGGGGGCGGGGTTTGTGTGAAAATGACAATTCTTAGTGCACATTCATGCAGCAGGGTGATAACAAATGAGACACTATATTTGGTGCCTTTACAGGCAGGAGGGGAGAAGACGTTTCTGCTTTGACACAGTCTCCACATGGAATACCAGCTGCAAGACGAGTACAAGAAAAGTCATTTCTCTTGTAAAATTTCTAGCCCATATCCTGTTTCGGCTATCAGCAGGTTTTTAAATCACGGGAATGCGGCGGAAAATAAAATACGGTCCCCTACTGTCTTTAAAACTATCACTTCACAGAGAAAGGTCGCGCAGTCATGTAAGAGTGAAAAATGCAGTGCAGGCATCAAAGGATTGAGCATGAGTATGTGTTTAACACGTGACACGTTTAAAGGGATTTAAATCAGGTTTTAGTAAAAAAAAAAAAAATTTCAAACCTTTTTTTTTGTTGTTTTTTTTTGGGGGGGGGGGGCTTTTTAGCTGTTATTGAGATATGAGTCAGCTGCTCAACCCGATGAGCTAAAGCGTCATTTCCAAACTTTAACAGAAACACTCACTGTCTGCTTACCCTGCATGACTGCAGCTAAGTGTTCTCGAGTGCAGAGGAGGAAATCCTCAAAAGATGGATTCATTCACCTCTTCACCAAAATACTATTTATGGGCCGGGTTTAGCTCGAGTGGAGGAGCTCCAGTAAAACATCAGACAACATAATAGTAATATTTCTTTTGTGAAAAGCTAGAGGAAAATGTATGTGAGCGACTGATCGGCTTTTTACCCCCAATCCCAGAACTTGCTCGTTCCTTCCAGCAGCCGCAGGAGAAATAGATGACGGAGAACAATGTTAATGATGCATCTCCACAATGTGGAATTCACAGCCGTGTTGTAGGTCATTGATCAAGACTTTGTACTGAAATAGTGATGAATTTATGTTTACATTTGTGTACATTTTTATTCATTTGAATTTTTATGATAATATAGTTACAGATCTGGTTTCCGATGTCAGGGGCTGGGTCTGTGACCCAGCAGTTTTGAGTTTGTTTCGTATTTTTTTCCTTATATTGTTGTAAATATCTCAAGTTCTTGTGTTGCCATTATTAGTTAGGATTTAGTTGAGTTTCATTCTAGTTTTACTTCTTCTATAACTCCTGATTTATAAGTCTTATCTTATATGTCATGTGTTTCTTGTCTGCGTGCTTCATCTTGTCAAGTTTGTGTGCCATGTCTAAGTCTCTCATTGTTTCCTGTTTTATTTTGAAGAGGTCTGGTGTCCCATTTTTATTGTGTTTAGTTTCACTTCCCCTGTGGCGTCATTAGCTGTGTCCCAAAACCTAGGCCGCATTTGTAGACCAATTACGTCACAGCGACACAACGAAGGCTGTCCCTATTCGTAGACTCCTCCGAATGCAGCCGACAAATGCGTCTTCCTTTCCCCTAGATTTGAAGGATGGGTCGGGTGTATCCTTCGTGGCCCACCATATCCCAGAATTCATAGCGCGGCCCAGCCAATTCCAGTTTCCAACAATGTTTAGTTTTAATATTACTCTTATTATTACTCTTTCTGGGTCACAAAAAAAAAACTTTTAAGATATTTTCAGGCGAGAATGTAGCTCTGTAAACTTCAAATAGCTGCTTGGTTTCTCAAGACATCTCATATTTGCAAAAGTGCTCCAACGTTTTTGGAGACGTCTGTCACCCACCCGCTCGATGGCTAGCTGGCCCAGAATTCATTGCAGTATTTTTCTTGTAACAATGGCAGTCGAAGCAGGAGATAAACCAGGAGATGAATACACTTTTAAATGTAATTATATGAAAATCTGGTGGTACAAAAGTTAAATGTTTATAGCGGTTGTGTTCTTAGGCTTTGGCCATTTAGAGTTTTTTGCACTGAGCTCGTAAACGAGCAACATATCTGGGTCCATTTTCATAACGTTTTCACACTGTGGCCCTAGAAAACGGAAACATGTGGAAGTAAGGGTGGGAACAGATCGAGAAGGCTAGACCGTCCAATTTCATATCCGCTCACTTCCGGCCTACCCGGCCTCCTGAAGACCTAACCCACGTAGCCTGCGAAGGCCGGGTCCTCCGAAGGATGCGGCCAAGGTTTTGGGACACAGCAATTATGTTCACTCTAATCAGCTGTTTCTCCAGGCGTTTCCACTTTCCTCATTACTTTTCTGTGTATTTAAGTCCAGGTATCTTTGTATCCACGCCAAGTTTCATGTTAGGGTTTTTTATGTTTATTTTTAGTTTTCCCAGTTCAAGTTATTGTTTATTTTCGTCTTTGTTTGCCTTGTGCATTGCTTTGTATTTCTCCATCAGCCACATTAAACGGCTCGCTTTTTGTTCATTCAAGTTTGGGTCCACGTTCCTTTGTGTCTGCATTTGGGCCCACTATTCACAATACATACAGTCTGCTTCTGCATATTGTGACATCCGAGGGCTACTGTTCACTCAACAGATGGGTGGAAAAGGGGTTAAGGTTGTGCCCAGGTGAATAGTCGGCCTGCCGTGCAGGAGATTAATGGGTTGTAACAGAGATTTCTCATGTACATGCAGTTTTTATGTAGCTGATGAAATCAAAGTTTTAGATGTCCTTTTATTTATTTAGAGAGAAGCTGGAAAATAACTGCCCAGAGGCAACACTTGCTTCTAGAAGGACTAACAGCAAAAAGTAAATAAATAAGGGTATAAGTCAGTCAGGTTGTCTTATTACTTAAAAGAGGAGCAGCAATAAACCAAATGCAACATGACGGGAAAGTCCGAGTTCAAAGAGAAGAAAACTGAAATACCAGCTTCTTATCTGAAACTGAACTGAGTTGTCCAGATATAGACCAGAGCTGGCTTCTTTTCGCTAACTCTTGGATCTCCTGTTTTAGGGCATCTTGTTGCATATTGGGCGTTGTTCATGTTCTCTGTTCTCCACCTTCATTCCCGCACGCTTCCCCTCAAGAGCGTTCAATCTCAAGCATCATCTTGAAGTTTTCGACTTCATTGTGAAGGATGTCACTGTGTCGGTTTATGTCATCTCTCTCAACTTTCAGCAAGTCATACGTGGGGCCAAAAACTTTTTTCACCTTGAAGTTTGCTGCCGAGCCTCTCGACTGTGTCTGCCAGAGCTCAGGTTGATCTTGAGAAGGCTTTTAGCTCATTATTCTTCTTCTTGCTCCTTTGAGAGCTTTGTCTTTAGCAGCGTGCTGCAGGGTGTTGTTTTCGTTGATCAGTGCCTTTTTTCTGCCTTCGTTGCCTTATAAGCATTCAAATTTTCATAATCCTCTGTGAAAATATGAATTTCTCGGGTTACTCTTTTTTTTTCTTCGAGAAAGCAACCTTTTCCTTCAGTTTTTCTTTTGTAGTTGTATCTCTAGTCTTCTTCAATTAGAATTTTTGTATGTATTTGTATGTATTTTAATCAGGTCTTATACCTCCAGTTCAAAGTATCTGACCTTTAAACTTCTTCTGATCTGGAGCAATAAATTTACAGAGATGAGAATGGGCCTCATAATTTTTGTTTTTTCAAGACATCCATGTGGGCCAAGGGCATCCAGACCTTTATGTCTTCCCATTCTGTTATAGAGACTTGGATTGGCTGAACACTTCATAGACACCTCAGCTTCACTACTGGAACTTTAACATTATGCACTCCATACTGTACAGTAATGCCACTGTTTTGCACATGTCTCACTCTGTATATTTTATTTTAGATATTTTATTTATTGTTTACTCTATTTAATTTGTAAAATATGTGTACACACACACACACACACACACACGTAGAAAAATATTTAGTATACACATCCAGAAATGCATATACTATTATATATTGTACATATATTTATTAGTTTCAGATGTAGCCATTCTTGTATTTTGCTTGTTTACATTATTGTATTTGCACAACTCTGTTGCTTGTGAAGCTCGCACACAAGAATTTCACTCACATGTGCTGTACCAATGTACCTGCACATGTGATGTGACAATAAAAGTGATTTGATTGATTTAAGTCCCTAGATTTCCTGTTGTTACATTCTTTACTGTTGCCTCAATTTTCTCCCTCCATAGAGGAAGATCGATTTCCGTAAATTCCCTCTAAGTTCTTCTTTTAAGATTCCAAAATACTTTCTAGAGTTGTCCACCGTTGCATTGTCTTTAAGTCTTTTTTAGTGTCCTGAATTTATTGCCACAGAGTGTGACATTCATAGCTCATTATGCAATACTCTAAAATTTTGCACACTAAATGAAATGAGGTATGTGTTGTTCCTTGTTACAAATCGCACTTTTTCTCCAAACGTTCAGACCTCTGAAGCTGTTTGCTGAAGCTCGTGAAGCTGGAGTTGCAGTTGGTGATTTATAGCTTGTATGCTCTCTTTTGTGGCAGTGTAGTTGGCCACGTACCTCTCTGTTCCTGGTGGAGGTCCCTGTTGTCACTCTCCAAGGACTCCAGAGAGGAGACAGTCTGTTGACCATGAATCATTTCTTGCTTTCTTAAATATTCACAAAACCACTATTGTAGATATTTTAGAAGCATCGTGTGAGAAAACTGAGATTAAAATACTGTTCTACTGAATCTGTGAGCAGTGTGTGTGTGTGTGTGTGTGTGTGTGTGTGTGTGTGTCCTTCTAAGATTTTAAGTATATTTAATTACTGCATAGAATGTTGACTATGCAGTATTAAAAGAGCAGAGTCTGACAATACTGCCTTTATGTGACATGGTGGTGTGGTGTAACATCCCTGCCTGCTATTAAACTTAATATCTTAATATCACCACAACTGTAACTGTAACTTCGGTCGTTGCTGTGCTTTTTTTGGAAGTCGAATTTCCCAGAGGAACCCACCCGAGGGATTAATAAAGTTCTATCTTATCTTATCTTATCTTATCTTATCTTATCACAACGTTACCTTGACAGTTTTCTCTGTATGTATTATTGTGGGGTCTACCTTACAATATAAAGGGCCTTGAGGTGACTGCTGTTGTGATTTGGCGCTGTATAAATAAAACTGAATAAAATTGAAAAATATCCTTACACTGGACAATTAATAATTGTGAACACAAAATTTCTCAACTGCCACGCCCCCTTTACCTATATTAGATAAATATAAACATCCATGAATGTGAAGTGGAGTAAGAGGTGATGATGTCTGAGGACGAAGCCTGTATCACTAAAGCAAAAAGCAGGAGAAAACTAGACTGAAGAAAATTGAAATAATAGTGTCCAAGGAGCAAGCTGGAAAACTTTCATTTGGACATTTTTTTGAAAATGTGAGGCCTGGGCTGAAATAACGGCAGGTGTGAAATATTGTTTCCCCTGAGACACTCATTATGGCTTAGGTAAAAACAAATAAAATAAAAGAGGTTTCACACTGAAGTAACAGGACATAAGAAAAAGAAGAAAGCAGGTGGAGAACGAGGAGCGCCTGAGATGAGAAACTCACTGAAATTACTTAAAACATCTACACTGTCCAGCATCTGTGGGAGAGCTCCAAGAAATTAGACTGATAACATCCAGCAAGAATAGAAGTCATTTTTAACGAACGACGTTAGAGAGGAGACAATGAGACAATAATGGTGGAAATAGGAATATGATTAAAAAAAGATTAAAGCCTACACCTTTTCCATTAGTTCTTTAAATGCTCTTTAAATGCTATTTTGTGTTGTATTGTTGTGTATTTAACCCTTGTATGGTGTTCGGGTCTGTGAGACCCGTGTTCAGTTTTTTTCAAAAGAAAAATTAAACAATTAATTATTTTTTCACGTGTAAATGTGTTGTGTCTTTCCACTCACTCCACTTGATTATAACTGATTTATTTATAACATTTTATATAAAAGAAAAACGAGAAGCACATTAATTCATAAATGTGATCTAACAAAGGTAAAGGGAAAAAATTAACCATGTTTGCTGTTCATATGTCTTGTAATTGGGATGAAGTAAACATCTATTGAGTAATTTAACATAAAATTGTTTGATAGTGTTAATTTGGAAAGCCAAAACTCTAGCGGGTCCACCAGACCCATGAACACTGGCTGAGTAACACAAGGGTTAACAAATATTTGACTGAATTGAAGCTTGTATCTTTTCAGACACACTAATTCATGGTGGTCTGTCCTATGAACAAACAAAATAAAATAAAAAAATGATGGTCACACTTCTCACCTGATGGCCTTGGATACTGTCAATTGTCAAATTCCCACTGAAAACTGCTGTACAGTCTCACAGTGATGACTGTCATCTACAAATTTGGGTCAGTTTGACATAACAATTTTAAGCAGAAGGACCATGGTGATGTCAGAAATTCACATGTGCTAGTTACAACTTGACTTCCAAGGAGTCATCTAAAATTAGCAGTGAAAGGGCAACGAGACAAGGAGATTTACCAAATACGAATCAGCCTTTTTTTTTTCTTTCTTTCTTTACAGAGAGTCACAAAGCTGTCATGGCACTCACGTCTGCCTATAATCCATTGCAGCATGAAGAGGAAGAGAACATTTTTCACCATCACATATTGGGGGGGGGGATAAGAAACATAACATGCAAAAGGAAGAAGGGTTTGAAAAGAACGAAACAGGTAAAAGATTTTTCATTCACAAGAAAATGGAAGGTTTTGCGCATTAGTTCGACAGTTAGAGGCACTGATCAGTCACGGCTCAGACTGTCGATATTCCTGACTTCTCTCTAAATCCTCATTTGGCTTCTCCCTGTGGACAACAGCAGCACCATTTTTCTTCTATGTGTTACCAACAGAAGGAAGAATCTGTAACATAAAGACAGCTTCAGAACCCTAACAACTTCCACAAGGTAAAGTTGTCAGTGTAACGTACTGTTTATTTTTGTTATAAGAAGAGTTCAAGCTAAACTTTAGTGTGTGGAGTGCTGCAAAAGGAGATCTGACACAGTGATTAGAGACCTAGTGCTGTCTTTATCAGTGTCTTTACTGTCTCCTGTCTAAGCTAGACATTTTGTAAACATGCTCATAATTGGAGCTAGCCTGCCATTAATATTAGCGAGACTTGCAAACAGCTCAGCGGTTATTTCAGGGCCATTAAGTACTCTACCTCGGTGTCATTCATGCTAATTTAGTATCATGCTTGACCAAATTAAGACATTGATTGGATAGGAGAAATATAAACTACAAGCAAGCGGGAGGTGGGAGTGATGGAGAATTCAGGTCTAGCTAAGCTAACTTATTAAGGACGCATTTCTGCCAAATAAAGAGATTCTAAATGGCTGTTCAATCCAAAAAGAAAACATTGTAATCATTCTGGAAATCAAAATCTGACTACCAGAGCAGTGTTTGTAGTTTTGAGTACAATACTTCCCCCATGTAGGACAATACTGGTGCTACTGTCTATTTGCAATCTGGTTGTAATCGTCAGACAATGCTCCTGCCACTATTGTCATAAAAAGCTTTAATTCTTTTCAATCTCCCCTGCAATTATAATCAAAGATTTACAGAATTCTAAATTTAAAAAACAAACATGTTCTTTCTCCACAAGAAAAGTACTACTCTTCAACTCCAAACCTGACCAGCTCATTGTTCATTCAGAAAGGAAACACCGTCACACATGAAGAAACATTAAGTACCTAACACAGATTGTAAGGAGTGCTGAAGCAAGAAAATATAGGGTTCCAGTATGTTAGTTGCACTAACATACTGGAGGTACACAGTGGCAAATAAAATACAACATGGATCACAGCAGGTAGACAGAAACATTACAACAAATGCTGTATGTGGTATTCTTGCTGTGTCTGCTGGAAGAGTAAATAGGAAAGTGTTTGCTAAGACGTCTACAAACATCAACTTCTATGGTGTAAATGATCAGAAAAATGTAAAATCTTCGCCTTAGAGGGTGTCGACATATGGCTGAGTCAGACTGACTTCACAGTTATGTTTAATGGCAAAGCCAGTGTGCAGTAACAACATGGGAAATAGCCATAGTCACTGATCAAAAACTACAGGGCTCACTAATGTCTGCATGGTTAGGCACCATAGCCAACCTAGGTGACCACCAGTTCTCACTCTGAATTCATCCCACTGAGATACTTTGTACCAACCTAATACCATCATATTTTAATGTCATGTGCGACCCTTTTGATGCCATTATTAAATGTGCAGAGTAGTCTGATAGACTAGACTTTTTTCATTGTTTGACCAATAGGCTTCAAATTTATCTTGTTGTTATTGGGACACTTACCAGGAGTAATTTAAACTTACTAAAAAGTGAGGATGTTTGTGTTTGTCTTGATGCATTCTCAATCATCCAGGAAAGTGGAAACATCATGCTATGGGGCTGTTTTTCTGCCAAGGGGACAGGACGACTGATCCGTGTTAAGGACAGAATGAATGGGGCCATGTATCGTGAGATTTTGAGCCAAAACCTCCTTCCATCAGTGAGAACTTTGAAGATGAAACGAGGCTGGGTCTTCCAACATGACAATGATCCAAAACACACCGCCCGGGCAACAAAGGAGTGGCTCCGTAAGAAGCATTTGAAAGTCCTGGAGTGGCCTAGCCAGTCTCCAGACCTCAACCCCATAGAAAATCTGTGGCGGGAGTTGAAAGTCCGTGTTGCTCGGCGACAGCCCCAAAACATCACTGCTCTCGAGAAGATCTGCATGGAGGAATGGGCCAAAATACCAGCTACTGTGTGTGCAAACCTGGTAAAGACCTATAGTAAACGTTCGACTTCTGTTATTGCCAACAAAGGTTATGTTACAAAGTATTGAGTTGTATTTTTGTTATTGACCAAATACTTATTTTCCACCCTGATTTACGAATAAATTCTTTACAAATCCTACCATGTGGATTCATGGATTTTTTTTTCACATTCTGTCTCTCACAGTTGAAGTGTACCTCTGGTGCAAATTACTGACCTCTGTCATCATTTTAGGTGGGGGAACTTGCACAATCGGTGGCTGACTAAATACTTTTTTGCCCCACTGTAAATCTCCAAAAAGTTGATTCTGTTCATCTGGACATAGCGTTTTGTGGGAGAAACGTTTCGTCACTCATCCAAGTGACTTCTTCAGTCTCAGCTGACTGCAGGTTTCGCCAATCTTATAAACAGTACATTTGCATAATGACTGAAACCAGCCCACTGAAGGAACAATGGGCTGGGGGGTCAGTTCCTTAATCTTAATTATGCAAATTCTCATGACCATTGATCAACAACCACTGATCAATGGCCAACACTCTCTGTGAATGGTACTCACGGCCATTGATCGGTGAACAACACTAATAATGACACAGTACTGCCCAGGTCTGGTTCAGTTTTGGTAGCACTTAGAAGCTACTTGGATCATTTTCAGACTAAATTCACAACACAGAATGTATCTACTATTTAGTGAGGAAGGGCGGGATATTATATCTACTTTGACACATTGATATAGTGTCTGGTATTTGATTTAGTTTAAATTTATTTGCTGTCCATATGGCTGCTTGTATGGCTCACTCTCCGGCCTACTCACCGAAAGCATGAATCATAATTCTTATAGTAAACTATGACAAAGTCTTTCTGTACATTCACCCAGCATGAAAACAACATGCATCAACAAATATGTCATCTCTTTTTATGCATCATCCGCCTTGAGCATTTACCATTCGATATTCAGCGGCAACGAGCTGGCACGCATTGATGTTTGAAATTATCAACAAGACCCCCCCGATTTTTGCATTTGTTAAACACAGATGCTTCATTCACAGCGCCATGTAAATAATGTGGAGACACTGTTCGTTACCTTAATCTTTGTGAATAAAGTTCATTATCAGTTAAAAGGTGACATAATTTAACCTATGGTCTGGAGCCAATTTATTTCACAAATGAGTTTTTTTACAGGATTGTATAATTATGTGGTTTTAAGAGAGGGGGGATGGGGGGGTCAGGGCCATGTGACAGATAGCCACTTGGTCGTTTTTCTCTTTTAAGCTTCCTTCGATACTTCCGTGATGACTATAACCTCTCCGTGACCTCAGTACTGTAAAGGTTGATTAATTATGCTCCGAGTCCACCTGAAGAGTTCACACCGTAACTGCCGCCTTGTTTCTTTTCTCACCTCGCTGCGGTTTAGGCTCCCAGCAAAATGGCACCATTGAGCAGAATGTCATACGTGATGTTCTATGTTACATCGCAAACAGAGAGCAATTAAGTGTTTATTGCATTGCAGCCGCCAGGCAATTACTGCGTTTTGCGCCGCTTGCACTTTAAGCGCAAGGAGTGGACCGCAACCAGTCTTTTGAATCGCTCAGGGATTAATTAGTATATTCAAAAGAGTAATGAGTCTCTTGGTTGTGTATACATTCTGCTGTGTGTTCAAAATGTCAAAATTTATTTGTTTTATAATGAAAGGTTCAGGTCAGAGCAGGAGCAGTTTAATCCACTGCAGATGATTGAATCAGCTGTAGAAAAACAAGATGGCGCTTTGCCTTGCACAGTTTACAAAGTCTTAACAGATCGTGCATCAAAATATTTACACCAGTTGGGGTTTTACAATAAGATTTATCCACCTTATTCATTATTGAATAACATAGCACCATAAATTATTATGATCCTTTATGATTCATTTTTCTCTGTAGGTAATGCAGGTATATAATATCTATGGCTTTAATTAAAGTCTTCGCAGCCTTAAAGTGGGTTATGAACTACACAGTGCAAACAATGCCATTGCACAAACCCCATATAAACTATATGCCATATTAGGTAATGTGTCAAAGTACGCCATAAATTTAGCACTGCATTTGGTGAAATGTTCTACCCTGGGGTCTTGGACAAATCCACAGCCACGAGGTTATTGTAAAACTGGCAACATGAATATCAGAAACCCAGTTGTGTATGTCAGTAATGTAAGATGTCGCTCATCATTCCACCTCATGTTTTCCTCTGCAATTCAAGCATGTTCATCTCCTGACAGATTTTTTTCTTTCAAAATAAATTTACAGTTTTTAAAATAGTTCAAGCTTCGTCACCTTTAACCCAGTGGAAGCAGGAAAGGGTCTGGCAGACCTCGGTGTAACTTCAAGTTTATTGTGACCATGCAAACTCGCACCAGCAGATACCACACTACAAAATAAATGCTGCACCTTCCAGCTTATCTAGAAAATATTGCAATAAGAATGACTGTGATGCTCCCTATACTGATGTTAACAGGCCCAACGACACTTCATGCAAGAAGATGTGGTGTAATTATCAATAATAATTTAAGCAATAAGCATTTATTGAATAACGTGTAAGGCATTCTTTAAAAGTGATTACTGCATGAAAAAACAGACCTACTTGTGCAGCAGCCTATTTGCATGGTAATCATTGCATTTGTTTGCTTACATTTATTTACCATTTGGTGGTAATTTTCGCACTTAATCTATTTTAAATTCATGGGGGACACCTGGCACAGCTCGAAATATGAGACTGCGAAAGTGCTGTAATTGTTTATTTGTTCATTTTGACGATAGAAGGTAGCAACAGACCCAAGTCATCACAGCTGCTCTGTTTTCGTTTTTAGAGTTGCCAGATATCTTAATGTTGTGATCACCTTCATTTCTGCTGCTATAGTATTATTGCGTTAGGTAGAAGTTGTGAGCACATCTCTAATGAATTCAAACACAAGCATTATCCCTGCACCATATAATCTGTAGTTTTTCCATTAGCTCACTGTCATTCAGCATTTGGAGAAAATTTCTCATTTTCCTTTGTCTTTCTGCTGTTTTCTTCTCTTATAAGATGCTTAAGATCTTAAGCATCTTATAAGATCTTATCCTAACAGTTTTAATCATATAAGCATATTTATTGGCTAAATGTGTTGTTGTATACTTTAATTTAGCAGGATCTAAGGTGAAATTGTTGGAAAATGTTATACATTTAAAAAGGATCTAGGATCTTTTAATGAAGCCTGACAACAAGGAGGAAGAGGAAGTTACTCCCATCGTTATTTGCATTACAACAGTCCCATTAAACTGCATGCACACTCTTCTTGGGGATGTTTTTGTGACTTGTTTTATTGTAAATGTCACTGAGATTTGAAATCTGGATTTGTTACTAACCTGCTGCAAGTTCTCCGGTTTCGCTTTGGCTTTCTGCTGCAGGCTAAGATATTGACACCATGCCACAGCTGTCAGTAAAAAAAAGAAAAAAGATGAGGCACAGCTTTGTGACACATTAATACAACAGTAAGTGAAAAGAAAACAATGAATATTGCAAGTCAAGGGATCACACATTAGCATGGAAGTGTTTGCATAACCTGCCCCTCCTGGTTTGAATACACCAAGAATCTCAGGGAAAAATCAATAAGCCCGTTGGATGCAAGTTAAGGGTCAAGACATTGCCACTAGCTTACTCAGTCATTCAGATCTTTTCCCAACGACAAAAATGTGCGAGTGGATGACCTTTGTGCAGCATCTCACACTCTATTTTACAACACTATCAACAAGAGTGGTGTAATGAATTTGCTTGTCACTAGCTCCTCATTCTCTTCCCTTTGGCTGCTGAAACCTACTGCACGACAGCACTGCCTCTGTGACTTCACTTTAATAAGGCAATGGAGTCTTTGGCAAGATCAGTACATTTGGGAAATCCACAGAGGCACAGGTGATTGAATGCTGGTGCCAATACTAAAACCCCCCAGATTGGAGTGATGGCTGATGGGTAACTGATTTGATAGAGGCCAATGTCACTGCGTTGTTTGATAAAAGATAATTGTGAATCACCGTGGGTGGGTTGGGGACTTTGTTCTCACAAAGATCAACTCAATATATTTTCATACCCCCTGCTGGTGCAAAGGGCAACTTTGCAATTTGGCTTTTGCTCGCATTGTTTCTCCATCAAGGTCTTAAATTTATAGCAAGCTGTGGATTGGATGAGGGTAGCAGGGGTTCCTAAAAGCCTCTGTTCATCATCACTGCAGTGCATAAGTGCATGGGTTAATTAATAATTAACAAATTGCCCTTCTAAGGGCTTCTTACTTTAAAACAGCATTGGCAATGAGGAAGAAATGGAGAATGGTCCCTGCATATTGTTAAAGGACCTTTATTAATATACAATGACAGGTGAAGGGAAGCATTTATTTCTAAGTCAATGAGGAAGACACTTTGGAAGCACCTCGTATGATTAACCCTGCATTGCTCTGTGCTTGGAGGGTATTAACACGTGACAAGCAATCTGTCCTGCTTTGATTACTTATGTCTGTCAGTAGCCACACACTACAGCAGAACAGCGGCCAATAAAAATGTATTTACTGAAAAGATTTGGGAGTTTTTAAACTTTAAATAAGAGTGAAAAAATCTCCGCTGGTGGGTTGGATGGTGGAGGGACTTTTGACTTTGGACCAGAAAACTGGAGTTTCAGTCTGTTCAGTCTGCAACTTGTTAAAGTTTGGTTCAAGGGTGGGCAAGAACATGGAGTAAACAAAAAATGAGCTTTCATCCTAAGCTGATAATAGAAGTCAGGAGAAAGCAACTAAAATGTATCCAACTATGAAGCTAACTGGGAACTGGGGATGAGACAGTCAGGGAATGAGGCACAGTTGAACATAATCAAGATAATCAACAGACAGGAAGTAAAACCCAGAAAAAGGTACATGGGGGTAACTTTTTATCATAACAAATTTTGGGGAAACACAGAACGACAAGAAAAAGGGAGGAACAGACAGACAGAGAAAGAATAACAGTAATAAGTGATAAAAGTAATACGTTTATTACACAAGTAATAAACCTAAAATCCAAACTAAAGCAGAATGAAAATCCACTAAGGATTCAAAACTAACGCCAAATAGTACACCACCCACCAAAAGGGCAATCATCATGACACATATCCAAACTCCTTAAACACTAAACAGTAACTAACTAATGCTCAAGATACTGGAATGATCGCAAAGTCAAGAATTCAACCTATCAACCTAACAACAACAACAGTGAAATCAATTATCTCTCATTTAATAATAATCAAAAATCCAAGAATCCCAAAACGCTGGAACCAAAACCAGGGACCACGACAGGTTGCTGAGTTTTGCCCATTGATACTGAAGACACTACAAACACAAACAACCATTGGCTTGTTTTCTAGGGTGGACCTTCATAAATGTGCTGACACCAAATATTTTACAGTGGCACAGTCATTGGTTCATAGTATATATCGAGTATAGGCACATGTTTCTCTGTATAAAAACGTACTATATTCTCTAATAAGGACAAGGTTGATGCTAGAGTGTGTGGAGTAAGTTTTAGCTGATAACAGATGTTACATCGGGTTGACTACTGCTGTCAGTACTACTACTACTGATTTTATCACACTCATGGCGTCTAGCTAGGTGTTTTATGCCGCTGGCAGATTTCCTATTTGGCAGAAAAACTTACATAATGTTCGAGCAGTGCTGACTAGGGTAGAGTGACATTTCTGTCTGTCTGCATTGTGTTCAGTGATAGAATATCCTGATATTGGTTAATCAAGCCTGAATGATACCATACTGAATTGTCCTTACACTTTTAATTTTAACTAATGAAGCATAGTATGACTGAGACATTTTTCACTCTAACTGGTTATTTTTAGCCTCAAAAACTATTTAAGTAGATTCAAATGAGGGTGTGATCAAAATAAAAAATATATAATTACGATGTTTATGAATACAATGAATGTTTAAAGGACACACGGTTTAAAACTTAAAGGCCACAGTTCGAATATAACAAGAACCTGGGCGGTAATTAGCTCAAAGGACATACTGGATAGTTTTTACTTCTATAGCTCCATCCAACAGCATATAATGATTTCTCATAACTCTACATTTTATTTGCAATAGAAATTAGAAGTTTTCTAATTCTCAATTAGAAATTATGAAATTCCACCATTTTAAGAAGTTAGGGACATGTGCAACAATCAGTATTGAATGCTCGTGATCTTCAGGGTATGAGAAATGATGAATGAAAATCACGACAAGGACTAATTACCACCCAAACTTTCATTAGATTCAGACAGTGGCCTTTAAGCATTGTTTGTATTTATAAAAATCACGTCACAGTTAAGTCGAGTTGTCAGCTGTACCATCTGACTAATAATAGTGGCACACTGAAGATTCTTTCATGACAGAAAATGGCAATAAAAACCAAAAGAAACACCAACAAACCAGCTGGTTTTCATTTTCCTTGAACAATAACTTTGTACAAGTGATTTACTGTAGATTCTTAATGATGTAGCTGACCTGGAAGTCAAAAGGGCAAAACGCTGACATGCATCACTACACCTCACTGACCTATGTGACCATAAAGTGGAACCAGGCCTTAGAACAAATTATACAGCAGCAGCAGCATCACTGGAGCTCATCACAAGGATATTGCTAATATGCTTTCCATTTCATTTGCGCCATTGTTTTGGGGAACTTTAATGGTGTTCTGTTACAGCCAAGTGCGATGACTTGCTAGTAGTCAATAATCAATTTGTGTCATCATAACCCTGAGGACAAAAGATTCAGTAAGCGGCAATTACACAAATGAGGCCAGCTGTGTTGAAGTCAATACATACAGACACAAGGGAAACCGTGAAGGAAGTTTTCTAATTAAGCTGTGAAAGTAACACAGTTGAGCTCTTTCTTTGATATGAAAAGACTCCAAATCCCATCTAACCCTAACTAGGCACGGCAGAACCAGAAGAAACTATGGTTCAGGCCAATGGAGCACCCGACGTGCACATCTTTTTCCTATCCTTTTTGCAGGAAAGAGGATCAATGAACTGTTGTATTAATTCGTTTGTGTACTTTCAGAAGTCTTGAATATGTTGAATGCATTGCACCCTGTGTACCAGATGACTGCTTGCCAATAACGGCATTGAATGTTTAGAAGAGCAAATGTAAGAGCTTCCGCGAGCTGAAAATAGGTTGGATTGCTGTTGCATAGCAATCGCTCATAGTTGTATAACATGTTTGTTTTGATAAAAATCCTGCAGATTTTTAGAGAGCTAACTCTCTCTCTCTCTCTGGGTTTATAGCGGCCACAGTGTTAGGCTAGACTAGTGACAAAGACAGGCTGTGCTGACTCATTTTTCCTTCCTCTCAGTTCACCAGCTTAATTCTGCAGTAATTCCACTGAAAGCTGTGGTGTCAGACTTCTCTGTCTGTCTTGTTCGCTGTCACTGTAGCCTGGCTGCCTTGAAGTTACATGCAGTTTCTGTCTCTGTGGTGATGGTGTGTGGATGTGGGGGGCTGATTCATGAGCCTGATTGAAATGGAGCATCACACCCCCCAGGAGGTCTTTATAAGCCCCTCTTCTCTGGCAGGAAAAGCCACAATCGGAAGGCTGTAAATCATAACAGAGATGATAGTGGTTTTCCTAAGATAGAACTGGGGAACAGGAGAGACATTGAAAGCCAGCCTATAAAGGCTTCATTCAAGCCCCTGGCAAAGACCTTCCATAGCCCCCCAAGTGCACCTGCCGCTGTCTAGGGGACCCATGAGGAACCAGAGAGTGAGGCATGGAGAGAGAAAGAGGACAAAATAACAAAAAACGCCAAGGGAGATGGACAGGGTCTTAGCGTGTAGCCATCGCTGGCCAGCAGAAGTGACTGTCCTTTGGGTTTGCCAGTCTGGCAGTAATGCCAGAGGAGGATGTGGACTGTAATTCAAGCAGAGTGAGTTATCATGCTACTGGATGCCTGCCCTCATATAACAGAAATATATTGAAAAGGCTTGAAACAGCACTCAGAAATCAAAAGCACAAATCCAAGAGTTATTGATATGTTATCCACAACTTATGGCGCCAGATGTTATTTTTCCTCAAAGCTTAGAACAGATAAAGCTTTGCGTAAAGCTGAGGAAGTGGAAATGATGACGAGGAAATTGTGTGAAAATAAAAATGCTCGCATCTTCCTGCAGGGAATCTTTTAACTGTGAAGTTTCTGCAGTCAGCATTACAATAAGACACTCAGAAATTTTATTCACACACACTGACCAGGAAATGATGAATGGAAGCAGTTTTTTTTTTTTTAATCATTGTTGAAAATAAGTCACAATTTGTCAAAAACTGGACCAATAAAACACTAATAGCTTGTTCTGATAAAAAAATATATCTAAAGAACTAGAACCAATTCTCACAGGCTTCATAGACAGATAAAGCTGGGTGTCATCTGCATAATTAAACTGCAGGCTATGCCTTCTAATAATAGTGTAATATAGCGTATTATGTCATTGTAAATTATTTTAATTTTGCTTTATGGTAAATTTCTATTAAGCTGATCATTTGACTAATTCTCAAAGTAATTACAAATCATCTTTTTATATCAGGGCAACAAACATATTATGTTTACAGTTAGCAGTAGCATAAAAGTCAGAAGAAACCATGAACATTTATAGAAACATTTATGGAAACATGTTATCCATTTCTCAAATCAAAGTTACACTTTACCTTTCCAGCGTGGATTAATCAGTGAACATTTCCATCTATTGAAGATATATTGCAAGATTGACAATGCACACAAACATTTATATTTGCACACTTACACTAATAAATGGCAAAATAGTAAACTGTGTAGCAGAGTGACAGCTCCATTTTGAGTGGAAATGTTCTTTTTTTCACCTGGAAAAACTCCAGCAGAACTGGTACATCCTTCACTTACATAAAAACAGTCATTCAGGCACACTCTCGGGGGTTTGCCACGAGGCATCCTGGGGAATGTAGGTCAGTGTAAGTTGAAGCTGAATAAAAGTACACAACAGCGAAACTTTTAATAGAAATGACTCTTGGTGGTGATAGTATGTGCTGCTCAGAAAATACAAATCTTGACATTATGCTTTTCATATTCTTTTAACCTCTTATCTTGTCATTATATTTTGTATTTTTAAAATCTTTTATTTTAGCAGCAGTTTCACAAAAATAAGTGGAATTATTAAAAACCCCTCATACTCTGAGCCTCTAAATAATAGAATATCTGATATTTTCCCACCTCTCTGCAGCTTTAAGAGACTATTGGTATTCAGAATCCTCATGAATAACTGTCTGATTACAAAGTGACGAGCAATAAAAGCGCCGTGAGCTTTAGTCAGAGGTGGCTGGGTCAAATTAGGATGCAAATTTAAACTAAACTTAATTCAATACATTAAGTACGCTCAGAGCAGTGAATCAGGGTTGATTTGGATATAGTATGCTTTCAAGCTTAGTGTGCGTTTGTGCTTTGGACCCATAATGATAAAACTTTGTGCTTATCCCCTTGGCATTTTTAGACATTTTTGTGATTCAATAAATGCGTACCTGATGCTTTATCAGATAAAGACTGTCCATTTTTGCAGAGATTTCACATTTGCTTATTTAGCTTTTTTCTGAATTACATTGAGAAAGTATGTGTACACCTAACCTTTATACCCATATTGTCACAGGCTGGGTCTCTGACCCAGCGCTCTGAGTTCATGTTTGTATTTGTCTCATTTTGTTATGTGATTTAGTTTGTGTTATTTCCTATCTGCCTTTAGTTTAGGCAGTTATTGTTCCTGGGTTTTCTATGTTTTGGGGTTTTGTATTTATTCATCACGTATTAGGTCTGTTAAGTTGTGTTGTCATGTTTAGTTTTAGTATTTCCTGTTTTATTTTGACAATGTCATGTGTTCTTTGTTCATTGTATTTAGCTTTCCTCTCCTGGTCCTGTCATTAGGTTTATGTCTGTCAGCTGTTCCCCCATGTGTCCCCACTTCCCCTGATCACCTCATGTCTGTATTTAAGCCTTTTGTTTTCTTCATGCCATTGTCGGTTCGTCTGTTTACCTCAGCCATAGTTCTAGTTTTCGTCTGTTAATTCCACGTTAGTCTTAGTCTGTTTATCTCACCAGAGTTACAGTTATAGTCTTAGTCTTTGCCTGTTATTTTCCACCTCAGTTATAGTTATAGTTTTTGGTCTTAGTACCTTTAGTGTTTTGTTTCTTAGTGTTTTGCCAGTTTAGTGTTTTGTTTCTTAGTGTTTTGCCGGTTTGTTTTGGTTTCCTGGTTTAACCCTGCCGTCATTTAAATAAAGCCTCACCTTTCTGTTAAACCTTACTACTCCTCATCGTCATCTGCTTTTGGGTCCTGTTTCCACACACATCGGCGCACCCCGCCGTGACACATATGTTATTGGCATTGATGTATCCTCAAATATTTCAGGGAAGACCTTAATCAGACTTGTAGAAACTGTATTGAGGAGCTTGCTTCCACTCAGCTGAAAGGTAATCAGTGAGGTCACCGATGTGGGGACAATTAAAACTGCACACTGAGCACTTTGAGTCCATCCAAAGGTATGGATGTGGAACAAATTACCAATATAGCATTTTAGATAATACCAAACAGATCTAAACAAAATGCTTTTGGATTGAGTCACCATCATTTACTCTTTTTAAGGTGCTCAGCTGAGATTATCAATGTTATACAATGTCAAGCTTTAATTAAAAAGGGTAGGCTGTATGTGTTACTAAATATTGGGGGGGGGTCATCAACAGTGATTCTTGTAGTGCTATTTAGAGGTGCTTTTCAGCCTGAGAGAAGACAATGAATTTGGCCCTGATTACTGATGTGCCTCTTAGTTTTCTCCATAATGGCCGCCTCAGGATTAGCAGACAGTGTCAGCCTGTATTTAACTGTAATAAAGCTTCATTTTGGCTGAGTGGCTGAGACTACTGCTCCCTACTGTCCACTGTGCTCTTTATGTGTTCCATTATGATGAAAAAGAAAGAGCTAGAGGGCAAAGCTCTGTTTAAAAAAGATAAGGATGTCACCATCAAACAAGGAACAATGTCAAAGATTTCCATTTTTGAGGAACTGACTTATATCTATCTATCTATCTATAGTTACTTTTGCAAGTATTAACACCACATAACAGTCATTGCATTTCTGTATAATCTCTTTAACATAATGGTTCTTAAAAGTAAGAACAAGAACTCATTTGTGTGTGTGAAACTCAAAAATTTAAAAGAAAAAACTGTTGTCATATGTAGTGGATGTGCTTCTAACACAGAGAGTTCACACAAAATTTGCGATTTAAATCGACATCAACTCAAGCTTCTATGTTGCCCCTCATGCAGACTCGTAGAATGTTACTACCGCAAAGAGATAGAAAGAGATACTATAAGAGAAATGCCCCTAAATGCCTGAGCATCTTATTTTGCAAAAAGAATGAAGCAAGACCTTAATGTCTTATAGACTATGTTACAGTTTTTCTCAGTCGCTTTGGTGCGTTTCTCAGAACACCATTAACATTTGCACAGCAGTTAGTGCATTTCCCAAAACAATTAGTGCAAACTGCAAAACCTAGTGGATAGCCTGCAAAAGCACGTCACATGCACAGAATTGATTATCCATACCTCAAAAGCAAGTATCCATGTCAATGAAACTGTCAGTGCCATCAAAATGAAAAGTCTTGACACCATCTTTATGAACAAGATAGTCAAAATGGCATTGTCATGTTTCCACTATGACAGTTTATAATTTCAGTGTTTCCCATTGCAAAAACAATTGGTGACACCTGAAAATGCTGACGACAGCACTATGGCCTACCTGTACAGCCATCTGAAATGTGCAGTAAAGTCACTGTAGATGTTATGGGAGTCTTGGGAGTAACTGAGACACTGAATACGTACGTTTCACATTTCCATTGTGTAGAAGTGTTTGTAATCCTACAGAATTGTGCAAAAGAAAAATATGCTACAGTCACTTGTGCACTGTAGAATACATGTAAACATAAAATCACCCATTTGGTAGAGCTGTGCACTAATGTGAACAATAAACAGCACATGTAACAGTACAGTAAATCATTCTGGCACATCCAGACGTTCCTGTCTGTCTGGCCACATATTTTCATCTACATCACAACAGATGTTATCCCTCGCAATGCAGCGAGGAAAGTATCTCCTGGAGTGGCGAATCCATCCTCTGCAGGACCCTGCTGTGATGTCGTCACATGCTGCATCCATGGCTGCTAGCAGGGCCATTTGCTCATGTGGATTTCATTTTTCTTGAGTACTCTGTCAATTGTTGAAATTGAAACAGATTCAATATTGCCAAATACCGTGTAATTCTCTATGACAGCGCTTTGTATGTCTCTCAGCTTTATTGCATTGTTTGCAATGACCATTGCACAAATGGCTTCTTCTTGCTGTGGGGTAAAAAGGGGCCCTCTTCCGCCTCCGCGAGGTTGTCTTACAATCCTATGTGGTGCAGAGTAAACTTTTTGTGAAATTGCAAATACAGTACAGTAACATGTGATGTGTCTGAGATGGCACAGTACAGTACAGTGTATTACTGTTTGCATACCTGTTTTCCCTACGGAATGTTTGAATGATTGAACTGACAGTAGTTCTTCAAATATTGGGTTGCACCCTTCGACCAGCCTCCTCCATGGTGAGGCCGTGATTGACAACATGGTCCACAATTGTAGCCCTTATTTCATTAGGAATCCGCCTATATCTGCCTCTTCTCCCTCTTCCCCTTCCTCCCCGCATCCTCACCCCTCTTCCACGGTGCTGACCTTCCATTTTGTGTCACAGAAGTGTAGAAATGGTACACACTAGCTCCTGCGCAGTTTATATATGCTTGCCAATTGGGGATTCACAGGATTCATCCATAATTGACAGTGAACAAGTTGTTTGTCATTGGTTACAACTTAAACTTTCACACGCCTCCTCATGAGTGACAGCTGTAATTCACCCGAGATCAATTGTTCAATTTCGGAGACATTTCCAGGAACAATGATACAGAAAGGTATAGGATTTGCTTGACAGATGGCCAATATTTGGCATGTGATAACTAGTTCAACAATTTTGTGTGTGATGACTCAAGCAATGGATGTATGACTATTAGTTTTATTGGGAACAACTATTCAGCATCCATAGGTATGATTACTTTTGACTGACATGACATAAGCAAATGGAAATGTCAGAAAGCAGCAGGGAAATGTATGGAAGCAACTGATTCATGTCCAAAATCATTTGCAGTTTGTTCATGCACACAACCCACATATCCCATCCCATCCTTCCTGCTTGCATTCCCTGGCGCTTGCTCCTAAAAGCAAGCTGCTATTCTAGGAGCAAGGTAACAATCAACATGGCCAAGATCGTTAGCCTCAGTTTTCCCTACGGGCCAGGCACAGAAAATAACTTTCTCTTTCCCTGGCATCTGCAGATACTGGGGTAAATGAAGACATACAGCCCCCAGGTCCAGCGGCCTGCTCAAGGTAACCTCTGCTGTCAGCACACATTTACAAATACCGCCTGTCGAGAGGAGGGAGGCACCAGGAAAACGGAAAATGATATGCCACCAAGGTAATGCCCCATGCTTGATAAATTATTAAATAAATACCAGAACCCACTCCCATTTCATTTCCATAAGTAAATTTGCACCTCAGGTTTCTCCAAACAAAAACCTGTGTACTTTCTGCAGGTGGCCAACACTTCTGAAAAATCCATACGATAGGTTGGGTCATGTATTAGAGCATTCCCTAGTTAGAAACAGAATCTTTTTTGGCAAATTAAGGTATTTCTGTATATTAAACTAAATAATATTAAACCCTAGCAATTTATCTCAATCTAAGTTCACTTCCTGGGAGTGTTTTAGATATTCTTCAAGAAACTGAAAGACTCGGAGAAGAGGCCAAAGAGGGATGAATGTGCAAGTTTCCTGCAATTGTGATGTAAATATAGAATATGTAAATGATAATTCATATATATTTCTCCACTAAATTTAAAAATACTATGTTAATATTAATTACACTTTTGCTTTTCCTCCTATGACAACTTAACATATTGCCACAGTGCGACTGCTCAGTGGTACAAAGAAGATAAAAATATAAGCAGTAATAAGGTCATAAAAGTTTTGTCTTTTTTCTCAGTTTTTCTTCTTACCTTCTTTTCTTTTGAAGCCCCAATGTGCATCCTCTCTCATTCCTGTATATGTGCATGTTCATATGACAACAAAGTACCTGCACTTACTGACAACACTTATCCTTGGGGAAGCTTACAAGACCTATTACTACTGCGTGCAAGGTCATTATTATCATACACAAGGCAGCAAGCAGCAGGCTCTGGCTGTAAGCTATGTTTTCAATATGTACTGAGTATATAAGGTGCAGACCATGTTGAACTTTACACTCCACATCTGCTCCAGTTGTTCATTCAGCCCTGTGTTCTTCTCAAGCCTGGGGCCTAAGAGTGCTTGACCTTGGGTGGAAACCTCCTTGCGCTGTGAGGAGTATTTACATCTTGACATTAGTTGCATCTCCTCTTGCATTCAGCTTATTATTCCAGCTGGATATCTAATAACATACTAGTGCATTTGTATTGGTGGCTTGCATTATATTCTGACCTGTGAGCTGGCACCTGTCTTTTATTGCTGAGATATTTGTACATGGGGAAATACCAAAATACTTGTGACTGCCCTGTTTGTCTACTGCTCTGTCTTCTCATGAATCCACCTTCCCTCTTTTTGCCACCACTCAACCATACCTATCCAGTCTCAGTGACACCCAGGTGTCCTTGCTGTACTTCCTGGTCAGGTGAGTTAACCTCTTTCTCCTTCCTAGGGTAGTTTGATGTTATCTGTGTACAGCAGATGGCTGATGGTCACCTCACAGCGGAATCGGTTTCCATATCTGCTCTTTTTGCTTGCTGAGGGAGCTGAAGACTATGCATCACATTTGTATCTTCTGCAGATGATGGTGCAGAATATACTGTGATATAGTCTGCACTTGAGTGCTGTCTTCCACAGTCCCCTTGATGAAGGTTATCAGTGCACTTTTTGCCTTGTATAGTTTCAAGTGCTCCAGTATCCATGTGTGGAGTCATAGGCTTTCTAGCAGTCAATCCAAGCAGTGTTCAGGTTGGCCTTCCTGGTCTTATAGTCTTGGTCTACAGCTCTGTTATCCAGTAGCTGGTGCTTTGGCCCAGTGGTGTTGTTTCTAATGCCATTCTGAGCATCATTCATGCGCCTAATACTCATCTTGGTTGCTATGATGATTGAGAGGAGCATACATGTTGTGGAGAGGCAGGTAATTGGTATTTAGATAGTAAGAAGGTGTTGTACCTTGGTAAGAATCATGAGCTAACTTTTTTATCATCTGTACTTCCAATGACTCTGAGTTTTGGTTTCATCTTTCCAAAGAAAGTTTTCTCTCTGGTCTGTATAGCCTCGATCTCACATGAGCATGAGAATACTTTTAAATTCTGCCATTATTTCTTAGCCTCTGAAAATGAGCACCCATGTATAAAAGTGGCTGTCATTCCAATTCCATTAATATAAGATTTTCTTTAATCCCTCTGCTGTGACAGTGCAAAATTTGAAAAACTGTGACAGTGTCTAAATACTTATGAACCTGAACCATTTCAGAACACTAACATTAAGCTAGGTAACACTGAGGGCAATTAGGTAAATAAAGGCAATTTAACAGGGAAGTCTCTTGGTTCTGGTCACCAAAAATTGTTTTCGTTTCTCAAATATAATTCAGTAATAGCTCTTTACTTTCACAGCCATCACATTACCACAAGGGAAATAAGTTTTAATACGGCCCTCTGGAGCAATATTTACAGACTACTGTCAATTAGACTATCCCCTGATTTAGAAAAAAAAGAAAGAGAGAGAAAGAGAGCATGAACTGAACGCCTCTATGAGCCCACTGTGTGTAGCGGTGTGTGAGAATCGCAGGGAGGAAGAACTACTTGTGAAATTTTGAAATGTTGAAGAAACGTTTTTGAGGAAAGTTCCTGTTAAAGTTTTAACACTGACTCTCCCATAGTTTTCCTGGCAGAAAAATGGGTCTGGGATGTGTTAATATTAATATTAACATTGGAGTCGCTCCAATGACATTTAAAGAAGAATACAAAATAAATCTGTATCACTATAAACATTAAAACTAAAGCTTTTCATCAGTAGCCTCAATTCTGTTAAGGAAAGTGAACTATATAGTTGAACTGCTTTCTCCAGTAACTTGGCTTTGGGTGAATAAATGAAAGAATAAATGGGACAAAATCGCCCGGAGAATTCTCATCAGAGGAAACATGTTTCAGCTCATTAACACTTGCGGCACACAAACTGTTTTCACTGTTGTACCACTGGCACAGACTGACCATTATGATTGCTAGGTCAAATTAAACAACCTATTGAACTTGCAATTATGTTCTTTTATGTTTGTTTTATATCCAACCGTTGGTCTTAACCACATATGTGACACTAAATTTCAACTGAAAGATTAAATGTGGTTTGAAAAACATCCTGTTACTGTCATTATTAGGATTTGCCATGTGTTTGCTCTTTAGAATTTACTTTTTAAAAAGATTAGATATTAATCTATGTCTGTATTATACCTTCTAATTATTTTTGATGGCATACATTGCAGATTCAAACAAAAAGTAAAGTGTTTACATCAGTCTGACCTGATTTGGCACTGCTAGCTGTAAGTATCTTGACTGATCATCGCACACAGTTTTGTTTCCTGTTTATCCTCCGAGCTAGAGGTTCATATTCATGCAGTTTTGGGCATTTTAACATTATTTCAATGCTACACACAGATAGCTTGAGGAATACCAAGGAGTTGAGTCGTGTAAGGGTGTTCTGGGTGACTAGTAAGCAGGTATACATTTATGAGATAACCACTAACCTCAGTATTTTGAAATTCAATTTGTCATTTAACTGTACTTGCTATTTTTGAAGGCAAATATTTTTTAGCCTGTGGATAAGTCAGACCAGACCATAAAGCTATATATACCAGTTACATAACATTACGAGCACTGACAGGTGAAGTGAATAACACTCTTTTCATCATGGCACCTGTTAGTGGGTGGATACATTAGGGATTTTGTCCTCAAAGTTGATATGTTAGAAATAAGGGAAATGGGCAAGTGTAAAGATTTGAGGGAATTTGACAAGGGGCAAACTCTGATGGCATCTACAAAACTGCAGCTCTTGTAGGGAGTTCACAGTCTGCAGTCTGCAGTCCATGGAAGGTACAGTGGTGAAACAGTGAGAGAGTCATGAGCGGGCACGATTCAGTGATGTACATGATGGAGCAAAGACTAGCCCGTGTGGTCCGATCCAACAGATGAGCAACTAGAGCTCAAATTGCCAAAAAAAAGTTAAAGGTAAATATAATCTATAGGTGTCAGGATACACAGTTCATCACATGTCTGTGTAGGTTCTCCATCATCCAGGTCATGGTAAGGCAAGGCAAGGCAAGGCAAGTTTATTTGTATAGCACAATTCAACAACAAGGTGATTCAAAGTGCTTGAACTACCAGGTGCCATGGTAGTTCAAGGAGCTTGGAAAGAAAGGAGCTGGAGTTCTTTAAGTTTCTTCAAGACATTTCAGCTCTTATCTGAGAAGCTTCTTCAGTTCTAAAACCGTCTTCAACTTCACACCTTGGCCCATGTGGTGAGATACTTGATCAATAGTCTTAAGGGACAACTCCTGCATAACTACACATCAAACAGGGTGTCCATGCTGACCTCTGTCCACCACCAAAAATGCTAATAATCATGAGCATCAGAACTGGAGACAATGACAGAAGGTGCCCTGGTTTGAATCTTGTTTTCTTTTACATTACATGGATGCCCATATGTGTGAGTCGCTTACCTGGTGAACACCTGGCACCAGGATGCACTGTGGGAAGAAGCCAAGCTGACAGAGGCAGTGTGATGCTTAGGGCACTGTTCTCCTGGGAAGATCCTGTCATCCAAGAGGATGTCACTTTCACATGCACCACCTACCTAAGGACTGTTGCAGTCCATGGAAACAGCATTCCCTGATGACTGTGGCCTCATTCAGCAGGATACTGTTCCCTATCATAAAAATGGTTTAAAGAGGAGCACAGCAATGAGTTTGAGGTGTTGACCTACCTGCCAAATTCCCCAGATCTCAGTTCAATCATGGGTCAGGGCAGATTTGGCAGCATTAGGACCAACAGAATATTAGGAAGGAAGGTGGTATGTTCTGATCAGTATATGTATCCACATGGAGGGTTACAGTTTTATCAGAGTGTACCAGTGTACCCTGTACTGGAGATGCAGGCTTCCTACCTGTTCTCCAGAGCCGAAGTGACAGTCAGCATGCAAGTGCGAGGCTAAATGGAGGACTGCATGCAAGCTTTTTCTTTTTCCTTCTACTTGTTTCATTTCACTGTGTATTGCTGTCTTCCTGTTGCTGTCGACATTCTGTCTTTCTTCCCGTCCTATCCCCTATATCGTCACCCCACATCTAACTGGCTTCCTCTCACCCTCCTCTCTCTCTGTCTGACAGCAGTAAGGCTCCTTTGGGAGGTAATTAGGAAAAGCTCAACAGAGACACACACAGCAGCTGCTGAAAACAAGGCTTTCAATCGCTTTTACTCTCTCTCTGCATTACAATAGCAAAAGGCCGGGAGTCAGGGGAAGAGGATGATGAGGGAGGGTGCGCGGGCACTACCAGGACATCTTTAGGGAACAATGTCTGGGAGAAAATGCTGCTTTGGTAATCCTAAATTTTTATGTGCTGAAGAACCAGGTATTTTTTTTTTAAATTACTTGTACCTGCGCTTGTGTCATTCCCTGTCTAGCACAATGGCAGCTTTGAAGTGAAGATGACACAAAAACTGAGAGTGTACAAAAGGAGACACATTTCAGTAATTTAGGACAGAGATGAAGTTGCTTTTCTTCCTTGAAGCAATTTGTTCACTTTTCAAAACTGCGTGTTATTGGCTCTAAGCCTTGTTCTCTGCAAGCTAGTAAACAAAACCATAGGATAAATCCTCAATAAAGGCACCTGATGGTTCTTCTCTCTTCAACAAACCTGCTGCCCTCTGGGCTGATTTCAAGTGTTTTCATCAAGCTGTATGGTCATTCTGTGCCCTCTCTGCACACTATGACTGACCTAGTTCAAATACTTCACTACTGAGAAACAGAAGAGGCTGTTGATGGTGTTGGTGACCATGAACCAAACTTTTAACCGTGCCAATCACAAACTTTACATTTTATAGATTTATAAGTCAAATGTCACTCCCCTTCACTCCACTCCTACATTTCACTGTTCCTGTCAAATAGAAGGCCAAAAGTTCCTGAATGCAATATTCCATAAATTTCCGGCCACATTCCATAACCACAAAATGATGGCTTAATCATACCACCCAGAACTGGATGGTTTTATACATTTCAATACAGGATGTGAAAATATGAAAACATTGGTCTCTGAGTAAAATTCTATTACAAGATCCAGACAGAACAGCGTGACTATTGCCATGCTAATGCAGTTGTGTAACCATTGCTATAGAGCTCAGTTCTCACATTAGCATGCAATATGCTCACTATGACAATCCTGACATGGTGACATTTAGCGGTTTTAGTTCATCACCATGTTAACATTTGCTAATTAGCTGTAAAGACAAAGAAATGCTGAAGCTAAAGGGGAAAACTGATGATGCTGGATGAAAAGTGATTACAGTTAAAGACAGGCACGACAGTCCAGTAGATACAGTCCAGTGGTTACTGGACATTTCACTTAACTACAAATCCCAGCATTGTGATATTGATATGTATTTTTCTATCCTTCCAGTAATGATTTTGAAGATTTTTTTTAATATAACTTAAATATTGACTTTTACTCAATAGAAGCTATTCAGTTTATTTTAGTAATCAGATAACAATAAGAGACTGTACTGTAGATGTGTAGCATGGAGGAGTAATATCAGAGCCTTGATAAAAGTGAACTTTGCTTTTGTAGTTTCTGCAGCAGCATTAATAACTAAATGTGCAAACCTCTTCATTGCCTGCAGATGCAAAGTCTGTTATTACAGAGGTGAGCATGGAGAGGGGGGAGTGCATGCGGTAGTTCCAGGAGGGTGCACCGCTGTGCATTTTAAACACAAGCATACATAAATGCTAATGATATAGACAAACACAAATATTTACATACACCTGTAGATGCAAAGTGCACTGGCAGTTCTGGACTTTTCACTCAGCAATTACCTCCCACTTAAGACTGTACATCTGAAATCTCATTCAGCATATCTTCAGTCCCTCACTGCTGAATTACATGCTTTGGATATGCAGTATGCTGCACATCATGCATTAGAGCCCTAAATTTCCAATAGAATCATTTCTTTTATTTCCCACACTGTGCTCTGAATAGTTCTTTCCACTCTTAAATTTTCTTTGAAGAACTTGCAGTAGCTAAGTGTAACTGTCTTTTGAAATACATGGGACTGAATTCGTAACATTTCCAAAACTGCAGATTTCTTTGCTTTTCTTTGCGAAGTGTATGTTACTTTAATGCTGACGGTTTGTTAAACGTGGCTAAAGATGGATGAGCGGTCATGCTGAAGCATACCAAGGGTGAACAGATAACTTTTCTGTGCTGCAAAGAGGATGGATGGATGGATGGATGGATGGATGGATGGATGGTCATTCTGTGGCACGGAATGAAAGAAAGGGCTGACGATCGATGACCCACCATCTCTGTGTGTGGACTTCAGGACAGGCAGGCCAGGCATGTCTGGACAAGCCAAAATCAGCAGCTTTTACCTTTGTACAAAGGCAAGTGAAGACAACCAATTTGGCTGGAAGATTTATTCAGTGGACACCAAGCATCCCGACATGACAGGACTTCCACTGCAGAGATCTAGAAAATATCTTTGCAGTTTCTGGAGAGAACTGATTATAAAAGAGAAGAAAAGAGAGTTGGCATCAGACTTGACGTTACAGGAGCAAGGAGCCCAATCATATATAAAGCACTCTAAGCACTGTGCTTTCAGAAGTCACTTATTTTTTTTAAAGCCAACACATTGCTTTTACTGCCTGTGAGATTCAAATTCAGAGAGCAAGTATTAAGAAAGCTTTGACAGTATAGTTTAAATGAGGTCATGCTTCAGATTCAAAAGGGTGGTATTCAGCAAAAACTCAAACTCCCGACAGTAAAGTATTGCAAACACTCCCTTCTCTCTGAGGATATTATTAATGTGCTTTTAAAAAAAGAAGGGGAAAAAAAGCAGCTTTATAATATTGCAAACTGACCAGTTGTGTACATTGTACATTCTCTTTTGGCTCTTGCTCAGATCAGAGAGGTGTTTAAATTATTTATGTAGAGATGTTCGTGCATTTGCATTGAGTGGTGATGCAGGAAGGATCGTGGGTGAGCTGTATACCGTACAGTGCGAGCTGTCTAGGTTCCAGGCTGATAAGCGCTAAAAAGAGTCTTTAGTAAGATGAAAGCTGCCTTCGGCCAGTGTGTAGATTGGGTTGACATCTCTCCAGTGGTGCAGACTTACTACAGCTGCCTTTTAGCTGCCTTTAATAATCCAAGCGGTAGCTCGGAAACAGCCCTGCAAATCCTGCTCTGTACGTGTTGACACAGTGGGCTCAATGGCAGTCATCTCATAACCAATCCATAAAGCTTGAAATGCTCCCATTCACTTAGGTGATGCAGTACCTCTCAGGGAGATGTTAGTGCAGGTGAATTTAAAAGGTTCAGTGTTACAGGCTCAAGGGATGGCGTTACCACCAAAGAACTAAATTACTTATTTGTGTTTTCAAAGCCCCTTAAAGAGCAAATCTAGGATAACAATTTTCTCTGCAGTGTTTTTGATCTCTGGGGTGCTCACATAGTCTCTGTGGTTCACAGCAACTAAATTACAATGCGTTTGGTATAGTACAGGAGCACAAAGCTGATACACCTCTGTCAGTAATCATTTGTACATTATGAGCAGGGAGCCGCTTCACTGGATCCAAGCTATTGGGGGGAAAGTGCCAAATCATTAAGTTATTTAATAGTTCATTGAGTCTCTACAGTTGGCTGCTAATTAAACAACATTCGATCAGTGTGAATAGGGAGAGGCAGTGGATGACATTAAGTAGATGAGGTGGTCTTAACCCCTGCAAACTGCTAGGATCAACTGATTGGCAATTAATGTTCTCGCCGGCTGCCGCTGATGAAACCTCCTGAAGTGACTTTGAAAGCTCAAACTTTCCAGCAACACTGATGCCAGAGCTTCCAGTATTTCTCATACTGGGACGGTACTGTTCTCTCTGCCATCACGACTTTATGTTAATCCTGTGCTTTTGGACTCCAAAAGTGCTGCTTTTTTCCGTCTTTTTCTCAACTGATTTAAACTGATGTTTATTGGGAACAGCAGTTCACTGCATTTCATTATATTCATGCAAGTGAGAGTAAACTACAAACACTTCTCACTTGTTTCTTGATTACTCCAGAGAACATTTTTTTAACCTTCAAAACTGTATAAAATGCAGGTTTTGGAGTTGTGGCTCAAGGTGAGATAGTGGTTTGGATTCACTCAGTAAATAGAAGAAATACCAAAGACCAGGTTAGCGATGTTGTGTCACAGTCAGAAGGTCCTGACTTTGACTCCACCATCTGGCCAGAGCTTTTCCGTGTGGAATTTCCATGTTCTCCCTGTGTCTGGGTTCCTTCCGGGGTACTTTGGCTTCTTACCACAGTCCAAAGACATGCAGTTAGTGGGATTAGGTTAGGCAATTCTCTTGGCGACCTATCCACGGTGTAACCTGCATTTATGGTACCTGTATAGGTGCCAGTCCCCCTGCAATCCTGAATTAGATAAGTAGAAGAAAATGGATGGGTGGATGGATAGACCAAAGCCAAAGTCATTCAGTAAATATAAAAAACTCTTTGTTTTGCTGACCCATAGAATAAAGAATCAGTGGATGATTCTTTATTCTTCCATCATTTTCAATCAACACAGAAACTGGGGCAGTCGACGGTAGGAGTGGTTCACCTTAAGTAAGAAATGTTAGACTTTCAGAGGCGTTATTTCATTTTGGCAGTGTGTAATAATTACAATTAAAGTCACATTTTCACTATTTTGATTTTCATATTAATATATTTAGGGAGGTAGAAAAGCTGTGGTGGATTCTTAATGAACTAAACTGGTTGGTGGATAGAAGAACTGGAATTAGAGAATAGTTCCAGGCTACCGCAGTAATCGTGCAATATCCGGTGCCGAAATGAGAGTGGGTTGTCATGAGTAGGCTTACTTGCAGACCTTGTAAGGTCAACAAGGCTTTAAGGCTTTAATCAGCACTGAGATCATACAGGTATCGAAGGCCTAAACAACTGAGAAGCTACATGTCTTATAAATGTCTGAAAGAGAAAGCCAAAGGGTTTCAGAGGAATCTTGCCCTCCTGAAGGCGCCCACACACTGTGGGATTTCAGCAGTTTTATACATTCATCGTAACCCCTCATGGATCTAATAAAATTTACGTACCAAAGTTCAGCTGAGTTCTGATCCTGGCTTAGGACACACAGATGCTATTCCCCTATAACTTTTTCCATGCTACATCCTCCTTGGTGTTGTCATGACAACAGACACATACCTTTGCACATTTTATCTCCATCTAGTCTGTTTGAATGTGTTTTATTTATTTATCATTTAGTGTTGATGTCATGCTGACCACTCTGCCAGTTCATGCTGCATTGCCTTTGATTAGTTAATAAATGTAGCAGCAATCAGTGTACACTGACACGCTACACCATCTTTGGTTGTAAAGCTGTTACAGCATCCAACTTCAGTTCTATGACTCCTTTATGGTTTTGGTTATAGTTCATATTAGGAACAACACTGCACAGTGTCTACCAGGCTCACAGTTAGCTAAATGGGATCGTATAGACATCTATTACCTGTATTTTCTATGAGAATTGATTGGTTAGATCACTATTTGGTATTTTGAAGCACTTGTTATTTCCACTATAACCCGCTCAGCAGCACGTCATGTGCACCACGGCGAAGAAGTTTCCCCCCAAACCCCAGATCCCACCTTGTAGCACCAGCTAAAGCCTCGGGCTGTGAAGCAACATTTCCTTCTCTCAAAATAAAAGAGAAATAACTGCTCCTCAGATCAACACATTGAACTATTTCCTCATCAGGAAAATGCTATGCTTATAATTTCCTTGCCTGCCTTCCGCAAGCCAATCAGCCGTTTTGTGTGTGTGGTTTAAATCTCACTGCTCTTCTGTCATTCTGCCTTTCAGACTCTCATTTGTGTGACCTCCACCTCGCCAACTCCCCCTCATCATGACATCCACCTGGTTCATCTCAGCCACCACCAGCGTATATAGTCCACTTTGTTATTATCACCAAAGAATTTGTTATTCAAACTAAAGTATGTTCGATTCTTTCAATTATTCGCTCGTCAAATGGAATCATTCAAAACATTACTGTTTATTTTACTGTTTATTTTACTGTTTATTTTCATGTGTGTTTATGGCACCAATGCTAAGAACACAACGCGGCACAAAAATAAAATGCTTCAGTTTAGGAAACCTTGTGGTTTGGGTTAAAATGGCTATTTCATTGTCAGACTTTTTGTTGAAGCTACATACTTTACACATACTGTACCCAATTGTTGCTGTTTGCTAGTCTGAAAAAATGAATTCTTATAGCACAGCAGTAGGGGGAGGACTAACATGATGATTTTGCTGGTCATTATGATATGTTTGAACCTCAAAAATAGATGCTTCCACATGAAAATGTGTGAATATACACCACCCTAAACCTGTCCAGGACGGACGGTGGAAATCTGACATTTGGAATCATTTCATTTTTATCAAGGCTTCTATAATAATTAGCTGATCTTAGTTGGTACCCAGCCGGTCCGAGCAGTCACATAGCCGTGAAACTGTTTAGATGCAACACTATACCAAAAAAAGAAAATATTAAAAAAGCATAGCATTTTCAGACACACACACTCGGCTGGAAGATTATCATCGCTGCAATGATGCACAATAACAGCAGAACTGAGGCTGTGAAAGAAATGAAAAATTCTGAGCGCTGGGCCTGATCCTCAGGAGGGCTGCTGCTGTATTGATCACACGCAGAAAAGTCCCATGAAAACAACTCAAAGGTCAAGCTGGCGGGACTCTGTCTACAAAATATGAAAATCTCCAACTTATCTGTGATTATAATCACAGTGTGCCACCTCATCTGTTGCCTGGAGGCAATTAGCATCTGGATGGGAATATGTCAGATGGCGCAAATTAATCGCATAATGGAACATAATACTGGAATAATGGAAATACTTACACTCACACATGCAGCTGACAGACAGGGAGATTTGTTTTGTCTTTTCACTGCTTGTCATGTTCATCCCCATGAAGCTGTATAAAACATCAGAGTCATTTATAATACGAAAAAAACGGATTTTCCAAACACACTTACATTATCTGCATGTTTACATGACTTCCTGTTTGCTTGACTCATCCACTTACAGCCTTCCTTATGCACAAATGCAGCCTTATGGATTTCTTGCGGTAGTGTGCATAAATTCAGTTTGCTTAATTCCATCATCCCTTCAGTGGCTGCGACTCTCATCAGGAGGTAATGTTACAGTGAATAAAACTGACAGGAAGGCTTTTGGCTCCTAGCAAAGTGCAACTTTTCTTTTCCTCTGTCACTAAAATATTAACATCAGAATCAGCTTTGATCTTGTTTAACCCCTTTAATTTGAAATTGAGGTCACATGTGTACTACTTGGATGTTTTTTTGTTTCTTTTTTAAAATGAATGACCGCCGCAGTTTTATAGTTGACGGGGGTTTAAGTTTTACTGATTTGTAAAGGCAACCTTTCGGTACAATATAGGTAACACAATTACATAGATAGCAAACCTGTGACCCTAACCTGTCTGCTTGGGTAACAGAGAAAAATTAAACGTGTTAAATGTGTACAGTGCAAACTTTTTAAGTCTATTTCAAGTGATTTCATTCTCGCTGTCACTCCTACCTCTTTGATTATTCACCTGCAAGACTGAAAGAGAATTCAGCCAGAGTAAAAGAAGTCATCTTCTATCAGCTGAAAGAAAACGAGTCACAGATGGCAGACAATGACTATAGCGGGAGCTCTCTCAGTCGGCCCTATTCTTCCCTGCTGCCTGTGTTGTTAGCTGGATTCCTTACCCGCGGTTCTGGCATTCAGAGGCACTGGGCTGTGAGAAGGCAATCAAGGCTGCGCGTGGACGAGAGAAGAGGGACATCGGGGCAGTTAGGAAAGTGGGCTGTGCCCCGGAGACAGATAGGAAAAGGCGGATCTGGGCTTTCCTGAAGTCAATCTGTGTTCGCTCAAGAGGAGAGAGTGGAGGGGGATGCGTTCTCAGCGAGGGAAGAGGATATCACCTCAGGCCATTCTGCCGCTGCTCAAGCCTTTTAATAAACATTTAACATTCACAGAGAGAAAAATCAATACCCACAGGAGGTGACTTCCCTCTGTTACTATGAGCTGCCGCTAACTGCTAGGAACATGTTTAAGAGTGTGGATGAACAGGTGGTAGCAGCATGGGAATACCAGTGGAATGCATAGATTAGATTTATTACGGCATATTCCAACACTGACGTTTAAAAGAATGCCCAAGTATATGCTTTTATTTTATGTGCATATAAGAAAACAAGGCATTCAATAATATTTACTGATTTTCTCACTGTGAATTTTGCATTACCCAAATGAGGGCGGAGCATTGACAATGATTAATGGCATGAAATTATGAATAACAGATAAGCATTTCAAAATTTCCCCCAAAACATCTCCAGCTCTGTTGAATAATCTTTATGAAATAATGCTTAACACGAGGTTTCAAGTGATAGTCTACATTGCTGAGCCTCTGACTTTTCATCTAGTGCCACCAACAGGTTGGCATTTTAGCTGAGAGTGTGATGTCTTCACAGCTGAGTGACTTGCCAATTTATTCAGACATTCTTCTCCTGCTCAGCGTAACTTTTTAACGACACTGATGAGCCTGTAACTTTTCATCAAGATTCATTACCAGGTCAGAATTGCACTTTGTCAATTTCTTTGATTTATGACCAAATACTTGCAAAACAACTGAAATTTCCATGCTCAGACTCAGAAATACTTTGTAGCTTTATTACTTTTTGTAGAAAGCCATCATTAGCTGTAACTGGATATGCTTAATCACTATATGTTGCCTGTGCAGAAGGGCTGTGCTTATATTGAGGGTTTGTAGAAACAATAGCAGTGGGCAACAGTACAGTCATAAGAAAGATGATTACACTAGTTTATTTTTAACTAACTAGTGTCACAGCTAATAACTCAGAGGAAAATAAGGAAAATTTCCCGTTTGTGTTTGGTTTTTTTAGATAGATAGATAGATTAGTTCTTATTTAGTGCAAACACTACAGTTTAGTTGTCCCCGCCCTCCTTTGCCCTCCTGTTGCCCCCAACAGTTTGATGACATGTGGGTCAAAGGAGTTTTTAGGTCTGTTGGTCCTAAGCAGACTCCTCTGGTTATTTATGATCATATGCAGAGGATGCCCAGCATTGTCCATAATGTCTAGCAGTTTTTTAAATGACCTCTTCTTTGCCACTGTCACCAGAGTGTCCAGTTTCATGCCTTGCTGAGTAGTTTTTCCAGCCTGGATGAGTCTCTCTTTGCTGCACTGCTCCCCCAGCACACCACAGCATAGAAAAGTACACCAGCAACCACCGACTGATAGAACATCCACACATTATATGATCTGACCCATCAGTCTTCTTGGAAACTTTATTTCTTCAAGATGATGAGAAGAGAAAGTGGGCAGCGGGCAATTTTGGAGGTAGGCTGTAGCCTGTGTGCTGTTTTCTACTGGCTTAAACAAATCATAACATTAAATTTTGATTGAGTGAGCAAGGTGCACATTTGGATTTCATGAGCCTATAGCTGCTGCCAACTTGGCTGTACACATAAGAACAGAATCTGTTCTGTTTTTCTATGGTATACATGGAATTCGTGCTGGTGCTGTGCATCTGTGAAGCTGGAGGAAATGCGGTATTTTTATCAAGGACAGTCTGCCAAAGTCTGTTCTTTTTTAGTGTGCATTTTTGGAATTTTGGTGACTCACCATGAACGTGACTGAACCTGACTGAGTTGGGACCACAAGCACAGAAGGGGGTATGACAGGGAAGATCAAGGGGATGGTGCAATTCTGATTTAAGCTGCAGCTCTTCCTCAGAATACCAAGTAGTTATTTTGATTTTTTTATATGATATGTTGTGGGAACAATATAATCATATAAGAAACATGATAGTTGAGTATAGCGGCATTTATTTATTTGATATTTTTTGCAAGATGTTAGAAAATTTTCTTGTATCTATGATCGGTTTCAATGAGATATATTCATTTGCTTTTACCATTTACTTTTTCTTTATTTCATTTTTTACTGAAATGCTTCATTTTATAAATTCATTTCTTTTTGAGCTAGTTCTTGTTAGATTGTGCCACTTCACGTTTACTCAAATGGCTCAGCTTGAGCTGATAACTGCAGCTACCCTTGAAACAGTAAAAGAACCCCAAACCACCACAAACCATGACTAGTTGCATCATTTATAGGCATTCACAAGCTTTCTTTTTCGATCTAAATGAAACCACACGTGTATTTAGCTAAGAGATCATCAGGACTTTTTTTGGAGTAACTTGTATTACTAGGCAATTTTTCAAAGAGAATCAAATAATGTCAAAAATAATAAATCAATTTACACTTTTTCACATGACTGTACTCCATTTCTTAGACTCAACACACCCAGCAGTTTAGAAGTAGCACACTGCTTGCTCCTGCTATTTCAGCTCATTATTTTGAGTGCGCAGTAATTACTGAAGGCTAGTAAGATGAATGCATCAAGATTCTCTCATCACATCTTTCATATGTGTTATTGTGGCTGGTGGTAAGAAGGAAAGTTTCAAAGAGGTTTCAGAAAGAAAAATCAACATGAAACAATAAAAGGGAGTGTTAAGATTCAAAAATTGAGAAAGGGTACAAGAGGTGATCGAAAAATAACCACACTGGTCCGGCCGGGTGAAGTCAAACGAAGATTTTAATTCACGTGGGAAGATCACTGGAAACAGCAATTGATCTTCGACTTACTAAGGCACAAACAATTATTTTATAACATCAGGGTTTGTTTACTGACGCCCCTTCATGCGTCACCGGTACATTTTATACATAGATCAGATCAACATCACCATGACTTTTCACCCAGAAACTCATCTTCTATTTTCATGGCTTGTACTTTCTGTTCTTGTCTCAAAGTGGATTGTTCCTCTTTCTTGTCGAGACATAACTAATCTCTCCTCTAAATAAGTCTAACTAATTTGTGTGTATGTGTTGACCTCACATGCTCTTTGTGTCACCTCTTCACCTCCTACTGTCTGTGTCTCGTCCTCAAATGCTCTTTCTCAATTCACTAGACCAGAAGCTCACTGAGACTATGTGTATGTCTTCTACTAAATAAATGTTTTAACCAAGAACCTCTACTAAAACCTTAATATAAAATGACCTGATATAAGTGTTTTGTAAGCATGTATTGCAATTCCTTCTATGTTCTAGTTTTCCCTCAGCATGTATCACCTAGACACTCTCACTAGATGAAGCTCAAAACCATTAATGAACCTGAACATCAACTCAAATAAGCACAGATATGCAATATGTATAAAATAGTTATAACTGCACCTGAAATACAAAGTTAACATCATCATAAACATCTTAAGGCCATCTTAAAGCTATCTGTTACATTGTTAAAGCAATGATCATACTGCAGATTATATTATGCTGGTCAAATACTTTTCTGTTCATCCCCACAGGAGACAGACACGTTCCTCTCATCCCAACTGGAAATCCTGCCACTGCTGACAGGTTCAGTAAAATAAACCTTGTGAAGGCTATGGTCAAATATCAGCTTTTGGACATTCAAGGCGAATTTATTTTCCTATATCAACCCAACATCACTTCAGTTTATGTGCAAGACCACTTCTAAATGTCAAGAGACATTTTTTTGAAGGCCTCTATTGAATTTTACTTGGCGTTTACACAGCCTGAGTATTAGATTATTTAAAGGGGACTTCTTAATGTCAGTGGACGAAGAGAGAGTTAGTAGAAGAATTTACAGGAACACTTTAAAAACCAAACACTGTGCCCTTGGTACAACATCTCTCAGAGAGAGAAAGTTTTTTCAAGACACATACACTATACAGTGGGGCAAAAAAGTATTTAGTCAGCCACCGATTGTGCAAGTTCCCCCACCTAAAATGATGACAGAGGTCAGTAATTTGCACCAGAGGTACACTTCAACTGTGAGAGACAGAATGTGAAAAAAAAATCCATGAATCCACATGGTAGGATTTGTAAAGAATTTATTTGTAAATCAGGGTGGAAAATAAGTATTTGGTCAATAACAAAAATACAACTCAATACTTTGTAACATAACCTTTGTTGGCAATAACAGAAGTCAAACGTTTACTATAGGTCTTTACCAGGTTTGCACACACAGTAGCTGGTATTTTGGCCCATTCCTCCATGCAGATCTTCTCGAGAGCAGTGATGTTTTGGGGCTGTCGCCGAGCAACACGGACTTTCAACTCCCGCCACAGATTTTCTATGGGGTTGAGGTCTGGAGACTGGCTAGGCCACTCCAGGACTTTCAAATGCTTCTTACGGAGCCACTCCTTTGTTGCCCGGGCGGTGTGTTTTGGATCATTGTCATGTTGGAAGACCCAGCCTCGTTTCATCTTCAAAGTTCTCACTGATGGAAGGAGGTTTTGGCTCAAAATCTCACGATACATGGCCCCATTCATTCTGTCCTTAACACGGATCAGTCGTCCTGTCCCCTTGGCAGAAAAAAAGCCCCATAGCATGATGTTTCCACCCCCATGCTTCACAGTAGGTATGGTGTTCTTGGGATGCAACTCAGTATTCTTCTTCCTCCAAACACGACGAGTTGAGTTTATACCAAAAAGTTCTACTTTGGTTTCATCTGACCACATGACATTCTCCCAATCCTCTGCTGTATCATCCATGTGCTCTCTGGCAAACTTCAGACGGGCCTGGACATGCACTGGCTTCAGCAGCGGAACACGTCTGGCACTGCGGGATTTGATTCCCTGCCGTTGTAGTGTGTTACTGATGGTGACCTTTGTTACTTTGGTCCCAGCTCTCTGCAGGTCTTTCACCAGGTCCCCCCATGTGGTTCTGGGATCTTTGCTCACCGTTCTCATGATCATTTTGACCCCACGGGATGAGATCTTGCGTGGAGCCCCAGATCGAGGGAGATTATCAGTGGTCTTGTATGTCTTCCATTTTCTGATGATTGCTCCCACAGTTGATTTTTTCACACCAAGCTGCTTGCCTATTGTAGATTCACTCTTCCCAGTCTGGTGCAGGTCTACAATACTTTTCCTGGTGTCCTTCGAAAGCTCTTTGGTCTTGGTCATGGCGGAGTTTGGAGTCTGACTGTTTGAGGCTGTGGACAGGTGTCTTTTATACAGATGATGAGTTCAAACAGGTGCCATTCATACAGGTAACGAGTGGGGGACAGAAAAGCTTCTTACAGAGGACGTTACAGGTCTGTGAGAGCCAGAGATTTTCCTTGTTTGAGGTGACCAAATACTTATTTTCCACCCTAATTTACGAATAAATTCTTTACAAATCCTACCATGTGGATTCATGGATTTTTTTTTCACATTCTGTCTCTCACAGTTGAAGTGTACCTCTGGTGCAAATTACTGACCTCTGTCATCATTTTAAGTGGGGGAACTTGCACAATCGGTGGCTGACTAAATACTTTTTTGCCCCACTGTATTGCCAAAAGTATTCGCCTCTCTGCCTTCACAGGCATATAGGCTTGAGTGACATTCCAGTGTTAGACACTGATGGCAGTCTCTGCTCTGATTCATCCCAAAGGTGCTACGTCGGGTTGAGGTCAGGACTCTGCACAGGCCAGTCAAGTTCTTCCACACCCATGGCCATGGAAGTGATTGGAAAACCTGAATTAAATGATTTGGATAAGCAATATAGTGTGTGTGTTTTGACTTGATTAGACAGTATTTGGGGTTTGACATTTAAATGAAAATTATAAAACCATATAATTAATAATTACAGAAGTCGCATTTCTATTGGTATTTGTGTCGAGATGTGCCTTGTTTAATAAATATATGAGCTATTTATTTAATTAAACATTTACATCTTTTGTCATGATGTGTTTCCTTTATATCAAGTAGAATGTATTGTGTAAGATATATATTTAAACCAGAACGTACAATACATGACCATTGTTTTAATTCTTTTAATGTTTAATTTAATTTTTACATTTCACTGTTAGCGAATTTTGACAAATGACTGTCATGGTCTTGTTTTTAAAGTATTTTTTAAGTTTTGATACATTTTTATTAAGTCTTGACCCATCGAGACATGGAGACCACTAGATCCCTGTAAGTGTGCTGTGGTAACCTGGCACCAAGATGTTTAAGTCCTGTAAGTTGTGAGGTGCGGCCGTATGGATCGGACATGTATATCGGACATATTTCACAATTCAACACCTCATTTGTTGTGTTCCTCAAATTATCCTGCTGAAAGAGGCCACAGTCGTCAGGGAATACTGTTTCCGTGAAAGGGTGTACATGGTCTGCAGTAATGCTCAGGTAGGTGGTGCATGTCAAAGAACACCACACACATGGATGGCAGGATCCATGGTTTCCCAGCAGAACACTGTCCAAAGCATCACACTGCCTCCACCAGTTTGCTTTTTTCCTATAGTCGATGTTCCTCAGGTAAGTGATGCACACACGATGCAAGAAGTCTAGTCGCTTTCTTTCAAAGCTCCTTGAACTACCATGACCTGGATGATGGAGACCTGTAATGCACTTTGTATTCTGACACCTTTATATCAGAACCAGCATTAAGTTTTTGGCAATTTTAGCTTCAGTAGCTCATCTGTTGGATTGGACCACATGGGTTAGTCCCCACGTGCATCAGTGAGCCTTGACTGCCCATGACCGTTTTGTTGGTTTACCACTGTTCCTTCCTTGGACCACTTTTCATAGATACTGATCACTGCAGACCGGAAATACCCCACAATAGCTGCAGTTTTGGAGATGTTCTGACCCAGTGGTCTAGTGCCCATATCAAAATCATGTAATCAAACTCTCTGAAATCCTTACCTTTGCCCATTTTTCCTGCTTGTAACACATCAACTTTCAGGACAAAATGTTCACTTGCACTCTGATATATCCCACCCACTAACAGGTGCCATGATGTACAGGGTGGGCCATTTATATGGATACACCGTAATAACATGGGAATTTTTGGTGATATTAAAGTCCTGTTTGTGGCACATTAGTATATGTGAGGGGGCAAACTCCTCAAGATGGGTGGTGACCATGGTGGCCATTTAGAAGTCGGCCATCTTGGATACAACTTTTGTTTTTTCAATAGGAAGAGGGCCATGTGACACATCAAACTTAGTGGTAATGTCACAAGAAAAACAATGGTGTGCTTGGTTTCAACATAACTTTATTCTGTCATGAGTTAGTTTTTCCTTTTGGCTTTCCTCCCCTTTATCTTCCCTGCTTAGTTCTTATGTCCTTGTCTAGTCTCGTGTTTTTTTGTATTACTTTTCCCTGGAACACTCTCTCACAGTCTGTTTCTAAAACCTAAAGAGAATTATGGATTTGATCAACTGGTCTCTGAATGCTATTGACACCCTTTTCTCAACGAGAAGTCTGGGCTCGGGAGAGCCCGAGTGCCCTGGAGGGACTTTCCCTGCCGGATGGACAGGTGGCAGGAATGGAGGGTAGTGTGCCTGGCGGGACTGTTGATCGAGGACGCTGAAGATATCTACCTATTCGGAACCATGATAACAGGGTTCTTGCTGATCGGTGCTGGCTTGGCCCTGGCTTATAGGAGAATTAAGAAAGCGGAACTGGTTAATCAAACCCCCCCAAAGCTGCCCGCTGGGATTGAAACGATGGGATGAGGCGCGACTTCTCAGAACGGGAAGGACACTGTCTCAGCTGAACTATGGACACGCACACACATACATATACTGATACTGATAAGCACTCACTGACGCATCACCCTCCCTACCCCGGATCCAACGCCACCTCCAACGCTTACCTCCCCTCTGATGTGGACGTCGGGTCAGCTGGAGGCGCAGTCGAAGATTGCAGCGGTCCCAGATCAGATGTACACACTGGAACACTTTCCCATGTTGCTGTCTGTGTTTATTGTGCTATGGTGTGTTGATATCTGTGCATTCATGTATTATCCTTTTGTGTTACACATTTCGATGTTTTTTTCCTCGCTACCTAGCCTGACCTGTCTCCCCAATGTGATGTTTGTGTATTGTATGTAAGTACGGTCGGCAAGGTCTGTCATCTCGGTTGTGGGCAAAAGACCTGCAACTGACAAATGAAGGCTATCTCATCATCATCTCATCAAAAGTTTCTCTTTGTTCACAGCCATTTACATGTCAAAGAGGTTAACACGTGAGGAGCGGATTGAAATTGTGTTGATATCTGGTGAACGCAGTAACCGGGTCATTGCAGCAGATTTCAATGCAAGACACCCTACGTGACCACCCATCTCCCATGCTACAGTTAGCAAACTGCTTGCTAAGTTTTGTGAAACTGGTTCAGTGTTGGATTTGCCAAAATGTGGACGCAAGAAAACTGTCACTAATGAAGAAACATCAGTCCTAGCTTCATTCAGCAAGAGCCCACAGCGTAGCACTCGCTGCATGTCACTGTAGAGTGGCATTAGTCGGTACAACTAATGGACCCACTATCGGTACAACAATAGTGGGTCCATTCTTCATCAATGGAAACCTCAAGGCCACTGGATATTTGAAATTGCTACATGATGATGTGTTTCCCTCTTTATGCACTGAAGCAGGCACGTTCCCTGAGTTTTTCCAGCAAGCTGGTGCACCACCACATTATGGGTGCCAGGTCCGAGCATTCCTAGATGAACAGTTTCCTGGAAAGTGGATTGGTTGTCGTCGGCCAGCTGAATGGCCCCCAAGGTCTCCCGATCTGACCCCCTTAGACTTTTATCTTTGGGGTCATCTGAAGGCAATTGTCTATGGTGTGAAGATACGAGATGTGCAGCACCTGAAACTACGGATACTGGATGCCTGTGCTGGCATTTCTCCTGCGGTGTTGCTATCAGTGTGTGAAGAGTGGGAGAAGAGGGTTGCACTGACAATCCAACACAATGGGCAGCACATTGATCACATTTTATAAGTGGTCAGAAACTTGTAAATAACTCATGAGAGAATAAAGTTACGTTGAAACCAAGCACACCATTGTTTTTCTTGTGAATAAAGTTTGATGTGTCACATGGCCCTCTTCCTATTGAAAAAACAAAAGTTGTATCCAAGATGGCCCACTTCTAAATGGCCACCATGGTCACCACCCATCTTGAGGAGTTTGCCCCCTCACATATACTAATGTGCCACAAACAGGACTTTAATATCACCAAAAATTCCCATGTTATTACGGTGTATCCATATAAATGGCCCACCCTGTACATCATGGCACCTGTTAGTGGGTGGGATATATCAGAGTGCAAGTGAACATTTTGTCCTGAAAGTTGATGTGTTACAAGCAGGAAAAATGGGCAAAGGTAAGGATTTCAGAGAGTTTGATTACATGATTTTGATATGGGCACTAGACCACTGGGTCAGAACATCTCCAAAACTGCAGCTATTGTGGGGTATTTCCGGTCTGCAGTGATCAGTATCTATGAAAAGTGGTCCAAGGAAGGAACAGTGGTTTAGTATATGTGAGTTTGCCCCCTCACATATACTAATGTGCCACAAACAGGACTTGTTATTACAGGACCATGTTATTACGGTGTATCCATATAAATGGCCCACCCTGTAGTGATAATCAGTGTTATTCCCTTCACCTCCCATAATATTATGGCTGATCGGTGTATATCTCTGCTCATGCCTCAAATGAAAAAGAATTGATTAGTGATCACTGATTTGATTAGCGATCCATAAAGTAATTTATTTGCACCAACAAGTGTTTTTTTTTTTTGTTTTTTGTTTTGTTCCATGAGGCAGCTGTCCAGGAACTGAGGCGCTGTCAGATTAAAAGCTCTGCCAAACAGGCGGACCGGACAGCTGCCTAGATGCGTTCGGTGTCTGCTACGATTAACAGTCACACAGTACAATACACACAGTTCTATTCATGGTTCATTAAATGGAAATCAATATCAATATACTGTGGCTTTATGTAAGACAGTGGCTACAAACTGCCAGCATTTTCTTTGTCATGTACTGTACGTGACTGTTTCTTATTTAGTACTTCTGTGTGTTTGTGCATTTTTCTCTGTGTGTGCAAGTACCAGCAAGACAGAATACCCCAGCTCAGCAGTGCAAGTAGTGTGTGATAAAGCTGTCCTATCAGCCAGCAAGTCGGCAGTTATTGCGTCCGTTCCGCATCTGTGAGCTCCCTCCTTAAACTCAGCAAAGAAACTCTTGGAGGAGCCATTTGCGAGGAATTGAATCAGTCTTTGGAACACAGAGTGGCCTGGCACCACCAAGGATTAAAGGGAAAAAAAAGTGAAGCTGTTTCAATTCACTTGGGAACTTTTGCATATACTGTCTCACTGTATCATATACAGGTAGCGTTTTACAGGCTTGCCGCAGAGACAGAGAAGGAGTGAGCTCATGAATGTTTAATCAACGTTTTCAACGTGCAGTCAAAACAAGCATTTATATTCCTCGAGTCGATATCCAGTGCGGAGGCTGATCTATGTTTAGCTATGCAAATGTGGGGATTAAAACTTGAGGCCAGGCTGGTAACGGGGAAGCGCTCACTGCTAAATTAGGCATTCCCAGCAAAATGCATTTGCAGAAATGTGTGTATGTGCACTCATAATTGCTAAAACAGAGACCAAGTTTTTGTTGTTGGACTCTCACAGAACACAGTATGAAAGAAAAACACTTCACCAAAGAGTTTCAATGACGAGGCGCCCAGTGAGTGATGGACTCTTGGATGTCACAAGCATCTACCAACCTGGAGACACTGCCCATCTACTTCAGCATCAATCAGCCCGAGGCCCAAAAATTCACCCCCCAAAAAAGCCCATTTGGATCTGTTCATTGATGTGTTTCCCTCAAAGGTGAGTCATTTGTTCCACGCTCAGACACTCATTAATTGGATTGTAAATCTTTGGTGACGATTAATCATACGACCTGCTTCAGAGGTGCTAATGAGGAGCTATTTTAGCCTGGTGACATCACCACACATCACCTCTGGCAACTCCAGGCTCCGGGTTTTAGCCTGTTTGCGAGTGTTTCTCCCCGTTGCACGAGAAATTCAGTCATCATTACTGTGCTTACTTCTAATTTCAAGTTTGCTGAAATAATGATAAACATTCATAGGTTCTCTACATTTTCTCTAGATCATGATATTTGAGTACTGTTCTGTTATGTTTTTGGTATCCCTTGCATCTATGCATGTCATTCCTTTGTTTGTAACACAATAGTTCACAAAATTCTGATCAAACTTTTCAGGAGTGTAGAGCAGGGTCAGGTTATAAAATCCATTAAAAATTGGCTTGCATCCACCAGGGTCTTCAAGGTCAACTTAATGATTTTTTGGTAGACAATTGGCCAAAAGCATTAGAACTTAGAAACTATGATTCCTACAAGTATGGTGTGTATAGTCATCATATAGAAATTCCCATATAAAGACTAAAATATCATGTCACATTTGACCTCAGACCTGTCATTCAAGGTCAATACACTGAAAGTAAAGCGTGAGCTGCCTTGACAGAGGTTTGCACTCTTGATGAGCTTCTTGTTTTGTTTTGTTTAACTCAGAAATAAAGCTGTAAAATCATTTCAGTCTCAGCATCAATTGTAAATTTTTGATGGAAAAAAAGGATTAAGATTGCTCATGTCACCATAGGAACCATGAAACCTGGATTTGGCCTGACAATTCTTGAACAAGTAAAACGCAGACTGGTCAAACAAAGAGTTCTGGATTGTGCTGATAAGTGATGTGCAAACAGCAGCCACCCTGCAGACGTCTGTCACTCAGGTCCCTTTGTCACAAATAATGACTGGCTTTCAGAACTTTGTTTACCTTGCAGCCCATTTATACTAAATCTGACCAACTGTTAAAAAGTTTTGTGCTCCAAATGTCACAACGCATAAGTATTATTAACACATCCTGATATTTTTCATCTTCGTCATGTAAATGCTATGTGAATGCATGACTAATGTGGCTTACAAAATGTTTTCTCTAGAAAATGTATGCAGTGTTACACTGAATATTTATGAAAGCCAATTTATGAGCAGACATCATTTTGCCAAGGTTTGCTTAGGCATAGGTACACATGCAGAGAGAAGATCATGTTTTGAGGTAAAATAGATGAGCGTTTTGCAATCTACACTGTGCATTTACCGCTGTTAAAATGGGAATGGGTGTCGATGGGGAAAGAAAGCAGTGTCACCTGTCATTAGGAAATGGGAAATAGCAATATCTTCAGTTAAAGTTCAATGTTTGTTTTTGCTAGCTATCCAATAAGATTTTCTGTCGAATTTTTGGCTTCGTAATAACATTCTTTCCCCTTCCTGACAGATAACTCATTATTACTGTGGCTTCAAGGGAGTTTACTTGATAGTAAACAAATCTTATTTGCTGGGATCTGTAGAAATGGCTGATGGTTGCATTCATTTTTTGGCTAGACACTCTCTATTACACATATAATTTTTTCACTACCTTTGAAGGATGCCCTCCTTTTTTTCCAATAATGTTGCCAGTGAACATAACCCCCTACAGTAAAACAGTGTAAAAACAAATAAATAAACAAATTTGGGGAATGAAAATACAAAAGAACTAGATGGGTTCATTTATTTGTATTTTGCTCAGGCAAATTAGTTGATGATTTTGTCTTGTGAGGTGTTAATCAGTGTTCCGCACTCTGGTTGGACTGAGACACGACCTTAATATTGATTCAGTGCGATTCAGTTCTTTTATAAACAAAGAAGATCTGAGTAAACTCAGGCAGACACTGAAAAACTGCCTCACCACAAGCTACTACTGTAGCTAATATAATTATGCAATATGTATGTGTGTAAGTTTTAACATTTAAAAGAAACGATAACCAATGTTGATCCCTCTGTTTATTTTTCTACTCTTGGTGGTGTCTGTTTAAACCATCACTATCCACAAGATGGCATTGAATGGGAGTAGAGTTTAGAAAGTTCTACTCAGGTCATAAATTCTAAGCTGACTCCAATCTAGTTCCACAGACTTCAATGCTAGGGCAGCAGTAACAGAAAACTGCTTTCAGGCGTTCAGTGCAGAAACCTAGTAGCTAGGCAATACTGTCTGGCAGACAGTGTAGTGCTTGCGCATAAAGTAGTGCACCATATAGCTAACCTTACATACTGCACAAGTGGTAAGCTTATCAAAAGGAGTCATTTGCCACTGCATGTTGTCGAAGCACAGATCCTCCAATTGGTTAGAGACCTGCAGGAGTGGCTCATTTTGTCCCCTAGCTCTTGAGTACTGCAGCCACTGTTTTAAGGCCAAGACCAAGACAGTGGCAGCCTTACATCACCTGCAGCTATGACTTATCAAGTTGCCTGAGGCATACCATTTTGAATTTCTTTATTGTTTTGCTAAACTGTCGGATTTTATTCAACATGCTCCCAACCAGCTGCCAAAGGAGGAAACATGAGCATAACAGTCTGTCAAGACATTTTCACATGGAGCCCAAAGAACTGGCAACAAGAACTGCTTCTTTCCTACAGAGAAGACTACTTTATGGCACAAAGCAGGACATGTGTGGCTCTTCTTTCCAGCACAGTAGACATTCTGTCTCTTCAAGAAATATGGAAAATATGAGATGGGTTTGGAAAAGCACTCACACTGACAAGGCTTGACCCCGGTAGACAAAGCCAATCACCTCTAAAGACTCTAAAATATCAATTGAAAAAGTGAGTAGAATAGTTTAGTAGTCTTCTCAGCCCTGTCCTACACTATCTTAGCTGCCATTCAGAGGTGGTCTGGATGTTCCACTCCCCACTGGACAACTAAGGAGCTAATCAACTTTGACTCCCCTGTCTGGGCAAGGCGGCAGGAGACTCTTTGAAGGGTGCAGGTTTGCAACTGGGATTAATCTCACCGTGCTGAAGTATCTCCCTGGCAGCTGTTGGCATGTGCCGTCCACTCCATTGATCGTGTCCGTCTGTGCAGGCAGGGCTGCATAATTCTATTGTATGAGGAGCGAGAGGGGCTCCGTTCCTGTCACAGTCAGTGTAGACTGATCCAACTGGCCTCATGCTAATGCGGCCTGGCAGGCCTCCCCGAGGACAGAGTCTGGCTTTAGGGAGTACAGAGGAGGACTCATTCTGCCCATGCCGATTCGTCAAACATGAGAGGAGAACCGTATCTCCAGGTGATCTCAAAAGCACAGCGTGGGTGAGAAAGCAAGGACTAAAGAGAAGCCGCTGATCAACAAGATATGCTGTTAAACCGAGGAGCAGTATCACAATGCTTAGATAAATTAGCATTTATTGTCACACTGTGAATTTTGTCAAAGAGGAAAGATGCATATGACAGATACAATATGTCAACCTAGACCTTTTTGAAGTGTGGCTGAAGTGGAAGAAACATGAATTTTCTTTAAATTAAAGGCAATCCATTCAGTAGTTGTTAAGATATTTAAGAACATATACATAAGTTATGGCTCACAAATTATACTAAATTGCTTTAGTTTTATCACAAAAAAGACGAGTAACTGATTATTGAATCTGAATACGAAGGATATATAATAATTACCACTTGGTGCGAAGTTGCTTGTTGTCAGTTGCTTTTTCATGTGAGCTGGTTGTAACTTTGGGCCAGTGTTAAGTGGGATTCTCCACTAAGCCTTCAAAAACCATTGTGTGGCGCATACTGAACAAACAGGGCCCGCGCTCGCAAAGCTTTAATCATTGCTATTATTAATGATTGAGTGGTTTAGATAGGAGGAAACGCGAGCCGAGAAGACATTTCGCACCTTAATCAGGTAGAAAAACAACCACTGGAGCGCTTACAGCTTTCCCTGCAAATATGTCACTACTCATTCTGGAGGCTTTTATCCAGGCAAGCCACGAAGGACGTTATTATTAGTTATTTTTGTCATTTTACAAGAAATTGTTGACTGGAGCCAATGAAGAGAGCTTCTTGACCTTAGTATTATAACAGTGACATAGTGTGATATTCATAAGTTTCAATTTTCCATTAACTTTCCTTTAATATAAATAAATACTGCATTTTTTTTCCTGTGTCATTAACGCAAAATAGAGTCCAATTTATTAATTTAATATTATGAAGATAATCCTGCATGTATAATGTACCCGATCACAAATGCGGTCATCCATTTAGACTCTTCTGCTCATCGAGGTCGCTGGTCACAGTCAGGCTGGAGGCTAGAAAGAGAACCATTCACATTCACAGCCGATTTAGAATCAGCAGTGGACCTAATGTGCATGTCTCTGGGCAGTGGGAGGAAGCTGGAGAATCAAGAAGGAACCCACACAGGCACATGGAGAACATGTAAACTCCTACCAGGTCAGTGGATTTGAATCAATGGCCCTTCTTGCTTTGAAGCAATAATGCTAACCACCGTAACACCGTACCACCAAAAGGCTGTGAAATGGAGAGAATGACGAGTTTACAAGGGAAACAGCAAAAAATAAACTAATAGATCAATTAAAAAATCGATGCTTCATATCTGGGATGATCAAGATAGATATTTCATGGTCAAGCTCACAAATATCGAAAAATAAACAATCACAGAAAAATTAGTCTTAATGAGCCGTGGCAGTGTTAAGTAATCTAATGGCTGAGGGAATGAAGGCTTTTAAGTTTCTGTTTGTGTTACTCTGGGGTAAAAGGTAACCTGTGTGCAACTTCCTGAACTCAGATGACAAAACATGTTCAGGATGGATATTAATGTTTTTTGCCTTCGTTGCCACCTGGTTTTCCCATAGTGAACACAAACCTCTCTGCCTGACCCCCGTGATTTTGGAGCAGGTGTTAACAATACTGCTGAGGGAGTTTCTATTATTGATCGAGAAAACAATGTAACACCAAATAAAAGAAAATCAACAATAAAAAATACATAAAATGTTCTTTAAAGTCTATATACTCTTTTTTTTTGCAGAGGACTTTGTTCATATTAAATTTGAGTTGATATGATGATCCCGGTATATGGAGATTTCACATTATAGTCTGCATCCAAATATAATTTCACATTTGACCCCTAACCTCCCTTTTATGTTTCAGCCCCCAAAATACAGTTCTAGTTTTTTAAAAGTAAATACTACCCTTGAATTTTGCTGCCTTGCTGGATGTTTCTTGTTTTTGTTTTTCCCTGATGATACTTTTCATGTTCCGTCTAGAATATTAGAGCTGTTTGAGTTCCGCATATTATATTCACCATGTTTAATATATTTTGCCAACGGTGTCATCTTTATGCTTTTAAAGCGACGCATGAGTCATTGTTACCACTGTGGTTACTGGAAGAACCCTGAGCCCTTGATACCACATAGTGTAAATGCTGGTGGATGTGAGTGCTAGTCTCATTTGTTAGCATTATTAATGCTCATGTATCACATTTGACATGATAACTCATGTTTATTCATTAAAATGCTGAGAATTTAGCTGCTCAGAATTTTGCACATCATTGGATTTGACAGAAGCATCGATTGGATTCATATTAAAATCTTTTATTTCGTGCCATTTGCCCAGATCGCTGCCCTCCCCCAGATTCATTCCAACAAACTCCCTATAGCACGTGCTCGTGTTGTTTTACATTTTATTAATAGCAACATCAGAGTACTAAATGTACAGAGGACGAGTCCAATGAGAATCGCATTTACAGTGCTTGCAAATACAGAGCTTAGTAGTACAAGAGTAACCAAATCAAAGTCACCTGGAAATCGTAACATTTACCAATAACTACAAAAGGAAGAGATGTGGTTCATAAGACACAAAATAAAAGTTATACAACATTTAGCCGTCACAGAGACAGACTAGAGTCCCTTTTCGTGGAGGTGTGTTTTGTGTGTGTGAGTGTGTTTGTATATACTATAGTCATAGGTCTTATACAAAAGTTAACAGAGGTACTCATTGATATATTAAACACAAATATAAAAGTTTGAGTCACAAAGTACAAACTCTTCATTTTTATGGCGACAACACAACTTGAGTCAGGTTCCTTCATGGTAGGTATGAATCATGATTGTAAGTCAGCCTCAATGAACTGTGTGTAAAAAGCCCTTCCCTCCCCCCTGCCCCAGAGAGAAAAGAATCTATACAAGCTCCTCACCCCTTGACCTTTGACTTGACCTTTGAACTTTTACTGTACTTCATATTTAGTTTTGTTGCTGTTTTTGCTCCATCTACTTTGATCAGCTCTCACAGAACATGCAATCGCAGGCTATCCCATTCGCCTGCTATTCCGAATTCCCTCGCTGTGTCACTCGTTTCAGGCCTGCACTTAGCTCGCGAAGGCATGATCCAGGGCTAGAGGCTATCTGCATGAATTAGCTGACACGACAGCAGATTTGGGTCACGCTGCTAGTCTCATTCTAGCAGAGGGATTATAAGAGAATTGAGATGTTGCAAACAAAGTCGTTTTTTTTTTTCTCCAAGTCTTTTTCAAGTCTGACTGCACTGATAATCACTGACAGTGACAGTGCTTTAGCTCTTGTGAATAGAAAAAGTAAAAACATGACCCGAGAGGAGAGTCGCAGCCCTCCGCTTAAAATACAGTAAGCGCACAGTACGTGATTTTTAGTTTTTTTTAGTTTTTTGAAAAGATGCGGAAAAGCGAGGAGTGAGGAGCTACAGTTTACTGGGAGTGAAAAAAAGAAATAAATGGATCCAGTGATATACCTCCACAGTCTCGGGGCAGTTTGTGAAATAGTCACAACAATATAATCACTTTTATTGAAGTTCTCAGGCAGAAAAGAGCTGTGTCACAGTTGTTTTTTGTGCTTCATTTTGAAAAAGCAACACATTAGGCATCAACAGACCTTCACCAAAGACTTGTCTACACCTTCTTTATATATTTTTTCTTTTCTGTCGACTTGCTGATTTTGGTTTCTTTGGTTCAGAAAAAAAACTCACGATTTGGATCAAAACACTTTTTGTTAATATGTTTAGGAAATATCCAATTTTCTAAGTTGCCTGTCAGAGGAGTTTCAAAAGAAACACGTCCACTAGCATTAGCCTGAAAATCCTGCTGACTGAGAAAAGATGTGTCCGTGCACGAGTGGACTATATTTTGTCACTATTTCACAAAAGGCCAAAACACCGGCCGAGGATGGATATATATCATTCTGCAAAGATAAACTTTATCCTTTCCTCTCAGTTTGTCCTCTCACCTTCTAATTAAACGTCTCTTTTTGTTTTCATTGATAAAGCGTCCACAAGATATTTTTGTTATCACACAGTGTGCTAATAAGTCCACAATATAGCCAATACACGGATTCCTCTGACCGTTCCTCTGGTATGAATGCTTCCATTAATATGTGGAAAGAAAACAACTTTGTCCTTCAGCTAGCATGTCATTCAAACAAAACACATGTCAATAACTTCCACTCTGAGTTTCTGACATGCAAAGAGGAATCACAGTCTCTGTAAATGTGGCACATCGTTCATCTTGACAGGAAAAGCCTCGCTGATTGATAGCTTGTTTATGTCGAGGAGAGCACAGGTTTTATGGGCTGCTGAAGAAACAGAAAGGAGAACCGCAAAATATTCATTTGCTGTGAAAAAAAAGGCATGTCGAGTAACCCCCACACCCACACCTAACACAACAACACAATATTTCTTCAATCAAATCTGACTGGGCCGAGTGGAATTACTTTCCTGCCTCTTAGTTATAATAAACTAAACTCATCTGCTATACTGAAATGTAAACTGAAAACGCAAGAAAGCAGTAAGACGCTTCCTTACGTATCAGTTTGATTTCAGACAGCGGTAAAAGGGGGAAGCGTGCTGTATGCTGATGTCTCCAGACATCCGCGACTGTTTAAAATATAGATCACAGCTGCTGGTTACATTTTTCTTTGTCTAAATGTCCTTCAGGAATGCAAAGAGAATTCCTTTTAGCAGCTCCTCATGATTTCAAAGAGAAATACTAACATTAAAATCAAGCTTTTCAAGTCTTTATAGATCTGCCCGAAACACGCCCAATGCCTGAAAAGAAAAAAAAAGCTCAGAAACTTTTTCCCCAAAGTATTAAAACACAAAGAACTTCAGAAAGTTAAAGTTTCCTGTTGTTCAATTAGAGCATTTAGTATATTCCAAGGAATCCAGAATCTTTCCCACAATATCGGTATAATCTCAGCTGACACTTTCAGCAAATTCTAGCTAGTTGCATTGATATTCCACAATCATCAGATATGGTGTTGTTAACAGATGAAACTGTTTACATCAAATGTCAATCAGCCAAATGTTTTAAAGTTGTGAGACTAAAATAGAAGTTGTTCAAATTTCTGTGTAGGTCTCTTATATGTAGCATGTAATCTTAAAACGACAGTCAACTTTAGCACAGCTAGAAATTAGGGGGGGGGATTTTTACATAGATTTGGCCATCACTGCATTCAATAATATTAATATACTGTATTCAACAGAGTAACTGGGAAATTGTTTACATCAGGCAGCCATTTAAAAGAGAAAGAAATGGGCAAATTATAAAATGATCTCACAAACTTTCCACTTTGAAGGTTCATTGTCCTGTTGTTGTTGGCTCCCTCCCCTCAGCCTCATTGGGCTCAGGGAGAGGCAGATGGATGCCTCTCCCTGAGGTTCTGTTGGAGGTTTCTTCCTGTTATCAGGGAGTTTTCCCTTCCCACTGTTGCCAAGCGCTTGCTCAATGGGGCCGTCTGATTATTGAGGTTTTCTTTGTACAGTTGGAGTTTGAATTGATTTGATAACCTGGCTTGATTAGGCAAAATGACTGCGCTCCCAGTTTTTGGCAAATTACTTGTTTAGTACATTGTCATTATAAACAGCAGAAATTTTGGCCAAAGCTAAAGAAGCAGAAGAATTTGCAACCAAACTAGCAGCCCTGTGAGGCCGCACTGAAGCACAGCAGCTGTGATTTCAGCTAAAACAGCACATAAACAGACAGTGCTAACATGCTAATGTTGAGCAGGTGTAAGGTTTGTCATATTCACTGGCCTAGTTCAGTGTGTTAGCATGCTAGGTACACCTAGCATACTGACTGAAACCAACACTGCCATAGCCATGCCGGGATTATAGCTGAAGGGCAAAGCTGGAATAAAAACAGGATTACTGAAAAAGTTTGAAAATGAAAACGTTGCCTATCAACGCTAAAGTTGGCTTTTTGTATTTTTAACCCTGACTATTTAGCAGTCACATCAAAAAGGAAAATACAGACAGTGTACTTCACGAACGGTCCTCCTTTCAAAAGTTTTCCTTTAGATGTCTTTCCCTGATTTTCTTATATGCTTAATAAATGCTGATATTGGTTTATTTTCAGAGTCATTACAGTAAATAACATTTTCTGGGGCAGTTGTAGCAGTATGTATATACAAATACAAAATGAGGATGGTGACAAATGATTGCAATCCAGTCTAAATCAAGTTTAGTTAGTTTCTTGGCAGCTACTGTTGGATTAACAGTTTTTTTGTTTTTTGTTTTTTTTTAATTCATGTGATGATACACTGTCTATTAAAATCGATGCAGAAATGATAGTTAAGAAGAGCAAGTCATTGGTTTCCCAGCCAACCATGGATACAGCTGAACCCAAGATATGATCACAACACCGTTTAAAACCACTCGGTACTGTTTTTACTTTCCACCTGGAAATCACTCTTCAGTCTCTGAGCTATTGCAGCGTCTACTGAAGTATTATACTGGTTAGCTAAAGATATAATACAAGTAACTGCTTGAAAGTGCAGGTAAGAAGCTTGGCACAAGGTTAGTTTTTGTGTTTTGAAAGAAATACCATAGTTACACATGTAAACAAAGACACTATCCCCGACCTAGCTGAAACCTTCCCAAAAAATGGGAGAGGTCTTGAAAAATAGAACACACCTGTACACAAATAGAAGCAAATATATAGAAAATACATTTACACGTGTATAATTTACAGCAAGTTTCATAACCCTCTTACTAGTAAGATATCACTGTTCATTCAAAAAAATATATGTTATGTCAAAGAAGCAACGCAGCCTATCGTGAGGCTGCACTGGTATGTGTCATTCATGAGATGAGTTTCATGTTGTGAATTGGCCAGAGCAGGAGTTTTGCACCACAGTGTTTATCCCAAGCCATCTCGACACCTCCTGAATGGCTCCCACGTACTGATACTGATCACTGGGACAACCTGTTGTCTTGAATCCTTTAAGGAAGTGAGTACAAGTCCGAAAACCTAGCAAGTGAAGTACTGGAGATCGACCGTCTATACCTAGTAAAACCCATCATTTATATCTGTACATATTGCTGTCTATAGCCATAAACATTTACAATTGCAGAATTGTAGTTGTGCTTTGTACAAACCCACAGCAAAATAAAAAGGTAGATTAACAGACAACTTTCTCGAAAGCTTCGTAGCACAAAGCTAATCTGTTTCAGGAGCTTGAAGATGATAATAAAAAGTATTGGTGCTAGGAAGCTCTCAGGAGAGCTTTACTGTCCTTCCTCACCAGAAGTTTAAACCAATTTGGCAGCAGCAGATTGGTTTGTCTTAATCCCCTTACTACAACAAAACACAGAGGGAGTGTTTTTAGGCCTTTGAAAGTACAAAATAGAATTTTTTCCTCTTAATTCTGTCCTTTTTTTCCCCTTTTTGCTCAGCTTTCTACGGCACAAATTAAAACAAATTATCCGAGAGTAACCCCAAACATCCTGGCTGTGATAGCTTAACTACTGAATGATTTAAACATTGTCCTCAAGAGTTTATTTGGGTCTGGAGAGAGCGAACCCTTAAAAAACCTACTGTGTTTGATGGGGGATTCCTTCCTGCTTACATTCCACAGTTAAACAAACCATGCATTTTGATCCTGAGGGACACCACATTTTTAGCTTCCCATTTCTTCTGTTTAATTCCACCTTGAACAAATCGGTTGACGATGGAATTACATAGACTTCCGCCTATAATTTAAAAGTTTCAGGCTCAACAACTAATTTGTCAAACCGGTCGAGAGTTGGGAGTTGGGTGGGGATGTTCAATTACTATCCGTTTTTCAACTTTGCTGTTTATGCAAATGACCACAATTTATTTGAACACAGGAGGTTCAGATTAAATCTCTTCTACCCTTTAATTTGGAGCTCGGATCAAAATCTAAACCGTTAGATTTATCCCAGACAGCTGCTGAGACAAGAGACTGATACGAGGTGTGCGAGAAAGCTAGACAGACCTGAGGCAGTATGAATGTCCTGTCAAGCTCCATGCAGTCTGTGGCTGTACTCACTCGTGAATGTGCCGCTGTGGGATCTAACGAGGACACACGCCTGCGCCACAGAAGCCTTTTGTGTATTTTTCCATTTTCCTAAATCAGATGCAAATCTTACATAATAAGCAGTCGAGGTGGGCGCTGTACTGGCTTGGACCAGATGTGTTCAGATGGTTGTCTTTGATATTACCTCAGCTTAGGTGGGAGTATTTAAAAAGTGGTTCCAAGCGCTTCTGACTTCCCCCGTTAGGGCTGTGGCAGACTCTTGTGTGTAAAAAAATAGACACGACTATTCTGATTTTAAAATGGGACCGGTAGAAACAACTTTTTTTCTTCTTTTTTTTCTTAAATTAACCGTCCAATAAAGCATATACCGTTTTCCATCATCTCTCTTCCCCAGCTAATAGAATAGTGCTTCATATAAATATCTTTTAGACTCTTTTGTAACACATTTCTTAAAACTATTTCATAACATATTCAAATACATTTAGCATTTTTTTGTACTTTCATATTTCTTTAAAAACCAAAAACCAAAAGAAAAAAATGTAACTGCAGTTGATACAGGGTTAATATAACGCTCTTTTTTTGTCGGCTTGTTTTTTAGTCCATCAGTCGTTGTTGAAACTTCTGTCCATCCAGGTTGTGGCACATAGTGGCATTATTGGCACATTGTTCAGAAATACAGTTCATCTTCCTCCCGAAGAAGCTCCTTGAGTTCCTCTGTGATAGGGCTAATGTTTTCCTTGAGACATCCGCGACGTCCACAGTCTAGTTCCATACATCCTGTAAATATATTTATATATAATCTATATCTAAATGACCGTAGGTTCTTGGAAATATGGTTTTCGCAGCGTTATGGCTGCTGCTTGTCAACTCTAGAAAAATAAATATCTTCACCAGTGTCCAAAGATCACGCTATTTTACAAAAGAAGCTGTTTTTTTGTGTTTCTTGTTTCCAACTGGATCCTGTGGAGATGCAGAGAACACAACCCCAGTTACTTCTCATTATGTTGCCAGTGCAAAATTAAACACACACACAAAGCTAGCCTGCTTCTGACTTATTATAGGGAGAATATGGATTTGTCTCAAAAAACATGTGACTCCAGTGCCTTTTTTACATGATATGAAAGGGCAGTGTTGTATTAAAAATCAGTACAGTTAAGGTCTATTGTTGCATACACTTAAGCCTAAAAAATACACAAGATTTGCAAAGATAAAAAGGGATCTTATGTCTTTTATGACTCCAGCACAGGGAGCAAGCTGTGGAAAGCTAAGCTGAGTGAGACTAATGTGTGTCCAGATAACCCAGGGTCCCTGTCCCTGCCTCTCTGTGTTACCTGCTGGCAATCTATTCCTCTTAAAAATCTGGGTCAATAGCAAACATTACACCGCTTCTTGACCTTCCAGCAACACTGTGGGGCTAGACCATGTGTTTAACGTTCACGCTTTGAATTTCAAATGCTGGCCCATTCTGGCATATTTTAGCCACGCATAAAAATGTGTCACAAGTCAAGCAAAAGTGCCCCTTACTCCTTGAAATGCGCCAAACAATGCACCTTTGGTGTAAGAATGAAAGCGGCACCAAAAATATCAATGAAAATGTTTCAGATGTGAGAGGAGAAATAATTAACAGTGACCATAGTACTGATATTCACATAATTAGTCTCTTATCTCAGCTAAAGACCCCGGCTACTGCATTGAACCGGATTCCTCCTGGTTTTTTTTTTTATCAAAAGGGAACAAGATGGAAAGGGAGCATAATCATGTCACAAATAACAAACATATGCCAAGTTCCCTTTTATTCCCAAAGTGGGGCAGCATCACCATGGGGATCGAAGGCTCAGATGATTATTTACAAGGGGATAAAGTGCTGCGGTACCCACCAAAGCGTGAATTCAGGAAGTCTCTTCCACCCACAGAACATGAACAAGGCCTTCAGCTCGTCAACATGAGATCTCAAACCACTTCTCTGACACAAAGGCCACAGGAATCAGTTGTCTTTCAGTTGGTGAGGGCCTGTTAGGCAAAACGCAAGAAGTCAGAGTCACACTGCAAGAAGTTAACTTGTGAATATAAATGATGTAATCAGACTGGTTACATTTTTATATTAGATACCATCACAACATATTAGTTGATAGTAAACCTCCTATAATTGATTCTAAAATTATCATTGGTGAGCAGTGTCTTTTTCTCATAAGACTTCTTCTTTTTTATGCTGCACACGCTACAAGGCCTAATTATGTCTCTTGGTAGCCTTAAGTGCCAAAATCAACACGGTACCACTGTCACGTACACAAGCGGGGTGACAGAGACCTGCACTGGGTGAAGGTCTATGTCAGCCTCGGACGGCTGCTCTGCAAAAATAAAAAAAATCCTAGATTTTTCAGCAGTGCTGTTGGTTAACCTGTGAAAAACAAGCTATAAAAACCTAACCATCCCTGTGTAATTTAAAAGCAGACTATTTACAGCAGATGAATTATCCCGCCATCCTTGCCAACATAATGAATCTGTTACAGGGTTTGGATTCACTGAGTAAGTGTGACCATCTTTGCTGGCCCTGCGGCTTAGATGACTATGTTATCCACTCAGACAGCAAACACTGTGAATACTCCACCAACTTATTGTCGGCGTGGCAATGCAAAGTGTGTGCGATTTCGATGTGAAACCTACCTGTCCGGTTAAATCGCAAAGCGGAATGCAAACGCACCAACGACTCACCAAAGACACATCTCTCGCCTAATGTTTCTCTGTATATATAACACTTTACATGTTCAGTAAACTTGGGCATGTAAAGTGTATTTACTGATATTACATAACTTGCAGGTATTGAAGTTCAAAGCATACACCTTTGTGCCAACGTTTAATACTCCCATGAAGAGCCAGACACAAAACGACACAGTAAAGACATCTATCAGCTGACTCATTACACCAATAGAAATCAGTAGAACATGTTATTTTTTGTGTGTGTGCAGCCTGAACATGCTGAGGCATACGGCAGATGGATGAGGTGATGGGAAGCAGTCCGCCAATTTATGTGTAGATTTGCTCGAGCAAAATACCGACTGAAGCTGACTGTGGCTGCGGGGTAAAAACACGAGCTTGGAGACGAATGTGAGGATTCGTGGTCGACATTTCAATGCTCTTATTCTCATCTGTTTCTGCTTAATGCTTCTTAATCCTGAGTACGAGTTACTGGAACGTTTTTTAACCTATTTTAAACCGATCAAGCCTTGCTGCTCAGCACGGAGCTTCATAAAATATAAGCCACATGCTAATAACATTCACACTGTGGATTTCCAAGTGCTGAATGACTGGGAAGCGTGCATCCACCTGTCATACAGTCAGTACCTGTTTCCGTTATAAGCAGTCTTGTAGACAGGCGTCTGCTGGATCATCTCATCAGTGTAGATGGGTACGGCAGTCCGAACGCACTCGTGCGAGCACTGCAGGCTGTCGTTGTAGGCAGTGAATATGTCCACCTTGCTGGGCACCCGAGCTGGGGTGAAGTCTGTCAGGTTTTGGCAGCTTTCTTCTTGCTGGTGGATCTTTCGCTGATGGCTATTGTGGCGACCATTTCCAGACTGCGCACAGCTACAAAAACACGCACCAAAGACAAGAAACAAACATAAAATCATACCTTGTACCTTCGTTCATCTATTAGGGTTTCTGAAAAGGAACGGGGGTGCGCGTCTGACGTGTCGTGAAGCAAAAAGTAAAGGAATCTTTCCTACCAGTTTTTAAGGACGAGTGTTGTAATCAAGGCCGCGATAACCATAATGAGAGACACAGTGATTGTGATTATCTGGTGAACTGCCAAACCTGTAAAAAGGGCAGAAATGTGCAGGAGAGCAGAGAATTACAATCATTTGTATAGGAAATGGATTCCCCTGTTGTTCACAGCACACGGCCAAGCACTTCACTTCTGTTTTGTTTTTTGAACTGCACAAACTTGCTGCACTTGACAAAGTTTCGAGGCCGTCCTCTTAAAATGTAGAGGATAACAAGCTGCAAAGTGTACTGGTGACACTGACTGAGTTTGAGAATTAGAAATTATTCTATTACAGTACAGTCCACTCGAATGGGTAAGTGAGTTTTCTAATCTGCAGATCGGAACTTTATATTATGTCACCAAACTCACAATCAGTAGCTCTACAAAAAAGAACTGACATGTTTTTCCATAATGCTGTCTTTGTAGATACTGCCCCAAGGCTTTTATTTAAATATTAAATGAGAGCAAACAAGTTGATATGTTATAGATGTATATTTTTATGCATGAAAAAAAAAAACAGATCGAAAGATGATCTGCAGTCTGAACGCTCTAAAGGGAGGCATGCCATTGCACAGCTAACAACCAAGGCCACTTACACACATACATACAAAGACACACACGCACATTATGTGAATCATTAATTGATTTGGGGCAACAAGACATGACCATATATAATTCGCAGAAAAGTACTACCACGTTAAGATGGCAAACTAGTCATGGCCCGCCTAGGAAAGATTGCATTCACTTGAATGTTTGGTTTGTTGTGTAAACTGAAACATTTTTCCACATTTAAGGTGTTTTTGGAAACCTTAAATTAAAGTTTGGTGTCACATATACCACTATTTCTCCAACTAGCTGCTAACTGTGTTTGTTAGCTGTCTGGTGCTGGGCAGGTAGCATACGGTGACTGAGGTTATATATACTCCTGCATTTCTGTGGTACTTCACTTCTTTACTGATAAAGTCAAAATTTGAACAACAGTAAACACTGACTCAGTCACTGCAAGGACTTCTGAGGTCACATTCCTATCCACTCACTGTTAATATTCATGATACTCTGGGCTGAGTAAGATCTATTTGGACGTGTCTCCCTGCTCTTAGAAAATCATTATTGGAAAAAATTAAACCCCAATTATAGGGCTATCAGAAGGAAAGAGTGGTTGCTAGCTGACAAAATGATAACTCATATGGACTGAGTCTTTAGTGGTCAATTTAGAACAGAACACTTTTGTATGAATCACTGCTTATTATTATTTGATCTAAGGAGGATTATAAAACCCGCAAATCTCTGTATAATCACAAGTCAACCTGGTGGCAACCATATCATTGTAAATTCACACAATCACTACGATTGTTTGCTAAGCTTTCTGGACAGTGCCAAGCCATACAAGTATTCAGCCTTTTGTTTATGCAGGACATCTTAATCAGCTTCCACATATATATGAAGCCCACATTTGTATGTTCTGTATGACTAAAGTATAAAAGCGCTTTTATTACTTAAAGACTTCAGACTCATGTGTGCTGATCTCTCACTGGTGCCAGAGGAGAGTAATCCAAACAAAACTGCCCAGGACATGTCTAAAGTAAGGATTAGTGCAAGCCTATTGCATTGTACTGTAAGGTTAGTGTGTATCTGTGTGGGTGAGTGATACAGCATGAGAGAGACTAGGACACAATGACACACTGCAGCAGGAAGCCAAAAAAAGAGAAAAAAGGGAAAGAAAAGCCGTCATGATGAAAATGCCCACGTGGGCCTTATACATCTCACCTCTCCATCAGCCAGCTGCCTGGCTGCTGATCCAAGCCAATTTGTCTTCGGGAAACGCTCAAAAGGAAGTGCTGCTCGGTCATTTTAGAAAGCACACAACGTCTCCTCTGCCTTCCAACTGTCTAAACAGCCTCTTCTTAGACAATAAACTTAGATGGGCAGGACCATGCAAAAGACATACCAGGTCAACCTTGGATTAATGATATCTCCGGCTGGCTCAGGGAAGCCTTACCTTCCCAGTGCAATCAGGGTCCCTTGCCATGGCAAAGGCACATTAACTTATCTGGCAAGTCATTTGCATTTGCCTCATATCCCCTCTGTATCCTCTAACCCCCCTCTCTGCCTGTGCCAGGCTTATGCTGAAGCTGTTAAGTTGAAAGTGTTCAGCTGTAAATTAACATCTGTCCAAATTCAGGCACAATACAGCTCCAACCTGACCTTGATCGATAGTTGAGTTGTCCACTGAGGATTGCTTCATTTTATATCGATATCAGACTGAAAGAGGGGGACTTTCCAGTCAGTAGATTTTAAAATCAAAAGCTGCACTAATTTGATTTGTAAAGCCATTACTGATTAAATCCCATTATGGGACAGAATTAGGCTGTGTTCCTTTCCAGCCTCCTATGGACACTCCTCAGCTCAGGAAACAAGTGGAACTTCAATTAGTAAATTACAAACTGCCATTAACTGACAAATATGATGATTGATGTCTGTAAACATGTTCAGAATTCTATAATTTTGTATGAGGGGAATGTGATTGGCTACGCTAGGCAAACATTCACATGCTGTGCAGGGCTTACTGATGCGGCTTTACATCTTATTGCTATTTTTTAATGCTATTTAACCCTCTCAAGGCAGGCGTTGCAGATTTGTAACAAGTAAAAGCTAACAACCTGATTATCCCACATACATATTTTATGAGTTTTTTTTACTCAGAAGTACCACTGCAGGTATTGTTTTGTGCATTAGCAACAAAAACTTAATTTGAGCCTGAGAGGGTTAAATCAAAGTTACTTCCAGCTGCTATTCGGAGCCAAAACAAGCACACTTTCATCACACGTCCTTTAATGAAACAACTGTACCCAAGAATGTGAGGTCCAGCAACACAAACACAACATTAAGTCTATTGCATCTTGATTTTCAGGGCAGTACATTTAAGGCTGTGGGAATAATGGAGCAGATAATGACACGGGTGACAAATCTGAGTGCAGAGGCTAGTTCTATTTTAATCCACGACTGCCAGTTGGAGGGAGGGAAATTTGGCCTCTCTATCTAAAACTCATTGTGTCCTGGCAGTCAGCTTGAAAAATCACCTTTGGCAGTCACCTTGCTTTAGAGATACCCAGTTAGATTTTGTTTGGTCAAATCACTGCCAAACAAAGAGCAGCAGAGAGTCACACAGGCAGAGGGAGGAAGGAAGAGGAAATAGGGACATGAAGTGATACAAAAGGGAAGGGACTGCTGGCCTGTAACCTCTGTGGAGCTCCCATCAATGCTCCCAGCAAGGAATAAATGAGATTTTTCACCTTCATTGCTATGACAGTTTGATGAACATGTCAACAAAAAGAAGTACAATTAAATTAAATTTCCCCTTGCCACCTATTTTTAATAAAAGAGCGACAGCTTAGACACAAAAACTCTGGGGAGTCAATTAATGTGACGTTAATGCGTCATCAAAGCAAAAAGGTCAAAAGAACAAAAATACAGTAACATTTTTACAGATATATGTACACCAAAAATAACAGCCCCACCTTTACAGAGTGGTGGAGCATTGGAGAAAGAAAACTTCGCCTATGTCGGTGCAGCTCTAGATTGCCTTCTTTAAAAGTGCAAGATAACTGATAGGGGATTGTGAAGTCCAGGTTCTCTTCTAGTTTTAAACCATCAACCTTTCTCTTTATGTACATAGTTTATCTTCTCTAATTCTGGATGCCGTAGTTAGCTTTTCCTACCTGTTTTGCACCAAACATCAGGCACAGTCAGCAGCTAAACAGCCAGGCATTTCTCTCAGCACATTTCTTAGTGGACACAAAACTAATACCAGTGAATATGGGACTTTCAGTCTGCTCAAAGTGTCAAGCAAAAACATTTTATTGACATGTGTGCCATTACAATTGTATAAAAAATTTGGTGTTGTGTTTACTCTGCTGCCTCCAAGTGGAAAAACATCCACTTTTTACACTGTTGCTGCATTAATCTGAAGAATCACATCTCTAATCAGAAGATTTACTAATTTATATTTATAAGTCACCAATTTCTTGAGTTGTGGAGTGATGGTTATGGCTGTTTTTATGAAGGAAAATACAGTCACAGCAGTTCTCTCTAAAAATCCAGTATGATTTATATGGGTAAAACTCCTCAGCCGTCAGTGTCTTGAAATATCACTTTGGCTTAAAATGTTATGCACACAAATTGTTATTTTCCCTTATAGCTAACGGGTTATTAAATGAGATTAGATTTATTTTTAGCTTTTGAATAGTGGCAGTTGAGTCAGACCTGAAAGTGTAGCAAGAAAACAGCATGTTGACATGAAACAGCTGGCCTGGGATTGGCTCAACCCAGGCAAATGCTGACTGCAAGCTACAGGGACATCATTTATTTTGATAATATTAGCAGTAGTCTTTTTATTTGTTCAGTGGCATATCAAAATTTCTTCTTGTGCAAACACCATTCAAATCGTCTCCATGCACAAGGAATCTACTTTAGCCTTTCTAAACAGTAGTTGAGATGCAAGATCTGTCTGTCTGCTGTTTCATTCGTAAATTAGAATGATGCAACAACTCAATGGTGATGGTGCTACAAAGAAAATCAATATTTAATCACTGTGCATATGTATGAGTTATTGTGTTAATGTGAGTGTGTGTGTGTATACTGCATCGTCTACATGTAGTGGGTTTAGGCATTATTTGCAAAGTGATTTAGAGGTAATGGCACCAAAGCCCACGCAGTATTTGCTTAAAAGCACCTGAAAAATGTAGGAAAGGGTCCTCATTTGTAAACCAGACTTTTAGCTTATAGAGGTTGAGCAACCTCATTTCCACAGAGAGCAATGTGTGTTTGTTCTGGCATACCCAATACATGCCTATATAAACCCTCCAAGACTGAGCAAAACAGGTTAGGAGAGGGCTTCCATCAAAGGTTTGCCTACTGATAGCTAGAAACTGCCAATTAATGCTGGTGTCAAAGTGTCAGTCTAGGGCTGATTTCCACAGAGTCACCGAGCAATCTAAAATGCTCACTGAAGAAGCGGACAAGAGAGCTGAATGAGGAGCAGGGAGAGGAAGAAAGAGAGCGAGAGGGGGAGAGGAAGAAAGCTAAAGATCGGAAACAATTAGTCTACAGATCTTTTCTCTCAATGTCAAAAGCATTGCTGCATAAGTCAAGCTCAATGGCAAATGCAACAATCCATTGCCAAAAAGAAAAAGTAGCTAGAGTCTATTGCTCCAGTAAGGCCTTTTTTCCCACAAACATGCGCTCCTCTTCTGTCCTTCTCTGTATTAGAAACAGCAGGGAGCACACAAGAGCTCATCCTACAACAAACAAATGAAAATTACTGCAATTTTCAGGAGGGTGTAAAATGGCATTGCTACTGAGGCAGTTTCAAACAACCTTCTGAAAAATCTGTGTACTATCATGCTGGTGACAGGAGGCATTTTTGTAAACCAAACAAAAAGCTTAGCTGAACTGCTGACCAGGCGATTGGACCTAAAACTGGCAGGCAATACAATATCTCTCTCTCTCACTCTCTTATTTTTCCAACAAAACCTCCAAAAATAAAACAAATAAGAGTTTGGAGAAGTCATATTAAAAATTCTCCCTAAGCACTTTTGATTGACAGAACAATCTAACATAGCCAAAACAGTGTCTCGGTCAACATCTGTAGTCTTCTTCCTTGAGGCGGACGTGTCAAGCCACGGAGAAAGAGCTGGAGAAAACAGAAAGTGAAACAGCATCTGCTCAGTGAAGCCCGCTCAGCTCCTCTTGGCTGAGATTTCTGTAAATCAGGAACAGGGGGGTTTGACTCTGCACGCCTGTCGCCGGGCATCAGCATTTAAGTCCAGATTTAATGCTTGAGAAAAGGAGATTCATTTTTACTCACTTTATTGAGAGTCAATACAGAGAGTAAAGGCAACCTTATTGGATTGCCATGGTAACTGTTGGGAGAAGTGATTTCTCTCTGTCTCTATGTGTATCTCTCATTGTTGAAGAGGCTGCATTGTACGCCTATATGGGTGTGCACAGGTCAAAAATCTGCATTACAATGCTCGCCGCGCTGCCTTCTTTAAAAATAGATTGCTGGGATGCTTAACGTACATTTTACATGCTCTCACTTTGCTCCGTAGTGGATGTAAACTCCATCCACTTTACCCACACGTCCATCACAAACTTGATAGCGTGACGTGATTTGTTACCACATGGATCCGTTTAGTTTAAATACCTCGAATTCATACGCTGAATGCTGTTCTGTGCATTTTAAACATCCTCTACAAGCAACCGACAGGTCCGCACGGCTCAACGGGACCGTTCGGGAACACGTGGTGGCGTTCGATGGCCCAACATAACACTGCAACATTTAACCTTGCAACCCTCAGATCATCTAACAAGGCCCAAGTTATCAGTAGTGGCTTTGCTGACTGGAGTTTTAATCATCTCATATCCATAATGGAGCTGACAGCTCCATCTGCGTGGAATAGAGGGGGGTTGAAGTTGCTAGCAGCACAAACAACAGGAACAATCAGTGAGCATCTGGAGGCTCCACAGCTATAACACCCCCCCCCTCCACCCGCCTCCGCTCCCTACCCTCAGCTCCTCTATGATGGCCAGAGAGAGCAGGATCAACAGGAGCCTGTTTGCTTACAGTATCCCGAAAAACTCCAATCCAAACAAAGTAAAATGTGTAACATGCACAATGCTGGCATATTGTCTCAATACAAGAAACTACAGATTGCATGTTGGTGATTAACCACAAAGGTTATAATACTGTGAGAAAGCATTTAATTACATAATCATAAAAACCTACGGCTGCAAGCCAATAAAACTTCACAGGTGTTAAACGGATGCCCTGACAGATGACATGCATGAGAATAGTTCAATCTCTGTTAATGAGACAGAAGGCATGCGAAAGCTACTTCCTTCACACAGATTAAGGGCAACATTCACTTCTTTATCTCGGTCTAAACAATTTGGATTTTCACCAGTGCCAGAAAGAACCATCCCTTTTGTTGTCCTGTGCATCCACGCCAACAGCGAGTGGGAGTTAAGACACATAGCCTGTATTCAACAAGTGCAACTCAGTCAAGCTGCGGCAAGCTGTTGTGTACTTTCCCTGTGTCACTACGTAGCTGGTTTTTCTACCAACCCAAACTGGTTGGAGAAATGTCAGAGTAACTGACTGGATCCCACGGCAGGCGTGAGGAAATACAGCTCAAATGTTCATTTCTGGACACTGACATAAATATAGAAAGAAACAAGCTTTTGATGGTAGTTGGATCCAAATGAGCTGCAGTCTCTCAAGAATAATAAGGACTTCCAGAAAATCCAGAAAAGATTATGACAAAAAAATATGGGAAAAATTGACAGCAACAGTCAACGGTGCAAACAGTACAGAAAACTTTCTGCTGCATAAAAGCTCAGCGCAGTGCAATCCTGTGGCATAGGTGGGATTATTTTCAGGTTTCAGTATAGTTCTGTGAATTCTGCAGTCAGGATCAGGACAGTTTCCTTTCGCTTTGTGTGACCAAAATCAATGTTAGAAAAGCACAAAATATGAGCTCTGTTTTCCTCCTTTTGTGACTCGAGTCCCAATCGTCAACACAGGTGTAACTGCCTGTTGCCATGGTAATGGCAGTCTTAGGTTTGATTTAGCCTGGGGTTAAGTTGGAATTTTTTTTAATATCTGAAGACATTTCCGCTAATGACAGAATAAACCTGGTTTTCAAAGTGCTGTGGAGCTTGCTTTTCTACATTTTTTTCTATCCTTGTGGTCATACAGGTGCAACATGCGTTCAGAAATTCACCATCACCTGAAGTATTAATGATTTTATCGGAGCACAGTCAAGCAACAGAATGTAACATTCAGACTACTGTCGGAAAAAATCTACATTACTTCTATTTTCTTTCTTTTTTGATTTAAAAAAAAGGCTTTTTGGATACTTCCTCTATCACTGGCAAATCCTTGTGAATAAGAGAGCAGTCGAAAGTAGCTTCCTCTACTCTCTGCCACTCTCTGCTCTTTGCATTCATGTTTGACAGCGATTACACTCTGAAATGATTACAGTCATGTTACACACACGCCATATGGGATGACACCAAGTACATTCACGACTTGCGTTTGTGCAAGCATACAATATTCATGAGTCATAATGTGCATTTATTGCATGGCTGCATGTCTCTACTTGTACTGTGGTCTCATAGTCAGTGAATGCCTAAGCAGCAAAGATATAGACATTTTCTGAGCTGCTGAGCTAAAGCAACTAAGTGATTTAGTATAAGGAAGTTCATTTGTGATCTGAATATGTATCTAATTATTTTAGGAAACGTGCTACCAGCCCATGCTGCGAGGACCTTTTTGCCTTAGAAAGTCTATAGACTGCATCAACACTATAGATGAAGAGAAGAAGAAGGTACTGAAAGTAACTGCAAGGATGAATGTACCAAACAAATGAATATTTAATTAGTCAATAACTGGCTCTGTTAAATGCATAATTTCTAGACATCTTTTTCAGCTATTTTGCAGCTTCTTAGCAATCATTCAGAGCATTGCAGAAACCATTTTTGTAATTAATCATCCAACTTGAAATAACACTTCTGGCATTTTTAATAATTTAGATTTTTTTATAGAATGTCCGTGACCCTAAATTGTATATATATCGATGAAGATGGAGGGATGGATGGATGGCAGAACCCCGGAATCCAGAATGCATGCTATGAGCTAACTGTCATTCTCCATCGATACTTTAAGAATGCAGTTACTTTTGAGTGCCCTTGGTGCTGCACAGTGGAAAATGTGGCCCTCTCCCAATTTTTTTTGAGAAGAGCTGCCATCAAACTCAAAATGAGCTAATATTTTTTCTTCAATAAATAAAGGGCAGATTTTCTCAATTTAAACCTTAATTTTTTTTCCATTTTACACGGCATCCCAACATTTTTCAGAATTGGGGTTATACATGCTTATTGATACTGTGAATATAGGAAACAATCAAGCACAGGAGAATTACAACAGTAATTAAAAATGTTTAGTTTAGAATAACTTGGTTAGTAAACAGCATAAGTTGTTTAAATCCTCATAACATTGAAACTAATAGTCTCTTAGGTTCTTCTCATACTGGCTGCAGATGACTTGACCATGTTTTGAATGTGAACTGAAATGTGGCGGCACTTCCATGTACATGAAAATATTGTATCATTCACCTGAAATAACTGCCACAGTTAACTTAGCAGAGTGAGTGAAAGCTTCGAGGATGGCAAGGCACAACCACGGAGCGAAAAGTACATTCAGCAGATACCAGCTGGGTGCCAAATGCGCTTGAACTCTCTGCATGCATGCATGATGCATGCACAGTCTTTTGCACTGGTTATGCATTTTTCAGAGCAATGCATCTACATTGCATGCATGTGCACCAGCTTCTCTCCTACTCACTACTAACCTTAAATGGACTTCGACACAGCTCTGTTTAAGCACTGACATTTAGGTTGGTCTTGTACGAAAAATAACTTTCATCTAGGGCTGTGCAATATGACCAAAATCTCATATCCCGATATAAGAATTCTATCGTCCGATAACGATATAAATCACAAAAATGTAAGATTTTCTGTAAATTCTGTGAATCTCGGGCAGCTCGTCTTGCGGAAAGTGTTTCCAGCTGCGCGTCATTTAGCTGGAGTCTAGTGTTTTAACCTATGCATGAACCATACATTTTTAGACATAAGTTGTAAAGGCCGCCGTTTTCTTTGTATTTATTACACGGCGTGCTGCGGGGAAAAGCCTGTTCTAACGTTTGAGTCTAAGGTTTATTTTTTAGCACCTGGCGGCTCTTTTATAATTCTCATCCGTAGATAATCTGCTCTTTCACGTGATTCAGTTTATTTTGAAAAGTCTCAACAGGATCTTGAGCTTTATTGTGAAAGGTTTACGTGGAACATAAACAAGCGGACACGCGATGCTGTTACCGTCGTTGTTGCTAACCACAACGCATAAAAACAGGCTCTTGTCCGTCCGTAGTGTGGTTATATAAAATATAAGAGAAAGAGAGAACTTTAAGAAATTAATATAGCCACTACAGTGACCATCAAAACGATGAAAAAATATTGCTGTAAACAGTTTATTTTGCGACACCACGAAACAAACGATAGCGTAAAATGAAACGATAGACGTTTTTATATCGTCATCCAATATATCGAACAGCCCTACTTTCAGCAGTTATTTTGTGACAAAGCAGCCTTATGTCTTAGGCACTGACAGATTAGATGCCGTTGTTAGCATTGCTGTCAGATGATGTCAACTCATCTGCCTGTTGAAGTTAACATTGCATGCAGCGGGCAGGTTAGACACAGTAGACATCCGGAAGTGCAGTCATCCGGTTGTTCAGTCTGACGTCACTAGCCGTGTCTGGGTCTAAACTCCGCTGCAGGTCCATATATCAAACGATCACTATGGCATTACTGAGAGTTGAAAAACTGTCTAAAGTATTTCATCTTTAATAAAATGATCAGCCTTCTCCTCTACCAGGTGTAACAATTGAGTTTAACATCCAGGCATCCATGAAAACGGAATTTATGACATTTAACGGAGTTAGAAGTTAGCAGGGAGTTAGCTCGCTAGCTTCTATCTAAATACAATATAGCATGTCCTGACTGCGGGGTTTTGGAAACAAATTAAAACGTACAGCTCTGCTATCACTTCCAGCATAAATGAAGACAGAAAACTAAACAGCAGTGACGTTTGTAGAGTTACTGAAGTTGGGCTAGCTGGTATATAATGATGTGCTACGTGACCGCTAGCGACACAGCTATGTTAGCATAATATAAACAAGCTAACTTTTTTTTCCACTCGATAAAAGTTAACGTGAGTGTTCTCGGTGGTCAGGAACAAATGTAATCGCATGGCAGGATGCTGTAAAAGGACCAAACTTCAGCCAGGAGAACAACTGAGATAATCCATCCACAATACGAGGTTAGTCATTCATATACTGCTGCATGGGCTGGGCTGTAGTTACATCGTAAGGTTTTAAAAACTGAGCTTAAATAAATGATTAGCGGTAATAAAAGCCGAGGGAGGTCAACAGTGGTCGCTGACTGTTTTAGGAGCTTTTTGAGATCAAATAGAAGAAAATACATAACATTAAACATGTTAACAACACAAAAGCCATATTAAACGCAGACTACTTTAGACCCGGAAGTAGGATTCGTCGCGTCATCACTGAACAACCGGATAGATCTTAACCTTCTATGAAAGGATTTCCTGTGAGGGATAGTGGTAAGAGAGAAGGAGAAACCTAGATAAATTAAAATAAATTTTATTAACACTTTTCCCACTTTAACAGAATCAGTTTAAGTTTGCAAGTGAGAGGTTATCCCACTGCAAGTTTCATCAATCATGACTAAGAAATTTTGTATGCATCCACTAAGACAATTCAGAGATATGAGAGTAAGAGACAGGCATACAGTGAAGCGCCTCTCCATCTGCAATGCTTTCAATTCAGCAGCAATCCAATGCTGCACTGCTCGTGTGGTAATTACATCTTGCCTTGGGGCTAATATGAGGCAGAGGGTTAACGTGTTGTGAAGGCAGAGGGAAAATTTCTGCTGCGATTACACACCCACTCTTTGCTCTGAAACATGATTCTCTTCATCTGCTCTGATCAGACACAATGTGCTTATTGATACAATAATATTCAACCAGTTGGAGGGAGAAAAAGTCTCAACTCTCCTTTCTTATCAGCTCTCAGTTAGCTGTGGTGACTGATTTCCTCCAGGATACAAGCCATCATCTGAATCACAGGTGGTTTCACACTTACCTCCCAATCAAGAGAAAATGAAGAGATCACAACAACACTGACAAGATAATTATGTCCAGCCATTTCATTTTGCATGAGCTATATACAGTTCAATCACAGTGCAACTTATATGTATGCCACTAACACTCAAGGCTGTTTTGGGAGGCATCGTTGTTCCAGTATAGGGCTTGAACAGCACTGAGTAACAGCAAATAGTTCAAAGTGTTCATTATCTGAATACTCCCACTGCAGGATGAACTTTTCTTGATTCCTCTAACATTTATCATTGAAACTGAGTAAGTCCTTCCTTATCTTTGCATACTTTTATGACATTTTTGCTACTGCACTAAATGGGAAAACTTAATTTACCACAGTTATTGTTCCTAAGTTGTTAAAACATAACTTACATAGGTCATTTTAATAAAAAAAAAACATGTTCCTCATAGACATAATGACATACTAAATCTAATAAGCCCGGCAGGAGAAGATTGTGTTTCCACATTACAGAAGAACTGCCCATAAAAATCCTTGCCCATAAAATGCCCACCACCGGTATTTCAGACCTGAGGGCTACAATATAGTCGAGGGCATAGTCTGTCAGTATCAGCGCCTATATCTCTAAGCTGCAATATTATAGTCATGAAAGCAGATCATCAGATGTACAGTGAAAAGGTGATTATAGAGGCTTATAATCAAACAAACAACAACCTTTATTTATCACATAGACAATTAAACAGGGTACAACATGTAGTGAAATTCTTGCGTCCGAGCTGCGGACAGGCTGCAGACATAGCCGCGCCATTCCAGGGCTTTGTTTTAAGCATGGGGGGTCTAGCCAGGACCGTTACTGGCTAGACCAGTAAGGGTGGTAAATGTGTGATGGTCACACATTTAACCCCTTTTCAGTGTAAAAGCAAAGCTGTATATTTCAGATTCATTTGATTTTCAGTTTGTCAGAGAGTGGCCAATTATCCATAGATCCATTGGGGCTTAAACAGATTATGAATTTGTTAGGAAATGTCATTAACATACGTTTCATTCCTATAGAACCTGTTTTACGTGTGTATATATACCTGTAAACACAACTGTGGAAAACTTGTCATATCACAAAATAAAGCTCTGCAGAGAAAAGCCAATTCATAATTTATTTATAATGTTTTCAGAGCTGATTTAACAAATGTGTTACCTTTATCCGCTTAAGGTTCCCCTGAGAAATGTTTTATTAAAAAGACAACCTGCAAAGGAAAATCTAAGTAGCATGTTTGGACACTGCTGACTTGAAGAATTACCTTCACATCACTCTATGTTTGTCTGTTTAACAGTTACTGAGAGAAAAAAAACATATCTATATCTATATATATCTTATATCTCTTACCTGGTGTGTCCCCTGGTGGGTCTAGCTTTGGTGGTTTGACAGACTCCGTGTTGCTCATAGAGGACTTGGTGGTGCTCTTGGACTCTGTTGTGGTCACCACAGTGAACGTCCTTTGGGAGAGCCTGGTTGTAGTGCTAGTGGTTGTGGCCACTGTAGTAGTTGCAGCCCTGGTGGACGTTAAGTTTGGCTCCATTTTGCCATCATCTATGCTATCAGTCCCCGTGGGTCCCCAGTCAATAAATCCAGCCACTGTTGTAGTCCGGCCCTCCTGAGACTTGTCATAGCTGTCCCATTTGAGCTGCCTCCTGGTTCTAATTAACAACCTCCCGCTTGATAAAGCAACTGGAGCTTTTGCTAATACAGCCAAAGGATCGCCCGTCTCTTTTTGAGAGTATCTCAGCCGGCAATTCTTGCACGCTGCTTGTCCTTTGTGTGCTGGCTTCCAATGCTTTTGACCTTTAACTTTTGGCACTATTCCTGCCCTGCTGTCTTGGGGCGGAGGAACAGGGCTGAGGAGCCGGTGGGCTAACGGGCTCACTGTTCTCCAGTGAAGCATGTTAGGCTTATCCCAGAGGGGCTGCAAGCGAGGCCGTGAGCGAGGCACCGGTTTAGGCGTGAGTTTGATCCCCAGACCTTGACTGAGAGGGCTGCACACAGAAAAGTCCAAGGTAAGGTGAGTCATGGCTAGCAGGATCCACACCCGATGCCCCACACAGCTGCCTGGCTTCAAAGCAGACGGACTGCAAAGAGAGAGTAAATGAGAGGCAGCGTTTTAGATTTAGCACTAAATGTTAAAAAAATACAAATCAAATTTTCTCCGTCTCCCATCCTACCAAGTTTTAGCTCTTTTGTCAAGATGCACAGCAGTAATTATCCCCTATTTACACACTTAGCAAAGCTTAACTCCAAGTTCTGGAAAACACACCCAATTACACTATGATAATAATTAGCCTCGCAAAGTGATTCTTCAATAACAACATAAAGGTCAGACGCAGGGTAAACGTTGCAGAACATGGGAAAGATTCTGGAGTTGCTCTTTTCACTCTCAACTGTAACAAGCAGGGAGGGCGAAGCTGCAGATTCACATCAACCCAGTGATGATAACGACAACACACAAGGTCAGTCCTCGTTTAACTGATCATCATCATCATTTTCAGCATTATCTCCTCCAAAACACAAAGTCATCTGATTCCCAAAAGGGAAATCTGGTCGTGCAGAGAAACATCTAAGAAGGTTTAGTGTAACAATAATGGGAATGCACAAGTGAGCTTCACATATAACAGGTCTGCTTCGGTGTGTACATGCTGTTATTTTCAGTCGTAGATTCCTTCGCTCCTCTCTGCTGCTTTGGGAACTGTGAACTCCCGCTGGGTCCTGCCTTAAATGAAGAAGTTATGAACAAGGGCGCAAATTAAAAGTGTGGATCACGGTGCAATATTTTCAGATGAGGCATGATGACTACGTTGCAGAAAGCTTCACTTATATCACATGTGCGTACATTTTTTTCATATTTTATGATGTCCAAAAATAGATTTTGTCCCTAAGTAAACTTCACCTCTAGACAACATTAACTGCATGGCAAGGTGACAGACAAGCTGGCTGTTCGGGCTTGAGCCCCATAGCAGACTGATTCTAGAGACAACCTTCAGGAGCCCCTGGGACAAAGCTACACATTGAATCCTAAGGGAGGAACCTCATTATGGGCAGCTTTCATCTCTGCTGTCCTTGGCCAATTTAAACCCATACGGAGGACTTTTGTGGAGAAGTAATGATGGGTGGGAAAGTTTGAACGGGTCTGTCAACAGTCAGAAGCAGCATTAGACATCTTTTGATCATATAATCATAAAGTCTCTATCATGTTTCTATTACAGTTGTCCAAATAATCAACACTCAGCTACTAATCGATACAAAAACTACTACCGGATTAGATACTCATTTGCAACAGTCTCAATACAGACAGTACCATCTTTGCCTCCTCCAGTTGACACACAACTTTACCTTAAGCCATTTAACTATTATGCGACAGCCACATTAGCCATGGGTTATTATTCAATTCAGTTCAATGTAATTCAATTTTATTTATCTAGCGTCAAATCACAACAACAGTAAGGTAATAATACATACAGAGAAAACCCCAACAATCATATGACCCCCTATGAGCAAGCACTTTGGTGACAGTGGGAAGGAAAAACTCCCTTTTAACTGGGAGAAACCTCCAGCAGAAGCAGGCTCAGGGAGGGGCGGCCATCTGCTGCGACAGGTTGGGGTGAGAGAAGATGTGTTTATAGGATAAAAGACATGCTGTGGAAGATGCGAGAGATCAATAACAAGTATGATTCAATGCAGAGAGGTCTATTAACACATGTTGAGTGAGAAAGGTGACTGAAAATGAAATACTCAGTGCATCACAGGAATCCCCCTGCAGCCTACACTTATTGCAGCATAACTAAAGGAGGATTTAGGGTCACCTGATCCAGCCCCAACTATATGCTTTAGCAAAAAGGAAAGTTTTAACCCTAATCTTAACAGTAGAGATAGTGTCTATCTCCTGAATCCAAAACCATTATCAAAACAGTGTCTAGCTAAATCCAATAATAACAAAGTGACATTAATGTGGGAGCTAGGCAGTGCTTGTTGAATAGTATAACACAGTTATTTATACTTTAAGTGTTAAGGTTCCCTTTAAGTCCCAGATCAAAGCAGAGAAAAGTCTACTAACAGCGTGACAGAAACAGTGGCAGCCTACCTCACCAACTGCATTTGATAAGCAATGAAAATAGGGTGCTAAGTCACCAGCAGAAAAAAAGAATGAACTGGGATGTAGATAAATACATTTGCACATAACAATATTGTTTTAATCTATTTCTGCCTAATTCTTAATTTTCTACCCACTGATGGAAAATGGTATTGAGTATTTGTCGAGTGTAAAGTTCTAGTATCATGATGACCCTACTAACTATACTACGGTGACATTTGATGAGACAAACTAAACTTTTTAAGGTTGTATCTACAATTGCTTTGATCATAAACAATGCTTCTTACAAGCACATGTACACAAATAGGACAAAATAAGTACAGCGTGCCAAGAGCCTTGCTAAATCATTTCTACTCACTAAGAATACCAATTTTTAAAAACAAATTAAATGTATATTTCACAGACGACGGTACATATGTCAGTCCCCATACATTTAATCTCCGCCTGACCCTCTGCATAGATTGTTGCCTCGAATGTAAAAAACAAGAAGAGAAAATGTGGTTTTTGGATTTGAGCTATAAACAAGGTTCAAAGCGCTTCAGTGGCATAAAAACATATTAAAAGATAAAACCGTTGCTGCCTGGCAGTAATATTATAACACTGCTTGTCACTTGAGGTGAGCTTCACACTTTTTGAACTTGTTCAATTATAATTCAAAGGTAATCCAGCATGCTAACTAGAGACCTTTACAATTATTATGTAGACAGGCTGCCCATGAAGAATGACAACAGGCTTTTATTATCACCAGCGTTCCATTTTTAAGGTGTGAGAGACCAGCCGACCACTAACTGATAAATAATTTAGAATGACATCTTAATTGAGCTGTAAATGGTGACTGATGTGGTCAGGAAAGAGCTGTGACAAGGTCATTTGATTTTTGACAGTTAAAAATATGGATAATAATTTGTCTTGTGAGTGTTTTGGCCTTGACCTCAGACTGAGACCTTGGCACCTGCTCAACCTGCACACTTCAGGTGAGTAAATTTTAACACTCCAATCCAAATTATGGCAATACATGATAAGGAAAATGGCTGTTAGGAATATTATTATTTTACAGCATGGAAAAATGCGGTGTAAACATTTTTTGACCATGTTTGTTTGCTGTACCTCAAACATGATCAGAACAATGTAAGCAAAAATAACCCTGAGGAGAGATGCCTACAAAAGGCAGCAGAGAGGACTTTTATGATCTCAGTCACGCAAGTCTCTGATATGATTGAGTAAGATGGAAGTGTTGTTCTTTTTTGCCAGCGGTACATAAGTGAATAACAACCACAGACAACAAATACTGAGCTCATGCTGGGTATTGAACTTCATTCATTAGGGAGTGGTAGGTAACTTTTGTATGTTATTCATTGTCAACTGAACATTGAGAGCACAGATGCAAACATTATTCCTAAAATAAAAGGAACTTCTTTCTGTGCCTGCACCATCTTTAGTATCACAGCTGTGGCTCAGGCGCTAGAGCGGGTCATCTGCTAATCATTAGGCTGGCAGTTCGATCCTTAGCTCCTCCAGCCTGCATGTTTAAGTATTCTTGGATAAGATACTAAACCCCGAGTTGTCCAGTAGGTTCGCTTAATCATTCTTAATTACTTTGAAAAAAGAGGAGAGCATTATGTATAAATGGACCAAAATGCTTTGAACCATAAGGAGGAGGACCTATAAGAAGTCAACTATAGGCTGATTAACTTCATTGTGGACTTCAAGGTTTATGTTTTATTAGCCTATTTTGACTAAACTGTCTGATCAATATTAAGAAGCAAAACCATAACTTTTTAAAAAAGTCACACCCAGTGTTTTATATAAAGTAGCTATAATGAGAGATCTTTAAAAAATACTGTTATTACTGCTCTAAAATTTATCTAAAATTAAGCAGTGTTCATAAACTTGATTCACTAACATGCTGATGTATTTTCACTTGCCTTTCATTCACATACCTTCTACACCGTGAAGCAATGTTGGTGTTGAATTAGACAGAAAAGGAAAAAAAAGTTACAGCAAGAACAACACATGCTACAGATAAATTTCCTTCAACCGATGTTTTCTAAGAACAGCACTTGCATAATTTCAGAATTGCTAATACTCTTTGACATCCTGCATAATGAAAATATAATCTACAAGTATACCGCACAGATGGCGGAATAATTGCAGTTTTCACAGCATGAACATACCAGATTGCTTTCTGGTTGGATTGTGTGTCTGGTGTCCTATTTTATGAGCACATGCTCTATCATACTGTCAATGCTAACTTCAGAATATAGGTAAGCCTTGCCGATATGGCAGGAAATCTCTTTAGTAGAGCTTGTGACATCTAATGACTCTCTAATGAGTTTCTCGAGCACCTTCTTACATGCAGTCTTTGCACAAGAAGGAGTATCTCATGCACATGTTTACTGGAGACTTGGTGAAGTTAACCGAAAGCCAATTTAAATGCATTATTCAGGCATCATTCAGTGACCCTACGGGATACTTTTTAGTCCTGAATCTCAGTATGCCAGCCCCATTTTTGAACCCAGACATACAGGGAATGAAATTGCTTTGTGAAGTTACGGACCAATCCGTTAATTAGCATGTCTGCTGGCCTGGAGGACTCAGGTTTGAAGGTCAGCGAAAGACTTGCTGGAATGATGATTTTAACCAAGACTTGACAGACAGCAGATGAAAGAGGTACCTTGGGATTCTGTTCGCAGATATATCAGGCAAAACAAAATTGCTGTGCATAGCACGTAGACACATTCCAGGAGTTTCTACCATTATATTACACATAAAGCACAATATGTTTTGTAAACAACATATTTGCTGCTATCCTTCACTGCTTCTTGTACCTTATCAATCCAGCAACTGTGGTTCTTGCTATATGTGTGGACTCTAATTACACTAAAATGCAAGAAATGGAAGGAACGTGTGTGTGTGTGTGTGTGTGTGTGTGTGTGTGTGTGTGTGTGTGTGTGTGTGTGTGTGTGTGTGTGTGTGTGTTTCAAGCCTCTATCATCCTTAACCAAACTCAAGTGATGTAGGATTTCAACAGAAACTCTGTGATGTAACAGTGTATGTAAGATGTGATATTTTGGAGCAATATATTTAGATTACCAAATATGAAAGAGCGCTGGAGGAAGGTTCACCAAGCTTGACTTCTCACTCTGCTCGTTGCCAGTTTAAGCTGTACTATATTCAGTAAATCTACTTCCAACTTATTCTGCAGCTTTTTACAAATGCCACAGTCGGGGGGGTGGTGTGTGTGAGTGAGTGTGTGTGTGTGTGTGTGTGTGTGGGGGGGTTATCTTTGACAGGCACACCAAATTAAACAGATGATCTATAAGCACAAAATCACAGTCAGCCACAAATATATTATTAGTAAACCATACATAAGCTTCCAATGTGCAAATGCCAAAAAGGTCATCCGAAATCTAACAACAAATGTCAAAGTGAAGACTTTGCCAGCAGAATTTCAGCACACAGCGTGACTGTCTCACTAACACTGGAACTAAAATGAATTTTTCGTTATTCTTTTCCGATTTTCTGTCACTTTCTTCTTCAAAAGCCAATGCAGTGCTGTTGCGCAAAACAGGAAAACATTACAGAGAGTAATCCATTGCGTACGGCACTTAATACCATTTACCTGTCCTTGAAACTGGAAACCTCGCTTAACCAACATAATACCATCAAAAGACCAAAATGAATGAAGAGTAGCCTTTGAAGTCTGTGAAAAAGATTCACGGCATAATCCTGAATCAAATGCTTAAGCAAAGGGTGTGAGCGGTTAATAAAAAAAGACCATTCATACGGGCCATTATGCCTCGCAGACACAGCGTCTGCATCCTATATGTCAGATTGTTGACATGAAAAGTGGACTACTGTGGTGTGTGCTTGACCACTGGTTTTCCCGCCTATTGTTTTTTACTCTTTCATGGTCTGTGAACTCAGGCAGAGCAGCGTTTGCGGATTCTTGCTTTCAGCAGCACAGAGACTATGGCACTCTAAAGTAATTACATTTCCTTTCCCCTTATACAAGCATATGTTATGTGGGCTTAGCTGAAGCATCATATAGAGATGCTTAAGCAGGTCTGTGTTAAACTGAATTTATGCAAATGTTAGATTTATCATGTTGTTTAAAACTCTGTTACACTCTCTGCACCAGTAGTCTGCATTACCAACACTGAAAATGCTTCAAAGATCAGGAAATGGTGTAGTATATGTACCGTATATATGTATATACAGTGGCTTGCAAAAGTATTCGCCCCCTTGAACTTTTCCACATTTTGTCACATTACAGCCACAAACATGAATCAATTTTATTGGAATTCCACGTGAAAGACCAACACAAAGTGGTGTACATGTGAGAAGTGGAACGAAAATCATACATGATTCCAAACATTTTTCACAAATAAATAACTGCAAAGTGGGGTGTGCGTAATTATTCAGCCCCCTGAGTCAATACTTTGTAGAACCACCTTTTGCTGCAATTGCAGCTGCCAGTCTTTTAGGGTCTGTCTCTACCAGCTTTGCCCATCTAGAGACTGAAGTCCTTGCCCATTCTTCTTTGCAAAACAGCTCCAGCTCAGTCAGATTAGATGGACAGCATTTGTGAACAGCAGTTTTCAGATCTTGCCACAGATTCTCGATTGGATTTAGATCTGGACTTTAACTGGGCCATTTCAACACATGGATGTGTTTTGTTTTAAACCATTCCATTGTTGCCCTGGCTTTATGTTTAGGGTCATTGTCCTGCTGGAAGGTGAACCTCCGCCCCAGTCTCAAGTCTTTTGCAGACTCCAAGAGGTTTTCTTCCAAGATTGCCCTGTATTTGGCTCCATCCATGTTCCCATCAACTCTGACCAGCTTCCCTGTCCCTGCTGAAGAGAAGCGCCCCAGAGCATGATGCTGCCACCACCATATCTGACAGTGGGGATGGTGTGTTCAGAGTGATGTGCAGTGTTAGTTTTCTGCCACACATAGCGTTTTGCATTTTGGCCAAAAAGTTCCACTTTGGTCTCATCTGACCAGAGCACCTTCTTCCACATGTTTGCTGTGTCCCCCACATGGCTTGTGGCAAACTGCAAACGGGACTTCTTATGGTTTTCTGTTAACAATGGCTTTCTTCTTGCCACTCTTCCATAAAGGCCAACTTTGTGCAGTGCACGACTAATAGTTGTCCTATGGACAGATTTCCCCACTTGAGCTGTAGATCTCTGCAGCTCGTCCAGAGTCACCATGGGCCTCTTGGCTGCATTTCTGATCAGCGCTCTCCTTGTTCGGCCTGTGAGTTTAGGTGGACGGCCTTGTCTGGGTAGGTTTACAGTTGTGCCAAACTCCTTCCATTTCTGAATGATTGCTTGAACAGTGCTCCGTGGGATGTTCAAGGCTTGGGAAATCTTTTTGTAGCCTAAACCTGCTTTAAATTTCTCAATAACTTTATCCCCGACCTGTCTGGTGTGTTCTTTGGACTTCATGGTGTTGTTGCTCCCAATATTCTCTTAGACAACCTCTGAGGCCGTCACAGAGCAGCTGTATTTGTACTGAAATTAGATTACACACAGGTGCACTCTATTTAGTCATTAGCACTCATCAGGCATGTCTATGGGCAACTGACTGCACTCAGACCAAAGGGAGCTGAATAATTACGCACACCCCACTTTGCAGTTATTTATTTGTAAAAAAATGTTTGGAATCATGTATGATTTTCGTTCCACTTCTCACGTGTGCACCACTTTGTATCGGTCTTTCACGTGGAATTCCAATAAAATTGTTTCATGTTTGTGGCTGTAATGTGACAAAATGTGGAAAAGTTCAAGGGGGCCGAATACTTTTGCAAGCCACTGTATATATTAAAAACACTATAATTTTATTTTACTCACAGTCTGAATTCTCTGAGTGTCAGCTAGATTAATTCTTTTAGTTTATAAACATCTCAGTCTAAAGTCACACTTTCAAATTCCTTTAATGGTCAAACAAAATAAAACATTAATAAAATAAAATATTTTCAAACATCAGGTTAGTTGCATATTTTGTTTTTTCCGTCGACTCACTTGAATTGGCACAAGACAAACTTTTCCCACTAAGAGGCGAGACCCTAGACTACCATGACCTGGATGAATGAGAACCTACAAAGGCACTAATAACCAACTCAGCTGATAAAAACAGTATAAACTGGGTGGAAAGCAAATCTGAAAGCTTAATAATTGAACTGGTACATTATTAAAATTTTAATAGACGTGTGCACATAATGAGGTCAATAAATACATAAATGATGGGAGGAGCTTGCATTTTTAGAGGTTTTTTAATAACATTAAACTGTAAGTCAGTCTGTGCATCATCATTATCTTCTTCATATTTGCAGTATTATTTTGTCAAATTCTTTTAAGGATTTCAATGCAATGCCAGATTTGCTGTATTAAATATGTCAAACGACCACAATCTAAATAAATAATCTAATGACAGTCAGCATCGTGACGGTTTTTGGGCCGGTTACAACCACCATTTTATCCGAGTGAAGAGGAAACTCATCACATCCTTACGGCTTGCAACATGTCAAGCATCTTGAAAAAGGAGAGCAGTGCCCGGTGCCTGATGATTCCGCTCTTTCCCTAGAAAAGATCAAAGTAGTTGAGTGCTGTGTAGGCTATTATGCGCAGCAATTCTGCAAACCATTTGCCAGTGGGACACGGATAAGCAAAGAAACAAAGGGCAGGAAACAGCATCTGTGAATGAGGCCAACTTTAAAGGCTCTTCTGAAGCCTTTTTATAATGCTTCACAGAGCCTCGATGTTTTAGTAATCAGAAGAAGTCAAGCTTAACAGAGAGTGATAAAACAGTTAAGAATACATTAAAGTGATACTACACACAGACTATTTTAAAAAGTCTAAATTTAGAGGAAAATTTCTTCCTTATAGTGTACTTAAATTATCGTCATGAGAGTACAAGGACCTAGTAAAGGATTATCTGACTCTTTGAACTCATCCTTTTCACCCTGTTAGACCCAGTAAAACAAAACTATTATCTCTGAAGCTAATCAGATATTGCCCCTAATTGTCTCTGCGCACTATCTCTGGCCCATTTCTTGGTTCATCATCACACTGTGATCACTTGTGCGAAGTAGGTCTTAATTAGAACTTGTTGGGAGTTTGCAGATCTGAGGCCTCAGCAGATGGGCTTCCCACCTGAGGGAGGTGAAAAAGGCATGCCTTCTTCAATCCCTTCAACCTGGATCCCCAGGCTGCCATCCATAGAAATTTGATCAGCATGGTCTTGACAGCCCTGCCACTGAGTACACCTAATTTTCTTGGCTGGCCATTGAAAGGTGCCTTATTGAAGGTGACTCCACCTCTGCTGAAAATCTGGGTGGAATGGCAGACGCTATATGCCAGACAAGATTTAGACTGAACCAGTGGTTTCCTTTCCTTTTTTATAACCTCTCAGTGGGGCTTTGCATGCCCCAGGAAAAGTGCTCCAATTCAGCCTTTTGTGAACAATCTCAAGACTACAAAAAGTAACTGGTGTTATACAGGGTAGCACAAGCAATTTATAGAGTATTTACACGTTGAACTATGGTATTCATGTGTCTCCCACACACTTCTAAAAACAGCACCTGTAAATACACACACACACACACACACACACACACACACACATATATATATACACTGGGGGGGTTCACCAGCTACAGTTCAGAAAGTTTCACAATGCAGTGGGTGGTTTTCCCTGGTTGGACCAAGCAGGCGCAGCAAGCGGTTAAAATGAGACTATGAGCATAAACTGGAGGACAACATCTCAGCATCATACTTGTTTTTAACTAACTTGACTTTTCTTTTTTCATATTGTTCCCCGAGACAGAACCCTTTGGCTGGGCAGAGGGAGTCGGGGTAGTGGTGGAGGTTGTGTGTGCCTTTTTTTATTGGGTTCTTTAAAAAAACATAATAATAATGTTTGTAGAGAGCAGAAGCTGTAACAGAAAATCAATAAAGTATTCCTAATATAATAATACATGTACATACATACATACATACATACATACATACATACATACATACATACATCCTAATAATACATGTCTCAACTTTGTATATTTTTATATATTTTATTTATTGTTTGTAAAATATGTGTACACACACACACACACACACACACACGTAGAAAAATATTTAGTATACACATCCAGAAATGCATATACTATTATATATTGTGCATATATTTATTAGTTTCAGATGTAGCCATTCTTGTATTTTGCACAACTCTGTTGCTTGTGAAGCTCGCACACAAGAATTTCACTCACATGTGCTGTACCAATGTACCTGCACATGTGATGTGACAATAAAAGTGATTTGATTTGATTTGATTTGATATCGCTGAATAAGGTATTCAGTAGCATCAGCTCAAGGATTTTAGGGAGATTTTATTGCACTTAAGGTTGTGGTCATCTTCAGTAATCTCAAATTAGCAGAGTCCTACATACAGCTACAGTGAAACATGTAAACACTGCACAGAAATTTGGTAATAACATACAATAAGATATATTTTGAATCTTGTTAAGTCAGCAGCCTCCTCTGCTGACTTTCCCGACCACTGTATCTTGGTCAAAGACTGATTTTTGTACTTTTATTGCGCTTTCTGGTCTCCTGGGCCTCATTTTGATTACTCCCACCTGCCATTATCGAGACAACTGAAAGTAGATACAGTTGCAGGTAGTTAAATCTCAATCTGTGTGCTCTTCTTGAACATTGTCCCTTAGATGCCTCAGCATGGTACAGAAGAACTACACACTGGCAGTTTGACCCTTGGGGACATATATAATAGTAAAGTATCTGATGAATACTGAAGTTGAGCTGTACATAAACAGCAAACTATAGGATACGCCACACCTTCAAGTTTTCAATTTGTAACAGAATTTCGTATTTGATAGTATTTATCAAGATGATATCCATCCGTTTTCTTCCATGAACCTGAGTGGTGTGGCTGGAGACTATCCCAGTTGTCATAGGGTACATCCTGAACAGGTCACCGATCTACTGCAGCGCTATCATAAAGCCAATCACACACCTTCACATCATGCCAGCTAAGAATCACCAATTAATGTAACATGCATGTTTTGGGAGGAAGCCAGAGTACCTAGAGTGAAGCCAAGTAGAGAACATGGAAACTGCACACAGAAAGGCCCAAGCTGGCAAGCAAATTTGAACCCAGGACTGCTGTGAGGTGATGGTGCTACCCACCACAACAACATGCTGCACCATGGGGAAACTGGCAACGTTTAATCAAGTTTTTGATCGCAATTTGTATTCAGTTATGGATATCCACAAACATTTGCTTCTCAGTTGGAGTTTATATCTCTTATGTAAAGACATCATTTTGCCATAAATGTTTTCTTGTTAAGCCTTATTTTAAAAAAAATTCAATATTACCTCAAATGAATCTGTGGAATACGCAAAGTAATATAACAACTTCGTTTAACTAAGGAGCTTGTAAAGAAAAGGTATTTCAGTCCTACTGAGAGCTTTCCATTAAGAGGGTCATTGACCAACGATTGATCGTGTGCCTCAACACATGAGCCAAGGTGTGAAAAAGGGTGTGGGTCATTATCACCAGAGTTTTCAGGTGAAACTATTATGAGACCTTGCCTCAATATATCATGAGACCTACTGAGCTCAACTGACGTATGTGAGTGGGTGTTGTTAAGGCCCTGGAAAGGGATCTCAAAACTGGATTGTAGGTGACATCTGTCATAGGCCATTTCCAACTGTTAAATATTTTCTTTGGTGAAAAGGTTTTTTTTTTTTTTTTTAACTAAAACATTTCCATAAAAAGGCACCTCTTTATCCATGATTTATGCTTTGTGTTAAACTGCTGTATTCTAACCACTTTCAGATACTTCAGCTTCTAGGCTAAAGCAAACAATAGAACTGAGCATAACAGCACAATGCAGATTAGTCAGCATGTCAAGTTTGTAGACTGTGTTTACACTGATCGCTTTTTCGGGTTTCGATGAAGGTCCCTAGGGGTTTCCTGTTTACATTAAATGTATCAACAAAAAGGAGGTATTTGTTGACACATTTATTATTCATGGTCATATACTCATTCTCCCAACACTGTTATAATAGCTACTGTAATGTTTGCAGAGTAACACCAGGTTATTATCAGTCAGTGAATTAATATCTTATGTCTGTGCAATTAACTTTTTCCCTTAGAAGCATTAATTCTGGTATTGAGTCCTTTAACATTATTTATAACCAAGTTGTCTGAAAAACATTACACGGTCATGGCTTTTTGCAAAAGCCTGCAGGGGATTTGTGGATGGTTCATACCTTAAAAGTCATACACTTTGGGGCAACTATTAAGTCGCTCCAGTGGCTATGTTGCTAGATTGAACAACTTTAAAGGATTATGGATTGAGAACACACCAAAGACAGTGGGATGCTTGTGAGCGCTCATACAGTCTGTTTCCAGTCATTCAACCTTCCCCAATTCGACCAGCCCCAAGCACAGCATGTCCACACGAGAGAGAAGATTCTTAAAATAGAGATGGGAGTATATGGAGTATGCATTTGAATTACCCTAAGAGAGTGACAGAGATGGAGAAAGAAAGGAGAGAACAGGGAAGGAGCTGTGTGGTAGTCTTACCCCTCTGGGGGTAAAAACTCTCTGATAACATCCAGGCCACAGAACAAGGACGACTTACTCTAAGGGCAATGCACATAGGTTTGCAGACTGGATGCACTGGCAAAGCTAGCTGCATTTGACTGCTGTATCAGATTACAACAGGGCCTTATTTACTTGCAAACTGAATATTGATAAATTCTAGATTTACATGAACATGTTATTGGCATATTGGCATTGCATTGTGGCTCAGTTAACCTAAAATCTTTATGTGGTAATTATAATTGGTTGTTATTATTGTTTTGGTCACTGCTGACCTCACAACACAATATCACTATCTTGGTAGTGAACTTAACTTGTCTATAGTCACCAAACATCAAACAATCCTTTGCCACAGAGATCACTGGCCAGGTAGGACTGATAGAAATGTATAACATAAAATGTATCATGCACTGTCACATTATGCTAACAGACCTCCAGTTTCAGTAGTAGTAATAAGAGGATTAATGTCATTTTAGCCTCACAATAAAAACCACAAGTGGATGAAGCCCTGGGGAGCTAAAGTGCTGCTTAATCTCCCCAAAGACTCAATTCTGACCTCTAGAACATGAAAAACAATGCCGACACACATTAAATAATTCCATCACTCTCACACTGGGAATTGACGTGCTTTCCTACAGAAAACACAAATTTACAATGAATGGAAATGACTGACCCTTCTAGGATTAGCGAGGTAAAACATGTCTTTTTTTTCAGCTGCAGCGCACTGAGAAACAAGGGCACAATAACATTCCCTATTTGCCCTTCCCAGTTCCATTAATTCCAGCATGTAGCTTTAAAAGAGTCTGACCCAGAATAATCACTGTGTTCAAGAGGAGGTCAGCAGAGATGTCCTGTGCAGCTGAAACCGCCTCAAGTTGGGAGGCTCAAAACAACTGGCTCTCTCTGTAAAACAAAGGCGCTACTGGAGAAGACACCACACATGATCAAAACAAACTTACAAATATTTTTAGTGTTGTATTTCAGAATTTCTCACAGTTTTACTGAAGAATCAAACATAAAGTCCAATCATTAGGAGGATAATCCGACAACAATGAGGGGGGAGTCATCATGGAAAGCTTGCTAAGATAAGATGATAAAAAAAATCAAGCAAAGTTTTTTTAAACTTGAAACTGTGAAATTTTATCCACATGAATGCCAGGACCAAAGGTTTGGCAGCATCGCACTCTGGGGTATTTACTTTAATATTTATCAATATGATCAATGTTATACACTTCCCCTGTCAAGGTGAGATTTTTAAGGGAGATACAAGATAAGAAATTACAGCTGACAATGACATATTCTGACGTTGGGGTATGAAACATGAATGTCTGGCTGCTCTCACGGCACTCGTCCAAGAATAAATAATATTTCAAAGTTGGGAGGCTTACAGAGTTAATCTTACAATCAAAGTTTGCTGATTCAAAGTCAACAGGCTCCGTTGACACAAACTGCAATTTTACCGTGCAGAGCACTGGATTGCTGGACCACCACTGTGTGATCAGAAAATAAGAAAAATAAGCTAATCACTTGAGGCAGCAGTTGACCTGCAAATGCAGCGTTCTCCGAGGTAAAATTACTGTGTTGACAAAGTCCAGTGACTTTAGAAGGCGATTACACCGATTGTGAAATGGTCATCTGACGGCAAGGCAGAAAAATGTTTTACAGCCTGTTTTAAATATAGCCTAAGCCTAATCTAATATTGATTTCTGTAAGTGGGTGGCTAAAATACACGCCTACATCAATACCTTGCTTTATCTCCATATCTGTTTGAGGGCATGCCAACAGTAGGTAATATTCTGACTATGGATAAGTACCTTATACAATCCCACTTCAAGAAAGCAAAGGAAGTTTGGAGTGGAAACAGTTTAGTCAGCTAAGCTTTTATTTTTTCTAAACCCTACAATCAAATTTATAAAATGTTTCCTGTTAGCTGTAAGTTTCCTGAAAATTCCAAATGCTCCAGAAAGACAATTTGACAGGGTTAAAACACATCCTGTGATAATTTTTTTTGGCTCATTTTAGACAGATTAATAAAAGTGCATGAAAGATTTAACATGTTGCTTTGACTTATAACCAGACATACAGTTGGCTTTTTATGTAGAACTTGAATCAAATCCTGCTCTCCCCCAGCAGAAGACGCAGAGCAGACAGGCTCACATCAGCAGCAGGTGGAAGATAAAAGGAAAGGTTGAATGATTACAAAGCCAGTTTCATGTAAAATTATGAACCTTTTTAAATTTTGTTTTGATCCATGTGTGTAATAAAGAGGCTCTCAAACCTTCATATTCCCCACTGATAAAATTAAGCTTCTAATGTTTGAGGCTTTTTTGAATCATTGGTGGAACTGCACTTTTTTACTACTAGTCGTGAGTAAAAAATGAAGGCATAATAGTGCCGTATTTTGCGTGGTGAGATTTTATTGATATAAGGACACCAAATATCGATATTTTATTCAATGCAATAAAATACAACAAACAAGAGGCCTCGTCTCATGCATCACGATCCTGAGATAACGTTCGCTGAGAAAACTTGCATTAAGTCAACTCAACGGAAAATCCATCCGACAGTGGACACGCTTAGCTTGATGAAGTTGGACCGACTGCTATCAGCCTCAGAGAGCTTGTTGACAATTTACAAATAATTGTTGTCTAATTTATAAATCCACAGATTGGCAACACATGGACATCAGTATGAATGAGTCTTTGTCAATGAGCAAAACTTACAGGAATCAATTCAGCTGGCTGTCACATCGCTGTATTCTGGTTATATTCCTATAGAACAGGAAGGTTGTTGAGCACAAATGTGGTAGTTAAATGTGAATCTCTGTAGATTGCAACAGATATGTGACTTTTGATGGTTTATCACGGTTAACTGGTGTATTATTGGAAAAAGATTGCATGTAAGTTCCAATTATACCCCATTCAGTTGCAAACTGACTCCAACTTAAGGCAACATTTCTGACAGGTTTAAGTGATAGTGTTAGTAGCCTGTCAAACTGGAGTGAAATAACATCAGTTTATTAGTGGATAAAACAGACACTGACCAAGTTTAACTATGAGGACAAAATGTGCAGTTTAGAAAAGCTAATAAATCAAAATGAATGTTATTGCAATACTATATATAGAATATTGGAAAATGTTAAAATTGCTATAATGTGGTATCTTGCCAAGTATTGTGATAATTTTATACCATGGGGTGTCAAGTGATTCTCACTTTTAGTTGCTACCAACTTGACTCTTCACACATTTACAATATATTTGTGCTACCATGATTGTCCATACCTGGATTTTAAAGTAAAATATCTTAACAGACCTGGTATCATAAATAATAACAAATGTTCTGTTTTGGCTATTTTTTGGTAAATAACCATGTCAACTAGTGATTATTGACAAGTGACTACAAATACAGTAGATCATGATTAAAAACAGTTGTTTCCATGTATGTGTATAAGCAAGTCAAAAACAGAAACAGAAATTTGTATTTTAAATAGATATTATAGATACTAGCTTGATAAAGCTTGGACTAAAAGATGTTTAATATGAGGTCTTGGACGTTATGCAAGTTGGCACCCAGAAGTGTCTGTCGTTGCAGCTGTGTAGTGGTCATTGTTTGTAGCTACTTCTGATGAACATGTCAACCCAGCATGTCCTAGGCATGTTCAATAGCAGACATAAATAAAAGCTGGCCAAGGAAGTGTCTAGATATGTTTGGGATCCAGAAAGCCCTGCTGTGTACTCTGGCAGTGTGGCAACAAGCAGTCTTCTGTTGAAATAGCTGAAAGGTGGACTGCTGCTGCAAGAATGCCACAAGTTCAGGTTAGAACACCTGATCTCAGTACCTCTGTCCAGTCAGATTTCCACCAAGTTCAGTAAGATCAGAGATGGTGCTTTTATAGCTAGTTTGAGGCATGCCAATAGCCAAGCCTTGGTCAATCTCAGTCAGTCATGGTATGACGGCACTGATGATGATAATATTGTGCATATATTAGTATCAGTACTAGTTTATATTCAGAGACTGCTGGTTAGAAAATGTGGCGGTGTAGAAATGAGTTCATCTGTGTTTGGTAAACAAATCAACAATTTTATAGGGCTGCTCAATTAATCGAATTTTAATCACAATTACGATCTGGGCTTTCAACGATCATTAAAAATGACTGAGCCGATTATTAGCCCCTCCCTCGTGCTTTACTCTCGCGCTGCTCCGTGTGGCAAATCGAGCACACCTCTCTGCATTTCAAACACGTGTCACAACAATTAAGAGCAGCGGTCCCCAACCTTTTTTGCGCCACGGACCGGTTTATGCCCGACAATATTTTCATGGACCGGCCTTTAAGGTGTCGCGGATAAATACAACAAAATAAAACTAGTACCAGTACCGAAAAAAAGAAAATTTATTCATAGCACACGTGAAAAGACCCAGGAAAACAGAGTAAACAATAAAAACGCTAACAAAATAACACTAAAAACCGATTTAAAAACCCTGAAAACTATACATTTCACCCCTGAGCCTCAACTCTCGCGGCCCGGTACCAAACAACTTACGTACCGGTCCGAGGCCCGGGGGTTGGGGACCGCTGATTAAGAGGACCCGAGGGATGCTCGGAAAGCTAAGCAGAAGTTATTTGGAGAGGAGAGTGACTGCCGTTGGTTGAAAAGAGAGGTAAAAAAAAACTTCAGTGGTGCGGAAACATTATGGGTTCGCGGAGTCAGACGTGGATCAAGTAGACATAGTGTGTAAACTTTGCTACAGTGTCGTAGCTGCACCACAGAGCAACACTGCAAAGTTCACTAAACATAGATGTTTACATTTTTCATTTATTTTTTATATTGCAAACATTTGCACTGTTATCAGTATTGCACACTATTTTATATTATTTTTTGACAATCTTTAAAGTCATTATTCAATACATTGTTATTGTTAAATAAATATCGTCAAATAATCGAGATCTCAATTTCAGTGAAAATAATCGTGATTATCATTTTTGCCATAATCAAGCAGCCCTACAATTTTACAATGGACAAAACTACTCACAGAATATGTTTGGGTTTAAAATTATGATTAAAATGATGTACAGAGAAATCAACTGCAAACAAAGATTAAAAATGTATTTCATGCATGAAAACTTCTATTTTTCAAAACTTGCTTCTATTTTTTACATACTTTACTGTATGTATGCAACTCTTTCTGTGATAAACTGTGTTGTAGTGGTATCACGCTATCAATGATACAATAATATTTCCTAGCACACAGAACAAGGCCAAATTTGTCTGACAGCAAAGGCCATGTGTCAGCCTCCATTGATGTTTAGTAAAGAAGTCACTTCAACCAAACACAGCACTTTGCAAAACATTCAATTCAATTCAGTTCAATATAATTTTGTTTATACAAAATCACAATAACAGTCAATTAAGACACTTTATATTGTAAGGTGGAGACACTACAATGCAGGAACACCGAAGTGGAAAAAACAAACTTGGCTCACCATTACAAACAAACCATCAAGTACACGTGTGACCCGAGCTTTAACAAATGACTCGATTGGACGACGCCGGAACATCTGCCAGTTGTGTGAAAGGTAAAGGAAAATTACTGATGCGGTTACATGGTGGTAAAACAGGACTTTAAGCAGCTGGTTAAAAAGCTCAACATCCCAGACTCCCGAAGAGTTAAAAGGTAAAGTTTCTTTAGCTATTGTTAAACTAAAGTGATAAGCAGTTATGTTTTACTTTTACATAACATTTCCTTGGCTACTTTTGTGGCTTTCCTGTGTTGCTATATATACTCCTATGTCACTAGTAATGCAATATAAATCTGCTCCTGCTGACAACTGAGGGCACAAGATTCTCACTTTGAATCAGTTAGTGTGTCATAAACGAGCTCATTTGAAAAGAATGGTGGAAAATACACTTCAGTATTTTTTTTCTGTATCATCATAAATATCGTTATCACAAAATTCCTTGAAATATTGTAATATCATTTTGAGAAAATATTGCCCAACCTCTACTGTGTACTGTGAGCAAATAGACTCAAGATCTAGAATATATAAAAGCAGACGTTTTATGTGCATGAATAAATCTGATGCAGACTAAATGTATTCAGACAGGTTTAATTTCAAACTGCTGCTTCATCATCTGTGTGCGTGTGGAGTGGGAAGCAGATGATAGGGCTGCAGACCTTTGGGACATTTAGGTTATAGAACAAAAGTGAGGCTGTTTTTTTGCACAGTGCTCACACGGTGCACAACTCTCAGGGGGACTGAGGGAATATGTGGGAGCTTCACCGCAACAAGGTCCAGAAACACACTTACTCAAATACACTCTGACCACTCTGCTGCCCTTAATACACCTGTCTCTCAGGCTTTCTTTTTCCTCTCACACTTTTTTTCTCCACACAATGGAGAAAACACACGATTCTGGGTGGAATCAAACTAGCTCTGCCTTTTAAAAAAAAGAAAAAACAAAAGAATGAAATCTGCTGTTCTTTATTTATGGTAGAAATAACACCACCTTTGTTCCCCCCAGCTATTTGCTTTCATCCTCCTATCCATTTACATGAAGAGCTGACCTATCGTACAGACTACTCAGTTAATGTGCTTTTGCTACTGATCACACAAAGACTGCTTTCTGGCAATAAGCCTGGTCACTGCTTTTAAATCTGCATCTGTTATTTTAATAAGCACATACTGGTGTGTTGTTCAGCCCACCATGTTAGTCCAGACTCAGTTTCCTTTATAACTGTTTGATGGACTAAGATAAAGGTTTGGATGAATTTGACTTACATCTCATTTAACCATTATTGTAGCTTGCTTATCTGTCAGTTAAATCTACCACATTCTATAAGCAAAATAAGCAGTCTCTATCAATTCAAAAGCTGCCAGCAAATTTGAGCAGAAATTTTGTAACATAAAGCAAATGCAAAGGTTCCAATAACAGTAATATTCTTCTACACTGGTTTGCATGAAATCTACTATTATGAGGGCATCATTAGTAAAAATGTGAAGCCATTAACAGCTAAAATATTTATGTCATATCACTGCAACTAGCGGTTACTCGTAGCCACAGTATTCTATGAGCCTACCCTGATCTCACCTCAGTACACTGATCACTTAAACCTGACAGGCAGATCAGAGCTAGAGTCGGGGTTACTTTAATACAGCTGATACTATAATATTGCAGGCTTCATCAGTCTGTGAAAGTCTGTGAAAGTGGGCTTTCTTTTATGTTAATGTTGCTCATGACAGATAAGATGGAGAGAGCTACAGTACATGTGTGCTGCATTAAATGATTTTTTTTTCTTACTAAAAAAATGGCAGAAGAATATGTTTCCCAGACAGATAGTTTATAATCTTAATAGTATTTAATGCTATTCCAAAACAACTTTATCAAACTGAGAAACTATGAGCACATGCAGCACACGTTACATGCCCCGTGCATGCCTGCTCTTTAGTGCAAGTGCAAGTATTCAAACTTATTGTGTTTAAAGTAATGCATGCAGTATAGTTACTACAAGAGGTGGGACCTTGTTTTTAACTGCAAATTATGTCCTTAAAATTAAACCATATCAATGTCTGTTTTATCCAATAAGAAAAGGTTATCAAATCCCTTCAGAATTTTTTGTTATGTCATTTTCGTTGCAAAATTACTGTCAAGCACACCAAGACTGTCATTTAAACCTGCCATAGATGTTGCCCTAAGACAGAGTCAGACTGCAATCAGTCTGCAACTGAATGCCAATTAAAGGTTGGCAATTACATTCAATCCATTTTTTATTATCCAGCAATTAACTGTAATAAATCATCAAAATTGCATATCTTTCTTTATAGACAGAAATTCACATTTAATTAGTACACCTGTGCTCAGCAGAACAGGATGGTTATCCTGTTCTATATGAATATAACCAGTAAACAACCAACTGACAACCAATTGAGTCGAGTTTCCTTGAGTTGTGTTCCCTGACAAAAACTCATTCAGACCGATGGCAACATGTTGGCATCAGAGAGATGAGACCTTGTGTTCATAGTATTTTTAATTTATTTAAGAAAATATTAATATTTAGTGTATAATACTGAAAAATATGCCAATACTATACTGTGTCATCTTTATAGTTACTAAATCCAATTTAGTAATACTGCCACCACCGCTTTTATGGACACATGACCAGAGTGCAAGGATGAAGTCGACAAGTTCAGGCGCAGTGTCATCGCTGCAAAGAAGTGCATATCTGAAAGAGCCTAATGTGTCTCCAGGGAGATAATGCCTAAATTGACTGGGATCATCTCTTGAAAAAGAAACAAAAATCTGCAGAACAGTGTGTAATCATGCGTACAGCCTGAAAGAAACACCCAGTTGTCATTTAAGAAAATATACGACCATTTAAAAGGCTGAACTTCTCAGAGAAATGAATGTTATTCATGTGAAAAATATGGCAGGCCTGCTTTTCCAGTTCAATAAACACAATAGACTGCTAATGATAATGCAAATTGAAAATGTCAGAAGGTATACAAAATGCTGAAAGGAGTTCTCTGCAGCTTTGATGAATGGTGCTGCATACAGGATATTTGTGAATTATGAGGCTACACAGTTCGTTCCATTATTCCATTTAAAACTCATTTTAACTGGCACCTGGCCCACAGACCCAGACACAATGGAAACATTTTATGGCACTGAACTTTGAGACACTGTTGAAATAGTGCTTTAGATTTTTATCAAATACAAAAGTTAATTATTTTCTAATAGAAAGCAAAGCCTCATTTACTAAAACTGTCTGCAGGATGTAATATGTGCTAATAGGCAACGTGTCTTAGAGAAAGAATGACAGTCAGCATTATCCATTATCAAACACTAACATTCTCACAAAGTAAGGCATGCAAAGCATTAGTATGTCTCTAGAGACATCAGCACCTTTCTTATCCACCATAATTCTCACAGACAGTATTACATTGTGGCAACAGCTCAAAATGGACTATTAGCAAAATGCTCTATTGTTATTTTAATCCATTTCTGCTCACTTTTCATTTTTCCCTTTGCTTGGCACTTTTTTTCCCTCCACTATCTCCCAATGTGCAGAGAACTTTTCAGGGAAAAGACTCCAATGGCCTTTTTATTTCTGAGGGAATATTAGTGGGACGGGAGTTTTTGCATCTTTATACATTTAACTACAAGCGATCCTCATGATGAACATCATGTTTTCCGTTTTTATTTTTCATCCCCCAATGTTACACACATTTAACAGTATTTATGTTTAAGTACCATTTCACTCTTAATAACTGTGGTTTATTTGCTGTCAGAGATTTTCTTATTCTTATTTGTTTCATGCCTGTATTGTATTGTATTGTATCTTTATTTAGGTAGGTTTGTTTTATTAGATTTTTGCATTTACAGGAAGAGTCATAAATTTTGAACAAAACCTGTTTTTGTAGTTATCGCCCCACACCACACACAAATAATCAAATATAATTGAAGTTCATACTTTCAGCTTTATTTCAGAAAGTTTTACAGCTTCAACATTAACTGGCCAGGAAGTTTCATGGCCAGGTCTAGCCTGTGTTCTCTTGTTATTTCATGACAAAACAATCAGAATGTGTGAAGTCGATTCACAGTGTTGGATGTGTATTTTATAGCTTTTCGCTGTCGTTTTAAATATATGCTCCACAAGATGTTAGTCCAAGGGACAGAAGACGTCATGACATTGAAAAACAGAGCACACCTGTCACAGGGACAGCAAAACTTTTAGGAGTGGCAACATTAACAGTCTGATTCATTCGTAAAATATTACAGTGTTTATTTACAACAAGGTGCAAACCTCTGGTTACACTCAAGAACAGGAAGGCCAGGTCAGAAAACAAGAGCCTGTGCAACTTCTAAAAACAAAGAAAAATGGAAGAAACCAAGAAAACTGTTTGCCATAATGATGGGAAGAGAAAACTTTGGAAAAGGAAAGAAACAATTCATGATCCTAAACATACCACGTTATCTGTGAAACATGATGGAGGCAATGTGACAGGATGTGGCTGTACGGCTGCCAGGGGTACCGGGGCGCCACTGTTTATTGATGATGTGACTGTTGACAGAAGTAGCAGGAAGAAATGTGAAGTATATATTCTGTTCAGATTTTCGAATGCTTCAAAATTGATTAGATGGTACATAACAGTGCAAATGAAGTTTGTCGAGATAAAGAAAATTAGGACTCTTCAATGGCCAAGTCAGTCAAAGAATCCAAGTAATAAATACAGTCGTTATATGTAAAAATCAGATTAGTTTTTCCAATTAATTTATAGCCTCTTTTTAACTTCAATCACATCTTGATTGTTTGATAGAAAATCCCTTGGTACAGAATTACAGAAATGGTCTAATTTACAAACAAATTATGGCTCTAAATGTATAAAATTAGTATTTCTAATGTATTATAGTTAAAATATTCCACATATAAATGTTACAAATTAATATGTGGAATAAAAATCAACACCCACAATAACAGTTGTATTATTTAGTCATTTATTTTGAAGACATAAGTGCAGAAACATGGAAGAAGAGCATCACGTTTTTCATATAAATGTGATTAGATGTGACTGGAGAGGGTGGGTACAATTTTATGTTGCACTTGATTTTTACAGCACTAGCTACCTGCTGTAGCGCTAATCACTAATTGTGTGGTGGAACAGACAGAACAGCAAGACTGCGTATGTGCACACAGGAGGAGAGAAGGCAGAGACAGAGAGACACTGGGAAGTGGAATATGGAAGTAAAATGTATCTATAACAGAAGGGGAGAATTGATTTACAGTTGGATTCATATGATAGCTTAGCCTACCTTAATTAGTTGACCTGTGTATTTATGTACTGCACTTTTTCTAACCCTCCCGTTCAGCTTTACACCACATACTTAAACTGACAATCAGACCATGGTTGTTGGTCGTTGTTTGCATTTCAATTGCAGAAGCATTTGCATTTCATCCAGAAGACCTGAGGGGGTTCATCCTCTGTCCACTTAAAGGAAGAGCCGTGATACCCTGAGTCTGTATTTGCAGCCTGTTGAATATGCAATCACGCCTTTGTTGGAAAGTGAAAAGGGCTGTGTGCTCAAGCTCTCAGCTCTCAGACTAAGTGATGGGGCAAATATAACCCAGCATGTATACACACACTCGCACTCACACACACTAACATACCTACATGGAAATGGCTCTGTATTGGCAAGCACAATTGCCAAGATACACAGGAACCAAATCGCTTATTCCCACTACGTTGTGTTTCTAATTTGTTGACTGTGGTGGCTAAATCCTCCTCAATGCCACTCTAACCAAGTAACATGCCTCTAGTATCAAATGAATGTGATTAGCTTTGAGACTTGCCAGATGTTTACAATCCCCGCTGACATATCCCACTGATCAGCAATAAAAGAAAAAAGGCATATCACTCAAGTTGTCTGCTTTGATGCAGGTTATACAAACAATTTCCCTTCCACAGTGGCCCGGCTTTCATCTTGACTCTGAGGAAACTAAATGTTTTGTCCTTTTTCCAAATTACCAGAAATACAGAGCGACCCTCCTTAGTTACTGATAGTGAACATACAGTACCTTTCCATGTTATCTGTAATACATGAGAGCTTTGTTCCAGAATATCTTGAACATCAAATTGAAAGGTCAGAAACACTGGTAGGAAGATACTGATCATCTGTGTAGAAACATGAACTTCTCTTATGACCTTTTACTTTGGATGATGCCCGAATGCCTCAGTGCATCCCTTATTTCCCCACTCTACTTCTAAAATAAATCCTAGCTCTTCTCATCATAAATCAAAATGTACTGTTTATGATTATCTCTAGATGCTTGCTGTGTTTATATTTATTTATTTAGCTATTTTATTTTTAGGGATCTCAGCGGCATGTGCTTGCATTGCTCGTAAAAATGCAGGCTCCAAGGTGTAGGAGTTAAGCTGTCCTCAGTAGATATCCAGTATTAGGGAGATAAATACCACAGTTGGCTTTCCAAAGAGTTCCAGAGATTTATGGATTGCCTCGGTGCAGCAGGCCTCTGGGAGGCAAATATTGTATGAAATCCTCCAAATGTTTTGGTAGTGTGCAACGCGCACACACACACGCACACACACACACACACACAAACAGATATGCACACAAATAAGACTCCATCCATGCCTGAAAGGCTGAGCTGCAGCAGCTGCTACTATGGCCGTAGTGTAAGAAACATTGCTGCATTGCTGAGGTCAGAACATAATTCATCGAGGAAAACAAACAAAAGAGAAAATGGGTGGGGCAGAGTGTGTATATGTGTGTATATGGGGGGTCTAAGGCGCAACAGCCAAGAGTGTTGCATCATCCCATTAATTACTCCCACTGCAGTAGAGTGTACATGACCCACATGCTCAGAAAGATAAGCAGGGCTGTAAAGAAACATGGTGGAAAAAGGAAATAACAGGACAATGCTTCGGTCATATCAGCCCTTTACTGTCTTTAAGTCTTGTTTGTCTCTTGTGACAAACTTGACAGCAAATACCACTAAGTAGCTAAACACAAAATAAAGCAGGTGGCAGTTTGGGGTTTTGGTGGAGGAGGAGGAGTAGAAAATGGCCCTCTGAGAGGCACCCCAGTGCCTGGAGAAGGCCAGTTAGTGGGAAGGGCCATGACGGATAAGTCTGATCCTTTGTAGAGGCAGTATTGATCCAGCAAAAGCTCACTACATGAATCAAGTATGAGTTCTGTGCTGTTAGTTCCTTTACTTTGTGGATGGTTGTGCTCCAGTGCGATAGAAACACGCACACTTTTTTCATGTAGCACAAAGCGGACAAGCCGGTGATTAAACACAATCAGGCTGAAGGTTGCTGCCAATAAAGTTAGAACACGGACTATAAATTCATGAGATCTGAATATGGAGGTTTTATTCTGAGGTTTACTGTCATTTGGCGGTCTACAGCCGGTTCCACAAAGCAAAACACTTATTCTGATTGCTATTGATTTTTTTTTTTTTTTTTGATCACCAGCGCATAAATTCAAGTATTTTAAGTGTTCGGTTTTCAAAAAAAAAAAGAAAGAAAAAACTTAATGAGCTAAACTCCAGGCTTCTCATTTCAAGCTTCCGATATGCACTCATGTGTTGCAGTAAGAAATTAAAGCACAGTAGCAGTTACGGTCCCATTCTGCCTTTGACTCCTCTCTGCTAATTGCTATGCCAGTCAGTGACAGGTCGTTCATGTTTCACCCACGTCTTCAACAACAGCTAGCCTTTCTCTTGTTCTCTTTCTTTCTCAGAGGTATTTCCAGAAGGTTTAGATGGACAGCGTCCATGCCTTTTTTGTCTTTTATGTCATTAGAAAGGGACAACCTGTACCGGTCCTTCTGGATCTAACAGATTCCTGCTGAGCACAGGGTGCTAATGACACACATGCAGACACACTCTCACATACACACAGACACACACGCCTCCAGAGGATAGGATCTCCAAGAAGCAACACAGCCTATTTCACTGCAAATTAGGTTAATCACGCTCCAGAGAGGCCCAGTTAATAACCCTCATAGAGGCTATTAAGATGGCACCTAAATCATAGGAATATCTGAATATCTGATGGCCCCTAACACAGTAATGCCATGTTTAGCCCTGGAGTTCTTAGTAGGGCTCGCTAAGAGAACCACGGCTTGTCATATAACCAGCTGCAGACTGATGATGCTGTGCAACTTTTTCTCATTGGGGAAGAAAAAAACACCTCACTGCAAACTGTAATACATGAGGAACCCTTCTCATTAAGCCAGTGATATTAATCAGAATTAGACTATTATAACAGTTTTCTTTTTCACACAGGAGTAACTCGCAAAATACCAAAGAAATTATCACCAGGTGTAGCAATATTAGGCAGCTCACAGCTCATTAAAACCACTCTCTTTTCTTTTTTAGTGCATATCTGAATCACTACTGTCAAATTCACTCGATGTATCACTCTTGATCACTCAATGTATCCCTATTGAGCAGAAAAGGCTAAACATACAAAGACACAGCCATCTATGCTTTACAATCCTCTGCCAGGCAAGTGAAACAAGACAAATAAAGCCTTCGTAAAAGGCAACTGGTGTCTCAGTCAGCAACGCTTTTTACTGCCGCAGTGTGCCGAGGCTTGATAGCATCTCCGGTGCCTCAGCTGTACAAGAGCTCGCCATGGGGGACCTGAAACTGTGTGACATCCATGAAAGGCTCAGCCCAGAGATCCCGAGTGTGTGAGAGCCGAATCCCCGCTGGTTAACCCTCGAGTCAGATGCTCTCTGGTTCAAGCTCGTTATAACGCTGCAAATTACCAGCATTTAGCTTTGACTGGAAGATTTCACACATCACAGACAGTGAAGCATGTCGCAGGTCATGAGCGTTCATTGTTATCCATTTACGAGAAAAACTGAATGCACACCAACAAACAGCTGGTTTACAATTTGGGATGGCTACTTTAATAAGAACCCAATTACAATTCGTTCCCATGTTATCATCACATCTTTACAGTCTTTTTAGTAAGTCTATAAATAATAGTGATAATCACTAAAGCCCAGCCTTAGCCCACAGGCTGTCTTAATGAGACGGTTTGCCCAGAACGATGAGTAACTACTGTAGTCATCTCTAGAAGCCTTGTTTTTTTAAAATTGTATCTGTAACTCTCCATCAGCCCTTTTTTTTCTCCTGGTCTACTGAAGCCAGTGCGGTTGCATTTACGCCCACATATTTACTTTCTGTAGGTGGTTTGTTCTTTGTCTCTTCCAACAGGTACAGTGGCTTTCTCTGTACACATTCAGTTCATCCATCCTTTTTTTTTTTCATACAATGGAAAGTAAATATTTTCACCACCCATACTGCAGGGAAGGAAATCACTCCAGTAAAAGCCCCGCCACCAACTGCTGCCATCAATGTCTGATAATCAGCGACAGCATTGCAAAACTTTAGACTGTGGCGGGGTTTCTCGTGCACAGAGTAACCGTGGGCACCTCATGAAGATGCTTCGGCTACAGCTACTGAACTACCGAGAGCATTTTAATATTCTTTAACGAGTTTTGATAATTGGGGTTTAACTTAAAGGAAAATGGACAGATCTCTGTCACATAAACAACTTTATTGCCTTTAATGCATGTGCACAGATTCCTGTGTGCACAATAACTTCTGCGCCCTGAAAAGGCCCAAGCCAGTAAAAATACCTGACTACAAAACAGGGTACATTACTGCTAATAACAAGCGACTTCAGTCCATAACAGCGGCTGCAGATCGTCCAATGTCCCATTTGGACATTCCAGTTTGTGTGAGCAAGTGACAAGGAAATTCCCGATGATGGAAATTGGTTTCTCTGTGCCCCTTGCCGATCCATCTAAAGGCATGGCATTTCATTTCATCATCTCGCACAACTGCACTGTCTAAGACGTGCATTGCCATTACCCTGCGAGGTCAGCCCTAAAGATGTACAGCGTGTGTCATGCATAACAAATGTACGGCTGCAACTGGGCAGGAATATGAGCTGCCGGTGGGAATGGGATCCAGCAGGTGGCAAGAAAACAGACTTGGTCTCATTTTGCAGTGTGTCATTACCTATAAACCCACTTTGGGGCAAATGAATGATCTCACTTAGGGCTTTTGTTTGGACTTCCTCACTCATCAGTTGAAGTCTGAAGCCTACTTTCTATATCTTCACTTTAGGGATGTAGTTCTATCATATCTATCATTTAAAAAAAACTATTTCTCAGGCAAAAAGACTTTAATGTAGCCTAAAAAGATAAGGGATGTGTTGTTCAGTGTGATCAAGCTGACCCCTGCGCACAGATATTTTGTATGCCATCCTCTCCTTGTGCTTGGATACGCACTCATCAGAACACCAAGTGCTTTAATATTTTGGGGGCAAAGCTTCTCAGTTTTATTTATTTCATCATTTTACCTTCACTTTATGCCAACGAATTGTACGTGGAGCTCACCTGGACGCGTTTATTCTCACAAGTGGGGAGGAATTGACAGACCTAACCTTGAGACTGTGCACGCGCGCGCGTGTCTACACACGTGTCGCTTTGAGCACGCGTCTGTTATCTGCGAATGTATGTGCGTCGCTTGCGCCGTACTGTTGGCGACCCCCAGCGTACAGGATGTGAAATTTTCCAATTATTTTCTTCCTTAAAATTTTTTTTAAAAATCACACAACATATCTATAGAAAGCCTGTACCCGGATATTCTTTATTACCAACACTAAAGCAGCTAATATGTGTATAACTCTAACACAGCGGCAGCCACAGCCTCGCGCTTTTCACAGTCCAATTGATCTATGTTATTCGTTCATCAATTCCAGCAGACTCTAATAACTTGCAGTGGCGTAGATTTAAAAGAAAAAATTGATTCACGCTGTTGAAGAGAAATTACAATGCACAATCACAGTCTACATTTCCCCCCTTAATCATTCAAGAATTTAAGTACAAAGTAATTACTGAACAAAATAATTTGTGCCTTACCTGCGCGCGACACTCCGTTTTATCCACATTTTTTTCTCTCTCTCTCTCGACTGTCGAAAACCGACTCAGTCCTCCAGGTATCCTCCCATTTGGATGGGTTTTTCCACCAAAGTCGGCAATTGCTGATGAGAAGAAAGCACTCAAGTTACGGACCTTACTCCAGCTGTCAACGCAAACATCATTTAAGCCATATCCTTCTACGTTGCGCACATCAAATTCCTCCCAAAAAAAAGGACAGGGGGGGGGGGAAGGAGGAAAAAAACACTGCCGAAAAAAACAAACAAAAAAAATTCCACTAAAAATACCAGAACAATTGTCGGGTCTCTTTGAAGTTGTCCGTCAGTTCTTCTGTTGGCGATGATTTGCTCTCCCTGCTCACCAGCCGAGAGGAGAGAGAGGGGGTAGGCGCGTGCAGGCGGACAGGTGAGCGGGAAACCGAAAGAGGTACCCTCAAACTTTGCCTTCACGCAAATCGTTCATTTTTCAGTCGCCCCAGCAGAAAAGGCAAAGATGCAAGATGCCGAGAGCCGAAATCGGGGCATGCAGTTGGCATCCTCATTGCTGAAATGACGCCGTCACTTCTCCTACATTGCTGAACGGCAGATGAACGTCCAAAAAAGAAAATTGGAAAAAAAAATGGGGGGCGGAAAATGAGAATGTTCAGTTCTCTGAAGCAGGGAGGATTCAAGTCACCAGAGGCAGGGGATCTTCATTATCTGTTGACATCTCTGTGGAGGGGGGTGGTTGAGAGGTTAGATAAAGTAAAATAAATGAAAGTAAAATGAAATAAGGTGCAACTGAAAAGAAAAAGGAAGAGGGGAAGCGGCGGAGGAAAATCCTGGAGGCTGAGGGTTGTTTCAGAGGAGTTGGAGAGAGTGGCTGTGAGGGCTTGTCATTACAGCGGAGAGGAGACCGGCACGTCTCCTCCTGCTGCTCCTCTTCTCTCAGACTGACGAACGATCTGCCTGCTGAGCCCCACGCTGCCGTGACGTCACTTTAAAGCCAAATATGTCATGTGCTGGAGTGTCTCACGTCATATGGGTGCACATTCATGACTGCAAGACTGGGTATGACAAATCCAGTAGAGTACAGAAGTGTGCAGAGCTGCACACTATGGTTGGAAGACCATATAACAGTGAGACCATTACGTATCTGCACTTTTGTAGCCAGCTAAGGGAATTGCCAAATAACCTTGTAGCCTGTAAGATAGCATATCATAAAATAATTTATATTTTATATGATATGAGACACATAAAATAGAAACGACCCAGTTCATTTAGCCTGGGTGTTGCTATGTTCTGCCAGGCAGATCGACAACACTGCTCAATATCAGCTTGCTCACAAACTGCTTGTTAGTGTGAATGCTTGAAAAGCATTCACAGTATTGTTGTTGTAATCTTTATTATTATTATTATTAGTGTGAATGCTTGAAAAGCATTCACAGTATTGTTATTCGAATCTTTATTATTATTATTATTATTATTATTATATATTCCGTACGTTTTTTGGCATCTCACTCCTTCAAAACCGCTCAACTTAGAAAAACCATTCAAACACCGTTAGATTCCTATTCTTTTGGACATGAATGCTTCTACTTTTCTCATTTTTAACATTTATATTTTTAATTTTATTCAACTTTATTTAACAAAAATTTATAATGTATTTCAATGGAGAGACCCTTCAAATCCTCATTCAACTTACTCATTTTTAAACTCTTACTACTTCCACATACATTGACATAGAGCCACCATTCAAACTTTAAAACGAAGACAAGACATTCAACTATTCAACTTGTATTTATCTTTTCAATATCTATTATACTTTTTCTTCAGTTCCAGTTTAAGTTTCATGATGTTTTTTCACCCGTTTCAGAGTTTATAATGGGTGTGTATGGGACGGAATGTTGGGGCTAGAGTGAGGCAGCTCAACTGCTAGAGTGAGAGGAGCAAAAAAATTAATCTTAAAATCTTTTTTAAAACTGCTGCTGTGTCCGCAGCGTTTGCTCTACAGGTATGATTTTACCCTCAAAACGTAGCCATCGCTGTCCTCTTTCATCCAATGTGTTTACTATTGTCCTAGGTGTTATGGTTCTTTCATAAATGTCACCAATGCACAGCCTCCTCCCTCCAACTCTTCCATAGACTCTAATGTTAAAATGGCTCAGAAGGTTCGTTTGAAAATCAGAAGAGCATGGTGTCTTTCCACTGTCACCACGTCCATATAATAAGCTCCACAGGCATGAAAACTGAGAATTAGGTAGACTAGACATTGCTGTCGCTCACGGTGAAAGAATTTCGTCAATACGACTTTTACTTTTCATTTGGGAACGATTTGTTTCGGCCTGACTTTTCTGTTCATTTTAAGCAGCAAAAGTGAGGCGCATGTCTGTGTACGTGTGTATGGAGCCATTGGGTGCGGTCACTATAGCAACCAGGCTCACACCTGCCTGCTTAACGAGCTCTGCCTGCCACTGTACCAAGATTCATCTTAAGCACTTCTCTTTCAACTGCTGCTGTGTCCACAGTGTTACAGCCATCATTTTACCCTCAAATTGTCGCCATTATTGTTCTCTTTCCAACACCGTGTCTTTCAAAGCTCAGGCATTTAAACTTTTTAAACTGTGTGGATCAAAGTGGAGGGATCACATTTGAGTCATTCAGTGATTCAAAGAATATGACCTTTTAATATTCTTTCAGATGTTTTCTGACTCTAAATGTTCTTTTCTCATTTCTTAGGTTTTTCTAATTTACAATTAAAACATTTTCAGCTTTTTTCCAACTTCTTCTTCTGTGTAACCTTCAGCTTTTAGCAGTTCAGCACTTTTGTTTTCAGGTTAAATTTGGGTTTTTTTTTATCTCATTAAAAAAGTTTTAACTCAAAATTCAGCAATTAATTCATTTCAGTGCATACATTCAGATTCAAGCATTCACACTGCAGTTTCTTCAGAAAATGCACTTTCTAGTTATTATATTTTATTCTGTATTCCGTACGTTTTTTGTAATCCTACTCCTTCAAAACCGTTCAACTTAGAAAAACCATTCCAACACCGTTAGATTCCTATTCTTTTGGACAACACTGCTTCCATTTTTCATATTTTTAACATTTATATTTTTAATTTTATTCAACTTTATTCAACAAAAATTTATAATGTATTTCAATGGGGAGACCCTTCAAATTCTCATTCAACTTACTCATTTTTAAACTCTTACTACTTCCACATACATTGACATAGAGCCACCATTCAAACTTTAAAACGAAGACAAGACATTCAACTATTCAACTTGCATTTATCTTTTCAATATCTATTATACTTTTTCTTCAGTTCCAGTTTAAGTTTCATGATGTTTTTTCACCCGTTTCAGAGTTTATAATGGGTGTGTATGGGACGGAATGTTGGGGCTAGAGTGAGGCAGCTCAACTGCTAGAGTGAGAGGAGCAAAAAAAATAATCTTAAAATCTTTTTTAAAACTGCTGCTGTGTCCGCAGCGTTTGCTCTACAGGTATGATTTTACCCTCAAAACGTAGCCATGGCTGTCCTCTTTCATCCAATGTGTTTACTATTGTACTAGGTGTTATGGTTCTTTCATAAATGTCACCAATGCACAGCCTCCTCCCTCCAACTCTTCCATAGACTCTAATGTTAAAATGGCTCAGAAGGTTGGTTTGAAAATCAGAAGAGCATGGTGTCTTTACACTGTCACCACGTCCATATAATAAACTCCACAGGCATGAAAACTGAGAATTAGGTAGACTGGACATTGCTGCCGCTCACGGTGAAAGAATTTCGTCAATACGACCTATACTTTTCATTTGGGAGCGATTTGTTTCGGCCTGACTTTTCTGTTCATTTTAAGCAGCAAAAGTGAGGCGCATGTCTGTGTACGTGTGTATGGAGCCATTGGGTGCAGTCACTATAGCAACCAGGCTCACACCTGCCTGCTTAACGAGCTCTGCCTGCCACTGTGCCAAGATTCATATTAAACACTTCTCTTTCAACTGCTGCTGTGTCCAGAGTGTTACAGCCATCATTTTACCCTCAAAACGTCGCCATCGTTGTTCTTTTTCCAACATCTTGTCTTTCAAAGCTCAGAGATGTAAACTTTTTAAACTGTGTGGGTCCAAGTGGAGGGATCACATTTTAGTCATTCAGTGATTCAAAGAATATGACCTTTTAATATTCTTTCAGATGTTTTCTGACTCTAAATGTTCTTTTCTCATTTCTTAGGTTTTTCTAATTTACAATTAAAACATTTTCAGCTTTTTTCCAACTTCTTCTTCTGTGTAACCTTCAGCTTTTAGCAGTTCAGCACTTTTGTTTTCAGGTTAAATTCGGGTTTTTTTTTATCTCATTCAAGATTTTTAACTTAAATTCAGTAATTAATTCATTTCAGTGCATACTTTCAGATTCAAGCATTCACACTGCAGTTTCTTCAGAAAATGCACTTTCTAGTTATTCTTGTTATTTCTTTTTTTAAGCCATAGACTGTATATAAAAGATGGACACAACAAGGACATCAATAAGCATAAATGCGTCTGGCTGCAAAAGGAGGTTGTCAAAATCATCCTCTCTCCTCTAATCTTCCTCCTATACTACTGATCAGAATTTAATCAAACTTACACAATGATTATCTAATGAGTAGCCATCTGAATTGTCAAGGTCAAAATCATATTTATTGTTTTATGGGCAATTTTACAAGACTTGCTACTCCCTTCAGAATAGATTTTACTCTGAAAAGAGATTTTATTGAAACTTATACACGATGATTGCCTAATGGGTCTTCACCCCAACTGTGTTCGTGTTCAACGTCGCATTTGTTGTTTTTTTATAGCAATAACCTGTGAATTGTGATGGAGCGGGATTGCTGATTTAATCACATATACTCTTCAGCATCTGGTTTCAAAAAGCTGAAATAGATGGCATCACAGTAACTAGATACATTTTTTATATACAGTCTTTCGTTGAAGCCGCAAAACTTGTTGTTCAGTTTAGATAAGAAGTTGTTTTTTTCTTATTTGCTTTATAAATTTTTGAAGCAATATTTTTGGATTAAAAAATCTCTGGGAAATAAATAAAAATGATTAATAAATATGTAGCCAATCAATGACACAGTCTACTACAGCACATGTAAGGTATAATACAACAATACATTGACCTGTGGCTGAAGACATTTTATGCATGTCTAACACAGTGTGATAATAAATTAGCCAAGGTAATATTGGCCTATATGATACATACTGCAATTGTATTACAGGGTCTATTGCTGAACTGGCTCTAGACTCTGCGAATGCTCTAATGATCCAGTCCAACCACAAAGGAGTGCCCGGAAAATTAAAAAGAGTCCCTTTTTTTGTTCAAAAGTCCAATTCTGAAGCAACAGCCCAATATGAAACATTAACATTTTAACCAGAGGCACGGACAAGCCCATTTGTGAAGTAATCAAAAAATGGAAAATTGAAGTTTCAAACCTTTTTCATTTGATTTATTTTGATGGTGTAAATTGACCAAAGAACTGGAACGAATAATGGAACAAATAATGGAATGAATGAATAATGGAACCACTTTCTTACTTTTGTAAGATACCACTTTCTTACTTTTGTAAGAAAGTGGTATTAAGCAAACTAGAACTTGCCTGACTGAAATACGTTTTTATACCATTATTCATAATTTGTATTCCACCTCCCATCCTTTTTCAGTTTGGTGTTGGCTCATACTTCCTATATTCCTTGGTACAGGTGTCATGATCCAGAATGTGTAGTTCCTGTTGATGCCACTAGGACATGGTCCTTCACCAGAGAACCAGTTTCTGTTTATGGAAAGCATGGTGTTATGACCCAGGGTCATTATTTGTGGTACGGGGTTGTTATTGTTTGTATTTGTATTCAGCGATGCTTGTTTCCAGGTGGAGGCCGCCCATTGGTGGAGGAAGGAAAGAGGCCAGCTACAAAAGGGGTTGGACTGGGCCGGTGAGCAGACTTTTCCTGGTTCCCCGTGAGCTGTGTGACTGGGGACCGTCGTGGTGTGTGACTGCACGGGGCTGCAATATTAATGTTGAAAAAGGGTTGTACCTGGGCTTGGTAGCTGTAGGGGTGGGAAGCCGTTTTCTTTTATTCCCCTCTTTTTTCCTGTTTCGGGTAGGGAGACAGGTTAGAGAATTGTATTTTGTTTTGGAATCGTGGGAGGTAAGTTAGCTCTGTTTTTCTTTCTAGTGTGTTTTGTTTGTTGTTTTGGCATCGCCCACCCTGAAGCTCGCTACCTGTTCAGTGAATAAATTAACCAACTCTCGTCATTCTGCCGTGGTGTGTTTTTTTTTTGTCGTTATTATGTATCGGGTTTATCTTTTTGTTGTGTTGCACCCCGGCTTCGGGCCGGTGTGTAACATAAATGGGGGCTCGTTCGTTTGAGGGATTTCGGGTTCGTTTGTGTGTCGTGGGGCTCGTGTGGGTGTGTGGGGTTGTTTTTTGTGTGTTTGGGGGTTGTTGGTGTGGGTGGCCGCGGATGGAGTTCGATGTGGACAAGTTTGCCGAGGCGCCTTCCTTGCAGCAGTTGGGTCGGTGTCGGAGGGAGGATTTGTTGCTTATTGCGGGCCGTTTTGATGTGCGAGCACCGGCGGGGGTAAAGAAGGAAGATTTGCGGCAGCTTGTCACGGTGGCTTTGAGCGAGCGGGGTTTGCTGTCGGGCGTGCCGCTTGTTGGTGGGACGGGCGGGGCGGTTGTGGAGCCGTTGGCTCCGGTGTCTGTTCCTCCTGTGGCCACCCCCTCTGTGGCTCCTCTGGCTCCGGTGGTGGGGTCGTCGGCGGAGGAGCTCCAGTTGTTGCTCCGCATTAAGGAGGTGGAGTTGAGTAGTCACCGGTTGGAGGTAGAAGCGATGCATCTGAGGGTGAGGGCGTTGGAGTTGGAGCGTGGACCTCCGCCGCGTGCCCCTGACTCTACGCCGCGTGCCCCTGACTCTACGCCGCCCACGCCTGCGCCCTCTGTGCTCCCTGCGCCGCCGGCGCCTGGTCCCGCCCCGGCTCTCCGTCAGGATTTTGATATTGGGAGGCACATTAAATTGGTGCCGCCCTTTTGTGAATCTGAGGTGGAGTCGTTTTTTCCTGCTTTTGAGCGTGTGGCTGCCGCGTTACAGTGGCCGGAGGAGGTCTGGGTTTTACTGTTGCAGTGTCGGCTGGTGGGTAGGGCTCAGGAGGTGTGGGCTAGCCTGTCGGCATCTGAGAGCTTAGATTATGGTGTGGTTAAGGCTGCTGTATTGCGTGCTTTTGAGTTGGTGCCTGAAGCGTACCGTCAGAAGTTTCGGCAGTGTGTGAGGGGGGGGGATCAGACTTATGTGGAGTTTGCGCGCGAGAAGGGTTTGCTCTTTGATCGGTGGTGCCAGGCTAGTGAGGTTAAGGAGTTTGCACAGCTGAGGGAGTTAGTGTTATTGGAGGATTTCAAAGGGTGTCTGCCAGAGCGGGTGGTTGTTTATTTGAACGAGCAGAAGGTCGTTTCCCTCGCGAAAGCGGCGGTTCTGGCAGATGAGTTTGCTTTGACGCATAAGAGGGGTTTTTCCCCTCCGTTACGTCGGGGTTCTAGGGTTTTGCCGGAGGTGGGGGGGGGGCGTTCTCCCCCGCTCTCGCGGCATAGCCCTGCGGTGGCCGCTGGGGACCGCCGATGTTTTTTTTGTCATGAGCTCGGTCATCTCGTTGCTTCTTGTCCCGTGCTGAGGGCGAGGGAGGGGGCGCGGGCCAACATTTCGGGGGGGGCCGTGCAGTGTTGCTCCGCGGTAACCCGCCCTAGCTTAATGCCGATTGGCGTCGTTCCGCAGGGGATAGATGAGGTGTTTCGGCCGTTTATTTCGTCGGGGTTTTTATCGTTGTCTGGTGATGCGGGGGACCGGGTTCCGATCACCATCTTGAGGGATACAGGGGCGAAGCATTCGGTGGCGCGGCGTGGAGTCGTGCCTTTCTCTCAGCAGTCGTACTGTGGTTCTGACTTACTGGTGTGGGGTATACAGATGAGTATTCTACGCATGCCTCTCCATACGGTTACTTTGACCTCGTCTTTTGTATCGGGCGCTGTGCGGGTGGGGGTTCGAGATCAGCTGCCGATTGAAGGCATTGATCTTATTTTGGGAAATGACTTGGCCGGGGGAAAGGTGTTTCCGGCTACTCCGGAAGTTATTGAGTGTCCTACTTCGGATCGGTTATGCCAATTCCCGTCGGAGCTGGGTGACTCCACGGTGTTTCCAGCATGTGTGGTTACTCGTGCTCAAGCTCGTCGCTTGGGTGGTGAGGTGGACATATCCGAAATGTTTCCGGACGGCTCTGAGCCGCATGATAGTTCTGTTCCGGGGGTGGATGGTGGGACGGCGAAGGTTTTTAGTGTGGTGTCGGAGGATTTGCGCCTGGCGGTAAACAGGGAGCAGCTCATTGCGGCCCAACAGGCTGATGATACGTTGTCTGCCTGTCGAGCTGCTGCCTTGCAGCCAGGGGCGGTGCCTGGTTCTGCATCTTATGAAGTTGATCGCGGGGTTCTGTTACGCAATTGGGCTCCGGTGGGTGGGTTGGGGGGTGAGGTGGTCACTCAGGTGGTGGTGCCGACGGAGTACCGACCCCAGGTTTTGAGTCTGGCCCATGAGCATCATCTGTCAGGCCACTTGGGGATTAAAAAAACTTATGACCGAGTGCTTCGTTACTTTTTTTGGCCAGGGCTTAAGTCTGATGTGGCGTGCTATTGTCGGTCCTGTCATGTGTGCCAGGTGTCGGGTAAGCCCAATCAGGTCATTCCACCCGCCCCGTTACATCCAATTCCTGCAATAGGGGAGCCCTTCGAGCATGTTATTGTGGACTGTGTAGGGCCTTTACCGAAAACTAAGGCGGGTTACCAGTACGTACTCACCATAATGTGTGCGGCCACACGGTTTCCAGAAGCTATCCCCCTGCGATCGCTTAGGGCTAAGGCCGTGGTGAAAGCCTTAGTACAGTTCTTTTCTATATTTGGGTTACCGAAGTACATTCAGACCGATCAGGGCTCTAATTTTCTGTCGGGGGTTTTTGCTCAGGTGATGACTGAGTTGTCGGTTAAGCACCGGGTGTCTAGTGCTTATCACCCAGAAACGCAGGGGGCTTTGGAGCGATTCCATCAGACCTTGAAGGCCATGTTACGGAAGTACTGTTTTGAAACTGAGTCCGAATGGGATGTGGGCCTGCCGTTATTGCTATTTGCCATTCGAGAGACCACACAAGAGTCCCTGGGTTTTAGCCCGGCGGCGTTGGTTTTTGGGCATACGGTGCGTGGACCCCTACGTCTGCTCCAGGAGGGGTGGCTCGCGCAGCCCGACCAGCCGCGGCCCGTGCACAACGTGCTTGATTATGTAAGTTCGTTTAGGGAGAGGCTGCACGCTGCATGTGAGTTGGCGCGCAGGTCGCTTTCCGGTGCTCAGGAGAAGATGAAAGAGAGGTATGATAGGAAGACCCTCAAGCGCACCTTTTTGCCTGGTGAGCGTGTTTTAGTTCTCTTACCCATTGTGGGTTCATGTTTTCAAGCTCGTTTTAGTGGTCCGTATGAGATCGAGCGCCAAGTTAGTGACACAGATTACCTGATTAAAACCCCGGATAGGCGGAAGAAGTCCCGGGTTTGTCATGTTAATATGCTCAAGAAATATGTGGACCGGAACCAGAGCCAGACTAACTCTGTTTCCCCTGTGGTGACGGTGGGTTCACCCTCCTACCAACCGGAGGTGGATGGGTTGCGTGAACCCCAGGGACCCAGCTCAGGGGCCCGCTTGGAGAATTCAAAGATCTTGGAGGACCTTGAGGCTCATTTGCTTTATTTGGGTGAGCCCCACAGGCAGGATATTTACAATCTGATCTGTGGTCATATTGTGCTCTTTAGTGACAAGCCGACTCAAACCACTATGCTTGAGCATGATATAGATGTTGGCGAACACCGGCCCATTAAGCAGCATGCCTATCGGGTCAATCCCGGAAAGCGGGCAATCATGAGAAAGGAGGTGGAATACCTGTTGGAGAATGGTTTTGCGGTGCCCAGCTTCAGTCCATGGAGCTCTCCTACCCTCTTGGTGCCTAAATCTGATCAAACCCCACGTTTTTGTAATGATTATCGTAAAGTAAATGCCATCACCAAGCCAGACTCCTTTCCACTCCCCCGTATGGATGACTGTGTTGATAGGGTGGGCTCAGCCAGATTTGTCACCAAGCTAGATCTTTTGAAAGGTTATTGGCAGGTGCCCCTGTCGCAACGGGCGGCGGAGATTTCAGCTTTCGTGACACCAGACCATTTCCTGCAATACACGGTGATGCCGTTTGGGTTGAGAAATGCTCCCGCCACGTTTCAAAGGCTGATGAACATGGTGCTACTGGGTGTTCAGGGATGCGAGGTCTACTTAGATGATATTGTGGTTTACTCGCTGACCTGGCTAGAGCACATGGAGACGCTACGGGAGGTTCTTGTCCGATTGAAGGGTGCCTGTTTGACAGTCAATTTGGCCAAATGCGAGTTTGGCAAAGCTGTGGTTACCTACCTAGGGAAGCAGGTGGGACAGGGGCAGGTACACCCTCTCATGGCCAAAGTCCAGGCCGTCTTGGATTTCCCTGTACCAACTACGCGGCGTCAGCTTCGCCGTTTTTTGGGAATGTGTGGCTACTATCGAGGGTTCTGCAAAAATTTCGCCACCGTGGTTATTCCTCTGACGGCCCTGACAAGTCCGTCGTGCCTGTTTTTGTGGAACTCTGATTGTCAGGATGCCTTTGACTCAGCCAAAGCCCTGTTATGCAGTGCCCCAGTGTTAGGTGCCCCTGACTTCACTCGGGTGTTTAAGTTAGAGGTGGATGCCAGTGCGCATGGTGCGGGTGCTGTACTCCTGCAGGAGGATGACCAGGGTATTGATCACCCCGTGTGTTACTTCTCAAGAAAATTCAATAAACATCAGGTGAATTATAGTACCATCGAGAAGGAAACTTTAGCGTTACTCTTAGCCCTCCAACATTTTGAGGTGTATGTCAGTTCCAGCCCCGCTCCAACCGCTGTGTATACGGACCACAACCCCTTGGTTTTCCTCTCTCGCATGAGGAATAACAATCAGCGTCTCATGCGTTGGTCTTTGCTGCTGCAGGACTTTAATATTGACATCCATCATCTTAGAGGGGCTGATAATATTGTGGCCGATGCCCTATCCCGGGTGGAGACCTAGGTCTAGCATCTCTCTAATGAGATGCTTGATTTTAGGTGGGGGGGTGTTATGACCCAGGGTCATTATTTGTGGTACGGGGTTGTTATTGTTTGTATTTGTATTCAGCGATGCTTGTTTCCAGGTGGAGGCCGCCCATTGGTGGAGGAAGGAAAGAGGCCAGCTACAAAAGGGGTTGGACTGGGCCAGTGAGCAGACTTTTCCTGGTTCCCCGTGAGCTGTGTGACTGGGGACCGTCGTGGTGTGTGACTGCACGGGGCTGCAATATTAATGTTGAAAAAGGGTTGTACCTGGGCTTGGTAGCTGTAGGGGTGGGAAGCCATTTTCTTTTATTCCCCTCTTTTCTCCTGTTTCGGGTAGGGAGACAGGTTAGAGAATTGTATTTTGTTTTGGAATCGTGGGAGGTAAGTTAGCTCTGTTTTTCTTTCTAGTGTGTTTTGTTTGTTGTTTTGGCATCGCCCACCCTGAAGCTCGCTACCTGTTCAGTGAATAAATTAACCAACTCTCGTCATTCTGCCGTGGTGTGTTTTTTTTTTGTCGTTATTATGTATCGGGTTTATCTTTTTGTTGTGTTGCACCCCGGCTTCGGGCCGGTGTGTAACAATGGCAACAGCAGGCAATGAGCAGGAATTATTTCACTGTATGCCAAAGAAGTAAGACTTTAAGTGTCCCCTACTCTGTAACACGTGAGTAGAGTTACAGTTAAGTCTGTAACACTTTAACTGTTTTAAAAGGCTCAAAAGAGACAGAAAAAAAGACACATTTCTGTATTCTGTTAGATCAGTTTGTCATTAGAAATGTGGGATCTCATCCATCATTCAATGTAATCAAATTGATTATCATGTGTTTTTCACCTGTGATTGATGTTGTCAGTGCTTTTCACACTCCCTGCCCCACAAGTCAAAAAGGTCCATAGTGTACAATACACAGTATAAACAGAGATAGCTACAATGAGATGTCAGATATCAGGAAGTGCTCTGAACATCAGGATCAATCACATCACCTGAGCTTTGGAATAGCTCCACAATCTGAGGTTAAATGTTCTTTCCTTGTAACATTTGCTAGCTGAGTGCTGAAGCTAAAGCGACAGGTATTCTCTAGTGAGGGGCTTATATCTACCATCGTTCCCATATGACACGAATGCAGCATTAAACTGTCAACCTGGGGGCTTTTTGCACACCTGTACTACAAGATATCAGCGGTAGGCAAAATCCAATTTCATTAGAATCATTGTGCTCATGTGACCGCACAGCGAGATAGGTGAAAATATTACCCATGACAAGACCAGCTCTTGCGTGAGAGAAAGAGGGGATGTGCCGGCCTTTCTTGTACACCTCGGGGTCAACGTGTCAAACTGGTGAACGCATCACACCTGTTTTTTAGCCTTTGCAGCCGCTCTAGAATTTCCTGGAAAAGAAGAAAAAAGCATGTATAGCCATTGTATTTACTGAATTTAAATTTGCTTTTCACTCCAATTCTCAGTGTCTAAACCCGAGGCCGACTTTGCCTCTGGCGTGCCTGTCTGGGGTTGCCTTGATCAGCATCTAGTCATGAAGAAAGTCACTCATCTCCCAATCAGAACTGCAGCTGTTTCAGAACAGTGACTGCTCTATACGCGAAGATGCGACTTTCCTCCCCCACTAATTGTTGCTATAAAGCACACTTCTGTCAAATACCCTCATTACTCCATTACTGTGTATACGTATGTACTGATCCAAGTGGGTATCTCTGTCTGAGGAAGCGGTCCGTGGCTCCGCAGCAGATGGAAGCTGTCATCACTCTTTTTCTCTCTGTCACTTCCTCCATCTCATCCCTTCTCATTCACACTCCATATCCCACACTCGCTGTTTCTGCATGCCGTCTTCCTCCCTTTCCCGTTTGTGTGCGCACTCGCACGTGCCTTTGCCTTTGTTACTTCATGCGAGCAGCATATGTGCAGTAAAGTGTTAACGGGCTTATTTTGCCTCCGAGATAAGAGTCACAGGTTGTCATATATAAGGCTGCGGGTGGCTTGGGCTCACATGGACCTAAACGCAGCATACTAAACATCTGTTGTGTAAGCCATTAACACCCCGCCAAGAGAGTGCGAATTAAAAGGAAGAGGGATTTGGGTATTGCTGTGTATCTGCTAAGCTGGACTGAGTCACTCTGAACAGCAGTTGTGGGTACAGTTAAGTGTGCAAGGGTGAAATTGATGCTGCAGAAGTTTAAAGCTGTTTTGACGTTGCTGGGGGTACACGGAGAGAACATACAGTCTCTCCCTGAGGAAGAGGCCATTTATGTCTCTTGTGTCTTCTCTCTCCTGTGCCCCCCCCCATACCTTTCTGCGGGTATTTCCGACTCATGTCTCTGATCTGTTACTGGCCTCAGCAACCTGGTGAGTATTTGTTGTTTGTTGCTTCTCAGTGCTCTTCTTTGCGCTCTTCACTCTTCCCTCACCCCAACCGGTTGAGGCAGATGGCCGCCCTCCCCGAGTCTGATTCTGCCTGAGGTTTCTTCCTGTTAAAAGGGAGTTGTTGTTTTTTTTACTCCCTACTGCTGCCAAGTCCTTGCTCAAAGGGAATTGTTTGGTTTCTCTCTATAATATTGTGAAGGCTTGTCCTTACTGTGCAAAGCGCCTTGAGACGACTTGAGCCAGATCTGTTGTGATTTGGTGCTATACAAATAAAACTGAATTGAACTGCCCAAGGCTTTAATCTAAAGTGAAATCTTAAGAGGTTTATACAAACGGCCACAAGCACAGATGTTTAAGAGAATACGAAAAGAGCTTGTAAGCACACAGATGGATTTGGTTTTCCAATGAACGATAATAATTATGTACAGTTTATTTATAATGTATTAGTTAACTCGCTCTGTCTTTAATAGAAGTTTCCTGTGACTGGAAGCAGAAGCGGAAAGCGCACAGAGGCTCACAAAGTGAAGTAGACCTATTGTGCTGTCTCCGTATTTTTATTCTTGGACTCCACTGGAATAATTTTACATGACTCATAGTTCAAACTAATCCTCATTTATCTTACGCCGGGTGCTCAGTTAATACCCTGTCTGAAACAAGTGTCTCAATTTAAAGCTACAGTCTCTGTAGGCTTTCTTCTGATTGGTTGCCCCTCACTTGTTTTTTCACAAACTGAATCTGGTGCTGCAGATTGTAAACTGTAAACTTACTAAAAGAAAAAAACAAATCCAAGTATGAAGCAGAGCTCACAAACATCAGTTTACAAAGATTAAAGCAAGACAACCGTCTTCGGTAAACGTTACACTTATTTCACTTATTTCACTTATTTCTCACAATGAGCTTTTCAAAAATGAGTTGTATGAAACTGTGTCTGTATACAGGATTTAAATATACTATTAAAGGATGCACATGCAGGGAAATGTGATGAAACTCCTTCTGCTATGAGGAAACATGAAATAGTGAGTAAAATGCTATTCGGCTCTGGCTAAAAGACTCTGTTCCACAAGTTAGTCAAATTAAAAGCTTAACTATATTGTAAGTGTGCACACTTTTCTTCCTTCCTTAAACAGGGAAATATTCATCATTCAGTCATCATTAGTCATTTTGGTTTGATTATCAGTACAAAGCAAACATTTCAGCGATATGTTAATTACAGCTCGTATCTCTGATGCTCCACCACTGCCCCTTAAATCAGGAAGTCAAATAACTTTAACTCTCCCTCACAAATCGAAACCCCTATCCAGAGTCCCAAAACCTGCTGAGTAATCTGTTTCAGAGCTTGACCACATGGAGCAAATCCCCTCTCATCAGCATGAGTTATTGTGAGTGACTGTCAGCCAGTAAACTTTACTAGTTTTTGTTGCTTACCGTCTTGACTTTTTTGTTTCCGTTCTCTTTTTTGAGCTACAGATGGGAAAGGTAGACAAGACATTTTTTTATTTAATTAGCTGCTCTTCAATGTTTGCATTTATTAGAGTTATTGTTGGAAGCACTAAGGAAAAAAGAAAGAGTTTCCAAGTTGCTTTAACATTACTGCATTATGTTATTTCAGTGTAAACATATAGAGATTTTTGGTCCTGTTTTTATATAACTTTGCTTGATCTGACCTGGTGTCACAGTCCCTGAAAATTCATCACAGCACTTGCTCTGAGTGATGCTGGAAAGATCCTCCTGACCCTTTCATGTAGTTACCACTGCAATACATCTTCAGTTGCATACACCAGCCACACTGGGTGTTCGAGCCTTTGATTACATGACATCCTCGGGCAAGGCAGGTCCGCCACGTGCTTATGTCGGTGACAGTGTCAAGTTCCTTAATTGCCTTCTGATGGGTCTGTCCTCTGATGTGGACTTCCTTCAGCAGTCTTCTAGTTAGCCTCTCCAGCTAACGTCCACTGGCCACACCTTCACCTTCCAGCCCCACACCTTCGCCACAGCTGCCAAGTGTGCATATAATAGTTCCCTTGATATTCCTCATGGAGGACCTCCTCCCATGGGGCTGTCGGCTCAACAGTGAGGACATGCTGCCTTGGGCCAAAGGATCAGATCCAGGCACAAGTTGATGATTGCGATTTTGATTGGGAATATGAGTCTTCAGTGGTGCTCTAACGCTGAGGCCAAGCACCAAGCAACCTGTCCATCTGTCCATTTTCTTCCACTTATCAGGCTCAAGGTTGCAAGGGGGCTAGAGCCCATTCCAGCTGCCATAGGGTGAGAAGTGGGTTACATCCTGGACATCCGGTCAGTCACAGGGCTTAAACAGAGCGCCCGTAAACCAACTACTCACTATCGCATTCATGCCTACAACCAATTTAGAATAATCAGTGAACCTAACCCATTCATGTGGGACTCTGGAAGGAAGCCAGAGTACTTGGAGGGAACCCAAGAATGGGGAAAACATGCAAACGCCACACAGAAAGGCCCCAGACCTCTTGGGTGTGAGGCAACAGTGCTAGCAACTGAACCACCATGCTAATGTTAGTGTGGCTGTATAGCTGTATAATACAGAGGTTTGGGGTTTTTTTTAAATCAAGAATAAAACCTTTTCACATTTCACGTGGGACTATGTTCGTGGACAGAGGTTATATCACTGAGTTACACAGAAGACTGAGAAGATAACACATTTTTATCAAGCAAAATTATAAGGTATCTGTCCCAACATTCCTAATGTTAAAAGAAGAGACTAGTCACCAACTTTTCATTTATGTATTTCTTTATTCATTGCATCTTCAAAGCCACATTTAACTAAGCATCAATCCCTTTCATCAATATCAAAGTGCTCATGTTTTAAATAGGGAATCACAGACAGATCCAATTACATTTCTAATCATTTACATTTGAAATGTTCATATTATATGTAACTCCTTTTAAAAATGTGATCTAATAATCTAACAGTTTGATATATAAATCAAGTTTTCACCTTTTTGTTGCAGCTGAAAATTATTCAAGAAAGAAAATCAAGTTAAAAACATCTGTATGAAACAACTATAAATGTATAATACCCCACAAATCCTGGCACAACACTCTAAATTATTCTTCCATTGTATGACAGAAAGTTATGAATTAAAGAGTGAAAAAAATTTCATCTCAGGTTCTCCTGTCAACGTCTTTGCTAGTGGGAATTTCAAACTGAAATCACAAGCACAGATAAAATATATTGCAAGTGCTGCAACATAGGCACTTTTTACTTTCCTCTTCATGCTACTAGTAGGCAAAGTAGTGCCAATCAGAATCAGCCGGCAGACGTCTCCCAGAATAGCCCAAAAGACTGTGAGGAAAAGAGTTACTATCAGGGGAGTCTCTGGATTTCTTCAAGCAACTTTTTACATCACAAAGGTTGTACTGGCTTCTTTTAATCGCAAAATGCTGTGTAAGCTATGATATTGGTGTAGATATACTTTTCCTATGTTACAACTTTAATTATGTCCAGTGTTCTGAATAAAAGGTGCACTCGGGAGTGAAAATTGTTCTTTAAATGTTGCCAAAATACATCAAGACAAAGAGATGACCTTTGAAGGTTTACATTTAATGTTTTATTTTATTATCATTATTATTATTATTTTGTAGATGGCAGTACACTGAGTGGCTGAGTTGCCCACCTTCAGTTCTCAGGGATGGAGGACATGCAGAGCTGAACCCACATTAATGTGTTGTCTCCTTACTCTGATAAGCTGTACACACATCCACAAGCTACTCTTTAGCATGTCAACCATACATCTAACAATCACAGCATCTCGTGGGTCAAATATGTGCAGGCTCGACTGAGACTAAAGCTGATGTTACTATGGCAACATCATTTGGATGAACATTTTAGTGGCAGCTGGGATTAACAGTCTAACTTACCAGAGATCATATTTTTGTGCTGACAAATAAGAAACAATGCCAAATAAAAAGAACATTTTTTAAATGCTGCTTGTTATTCTTTAACATTAGTCTGTAAATCTATAAATAGACCGGTTGTTAAAGGGCAGCAATATAGTCCTGCTTCTCCTCAGCTCTTAGGCATTAACTCTGAGCCACATGCGGAGTGGCCAAGGAATCCGATTTGGCACTCTGCTATGATTGGATTGGTGGAAACTGTCCATTCCACTTTTTTTTAGTATTCAGTCTGAGACATAAAACATGCAATACTTTAATTAGAATATTTCAATTGAAAGCAGGGGTTGAGTTTTCCTATAAATAACAGAAGGTATTGCCTGGATTATGTAGTGCACACTCACTGGACTGTAAGAGAAGCTAAGTGAAGCTCGCTTACAGTCTACTCAGAAAGACTACTTTATGTTAGATATTTATTGATATATATTGCTCCTTGACTCCAGGCCATCCATAGTTCTCATCCACTTCCTCTTAGAGCACAATTCAACTAAAGGAGACACAACTGATCAATGTACTCTTTGTGTATGGAACATTTGGCATGCTAATGACTAATGAATGAAAAAAACACGTGTTGGGAAGGACAATGAATCAAGCCGTTGTCTTTAATAACTCAAAAAACATTTCGGTTTTTCATTGTGAATTGAATTATCCACACCACATTAAATTAAGTCACAGCACAGAAAACAGAGTGAGGAGGTGTGCTGCATTTCAGTCTTGTCCAGAGGAAAGCAGTGTGAAATTGCCAACACAAAATGCAAAGAAAAGTCATTATCGTCCAAGAAGAGGTGCAAGAAAGCATCTCCTACTTTGAAATTGAGTCATTGATGCCAGAGTAAACAACTGCTAACTGACCAGTCACTTTCTTTTTTGGCACTTTTTAAACTCCCCGATATGAGCTTGATTGATTTTCACATCAAGACACCCAACATGTGACTTCACATTTCAGTTCATCTCCTTGAATTCGTCTTCTATGTCTTCTGACTCTGCCTACATGAAGGGCATGCGTGGGCTGTTAGTGGGGATCAAGCAACATATGTGGGAGGGTTTAATAATACCTTGCAATGTATGTGTTATCCATTACCACATCACAAACTTGTGGCCTCTAAAGGAAGAGCGTTCCTTTGGTGTTTGCTGGATTAGAATTCTGTGCACCCCTTTATGCATTATAAGAACAACATCAGAATAAAATATTTGCATTCAAGGAGTAGTTGATCAAACAATGTACAAGGCAGCTTTGCAACAGCAAACCTATATTTCAGGATTTATGTTGATTATAGTGGCTCTGACGCTGTGCAGTATGACTGTGAACAGCTGGATATACATCTTTGGCTTTCAAGAGTGAAAGAGAAGCAGTGTTGAGATAGAGTGTCAGCATTTCATCTGCCAAACTTCCTTTGCTTCGTTAAATAATGAACGACTGGCTACAGCTGTGTTATTTAGGAGTTATTTCATGTCAGTGGATAATGTTTGCACTAAAAACAAACTCAGCTGGCTGAGCAGGTCAAGTTATGTAAAAGGCCTTTTACTCACTGGTCTTACATGAGTAACAAAGGGGAGTGAAAGGGACTAAGGGTAGGATGATCAGCAAGCAGCAGCTTCGATATGATGAACACAAATAGCTTAGCCATTGCATAGTTATTTGCTCACTGAGTTTATGCTTATGGGAGATTCGTTTTCCATCCGTGTTTGTCTGCTAGCGCCCCGTGCACACAAATTTTCCCTGGATGTTGTTTTGAACTCATCAACACATGGCCATTCGAAGAGTTATTACCTCCACCAAGGAGGTTACTTTTTTAGTAGTGCCGTCACTCCGTCTGTAAACACGACAGCTCGAAAAGTTTTGAATGAATTCTGATAAAACTTTGTGTGAGTGTAGAGTGGGGTCGTGTTAGCAATCCATTCAAATTTGTTTTACATCCACCAAGATCATTAATGTCAGCTTAACGATTTATTGGTCAAAAAGCCTTATAATGCAAAAACTATGATTCTTACACATGCGGTGTGTAGTGGACACGTAGAAAGCACCATATAAAGATTTAAAATATGTCACACCTCTCATACCAGGTCAATAGAAGGTCTAAGTGATAATAAACTATTTCTCTTACTGCTATAACGTTATACTGATGAGAATAGATAATAGAATATATATTCCTGTATGCTCCTGGCATATAAGGAAGGTATATGGGAATTCTAAATATGACCTCTAACCTTTTCTTGAAGGTCAAATAAGGTCAAACGCTCAAATATCTTTGGCAGTGTTGGGAAAGTTACTTTTAAAATGTATTCCACTACATAATACAGAATACATGCCCCAAAATGTATTTTGTAACATATTCCGTTACGTTACTCAATGAGAGTAACGTATTCAGAATACTTTGGATTACTTAATATATTATCATGCTTTTTACAACTGCATGAATGTACTATTGCTGTGTGATTTATTACTATTACTGAAGGTTACTCGCCATACCAATACCAACTAGATTTTTAAATCTTAATATAAAATAAGTAACAGTAGGGTGGACATTAGGTAAGGCTGCACTTCTTGCAGCGATCTCGTATGGAAAACTATTCTGCGCGCATATAAAACAGGTCCGCGGCTCCGAACCGTAGTACAGGGACCTCTGGCTAATGCGTCGGGTTCCGTGTTGGGCTCGTAGCTGAAAACTAGCTTTACTTTGTTGTCTGGATCAACTTTGCTAGTGAGAGGCAGAGAGAGGCATTGAAAGGCTGCTTCAACAGAACCTATTGTTTCGGAGGAAAACATGAAGACAGTGTACAGGCGAGTCTTAATAGCTTATATACAACTGGGCTCGTCAGGCACTCTTTTTGGCTGCAGTGGTTATTATTATATTTACATGCTTCATACATGCAATGCATGTAACACTCTGCCTTATTTCCTTCATATTAAATACTTTTTATAATAATACTTTTAAAAAATATTTCTTCACGTCATTATGCGGCCGCAAGTCGAGGTGACATTGCGACACACGCATTAGAGCATCTTAATGCGTGTTTTGTTCAGGTTTCCACCGGCGTGGAATTTTCAGAAGAGGGCATAGCCTAACGTATGAAACAGGAAAAGAAGTGTAATCCATTTATTTCAACAAAGTAACTGTATTCTGAATACCACCTTTTTAAACTGTAACTGAGTACAGTTACTCATATTTTGTATTTTAAATACGTAACGCCGGTACATGTATTAAGTTACTCCCCAACACTGATCTTTTGCCTTAAGAAATGATCCTAAATTTAACTGCCTTTGTTTCTATTGGGAACATTTGGAAAATGATACTGGTATATGGGGTTTTAAATATTGCATTATAGTTCAAATCCAAATATCATGTCACATTTGACCTCTGAGCTCACTTATACGTTTCAGATTAATTTTTTCTACACTACAAACATCCCACTGTGTGTTTAAAAAGAACTACCGTATATTCTATTCCATTAAAAGTAAATGCTGCCCAGGTCTGCTCATTTTGGACTATTTATTTATCAAATTCGGCAGCCATGTAAAACTGCTGTAGTAGAATAGAATAGAATAGAATTCAACTTTATTGTCATTGCACATGCACAGGTACAGTGCAACGAAATGCAGTTTGCATCCATCCAGAAGTGCTTTAGTGATATAGATATATTACAATATATATTAGCAATAATATAGATATGTGAGTATATTACAGAAATGGGTCTATTATGGTATGTTATAATGTACACGGTATGAAGTATGTTGTGAATATTCTATAACTATAAGTATGTACAGGCTGTAGTGAGTACAAGCTATGTACAGGCTATGAACAGGATATAAATATGAAAAACTATACAGAATATGAAATAAATAACTTTACAGAATTTGAGATATACAGCTATACAGAAATGGGAACTATGCAAGTTGTAAACAGTTGTAGGATTAAAGATTATCGAATGTACAGAATGATTATTTTATTATTTTATTAGTACCATTGCAAATTGAAAATACCCATGCAGTCTGTTATGATGGCAAAGAAATGACTATAAATTGTGAGAATTTCCAATAATATTGAACCAGAATTCAAGTAGAAGGGAAAAAAGATTTGGAGAACTAATATTTCATTCTGTTGCATCTACCTGACTTTTTTTCCAGACGTTTTTTGCTGATTGAGATTCATCTGACATAATTTCGGTGACTTCTTCCTAACAGGGTCTGTGAAACCGATAAAAGTATGAGTAAGTGCGAGCAGGGCGGCTGTTTGAGTGCGGAGACGAGCCATCTCCATTGATCTCCTGCCATCCAAGGCTGTGATACCCGACACGCTGCCTGCAAGACTCTATAGTGTCAAGATGGACGTTCGCTTTATCTGTCTCTTGTTAAATTGTTAAACACACCCTCCCCTCACACACACACACACACATACACACACCCTGTCAGCACACTGGGCTGGTGCCCAGGGCCACTGAACTATTTTGAGGGAAATGTCATATCTTCTCAGTTCAAAGACAAGCAGCGGTGACGGTTCAACTCACATTCACCTTTTCATTTACATGTAGTCTTTGGTGTGGAAAGGAAAACAAAATGTGTTTATGTTGTGCTGCACATAGAATGCGCTCTGCCTGCCTGTAACGACGAGCGTCTACTTGATTCAGTGCTTTCAACTCTTTAGTGTGCTTTCACACAGCTGCAGCGAAGTCGCACTGACTTTTCACTTGTCGGCCTGAAAGAAAACAAGTTCGCACCGCCGCTCGTGAGCTCCGACTTTGATACTACAATGAGGCTCCTCAGAATTAAGCTTATTTCTCTGAGTGCAATCAAATACACAATGACATTTTATTGGGGAAAGAAAAGTCAAAGCTGAAAAGAAGTAAACTGCAACTGAGTATATAATAAGGAAGAGTGATTTTCACTAGTTCATGCTACATGGGCTTCTTTCATTTGGCATCCCAAGGATGGTAGTGGATTCCTTCACTTACCTGTGATAAGTGAACAGATTTTTTTTTAAAAAGCAACGTGATTATGTGATTCCCTGCCCGTGTGGTCCTTTCTGGAAATGGGAAGGACTGGCACATGATAAATCACCACAGAGCTCAAGTGTTTTATATGATTAGATGGTGGAGGGAACATTAAATCAGGCTTGATTTACTAATTGACTGGCTGTGAGACCCTTATCACTGCGCATTCTGGCTGCAAGTATTTTCCATGCTTAAATGAAAATGGCTATCCCAAAAAAAAAAAAAAAAAAATCCTCCTTCTCCATCACAGAGGCAATATCCCTTCATGGCTCTGGAAGACTGTTATGTACGTCTCTCCTGCTCCAGCGCTTACTTTTTTTGGTCATTTTGTTGAATCATACAAAGGCAGCTGAGATAAATCAGAATTTGAGCAACGTCAGCAGGGCCTGATGAAGGGGGAGAGGGGGTGGGTGTAGTGATGTGAAATGTGAGGTGGGTGGGGGGGGTGACCTTGAAGAAGAATACCGTATTTGTTAGCGGTGCGGGCTAAATTCCAGTTAGGCTGTGCATTCTCCGAGCACAGAGGAGGGCAGAAATATCCAGGAGCTAAGCATAATGTGAAAGTTTGTTGCCCTGAATGAAAACTATTAGAAAATGATACAAAAACATTTGGCTGCTCTGCATAGGAACGTAATGCCTGAAGGCATCGATTATATCATTCCTATTTGATCTTGATATCTATGATGTGTTGGTTTTAAAAGAAAGAGCCACCGCCGTCTCGTTTTCTGTGACCCTTTTAATTCAGTTTAACACAGAGTGTAAAGTGTTTTATGAAGCCCCTCTGTTATGTCGAACGTTAACGCCTGAGCCTTTCAACGAAACATCAATGGAAATTTATTGGAGCACACTCAAGGACAATTGACTTACTGCTAGAATACCTCTCTTCAGTCTAGCAGAGGAGCTGTAACGATGAGAAATTCTTCAGTGAAGCATTGTCACCCCAGCAGAGCCTACCTGGAAGTCGAGTGTGGGAGCAACCAGAGTCATCGCTATGGAAACAAGGATAACAACACCAGAAAAGAGGCGTACGCAGGGCATAACCAGAAGCAGAAACTTCACCGTGGCAGAAAGAATGCTCTAATTGATTGGTTGATAGGGATGGTGCAGAGAAATCCTTCATTCCATTTCTCCCGGGTCACACTTGTGCAGCACATTTTTTTTCTCTCCTCAGTGTCTAGGCAGAAAAAAAAGTTGGTGGTAATAGTGTTGTACGAGAGAAAAGCCAGAGGGGAGAAGCGTCAAGCTAGACTTTAGATGTCCACAACAAATTCAGCCCAGGCAGAATGGTCTCTTATTTGATTGATGTGCACCTGCAGGGATAGAAAAAAAACACTTCTAAGAGTGTAACATCTGCTTCACTGGGAATCTGAACATCTTGTTGAGAAAATTAGTCTGAACAAAGTAAAGCAGGACCCGCCAAGATCTCCGCGGGTCAGCGAGCCGAGCTCTTTACCATCTGACAAATGGCGCGATGACTTGTGTGACCACAAAGGTTAATGCGATGTATTTCAAGTCACTTCTCAGCCTCCGTCACCTAGAAAAATGCTCTCCTGGTGTAAGAATATTTTAGCTCCAGTAGCCACAGTTTGCTAGCCATTGGTGAAGCAACACACGGCTGGAGTGCAATGGATGGATTGTGGCCATTTGGAAAGCCAGCACAACCAATATCACACATGGTTGGCTTTAGTATTAAGTAGGACGGGATATCTGCGGATGGAGAAATAGGGGTAGCAAGAGTGGACAGAGCAAAAGAGCACCAGCTTTCGGCTTTCCCGGAGAAAAAACGATAAAGGACTACGTTCAGTTTCCAAAAAAATAATTCTGAGAGCTGAGAGATTTCATCTACGTTTACAGGAATCCACTGGCACACGTTAAAGCCTCAAGAACTTTGCTCAAAGTTGTCGCAAACGATCATTCTCAGATACAAAAGCGTTAATTTAAAAAAAGCCACCAAACTGCAACAATGTTTCTTGCTGAGGAGCTTTTTTTATTGATACAAGTGAACAGAAATCTAATAACAAGGAATTCTACATTAAATCAGTGAAGTATTCCAGAGAGTTTTTGCTTTTGTTTTTTTTAATCAAATCTTATGCTCTTCAGTAGCAGTGTGTTGTTGTAGCACAGTTGTAGTACTATACTTGTGTGCTTGTATTTGCTGATAAGGATTATGCAATCAGAAGCTTTGGAACGGCTACTAACTGGAACTCGGGGTGAGGCAGCGCTCTCTGCTACTGTGTCGCAGATCCAAGTAATAAGTCCAGACTTTTAAGCCAGCATAGAATGCATTACATTTGCTGATTTAAACGTGTGAGATTTCTAAGTCCTTCACGCATCTATGATACCCAATATTGTCTCGCTTGTTGGCGGGATAGCTCCGGCTGTGACAGTAATCTGACTTCAAAAATCGCTGCCGTGATGGCGGGGGATGCTGGGCTTTGTGCTGCAAACTTCTGCTTTTAACTGCTGGCCACTTAAGCAGTTGAGGTGATTGGGGGAATAGGTTTACCCAGTGTGAGAGGTTTGTCACTGAAACTGAATTAGGGCAAATTGATGGTATTATTCCTCTGGCTGCACTAGTGGGACGGTATAAATCACTTTGCAGCCGAGCAATAAAAAAAATTAAAAGAAAAACGAAAAAGAAAAAAATGTCAGCCAGTGGATTAAAGACACTCTGGCTATGAACTTTTCTTTTCTCTTCTCGAGCTACGCAAATATGACATTTGGAAAGAACAGGACCCTTGAAGCAAAAGCAGCAATCATCTTTGTAACATATCCGGCCATACTACACCAGAGCTATTGTCTGCCAGGGGCTGAATAATAGTGTGTTTTGATAAGAGCCTGTGTGCCACCAGCATATTATGAGGCAGTTAATAGGTTTTACTTGCTTTCATCTGCAATTCAAAGGATTTTGCTGTACAAACAAAATAATTTGCCTTTTTCTGTCCTAATGCTCCCGCCGTTCTGTCCTCTAAGTAAATGCAGACATAACGCACGTTCAAACATCCTGGATGTGAAGAGAGGCATTTAAGATTGGGGTTATTTGTTTGATCTCGTCTTACCTCTCATCTCCACACCTGCGTTCCTCCTTACTACTCCCCTACCTGTGTGGGTTATGCCACATCGCCGGAGAAATGAGGGTCACAAATCCAATAAGATTCATCGCAGGCTCAAATCAGATTAGATTAATCTTGTGTAAAGCAGGGGCCAAATGTACTTCCTGTCAACACGGAGCATCGGAATCCAGACAAAACAATGACAGCACTTCATGACAGCTTGCTGCAGAGTGTGTAGTAGTACGTTGCGATATGTTTGCAGACACTGAAGCAATATGTGCTCTGGTTTTAGGCACCATTTAGCACTCACCTTTTTGCTTTTTCTCGTGAACGCTGGAGCGGCGCGTTCAAAGAAACCAGTTAAGAGTTGGGATTGTGCTGTCACACAAGCCCTCGGGCACGAGCAACGCTTTTCAACAGATGCTGCCTTCAACAAATCGGCCTAAAAGATGCCTGTCTTACACACCCTTATTCCTCATTGTGCACTAGCCTCCCGGCATATCAGTTTACACAGAGGCTGTTTTAATCACCTTGTAATATTGCTTGAGTTTGGCTCTCCGTTCATCGCTCACTCTTTCCTCCCTCGGTGGCTTTAATTTATCCACAATGTATCGATTTAGGACCAAGAGTGGGCCGCTAATGATGACTCTCAAAATTATTCATATGTTTATTGAGAGGTTTGTAAAGCACTGAGACACTCCTGCTGCCTCTCCCACATTGCCAACGCTACCATCCCATTCCACGCTTGGCGATAAATTCCTTCTATGTTTCAAGATGGGTGATTTGAAAGATTTATAGCTCCCCTTCACTTACTCATTGCTTCAGTTTCCTTGTAACACTGTGGTGTACTGTGGCAATTTGCCTATTGGAGAGCCTCTTTTGCTGGAAAACCTATGCTGGGCAGTGTATGTGGGTTACAGTTTACTATTTACAGTTAAATGGCAATTGAGTATCTGCAAACTTTAAAGAGACTACATCCTCACTTTCTGAGGAATAAACTCTAAATCTGAATATTCTATATGTGGAAATCCTTAAGAACAAACATTATATGAATGCCTAAAAAGAGGGGTATGCCATGGAATTACTTTAAAAGGTCATCAGTGCTCATTAGAAGTTAATCTTTTTATCTACTGATGCTATTCATAGCTAATGTCATATCGCTATAGGAACCACCACCAAAATGAAAAAAACAAGCATCATTTATTGGCCAGCTGCACCATTTTCTCTTCTTTTGCAACACAAGCAGTCAAAGAGTGATTTAAAGAGGCAACACAGATAGGTTTCAATTAGATTTATGTTAGGGAATATATTTAATCCAAAAAACAGTATCTTCTCACTACTTCGTTAAAACTCTGTCTACGGAGATCCTGCAACGCTGTTAGGTAGGAACTGGTACATTATCTAAACTCGCCACTGGTTTGACAGTACAGAATCTCTCATCCACATTGCATCATTATTCACCCGCCTAGACCCACTAAACACATCTTCTTCTGTAGTTTATACGTTTGCATCCTGGTGACAGTGTAAGGGGAATGAATCCTTGAAGAAACCTATTGACAAAGTGCAGCTCTGGTATGGTGACGTTGTTTTTTTTTAGTGATTGAAATATTACAGTCAATGCTCCCAGATTGATCAAAACATAATTTATTTGCTTTTTTTGGAGGTAATCTAAATATTTGTGGCATAAAACAGACTGACAGGTTTTTCGGTGCAGTTCTGTTGAGTTTCGAGAGTTAGCTTCCACACTGAAATAATGTTTTGCCCTCTAGCTCCCAGAGCCAGACCCATGACTGAAAACAATGAATTACGGCATGTCTGGACACTTTTATCTCTCCGATAGCTACAGTAGAAAGCGTTGAACACACATTACTGCTGTCCGTTTGCTCTCAGGTACTTGGATGACCCCAGGGCTCCCTTTATATTTGCCTCACATAGGGTCCACTTGTCAGAAGAACGTCGAACATATGGTAATGATTCCTAGACAGGGTTTGGTAAGTGGTCAGACAGCTGCGAACTGCAAAGCAGATGGAATGATGTACCCTTTACAGAGCTGAATGTCATTGGCTGGCATTTTCCACCATGCCTCATGGATAAGACTACTGAAAATGGCCTGGAGCAAAAACGAGAGGCCCTCCTCACTGTAACAGTGCATGAAGTGATATGTTTTTGGCAGCGACTGCATACTTATTAATTACACGAGATAGTGATACATTCCTATAAAATGGCAATAAAAGAAAAAAATATTTGAAGCAAAATGCTACTTTAGGTCGGCAGGTAGATGGATAGATTAATGAAGCTGTGACCTTGTTGTGAAATTGTCCATCACATCAGATTTATCAAACTGGGGTGTATATCTGAAGTCCAGAGTGCCACAGGTCTCTCTAAACGCAATTCATCATGTCTTTAAGTAACCTATAGGGGCAGACTACATCATTTTTAACTTTTATCATTACAATTCATAGCAATATGAATGTGGCAACATGAGCTTTTTACAGGAAAATTAACTAAGGTATTTATGATAACATATAAACATGAAAGGGACAAGTTAGGAATGGATAGATAATATGGGTGCAGAGCACAATGACAAACATCAGGTCACCAGCAGAAATAGAGACCTTCTTTTGACTAGAGTCTCTTCAGGAGAAGATAAATGAAAGAAGTGAAGTAGCACAAGACTGAGAATTACCATGGGATGTGTTCATGATCTCAGTGACCTACTGAACCAGAGTGCAAAGGAAACCAGTTCAACAGCAGCAACCTATCAGAGCATTTATGGATGTTATCACAGTTACCGCAGATTCAGTTCACGGCTGTCAGTAGATTCTGCAGGATCTCAAAAAGCTTGCGGAGCAAACCCAGATGCATTTCAAGTAAGCCAAGTCAAGATCAAAGGTGCTCAGAAGAGAAAAAAGCCTTAGTTCAGTGCTTCAGGTGCAACAGCGTCAATCATCATGGAAAATCTATTTAAGAGGTTAGGCAAGTAATCCTATAGGATATACTTCCCATCCATTCAGTCTGCACTGAGCTGGATATTTGGCTTGCCATTTGACCACTCTGGCCTGCTAGAGACGTTCAAAGCATAGTTGTACCAGTATGGCACTCTTCCCTGAAACCTTTGACAACTCACCATGTATGAAGAGCCCGTCTCCAAAGTTGAGATCTTGGACAGGAAGGTCATCAGCCTGACACAGTGGATGAGACTGCAAGGCACTGTCTTCAGGGCAAAAAGCTACAACTGCCATTCATGTTCTCATAGACTGACAAGAGCCAGAGAAATGTTGCAGCCATCCAAACAAACTATTACGTCAATCAGAGCTAGCAAACAGCTGACGGACTGAAAAACCATCTCCGTAAGAGACCAGCAGCTATTAGTTGATCTTGAGCACCGAATGAAGTTTCCCACATACATTGTGACAACTACCTTGATACCTGTGCACTAAAGTGGACTTGTCAGCACTGACAGTTCGAACGCATGGAAGAGGCTTTTGAAAAGAAGCTCACAAAGCTCAAGGGACTGGTTAGTGGGTGTCAGCGAGCCATTTGGAGAGCAAAATGTCTCGTTTGCTGTTGGATTCCTGTTTAAAGCCCTCAGCTTACTGGGCATGGTAGGAGAGAGGAGAAGATCCATGCACCAAACCGCTAAGCAGAGAAGGTTTGTAGATGGCAGTGGCTCTAAAAAGAAGAGTAAAGTAGCTAGTAAGCCATCTGGATCCAAGATGTGTATCATGCTGAAAGCATCTCTGTGACCAAGAGCCTGTATTTAGATATGTCTCTATATATTTTGCTGATATAGCACAAATCTTGCATACATACTGAAATTTTTGTCTTTTACGTGTTTGCCATGTATTGACATAAAGTGACACGTCCCTATTAACATTAACTGCTCTGAGATGGATTACAGGGTTAAGATCCTGGCTAGTCTCCTGTCAAGAACTGAGATCTCTAGGGATTATGATACATTTACCACATGCCTGGATTGCTACAGCCTTACAAATTAAGATGCCAGTAAGTGGTACGAATCCTCAAATTTTAAACGGTCCTTCAGATACCTGGGACAAAAATGTCAAGAAAGCTATATAGAAATGCCATATTCTCATTCAGAAACACAGAGAGTGTTTATAACAAGTAGTAAAGAGACGATAAGGTCTAAGTGTTTTTTATCCCCCTCCCTTCTTTAATTTGGAGACTGCCGTTGGCAATAGCAATAACTGTAGATTAGCGGTAGGGGGATTTCTCTTGGGAGAGAGACTACAGAGGAAATCGTTCCAGGCCGATCCTCTGCAAATGTTTTTCTTTCCAAAGGCCAGATCTTTCTGCTTCATTGTCTTTGCTGCCCCCGTATTTTCCCCAGTTTTACTGCTCTTTGGAGGGTCAATTTGTGTGTTGGGCCCTGGTTTTATTTGTTGGTGCTCTGTGAAGGGTAGGAGAGGCCGTCAAATGAAACCCATTAATCACCTCACAGGCTATAACAGATAATTGTGAAGGGAGAGTGAGAAAGACATTGAGAGAGGTGGAACGAGTAAGCATGAAAGGGAGAGGTAAGCAAGGGAAGAGAGTCAGGGGAGTGCAAATAAAATAAATCAGGAAGTGTGGTGCGGGGATTCTTACATATAACAGCCTTTACCTTCAATTTTCTCACTCGCTCTTTTTCCCACCACGCTCGGAGACGGTTGATTGAGTGCAGCGCAAAAGTGAAATATTAGGGTAAATACATGACTTTTCAAGCCCCCATGATGCTCAATTGATGGCACCTTGTACCATTTGTTTAAATTACACAGCTGCATTGTGCCAGAACTTAGAGTCAACTGACATGACACGGACATGTACTTTATGAATGAATTGTGGATCCGTGGTGTCACCCTGAAACTGAAGCAATATTAAACACGTCAGCTGCTGTGGTTGATGTCATTTCTCTTTGGTTCAATTATAATTATGTCCAAACAGCAATAACTCGCAACCTTATAACATACTGCAAATGCAACTAATATGTTTGGTGTACGTATCTTTGCCTTGTTGTCTATTTGGAGATTCTGGACCGTCGCAAAGACGCCTTAAAGCCTTGATCAAACATTTTAGCATCAACAAAGCAAGAATGCATGAATCTAATGTTGGCTAAACATGTACAAAAATGCCTTTAATATAGCACATTGCACATACACAGACAGAAAAAATAAATAAATGAAAGCGAACGCAAGAGTGATTTAACAGCAGGTAAATTTAGCCCGGAATCGTAAATGAATCATGATTTTATTCAGCGGCGGGGGAACCATGGGGTCACGTCAGAAACCTTAAAATGAGCCGCAAACAGCTGATAAAATGAACGATTTCACAAATTATCCCATCCTCCCCTGCCAACTGAAGTCGAACTTCTGATGAACTAAACATTTAATCTACATAATTAGTCAACGCAGCAGACAGACACATCCTGTGCACATCCACACACAGTTCACTCCATCAGCTTGAGAAACACACCATTAGACACAACAAAAACATTTTTTTCCCCTTTTTTCCACATTGAGATAAGACACTTTGATGACAGACTAGTTGTAGGACATGTTAACATTTAAGTCAGGGGTGGGGAACTCCAGGCCTCAAGGGCCGGTGTCCTGCAGATTATATCGCCCTGGGTAAACACACCTGAATCAAATGATTAGTTCATTGCCAGGCCTCTGGAGAACTTCAAGACATGTTGAGGAGGTAATTTAGCCATTTGAATCTGCTGTGTTGGATCAAGGACACATCTAAAACCTGCAGGACACCGGCCCTCGAGGCCTGGAGTTCCCCCACCTCTGATTTAAGTGATGCCACAGTAGGGACCAGTGATCAATTCAATCCAATTTTCAAAGCTTTAATAGCCCTCCGGGGACAAGAACTGATAGCTTTGAATCTGACAAGATATACAGAAAATCTGTTTTCATTTTTGCTCACCAGAAATATGACACTTTCTACGTGTGTGCAGTTTTGCTTTGTTTTATATCTGAATTTATTTTTCTCTCAGCGATGACAATGTGAGATGTGCGATCCTTTAGAATGCTTTCACACCTAAGCTGCTGGACACAACAAAACCCTGATGCATTTTTCTTATTTGGAGCTGTTCTTTTAGACTGGTGTGAAAGCCATCAATCACACGTTGGTGTATCCCAAACAACCGGATCGGGACGACCTGAAAAAAGCAGCATCAGTTTAACCCTGTTCGTCTGTGGTGTTATGGAAAAGGAGACCAACAGCAGCGTTGTGCAAGAGCGTTGCTATAACCACTATTAAACCCATCTGCCGATCTTGAACTGTTACAAAGAGCAGTGTCCCGATGAAAGGACGGATAGCATATAAAAAATATTTTAAAATGTAACCATGGTAACACATCTGTACAACTGAATTCAGGTTTTGTCCCTGATAAACAGGAAAGTTAAAAAAGAAGCTCAATCAGAGGTTTGTCGACCTTGTGTCCTCCTTCATATAGTTTCATCAGAAAACGCTCTAAAACCACACAGCAACTATCCTCCCAAAATGTAGCCATCCTCCTCTCTTAGGGGACATGTGCTCGACTTGTTTTGCTGATATTATCATGTGAGCTACCTGTGACGACACATGTAACCGCGCGCAGGAAAGCGCAGCATAACCAGAAAAGAGCCACAGGATATGATTTCCCCATGAAGTGCTGCATCACCCCAGACAGAGGCAAGGACAAGGCTCCCTCTGTGCAATTTGTGTCTATGTAACTTGATTCTTTGTTCACTGCTTAGAAATTTGTTCGACTGCAGTACATTACAAACTATGTCGGATCTTTCATCTCAGGCTAGTGGTTCTGGTCTTGTGGAAAGGCTCAAAATATAACCTGAATGGATTTAGTTCTTTTTTATTAAACTGCCTTGTGTTTCTTCTCCTCTTGAGAAATGATCATATTGAACCCTGGGTCAAGCGTACAGCTCCAAACAACGATTTTAAATACATCTGATTGTTGTTTTCTTAAATAATATTTAGATTTTTCTGTTTAAAAAAAGACTATATGCCACACAATAACATTTGGAAGTCTGACCAGCTATTAAAAATCCCCAAAATGTTTGTAGTTATTTACTCTTGATAGATATGTCATTGTTTAGTGCGATTCCTGTGATTTCAGAGTAGTCAGGTATGTTATACTGTTCAACCTCACTCAGGCTCTTTACCTTGGATGACTCACATCGTCAGGGTTGCGCTGGGTATTTCACACAGTCACTTTGTTGTCTGGCAGCACAGTCCAGTGTTGCAGAGCACATCACCACACTGACCCTGAAAAATCGAGGAAAATGTGCTGAGAGCACTTCATGATGCTGCTGCAGACATGTCTGCAATCAACCTGTTCTCACTCCCCACACTGGAACTTGGTCAGGCTCTTTTGCTTGTTTAGTCCTATACTCCTTTAGCAGCTTTTTAAAATGGATATTAAATTCCGATATATAAGATTTATATCACACGTGAGTGTTGTTTCTGTTTTCATAATTTTTGGATTCTTCAGGCAAAAACATTTTTAAAAAAGGTTTGCCTTTTAAAAACACCGGCGTTATTGTGTCTTGCATTAATCATCAATTACTTGTGAAGTATGTGAAACGATTAATTGGTTGTCAAAATAAAACCGATTTTCTAGCTCTAAGTCAAACAGCTGGATATACTGGCCTCTCACCAAAGCTATCCAATCATTTTTTATAAAGCAACAATGGGCTGTTGTCTTCCTTGGTCCTAACCATATCAATCAAATCTCAGGTGTGAACTCCCTAGCTAACAAAATGTGAATTTCTTCCAGCGCCTGCAGACCTGAGGACCAGGATTCATTTTTAAACACACTTAAGCATTTGTATTAGTTGCCTTTAAAAAAAATCACTTAATGTACAATTTACAAATGCCAAATCTTTTGCACTTGCAGATGTGATTTTGGTGAGAAGGTACTAGCACGCCTGACAAAAGTCTGCCAAATAAATAACAGCATAGACAGATTCGTATTTTTATATTTCCTTTATAAACTGTGTAATAATAATTCATTATTATATACTAATCATGAAATTGTTGATTAAGATCATTTGTTTGCAAAGTAAAGATTGCATTCCCAACCGGGAAACCAGGGTATCCAGGAATATCCAGGAGGCACTTGGCGACAGTGGGAAGGAAAAACTCTCTCTTAGGAAGAAACCTTCGGTAGAACCAGGCTCGGAGAGGGGAGGCCATCTGCCGTGAAGACAGGATTTAATGCACACTGTGGAAGAGAGCCAGCAATTAATAATAAGTAATAATTAAATGCAGAGGGGTTTAAAAACACAAAGAGAGTGAAAAGAGATGCATCATGGGAAGCCCCCAGCCGCCTAGACCTATAATGCTCATGCATTCATGGTTACCTGATCAGGCCCTAACTATCTGCTTTACTATAATAATGTGTACTTCAGTTTCCAAGCTGCTTTTGGAAAAAGCTGCCTGCTGTTCAGAAAGTTTTCAATCTTTGCAGCACTTAACGCATTCAGAAACACTTCATTGGCAGCTCTTACAGGAAGAGCCACTGATAAATTTCCAGTTTTGCACAGATATAATAAAATGTCAGTACGGTAAATACGAGTTAAACATTGGTACGGAATTTATTGGGCTGATCTCTTTAGGTGTCAGAGCTGAAAATCCAGCCCTTTTATTCTAATCTGCTCTCTTAATGAGGACAAGCTCATCTATTGAACACTTGCACACCGATCGCTCAGTACAAGACACTGTATTCAGTACATCGCCATTCTGTTTTAATCTTCGGAATGACTGGTATTGATCATTCTGCATATGAGTCAATGTCAGTGTTACTTGGTGATATAAGAGCCAGTCTCCCACTTACAGCGTGATGTGCCAGGGCTCAGCATGGAGAAAACACACATTTGATTCAGACAGTGATGTTTCACAACAGAATTAGAAGCCTGCCACTGGCTGCCAAAGTTTTGCAATAGGATATGCAAATGTGCTGATGGGCTGAAGGGAGAGAGGTGGAAATTATCTTGAAATACAACACTGTGAAGCAAAGTAAGTGTGAACTGTCACAGCTTGCTCCAATAGCCCCTGTTCTCATGTTACTCCCATCATTCAAATTGGCTGGAGCCTTGCGGTTTTCTGCCACTTTTATGGTGTGTATTTATTGTTGCTCTGTTGAATCATTTTACTTATCCACCCTCTTGATATGTAGTTTTATTCACTAGGCCTTTGATTTAAGGCCCAATTAACAAAAGAGCACCACAGCTGCTTCTTTATAACTCTGTGCATCAATGATATATTGACTTTGGGCTCTGCGAGATTTTTTTTCCCGCGGTGTCCTTGTAGTACATATGGTGCAGAAGCATGGTGGTGCATAGCTTACAAATATGAAATGAATTTAAAAGGGCAGAATCATTTCTGGCTCTGACAAAAAAAAATGCAATTACAAGACTTTTATCTTGTAATTACACTGATTAGCTATACAACTGATTTTATAATTAGTTCCTCCTCTACACCCCATAATTCTGATATCTGTGTTAAGAGTGGGACTGAGAGTTTTTAAAAATATTTACCGCAGTATGTGATTGTGACATAGCACTATTAACATGCACAGTGGCTAAGACAAGTGCTAGGGTCGTTATACTTTTCTTAAAAGTAATGCAGTACATTGCTTAATCACTCATCAGAGAAAGTAATTTGTTACACTACTGGTTACATTACTTTCATGTTACTCTGTAAATTGACCAGCTAAAAAAAATCTCTGGCTCTCTTTCACAGCATGTCTTTTGTTTTAACTCCCAACCCCTCCCGCATGTTGGCTGCCCCTCCCTGAGCCTGGTTGTGCTGGAGGTTTCTTGTTAAAACTGAGTTTTTCCTTGCCACTGTCGCCAAAGTGCTTGCTCATAGGGGGAGGAAAGAATTCTTGGGGTTTTTCTGTATTACTGGAGGGTCTTTACCTTACAGTAAAGCACCCTGAGGTGACTATTGTGATTTGGCGCTATGTAAATAAAACTGAATTCAGTTAAATTGAATTAATTTGACACATCAACACAAACCTCTATCTTAATGAGGACATACAATGTTTCTTTTAGTTTTTACGTAAGAACACAAAACTGGCAACACAAGACAAAGATGAAAATTAGCCCAAAAAGATTCAAAAGCCACAGTGATTCTACTTTAGAAATATGAACAGGTAGAAACACAGGCTGTCAGCCTGACTGCTCATCACTGCTTTGGTTACCTGTTGAAGATTAAGCTCTAGTTGCTGAGTTTGGGCTGGCATGCACTCAGAAAAAAGCAAGTTGAAGTAATTTTCCTTTCCATTGTATCCACCCTGTGTGCAGATAACTGAAGGTTTTTTAAACACAAGTACTGATATAATTGTAACTTTAATGTTCTTACTAGAATCAGTAGAGTTAGTGCTGTGTTATTTAAAAATGTAATGTGATTACAGCACTTTTAAATGTGTTACACTTAACATTGTCTAAGACAGTTTTACAGCAACTTCAGTCATTATATAAGTCAAATGAGTGTAGTGAACCTATGCAGTCCTATGTATAGTCGTACATATTTATTAAAAATATAAAATGTTCTTAATAAACATAAATAATAAGAATGAATTCATTTCATTCACATTTGTGCATAAAAGTGGAATTGTAAAATGTATGGAGGAGCATGGGTGATTCATCCTTGATTCACTCATCATACAGGGAGTGCAGAATTATTAGGCAAGTTGTATTTTTGAGGAATAATTTTATTATTGAACAACAACCATGTTCTCAATGAACCCAAAAAACTCATTAATATCAAAGCTGAATGTTTTTGGAAGTAGTTTTTAGTTTGTTTTTAGTTTTAGCTATTTTAGGGGGATATCTGTGTGTGCAGGTGACTATTACTGTGCATAATTATTAGGCAACTTAACAAAAAACAAATATATACCCATTTCAATTATTTATTTTTACCAATTGAAACCAATATAACATCTCCACATTCACAAATATACATTTCTGACATTCAAAAACAAAACAAAAACAAATCAGCGACCAATATAGCCACCTTTCTTTGACACTCAAAAGCCTGCCATCCATGGATTCTGTCAGTGTTTTGATCTGTTCACCATCAACATTGCGTGCAACAGCAACCACAGCCTCCCAGACACTGTTCAGAGAGGTGTACTGTTTTCCCTCCTTGTAAATCTCCCATTTGATGATGGACCACAGGTTCTCAATGGGGTCCAGATCAGGTGAACAAGGAGGCCATGTCATTAGTTTTTCTTCTTTTATACCCTTTCTTGCCAGCCACGCTGTGGAGTACTTGGACGCGTGTGATGGAGCATTGTCCTGCATGAAAATCATATTTTTCTTGAAGGATGCAGACTTCTTCCTGTACCACTGCTTGAAGGAGGTGTCTTCCAGAAACTGGCAGTAGGACTGGGAGTTGAGCTTGACTCCATCCTCAACCTGAAAAGGCCCCACAAGCTCATCTTTGATGATACCAGCCCAAACCAGTACTCCACCTCCACCTTGCTGGCGTCTGAGTCGGACTGGAGCTCTCTGCCCTTTACCAATCCAGCCACGGGCCCATCCATCTGGCCCATCAAGACTCACTCTCATTTCATCAGTCCATAAAACCTTAGAAAAATCAGTCTTGAGATATTTCTTGGCCCAGTCTTGACGTTTCAGCTTGTGTGTCTTGTTCAGTGGTGGTCGTCTTTCAGCCTTTCTTACCTTGGCCATGTCTCTGAGTATTGCACACCTTGTGCTTTTGGGCACTCCAGTGATGTTGCAGCTCTGAAATATGGCCAAACTGGTGGCAAGTGGCATCTTGGCAGCTGCACGCTTGACTTTTCTCAGTTCATGGGCAGTTATTTTGTGCCTTTGTTTTTCCACACGCTTCTTGCGACCCTGTTGACTATTTTGAATGAAACGCTTGATTGTTCGATGATCATGCTTCAGAAGCTTTGCAATTTTGAGACTGCTGCATCCCTCTGCAAGATATCTCACTATTTTTGACTTTTCTGAGCCTGTCAAGTCCTTCTTTTGACCCATTTTGCCAAAGGAAAGGAAGTTGCCTAATAATTATGCACACCTGATATAGGGTGTTGATGTCATTAGACCACACCCCTTCTCATTACAGAGATGCACATCACCTAATATGCTTAATTGGTAGTAGGCTTTCGAGCCCATACAGCTTGGAGTAAGACGACATGCATGAAGAGGATGATGTGGACAAAATACTCATTTGCCTAATAATTCTGCACTCCCTGTATATACAATTTGCACACAGCAGCAACTTGATAGTTAGTGCCCAGCATGGACAGTGTAAAGACAGACCCAACACACTGTTGTTGTGTTACCATTGAGGAGTGTTTATTGCGGTTTCCCACATACGGTGTCGCTCGGTTCAACACCCGATTCACCAACTTTGCAGCTGGTCTCAGCACACACACTCCTATCGCTCCGGTCTCAGGTTTCACTATAAAAAAGGAGACTCTTCATTAGTCAGATCATCACAACCTGTGGCCTCACTTGTCTCCCCGGTGCTGCCCCATTGAGCTCACTGCACCACCCCTCGGCTGCACACCTCCACCACAGACAGCTAGTGCTTTCTCTTTCTCAAGTGAGAGCAGTAACTCAGGTCAGAAACTGATGTTATTGTATGCAGAGGACTAAACAGTGTTAAGGAAATCAGTTCAATTTTTCGGAAATTTCTGTGATTTATTCTTACAAAACTTTTTCAGGTCAGAAAAACACGATTTCCAAATGATGCGATTTTCAAATTCCACGTTTTCATGACTGAAACAATTCCACTTCACACACAGATTTATGATAACATATCTGAAAAACATGGCACAACAACATCACTATAACTGTGCCTAACAAGTTGAAACGTGAATGTTTAGACAGGCTGTAAGCAAGTGGGCAAGAATTTCTCATAGTTGGTGAGGGCAGAAAATAATGCCAACTGAATGTGTTCCCACAGGAAGGCAATGCTCTGTTTTATTATGTATTCATTTAATTTGAGCTATTTTGGCTGTTGTCTGGCTGTAGCAGAACCGAAATGTCTGAGAAACATCTAATCAAGTTTCCAGAGACAAATCAAATATGCAAAAAATAAATGGACTTACAAAGAGAGAAACCTGAAAGACAATATTTGAATCACACATCATATCGTTTATTCAGAACTTCTTCCCATCAATTAAAATGTAAAGAGAAAACAAAGACGCCTACTCATTGAAAGGTCCAAGCTCACAGCGAGAAACTGTCCAATTTAATGTTATTTTACCTGAATATAAAAAAAGAAGGTTTAGCAATAAACATGTAGTCGGACAAGTGGCTGATTAAACCTGATAAACACAGAGGCGGGGTTAACGGCAACTCTTGCCAATAAATGCCTTTGTTTTGATCAGTGACAGAAAGGCTTGTTTTTTTAATGATATGATTAATTCGTTAAAGTATTGTAACCTGGAACATTTGCTTACTTCTATATACTTTTGTGTGGTGATAGAAGAAACAGACAGAGAACTCGACAGCTTTAATTTTCTAAGTAAAAAACTGACAACTCCACCCTGGGAATTTGTCACAGGGAGTATTTACTCAAAAGAAGTAGCAGCACCAAAACTTCATTCAGGTCCATTCAGGTCCATTATACTTAATGAACAGAAAAGTGGTTCAGCCCATTAAGAAGTTTCCTTATTAAAGCCATCAGTCCACTCACATGGATGCTTTCAAACGTCAGTTCAGAGCTGTGGCTCCGCAGTGTGTGGATGGGATAAAGGAGTTCCAAAAGGATCACTTCGTGCGTCTCATATCCACACACTAAAGTCTAGTTCAACTTATGGCATAGACGACCACAACCAAAACTAAGGTGCCCAGCTGCTGCCCCTTTAGGGCCTCAACGTCTGAATGAGGCAAAGATAAAGAAGTATGTCTAAAACATGAGCAAGAAAACAATCAGATTTAACTGTACTGTATTTAATGCTGCTGTTAAAACACACTAGTAATCCACAGCTATAAAAGGGGGCCTCCTTCCACCTTTCACAGACACACAGTACACACAGCACACATTTCATTTTAAAGGCCTTGAAGACCCAACAAATTACAACAAATCTAACAAACTGTTACAAATTCACCGCTTAAATAGGAGCCAGCTGCGTGTGAAGCAAAAAGCCGGCAATAATGTTAGCCCAGCCCAGCCAATTAGTAGAAATGAAAAAGATTGTTTTAGAGAACGCAACCCAAATGCAAATACAGAAACAATGCAAGCTGAAACAAAAGAACAAAGCAAAGGCAGAGCAAAAGCAACACAATATGCAACACAAATAGTAACGCAAGGACAGGCAAAGCCAGCAACATCAAAAGAAACACAATCTAGGCCAGAGTAGCAGCAGTGGCTTCAGTGTAAGGATATTAGCCACCAAATGGGTTAACGTCCCTTCAACTCCATCCTGTAGCATCACAAAAAGCTAACATTACATACCAATGAGATGAGATCTTCTGTTTCCGAGAGGATGTGGTCTATTTGGGGTTTATGCAGCGGCAGTCTACGATGAAACACCCGTTTACTACATGTGAAATTATTAACCTTGGTGTGCAAGAGAATGAATAACTTGTAAACTGAAGTGGAGACTTCTGGGGAAATGAAAATCCACAGGTGGCTTCCGCAAAACCACCAATCGGCACCAATGTCTCAGAGGTGAGCAGGACACAGGAAACCAAGAGAGAGCAGATACCCTCCTTTAATAATGTGCCGTATAAGGTGATTGATTACTGCTTGAGCAATTAAAAGTGGCACAACACTAAAGAAGATATTCATTCTGCTACAGTCACTAATAAATGTTTTCAAAGGGGCAGTAAAACAAGAGAAAGTGTTAGAGAACCTACCCTGTGGTTCTCTAACACGAACCACAGGGTAGGTAAGCTGTGTGGCCTTAGGTGTGATATAAAAATCTGTTTATTGTCTGCTGAGCAGCAGTAGGTTGTACATTGGCATGACGCACGTCAGAGGTTTATTCTTTTATTTTCTAGTTACAGGGAAGTTGTTGAGTTATGCTTACAAATACTGATTGGGCGCCCAGAAGCCATCAGAATATGATTTCAGTTTTGTGGTATTCCACTTAAAGTCCTTGTGCTTCCTCCGGGGCTGTGGCAATGGCTCATTTTGAAATTCATATCGTGTTGTGCGAGAGGCCGAAAGCTGTGATTAAATTCGCTCATTACCACTCACCGTGTGACTTAGTACCACAACGATATTTTGCACAGGTCAGACAGCCTGAGAGCAATAGTCATAAGAGAATAATGTCTGTGGCGCGCTCATTAAGAGGAGGAAAGACATCACCATTTGCCCACTTTCAGAATTGTAAAGACTTTCTTGAGGGGCACAGGATCAAAAGCATATTAGAAGAACACTCAGCCTGTGCCAGCCTTTTAAGTAATGGTGCAGATTCTTAAGGAAGAAGAAGAAGAGCCACTAGGCCCAACAAGGGCGATAGTGGACTGGACTGCTGTTACACTTACCGGCTGCTTTTAATGGACGTTAGTTGATTAAGTTTCACAGGGCCACAGTGATGCACTTGTCATCTGTGTTTCACTTTAATTGGATATGCTTTTTTGCCTACACCACGAGGCGGACATAGAATACAGAAGTGAGTTTTCCACACTGTCAGCTCTGGCTGTGAATGAAATTCTAAATGAAGAAAGACAGAAAGCGATTGCCATATATAGCTGCAAATGCTTTAATTAATAAAGTGAGAAAACATGTCTTTAGGGTGTTTCCTGGACTATGTGATAGAAATGTGATGCTTATGATTTGCAAGTTACGCCCCGTGTCAGCCAAGAGCAAGGACTGCCTTACGCTGTAAAACAAGTAGTGTCATATTGGTTACCCCATTAACCCAGTCACCAAATTAAAAGGGTTATTCCAACTGGTAATGAAAGAAGGGGTAAAAGGCGACCATTGTGGAAATGGGAAATTCTTCCTGAAGACATTCATATGGTGCACTCCATTTCAAGTCGAATATTCAACTGGAAGAATTAGAACTTTCCCTGAAGTCAGACTACCAATTCCATCTCCGAAAACCAACATTTGACTTCTGAGGCAAATGGAGTGTAGCGTTCCGACTCAGGAACAATCCAAGATGGTGCCAGTGTACATAAACATTAGTAAAACTCTAAAACTGTCTGATTGCTGTCGTGTATTTAAGATTCAAGAGCTTTATTGTCAATACACAGTATAAACAGTATACCAGCGGTCTCCAACCTTTTTTGCGCCACGGACCGGTTTATGCCTGACAATATTTTCATGGACCGGCCTTTAAGGTGTCGCGGATAAATACAACAAAATAAGAAAATTTATTCATAGCACACGTGAAAAGACCCAGGAAAACAGAGTAAACGATAAAAACGATAACAAAATAACGCCGAAAACCGATAAAAACCCTGAAAACCATACATTTCACACCTGAGTCTCAACTCTCGCGGCCCGGTACCAAACAACTCACGGACCGGTACCGGTCCGAGACCCGGGGGTTGGGGACCGCTGCAGTATACAGTGTACCGAAATTCTGTTTCACCCCAAGCCCTCCCTCATGGTGCATTTATAAGTACATAAAAGATATATCTCCAAGTGATATAAAACTAGAAATTAATAAATAAATAACGTGCTAAATTTTGGTAAAATTAAGGGATAAGTTAATTGGATAATCCAAATTGCCACTAGGTGTGAATGTGCGAGTGAATGTGAGTGTGAATGGTTGTCTGTCCCTATGTGTTAGCCCTGCGACAGACTGGCGACCTGTCCAGGGTGTACCCTGCCTCTCGCCCAATGACAGCTGGGATAGGCTCCAGCGCCCCCCGCGACCCTGAAAAGGACAAGCGGAAGCGGATGGATGGATGGATGGATGGGTACTAATTACTTACTATACAATACTATACAATACTAACTGTACGATAAATGAGGACAGGACAGAGAAAATACAAAGTGGATTGTGCAGTGGTATTGAATACCAGGTTCAAGTTATTGTCAGGATATTATAGATAAGACATGACAAAGATATGTGCAAGATGCAAAATGTGCAAATGCAGTATAGTTTAGATGTGTGTGACTGGCTAAATAAGCTGTACGCAGAGTACCAATTATGAACGTGTGCGGCGGTGTTTAAGTGCAAAAACAAGAATTGTGTTGCATTGTTAGCAACAACTGGCTCTGCCTTCTTAAGGTACCCCCACAAGAAATAGTCCATTGGGGTTAGAACCAGTGATCTTACTGGCCAATGGTTATCGCCAAAATACAGTGAATGCAGCTGAATGACCAAGCTCTAGTAAAGTAACAATAAAATGTTACTTTGTGTCCCATCTTTTTTAGAATTTGAGAACATAGTGTTTTGTTTTGTTTTTAGAATAATGTAGTCATTAAAAAACTGACCAGAGACAAAGTGCACTTTGCTACAACAAACTCATGGCCAAGTCAAGTGTTGGTAAATGATCGTTCACTGTTCATCCAAAATTGTGTTCACACCACACGACAGTAGGATGCCCCCCTCTTGTAATAGAAAGCAAAATGGGGACCGACCTGTAAAAGTCACTGCTCTGTGAGAGGCAGAGTGCTCCACAGAGTCCCTTTAACTTGTTCGGTGCAGTCATTGTCGATAAGATTAATGGCCGGAACGACAACAGAATGAGCCCCGAGTTGTAATAAAAAATCTTTTGTTTTTGAAATAGCTATGCTAGCTGTTTCAAACACTGGCATATAGAATTGTTTTAGGAATACACTTGCCCAATCTTGTCAGATCACACACTAAATATGAAATACCAACGTCTACTTCAGACTTTTAATTCCAGTGGGAAACATTCCCGTGCGTTTTTAATCCACAGGTTTTGAAAAGCACCTGCATATCTACAGATATCACTTCTGCAGCTCACTAGCAAATGTATCAGCACTGTGACCTTCATGAAGGGGCCCACAAATCATTATTATACTGATTATGGAGTCAACACAAAATGTTTTATTGTGACAAGAGGCCTTTGGATTTATCGAATGCTGTACGACTCAAATGCTGTTTAACAATAAGAGGTTAATCCCGTCTTTATTGTCGGTGCCACAGCGTGTTTAACTCAGGTCTCGTCCATATGCAATAATCACCCGCCTCATTCCCTCGTCAGTCCACGTCTCTATTTATCTGTATCTCATTTTCTCACTTCTCCAGCGACACTGAGGTTAAAGCCATCGGCTGGGAATGTCTGACCTACCGCAGCACGAGATATGCAGCATGAGCTCAGTTCAATAATCAATCTCCTGCGTTATCAGAGTAAGAGTTGTCTCGTCTCGGGTGGAATTGGTTGAGTTGCTCTTTGCATACTGCCAGTGTGATACAGAGCTCAGCAGCTTGCAAGAAAACATTCAGCCTGACTGAAATAGCAGATTTCTGGTTTAGAGCAGCTGGATATTCCCACACCTTGAGAAATTCTGCCAACGCTGCTTTCAGCTTCTCTCCACGGAGTCATAAACAAGAACTACCAACATCTTCTCTCAATCAATAAAAGTCTGTTTTGCAGTAATACTTCAGCTTTAACGCTTTTGTACACAGATTGCCAACTTAAATGCCACCTTGTATTAATAAAGGTTTATTGGGTGTTGAATTTCTTCTCTTAAACCTTCGAGCAAAGACTGTTTAACAATGTAAAAAAAACATATTTTTTTTTAAATAAACAAAGAAATAAAAAGACTAAAGTGACCGGCACAAACTTGGACTAACTGCTCTGTAGCACAGCAGTATATGAAGCAACACTTTATTTTGTTGTTTGATTCAATTCAGTGACTAGTTGGGTAACAATATGAACGGATTTCTATATTCATTGTCAACAACTTAACCAACCCAAGTTATGGATGGAGATTCATGTATTACTAACAGATAATTTAGCTTCCACTTTACGTGTTTATGCATGACATTTATTTCCAGAGCTTTGAATGGGACTATGATGTTTCCATCTCATTTAATTTCAGCCTGTTCTATCGAGCAGCTGTGAACTGTAAAGCCTGTACCTGCCTATAAATCTATGAAATAAGAACCTCATGTAACTAGACCTTTATTACTACAAGTTATTGCTTCGTGATTACTGATAAATTACCGCACAGCAATTTATGAACCAGTCCTGATGAAGATACATGATGGTCTTTAGTCATGCTGTAATCGCAAGAAATAAGGCTTCCTTTGTGGCTTTATCTTTGACATAAGATAGAAATAGCAAAGATACGTGGTGTTATCTGTATGTTTTGGTGGGCAGCTATCTTTGAGTTACATAAGAAATTATTTTGTTATTAACAACCATTCAGTATTCTGCAATACTGTGAGTTTGGCTCACTAGTAGTGTGAGGAAACATTAAAAATGCATTTACAATACCTTTTTGCATAGTTCACCATGATAGTTTGTTAGCAAACTAACGTGGTGACGCATGTTAGCATTTGGTTAGTAGTGCTAAGAACAAATATCTTGAAAATTGATGGGAACCTTGTTAAAGAGCTTTGCTTGACCCTTTATTTATGACAAAGTCATAATTTATTCTAAGAGGATAACATTTGATACCAATCCATATTTTTAAGAGCATTAATAGCATGGATACTCTTACCATTGCTAGCAACCTTTATCAGTGTTATAGATTTGTAAGCTAGCATACATTAAATGACTTTGAATTGTTTTTTATTTGCTTTGGGGACTCTTTTTGGTCTTTGGTGTAAATGTGCGCAGCTTTAAATTGGATAAGATTTACTTTCACAATAGATTTATTATCTAGTATCCCAATTACAACTACAGTGTACTTAAACGTGTGCGTTAACAGGAAAAATGCTGTTACCACAATATCAGAAGATTTGGTTTACACTCAACATGTTCAGAGCAACATTAGCATCTGTATAGATTTCTGCCCATCTGATAAAGTGTTATTACAAATCCAAGTTGTGCGAGTTTTCCGTTCGATTTTTTCCATCATGTCCCAAGGCAAGCGTCTGTTGCTTATTTGTTAAATGTTGCACAGTGTTCACAGTTGTGTGGGGTATTTTTAGAGGTTTCAAAGATGAAAGCAGCCACCTGAAGCCTCTAAACCAATTAATTAAGCTGGACTAAATGGATAAGGTGTAATATGCTAGGAATTTGCCACAGGGCTGACTCTTTGTTGATCTGCGTGAAGTCATTTGATGAATTGTTGTTGTAAATGCTGTTCACATCATTTTGTTTTTGTTTCTTCTTATCTACAATAATACATCAATCTAGGTGTCATCTTCCTTTCATAGCTATACGTTGCTATCATTTATTAACAGCTTGCAACACAAAATCATGTAATGGCAGTTGTGGTATTCTGACCAGCTCCCTTTGTGCTGTTTTGTGGACTCACAAGTTTCACAAATTTTGCAGAGATGCATACATGTGTCTGAATCAACAGAAAACTTCAGTTTTATCAGATTTTCGTCACTCTGGCTTTGAAGTGTCTTCAGCTGGTTTTGTGTTGCTACAATGAAAAAGCATCTATGCATTTAGGAGAGTGCGTACAAAAAGCTTTGAAAAATGTGTCATGCATTGTTGATATCCTTAGCTGACAGAAGAATTGCAGCATCTCTCTCTCTCTCTCTCTCTCTCTCTCTCTCTCTCTGAAGTTATATTTTTATCTTTTTCTTCTCTTTTCCAAAGTGACTGATGTTGTGTGTAATCTTTGCAGAGTGTGGCTGACGAGAACGGTCAGATCTGGACGAAGATAGCTCTAAAACCTCTAACTAACCCTGTTAGAATATTCATGAGTGTGGAGGTAATTTCTTTTGCAATGTAGGCATCAATATTAACATGAGTTTAATGGACTGAAATGGATTGAAGGCTAAACAAAACCCCTGTGCTAAAAGAGTTATTCAGCTATTTAAGTCTGATGAAAACTCAGGAAGTCCTATGAAAGTTAATTTATGATGACATCTCTACAAACCACTGTACGAAACATTTGGTAAAGGGACTGGTTGTTACATAGTGCTTTTCTACTAGAGGACTCAAAGCACTTTATACAACATGTCTCATTCATTCACTCACACCAATTCATACAAACATTTTCTTCTACTTTCTAAAATTCACATGCCGATGAACGTATCATCGCCAAGGATAATTTGGCATGCAGACTGGAGCAGCCAAGGATTCCCATATGGAAAAGATATATATAAATCTTATAAAGTTTGCATCTGTCTTGTGTGAAACTTGTATGAAAAGCATATAAGAGTGAAAACAGATATAAGATCCCTTGAAAAATTATATAATGAAACTTGTATGTTTTGGATACTTACTAAAACAATGTATGAAAGTAATGAGAAAGTGGCCACTTTCATGAGTAAATCATGTAAGCCTTATATGATTTACTCATGAAAGTGGCCACTTTCATGAGTAATCACATATAAGTTTTTACTATTTCTTTTCCATATGGGTTGAACCACCAATTTTCTGATTTGCTACAGCCACCCCATCATCTCAATTCTGAGTTTCTATATGAATGCGCCTTTGCAGCGTTTTCATAAGTTTCCTTCAATGCATGTAAAAGTCATTCTGAGGCGGACCACTACTTTCAGGTGTGCTTTCCCCTAATGCAAGACGTCACTCCGCACTTTGCTGAAAAGCCATTTCCATTCAACCCTTGCCACATATCATAGGTTGCACAACAGTAATTCCTCCAGTTTATTGATGCTGTCCATTGTTCCCACATTGATTTAGTCTTCTTTTCACATCAGAGAGACAAATTATTTGACTCTTTCCACGATGGCAGAAGCACAGCCTGAGGTGTTTTAATGGACACCTCCGTCATCAACGGCTTTGTCGATAGCAGACGTGAGCACTCGGACAACAAATCTCTGTGTACCCTCTGTTTCTCCTGCCAGCTGAGCACAGAGAATACAGCAAATAGAAGGTTGTGATAATACACCTAAAGTCTTATCCCTCATTTTCTGCTGACTTGATTCCCATTGTTGTTTGCAGTGATGTCTCGGGGAAGTCGGCGTGTTGACAGGACCTGAAATTACTTTTCGTCAAGTTTCTTGATGCTCTTTGCTTGTTTAGATGATTTCTCTTTTATTATCTCCACCAAACAGGAGTCAGTAACAGACTGCGTGTGAGAACACCCTGTACATGTGCTAACAACCTCCCTGTGTTTTTTTATTTATTTATTTTATTCAATTTTCTTTTTTTTTTTGGTTGGGTGGGTGGGTGGAGGGGTCTAATTAGCTAATGTCCGCGAAAGCTACCTGTTACCGAGGGAACGAGTGATCAAAGGCACTCGCAGGACTCGGAAACCAACATTTCTTCTGTGGTTGATTAAGGGAATTTGTTTTCTGTTCAAAAAACACCAAGATCAGTTGACATAGTAATACAAAGAGGGAAAGACATCAGACAGTGGGTTTGTTATAACAGTCATTTATTGCATCTGGGGTTGTTTTTTATGTTTTTCAGTGGTTTGTAAAAGTTGAAGAATTTATTTTTAAAAACTCTGTTTGAGGGAGTAAGACGTTGAACGTTGGTGCTTTTACTTTTATACATGATGTTTCCATTAATATTGACAGGCATAATAAAAAAGAATGAGTTTTTAATTGTTTTTTATGGTAATCAAGCACAAGATTGAATTAAATTACACTTTTTAATGATATCTTTCCATTTGAGAACATATAAAGTGCGATCATGAGGTTCTGTGAAACCACCTTTAATAAACTTAAAATGCCATACTTTGAGTTGGTCCTCTGCAGATGCCTTATCACATTATGGTAGAAATTGCTGACAGCCTAAAGGTCTTTACACATTAACGCAAATGTGCATTAACAATATTTTTCAAACTCACCTGTTTTTAATGCAGCCGCTGACAGCAACCACGTAATTTAGCAGGATGAATTTGTGCAGTTTATTTGTTTGGATTTTACCACTGCATTGGCAGCAAGGGCGCTCATAGCTCAAAACGGACTTCGGTACTGAATGTAAAATCTCATACAGACAGCTAGATGCTGCTCTGGGTTAGTTAGCGTTCTACCTCCTTAGATGTGGTCCCAACTCCACCAACAAGAGCTCAAACTACCCCCCTGACCACCTCAAATATGTTCGGTAGTGGACATGATAGAACTTAAATTTCTGGATCAAACCATGAAATTCTCCCTACTGCTGCCTGCTTGTGACAACGGAATGAACTGTTTCTTCCTTTTCTTCTTTAGAATCTTTAAGACCAGCTCATCGCTGCTTGATGTCAACTTTTTTCACGGTGTATTTTTTGATTACGATTTTGGGTTTTTTTTGCAAAAACCCCCAAAGATTTTTAGTGCGTATATAGCCTACACGACAGGTTTCTTCAAAAAAAGAAAAAAAAAGAAGCAGAATTTCGTGTCATTTTATTGCAACGCACGCAGTGTGTAATGACTCTGAAGGGTGAATTCAGAGGGCACATCTTGCTGACTTTTCTGCCGTGATGATGTCTCACAACAAGAAAGTCAGATCAGCATGATAGAGAAGTTGATTTTTGCTTTCTGGGCAAGTTAGTGATCTTTAGTGAAGTTGCAGATGTGCACGTGCAAGTCTTCCTAACCCAACTTCCACAGACGGATCCAAAAGTAGCGACAGATTCTACATGCAGAATCACAGTATTTTCTGTTTTTCATGTTAGAAAATTCATGAATTGCTAAAGACCCCTAACTCCATAATGACTATGTGAAAAATGGTGCTCTATATTCATGCACTTTAACATTAGCATGTATAATCATAGCATATATAAGCACATGACTTCTTTTTTTTTTTTATTTCTGATGTTTGGATTTTTGAATCCTTTTACATTTGTGTTGCTATATTTATTGAGAACATCTGCACGCTACCACCAGCTTCCTGTGTTTTTCTGTTTTGTTTGCTTTATGCTAATTGCTTCATAGTGTTATTTTTCCAGCAGCCGAGATGTATGTTATGTGTTTGCATTAAAGCTGAGACTGTGTTTTCTGCATTAAATCCCCTCAAGCAGACGGCACTGGAATTATACTAGTGGAATGGGGTAAATGTTTGAAAACTATGCATTTAATAATGAGCAAATAAAACCATTGTGACAGACAAATACCCTTATTAGCAGAAGATTATCTTCATGCAGACAACATTCAAATAGTTTTCCTGCACTGTGTTCAAAGTGCTGCAACAACAACCACAGGCAAGCTATTAAAACACTGATACACTTTTTAGCTGCACGAATGCTACCAGGCGAGGGACACAGGAAATTCATTTTCTTGTTATTGCAAAATTATTCAAATGAGAAAGCCATCAATAATATGATTCCCACAGAGAAAATCCCCCATAACAGGTCCAATAGGATAAGAGATTTGATAAGAGGCCGCGTCCCGCTGGCATATTGTAATAAACGGATTTTTGGAGTCCAACGGGTCCAGCATCATACATGCTCGAGTCCATGATGGATGCAGGGGAGATAACCCTTCTTTCCATGCGCATCTGTTTTTTTTAAATAATGGCTTTAACAATGACACAGCAACAAGATGATTTGAAAACCTGCGCTAATTTTTTCCTCACCTTTCAAGGCTGCACTGACAACCCAATTTCCATTAAATATAATCTGGCGGTTTAACACCCGCTATAAAACCCAATGGGGCAGAGACAGGTATTGTGCAGGTTTTAATTATCTCAACGATAGCCTTCAACAGCTGCTGTGTGTTTATTTTACTTTGCACTTAAAGGAGTGCTCTTTAATCTCCTGAAACCCACCTCCCCTCATTTTTTCCTGACACCCCGCTATCATGTATAGCTGATTTCTTGAGATTGTACCTTCCCATTTCATTACTCCACCCTCTAAGAAGAAGAAAAAAATACCTATTATGATCATCATGCTCAGCTTACGACTGACCTCATTGTATCACATTGTCAGCGCTCCAGGCAGGATGGAAGGGGCCTGCAATACGGGATTGTAAATTCTGTTGTTGCAGCTTTTAATTGGTGTGAAATTACTTTTTCAGTGGAAGCATAAGTATCTGACTTTGCAGTGTATAACTGAGTTTGATATGGTTGACAGACACCAGCATGTGCAGTTTGATAGCGGTGTTGGGCCAGCATAAACAAAGAAATGTCAGCGGATTGCCGGGGAGGCGAACAACGCCTTGCTCACCCGGGCACGTCCTCAACCTCATTTGTCCAGTCGCATGTATTCAGTCAGAGTGAAGTCATAATACTTAAAACTATGTTCACTTTTAATAATAATAGAAACAAAAACAGAAACAATAATAATAATAGCATGTTTGCTGAGAAGATGATATTTGGTTGGTGTTGCTACAAAAGATAGAAAAGATGGACATAGCCTTCAAGTAAAGTAGAAAAGTATATTAATAGTATATAACGTATATTGTGTTTTCTTCTGCTGTTACATCACCCACTGGTCCATCATCATTGCATGTTCATTGGCTCACGTATTATGATTGACAACTTAACAACTAATCAACGTACAGATTCATAATCTTCCATTCTTAAATTTAAAGTAGACATTTTTTATTTATATGTTTATTTATTTATTCATGACCCAAAACGAGTGACCGAGTCCATAAGCTCTTATTTATGACCTCAATAAACGCACAGTTGATGAGTTTATGGTCTAAATTTAATACAGCTTGGTTTTCATTTGGCAAAATGGAGCAGAGCAGATTGTAAGGCAGGGTGTATGGGTGTAATTTATGGCATGGCTACTTTGTGACTGACAAGGATCTACCTAATGAGCGTGCAGTGTCCAATGGTTTGTCAGCATTTGTCATGTCCAGTTTTTTTTAAAAAGTTGGTGATTTTCAAAGTCTTCAACGTAACTCTTAAAAATGGTAATTGCGAAACCGGTGGGTGGCATCTTAGTGGCTGTGTCCATCTATTATATACATCATGTGGCAACTGTGTAGGAATCCTGCCAAGATAATCACATCAGATACACAGAAATGTCTGTCTTCTGTCAGCAATGACAATGACAGAAAATGGTTACATGTTGGCCTTTTCCACACATCCACTGACCTGTACACAAACCCAGTTGCACTTGAATTGCTGCTTTAGCACATGTCATCCTATTTGCACTGGATTATGGCCTAGAGTACTAAATCAGTCTGAACATTTGCTTGACAGGGCACTGTCTGCTCAGACAGTCTTCAGAGAGAATACAAAATCCCTCCTCTTGGGTATTTCAGGTTTACTAGGGAAATTCACAAATGTTTAATAATGGAGTAACATTCCCCGCTTATGGGGGGGTTTACTGAATCCTTTGTTGAGCAGAGGTAAAATGTGTACGTTAAATTATTTTGCTGCCAGATGTTTCCTGGCTTTTAAAGCTCCCAGAGCTCAAGGCCTTGTCAGTTTTCTTGGAATTTAAAAGGTGGCCTTGTTAAGCCTTCGTGTAAAGAGAAGAGCCAAAGAAAGCACCGTGTACCAGGTTATACTTCATCTGGCCCCAAACACATCTTTCATGCTCACGCTAGAGGCTGAGTGAAGCTTATATTGGATTTTCTTTGTTAGATTTTAAGATTTTTCAGAGCATACAATTTAGACTGTATTGTAATATCAGCAACAAAGAATGAGGCTGGTGTATCCCCGTGATTGTGAGGCTGGGTTTACGCTTATATATTAATGGAGGCGTTTTATGTAAATGTAACCCACATCTGGTCCTGGTGACCAGATGTGGGTTACATTTACAATCCAACCTATTCTTTGACACCTTTTTAAAGCACTTGGTGCGGTGATATACGCGTTACTTTCACAGTGAGTTTAAGAGCTTTAAATGATCATTTTTAGCTAAATTTACCAGCAGAATGCACATCAAAGAGTGCATTAACAACCACGGTTTTCGAAACTGACTGAAATCCCTTCCACCTCTGTTGTTAAGAGAGAAATGTCCTGTATGAAATTAAAAACAGAGAGCATATGCGCGGAAATGATGGGATAGAAATGAGGAAGACATGCAACAAAGGGCTTTGGTCAGTTGCAAACGAGGGTAATTAAGGCTTGTAATCACTGCCTTGTTGGAGGGTTCACATAAGTCTCATTCCCCCCCTTTTGGCTCTATCATGGAACAGTCCATGTCCAAAAGTTCTCATTACCATCCTCTTGGGAGCGGTGATCAGTATTTCCTTTACAATCTGTAAAATGTGTTTGGAATTTCTTAAATTAAGTTAAGATCTGCCTCAGTGTGGCACAAACGTAAAAGAGGAGAAATGACAGTAAATTCAACTTTCAAAGCAAAGAAGAACCATCAAGAATGAGATACATCTATGTCGAGTTCTTCATTTTTGACATGACTTTTCTCTAAAGAAGTTATGTATAAGATGGTATGACATTTACGTCAACTATAAGATTTACCTTTTAGTCACATGGAATAGTGGGGCGGCAGCAGCTCAGGAAGTAGAATAGGACAGCTTCTAATTGAAAGATTGGTGGTTCGATCCCTGGCTGCTCGTGTCTGCGTGCCAAAGTTCCTCTCTGATGCGTCCAGAGAATGCATGAATGAGCATGAATGGCTGAATGAGGTGCTATATCAGAAGGTGTCCATTTACCATTAGGCTTATATAACGCCTTTGTGAAATTGCCTCTGAGCCACGGTTTCTCTCTCTTCATTTAAATAATACATATATGCATTTTCGCATATACATATATTTACGTGTCACATGAACAATGGATCTCTTATCTAAAGTCCTACTGTCATTTTAATCCAACGAGCTACAGCGCAGAACAGACCTGGCACATACCCATTTAGCAAAGCCTTTTATCTGTGTCCAATCAAGAATAATTGCCTCCTCCTTTCAGATCAAGCCACCTATATGGAAAAAAAGATCCTTAAAACTCCCCAGGGGTTGGAAGCTCATTCTGAATATGAATACATCGATGTTAAATAGCTGCCAGAGATTAAACACAAAAGCGCGCACACAAACACACGCATGCACACATAAACAAAAGAGGTCCACCTCCTCACACCCACTCCCGCATGGATTCCTTTATAAACAACATGAGTCAGTCAGGTTGGCTTTTTATTGCCGCTGCAGCTCTCTACATCCCCGTCCTTGGACTAGACTCAGCCAATCACGCCTGCAGGAGGTGGAGGGGGGGTGTAGAAGCAGCACTCATCAACAGCTAACCAGAAATGGGCCGGAGACAGACTGACCAGGGGCTGTGTTTCTCTCTGGTAATTGGCTCAGTTTTAGATCTTAATACGTTCAACAGATGTTTGCCTGTGCCCTGAGCCATGGAACAGCCAACTGTGGAGGAATTCGCCCTCTGTGCAGCGATGTCCTTGTTTTCAGCTGCTTTGGCGCCTGTCTCTCTCTGTTTGACTTGATTGCATGGAACATAATCTATTATACCTCATGATCCATTTCTACTGCATGCATGTATGTTGGAGCACTTTAGCATCATTTAACCGTAGCAAACAAAGACTTTTATGAGATGCCCTTAAGCTTTTTTTTAACACGAGTTTAATTATGCATAAGCATTTAGGGCATATTGCTGAATTTCACAATTAAGTATATCAACTAATCCTTCTAATACTCAATTAAATGTTTTCCACTGTAGTGTTGTTTGATTATCTTTAAGCTTAAAAGGTAAATTCTCCTCTTTATGTATATCAGAATTGTATTTTCAAAAAAAGGACCTGATAATCAAGTTCAATACCAAGACTTCTCTGTTCTTTTTGCAAATGTTTCTAGACCTTAAAAGAAAGCCACAATGTTGTTTAAAAGTTGTTTCATAACTGAAACAAGAACTCATGGAAGCATCAACCAACTCAAAAACTGCTGGAAAAGTTCAAAGGCCGCCTATTCGAAGGCTAAAACTCACAGTGACAAAAGTGGTTCAAAGTCAGTCAGTTTTAGGGGTTATGGGTGACAACCATTATAGCCCCAGCCATTTGTTCCAACCCAAGAAGACTGCAGCATTGCTGTGTATGCCATTCCCTGTAAAGGCCCTATTGTCATTCCTTTATCTCTCAGTCGTTTTTTTTTCTTCTCTCACTCTGATTATTCACTATTCTGTTAAAGCTGATGGCCTGTGTGGAGGGCAAAGTGGTTGGTGATATATATGTGGTGAGCACTGCGACCAAAGGCTATGGGGTAATGACGGGCTTTCTAGGCTGAGAATAGATGGCAGTATGGTCGCCAGCCTCCTGTTGACATAATCTCCGTCTTTCTGACAGAAATTGTGGAGTGTGCAGCATGCGGTAACAGTGGCTGGCACAAAGTGTAGTTAAAGTCTTTGTAGAAATACCCTCCAACTCAACTTCAGCTTCCCGAAGGTCACTTATCCCAACCTCAGTGAGCCGACGTTCACATTAAATGACTCCTGCTGTGTAAACAAGCGAGGGGAGCTTGTGTAAACTTTATCTGCGAGTAGAAGCTGGTAAGCAGGGTCACCAACAATTAGGAGATTGATGTCCTCTCCTTTAATGTTATTCAGCCACTATAATAAAGGGAATAATTACTTGTGTGTGCGTGGGGTTTTTGTTTTTTTCAATGCTGTTTTATTACACATTATTTTTCATCTTATTATCTTGAGTTGTTGAGGTTTAAATTTATCATCTTAAAGGTTTATATGCTGATTATATTGCTTCCAGTGTTGGTCAAGTTACTTGAAAAAAGTAATCAGTAACTAATTACTGATTACTTCCCCCAAAAAGCAATCCTGTTACTTTACTGATTACTTATTTTCAAAAGTAATTAATTACTTAGTTACTTAGTTACTTTTTAAAAACACGATTTACAACCTGAATAGGTAATAAAGTGATAGATCTTTCAGCCCAATTCTACTTTTTCTGCATAATCCATCATACAAAATGTAATCAAATGGAAAAGTCTCTTTTTAAAACTTGTTTTATTAGTTTTAATCTTTTAACTTTATGCATCAAGCAAAAATTTAATTATATGCAACATTCTCTGACTGGAAGAAATTTGTTTAATATTTAAACCTATTTTCTGCACATTCCAGCACATAATTTTTTTTTGTGTGTTTACACTCACTCTTTCAAATAGATGCAAGTAAAACACAGCAGAAAATAAATAAAATCAAAGACTAGTGGTCCTTTTGCTCTATTTTCACCTGTAAAGCAGGAGCAGGGTAGGCGGAGGTTTACCCTGGTGCAGGTGTGCCGCGGCGGTCAGTGGAAGAATCCGCGAGTTTCTCTGTGAGTTTCCCATTACGTCGTTGCGCACTCGGTGCTTGCTTGGAAGTTTAGGGGTTTTTTTCGCTGGAAAAAGAAGTTTTCTTCCCACGCACAACGGACACTAATGTTTTTGTCACTTTTTATGGAATCAAACTTAAAGTAAGGTCAGTACTTCCACGCTTTAAACGCTGCACGCTCATACTCTCTCGATATATTATCCACTGTTGATCTGCACACAGCTGTTGTCACAAACGTCGCACTTGCTTACGTCACTGTCATGAGACATTCTCGCAAAAAAATCACGGTTTTAGTAACGCAGTAACGCAGCGTTCCTACGGGAAAGTAACGGTAATCTAATTACCGTTTTTGCAATAGTAATCCCTTACTTTACTCGTTACTTGAAAAAAGTAATCGGATTACAGTAACGCGTTACTGCCCATCTCTGATTGCTTCATATAAGAAAGGCCTAACTCTGAGTACACTCTGTGCCAAAAAGTGCTGACAGGAAACTGCATGCTTTTGCAGAAGCGTGCTTTTGCAGCTAGAATGAAGTGAAAGTGAAACCAACTAGGCTGTTTGATCGAAACTTAAAGTGTGGTGTGACATAGAGAGCAAGTATATAAATAACTAGGCTTCCGTTTGTGCTTCAGACCTTGGGTTGTGTGTTGTGTCCTAAGGTCTCCATATCCGGATATGTAAAATAAAGATCATTTTTTAAAGTAAAAAGACCACTTTTGAGCCGTGTCTTTCTTGGGCCTAAGAATCCAAAAGAACCGGAATATAACAAAGAACACAGGTCAAGCCTCAAGTGAGCAAAACAAATTTAAGGGTCTACAAGGTTAACAGAAATTCACTTGGATATGAGACAGAGTTAACCGAATACACCGCAGCTAAGTATTTCCCCTTTATTTTAGCCTCAACAACAGCCTTTCCTGGCCTTTGGCACCAGGTGAGCCCTTTGAAAAAGCTCAAACTGGAACAAGGTGTGCATTTTACAGTTGATGTTTCAGAAACTGGTGAACAATATGTACGTTTTTATATATAGTATTTTTTTTCTTGTAATGCAGCCTGTCCAAGCGGTACTCTACCATTAAAAGAAAAGAAGATACAATCATTACTACATGGTTGTATCTACTTATGAAATGAGCAGAAAATATGCAGCATTCTATAGTTTAAAAAAAACAATCCTAAATTTGTGTTTATTTAAGGCAAGCTGTTAAACATATTTGTAGTTACTGAGCCAGCTGGCCACAAATGTCTTTATAGATATAGAGAGAGGTGCTGTCACACACGCACCTGTAAGCTATCCAGTACAAGTCAGCAGCCCAGTGGGAGATAAAGGGCCTGGCTCAAGGGCACCTGCACTGTATGTGTTAATAATCTATAATAGTAATCCATCTATACATACAAAAATAACGGAACCTTGCTTTTTTTTTTTTTATTGATTTTGCTGATAATGCCTAATAATTCTATTTAAGTAAGACATGGAATCTAGGCTGTTTGCTTTTAACTGAGTATGTTAAATTGTGGCACTTAAACATGAAAACGTGTAACTATTTCTTCTTTATAAATTCTAACCAAATACTTAAAAGTTAAATGTTGGAACTGCAGCATTTACCAGATAGAAAAGGCTTCCTAAGAGAATTTATCATAGATTACAGCTTGCAGCACAGAAGGAGGCCACACTGTAAAGGCACAGATTGTAAAATACGTTAGTAGAGTTCAGTAGATTTTCTTTCCCCTCCCAATTCAAGTGCATAATCCTAGCTATGGTGGCCGCTGTAGAGCAAACTGAAGGACAGACAACTCTGGTCATCTGTAGTGAGCGTAGGCTGTCAGTCTGCTGTTTACCTTGGCTGTCATTATCCAAGGTGTTCATGTCTATATACTCTGGAGGAGGCTGTAAAACTTTGTGGACATAGTCCAATATGAGTGCATGAGTCAGTGAAGCTCAAATCTCTCTAATGACAGAAAAACTGAGGTGAGTTGTTGAAGCTATCCTGAAGTTTTCTGTAGGTAAGCGCTGCTGTTTGGCTTTCGTTGGCCAAACTTCTTTTGAAGTGGATCAAACTTTACTGAAGTCTGGCTCTTAGTGAATAAACTCTCATGATGTGAGAATGTAATCAAACTGTTTGTCAAAGGGTTATTGTCATGCGGGAGGGTCGCGTGTCCAATCTGCTTTTTCTGCAATCTGCTTTTTCTGAAATAGAAAAGCATGTTTGTGCACGTTTTTGTGTGTTGGAGCCCTGAAACAGATGATGAAAATATACATATATTAAAAGTTAAAGGTCATATGTAGTTTGAAAGAGGTATTTGTGATCTTTAAAATTAAAGTAACTTATAAGGGGTGCTATGTATGTGATCCTTTTCTAGCTATATACATAAAACCCAATTAGGCAGATGGCTATCTATCTTGGCCAATTTATGATGGCGGGGAAACATGGCAGCTTCCACAAACCAGCTCACTCCTGTGTATTTTTAATGAATTAAGTCCAAGATACTCTATTAAATAATCTCAAAAAAATTACTTGCTGTACCTTTAAGGCAGGGGTGTCGAACTCCAGGCCTCGAGGGCCTGGTGTCCTGCAGGTTTTAGATCTCACCCTGGGTCAACACACCTGAATCAAATGATTAGTTCATTACCAGCCCTCTGGAGAACTTCAAGACATGCTGAGGAGTAATTTAGCCTTTAAATCAGCTGTGTTGGATCAAGGACACATCTAAGACCTGCAGGACACCGGCACTCGAGGCCTGGAGTTCGACACCTGTGCTTTAAGTTCTACAGCAGGGGTGTTGAACTCCAGTCCTCGAGGGCCGGTGTCCTGCAGGTTTTAGATCTCACCCTGGGTCAACACACCTGAATCAAATGATTAGTTCATTAACAGGCTTCTGGAGAACCCCAAGACATGTTGAGGAGGTAATTTAGCCATTTAAATCAGCTGTGTTGGATTAAGGACACATCTAAAACCTGCAGGACACCGGCCCTCGAGGCCTGGAGTTCGACACCTGTGGCCTACGGAGTCTTTGCACTCACCTGATGGACTGGAGAAATTAACTTCTGAAGGATGCAATAGCTCAAACCACATGAAAATATGTTTTCCTGTTTTTTCCATGTATTTATTTATTCATATATTGCAGTGTATTTAGAGAATCCTATATTCTTCACCTTTTTCTGTTTTACAGAGTATTTCCATTTATTTAAGGTAGATCTATAGTTCTTATGGCCACCTGCTCTTGGGCTGTATACCTTCCCAGTAGTGATTTCAAACACAGTGAAGGGGAAATTTTAGAGCGAATCCTAAACAATAAATGGTGTGGGAGCAACTCTCTTCCAGGGTCAGGGAGAGAACTGTTCTCATGCATCAGGGTTTTTTTCCACTGGCTACTGGTCTTCAGCACCAAAAGGGCCACCACATTAACCATTCTTAATGAGCTGCAACGACCCTCTTGCACTCTCCCCTTGTTTCAAAAAATTGCAGGAGTATGTTCTGCAGAGATTGCTGCTTAATTAGAAAGCTCAGCCAAAACCCAAATATTGTTCCAAGGACTCAATCTGAGTCCATGTTCATCATTTTCTTCTATGGACTGGATCTAACTGCTCTACAGCCAAATGCGTCTGAAACAGATGCAAACTTTTAATAACTTCTGGTCACTGAAACTTAAAGTGATTCTTAACATTGTTGCTTGCTTCTACATTCCGTGGTATACTACTTGGTTCTTAACCGAAACAAGACATGACTAAAATACATTTTGACCCCTGAATTTTGACAACAATGGTCCAAATTGTCCATCTAAATTTCAGATGGAAACTCTTTGTGAACTATTCATCCAGGTTATGAAACTGGACTTATCTGACTTAGAATTGCATCAAATATAATCTGCAATTGGGAAATTTCAAATCTTGCGACATCTTTGACCTACTGTGACTTTGGATTTGACCTTTATTATGGCATGAAATACAGTAATGCTGCAAAGTAAAGTTGCAATGCTTCAAAGCACATTAAAATATCTTACATAAGTTACACCAATGAAATGCATAGAACCTTTATATGTCCTGCACTGATGCCCCACACTGTTAAATAATTAAATATGGTTAGCTATGAAGACATCCATAAAAAATGCAGACAAAATCAGTATAACTTCATCCTTCCATCTGTTTTATTTTTGCCTGGTTACTGTCGCAGGGCTGACAAATAGAAACCAACAACCATCCACACTTATATTCATTAATATGGTCTATTTAGAATTACCAATTAACCTAATGTGCATGTTGGTGGAGTGTTGGAGGAAGTATCTGGAGAGAACCCTCACAGGTAAAGATAATAATATGCAAACACCTAACCCACCTATCTACATGTCATGATATTCTGATTAACCCTTTCTGAAGTCTAAGACAGGGGTCCCCAACCTTTTTTGGGCCACGGACCAGTTTAACGTCAGACAGTATTTTCACGGACCAGCCTTTAAAGTGTCGAGGGTAAATACAACAAAATAAAATGATACGACCAAGATAAAAACTGTGGTATTTTGTAAATATAATAATAAATGCAAATTCATTGTGTAATTGTGTAACTTTATTAGCAGCGTCCTCTTGAAATGCGCTAACAACATTAAGAGTACCGTCCTCCTATCTGCCCCTTAATGCTCTCTGGTTGCTATGGTAACATGTAACTATTTCTTTCAAAATAAGACACACAACTACAACACGGGAAAAGACCCAGGGAAACCGAGTTAACAATATAAACCCTAAAAGCCATAAATTTCACATCCGAGCCTCAACTATCGCAGCCCGGTACCAAACGGCTCACGGACTGGGGGTTGGGGACCGCTAGTCTAAGCATCATATCTGCTAACCCTAAGCCTAATCTTACGTTGCACTTTGGGAGAACTGCATCAACCATTGCTGGCAAATGGTGCATTGCAATAACAAAGTAAAACAAATACCTGTATCTCAAATATCTGAGATCTAAAATGTAACACTAACTGTAATCTGACTTTGTATGTTTTATTTTACATAGTTTAAAAGCATTGCTATCACATCATAAAATATGTAAAAAAAAACAACAAAAAAAACCCTTCAGTGTTATTAATATGCACTGTATTATGTTATTTACAACAACATCGTGTCCACAACATAGACAATGTAAGCATGGTTATTTTGTTGGCTTCAATCTATTTTTGTGATGTAGGACTTATGTGCATCAAACTGTCAATAAAATCCACATGAGCTGCACTGTTAGGAATAAAAACTGGCATATAGTTTGAAGTAAGCACTTTTACCTCGTCTTAAATCGGTCATGTGATTTGGACATGTCGGTGCATCTGACTTCAGAAGTTTAATGAAACTGGCATAAACTGACATCCAACCTAGACACAACATCATGATCCAGCATGGCTGGTTTGACTCTAAATAAATTCTGTATAGGTATTTTTGGGGTATTTCATTTCTAATAAGTAAAAGAAAGCGGTTTCTTCTCCTCTCACAGTATGCATGTAGGAGATTAGAGACTGTATTATCTGGCCCAATTTAAACAGTATAGTTAGAAACTCTTATCAGAATTAGTTTGGTTGGACCTACTTTCCATTTAACTGCAGATACTGTTACAGCAATATTACAGCAAACAATGATTTTTATATCATTATTTATTTATTTTCAATTTCAAATTCTGCAGTTGGCTCCCTTCCCTCCACACAGGTCTGGTAGAGAAAAAGTAAACTGGTCTGACCTACCAGTGTTGGACAAATCACTAGAATCAATAACACAGTAATCAATCATTTATTACATTACATTAACGTCTCCACTATCTTGAATTTGAAATGTCAAGAAATAAAAAGTAAAACGCGGTGGTCCAACAAGCAATCACAACCACACTTTGGAGGGATTTACTGACCATTTAGCAGCAGCTTTACTTCAGTGATAGGATGTTACCCTCCAAATGTTTTGACCCCAACTGTGGAGTTTAAACACCATTTATCTCTAAATGAATCTAGATGACTCCAGAATGCACAAGTACCCGTGGCTAAAGTTAGCAAGACTTTTAAAATGACTGCTTGGAGTTGCGGTTATCCTATCATTTTACTAGTAATGCATTACTGCCCAATATGCACCTTTTGCATTATTTGGACAAGTGGTTGGGGTTTAATTGTCTAAACTTAAGATGGTTTGGATTTAAATGATTCTTAACACAGAACAAAGTATGTGGTGCGGCAGGCAAAAAAACGTGGTTGGAGATAAACAGAGTTAACGCCAGCAGGAAGTAAAGGTTTGTACCTGAACGTCATTATTATATATGTTGGAATATATGTTACCAAGAGTCCTCCAAGAGAAGAGAGTCTGTTCCATTGATTATAGGGATGCTATCATCCACCCATCCATTTTCTTCCACTTATCCAATCCAGGGTTGGGGGGGGAAATAAATGATTTGATCAATGTTGGTGCAGCACTGGTGATTACCAATCTGTCACAAGACCAACTCACAAACACACACAACCATTCACATTGACACCAATGGCCAGTTTAGAATCACCAATTAATCCCCATGCATTTATTTGAGAGAAAGCAGGAGTACCCAAAGAAAATCTACACAGACACCATGCAGAGAATATGCAAACTCCCCAGACTGGATTTGAACCCAGGGCCTTCTTACCATGAGGCAACAGCGTGAAGCGCCACATCAACCTGCCACCGACCAAAACATCCAGATCAGCAGTGGCGGCTTATTAAGATTCAGGCAGTGTGTTTGGACATGCTGACATATTTTTCTGCCATGATTCTGTTCTGTGACGGTAGCTGCCTTCCTCTGCTAAAAGGATGTATTTTAGACCATGTGTGAGGTTTTAAAAAGGCGTATAAGAAAAATAGTACTTCATACCAATTGTCAGGATTCTTTAATTTATTGCTACACACTGGAGACCAGTGCCCTTGAGGAGTCTCTCTTTTGTGGTGCAGGGGAGTGGCTAATGAAGTGACAAACTCCACATAAGGAAAGCTGCTGTTAAAAGTGTGATTCTTTTTAAACACTGTAAACACTCTCCAACCAAGGAAAGGCACAATTGCCCCCCCCCTTCCCACACTCCCTCCAACATGGCCTTTTCAGTTTTTGGTGGAAATTAATTCTTCATGAGCAACATACATTTTTATCAGTGCCACAGGATCCATTAAACAAGGCCACACAGATAAAGTTCACTTATCAAAATTCTTGCTTCTTTCTTGGTGGTAATTTGTATTTTAATGATAAGCAATTATATTTCGCTCCCTGCACGGGGATTTCACCTTGATAATCTTTGACTCCTTTGAAGTCCATTTGGTTATGTTTTTTCCCCTATATCCTCCCTTCAGGCTTTTGCCTGACGTTCTCTTGTAACCTTGAAAATGTACTTTCCATCAGCATATCCCACATCTCCTTATCGCTTTACGATGTTTAGGTACGACCACGGCAATTGTGTTTCCTTATAATTGCTTGGAGAACGTTAACCTCTCCTATTCACTGAAGCCAGTCTCTAGGGTCAGTTTTATTGAATTGTCTTTTTGAATCTCTGTCTGCTCTAAATGGAAATGCAGTCAGCTTATTTCATTTATCATACGCCTATAGTCTCCAGCAGTCTACTTTCACTCTCCCATTGCTCATAAAGAATTGAACAAATCATTTTATCCACAGTGGAGGGTTATGCAGCTTAACTGCATTATTTAAGACACAATTAAATGCTTAAATTTGATTGTGCACAATAGTGAGCTGTTTTAGATGCTGCCCTTTATGTCCCGGAGTCTAGTATTTTTATGACCCTAATATCTGCACAAATGCATCCTCTACAACTTTCAGCTAATACTTCCACTGTGCATCTCAAATTGCTTTTGAACCATTAAATATTCAAAATGCTCTTTTGGGGGGGATTGTTAAACTTTTTATATTTTCATTCAGCATATTGTAACAAAACCGTTTTTGTTGGAAATTCATTTCTTCCAACTAATATCGCAGAAGACCCCAAGGCTGAAGCAGAAGTAAAGTGAAAGTGAGAGAATCCCAATCTGGCAATTTAGATGTTTTCTCATTATGATTATGTTGGTATCATATGGTAACTAGAGGGGATTTTTCTTGGCTCTCAGGATTCCACAAATTGAAACTAAACCTAAAAAACTAAAACGAGACTTCAGAAGTTTTCCAAATCGAGAATTTAGATTATTACCTCTTCCATAAAACAGCCCACAGAAGCAGACTTCATTCAAAATGATGTACAGCTAGGGCTAGCAGTCGTGACATCAAGTTATTTATTTATGATGAATTTTGGTGTGAAATTATGATATCAAAATATTGAGATGTCACAGCCTTGCAACTTAGAGTTAAAGAAGCGTAAAGCCCACATAGAGTAGAGAATGAAAGGGTCAAATACTCACCCAAAGACTGGGGTTTGTGTCCCTCACTAAACCAAAATTTAATGTAAAATTATTATAGAAACTTGTTGTCAGTACAGTTGTTTAAGGGTTAGGCAAAAATATATAGGAAAATAAAATGTTTTTTAATTCTTAATAGAAATAAATGATGATTTAACAGGTTTTGCCAGCTATGAGAACAAGACCTTTTTCTTTCTTTTTCTTATCACTAGGGAGGAATTTTGGTCCATTTTTGTTTACTGAATAGTTTTAATTCATCCACTTTGGAGAGTCTGTTTAGGTCACGGCAAGCTTCAATAGGATCTGACTTGATTTGACAAAACCACTCCGGAACCTTCATTTATTGTTTAATTTTTTTAGGCATTCAAACATGAACTTGCTGCTGTTTTTCAGAACATTCTCATCCTGCATAACCTGAGTTTGTTTGAGCTTCAGGGCTCAAGGTGATGGCCAGACAGTCTCCTTCAGGATTTTCTGATAGAGAGGAAAATTCATGGTTCCACCAAATCATCCTGAAGCAGCAAAGCAGCCCCAAACCATCACACTGTTTGGCTGTTGGTACGCTGTTCTTTTTATGAAATTCTGTACTAGTTTTATGCTAGATGTAACCAAGTCAAACCTTCCAGAAAGTTTAACTTTTTGTCTCATCAGTCCATACATTATTTTCACAAAAGTCTTTAAGATCCTCAAGATGTTTCTGACAAATATAAGTCCAACACAAGCCGTTGTGTTTTTTTGGTTAGCAGTGCTTTTCTCCTTGGAAATCTTCCACGGATGCCATTTTTCATGGTGTGTGCTGTTGTTTTTTGAGATCTATTAATCTACTTTACTTTGTCACACGGGTTCTGTTTAAGTGATTTCTTGATTCAACAGATCTTGCAGTAATCAGGCTTGAGTGTGGCTAGTGAAATTGATTCCACCCCCCCAAAAAATGGGTAAAAACTACTAGAGGGCAAATGCTTTTTCATGGCACTGTCCCAAGCAGAATTTATAGTAGGTAATAGTATTAAAATATCACTCATTTAAAAGTTATTTTAGATTATTTTCACATTATTTCTTATCAATTATTCTTTTAGTGTAACTGTAGAAATGCTATGATTCCTCAAAACTGACCGACTGACTGTCCATCGTTTGACCAGAACAGGGCTAACACATCATTAGGATTCATCATCTGAGGATGATGATTATCCCCAATAAATGAAATCCATATCACATATTCCTAGCTTTTATTATCTGTCTCCATGAATTAAAGTATTAACTTACAAAGGTCATTAACACTACGAAGATTATTCTGTGATGGTCACAAATACAGAGCTTTAAGACCGCCACACACTTCAGATATCAAAAACATCTTTGAGCCTGAGCATGAGATGTCAAGTTGTGAACAGAAGTGCTGGTGAAATGAAGATACTGACATCCCCATTCAACCAACCTGCCAATAGCAGAAAGGATAAAAGCCACCTTGTCTCCAGCAGGACCGCCAAAGAATACTGACTTGTCAAACATCCATGGATTTGTCTAGTGAACCTGAAAAAAACCAATCTCTTGCACATGTTGCAGCCTGCTCAATGGGAAAAAGAGTTGGAGAGAGTATGTGAAGCTTTTTATAGCAAATCAATGTTCCCCACTTAGGTGCAGGTTACATAGAGGTGAAAGTTTCCCAGCTGAATTCTGGCCTGGGATTTATCACAATGCCTCTGTAATCTGTATTTAAGAATCTATTTTTCATCTTGACCATAATGGCATTAGGATCAGAGAATGACTCTGCAAACCCCTTCACAAGAGTGAAACTTTGACATTAAGAAAAAGGGAGAGCCAGTCATCCATGATTCTGTGCAACCTCTAATGGTATCAAGACTTCTCCAGAGACCAATTTTCATTTTACCTTTAAAGTCTTTCAAATCTTAAAGTGATTCATAGTCAACTTTTAAGTCTATCGTCAAATAATACCCAGGGGAACATAATTAGCGTTTGAAACTATAATAAAAATGATGCATTTGACAACTTTCACTATGAGCCTTTCAGTTTAACTATTTGCCAGTGCGTCTGATGAGAATTTGCAAAAAATTAATTAAATTACATTGAACTGAATTAAACTAAATTAAGTATTTTGTACCTCTGGCCCACCACAAGTCCTCAACAGATGTTTCCTAAAGCCACTCGTCTTCTTTAGCTGTGTTCTTTTGGTCACCTTTTTGTTTAGATTTAAATCTTCACCCCTCTCCCGAGGACACCGAACACTTTGGAAGCGATTCAGCATTGCTCTTTATTTTCTGCATCAATCTTTCCCTCTCCGGACTAGTCTCTGCAGCTCTGCTGCAGAAACACATTCCCACAGCATGATGCTTCCACCACTGTGTCTGGGTATTAATGAGGCGATTATCCACACCTCGTTTCCTACACACACTGTTTTGGGAACTGTGGCCAAATTGTTCAGAGTTACTTCCATCAACCTGAGACTTTACTGTACATCTCATGATCTGAAATATACTTAGATTCCTCTTGACAAATACAGTGTGCTTTTTAGTGACATTTATCCACTCGATCAAATAGCCCAGATTGGTGGATTCATGTAACAAAAAAACTCATTCATAGTGACCTTTGGATTAATAGGTATCTCTTGGGCTAAGGCCCTTCATCCCAAATGGCTGAGTGATCAACACCTCATTCTAGATCTTCAAACATTGTAATTCTGTCATTACCACTAATGATGCAAAGATCCACACAAGGTGTTATTTGGCACTGGTGCCAAGAAAGCGTAGTTCATGTCACACTGGGAAACATCATGTTGTGAACTTTACTGTTATTTCGAATCTTAAATTGTTCCGGCGCTAACGAGAACTGCTTGTCCCAATATCTGATAATGTGGATTTAATTATGCACAGGTGGACTCCAGTTAAGCTTCAAAACGAGTAGGGGCTAGAATTAAGATGCACCAGAGTCCCATTGTTAGTTTCACAACTAAGGGTAAATTCTTATATAAATTAGGTCACATAAATATACATAAATTCACATTTATCGAGGGGGGTTCATTAAACCTATGGCCAGTTTAGAATTGGAGGCATTTCCTGTTGGAGGAAACTAGAGTACCAGAGAGAACCAACACAAACATGTGGAGAACAAGTAAACTCCTCACAGTCAGATGGTGGATTTGAACCCAGGACGACAGTGCCACCATGACACCCTCGATATTTTATTCTTATGTCATTATGTAATTAACAAAATACTCCAATATGCTTTTTTTTTTACACTGTGTAGACCCGCACAGTGACTCCAAAACTCTCTTTTTCATAAGCCCAAAATTACTGCAAGTTCTTAATAGCCAAGCTAGCTACACGTAGCTTGTTAAGTTGCAGTGAAAACTTGGCTTAAAAATCAAAAAACCTGTTCTTATTTTTTAATGTATTCATTTTGATTTATAATTATTATATGATAAACTCCTAAATTCCAAGAAATAATTGCAGTTACTGAGGACAGTCCTACTACAACGCTGCTGCCACATGGCCCAGGTGCCAGCATTTTGTCCTAATGGCTAATGAGAATACCAATGATCCACAAAACCAACCAACAGCTTCAGCCTCAACATGCTTAGAAGATTAAAAAAAAACCTAAAACAACCTATTTGAGACTAAAGTGTCATGGACAAATGCTTGACAGGAATGTGGTTTTTTGCTGATTTAAACTACTTAAAGAGTAGTTAGAGAACGTTAGAGAACCAGTATCAGACTAAAACTGGCACAGACTTTATCTTTGTTGCTCTTGTATGAATTTTTCAGTCGCCTGCTTTTGCATGTTTGCTTGAGTAATTGTAAAAATGAGCCTACTTGTTATGGGTAATTACTATGGTGTTCACTTTTTAGTAATAAATTGAATTTTGTGGATCCATCCTGTGCCGATATTTTAAGTCTTTAAAAATTATTTCATGCTTCTGCTCATCCAGCACGCACTCTCTGGAGTTGTTTAGCTGTAGGATAATTATTTGGATCCGTTCTCTAAATGATGTTTCTCCACCTCAGATAGAAATAGAGGACAGTTAAACCAAGTCCTCCTCTCATAATTGGAAAAAGAAACTCTATAACACCAGTGTTTGTGTAATATCTCTCCAGCTGAGCATTATGCAATGACAGGTGTTGTTTGGATAAAAAAGGTGGAAATGAAAATTGATGTTATGAGTGTCCCTGTCCCCCTCCCCCCACCAGAAGGCACTTGGGTTTCACCGGCAGTGCTTTGCTAAATCCTAATCTGCAGCTGGAGGCTTTGGATGGAAGATTGAGAGCATTCATCTGTTGCATTACCAGAAGGAAAATACCTTAGTGCACATTAGAAAACAATTTGGTGTAAAATTAATTATGAATCCTCGCAGTTTCACTGCAAATTGTTGGATTTTGGTTGAAGGTTTCCATGTATCCATTTGTGCTTGATGCGTGTGGGCTTTATCCTATTCAGTGTGTGGGTGGGTGGGAATTAAATGAGGGGAATAAATAATATCAGTGCCAGCTGATAACAGAAAAAAAGTCTGTCTGTCTGACTTCCACCAAACTAAAGCTCTAACAGAATGAGAGGAGCTCCAGCAGATCCAGAAAGCCACTCTGTCGATACTCTTGCTCGCCCTCAAATGACAAGTGACAAATCCTACATTTACATGAGCTTTACATATTAAAAAAGCTGCTCTATAGAGAAACCCATCGATGCGCTTGGCCTCCGTCAAGTGATTGTTTTCCTTCCATTGCGTCGGACGTGCGCTAGTTCCAACTTAGTTATTGCTCTGAAAATTTAGGGCGGAAGTTTGAGGAACTGTGTTCATACTATGAGCTGTTCAGTGCTGTGAGAATGAATTGGGACTGCAGTTAAAACTTGCCCACAGCTAGGCATCACACAAAGACTTAATCTTGCAAAGTATACAATGTGCAACCTGGAGCTGTATCACCAACACTGACAGGGCTGCGCTAATCTATTGAACCTTTTGTTTGCGTGATTCTTGGCTGTTATTTTCACGAGAAATAAACTTTGTTTTATAAAGACGGATAATCCCACGGAGAAAAATGGACCCATTATCCCCAACTGAATTTTCTTGCGGTGCTCTCTTACAGTCACCTTTCCATCTTTTCCTATTCACAGTCATTGGGGCAGTGCTGCAAGAGCTATTTTTTCTCATTACTGCCTGAACAGGAAGAAAGTAAAAGCACACCAAAAGAAATGGGGCAGTCTGAGGCCATTAGAAAATGTATCAAGCATAGGTGAGAAAATGCATTAGTCGCATCTGTTGGAAGAAACGAAAAGACAGCAGCCGTGATGTCAAAGTAATCCGATGATTCAGAGACCCTGCGCCTTTCACTGTTATCGGCGACACCCCTTTTGTTCAGGGGTCTGAGAGAGGTCCGCTTTAACAAGCTGATGGCCACATGATCATTGTACAAATGAAGCCTTGATTTGAGTGACTGAAACACAATCTGCTTCTCCAGCCCGACATCTCCCATAGCGCTTAACAAGGCAGTCACTCCTCTATGAAAACAACAAGCCCTCATCAATAAGTGGCTGTTGAAGCTATTCCAAAATAGATTTGTTTTACTACAGTCCAAACAGCAATCCCTCATTAAACTGACTGTAGTTTGGATTGATCTCCCCCTGCATAGTAATTAACCACAAGGAGACTTTTAATATGCAGGTTCGCTGAACATCATTTCACCATTAATAGAAACTTGAATGAGAAAGTGGATGGCAGGCAGGATAAGCTAATAGCTTAGAAGGCCCACTGATTATATTTGACCGTGAATTTTTTGATCAAGAAGATCAACTCCATTAATAATTTCACAGCCCAACATATTGGAACCATTGCGTGTTTTGTATGAGTCGCATAAGATCAGTTTCGTTCGAGGCTCGGGGCATGTTGTCGTCCAAAGATAGCATGCAGCCAGAGCAGCTTTGACCTTTGAACAACTCCAAATATTTAAGTGTCTTTATGTGCCCAATTTCACATTTTTGTTCAAAAAAAAAAAAGAAGAAAGAAAAAAGAAAAAATGGGCCCAATGTTCTTTAGCAGAATCATTTAAAACTAGGAAGTAAGAGTGATTAATGATAACGTCTCCTATTCACTGACCTTCAAAGGAAATTTATGAATGTTCCAGTTCTACAGGAATAAATTAAAATACTGTGTTGTTCACTATATCATCACTTGGTGTTCATTTCTTGTCTTTTGTTAATATTTGTTGATTGGATGGTTTTGGCTAGGTACCATTATGCTAGCAACACATGGATCCTTTCACTTTTTTGCATGATATTTCTGTCAATGAAACTCATAAAACACATTAATCGGGTTAAAAGAGCTCCTTATGGAACAGACTTTGCAATTCAAAAGTAAATGCACACATTGATGTTTGCTGGGAAATACTGTAGTTTTTTTTTTTTTTAAAACGAAAGCTGTAGCTTTACTATCCTTTACTATGACACAGTGCACTGATTAGTTCCTGTTTGTGCTTTCTCCCCCTGTTTCTTCCTTGCAGCCATTATAGCAGTTGTTGAAGTTTCATAAAGTAAAGAATGAAGGCACAAATGAAGCTTAAAATAAAATGCTGTAGGTCAACTACTTTATTAGTCACATTACAATTACTGTTCCTGTGGTACAGTATTTGTCCAGCCACAGCAAAATGCACATGCTGCCAAACACCTTCAGAGTTTTTTAAAAAAAAAGTCTGATTCATATTCAGAGTGAAAAAAGACTATTGATGTGATTCCTCATAACCCCACAAATCCTATCTGCAGTCTGTACCTGGAGTTTTGTTATTTTTTAGTTTCTTTAATGCCCTCTGTATATACTGAAGATGATTTGATACAAAAATGTAAAATTTGGATTAATCGCTCCATGAGACCCGTTGCCACTGATGTAAGTGCAGTTCTTGTGTAAATATCTCAGCCTTCCTCCCTGTATTCCTTTATTAAGAATGGCTTCTTGACAGCCATCCTTATGCTGAGACTTTTTCTGATGAGATTTCTTTGAACAGTAGATGGGTCACATGTACAAATCGGGTCCTGTGTCACATCTGCGCTAGTTGTTTTTCCATTTCTTAAGGAAATCTCTTCACATACTGTTGATCTATTGTAGATATTTCTTCTTCTTTAAGGCCTGCCATTTCTTCCTTTATCTTTCCCTTCTCAATTTCCTGTTGTTGCTGTTTTGTAGATATCATTTTGGGGGAAAATGTTAACATGTAGTAAGGGCTTGGCCATTAGTCATCTGTACTTTTTTATACTACATGGAAAAATGATTTTCTAAAAAATCTAACCCCCTGGTGCTTTTAGAGTCTAGTACTTGTATACAAATCTCATACAGGTTTTCTGTTTGTAGTAATCGTTCACTTGACAGAGGGAGCGCTGCATTTCGGTTCAGTTTAAACATTCTTTTCTTTTTTTTATGTCACTTTAATACTAACTGCCAGCAGTTTGCTCACCATGACGTCACAGCATGCAGGCTCCTACTGGGCCATTGGCTGATCCCACTTTCTTGCTCTCAGCCCCAGCTACACTCATTGTTTTGTACTTTCAGTCTTTACTTCCCGCTAGGTCATAGCTCCCAGTCTCATCAGTCTGTTAATGAACCGTGAGGTGAATGATTGGCTCTGGCTTCTTGCTAACATTGTGACGCTGACAGCATGGTGGTTTTTGATTGGCTTTCCAGTGAAAGTTATTAATACATAACAGCAGCTCCCAGAAAAAACAAACTGTAATTTCACTGAGAAGATACAAACAAAATCACTCAATTTGGGGTTGGCTGTTGAAAATAAATAAAATTTCTGGCAAAGCCAGAGCACGCACAATCAGGCTGGCAATTCAGAAAGGCCGTTATTGTGAACACTCAAGTAGTCGGGTTTGGATGTGACGAGTCTTTTGAGATGGAGCATGCAGGATAAGAAGGCAGGGAAAACCAGAGCAGGATGATCAGAGCTGGCATGCAGCTGATGGTGGAGGCAGAGAGAGAGTGTGGCGGGGCAGGCAGGTAAATGTTACTGAAGAGGTGCTGGAGAGTAGAAGCTTGGCTGCAGCAGGTGATGAGTTGGCCGGTTTAAACAGAAAAGAGAAAAATTAGTTCAGAGCAATAGACACGAGGAGCAAATTAAAACTAAGCCGAGCACAAGGCCTTGGCTCAACTACGACAATAGATAGCAGAATGACCTGGTGGAGATAACTGGAGGGCCAGTCCACATGCACTGCAGGATGATGAGCTGATGAGCCACAGATGCTCACATTTGTTGGAATAGCGTTGATAGAGCAGGAGAAGAAGAAGTGCCACATCGACCACGAACACACAAAGGCAGCAAGACGTACAAAGAAAACAAAGAGAAATCAAGGGGAGGGTGAAATAAAAATATGGGGTAAAAAGAAGCGGCACAGCCAGACTGACATTAGATCCTTTGGTTATTTTAACAAATGCTTCTAAACCACTTGTTCATGACTGTTTAGCTGAGATCTGGTGACTGTGAAGGCCATCAGATATGATTCACGTCACTTGCATACTCATCAAACTCTACAGGGAACCCTTGTTTCCTCTATGGTAGCACTTATTGGGCCTGTGTTTCTCCACTAATTAATTCATGTTTTATTCTAATTTGCCATCCATCGTAGTTTTTCAGCAAGCAGACCTTGGAATAGCTACACTCTATGCTCTGAGGACTTGAAAACCATGGAGGTGAATAGGGCACTATTAAAGACATGCAGCTCCAGAATAAAGCCATGAATTCTTTCTTTCATAAATTTAATTTTAATAAGGTGCATAATTTTGCATTGTAGCTTGGCTGAACCAGCAGGGCATGTAGTGTATGTATCTACTGGGACAGCTCCTTTTTTTTCCCAAATAGAAGAGCAATAAAGAAAAGAAAAGAAACAAAGAAAAAAAGGCATTGGAAAAGCACAATAATATGCAAAAATGCAAAAAACACAAGTTCCTGGAATGGCCAGAGAAGGCTAGCTCTGTAAGTAGACTGTATATAAAAGATGGACATGGCTTTTGAGTTTGAAAATAAAAGTAAATGCAAGTAAATGCAGAAATGCATGACAATGTCTTTATTTCTAATGGCAAGCAAGTGTGTTTGGCTACATACAATATGTTGTTTGGTGTTGGTTCACTGCATTTTCACTCGCTCTTGAAAATGGTTGTGGTGTAAAAAAATAAAATAAAAAAAATCCTTTCACAACAGTAACCCTACTCATTGAAAAAACAACAAGGTTGGAATTGTTAGGGGGTTGCCTCACCAATAACATAACTCTGTGAGTCAAGATAACCAGCTGAAGGACACCTTTCGCATAATGAGCCAAGCAGATTTGACACCCTGGGAATGAGAACCAGCTAGAATAAAACATGATGTTCATTTTCTAAACGATGGTCCACATAAAAACAAAAAAGGATGATAAAGAAGAGGATGCTTTGGGGCAGACCTTCCTTGTTACCTTGATTCCTCAGTCAGATCTGCTCCTCGCTTGTCACGTCCGAAACATCAAATTTCCAAGGCCAAGATGCTCAGTACAGTGAATTTTTATTTAACCCAAGGCCTAACATTATACTCAGGGACGTGGGCCTTTTGAGTGACAGCTAGGTGCTAGTGGTCTTTTCCAGCATTAGGTTTTACACTACTATAAAGTAATTGGTCAGTCAGTGTCGCAGTTAGTAGCTGTGTCCAAATCCACGGGCCGCATCCTTTGGAGGCTGCATTTATATGCCGATTATGTCACAGCGACGCGCCGAAGGCTGTCCAAATTTGTAGACTCCTTCAAATGCGGCTGACAAATGCGTCCTCCTTTTCCCTAGATTTGAAGGATGGGTCAGGTGCATCCTTCGTGGCCCAACCTATCCCAGAATTTATAGCGCAGGCCAACCAATTCCAGTTTCCAAAAATGGCGGCAGCTACGTAGTTTTAATATTACTCTTTCTGGGTCACAAAATAAAGTTTTAACATATTTTCAGGCGAGAATGTAGCTCTGTAAACTTCAAATATCTGCTCGATTTATCATGAAATCACATATTTGCAATAGTGCTCCGATGTTTTTGGAGACGTGTTACCCAACAGCTCAATAGCTGACTGGGAGGTCAAGGCTCTCTAGAGCTGGTGTTTTCAACCCTACCGTGGTCTTTTGCTACTCAAGTTAAACATGATATATAAGTCACTTACATAACTTAAAAATGTTATTCTTTGACTTTTTTCTGTTTGGCTGAGATTAAAGTTATAGTTTTCACACAGCTAAATACACGTCAAACAGAAAACGGATTAAACAGAAGTGTGAGATGGTCAAGAACTTATGCCAATGTCGTGTTATATTTTAGATAGCAAGGAGCAGATGGCTGAGTTTATTAATCTCCCACGTAGACCGTGAATGCCAGGTCTTCCGAACGATACGGCCCCTGAATTTGGACACAGCTAATATCATTGTAAATCACAGATGACCCTTGCTAACCAAACAAGCTAGCCAGTGCTAGCATTAGTTGGTAGCTAATATCACAACTAGAGTCTTCAAGACAGCAGTCCACAAACTGACATCTACCTTTTACATTCAATAGTAAGTAAACCAGCTGAACAACTGTTTTTGGATATTCTTATTAAACTCTTGTTTCACTTTCTTACAGAAACAGCAGAAAACATCAATTTGCTATTCATATATGCTCCTACACGTGCAGACTTCTTACACCTCTCTTCCTTCTTTCTAATTCATCTGACCCACGCTCAGTACCAGCCTAGAGTAATGTTGTGTCAATTAAGGGAGCCTACTGATTTGCATCTGCCCAGCATCTTTTTGCCTGTACAGAAAAAAAAATCACTTCAAAACAAGGACATCAACTTGAGTAGCGTGTTGGCAGGTAAAGCTTTAGTCACTGGCAATGATGAACATTTCTGTCAAACCCACGACCCCGGCACTTCTTAAAAAAAACAGTTAAGTATGCATAATGCTCCAGCAGCCAACGTATATAGCAATAATGCTGAAAGGTCACAGAGAGACAAAGCACATGGATGCGCATTGATATAGAGCCATTAGTCAGGCCTCTCTTGAGAATTCTCACTTAAATATAAAGCAGCCTATGTGACAAGCGACCGCAACAGCATGAACTCCCCCTTCAAAGCTGATGTGTCTCTTGTGATACACAACGCCCACCGCTTCTCAGCAGAATGTGGGGAAAACGGCAGGTCCTATGGGTTCCTGCAATTTGTCCTAATGGTTTTACATACCTCATTCAGTGAAAAAGTCACTTTGATTTACCTGAGCAGAGCCGGCAGCTGGGAGGACATTGAGATTTCAGCGGATGGGTGCCTTGTACGACAGCGATAAATAATCCAGAGGGTGTGTTTAACAGATAAATGGCTTTTTGCTTAAGTGCTATCCCTCCTGTGTAGACTGTGTGGGCCTGAAAGGGCTGCCGTGATGCCGTCCTACTCTGCGCACTGTTCATTCTCACCGCCTGCAGCTTTAATGCTCAGCTGCTTTGCTTTCTTATTCCTCTCCTGAGACCATTCAGGCACATACTAAGAAAAGTCCAACCTCCCAAACAACACACATAGTTAATAAAACTTTCAACACTTCATGTGCTGAACACTTGGCGCCTAATAGCTCTTTCACAGTGCTTTGACAAAATTTGTTTTGCCCCAAAATGCATCTCCCCTGGGATGAATTCTAATTTTCACACCAGGCAAGAAATGACATCAATTAAAGTTTTATTTCCCTATTGATGACTTTTGAAACTAAATGAAAAAAAAAGCAATTTCACTGTTTTCTTCATGATCAGAAATGACACTTCTTGGGGGTAATTTTTATATATTAATCCATAAAATAGTACTTCCTTTAAGAAGTTCATCAAAGTCAGTTTTAGCCACAGTAATCCCCTCAGGGTATACTAATTCTCACAGAAAGCTAGAAAGAAAAATATTCTCATTTAAATAAGTGACTGTTTCTCACATTCTTAATTTAATCAACTGATAAATCATTTTATTAAACTTGTACTAGCCCTTTGAGAGTAGACTTCACCTGGTAATAAATCTTTCAGACTTAATCAAGATTAATCTTTGAGAAAAAGGTGAAACTATGTGGTTGTCCCTTTGGTAAACAGTTAGCTTAAATGATATCTATAGCGTGCACAGCTTATGAGGGGTCATTTTACAGCTCATGTCTCAGAGATTTCAGCCATGCTAGTAGTTATATGAAGTTGTAATTCACTTCATGTAAGCATTCACACTTAGCTACATGCTAAGTGTGTGACATAAAAGACAAAATCCTGAGAGCAGCTTGGGCTAAGAAAATTTCTTATGAGGGCAAAACTATCACATTTACACACGACTTACCTCAAAGAATATAAGATCCTCAAAGAACAAAAAATACGTTTCCAGACACCATACCCAGCTAAAATGAGAATTTATTGGGAGAGCAGTCCACGCCTGTACAAGAGTGCATCAGAAGTGGCAGAGGATATGAAGAAGCAGGGTTACGCTGTGGAGCTGCCACACTGCGGGGACGTCAACTGGGAACAGGTTCTCACCCGAAGCGCACACTGGGAGAAAACGGATAGCTCACACTCCGAACGTGTCCTTGGAAGGCTTCGTGGATTTCTCAGACAACAAGTATAAACTATCTTGTGTTAAGCCTCACTGGACTAAGCGGCTAAAATACATGTTTTTGCTCTGTAAGTACTGTTTCCTAATCTCAGTTTATTATAATAGAGGAAGAGGTGTTTAGCCCTTCTATTGCGTCTTATTTAAGATTTATAAAGAAATGCCTCTACCATATGCTGGCATTGTACGCATTGCTCCCGTAACGATTTTACTTTATACCATTTTTTGTGTTAGACCTGTGTCATGTAAAACAGACTATGTTGATCAGGACCGAGAGAGATACTTAAAATGTTCAGAGACAAGAGAAAGCTGCTGGATGCAGCGATGGAGCTCCTACATATGGTAGGATTTTTTCTCCAATATTGTAAGAATGGACACTATAGAATGACAGGGCACTATAAAGCCCCAGGAGTGGAAGTCAAGGTAACATATGTTCAGTTTTTGTGGTTATTTTGTTCTTATAGTTCTATGTTCGGAGCGTCGACGTAATTGGTTGGAAATACCGGTATGAGTAACTGTGACTGTAGAGCAGCTTCATGGAATGTAAACGGACTTAACAACCCTGTTAAGAGGAGTGAAGTCATGTCTAAGATAAAGCGGGAAAAAATACAGATTGTGTATTCATTTATCATTTATCTCAAACAGAGCATGAGAAGTTAAAGAAGTTTGGATTCACAAATACATTTTACAGCTCTTTTAAAACAGGTAACAAAAGAGGAGTTGCGGTATTGTTACACAACTCCCTACATTTTGAACTTACCAGACAAGTAAAGGATAATGAAGACAGATATGTGTTAATTCAAGGTAAAATAGAGGGCAAAATGGTAACTCTTCTTTCAGTCTACCTACAACCAAATTATGATTTGAATTTATATCACTAAGTGCAGCTCTGAAGAAAGCTAAAGAGAATCAGCTAAATGGACTTGAAAATACACTAAAAGATTTAGAAAACAGACACAAAAAGACTCAATCTGACCAGACCTTGAAACAAATTCAGAAAATTAAAAAACAAATTCTTGATATATATCAGGAAGAAGAAGAGAAAAAAATACAAATTTTTGAGACAATCATATTATGAAACGGGGCCAAGGGCAACAAAATTACTTGCTAGAAAACTTCGTAAAAAGCAAATGACGCATTCTTTATGCTCAGTCCTTGATCCCCAAACTGGGAATTACAAAGTGACCTGGAGGGAATTGACTTGGCATTCCAAACCTATTACAAAATGCTATACACAAAACCTGCACAAGCCAATACAGAAGATATAAAAATGTTTCTTAACTCATTAGATTTGCCATCAATTGGTGAGTGTCAAAAATGAATGCCTAACCAAACAGATTCAGAAAGAAGAATTGGAAATGGCCTTAAGACAGAAATACAGTAAGAGATACAGCCATCTGTAAAACACAGTGGAGGCCATGATTTGAGAGTGCATTTGAGCCAGTGGTGTTGGGAATATTGTCAAAACTGATGGAAGCATGAGCGCAGATAACCATCATCAGATTTTGATCTGCCATCTGGAAAGCATTTCAGCAGTTTCACTTTTCAGCATCACAATGATTTCACAGACACTGCCAGTGCAGTAAAAGCATACCTGGATAGAAGAACATACTGAATGGGACACTATCAGTCATGGATTGGCCTGCCCAGAGCCCAGACCTCAACATTAATGAAGCAGTGTGGGGTCATCTCGACAGAGAACAGAACAAAAGGCAGCCAACATCCAAAGAAGAGCTTTGAATGTCTTTCAAGAAGCTTGGAGAACTATTCCTGAAGACTACTGAAAGAAGTTAGAAGAAGAGAGTTCAGGCTGTATCAAAGAATAAAGGTGTTTGTAGCTAATATCGACTTTCAAGCTTGTTAAAATTGTACAAACTCTGTGTATTTCCATGTGCACTTGAAAATGTTTCAGTTGCTTGCTATTCCACATTTTACTAGCACAATTTAAAGAACTGAAGTGCAGGTTTTGATGCATTAAAGGCCAGCCATTCTGGCAAGACTCCAGGAAGTCACAGGTCCTTGAGCAGAAATTAGGCACATAATTTTAACTCAGGTATGATAGATGTGCCCCGTTTTTTCCCCAGGTTTGTGCTAAGCTAAGCTAATTGGCTGCTCGCTTTAAGAGAGATAAATATGACAGTGCCGACAATGTTTTCATTTAAAGAAGTGAAAAATGGGGTCAGCATGAGTGTAAGAAACACTAATCATTTTTATCTTGTGAGTTCAGTCAAGTGCGATACATTCCCATTTCCGATATTTTTAAACATGGCCTGAAGGATGACACAATATGAAAGCAATCAATAGATACTGCACCAGGAAACCGGGTGAAAGGAGTCTCTAGGCACTTTGTGACATGCTATATTCTGGATCAATGTGTGATTACTGTCATTATTCAGTACAGGAAGCCTAACATGATTATAGTAGTTTATATTGATTCCAGATTCTATCAAAACACACCGTTGTGCCTTCATTCTGTCCTCCTTCGCTTTAGCCTCCATTCTGGCATCTTTGTGTCAGCTGACTCAATGTTCGATCTTAAAGAGATTCATTTTTGGCCTCTCTGTGACTCTGCATTCATCTTCTCAGTGTGCTCAGCGATGTAAATCTTGCCCTGAAAGACAGCGTGGCTCTGTCCTATAAATCACCCCTCTACTGAGAATTTCGTCGTCTTTTCGCAGTTGTACAAGTAAGAACCTGCCAGGTACGGCCACATTATTGTGTTATGTTGTAAACAGTATTATGTGATGTGGCGTCATATCAGTGACACAGTTCATATTGTCTATAATGCTATTGTTAGCCACCTGTCATAAGTAACGGATAAAATTTGAACACAATGTGCTTATTTCAGTCATGTCTCCAAGTGTCTGGCCCTAATTTCTTGCTTTATTCTTAGTTGTGGCTAATTTTGTCTAAACAGCAGAAGTAGGCTAATGACTAAATCGTCAATAATTTACCCCCAAGTTTCTTTCTGCTTCTTTGAAAAAAAGCAGTGTCTGTGATACTCTTAGGAAATATAAATTTTTCCAATATTTTGTTTTATGGATTGGCCACGTTTTATATGAATCGACTGCATATTTTCACTCTCACGTGGTTCTCCTGGTTGCTTGTGCTATAAATGCCTGGCATGTATGTGTAATGCAGAGAGAGGGAGAGAGAAAAGCTCAGCTTTAAAACGCCAGGACAGTCAGGGGTTTTTATGTCAGTAATTTCATTGTTGTGTCTTTGTTGCGATCTTTTTGTTTTTTTTTCTTTTCATGACTACCTGTCACATCCACTTAGACAGAGGTGAGGTGGGGTGCTTTCTGAACCAAAGTGCCCTTCAGTCTGCTCGACCAAGTACTCCCTGGGAATAAAACCAAAACCACAGGCTTCCACTCCATGAAACAATTCTCGCTGCCACTCCTCAGAGATCTTCCACTACAATCTATTGAATTTCAAAACAGACTGGCAGAGAGACAAAAGCTGAGGCCCTGATGCAACGTGTTTATTCCGGGTAATGAAATCTAGATTGCGACGGGGTCTTTGGCCATTTAATCTATCCCCCTCCCCGCGTGATTGTCTGTGGGCTTGTCTGCACATTTAGGCTCACTTCAAAGGGGTTCATATCCTGAAAGACTGCTGACAGCTGAAGTTGCCTTTTGGGAATTTGGAGATTCCGGGCCTTCTCACACTGACCCGCCACTTGCATTGGCAAACTCAAAGCAAAGACTTACTGACAGGCTATTCTAATACCGGGACAACAGAATGGAATATGTAATGTAATCAGCACCGGTAGCAAAATTGAGTCTAATGATCTCTCATCTTTATTTCACTTGAAAGACCGGTGTGCAAGTGCTTTATCTTGTGACAAAGCACAAGTATGTAACACATGGCTGTCCGTGCAGCAGACATACAACTCCCATGTATCTTAGATCAGGCTAATGCACAAGTGCGAATGAGACGCGGCGCTCTCCAACGAACACGATGTGCGCCGACGGGCTGCAGAAGCCAAATCCAACAGGAGGAGATGATAGGGTAAATCCACACTGTGGTTCTTTTCAGCGCCGCAGTGTGTCTCCGACTGCCTAATGAGGCCTTATTAATTCAGATCAGGGTGAATGATTACCTCATCATTCCCATTCCCCAGAGAGCTTCCACTCCCTCTATACTCTGCCCAGTATTTACAGCATGGTAATACAAAAGGCCGTCTCTAACCACAAGACTTGCATTTGCCATTTTTGAGCCCGAGTCAAACAATATGGGCTACGACACACCTCTAATATGGTCAAGTTATACATGTTCCTGTGGGATGCTGCAATTACTTGGAACTATTTAAAGTCTTCATAAATCACCGGTATCTGCTTTATGTATTCTCTTTTGGAGAGGCTGAAACTCCCACTAGCAGCAGATCTCTGGCAGTAAACACAGAAAACCCTCCCCATCTCTGTGCAGAGACTAGTTGCCTAGCAATGAAGTCTCTGATTTTATGGTCTTTGAGGCTTACATACACAAGAAAATGGCAGAAAAAAAAGGATTAGATTTAGAGTACTGTAACAGCCAGACTCTCACTCTGATTTGCAATGTTATGTGGACATTATCAGGCCAGTGGTCTTTAGATAATGACCAAAAAAAGGAGTACAGACAAAAATACTGCATGACCAAAATCATAATCCTCAGTGAGTGGCACGCTGTACATTGACACTGCTCCATGGGTGACAGAACCCTCGCAGCCTTTTGACAGAGTTAATGAAATATTACACAAAAGTTAATCTCTGAGGTCAACACAGAGTTTGTTGTTAATTACATTTGCAGTAATCAAATTTAAAGCTTCATGGTGAGGAAAAGGATGGGGGTAATAACACCAGCTCAAATCATTTCCCAGATTACCTCAGTGGATGTTAACATTTCCATGACAATAGGTGTTGATTGATTGATTGATTGATTGGTTTCAGTGTGCTAAAGGATTGGCAGGAAGATTTCATGAGTCTGGCCAAGCACTGGTTTGTAGTTCAACCATCTCAAAGACCTCATATTTAAATGACCTCTTCTGGTGTGTTTAAAACAAGCTTAAAACTTTCAGCTAACGAGTTGCTGATTTTTAACTTAGTCTTAACTTGCTTGTTAAAGATGCCACAATTGGGTAATCATAATAATCTTCCAAATGAAATTGTAAAAAAAACAATGCAACCAGTCATGGTGACATAGAGAGGAATATTACTCAATCACTGTTATTACAGACAGTGACCAAAAAACTACATTTTCTAACGTTTTCTGTCAGAGCTAGTGTTGGGTAAGTTACTTTAAATTAGTAACTTAGATACATTTCTAGTTACTTCTATCAAAAGTAACTCAGTTACTTCAAGTTACTCGTTACTTTCAAAGTAACTAGTTACTAGGGAAAGTAACTTTGGTTTTACTCAGAATTCTCTTGCTAATGTGTTGCTTCCGTAACTGGATACCCAGCAAGATTGCCAGTCTTCTAGCTTGCTTACTTGCCACAAGTGCACTGTGCCACCTATCAATAGAAAGGAAAAGATAATGTGCATATTTCCACAAGAGAAATCCCACGCCTGGATCGTTGACCGCCGCCATGATTCTAGCCTGCTTTTTACATCCAACACAAAAACTGCAGTCGTGGTGGTTTCGATTGTACTCAGGACTCGGAAATTCCGCCTTCTGAATAGGAAGATGTAGGTAACACCAGACTGCAGATGAGCTGCATACAGCATACATCCTGGTGTTATTTATCTCTCAGAAACAGTTCATAACTTCCCTTCAACTCATTCATGTCACCTAAAAGGTAAACCTGTTTCTCCATCAGCTCTGATGATTCAGTAAGGACATCTCCTGGTTTCATCTTCATGTTTCCCTCTCATCAGATAACCAAACCGACATCATGACCAGCAGCTTTCACAGCTGTGGCTCCAGCAAACACCAGCTGATACTAGAAAGTAAATTCTAACAACAGCTGATCAAGCTTAAACGTGCTGCTGTTGTTTAGCGTGACCTCCGCTGGTTTCCTCTTTCTGGCGCAAAGTGGGCGATAAACAAACAAGAGAGAAAAGCCGATCAGCTGATCATTGATCAGTTTCATGATTGAAGTAGAAACAGGAGAGGGAGGGGGGAGAATGAAACTGTGTTTCTTTTCACCTCAATACGAAAACGCGCAATATTTTCTCTGAATACGAGACGATTCCGTTTTTTACGGGATGGTTGGCAACTCTAATAATTAACCTTATGAACAAAATAAAGTTCAACATCAGTAACATCATAGCACCCACCCAGCTGTATAGAAACTCTGTTATGCTAGCTAGCACGCAGTACGGAAAAAGTCAGCATAACGAAAATAAACTACACCTAAACTTGGTATCTGACCCAGATAGACTACAGGTCTTCTTACCTGAAGTTCAGTTCACCTGATACTCGGACGGGCGGCCGCTTCGGGTCTCTCCTCTTGCCTCCCCTTTCCCTCATCCACCTGCTGGCCTCCACCACTTGCTAATGTTATTGAATCTGTAGAAGCGATAGCCACCACACGAAGTAACGAATAACGAGTTCCTGGTTTTGGCATAATAACTAGTTACCATGCTCGTTACCACAATAATAACGTAGTTACTGTAACGTGTTACTTAATAACGAGTTAGTCCCAACACTGGGCAGAGCATTAGCGGTTTTTCAAAATAAACAGGTTTAAGCTAATTAATTGGTTTATACTGGGAACAGATTATGATAAAATAAATTCTATTGTTATTCTATTAAAAGCCTTCATTTTCTATGCTAGCATATGTGTCTGTGTATATAAGCACCAAGAAAAAGTTAAATTAAAAGTAACTTCTTTTTTTTTGTTGCTCTTAAAGAAAAAAGCTATTGATGTTGACTGCTGTGGATTAGCTGTATTTGAATGACCTGTGGTAACATGGTTATAGCTATATAGTTTAAATTTCAACCTTGAAAAGATAGGTTGAGATTTTGGAAGATTGAAATAATGTAGTGATTCACTAACTTTACTTTTCTCTGTCAATAATACAGAATTGATTTTTTTAGAATATTTTTTTAGTTTAGGCAATGGGGAAAGCAAAAAGGGACATTTATAATAACAATAGTTATGACATGGTATCAGTATGCATGCTACTATTCCTTTTGGCTTTTCTGCTGCTCTATACATATAATACCTTTATTAGCTTAAAAATGTTTATCATCATAAATTAGAGTTTAGGACCCACATCCAGACACAAGGAGACAGGCAATCTAAACAAAAAGCAAGCTTTGGATTTTGGCGGGTGAAAAGTCCATCAGAAAAGCAAATGGAAGCCACCACTGTCTCGAAACACTGAGAGGTGAGTGCAACAGACACTGGGGAAAAGGAAAATCAGGACTTAAATACACACAAGGTTGTTAGCGGAAGTGGACACAGAGAGGTAACGAGACATAGGTGACAATAATCAAAGACAATGAGAGAGGAAGGGAAATAAACTAAACATGAGACACTAGAGACAAAAAGAAAAGGGTTGACTCAGAAGGATAAGATGGGAGAAAAATAATGGTCTCATTTTTTCAACAAGACACTGCTCAAGAAGTCTTGTGCTTTATTCAGACAAAACTTTGCAAACTTAAGCCATCCTGCCACGTTGATTTTAGCAAGAAGAAACTTTCACCTGGCAAGACTTCCGAATACGTTTTGTTCAGTCTTGAACTTTAACATTTAACATGCCAACTGAGGCCTGTCGAGACTGAGATGTAGCTGTTGGCTTTTTTGCAGTTTCTGTGAGCATTGCTCGGTCTGACCTTGGGGTTAGTGGGAAAATTGTGATATTGTGTACACCTGAATGCTCTAGTCCAGCAAACTGCCAAAACGTCAGCTTTTATAGAAGTGCTCACACTCGCCGATGATCCTTTGATCAAGTGCAGCTGACTAGCAGCACCTGTGAGCTTACGGGCAATAGGGGTGTACTTAGTTTTTCACAGGACTGCATATGTATAAACATGCATCTTCACTCTGTATTCACATGTGAAGCTGATGATCATTGCAATAATATCGTGCTGATTCATTAATGAGTCAAAGTTATTTTTGGATCTCAAAAGGCGTTACAATAAAAGACAATGCCATCAGCAAAGAGAGAGGTTTGAGAGGAAAACAGTTAACCTACACTGAAAAAAATGTTTTGTTCAATTTACTAAATTTTTTTATGACAAGTGGTTGCACGAAATAAATTTGTTTGAATCCAGAAATATTTTTTAAGTACACAGAATTTAATTTAAGCGAGTAAAGCCAACATATATTTTTAAGCTACTTTAACTTAACTGTTGTGGATACGACTTAGTCAAATAATATTAGTAATTCCAACTAAGGTTGTGTTAAGTGTACCAGAATAATTTGTTTCCTTTAAACTTATGTCCCAAAGTTATATTCAAATCAATAAAATTGTTAATTTCTCTCTATTTCAATTAAGTAAATTTTACTTAAAAAAAAAAATATTGCTTACCCTGATTTGTAGTTTTTAATAACGCCAATAATGAAAACAACAAAATTCTTTCACATCATTTATTAATGCAAAATTTGTTGCAAACAGAATAAGAATCCACATGTAAGGGAAATTGCTGTAATTTGTATAATGCAAATTACAAAACTTTTGTCTATGAACTAATAGCTTTAAAAAGCTCTATTCAAATAAAACAGGAACAACAGACAAGAGAAATGTTAACCAATGTTTCTCTTCCTCTAACAAAGAATAAAACACTGCCAGCGGTATAAAGTATCACAATTAGAAACTGATGCATCCACAAAATAACCAAAGTTTCAGACTTGCTGTTCTGGTGAGTTAACACTGATTATAGGTCAGCAGCTATCAAGGACCGGAATAAAGAAAAATTGCTTCAGTAAACTGAATAATTACAAAGTTGCTCTTCAAGCTACTCAAATGTACCAAACGCGAAACATTCATTATTGAAAGTTAAAATGTTCAATCAAAACATAACACAGAACGTGAGAACGAATGATGGTTATACAAATGTTTCACTCCTATTCACAAGAGCACCAGTCATTGGTAATTTACATAACAAAATGTAAATGGATGTGTGGTTTTAGAAATCTTCCTATCCAGTAGCAATTTTGTTCTTCAGCCCAAGGACTTTGGGGGAGAGCTTTTCCCCATCCAATCCCATCAACACTTTCTGAATGAATTCATAATAGTGCCTCAATTCCTTGGGGTAGGCTAGGTTTAGTGCATAGATTACTCCAAGCATCAATGCACAAGCTTGGGCCGGAGATCCAATGTTGTCCATGACTATCTCCCCTTCAACAAATATTCCAATGTCATCATAATGTCCATTTTGTCCATCCTCCTTGTTGATGACATAAATGCCCATGGTGTGCTTCTTTAGGCCTCTCTGGATGTCATCTCCTTCAATGTCCTAAACATTTAATAAAAAAAGGTAAAAGAAAAACAATTAACTCTACAATTAAATTCCAATCTAGTCGTTTGTGTGTGTGTGTGTAAATATCTATCTAAGAAGTGTGTGTATAGATGACTTGCTAACAATGACTTACCAAGTACTCCCGAATAAGGCTTCCGTCCTCTTCACCAAGGTAGAGGCAAAGTGCCCTGAGAACTGCTTGCCTTTTCACTTTAACATCACTTTCAGCCTGTTTAAAGAGAGTTGCTGATTAAACCAATTTGGAAAAAAACAACAATGTCTGACATTCGCAATAAGTAAATTTTATCATAAGTCAGTTCAAACATAGTAAATAAAATTTATATATGAAAATTTCAAAATTTAGATTGCTTGGCCGGTCACCTAAAATGGCTTATTTGACTCACCAGTGACCTGCCACTTAAGACAAATTAAATCCAAATAGAATTTGCAATATTCAGATTTACCTCTTGCATGATCTGCAAGTGGTGGGCAAGTTTCTGCCCAGAAACACCGCCCTTCTTCTGGAAAACTGTCATCAGCTGAGGTGTAATTCTGTCTAACTGTGCCGCAAAGGTCGTCTCCAGTTGAAGTGTTGTAATACGCTGGAATTCAGCATTTACCTGTATCACACACACAGAGAGAAAAAAAGAAGACTGGTGCTTAATCATTGGTATGATTATTTTGTTATTTCTTCATTAAATGCTACAATGCAATTGCCATCACTTCATAAAGCATAATTAGCATATGGGTTAGTATACAGTGCATGAAGGATGTTACTACTGTTAATCAAAGAAGAAATGAATGGCATCAGTCCATTTAGCGGGTTTAAAGGGTTTTAAAAAGCAGATATTTGTCTGTTTCAGGTGGTTGGCAACACATTTTCCTGTGCTCTTTGTCCGCTGGTGGGAGTGTCTCGCCTGTGAGGTCAGCACCTCTTGGTGGTGAGAGGTCTTAGGGGTTTTAACTTGACCCATTTATTTTTTTTATCTTATGAGCAACAAAGTTTGTTCATCACATTTTTAATTTACATTTGTTTAGCACATGCTTTTAACAATCTGAGGCTAACTAAAAACTAATAGCTAAATAAAAGGTTTTAGGTTAATTCACAATTGATAATCTGATTTCACTCTATTCATTATTGAGATGATTAATCAATCATTTCAATAATCAAACTCACGATAAAATAGTTTGGGTATATGTAGTTGGTTATATGTAGTGCAAACTTACTTAAACAATCAAATATTTTTTATTTATAAGAAAAATCAAAAATTTATTTTATTCATGTTTCTACACTTTAAGTCACTTATGTTTTTCATACACAACTTGTATTTTAAGTGCTGCTCAAATAAATAGTCTGTACGGTACACAGGTCAATCACTATAAATGCCAGCCTCTTTATACCTATATTTGGGATCGTCTTAATCCAAGTGGCCCAGATTAATTAATGTATAACATAAGGAATTACTGAAAAGCAAACTCAGCAAAAAAAAAAGCATGCCTTTACCTCATTAATCTGGAAAAGTGCAGGCCACCTAGCTTTAAACTCCCCAGCGGTTGGACTTCCCTGCACCACCTCTTGTCTACGGTAGGAAAATGTTCTTGACATCTTCTGTCTTACATCTGAGGCACTGTTTCTTCGTCTGACGTCGGTCAAAAGCTCAACCCTGATGTTTTCTAGACTGTCATCCGTTTCGCCAGCTGGGTGTAATGGACAAAAATTGACCTCAGCCTTTTTAGGTTTCTTAACATTTTTGGCTGGGAGGCAATCATCACTGGATTTGTTTTTCAAAGCATTTATAGTCACTTCAGGACAGTCAATGTTGCGCATCTTTGTCCTGTAATTAGCCATCTTATATTTCAGGCTAATCATCCAGCCATAGTAACCTGTGGCAGATGGCTCTCGCAGACAAGGGAATTTTTTGATCAGTGCCCCTGCAACTTCATCTATTTGGTAATTTTGAGGATAAGCAGTAAACTGAAAAATCGCCTCAGCTAGCTTCTCTAAGATGTCAGATTTAACACCTGGAGTAATCTTGAGCCGAGTTCCAGTTTCTCTGAAGGTCTCATTTCCATGCTGAAGTTGCACCTCTACATTGAATGAAAATCGAGGAATAGTAAACTCGCGAGGCCATGCACATGATCTCAGCTCACTGTCTGACTGTGGTAGAATTATGGTGCTGTCTGAGTTGGATGAAGACGATGAGAGACTGGAGTTTCTTTGAATGCTTTCTGGACTTGCAGAGGAGTCAAGACTGCATGTGGGATACTGCTTTGACAAAGTTGCACTTGTATCCAGATTTGCCATGTACACAAGTTTGATTGTACTTCGGTCTTGAATGTCTTGCATTGATGTTATGTTCATAAACTCATTATTGAAGTCAGGATCCATGAATTGAATACGAAAGTCTCTTTCAATTCCAAATGCTTGGCAAATTGTGCTCTGAAGATCAGTCAAAGTTCTTGGCATCCCAGATGGAACGTCAAGTCTCCTAAAATCATCATCTGCCACGATGACTCTCAGCTTCAGCTGCTCTGCCATTCTTCAATCTGATTTTTAAAGACATTAGAAGAAAAAAAAAAGTTAAAATACTTTGCATTGAATAATTTTATTAGGGAGCACAAGAGTGCAGAACTGCAACACAGGTTTTACGGGTAAAAAGCAGTTTATTTAATTTTATTCTATAGCTTCATACTGGGTTTTTTTTTTGCATACGTCAGCCAGAATCCTCAAAAAGTGTCACTTTGCTTTTAGTGGTATGTGTTGCAATTCATCCTTTATCAAAATGTTTTGAGCATCATCAATGATGTTTTTTTTAAGACACATGACAACATGAGGCATGTTTGGCCAAAAGAACTCAAATGTAATGGAAAAAAAAATATTACCCTTGTGGGAAGTATCCAATCTTTATTAAAAATAAGCTAAACATTTGTGGTACCCCTCCTGTTGCCATGAAGATAACTGCAACTGAACACATGCAATTGAAGACAACATTTACTACCTTCTATATGAATGAATCTTTTAAGTATGACCATTCGCCGGCCTCCAATCCTGTAATCTGCCAAGGGGTACTGGTCTACCAAGGCACCAAGATCAACGAGGGAGATGTGTGATGTGGGAAAAAGTTCAAAACCTCTAAAATGCTCCCTATACCAGGCACCCATCTCTTTGACAATGAAGCTCAGGTTTTCCTCCACAACAACCATTTGGACAACTTCTGCAAATTCAGGCAATCCAGCAGAGCAGCCATAAACTACAATCATGCCAGGCCTGTAGTTTGTTCCATTTACAGAAGCATTCTTTGTGAGCTGAATATGGGTAATATCAGGGAATTTAATCCTCAAGTCTCGCTGTACATCATGATGCAGAATGTCAACAGAGACAGTAGAAACAGCTGAGACAGTTAGGCTCGGCCTTACAGTTGTGACAGACTCCAAGTGGTATGCCATCATGAACTGATGTTTCACTGCCAGTAGCACATTTTTAAAGCACCGTGTGTGACGAACAACCTGTTTGAAAAAACTGTGCTTTGCCTCAAACCTCATGGTCCACATGCCAACAAGTGGCCCAAAGAATTTAATCATCTGTGGATAATGCTCCACAAAATGATGTTTTGGTAACAGCTTCAGTCCTGGAAACAGCTCTTTCAACCTACATCTGTGGTCAGAGACTCTAGACTCAAGGAAAGCAATTGATTGTTCTGTGTGTACTGGTGCAACAACTAGTTCAACAATGTCCTTTAGGTCCAAAATTACCTGCCAAGCTGTTTCATCTGGAGGTACCAAGTGTCCTACCAACAATGGAAGGAATCGTAAGAGACTCCAATTTTCATGAGCATTTCCTCCAATGCTTTTGTTCTGCATGAAAGTCCTGGGAATAGCATGAGGGCGATTACTCTTGTCTGCCCATTTGTATGGAAATGTCAGAATGGACTCATTGAGGCTGTCAAGTGTAAAATATTTTTTCAAAATTAAGATATTCAGGCAGTATGCCAACTCAACTGGTAATATGCCCTCAAATATGTCATGTGCAATATCTGGAGGATATCCACTGCAAACACTGAAATGGGAGAGATGTGCAGAGAAAACACACCGTCTTTTAACACCGTGACATGGTTTTGCATTACTCTGTGCAGAACTTACATGCATTTCATGTGTCTCTTTGCTTCTCAGAGTAAACACACCTGAACTAACCTCTGTTTCTTGAATATCAGATCTTTTGGCCTCACAACATCTGCAAAAGTATTCACCTGAAAAACTCTCAATAAATCCAGAAATACTGTGTGCTCCTAAATTATCTGCTATGACACACCGTATTGTGCCCCTGACAAATTCTCCAAGATGTGCAATAAAAATCCCTTGACTTTCCAAAGTAACAAGATCACTCAACAACGGCTCTAGAATCTTTTCATATCCATATGTCTTTACATCTTCAGACTTGCAGAGTAAAGCCAGATAAATGGAAGTCAGTGATGAATGGCAAGCAGGTGGTAAATTGCTAAGAGTCCAATATATGGCACAGATTTTGTGCTTTTTACGGGAAGTGCCAAGTGGATTGCAAATCTCAAAATCGTCAATATACAAATTCAGTAAAACTCGCAATTCACCTGCTGATAAAAAACTGTTTTCTTTGAAAAACAACCCCTCCCTATAAGACCTGTAAATCACTTCTTCCCCACTTTGTTCTGTTATGCAACTACCATCCAAAACCTTAGCAAGAAGGTGGCAATCACTGAAAAGCTGCTGTAAAACCTTTAAAACTGGAACATACTGAAATGTTCTTTTATTTTTTTTTTCATCCAACACATACTCTACAGGCTCTACAACTTTAAAATTTTCCTTGTAGAAATTTTTGCGCTTAAAGGATGTTGCCAGGGGACAACCTTTACCTACTGATTTATACACAGGATTAGATGTACACAGTGCAGATGCAAGTTCTTCAATGACTGACTGGTCTATTTGCAAGCTGTGACTGTTCAATGTGTCTTGGATAACTTTTGCTGCCGTACACAAAGATGCTGTGCCCAACAAATACTGAAATTCCTCCAAAAGTTCATCAACTGCAGCACTTGGAACGTGAAAAATATTTTCTAGTTTTAATAACACTGCCGCAAGCTTTAGCTGAACTACGTCTTCATGATAATTTGATGTCTCTAAATCAACAGGCTGTTCGTCACCCCACAATTCCTCAGCATTTGAAGCAACATGCTCTGCAGTTTCAGTTGCAAAAGATCCTCTGACAATATCCTCTTTGAAGTCTACCAGCGAGTGTAAACTGTGCTTGCGACTTTTGTGTGACTTAAAGGTACTGTAAATATTTGATTTGTAGTCACAACCTTTAAACATACATGTTACTGTCTCATTGTTTTTTAAATGACGGCTAATGTGCACAAAATATTCACGCCCTGTTCCTAATTCACTACAACAACATAACTGACAGGAAAGAGTTGTAAATTTGTCAGAGTGCTCTGGGGTATTGCTATGATTCCTTGACAAGTGTGTCAGAAGTGAATTCCAAGTCTTTAAAAGACATGGACACTGAGGATATAGGCACTTAATGTGATGGCCACGCCCAAAATGACTATGTTTCAGTCTATAGTGCTTAAGAAGTTCTGATCGTCTAGAAACTTCTGCACTGCAGTCTTTACACTTCCACATAAACTGGACATACAACAAAGAGAGAAAATTTGAAACAAAAACAAAAAACACACTTAGTACGTTACACAAAGAAAACTTTAGCTGTGGTTAACCTACAAGAATGGATGCATCTTAGAAGTATGCTTGTAGGCTGTATTATCTAGAGCATTCTTTTCCCAACTCTGTTGCTTGAGGATGCCCATCCTGCATATTTTTGATGTTTCTCTGCTTCAGTGCACCCTGGCATATTAACTGTGTCAGTGACAGACTTGTGCACAACTTGAAGAAATTAGGCTAAACATTAGTTCAAATCAGTGTGGCGATGCAAGGAGGCATCTAAAACAATGCAGAACAGAGGTCTTTGAGGAACAGGGTTGGGAAACACTGATCTAGAGTGCACCTAAAATCTGATCAGGTTAGAAAGCAATACCATAACAGTGCCAATTGAACAATCAAATAAAAGGAAAAAATAAAAACTAATATGTTACAGCCAGCAACTTTCATGTTCAACTTTAAATAATTTTCTCTAAAGGATGGGAACTGTTGGCAACACATGGAATCAGTGTTCTACGCCCTAGTCTTTAAAAAAAAAAAAAACAAAAAAAAAAAACTGTACAAAATATAGAGGCATCTTTTCTTAAACTATATTAATCATATGTAATAATTGATATTAATTAATATCAATATTAATAATCACAAGAACCCTTAAGATGAGATAGATAAACTTGTCAATGCAATACTGTCGTGATAAATATGTAAGGAATTTGCATGTACTTACCAAAATAACACAGTTTCCTTGAATAAACAATAACACACAAGGGGAAGAAAATCTGCCAGAAAAGGAACACAAATACAAAAAATTAAAATGAGGACTTTAGAAAGACAAACAATTACCATTTCCAAGCCACTTCATGATACTCCCTTGTAACAAAACAAATCTTACTTGTGCCTCTGTAAAAACTACAGATGGCACGATACCACTTTTTTTTTATGTCCGATACCGATATCATAACTTTGATTATCTGCCGATGCCGATGTGAATCCGATATAGTGTATTTTATAATAAAACTGGGTTTTTAAATAAATATTTTGCTGCATTTTGTATAAGTTCATACTCAGTTTAAAAAAAACATTAAAACTATTCTGTTATACCTGTATGCAAAAAATACACTGCACCCAAAATATTTTATACTTCAGCAATACTGATCAACCTAAAAAACTTACACCATCCTCCTTACTCAGGTATTCTAAACAGCACATAGAAATATTAAACAACCTAACTAATAGGGCTGCCAACTCCCAGCAAAAATATTAGGAAACCACCCCCCACCCTCTGCCTCATAATGCTTAACTGACGTAATCGACTTTAATGCACAGAAACAATTATTTTCCTACAATAATTAGATTCAACATTTTTCTTCAATACAGTTGCAGACAGCACAGATGGTACCTTCCCAAAGGAAAAAGTGCTATATGTACTACTATTACTAGGGTATATATTAGACTTAATATTTACTACATACAATAATGGATTTCTATACATTTAACCAGATCACCACTTTGCTTGTAAGATTTAGATAATTATTTATTAAAAGCTAGACATTTTAAATGAGAATAAGAAAGAAAATTATTTATGCCCCCCTTTCCTTGTTAATGCCCTACCTGGCCCCCTGACAACACTTTGCTAGATCCGCCCCTGCACAGTTACCAGCTGTCAGCTACTTAGAAAAGGATCCTGGTGTTATTTGTCTCTCAGAAACAGTTCATAACTTCAACTCATCCATGTCACCTAAAAGGTAAACCTGTTTCTTCATTACCTGTTCAGCTCTAATGATTCAGTAAAAACATCTCCTGGTTTCACCTTCATGTTTCCTTCTCACCACATATACAAACTGATATCATGACCAGCAGCTATTACGGCTGTGCCTTCAGAAAACACAAGCGGATACTAGAAAGTAATATTAAAAAATTCTAGCAACAGCTGATCAAGCTTAAACGTGCTGCTGTTGTTTATCTGCCGTTTTCCACTTTCTAGCGCAAACTGGGCGATTAACAAACAAGAGAGGCAGGACTAGCGACAGAAAAGCCATCAGCTGATAATCGATCAGTTTCATGATTGAAGTAGCAACAGGAGAGGGAGGGGGGAGAATGAGGGAAGAAGTTTTAGCTGTTCAGCATGAAGACACCGAATAACTCTAGCTTTGTGTCTTTTTTCATTCTAGCTGAAGTACAAAACAAATCGCTTCCTTTCCCCCTCAATACAAAACTCCGACAGCCAGTCCAGCTGTGGCTCCATACATCGGTTGTTAAGCTCAACATGGAAATACTATGCAAACATAAAGAGATGAACTTACACACTTGCTTTACTTCTCTGTGTTAGTTTTCTCTGAGATTAAATGCAGCGGTTTGGAAACACGTAGCGATGTTTCAAATGCTAAACCAGACCGCTGACAGGTCTTGCACTCAACAGCGCTATCAAGTGAAGCAACTTCTTTTCTGAGTTAATTTCAGTTCTGACAAACCTCACTCTCAGTGCCTTTTGAGCTCACATTATCGGCAACCACGGAGTTATTCTCCTCCACAGTTTTCAACCATTATTTGTTTCTGCACAAAAGACGTTGTGCAACGCCAATCCTACTTATTTATTTCCTACTGCACCCCTGACTGTGCAGGTGCGTTCAGAAGCCCCCTCCCCCGCCCGACTATTCCTTAATGCCAATGTTGTGGCGGGAGGGACGATTTCTCAATTTAAAACTGCAGGCTGTCTGTACAGTGAACTTTGCAGCTAACTACAACAGAGAAATTGCCTCGTTACATAATTTGTTAGTACAAAATGTGCCACCAGAACTAAGCTAAAACCATGACAATTTAACGTAGCAGTTTTAAATTACTCTTTTAATAGAGCAGTAGCTAATAGAGCACATAGCTAGCTTGAGTCAAATCACGACAAAGTTCAGAGGTGTACAACTACTTAGACTTCTTTCTCCATGTGCACACGTCTTAAAGAGTCAACATGCTTTGACTGAGGTAAAAAAAATAAAACAAAAACGACCGGAAAAGGTTTACTTACCAAAGCTAGTCCACCTTTACACGAAGTTGTGTGATTAACTTGAGCCCGCTTGCAGCACACAAAACGTCCGCTTTCAGTCCGCGCGCAAAATGGTGGCCTGTCCTAACGCATGCGCAAAATGGCCCAGGAGGAGGCTATGAAAAACATACTTAAGCATTTTGAGCTACATTTAATTACAGTTTTTGCCCGTTGCTTGAACACCATGAACCCATGCCTAGACTAAAGTAACACAAGTTGAAGCTTTTGTTACCATACCTCAAACACATGTACCCCTACCTTAAACAAAAGCGCTGCTTTGCACCCCAGTTCCAATTATGCAACACACCTACTCCTTTATGCAACACACATGGTCCTGCATGCTACACTCCATTTCATACATAAGACACTTCGCTCACAAAATGAAATTTCAGGGTGCCATTTGGAAAACACATGTATCCAAAATACAAAACACATCGGGTAATTGCAACCACTCAAATACACGCCTGAAGGCACTTACTTGCAAAACCGAACACCAATTAGCCAACTACAAAAAGCCCTCAGCGTAGCCATTTCAAGAACTTTGCAAGCATGGATGGAGGGAGAGGAAGAGGAAGAGGTAGAGGAGGAGGAGGAGGAGGCCGAAGAGGCCATGCACGGACCCATATTTCTGATGAAATAAGAGCAACTTTGGTGGACCATGTCATCAACCATGGCCTGACTATGAGGGAAGCTGGGCAGAGAGTCCACCCACATCCGAGCCGCTTCACAGTGGCATCTGTAATACGAACATTCCGACTAAGAAAACAGGTCTGTCTTCACCTCCATACCTTCTGCTCTACTCAGATGGTTTTATAGCACTGTTCTACAGTATATCACATTACCATATCAAGTGTACGGGGTGCTAATGCTCCTTTTGCAGCCAAAGTGGCTGATTCCTTATATTGAAGTACAGTGTTGTACAGTGGATGACACAGTACATACAGTAAAGTACTGTATGAAAAATAAGCAAACCGATGACAACATGTGGTTGTATTTCTCCAGAATGACTCGAAGACCTTCTGGGGGAGGACGGCAACGCCTGTTCACACAACAGCAGGAACTTGCCGTTGTGGACCTAGTGAGGGCAGACAATGCCATCCGTCTCCACCAGCTACGACGGAAAATACTTGCAGACAGGCGAGTGTTCAGCAACATAGACCATGTGAGCATCACCACCATCAGACGCATCTTGGGTAAACACAGCATCACCATGAAGCAGCTCTACAGAGTCCCATTCGAGAGGAACAGTGACAGGGTCAAAGGACTTCGAGCTGAATATGTACGGGTACGTGTAACTGTCCCTTACATTTACAATAGAGTATTGGTGAAGTCCAGTAGCAGCTGAATATGTACCATATCAGTACCACATGGATCTATTCTGAGAGCTACACAGGTACCTGTGTGATGGGGTGAGGGTGCTGTATGTGTAGCACTGTAGTACAGGGATATGTTCCCCTTTTTTTCAGAGAATCTTGACCATGGATGGAGCTGCACAGCCTCATGAATACATTTTCATTGATGAAGCTGGATTCGACCTGAGCAAAACAAGACGACGGGGTCGTAATGTAATTGGCCAAAGGGCAATTGTGCACGTCCCAGGGCAGCGCGGGGGAAACATCACATTATGTGCCGCCATATGCCTTCGAGGGCTTCTGCACCATCATGCAATACTAGGTCCATACAATAGCCAACACATACTCACATTTCTAGATGCTCTCCATGATAGTTGTACAGAACAGACCAGATCAGCCCAGGTTTGTGGTGATATGGGATAATGTCAGTTTCCATCGGGCTGCTCTGGTCCAGGCCTGGTTCTCCAACCACAATCAATTTGAAGTGGTATACTTGCCCCCTTACTCACCATTTTTGAACCCTATAGAGGAATTTTTTTCGGCTTGGAGATGGCGAGTATATGACCGCCAACCACATGCCCACATGCCTCTTCTGCAGGCAATGGAACAGGCCTGCGGCGACATTCAGGTGACAGCAATCCATGGATGGTTTCGACATGCAAGAGGATATTTTCCCCGGTGCCTAGCGGGAGAGGACATTGCTTGCGATGTCGATGAGGTCCTGTGGCCAGACCCCAACAGACGGCGGGATCCATGAGCCCACTTATGCACAATTGTCATGGTTTTTTGTGTTTACAGTATAGTGTTTTTTCTATTGCAGTATTATTTTGTTGTTGTTGTTGTTTTTTGCTTTATCTGAATTCATGGTACTGCAATGTACAATATTGAGTAGGTCTATTTGCGTTTTTGGTTGTTTGAAAATGTGTCTCCTGTAAATGTGCCTTCTGAATAAACAATGGAAATCAAGGACTGCAGTGTTTTATATAAAGAAGACTAGTGTGTTCCCCCTGATCTGTCAGTGTTTGCATATGATGCAAGTATGTGTCATTTTGTCAACAGAGTTACATTTTGACAAAGGAATGTTAGGTTTTGACAGCAGAGTTTTGTCATGGTCCTGGGTCATTTTGACCCAGTGTTCTTAGTTTTTCTGTAGTTTTGTATTTTGTTTCTTATGTCCATTGGATTGTTTGGTTTGGTATTTGGATTCCCTCTGTGTCCATGTTTTTATTGTGGTGTTTGCTCTGGTACCGTGTTCCCATCCTATGTGTTCTGTGTTCTCCTCATCCCCTCGTATTCATCCTTCTTCTCTGCCTCTCTCTCTGCCTCTCTCTCTCCGTGCTCATCTCTGTGTACTGTGTTGTGTTTAAGGTCCACATCTTGGTGTCAGTATCGTCAGTTTCGTGTCCTCCCTGCTCGGCCATGAGTAATTGTCTTCAGCTGTGTTCCCCGTGTGTTCCCACTTCCCTCGTTACCTTCTGTGTATTTATGTCAGAGTGTCCCTTTGTTCTGTGTTGCGTCGTCCCTCTAGGTTGTGTGCATTTTCCGTGTCTTCCCAGCGCCTCAGCTTTTAGTTGCTCCCAGTATAGTTTTATATGACTTCTTATGTTCCTGTTAATAAAGACCGGCCTTTGAGTTCATCCCCGTGTGTCTAGAGCCGTGCATTTGGGTCCTCTCTTGCCTTCACACAGCCGCCGCATGACAAGTTTAGGTTTTGGGAGTAGAGTTTCAATTTGGCACAGATGTGAATGGTATATTTCCCAGTGTTGTGTCATGTGTACTTGTGTGTACAGTTTTGGCACAGAGAGCGGAGTTTTGCAAAATGTGTTCAAGCAGTGGGCAAAAACTGTAACTAAAATTAATTGGATTAAAACGCAGGGAATGTATTCTGGAGTTACTCGAATTATATATGTGGACAGGAATTACTCATTTAAATTATAAAGATATACCAAAATAAAATATGCTATATCTAAAAGGAGCCAATATCACTTTTTTCAGTGTAGCATCAATCATATCTTTTGAGTTTTCCCTTCTTCTTGCTGATGATTAAGTAAGCGAAATTAGAGCTTAATGCTCACTAAAAGACTATCGTACCGCTAAGTTCCTTTGCAGTAACAAAACAAAAGCACGCTGAAGTATCGGAGATGCTTCTCTTCTTTATCTCATCCCAGCCTATCCAGCCTCTGACGGAACGGTGAGCTTGCAACGCCAAATGACTAGAGCAGTACTGTACAGCAGATGATTTGAAAATGCACTTTATGTGACACGTACCAGAAGAGAGCGTGAGAGTGCCTGCTTTGAGAAAAGAGTCTGCTGATGTTCTCCTGCATTTTTAATTAATTTCATCCTTAAACTTCACCCCCACTGCATCTCCCACTTGCCAAAGCTCTTTAGCAAGCGAACCACTGGGAGAGATGCTCCACATAGCATGGCTCCTAAAAAAGATGGAAGATGACACAGCCCCTTTCAACTGGAACCATGTGTATGTGTGTGTGTGTGTGTGTGTGTGTGTGTGTGAGAGAGACTTGTACTTTTTGACCAGAAAATAACAGGATAATGTTCAGGTCCTACTTTTAATAGAAATCTTTTAAAATATAATTATCTCTGTATATACATGACCTCGTCTTTGGACAATCATTGGCTTTTGTATGCTTTAGTTCATTAGCTTAGCTACCAAATCTGAATGCGTTCCATTTTTGCAGACTATTTTTTCAAGCGTCAAGAGGCACATTATTCCCTCAAGAAAAATATGTCTCTTCTGTTTACTAGTTAAGAGATTGAGACATGTTTCAGAGCAGATATTGTGCCTCCTTTTCTCCTCCTTATGGTCTATTTTTGTTGGCAGCATATCTCTGTCTCTTTGAGCACAGACTTTTTGGATAATCTTCCAAAGTGTACTGTAAAGTTTTTCAATTGATTTCCTTCCTTCCAGTTGGCCTCGTTTGAAACTTCAGCAGTGTGTATGTATGTTACTCTGTGATTTAGTCACATAGAATTACCAATGGCAACCTTAAGGGGAGGAATCAAAGGGGTTATTTTTGCTTTTTTAACCAGCAGTGAGGATTTCATCTTCAAAGGTATGTCCTTGCAGTCTAGCTGAAAAAGAAGGTGATGTATGGAAACGGATCAAATTTTTAAATTCAGTATTTTCACATTTTGAGCCAAGTTTGCCGCCAGTATATCTAGAAGGTGTTATCATCATACCAATGTGCTGGCTTAGGTTTCAGCTACCTCGAACATTTTATCTCTTTAGGTGGAGACAATGGTGAGAGAAAACTTGGAAGAAAATAGATGAATATTAATTTACGATGTGTGACAAGAGCAACACTATGCAATTTAGTAGCCATATTCCCAGGATCCCACCGACCTCCCAGGTAACAAATGGTTTCCTCTCAATTTAAAACATAGAGTTCTGCGCAAAAGTCTTGAGTCACCACTCATTTCTTTATATTTTCCTTCAAAGGAGACAGAATATTTAAAGTGGTCTTGAACAAAAGTTCTTCAGTCTTTAAAAGGTTTTTGCTCTTTTTTTCACTATTTTTCAGTCATCCTGTGTACGTGACCATTTTCAGAGGAATGTTGCTTTTATTTTTGTTAAACCACTAAATACTGTCCCGTGAATCATTAAATATCACACTTTTTTTTGATTTCTCCAAGAATGCTACTGAAAGGATAAGTGTGTGCCACTGTTGAGATTGGTCAATGGTGTGTGAGTGTGTGCACAGGCATCTGAGTGTGTGTGCACGTGTGTGTGTGTGTGTGTGTGTGTGTGTGTGTGTGTGTGTGTGATGTCCACTTTCAAGTCTTTTCTCTTAGAAGGCCACGTCTCTGCATCATAAAAAACAAAATTGGACTTTATTTTGGCTCTCGCTCAGGTAGTTTATGCTGCTGCCCTGCAGCCATGGTAAGAAGTATGAGCAGTGCTGGAGCAGTCATTTTGGAGATAGCAAGACTTCACAGCACACAGGAGGCTCTGGAAATGATCGTGCACTCCGAGTGTGAAGATGCCGCCTCATCCTCCTCTAAGGACATGAAGGAGGCCTCCGACGAAGAAACAGACCAGCTAGAGCATAACTATGACTCATTTGAAGGTGAGAGTGGAGGGAAGATGGTTGAAGCAGTGACAGGATGGACTTCTCCATCTCCATATTTTGGCCTCTGACAAAGACTGCAACGCTCTGCTATGTCCCAGCAGCCAGAGGTTTGAGCCCGGGACCTACACACCATGCCACCCGCTATGCACTGCTGCTGATGGATGAAATCCTGCAGCAAATTGTGGCCATGACAAACCTGTATGGGAAACACTGGGGTGCTCATTTTGGACAGTTTACAGTTCAAAAAAAATCAATCAATTCAAATCTGATAAATATTTGAATTGATAAAAAGAGTTGGGAGCACCATGTGGAATTTTATATGCAAAGACCACAGTGTGTTCATTTGCAACTTCTGCTCCACCGCTGCTGGAGTCCCTCTTTTTTAAAGGGTTAAAATCCAAAAACTATAATATTTAGTAGATTTATAAATTTTTTAATATTTGATATTTAGATTTCAGGCTGAAGTAGTTTTAAAAGACTTTGATTTAAAATGGGAAAAAATATCACTCTATAGTGGTGGAAGGTGGCATTTTTAGGCTTTAGGGTAAAAAGAGTCAGGATTTTTAAGGATCAGCTAAGATATGTTTAGAGGATTACTTTTCATTTGTGCTTCCCTGATCCTTGATTTATGACTAAGTTAGTCTGGTTGCCCTAAATCAAACCTTGTCACAAGGAGAGCAGCTCCAGTGTCCTCTACAGTACAGTTCTCGTTACGTAATACCATTTCTGCTGAATAAAATGAATGTTCAAAATCCATGCCCATTTCACAAAATGGTATGAAACTTAATATTAGAATAAGTTGAGGAGGTTTGGTAGAGTAAGTGGGTACCGTAATGGACTGACTAAATTGGGACTGAGGCCTTCACAAGTATCGCAATGCAAGGTCAGCTGCATGTTGTGTGTGTGTGTGTGTGTGTGTGTGTGTGTGTGTGTGTGTGTGTGTGTGTGTGTGTGTGTCAAGACAAGAGCGCGTCTGGTCTTCACACTGCAGTAGATCCTCAAGTGAAGAAAGAATCTCATTTCCTCGTGGCTGAAAGGCTCGGGATGAACTGATGCGCAGAGTTAGCAGCCCGTGTAAAATTGAGCATTAAAATCGCTCATTTCAGATCAAAGTCAATACAGCCCCTCTTGCCTTGCCTGTTCAATGGCTTCAGTGCATTAGAGGTTGCCAGAAGGCTTAGAAGTGTTCTCTCTCAAAGCCATACCAGTGACCAGTGACAATGAGATAAGGGCTCCTCCTACGTAATGGAGAGGTTGCAGATGGACATATTTTGTACACATCAGCTTCAACCATGTCCCAACGTAGAATGACCGGATGGTTAACTAATGTTAGCCACTACTTAGAGCAAATTAAGCAAGCAGGTAAATGAAGAGTTAATTTTAAATAACAAAACCAAAGATAGACTGTGAGTTCAGGATGTCTCTCTCCAGTGGAATTTTACCTCCGTTTCTCCGTTTTTTTTTTTAAATGAGAGAATAATGAATTATGGTTGAAGTGTGAAAATATTTATGCACAAAATGAGAATAAGATGAAACAAAATCATTCAATTCTGTTGAAGGGAAATGATGCTTGTCCACCAAACTGTTTAGAGCAATATTGTGCTTCCAGAATAGATGCAGACACTGTTGGTGTATTTACTTTGCAGTGTTGTGAGAAATGAACAGAAAAGAACTTTTTTTAAACCTTCTTTGATGCTTTCAGAGTACCGCACATGGTGGCCACAAATGACAACATCCAGTCCCTGTGGCAAAAGCAAGCCAACGCTGAATGTAAAAAAAAATCAAAATGAATAATTTGAAAGTGACAAATATTTATCTGCAAATCTACAAAGAAAACGGGCTTATCATTAAAACATAGGATGAGTTCTTTTTAGTCCAGTGGATTAAAAAGAAATTTTCTTTTTTTTCAATTTGGCAACTGACTAAAAGAATCACAAATATCCCGCAGGGTAACAAAATCGTTTTAGAAAATGACATGAGAGCTGTTAAAATGCATGAGGGTCTCAAAAGCTGCACAAAAGGAGTGTCATTTCGAAAACAGAAATGGCATGGGGAAATGAACGCATAGGGCTGTGCAAAATTGAAAGCATACAATGATCTTGACTAAGACTTCTGCTCTCTTTACGGAACTGGAATCTCTCCAGGTTCCCAGCAGCTGGCTGCATTTGCCTTCCCTCCATGTAAGTTGAGGCTTCTCACAGCTCTTCACAAGCCAAGCAATTAAAACATACAGTGGGGCAAAAAAGTATTTAGTCAGCCACCGATTGTGCAAGTTCCCCCACCTAAAATGATGACAGAAGTCAGTAATTTGCACCAGAGGTACACTTCAACTGTGAGAGACAGAATGTGAAAAAAAAATCCATGAATCCACATGGTAGGATTTGTAAAGAATTTATTCGTAAATCAGGGTGGAAAATAAGTATTTGGTCAATAACAAAAATACAACTCAATACTTTGTAACATAACCTTTGTTGGCAATAACAGAGGTCAAACGTTTACTATAGGTCTTTACCAGGTTTGCACACACAGTAGCTGGTATTTTGGCCCATTCCTCCATGCAGATCTTCTCGAGAGCAGTGATGTTTTGGGGCTGTCGCCGAGCAACACGGACTTTCAACTCCCGCCACAGATTTTCTATGGGGTTGAGGTCTGGAGACTGGCTAGGCCACTCCAGGACTTTCAAATGCTTCTTACGGAGCCACTCCTTTGTTGCCCGGGCGGTGTGTTTTGGATCATTGTCATGTTGGAAGACCCAGCCTCGTTTCATCTTCAAAGTTCTCACTGATGGAAGGAGGTTTTGGCTCAAAATCTCACGATACATGGCCCCATTCATTCTGTCCTTAACACGGATCAGTCGTCCTGTCCCCTTGGCAGAAAAACAGCCCCATAGCATGATGTTTCCACCCCCATGCTTCACAGTAGGTATGGTGTTCTTGGGATGCAACTCAGTATTCTTCTTCCTCCAAACACGACGAGTTGAGTTTATACCAAAAAGTTCTACTTTGGTTCCATCTGACCACATGACATTCTCCCAATCCTCTGCTGTATCATCCATGTGCTCTCTGGCAAACTTCAGACGGGCCTGGACATGCACTGGCTTCAGCAGCGGGACACGTCTGGCACTGCGGGATTTGATTCCCTGCCGTTGTAGTGTGTTACTGATGGTGACCTTTGTTACTTTGGTCCCAGCTCTCTGCAGGTCATTCACCAGGTCCCCCCGTGTGGTTCTGGGATCTTTGCTCACCGTTCTCATGATCATTTTGACCCCACGGGATGAGATCTTGCGTGGAGCCCCAGATCGAGGGAGATTATCAGTGGTCTTGTATGTCTTCCATTTTCTGATGATTGCTCCCACAGTTGATTTTTTCACACCAAGCTGCTTGCCTATTGTAGATTCACTCTTCCCAGTCTGGTGCAGGTCTACAATACTTTTCCTGGTGTCCTTCGAAAGCTCTTTGGTCTTGGCCATGGCGGAGTTTGGAGTCTGACTGTTTGAGGCTGTGGACAGGTGTCTTTTATACAGATGATGAGTTCAAACAGGTGCCATTCATACAGGTAACGAGTGGGGGACAGAAAAGCTTCTTACAGAAGACGTTACAGGTCTGTGAGAGCCAGAGATTTTCCTTGTTTGAGGTGACCAAATACTTATTTTCCACCCTGATTTACGAATAAATTCTTTACAAATCCTACCATGTGAATTCATGGATTTTTTTTTTCACATTCTGTCTCTCACAGTTGAAGTGTACCTCTGGTGCAAATTACTGACCTCTGTCATCATTTTAAGTGGGGGAACTTGCACAATCGGTGGCTGACTAAATACTTTTTTGCCCCACTGTAGATACACTTAAAGTATGTCCCTTTAAATTGCCTGAAACACTTTTTAAGCTAATGTTCTAAATATCAGGAAATATTTAAATATTAACAACCAGCTGGCTAATTAACTTCAATTTTAAAAAAAAAACAACTCATTTATACCAACGTTCTTGCAACAAACTACAAAGTACTCCTGACTTCAATGGACCTTGGAGAACCTTTACACCAAAGCATGTCTGTAATACCTCACTGCTTTCTTCTTTTTTTTCTGTTCATCAAACTTCCTTCATTTCTGCATCACTGACTCGATCAGCATTTTGTTTGTTTCCACTGTCCAAAATGTTGAACAGGAAGCTAGATTGATTAATGGCATTTCATTTTTCCCAGCATGCAGTGTGAGAAACCCTAGAGTTTTCTGATATATGTCCTCTAATTAGAGCAAGCCAGCTAATGAGCCTCATTTGGGCTCAGAAAACTAATAAAGGAAATCTAACGCGGAGGTGATGCCCCGTGGCAATTAGATAAGTTACCAGACAAGCAGTATTTTTGCTTTCAAGAGTGCTTCTTGGGGCGCTTCAATGCCAAAAAAAAAACCATTGTTAAGTGTCTTCATTACCTTGAGATGAATTTGTCCGTTATAGGCATCAATTGATCAAGATTGATCGGGCTAAGGAAACTGATGAAACTCCAGTCGGCGTGCCTGGCTGTAAGAACAGCCTTGTTAAAAAGTAAAATGATGACCGTAATAACTTGCTTCACTTACAGGACAGTTAATTTGCTGAATTTACACCAAATTACATGAACAGCTGTTGTCACGTAAACTACATTACACACCAAGAGAAAAATCCATTCTACTTCCGTTGACTGATGGGTTAAGAAATCACCTGTATACATTCATATGCCGTAGCCTCCAATAGGTAGGTATATGCATTCACCAGCCACCAGTTAATACAAGTATCTAATCAGCCAATCACATGGCAGCAACTGGGTGCATTTAGGAATGTAGGTCAATGTACGGTAGAAGTTCAAAACGAGCATCAGAATGGAGAAGAAAAATTTAAGTGACTTTGAACGCCACAATGAACGCTCTTTAAATATTTCAGAAACTACTCATCTCCTAGGATTTTCTCTCAAAACCACCTCTTGGGAGAAAATGAGCAGCAGTTCTCCAGGTAAAAAAATGCCTTTTTGATGTCAGAGTCCAGAGGAGAAGGAGCTGACTGCTTCAAGCTCATAGAAAGGCAACAATAACTTAAACATTACATCCAAGGTATGCAGAAGAGTAGTCGTAGTATCAGAAGACCACACTGTGTGCCACTTCTCTAAGCTAAGAACAGGAAACTAAGGCTACAATTTGAACAGGGTCAACAAAACTGCACAAGAAAACATTGGAAACGCATGTCTGGTCTGATGAGTCCCAATTTCTGTGGCAACATTTGGATGGGAGGGTCTGAATTTGGTGGAAACAATTCAGTTGTATTTATATAGCATCAAATCACAACCTCAAACACATCACCTCACAGCAATAACACAAAGGGATGGATCCATGCTGCCTTCTTGGTGCTGGTGGTGTAATGGTGTGGGTGATGTTTTCTTGGCACAATTTGGAACTTACAGTACCAACTGAGCATTATTTAAATACCAAAGCCCACCTGAGTATTGTTGCCGACTGTATCCACTGTATCCCCGTAAGCCCACAATGTTGCTTCTAGCAGAATAATGTGCCAAGTAAAAAAACTCAGATTATCTCAAACTGGTTTCTTAAAAACAACAAGGAGTTCACTATTTTGTCACTGGGTTTCAGTCTAATAGAGCAGGACATTCACATCATGAATGTGAAGCCCACAGATCTGCAGCAGCTGTGTGATGCTGTCTCATCAACATGGACCAGAATTTAGTTCGAATGTTTCCAGCACCTTGCTGAGTCTGTGCCATGAAGAATTAAGGGGGTTCAACCCAATACTAGCAAACTGTAACTAATAAAGTGTTGAATGAGTGTATTTTTAAAAAATGTTATCTTAATGTCTTACATTATGATTGACACCATGTGATTTAAGGCAGGGAAATATACTTTATCGAATTTAAGCCTCATAAGTGATGCACATTGATACACCTGCCCTGTCAAACTGTTCAAGTTGTGGTGTTCTTTGTGAAAGCTTCATAAGTGCTATTTGAGTGCAGTAAAGGGTCAAATCATGTGTAGTTAATATTAAAGTCAAACATAATATTTTTCCTTGATTATTTGGTCACATCCATATTTTAGTCAATGTGTGCCCTAACCAAACAGCAGTGGGAGATTCTATCATTGTTTTTCAGACAACAGAAAGGTAGGTATGTGTGCCTGCTGCATGAACTGGTGAATCTATTGAACAGAATATATGAATATGCAAAATCTGAAGGCAGGGGACTTGTTTTGTTTTTGTACTTGAAGCTTTCTGGTTTAGCTTTGTAGTCCAGGTTTAACAGGCCTATTACATGTGAGCAGGCTATGGCTGCTTGAAAGTAAGATTTCAGGTTAAGAGCAATAGAGGAATGCAGTGGCCTAAATGCGATCTTGAAGGTACCATAGTTTGAATTTGTTGAGCATGGTGTAAGACACTGACTTGTCACTTAAAGAAGATTTAAGTGGGAACACAGTAAAAAAACAAAACAATAATAACCAAATTTTTTGAATCACTGTGAAAAGCAGTTTATAGGTTTGGGATCAAATGCTGCTCTGTTACCACACTTCTTCATGAGTTGATCATTGAGAAAGGTTTCTAACTGCTTGTTTCATTCATGCCAATTTCAGTTGTCACTGGGCTTCAATTCAGAATTACAATTTTAAATCTTTCCTTCATGCATTTTAAGGACATGTTTGAATTCACTGAACATATTCTAGTATTATCTTTTTCAAATAAAACAGTTGCTTTATTTTATTAGATTAAAACAAAGCCACCCACGCTGGGCAACCAGGATTTAAAAAGAGAAGAAGAATTAGAAGAAGAAGAAAGTTTCTATGCTTGGTCCTAATTTGCTGCCAAGTACATTTCACACTGGTGGTGTTACAGATAATAGAACATAGATTAGAAAACTGATTAGTCTTCGGTATTTATTGCTGATGAAATTCAATTAAGAAAATTAGTTTCACTTTAATGGTTCACTTCATGTCTCCTTTATCATTGAACAGTCTGACCTAAATGTATCAAATTTCAAGTTTTGGGGCTTTAACTTGCTGCTTTTAAGTGGCAGCGTTTGTCTATTTTCCAAAAAGAAAAACAGATCAAATGAAACATGCCTCCTTGGCGTTTTATGCACCACAGTTGTTATACACGCTGTCACATCAGGTTGTTTTAAGTGTGTTACAAAACGACCAATTCTATCTTCTTCCTGTATAGCAAACGAGTTGTGCCAGTCGCAGACACTGAATAAAGCTGAAGGCCACAGGAAGTCTGTGGCAGGGCTGTTGTGGCTCTCCCACTATAAATCCTTGAAGGATTACCATCACAGTTCAGGCAGGTCTGATGTGTGTACACTGTGTGGCACCAGCAGAAAAAGTCCAGGACATCTTGAGTTTAGAGAAGGCTGATGCTAAAGCTTCCTGAACTGATTGCTGCAGGGCTCACTTTTGCTCAGCACCATGGTGGCGAGGGACAACATAATCCTCTCACTGTTGAATGACTCAGTACGTACTTCTAAATGCGTTTGCGTCATAAAAAATAATAGATCAAATGCACAGTCTTCCGTGGTGTTCGGTTTCTTTCGCTCTAGGGCACTATATGCCGGAGAAATGCTGACTTCTTCCAGCGCAGTTTTTTGTTTTGTTCATCTTCAGAGCAAACACAGCAGTTCCATCATTTTTCCACATCTGTTCCTCGCGTTTCAAAACAATATGAAAGCACAAGGGAGGTTGATCACTGGAGTGTGCCGTTATATTATAACAGATAAAGGATGGGAGAAGTCTTTTGCAATACAATGAGATATGACCATGAGAGTGCAGTCAGAGTCACATTAGGATTTAGACTTTGTGTTTGTCCAGAGGAATGAAAAAAGGTTTTTTGGCCCCTTTGGGGGCACATCTTGCCCCAAAGGCATAAGCTTTGTGAGATATGCTGGGACAAAATGATCAAAACCTCCGCAGCTTAAAGGGGAACTCCACAGATTTTACACATCAAAGTTTATTTACAACACACTGCATATATGCATGTTGTAGTATAAAGCCTCATGCGGTTCTAGAGAGAGCTACAGAAAACATGTCAAATCACATCAAGAGGCACTACAATTGCTTGAAGAGGTGTCATGTAAGTGCTAACTTGTAATATTGGGGTGTGGATTTAGAACGAAGCAAGCATGCCCGATGTCTGCTTGGGGCTAGGCTCACGCTACAATAGCCTGCTAGTAGCACAAGATACACAAATCTATACGTGTAAATTAACACAAATTGCTTTATGAATAATGTAAGTGGGGAATTTCTTGTTAGTTTTTTACATTTTACACTTAAGGCATAACTCGAATTGATCTTGAATTTGAAGCTTAAATTCCAAAAGAACCGAGGATACCCAATATCTTGCTTAGGGCTATGCTCAGGCTACATTAGCCTGCTATTAGCATGAGATACTCAAATTGCTTTGTGAATAATCCCTGAGAGGGGGGGCGTCTACATTTTACACTAAAGTCATAACTTGTAATAATCTTGGGGCGTGGCTTCAGTAAAAAGCAAACACACCCAACATCAGGCTGGGGCTAGGCTCAAGCTACAATAGCCTGCTATTAGCATAACACACAAATATATATCTGTAAATTTGGTGAATTAAGACAAAGTGCTTTGTGAATAATGTTGCTTTTTTATTACATTATCATACAGCAGAAATAAATAACACCATCATTCGTTTAATGATAGGTTTCTGTCTAGGTATAAAATTAAACTTTCTATCTGGATCTTTAGCAATGTAAAAGTGTTAAACCCCATGAGCGCATCCTTAAAGCACAGGTCACATGAATTTTCTGCTTCAGCAGTTTACATTTCAAAATCTGGCAACAGCTTTACAGCAAGCCTTTTAACTAACCAGCAGACTCTTGAATATGGCCCTCGTTTCTTGACAGATGTGGGACGATGATTCTTGCTGCCACTACCCGCCCCACTTTCTTCAATGACAGTTTGTTGAGCAGCTTGAACAGAGTCATTACAATAGTCCACAATGAGACAAAGGCGTAAATGACTGATTCACAAACACAATAGACAGTAAAATGGAAATATTACTAAGCTGTCAGTTTTTAAGTCAGTTTTTTGAGATTTTTCTTGTCATAATAATCCCTGCTGTACAATACCTCCTGACACCATGTTTGTTTATTTTAGCTTCATTACAATAAGACTGAATGCACAATACTGTGCAAAAGTATTGAGTCACCTTTTTTGTTCTTCATATACTACTACGAAAATGCAAAATGTGTCTAGTAATTTATTGCAATGTGCAAGCACACATGGAAATACAGAATATCAGGAAAAGACAGAGTTTGTAAAATTCAAACAAGCTTAAAAGTCAATATTTGGCCACCACTTGCACACTTTTGGTATGTTTTGGAAGCGCGATGTAAAAGAAATGCAAGCTTATTTAATTAGATAGAATAGTAAATGTGCCATTTAATTCAGCAAAAACGTGAAAAACATGTATACATTTATGTTAAAATAACAAACATTAAACAATAGTTTCTTTTTAATGTGTTTGTGCATTTATTTACCTTTCTGTGTAATTTTGTATTGGTGTCAGTTCATTCGATATTCTTTGTCTTTCGTGGTTTATTTTGAAAGCAATACTTGTTTGCTGTCATTGTGGATTTAGATTATGTTTTCCCCCTTATAGACTGTGGGCCACACTGGGATCATGTTTCATTTAGAGCATACTGTGCTGATGACAGCATATAAATGTAAATTAATCATTTGCTTTGAATCATAATGTAAATGAGTATAGGACTCTCAAGTCAAAGAGATTTATATTTTCAGTATATTAAAAGCTATTTGCCCTTAAAAATCAGTTAAATCTACATTTTCCAAAAAAATAACGATTGTGAAAAAACAGCAACACTGTAACTGACTATCAAGGCCAGTAGGCAAAGCTAACACCACACTCGCAGGGTCTTACTTTTTAGCATGTTGTTGCACCATTACACACAAAGTACACAAACATCATGTCATTATTTACTGGCGAAAATTAGCTTTACAAAATCTGTTGATAACAGCGCCAACAGTTATATTTACAGGCAAAGCAAAGGCATCTAATTATAAACAACCACTTAGTTTATATATAATAGACCAGTGTGCATTTAGACCTGTTGAATGGTAGCAGAGCAATAAAAACTGGGCCCTGCACTATTAATCAATTCTAACGTCGCTTTCCGTTATCTGGATTCTCTTACCCTAATGCTAACAATCAGGATAAGCTGGTTGAAGCTGGTTATCACCTCACTATGTGGTTTCACCATAGTAAAGTACACATACAGTACAGTTAGAAATCAACACAGCTGCTGCAGACAAAATACCGATGTGAGTATAAGTGAGAGTGAGAGGAAAAGTGCTGTGCAGTAGTTTAGTATTAAAAGAACTGCATGAATGTGTGAGCGATTGTTTTGCTGCAAAACTGGAGAAGGCCTGATATATAATAGGCTATTTGAAGGCAGGAGGGGAAAAAAGCCAGCAAAATATTGACTCAGCTGTCCAGGTGGCTTGCCTCACACAGCCTTGCAGATGATGAACCTGGATGTGGTAAAGTCCCAGGCTGGCATAGTTATATGTGGTATGTGGTCGCGAGGGCAGTTGAAAGTACTGCCAAATACTCAGACAGCGCTGCATAAGGCTGACGATAGGGAAATGAAACATTCAGTTCACAAGCAGCAGATCTGGTGGACAACTGCACACACACCCAAAACTCACAACATTTGTGGCATATGTCTAATAACTGCTTTTCAGAGTGGCCACTTGTGCGACAGTCATGCTGTTTAATCATCTTCCTTAAAAAATACTTTTTGTCCTCAAAATTTGAAAGAAATGGCATATTTCTTTCAAATTTTGTTTCATTGTTTCAATTGTTTCATCTTTTACTTCAACTTGGGAAAAATATGAGTGAAAACAAAAGGACCGTGCTTCTGCATTTCATTTCCATAAACCCAAACACTTGGAGACCTTAGCTTGCATGTCTGGAAGCAAATGGGGGAAAATCTGGAGTGTTGCATGCATGTAACAAGCTGTACAACAAATGTCCCCATTTCAGCTTCAACAAAAAAAAATAAAAACAAACAACAACAACAACAACAAACAAAAGCTCTGCGGAGTAGAGTAAACTCAAGTCATGTCGGGTAATTTGTTTTGCAGGCAATACCCCAGCACAGCATACCCCAAATACACGACAATGCCATTGTAAATCAGAATCGAGCAATCTGAATTGCCCATCCAAATCTATTTGTGATCATTTTAAGGAAAAAGAAACATTTGCTCTGATGAAAGCATGTGGAACAAAAAAGAAATGTCCAAAATGATGATTTGTGTCCCTGAAAAGACCCTCATTTCATACAGATGCAGAAGCTCATATAGGGTGGCATGAGTAATCTGACATCACAGCTTGACAGGTTGGTTCAGTTTGGGGTGTTGCTGTTGTTATTTTAAAAAAACACACCCAAAAAACAAACTGTTACTTTGTTTAATTAGTCTGTGAAGTAAGTAATTTGCTACACTAATCGTCTCACACACGGATACAAACCGCTGTCCTAAAAGGGACATTCAGGATGTATATGACTTATTTCTGACTCAATAAAAGAAGAGTTAAGACTTTCTTCAGTGTCATGTCTATTTTAAAACTAAAATACAACATGAAGTTAACACAAAGGAGAATCTGATGAATGAATAATTTGTAATTATTCATTCATCATCTTCCAGGAATGGTGATGCTGTTTTTCAGAGAACTGCTTGGTCAGTAGGTGGTGATTTCATAACTGTTGATGTCTGATATAGGACATAACCTTCGGAGCAGGCTAGTTCTGAAGCAATAGCTGGATAAGAAAAAAGATCCTTCTTTGTAGTAAAGGCCTCTGATCATACACCACACCAACAATAGAAATATGGCAACAGCTCGCCAGAGCAGAGACAAAAGGTTAAAGAAGAACAAGACAGTACAGAAGGCTAAAGGTATGTAAATCAGCTTTAATCTTGCTGTAGCTGTTTTGACCTTGTACATTTGTGTATAAATGCTTGAGAATTCATTTTATGATGAGTCATAAAAAACAAAGAGCACATTCATTATTTCAGTATAACAAATGGGTCAGGGTCAGGTCCCCAGGGCTAAGCATCCAGGATTACCTGGAGAAACAAAGCAGGAGTTCTACAGAATACAGGAAAATTACTATTTTTATTATTGAGTATTACAATACAACAGAGAAAGTAACAAAAACCCATTTGCTCACAACAGACCGATATATTGTCATGGTGTGCTGTGTGGCACTCAAAACAGCAGCTTTAATGCTGGAAAACTTCACATCCAAACACAAAGCAAAGCTGGGGCTAATGTGATATAATGAGACACCGGAAGCAAAACAAGATACACTGGCATAGGGCACGGACTATCAAAGTAAAACAGGAAACACGACACATACGCAAGGACAGACTCAGAGACAAGGGTTTCACACTGAGATATGACTGACTCTGGAACAGAGGGAACACCGAGACAAGGGTGGCCAGACATGAGACGTGGGACCAGGACAGGCACAGAGAAAACTTGGGGACAGAGACTAAACACAGGCTAAGAAAAATATAAAGGAAGGAAGAACTAAGATCACTAAACACAAATGAAAGATAACCAAAGCCAGGAATAACAATCATCAAAGAATATTAAATCAAGATCTGAAACACAAATACTGGGTCGCAGACTCAGTACTGTGACATATATGTAGATAAGTAAAGCTATAACTTTAAAAATGTCAGTTTCCTAATATATATTTTAGTTTATTTTCTAAATATGTGCAAGCAAGGTTTCTCTCAAGAACACTGAACTTTGGAAATGTGAAGCAAAAATTAGATTTGTTTTTAAAATACCAATATTTGATATCTAAGGTAAATCTATGGGTGTACTGTCACAGTTTATGTTTACCAGGACTATGACAAAACTTCCGGTTCATGTGGAATGACAATGCAATTAGTAGCTTGCCAAAAAAAAAAAACTGCCTATATTTACTTCTGGGAAACACTGCCTCTGTAGGACGCTCTTTTATACCCACACATATTACTGACCTGCTGCCAATTAACTTGCTTAGGGACAAAAAGTTCTTTTTAGCAGGCACGTGCAGAGGGGGGGGGCTAGAGGGGCTTGAGCACCCGCCCCTTTCCTGATGGGTGCCCAAAGTGCCCTTTTGTTGAGGCAACTTTTTTTTTTTAATTATTTATTTTTTTTATGTGTGTGTGCGTGCGGAGTCCTGTCTGTGCCCCTCAACAATAATATTTAACTATTAATCACAGTTTTGCTAAATAAAAGGATCTGGCTTGCATCAGTCACATTATCACATTTAACCAATGATCGCCCTTGACGGCAGAACGCGCTGGTTACGAGCCGGGAACGAGCTCACAAAGAGCACGCGCATTTTTAGCGGTCCGGAGCTGTAGGAGAAACACAAGTTAACTCAGAGACACAGACTGATGCGACAAAACCAGTAAGTAGGTGTACAGCTTACACTGTAGTGTATAGCACCCAGGAGTATTAGCTTATTACGTACACGTTGGTAAGCTGTCTTGTTGCAACTGATGAATTGAAACAAACGAGCGTGCTGTGTGTGCAACAGCGCGACAAACATTACCTGTCCTTTTATTAACTGCACAAGTAGTGCTGGTCACAGCTGCTGGCTACCTGTGTAAGGCTGTCATGGGTCTGTAGCTCTGTCACCGTTTTAGGGAACATATTTAGTTTTAAAGTATTTAGAAACATATTTAGTTTTAAAGAAAGTTTCCGGGCTTTTCCTGCCTTTCTGGAGGGATTATATTTCACTAAAAAACGATCTAATATGCATGTCCACATAATAATTATTATAATTATAATATATTAAAAAACACAAGCTGTATTTTAAAGAACATACATTAAGAAGCAGATTATATTAGATTTATATTTTAAATAAGACAAAATTTGGATTTTACAACAGTAAAATTTATTGTATCTCTACAGTTTAAAAATGTAATAAGCTTTGCCCCTGCATAGAGTGGATAGTGAAACAAATGGAATCATCATAAATACATTATTTCATATTTATTACTTCCCCCTCCTCATTGCTTTATTATTGTAGCTCTAGTAATAAATAATAATGTAAGGATTCTGGATCAGCACCATGATGCCCATAGTATATACAGTATTCTGAAGAAGGTCTAAAATGTCACTGTGTGTGCGTGCATGTGTGTGTTTTATTTAGATGGAGTTTTAAAAAAAATATTACTCATGATATAACATTGTCCAGACATGCCTGGTAAGGACATGAGGAGGAAACAGTAGGAGCTGTGTGAGGCTACTAAAGGCAGTGCTATAACATTTTTCTGTCATCATTTTATTATAGATTAAGTGCAAGAGTTGTTAGGTGTGGATAATTAGATTATAGTTTATTGCAATAGCAAGTTGTGCCTTGTTCTCACATAGCAAGTGGAGAGTGATATATGAAATGATGGGATGGAAGGAAGAAGAGAAGCAAAGAGTGATTCACAGGCAGAGCCTAAATTATTTCTCACAGTTTTTTGCTGCCTTATGGTTCCAAGCGCTGTCACCAATCTTTGCATTTTGTTATTATCTCATGACACTTGTTTAATCAGCTACCATCTCTCCTATGGACTTTTTAATGTCTACAGTCTCAGATCAACACAGCCCTGCCCTTCCCATATTAGATTCTTGATGAATGTGTGTTGTTGTTATTCAGCCTGGTTCAATGTGCCCCTTTTTAACTTTGAGCACCCGCCCCTTTAAACCTCTCTGCACGGCCCTGCTTTTTAGTACCACTGACTTTCCAACCTTTTGTTGCTGGAATCAAATGTAAAAACAGCTAATATTTTTCTTACAATTTTACACTTTTGCAGTTTAAACAGTATTTTTGTTTCCAATGTTATATTGTCAGTGTGTTTATCCACTTGCCAAATCATTGCAGACTGTTTTCATTCACATTTTAGAGACCATTCCAATTTTTTGGAATTGGGTTTGCTCAATCTCACTGCCTAGCCAGTCAATTCAAATCCTTACTTGCTTCCTCAGTGTCCAGGAGAAAAGGATTTGTATTGATTGGGTAAGCAGAGGTATCTAGCTGGAAACAATATATATCAGGTCAGGGTAATTGGGGATGGAAATATACTAATGAGTGAAGGGAGAAAGAAGAAAATGAGAGAGAAAGACAGAATTGGGAAATACAGGGGATTAGTAGGAGGGAAGTTAGTGCAGAGGGATGACTGGAAAGTTGGTTGATCCAGATGACATACAGGCAGAGGCGTGGCGATGTCTGGAAGCAGTGGACTTTTTGACCAGACTGTTTATCACAAACTTGGAGGGTGAGGGGAAGAGAAGTGTACTGGTGCTGGTGTTCAAGAACAAGGGTGATGTACAGAGCTGTAGTAACAAGAGAGGAATAAAGCTGATGAGCCACACCATGAAACTGTGTTAAAGGGTTGTTGAAGTTACGTTGAGAACAGAGGTGATGATCAGTGAGCATCGGTATGGCAGGGAAAGAAGAGCACTACAGATGCAATGTTGGATTTGAGAGTGCTGATGGAGAAGTGTAGAGAAGGTGAGGAGGAGTTGCACTTTGATGTTAATCTACAGAAAACAAATGAAGAGGGGAAGTGTGGTGCTGCATGAGGAAGTCAGGAGTGCCAGAGAAGTATGTGAGAGTGGTACAAAAATGTATGACAGCAAGAAAGCTGTGGGATGTCCCGTAGGAATGACAGATGTGTTCAAGTGAAGGTGGGATTACATAAGGAACCAGCTCTGAGCTACTTCGTTTTTGCATTGGTAATGGACAGGCTGACAGACGAGGTCAGGCAGGAGTCTCTGTGGGCTGTGCAGACACTTATCTGTAGTAAAAGTAGGGTGCAGGTGGATGAGAGCCAGGAGATGTGGAGGTATGTACTGGAGAGAAGAGGAAAGAAAGTCAGTAGAAGCAAGACAGAATCCATGTGTGTGAATGAGAGGGAGACAGGTGGAAAGGTGAACATGTGAAGATTAAAAATAACGAAGATTGATGAGTTTAAACACCTCGCGTCATTTTTCCAGAGCAAATAAGTGCACAAGAGAGTTGAAGAAGAGAGTGCAGGCAGAGAGGAGTGGGTGTTACAGGTTATTTTTGATGGAAGGATACTAGCTAGGGTGAAAGAGAAGATTCACAACCTGTAGCCAGACCTTTTAGGGTGTATGGTTTGTTGACAGTGGCACTAAAAAAAAAGACATTAGGCCAAGCTGGAGGTGGCAAAGCTGAAAATGTCACTGGGAGTGACCAGAATGGACAGAATTAGACATGAGTGCATCAAAGGGGCAGCTCAGGTTGAGCAATGTGGAGACAAAGTTGGAGAGGCAAGGTTGAGATGGTTTTGACATATACATGGTTGTGAATATGTATTTGGCTCTCACCAGGAAAAGAGGAAGACCACAAAAAGAACTGATGGATGTGGCGAAGGAGGGAATGCAGAGGGTTGGTGTGAAAAAGGGGGATGTTAGGGATAGGGTGAGATGGGGCACGCCAGTCTAGCACCTATGAAAGAATAATAACGATTTGATTGACTGCTCAAATGACACAATTAATTCAATCATGAGACATTTATGGCTCTAAGCTGGCTTAAGAACACATTAATGAATTAAACAAATAACAATGGCGTATTGTACAGCAGACAAAATTAATAATCACATGTAATGTATTCATGTATTCACTAATAGGGCATCTCATCATAATTTAGTTAAGATAGCATTACGGTGATTAAACCTTATTACCATAAAAAGTAATCACTAAAGGTCTGATGGATTCCTTTGTAATTAATTGTCCGTGATGTAGCCACTACTCGTGGTGACAGTTGCAGTGTAAACAGAGCAGGAGCTCACAGATAAGGTGTTGGAAGACACAAAACACACACGGGACAAACTGAAGGTTGAACACCAGCAGTGAGCTGCACTGACTTTTTGGAAATCCACAGAAATAAAACAGATTACTATTTTAAATCTCGGGAAGCAACCTACACACAGAAAAATCAAGCCTCATAGTGTGTTTTTCTTTCACTGTTGCCAGGCGACCGCAGAATTACTGACGATCTGCTGTCAGTCACATGGCCAGCTGTTATTTATTGTGTTGGGTTGGTGTGATTTGGCTAAGCGAGTATTATATAAAACAGGAGAACGGTTACAAAACAGCTCTCTTTTACGTCCAAGCTGCTGTAGATCCCCCTCAAGGCCCGTTTCAGCATTAATACAACTGGTGCACAGAGAAAAGGAATGACAAAACAAAAACAATGAGTTGAATTTGTTTCAACTCAGGGCACTCAAGGCTCTCTTCCAAATAATGCAAGCTGCCTAAAGCAAAGAACGGCAAGATGCAGCACAGCCAAGAGCAAGCATAGTGTTTACAAGGCCCAAGGCCAAAACACGAGCCACTAGGTGAAGTGAACGGCCTCTATCACCACCACTTCCTGCTACTTCACACCTTCTTTGATTGCAGGTTTACACCTGTGAGTTCAACAATATATCACCATCTCTCAGAAAGTGCATATTCTCCACTAAACATACTGCACCCCTGCACTATCACAAACCACAGCATTTACTGACCAATTCCAATAGCAATGGACAGCAAAAATGATAAGGCAAAATCTCATGTGGGGTGTGCCATCTAAGCTTCATTCAAGACAGTTTTGCCATGTCTGCAAACCCTTTTGCAAACCTCAGGTCCTTCCTTTTTCAATGTCTTCTTTCAGTGATGCCTGCTTTGTGCTGGGTGCCTTGGTGGTGTCTTTACTCTAAGCCTTCCACTTATATATTTATTAGGGGTGCAACGATACTCGTATCGATATTGAACCGTTCAATACAGTGCTTTCGGTTCGGTACGCATATGTATCGAACAATACAAATTTTTTAATTTATTTTATCAACTTTTCTTCTGACGATGCTGTCTGTGTTGAGCGCTCAGTGGATCTGCATTCGACTACTCCACCTAGGCTGCACTGTCGAGCGCAGCACAAACTAGCAAGACAGAGAAGCTAAGCTCCATTGCAGCATGGCAAATTGAACCTCCCCCACCGTCATTCAGATCTGGCCTTTGGAACTATTTTGGTCTTCCTGTGAAGTATGACCCTGAAGGTAAGCGCGTCATGGACAAAAGTAAAACAGTATGTCGGCAGTGCAGTTAGCTCGTTAAGGTGTTGGCCGTCCAGCCCCACGCACGGGGCGATCCGCGGTAGCTCGTTAACGGAGATTTGCCGTGTTGTGGTGTTAACGTCATTTCAGATTAACGCTGACAGCACTAGTGGGAACACAATGAATATGACTGCACATTTACGCCGACATCCTAGTGCAAAGACAAGTGGAAGCAGACAAAAACAACAAGCATGCATGCTACAAACTTTACCCGAGTCATTTAGACAGCCGTTAGCACATGATTCTCCTTATGGGGACCTGATATGTTTAATATGCTGCTGAGAGTATACCCCAGAAGAAGCGGATAGTATAGCTTTTATTTTGGAAAGAGCCATTTCTCTGTAATAAACTCTCTTTTCCAAAGATGAGTGATTTCTCGATCAGATAGATTTTTTTATTTTTTTATTTTGTTGTTTGCCAGCAACATGTGTTGCGTGTGTGTGTGTGTAGATGGAAGGATGTGGAGTACCAAGAACAGAGCTATGCCTACTATAGCACTGCAGATGGACTCACAAATCTCTTCTGCCTTAAATAATGCTGAGCTAACTGCGATGGGAACATTTTAGCGACCGGTTGGACATATATGCTTCTAATAAGTAGGTGGAGAGGAAGATGAAGCTAAGAGAAGAGTGTATGTAATGCAAGTACATCCATCATTTGGCCATGGACAGAACAAACAAATGCAAATGTTTTCTTTCTGCTGTCAGCTCTGTAGTGTAATACTATGTGAGTTTTGCATTTACAGCTTGTTCTACTGCCCCTAACTTGACTCAAATGACAAAGCAGCTTTAAAAACCCATTCTCTTAGAAGCCGTTGTTCTACTCTTTAGAGCTTTTTGTTTTTTCCTGATATAATTCTTTAACATAGTCAACTTGTTGATTACAACCTGGGGGAGCACAAAATTATGTTTTGGGTTTATTCTTTGTTTTTTCTTCCTTCTTTTATGAACACGTATTCCTGTGTTAGCCTCAGGCAGTTGTCCTCAAGTTTGCTTGTGTGTCACTCACATCTCTGTTGCTAAATGCGTTTCTTCGTAATCAGCTAATGCTGAAGAACTGCAGGCAAAACGCGAAGTAAAGTCTGCGAATTAGGGCGCCAGACCATTGACGTCCAAGGAGGCATTGAAATGTTACCCCACAATTGTCTGTATGTGACGCGGTTCAAGGAGATTTTGACCTCCTTTCCACAATTTAGCCAATCTGCAGCACGCTGCTTGTGTTCGCGGTGTCAAAATGCACGAAGAGGTAGCTCGTGATGTTCTGTAAGCCAAAGCGAGCGTTATCTAGGGGGTAAAGTGATTTATTCCATCGTGTCAAAGTGAGCTCAAAATCATGATGAAGACTGAAGAGACAAGGGAGCTGAAATGATATTACTACCCCGTAGGAGCTGTTTGCACACTCAAACTATCCTCCGTTTTACTCTGTTTTAAGCCCAGGTTGTCAGCAGAAAAGTGCTGAAATATATCTGCTTTAAATATTGGCGAATGAATAATTAAAAACCTGAGCTTCACACGTCAAGAGGGGGTGATGTGTACATCGCTTTGAACATACTGCAAAGAAAATGAATAAATACATAAATTGTGCCTTTGTGTGTGTGTGTGTGTGTGTGTGTGTGTGTGTGTGTGTGTGTGTGTGTGTGTGTGTGTTTGTTTGCGTAGCACGCAGGCAAGGAAGCCACAGAATTGGAATTACACAGGGGGATGAAAGCCAGAGGTAATTTTAACATAAAGCATGAACTGTCAGAAAAGCTTTTTAAATCTTCAATAGGACGGCCTGTTTAGGCAGAGCATTTGCAAAAAAAAAAAAAAAAGATAGATCCAGCCTACCTAACAGAGAGAGCAGCACAAACAAAGTCTTCCACTTCGCTGGGTTTCTTTGATGACTTCACAGATTGCTTTAGATAGGGTGCTAAAGGTAGCGCTCATGATGATGCACCGATACAGCGGCGTGAAAGTGTTAGCGGTTCATGGCAATGTGAGCTGTTAAATACAGTTTCATTTTATGGCTTTTAGGGCTTTTCACCATTGAGCTGTAACGGATTGTGTTCAGTGTCAGTAGTGTAAAGGATTTGCACCTCAGACTTTTAATGCAGCCTTATTCAGCAGTGAGTTTGACCTGAGTTTAATAACACATTTGCTCACACATGCAAACATCGACAAAGATCAAGGTGCGGAGTCGCTCTCGTTCATACTTGCAGCCAAGAAGCTGCCTTTTATGCCGTGTGTGTGTGTGTGTGTGTGTGTGTGTGTGTGTGTGTGTGTGTGTGTGTGTGTGTGTGTGTGTGTGTGTGTGTGTGTGTGTGTGTGTGTGTGTGTAAATGCACAGCGATGTCTGTCTCGCATCACTGCTATTTGTTGTAGTCATTTAGTTCTACAGCCGGTAGCTCCGTGCTTGCTTCTCCGTCATGGCAACTTGCTCTCTCTAATTGGTCAACTTGGTTGTAGGAAGCTGTCTTTTCATCCTGTCTGCAGGTCAGAGTTTCCTATACAATCGCAAACTCAAAGTGAAGCTTTTATTCCACCTTCACAAAGGGAACAAACTGCATCGTGATTATTTCCCTTTTTTAATTTCCGATCGCACGTAAATCAAACGAGATAAAGGAGAAGCATGAGCCACATGTGGAGCTGTGTTATTTAAAGAATCACACCTCAGAAATGTCTTCACTTCCAAAAATTGATTCCAGAATGGGCACTAAACACTTTTTAACACTGTAGCGCACGTATTTAACATCTCCCAGTGGATTTGTTTCATTTAACCTAGTCTTTGACCCACTTTCAAAGAGCTTAGTGCTGACAACAAAAGAAGGGCAACATGACACTTCATATAAAGTTACTCCACCCAACTAAGAAGCCACTACTTCTAATTCTTTTTAATTCCTCCTTGTTTGAGCAGCCGTTTGGTGTGTGTGTGCAACAAAGTCAAGGCCAGGGGACTGTCTTTAACAATGTAACAGGCCTGTCACTCACTCTGTGAACCTGTGTGGTTCCCCTTCACCCAAGGGCCCACCTCCTTCCATTAGGCTGAATAAATGAGGTGCCAATCAGACAGTTCAGGTTTTGACTCCACACAGAGCACAATAAGTGCCTCTGTCTGCCAGCTGGTTATGGTGAAATGTTGTTGGAAGCAGCCAAGGGGATTCACTTCACACTTAATGCATTGTTGAGACAACAAAGAGGCACTCACAGTTGTTGCGATCAGGGAGTTGGGTGTCTCTGGTTATTTTCAGGGTGAAAGGGCCACAAAACTGAGAGAGACACGCAAAAAGTTACGAGGATTGGGAGGAAGAATGTTCGAAAAAGCCTTGCAATAAGCACAGATCCCTCTGGAAGCATGCAATGCCCATAAGTGCACACTTAAAAAAGCTTCAGATTTGTCCCCCTCGAATGGCTTTTCAGAGCAGTCAGAGGTACTGGAAGTAATCAAGCCTGCTATAAAACACACACCAATAACAGCATACTGTTTCATGACCTTTGATTAGTGGCAGCTGATGATGATCTTAACACAAGCCAGACACCTATGATGAAATGTCCTAGAAAGCGAATGTGATCAAATGGCAGCTTTTTCCCCCATGTATCATGTGATCATCATAAACACAAAATCACCAAGATTCACAACAAAGCAAGTTGTTTGTTGCTGCCTTACACTACCATCTACTCTCCGGTACCGTGCAATCTCTGAGAAGGAATTGCTTGATACTCACCTGCCTCCAACTCCAGCTACCTGTGGAATCCTAACATGCCACCTCCCATTTAACTGCTGTGCTTGCTATGACAGAAACAAGACATTTTAGCTTCCTCCCCTCTTCCTTCCGTTTCTTCTGATTGGCTGCCCCTTTCAAACAGAAGATTTGAGAGAAGGTGGGTGGGGCTTCTCCGCTTAAATCACTATTTTAATTATTGCAATCATTGCATTATTGGATGCACGAATTTACCCATGAAACTAACAGGCTTAGAGCATTTCTGTTTTATTCTTTATAGCTAATTTTCTCCTTCATAACAACCGTAAATGCTTGACTTTTTTCACCTGGATTCTGCTCAGGCTTAATTTTAAGGGCGTGGTCATTTCAGTTGACTGGTGTGCCAAAACTAAAACCTCGGCCTAATTCAAGACCCTAAGCTAGACATTTAAGCTGTGGTTTTAAGCTGTTTTAATGAAACTATCTAACAAATAACACAGTTTGCTGTAAGGTCCAGCCAGTCTGAAAATTTAGCATTCCAGTTTTGGTTAAATTGCAGCGTTTTAATAATGTATCACACAGCTCCAAGAACAAAGTATCAGAGTATATTGACCAAGAAAGTTAAGATAGCTGGATGCAGTCCATTAACTTTTTGGCTTAAATTTACAAGGTTTAAAACCAGTGGTTGATATCATGATGTCAGTCATGACTTAAAGCAGTCTGAAACCTGAGATTTGGTCTCACAGAGATAATTTTGTACATATGCTGGCCATTTAAATATAGCAAGGTTTTGGTGTAAACAAATTTCCGGAAAGAATGTACTATGAAAAGGAAGAAAAATGACTACCAACATTTTTTCATTATTATTTATTTATTCATATTTATTTCAAGGTCTGTGGGTCCATCTGTGGGTGCAGCAGTTGCCCCATTCAGAATAGTTTTCTATGAATTTATTGTCTCCTATGGGAGACAATAAATTCATCTTATCTAATCACATGACACTGTTCCAGATCGGACTCACATCTGTCTGTCACATGGAGACAGCAATATCTCACGCAAGCTTCTCTTATCTCTACACTTTCCTCAGGTAATATGAAATATGAAGTCTCTATGCAGAGCAAATAAAAATGTGCTTTTGCATCCATATTATGTCCTTGTTCTGTTATTTGAAAGTAAAGAAGAAGAAAGACACCAAAGATATCAAGTGCGAGCCAAGTAATAAATGAAATAGAAATGACAAGACAACCTCGGCGTGCAACACAGAACTTTACAGCAAGGTGACAGAGAGAAATCATTTGAGGTACAGGGATGTGCCATTGGCTGCCCTCTGGTCTGCTTGAGTCTTAATTCATGAAAAGCCTCACAGAGTTCCTTCCCTTCCACAAGTGGCTGAGGTTGGCCGCAGAGCATGCGGGAGCAGCAGTGATTAATGTGGTTATAAAACCAGTCGGCTGACTTTTAAGTGTTACATTAGATCATCCACTGAGGGAGCTCCACCATGTGCACTGGAGCGACACAAATCTGGGAGCTATGAGAAGTGCATCAAAAACAAGGCTCTTGTCAAACTTTGATGTACCCCCGCTTAGCAAAATGAAGCGCCTCTGTCGTCTGACCCAGCTCCGAAAATCCTTACTGCTTCCAAAGTGTTGTGTTATTGAGATATATTTGCTGTCCGTCATACGCTGAAACTGTACGCCTGCTCATTTTACATCAGAGGTTCAGCTAGTCTTTTCATTTTAAAGAAGCAATAAGTAAGGCTTATATTCCCATGACCCAAAGTGGCAGTGATGTATTTGTGATGACTGAGTCTCATAGCTTGGCAATCACTAGGAAAGAGACATCACTTTAAAACCTACTTCTTGCCAGATAGTAGAGTAAGAATCAATGTAGCAGCAACTTCACAATCTTTAATGCATGGCAGCTAATTAGCAAACAAAACCCCAAACAAAGCAAATTCAGTGGACTGAAATGAAACACTTGACTTCTCTATGCAGGAGTGAAAGTGGTTTCAAGTGATTACATAGGCAACAGTCACATGGGCCTAGAGACTGCACCTGGCAACTACAACCATCTGGCAACCACAAAAACTGTATACTCCCTGATTGGCTGAGAGTGGTTGCTGACAGTCACTGTGAAACCAGTTGCTAAAGCCCCATTCACACAAGCCTACAGACTCAGTCAGTGCCCCCCTGATAATCACCACTCTCCAGGGAAAAGTTTGTTCTGCAACTGGTTGGTGAATGGTTGCTGGAGGCTGCTAGCATGCAACTGGTTGCAAAGAAGTATACAGTGCTGCACTGAAAGCTTCCTTGCTATTGCTTTAGGTGGTTGCCACAGTCACAGGTAGTTTGCATGGAAGATGCTGGCTTGTCAGTAAAGTGAATTAACTACAGCTTGTTTGCAGATGGTGGCACCACCCGTCAGCAGGCATTTTCTGACAACCTAAGCAATCACGGGAGTTTTCTAGTGCCACCTAGTGTCAGTCAGAAAACTCAAGCAACCATTCGCTAATCCATCAGGGAATATGCATTTTTCTCTAGCAACTGGATGTCGCCAGAGGCTTACCAGTCTTAAAGGCTGTGTGACTGAAGCCTTGGTTGAATTCAGCTCATTTGAACTGACTGTCTTTAGGCTTGTGGGGGTGAAGAACAAATGAGGCAGGGAAGTAAATTCAACAGCTGCGATATGATAGAAAGCATTAAAAACCCATAGAGTCTGTCCACTATTCCCAGTACAATAACCCGCAGTAAATTACCTCCTGAAGCCATTTGTGTACATGCACATATTGCTAAAACCAGGCATATTCCATAAGAGCAAAGGTCTAAACTGACATCTAAAAAGTGTAGGCAGTTTCATATTGGGGCCCAACCTGAGGCAAGGTTGCACACATGGGAGCAGAGTGGTGCAATGCTTAGCACTGATGCCTTCCAGCAAGAAGGCTACTGCTTAAGTCCCGCTGGATGGCTGGGGCCTTTCTATGCACCTGTGCGGGTCTTTTCCGTGTACTCTGTCTTCCTCCCACTGTGGTGGAGATTTTAAATTGGTGCAGATATGAGACAAAGTGCAAGGAATTTAAAAAATATTGGGTGGATGTGGTTTGCACTGATAAAACCCTTGAGTGGTCAGTAAGATCTATATGTCTGTCCACTCTATACTTGTGTAAGACTCAGGAGATAGTTATCCGAGGCAGGTTCAGATTGCTTTTACTCTACAAGTCACGAACACATGAAGCCTCTCAAAGGCTGGATTTGTCACACACATGCATATTTAAGTTAAATAAAGGGTATATCCTGTTGATTTAATTGTGGTATAAATTGTTTGTTATTCACACAAATGTTTAAAAAATGATCATTTCTGCTTCGCTGTAACAACAGTTGGCAAACAATGAAGCCGAAACAACAGGGAACTGTTGCATCTGGTCATGCAATTAGGAGCAGGTGCACAGATTCCAATTAGGAGAAATGACACGAGAGTAAGCAAAAAAAAAAATCAGACGTGGCAGAAAAATAATTTTCAGGCACTTATTGCACTGGGCTCTACTTAGCACACTGTGCAAAAACGTGCTTTATAAGGCAATCACATTGCACAAGGTTATAGTCAGATCTACTTCAGGGTTCCTATCAGCCTTTGGGTTTTTCTCAGTACCAAAATTCAGGAAGCCTCATGACCACATCAGTTTATAATGACATGTTTGTGCCTTGAGAGAAGTATGGAAACACCATGCAATGACAGACCCAACACACTGTCACAACTATGGGTTTTTATCAGCACTTTCACAGGTAAGGTCTCTGTTCGCAGCCAGTTCCAGCACACACCTCGCGCTCCAGTCTCCAGCTTCACTATAAGGAAAGAGACATCTCATTAACCAGATCGTCACCACCTGTGGCCTCACCTGCCTCCCCCGCATCGCCCTCTTGAGCTCACTGCACCACCCCTCCCCTGCAGCTGAGCCAGGGACCACACCTCCACCACACACCTTAAAGTAAGTCTTGGGCTGCAGAAGAGCTGATGAGGATATCTTTCTTGATGCAGATGGGCACATTAAGAACGCTGGAAACATGATACTACTCCCCTGGGAGCTGGGTTTGAAATGCAGATAAAAATGTCGCACATGTTGTATCTGCAAGTGTAACAGGAACAGTCTTGTATAGTCACTTTGCATATTTGGTTATGTGCAGCCTGGACAAGCATAATTAAATCTGAGACAATTATTACCAGGGCTATCATTAGAATTAGGGATAGTGACCCACGGTACTGGGTCATACTGCACTGTAACAATAATAAAACTCAGCTGCTCTGGAAAAGTATGTTTTAATTCCTTAAAAAAAAAACAACTATGAAAATATTTTCAAAGGCCTGGGGGTTGTGTTTTTTCAATGTCTATTTAGTCCTTACACACTGTGACTCTTTTGTCTTGGCTCCATTCTGGTCAAAGAAAACAAGACTATGAGTTTAAAGTTCTAACTTTCAGCTTTGATTTAAGGGTTTTTGCATCCACGTCTAATGAACTGTGTCGAAGCTGCAGACCTTTTCTTCTGTACGAGCCCTAAACCTCTCCCGGATATGAGTTTGCTTAAAGCTGAAGGTCACTACTTTAACCTCATATTCACTGATTCATTTCAAATCCAGTGTGCTTGTGCCAAAACAATGAGAAACACACTGCATCACTGTCCTAAAGTTTTCTGCTTGTGTTGTAGATTTGGAAGTAGTTTGTGAGTTGCGCTTCATGTTACTTTGGGTTCAGTGGGGTTACTGATTAGCCTGAGATTCAATTAATGAAAATGTTCATGCTAATCCCCCCCTCATTGCTTTTGTCTGCCAATTGAGCGTGCTGCTGATTATAAATCTGGCAAAACTATAGCAATGCTGATGATTTTGCTAGCATCAAGTTATAATGACATGGTTCCTAAACTTCACCACCTTCCTTTCTTCCTTCTTGTCCCCGAGGCGTTAAGTATACAAATTCCATTATTTGCTCAAAAACAAAAGATCAGGAAAAATAAATAAATAAAGGAGCAATCTTTTAACTTGCTGTGAGGCATATGTCATGGCATGTCCTGTAAGGAAACGATTCACTTTGAAAATAAAGCTTAGATTTTGGTTTGCTGTCTCTTGTTCGCTCAGGTTGTATATTCTTGTAAATAGATTGTACCGTGCTGGTTTATTCCCTGTGTAGAAGAGCAGTGACTCACTCGTATACCAATGCACTTTAGGTTCTTTGCTTGTTATCCAATACCAAATAATCTCTTTGAACAAAGTCTCTTATTGCTGTACATATTGGATTCAAGTAGGCCAGTATACTGACAGTGACATATGAGGCCTGGTCGCCTTCCCCAACCCTTCCTTTTTATAAGCTAGAGCCGCAGCAGGAGTAGATGCGAGACGAGCCACATTACTGAGTCTATAATGTGGCTTCCATTCCTTTTCCTCTGTGCCTCTGCTCTCCGTTGTTGGCAAGCACACTGGGAATGTTGGAGGATCTGCCTTCAAAGGATTCTGCATAGTGTGTACCTGCATCCCGGTGCATCAAAGTCAGCCCATCAATTATAATTGGAGTAACATATATTAATAAGCATTAACCAGTGCACACTACGGCAACGCCCAGATGATTACCGGTGGATTTTTCTGCAGCAACACGAGATGTCATGTTAAAGAAATCTGCACACAGAACATGAGTCTTGTCAGATTGTTTGAGATAGGCTTTGATTTTGCTTTTATCCTTGTCGGTCGCTTGTTAAGAATGAGGCGAGGCTGTTATCATGCAATGGAAATGGAAATCAGGTCTTATGCCACTCTGCAATTGCATGGGAGGATGTTTGAGTGGGACATAAAAAGAATAGGCCTTATCAATTCACAGTAAGTGGGTTTCAAGGACAAATCCAGTAATACTTTGGCGGCATATTAAGAATAGTATGACGGAATTAATGCAGCCAGATTATTTGGGTGTTACATGACAAGGACTTTAATCCCAATCCCAAGTTATTTTTATTTGTTTGGGGTTTTTTTACTTTGACTTATGCAGGATCTATAAAAATAGTTCCACATTTTGTGAAATATGTACCATGTTTGTTTCAGTCTTGAGGTTCAACAGCAATATAGAGAGAAACCTTGAGGGACTAGTCTCGTGTCTTTTTCTACAAGGAGAGCAGCACCCCTGTGCAGCATCTCCAGGCCTCTGCACCTCTTACTGGACTGGCAACAAGGACAGACACAGAACATCGTTCCTACCAAATACCACACTACCTGTATTTGTTTTGTTTAAAGTTGACATCCTTATTGTATTATAATCCACTTTTCACATAACACTCTATAATCATATTTGTTGAGCTCCTTTATTTTCCTTCCAACTGTTTTCTTCCACTTGCACAATTTCTATCTTTCTCGTGCTCTTTTTTTCAGTCTCTTCTTCATTTGTCTGGATGTGTGTTGTGTGCGATGCTGATCTTGCTCAGGTGTGTGCGTGGTTCAGGGAGGACTCATGCAGGTGCACTTACCTGCTTTTCTTCTCGCTCCTCACTAAAATCCCATTGGTGTGCCTGTCTGGAACTTGACTGACCCACTCCCGCTCTGTCCCAGTCAGAGACATATGTGTCCTGGATGCTGTGGGAAACTGGATGCCTGTCCCTACAAGAAAAAATGGAAGTACTTACCTGAACCCTAATTTAAAGAGCACTTCCCTTAGTGAACTCTTGGTCTTTGAACTTTGGCACTACTTATTGTTAAACATTCTTGAAAGGTTCATTAAAACCTTTTTAGCTGTGTCCTGCCATGGAGTCCCTTAGGTCAAACCTTAACATTATTCCATGTTTTTATTGAGTTGGTTTGGTTTAACATTGTAACATCTGACAGCTTTGTTCCGGCTGTGATTAATAATCTTTGTTCTTTATCATCATTGGTTCAATCAAAGAAGCAGGTCAAGAGCCTGTGCTATCCTGCTTTTTTCATCAACAAAATATTGCCCATCTATGTCAAATGGTGTACAACTCAGATTTAGAAACTACATTATTAGCTGTGAGCAATATTAAAACTTTGAAAGAGTAGCTCAAGACTTATTCGCATGTCTTGATTTCCACTAGTGGATATTATTGTTGTGTAAAAGGAACAGAAATTTCCCAACTTTAGGCACACACAAAGTATCTTATAGAATAGAATAGAATAGAATTCATTGCACATGTCACAGGTACAAGGCAGCGAAATGCAGTTTGCATCCATCCAGAAGTGCTTTAGCCATGATATAGATATATTACAAATATATATTAGCAATAATATAGATATGTAAGTATATTACAGAAATGGGTCTATCATGGTATGTTATAATGTACACGATATGTTATGAATATGCTATAACTATAAGTATGTACAGGCTATAGTGAGTACAAGCTATGTACCGGCTATGAACAGGATATAAATATGAAAAACTATACAGAATATGAAATAAAAAAACTATACAGAAATATGAGATATACAGCTATACAGAAATGTGAACTATGCAGGTTATAAACAGTTGTAGAGTTAAAATTATCGTATTGTACAGAATGATTATTTACACAGAATTATACAGTAGTGCAGTTAAGATAAGTGAGATATTTGGATAATTTCTACAGAGGCTATATAAAGTGCTAGTGGTTGTGAGTGGTGGTTCAGTCCATGTTATTATTGTGTGTATGAGGGTACAGTTGTCCATTGTGTGTGTGTGTAGGTGGTTGTATCTCCAGTCCATGTGTCTAATGTGAGTCAGATGTCAGGAGGCAGAGTTCAGGAGTCTGACAGCTGTGGGGAAGAAGCTGTTCCGGTACCTGGTGGTCTTAGTCCGGAGGCTCCTGTAGCGCCACAGGGGCAGGAGGGTGAAGAGTCCATGTGATGGGTGACTGGGGTCTTTGATGATTTTCCCAGCCCTTTTCAGACACCGCTTCCTGTAGATGTCCTTTATGACAGGAGGTGGTGCTCCGGCGATGCGTTGAGCAGTTTTCACAACCCTCTGCAACGCCTTCCGGTCCGAGGCAGAGCAGTTCCCGTACCAGACTGTTATACACTTGGTCAGGATGCTCTCGATGGTGCAGCGATACAAGTTCACCAGGATGTCTGAGGACAGGTGGTTCTTCCTCAGAGTCCTTAAGAAGAAGAAGCCAATCACTGATAGCTTTGTTTCCCCAGGTTTTCTGCTCCAGGCTTTACACTCACACATAAAAAGTAGGAGTTTGACACGTCATTTAACTCTTCTTCCGCACAAAATAGACTAATCAAACGCCTCCAACTTCATACAAGAGGAACAGGTCACTGAGAGTTACGAAGGATTTAAAAATATGCAGAAATATGCAAAATGCAGCACGTGCTGCTGACATGAAACAACATAACTGATTTAAGTTCATATGTTTACTTTACTGCTCAGTGCACCACTGAACACTTAAACATTAAACCTGATTTAAACATGAACACAGGAAGTGCACTTAGATCTGACACATTCACACAATGAAGTAAAGCTAGAAAAAAAATTTTGATGTAAAATGTTAATAGTCACTGATAAACACTTTTTTTAAAATTTTGATGAAACTCCAGCAGTATTAAACAGACTTAGCAGCAGTATCTGGACCATGTTTTTGCATGTTCTTCATCACCATGCAAATCCTGCTGTGACGGTGCAACTTGTGCAGTTTGTGATACTATAACTGCACGTTAGCTGTTAGCTATTCCCATACGGCTTAACAGGTTTGCAAATAAAGTGTAATCCCTCAGATGAGAATCTGTGTTGTACACAGAGAGTATCTGTAGGAAGAGAATTAGTGCCAGTGTAAGGCTTTGTGGAGACACTTTTAAACTGAAACTCTTAACATGTGGCAGGCTGTGAGGCAACAATGCTAACCACAGCACCATTGTGTTGCTTTATATTTTCAAATCAGCTCAACTATATATGTATAACTGAATTCGATTTTAAGTAGTAATCACTTGCCTTGGTGCAGTATATTAAGTTCAACTCACTATAATATCGCATCTAACACACCAGTTTAAGTTTACTAGCTTAATCATAGCTTGTTTAAGCTAGTAAAGATTACAAATAAGATTTTATTGTGCTATTTTTTTACCTATTCAAATTTACCTATTCAAATTTATTTCAATGTCTGGCGTTGTAGACTTGCCAACAGGCAAAAGTCTGTTTCTGATTTTCAAGAAGACTTGGCAAATGTTCTTTCAATTCCTTGAGGGTACAATGAAATAAGAGAACATATTCATGTTTATTTGAGAGCAACAGAAGGAAGTTGTGTACTTTTTGTGTGATATAATGCATGATGCAATGTTGTATTTATTCATTGATTGTATTTACAAATGTAAATTTAGTGTCCATTTTCTAATGGTCAAGGGTGACATTAAAAAAAAGTGTTAGCTGTCAGTCTAAAACGTAATTTCCTTGTCTCCGATTTTTTTTGCTCCTTGAGTTTCTGTGGAAGTGAAGTAACTCTGCTGAGAGACTTTTTAATGAGCATGTGCACAATAAGTGTAATTATTAGTTTGTTTCTAATTTGAGGAACTGAGTGTGTTACATATGCCTTCCCAACAAATATAACTGTGAGACGCTATTACATAAATTAAATATTTCTTTCCATGTATTGTACTTTGAACTTGATCACATTTTTAATTGTTTAATTAAGTTATTTTACTTCATGTTTGATTTTTTTTTTTACACTGTATTTAATTTTAAAAAAAATTCATAAATCCAATTTTTCATGGATCATTTCAGACATTTTCCCTCTGATCTTTTCAGATTTATATGACTTGCAACTTCAATCATGAGTAGTTTTGCTTTTGACAATTTTTCGCATTTATTCTGGTAGGATATTAAATGCTTTACGTCTTCGTTTAGAGGTCTTTAAGTATAGTTAAGTAATCGCGTAAAGCCTACAGTGTATCGCATGTAGATTACATCAGTAAACATAGAGTTTAGGCAATGCCAAACTTTTTTATCCAAGTTGCGATTTGCCTGATACAGTTTATCTCACCATCTACAGTCGCAGGGACACCAGGGGCTGCATGCTACAATAACAAATATCTTAATGAGTAAAATATGTGTTTATTCTCTGAATCAAACCTCTTCCCCTCACCACTAACCCACTTCCTGAAATAGATCGGCTCCATTCACTCTCTGAAGTGTTCCAAAGAGAAAAAGCGCTTCTGGCTGCTCATGTCCTACATAATGTAATTATGTAAACCAAACGAAGAGAAAGAACCCGCACGCCACGCAATCTACCATGCAATCAACGCTACATAATCACTGGGAGGGCTATAAATGAATACCACAGTACGCGTCATGCGCCCGTGTGAGTGTGCTCTTAATACCGATCAAAACGGTTTCTATATGGATAAAAGTATTCGTTTCACAGACGATTGCCTTCTTCAGACCAAAACAGCAATTTTCTGTCCGTTTAACGAGACCGGTGCTTCACTCTTCGTGAAATGCCCCTTGAAAGCCTTGCTCATCATTCTGTTGTAGGCAGTGGACTGTTGCCATAATATCTCAATCTCACACACACAGACATCCCACTAATGCTCTGTATATTGCAGGCCAGGCACTACAGTTTCTACATGCATGTTTCAGAGTGCGTTACTCATATTAAAATCCAGTTAAGATCTAAATGTGGGCGGAGAATGAAAGGGGCTGAGAGGAGCACAGCTTTCTTAGGGAAAAGAGAAACATAATAGTGGTTTTGGGTGGATGAACAGCTTTGCATGTCTTATCTGTATTCCAGCATGTCTGTAACACAGCTCATTGGCTGAGCCATTAAAAAGAGCAGGCTCCTCTCGCACACAGCTGGGATGCCTCCATTGATTATATTGACTCACTTGGGGACGACACTTGTGCCACTGCAGTGTGGTTTCATTTGTAAGTGGGTATAGTACTCGTTTCCCCCTGTTTTCCATTGTTGCATTTTTAAAAGGGTGTTAGATTGGATACACGTGCATACAAAACTCCAGCATCATAACCTATTGGTGCCCTTAAAGCCAGGGGCATTTTTTCCTCAGCTAAGCCTGTCAGGTCGATCAAGGCGCACATGAAGTGAAGTGAAAGCATTTTCTCACTGTTGAGCCCTCTTTTTGACACATTACATGTTCACATAACAGATCGAGCCAGAGCCTCACCTCCTTTACACGCACTCATTTTAGTTTTATTTGTTTCCTTTTTTTAGATGACGTATATGTGAGGAGGGTATCAAATTGATAATTCTGTATTGCATGATGATTCACTGCAGTTTCTCTAATTCCTGCTAATGCTGGAAATATCTAATTTTTGCCTTTTTCCATAGCTAAATGTCATTTCTTCTGATGTGTTTTGTCAGTTTTATGACTTCAGTTTCATTTATAAGCTATTTAGCTCTGGCTTATTGATGCACTATGAAAGAATGGGAAAATGGGAAGTGGTATGAATTTAAATAATTTAAAACATACTGGCTGATACAATTTGTTCAAGTCTAATAAGTCCGGCGTGCAGCATTTTGTGGTTGTTTCGCACTCTAGTAATCGGAGGATTTTAGTTGCAACAAAAATTTGAGACATCATCTTCTCACCTTGCAAGATGTCTGGTGGTATTCATGAGAAATGGTGACAGAAAACTGTTGACAGCTGTGGCTGAGTTGAGGAAACTGTGAGAGTGTTGTTAACTGGTTTACAGAAATAAGAACTCAACTACCGCATCATCTGACAATGGCAGGACAGGAACGCACTGCTCATTAGTAATGAAAGCTCCCAAGCAGAAATCAATAAACATGAGCACAAAGGTAGGAAATGAAATGGCATTCTCTCTCTCACACACACACACACATTATTTCAGCACTTTATTCTACAGTGCGTCTGGAAAGTATTCACCACGCTTCACTTGTTCCACCTTTTCTCATGTTTCACCCTTATTCCAAAATGGATTAAATCATTTTTCGCCTCAAACATCTACGCACAATACGCCATAATGACAAAGTGGGAAAATGTATTACAAATGAAGAAAATTAAACTGTAACATGTACGTTGGTATTCACAGCCTTTGCCATGACAATCAAAATTAAGCTCAGGTCCTGTTTCCACTGATCATCTATCAAATGTTTCTACAACTGTAGTGGAGTCCACCTGTGGTAAATTCAGTTAATTGGACATAATTTGGAAAGGCATGCACATGTCTATATGAGGTCCCAGTGCATGTCAGACTACAAACCAAGCCATGAAATCCTCAGAGACTTCAGGAAGGCTAGGTAGAAAAGCATCCATCAAAGCATCCTTCAGAGTGACCATCAGGAAGAACCTGATGGTCACTGTGAAAGAGCTCCAGCATTCTGGTCTGTAGAGAGGAGAACTTGACAGAAGGGGAGCCATTTCTTCTCACTCCAGCAATCAGATCTGTATCTCAGACTGACCAGACAGAAGCCACTCCTCACTAAAAGGCACATGACATCCCACCTGGAGTTTGCCAAAGGGCACCTCTTTGGCCTGAATGCCAAGAATCAGAAGGAATCAGAAGAAGAATCTGAAGGAAATTAGACAGTCCTCATCACCTGGTTAATATCATGCCTACTTTGAAGCATGGTGGTGGCAGCAGGAAATGGGAAACTAGTAAGAGTGAGGGAAAGATGAATGCAGCAATGTACAGAGACGTCCCCCATGATAATCTGCTCCAGAGCACTCTAGACCTCCGTCTGGGGTGAAATTCCCTAAATAACCAACCCGCCAACTGGTAGGTTCCCCCGCTACCGCCTCAGCCACCCAATCGGTCACAGTTTTCAGTCTCTTACCTCAGTGTGGAAAACCATGCATGTTTTAGCAAACTTAAATAAAATATAAAACACAGCTCACGGCTAAAGGCCTGCTTCTCTCGTGTGATTTCACTTGCAGATTGAACCTGTCACCAGGTCACAAAGCATTTCGCAGGCACTGCCCTGTGTCTGTTGAAACTAATGCTCAGCTGCACCTAATTACTTCAAGAAAGCCAGTGACCTTGTGATGTTCACAGCATTGTCTCACCCAGCTCCAGATAAATTTCTTATCGCACCCAAATAATGCCTGTGGGATTGTATAGCACTTTTATCTACAACAGGAGATTTTCAAACAGGCAGCAGACTGTTATTTTCTTTTCCCAGCACAGTTTGCTTCATGTAAACTAAAAAAAAAGGAAGAAATCCAAAAACCAAGCCAAATGTTTGCTAGTTGAGGAAGAAAGAGATAACTTTTGACCCACTTAGGGTCTGTCAATTTCATTTTTTTATGTTTTTGTGTGAATCTGCAATGCTCACCCCACATATGAAGAGATTTGCATTGTATTTGTACTTGGTCCAAATGGCAGAATGAGATCTTTCTGTTTAGTATTTGCAGAAATTTCTTTTCAGCCTACAATCACTTCTTTATATTCTGCTCTCTGCAGTCTTTAACCGAGAAGAAGTTGTAGGCTGTGTTGGTAAAATATAGTCCAAATGAGTCAGGAGTAGCTAGTCCCCCTTTCGTGGGGGACAGAATTAGGACATCAGCTTCACACTGTGGAGACAGCACGAGGCATATGGCTCACACAAAACTTGAGCTGAATTCAAAAAATGTGTTTGTTCATCGAGTGCTCTCAACTGTCCTAATTATGTCGTCCAGTCAGACAGTCGACTGTATTTCCTTATTAGAGCTGGTGTCCCGACGAGGCCCTGGCCTCTATGACCAGAGGCCATGTTGTAGATTGGAACTGGGTAAAATGGCAGCTCTCCCAACTCAGAGGAACTGGGGAATGGCAAAGGAGGAAGCCAATTAATATTTCAACAATTCACCCTCTGTGGCCGGAGATTGACTGACTAAACTGCTAGCTGTCAGAGCAGTTATCTCCAATACAGCCATGTGGCTTGGAATTCACAATGCCCTGTTTAGAAAGGGATTTCACATCCGTTGCTCATTTTTGCATTCTGTACAAAAATGGGTACAGACACAATTAACACTGGGGATAAAAATGAAATGAATATAAATAAGGCTGAGGGACAACACGTCAAAGTTATCGCACACCCGAGGAGCAAATGCTCTTTTCTAACTTTTATTTGTCTTTGGATCCGAAAGGTGCCAAAGGGAGCAAAGTCATTAGGAACGCAATGCCCTAACTTTCAATTGAAAGTGTTGCTGTAATAACCATTGCCAAAATGTTACTGCCTGAAATGATGCTCAAAACTGAGCATAGGGGGTCACGTGACGTCAATGGCGGAGTAGCTGTGTTTCTCGCCCGCTCCCGCAGCTTGGCATTTGTTTAGGCCTTTATATGTCTTGTTTGGTTAAAGTCTCTGTTTATTTCGACTTTTAAACTTCGTACGATGCCAAGCACCCAGAAGAAGCTCAACCTTGGGTCGAAACCGGGCAAATCCGGAGAAAATCACCCTCCGCTCAGCGATCATGCTGTAGCGGTTATGGCGGAGGCCCAGTCGCCCCCACTTCTCGACCGAATGGACGTCGACAAATTGGTGGAGAGGATATCGGCGGAGGTGCTGAGGGCGGTGGAGGCCTCCTTTGAGAAGAAGATTGATCCAGTTCTGAAAAGACTGGAAACATGCGCAGCTAACATCTCTGCATTGGATGTTAAAATGAAGGAGGCAGAGGCACGTATATCAACGCAGGAAGATGTTACAGCGGGATATGGCGCCAAGATTTCTGAAGTGGAGCTTAAGCTGGAGGCCGCTTTGGATAAGATTGATGACTTGGAGAACAGGAGCCGACGGTGTAACATACGTGTTATTGGGCTACCCGAAGGCAGTGAAGGTACCAACCCTGTGTCTTTTTTCAAAACGTGGTTACCGGAGTTGGTGGCTGTGAGTTTCAAGGGCGGCGCTGTTAAAATCGATCGCTGCCACCGAGTGCTTGCACGCCTCCCTTCCAGTGCCCAGCGGCCCCGCGCGGTCATCATAAAGCTCCACAACTTCCAGGATAAAGCACGGATCATGCAAGCGGCTAGGAGGAAGCAGTCCTTATTTCATAATGGCATTCCTATTATGATATTCGAGGACTTCTCCGCCGCTGTTCTGAAGAAACGCCAGGGATTCGACCACGTCAAACAACGCCTTAGGGAGATGGGTGTCCCCTTCGCTATGATGTACCCGGCTGTCCTTAGGATCAAGATCGATGGCCAGGAGAAATCTTTTAGATCTCCAGAAGCAGTCTCAGCTCACCTGGATAACGTACCTCAAGGGGCGGGGCCGCGCTCATCCTCGGTGGCTCCAGTGGACTGTTGATCTGTGCTCCTGTCCCATACCTGAGGCATTCGCCAATCCCTCGTCTCCTCCTCCTCCTTTTTTTTTTTTTTTTTTTTCCTTCCCTGTTTATTATTATTGTTATTTTTTCTGTTTGGTTCCTTTTTTTTTCTTTTCGGGTCTGTGCGGGGATAATAACCCCATACACATAGACTATTTTATTTAGCCATTTATAATCCGAATTCTTGTTTTAGCTGCGGGCGGGCAACTGTTTCACGTTACTGATTAAGAAAAGACTCGTACTCTGGTCCAGCATCTTTCTATGTCCAAGTTGGAAAGTTTGCTTGCGCCCCCTGCTGGGCGTTGAAGACCTTTGTCTGACCTCCATACTCACTGGTTTCTTGACGGTTCTGTTTCTTATAAATAGTTTTCTGTTAATTGTTAGCAGAGCAGGACGTTTGTTTTTCTATGTGTATTTTACTTGCCACTGGTGTTGTAGAGCAGTGTTTGGGAGCCCTACATATCAGCTATGCTTTGGTCACCTGAGCGTGGTTCCATGCTTATTTAAAATGTTGTATGATAAGTGATAATTCAATGTTGAATGTTTGTTCCTGGAATGTAGGAGGTATACATAACCCTGTTAAACGGAAAAAAATATTGAGCTTTCTTAAGAGGGAGAATGTACATGTTGCCTTGTTGCAAGAAACTCACCTGTCTCCTCAGGAGCATCTAAAACTGAAACGTGATTGGGTCGGTCAAGTTTTTAGTTCCTCCTTTACGAGTAAGAGCCGCGGTGTAGCCGTTTTAATACATAAACACCTACCGCTGACAGTTGACCAAACAATTTGTGATAAGTCTGGTAGATATGTTTCCTTAAAAGGCACCCTAGGTGGTCAGGCGGTGTCATTTCTGAATATTTACTTTCCGCCAGTACAGTCTAACGACTTTATTGCTCATACTTTCTCTTCCTTTTCTGATTGGGTTTGTGATAATTCTGTGATAGCCGGTGATTTTAACTGTTATTTTTCTACAACTAAGGACAGATCCCCTCCTAAACAAATTCAAATGTCTACAAGGGCCAAAGCACTTTTAGATACTTGTAACGAACTTGATCTGGTTGATACCTGGCGGACTCTTCATCCTAACGATAAAGAATTTACTTTTTTTTCCGGTGTTCATAGAACAAGTAGTAGGATCGATCTCGTTTTCACCCCCAAGCGATCACTGGGAAACATTTTGAGATGTACAATAGGCGATATTATTATATCAGATCATGCGCCGGTTTTTGTTCAGCTAAGTGATCTAAATCCTGTCCCTCGGTCTCATACCTGGAGATTTAACAATTTTTTGATTCACGACCCAAAATTCGAAATATTTTTAAATGATCAGCTTGAACATTTTTTAAAGGTCAATGCAAGCCCTGAAGTTTCTCCAGGCCTGCTTTGGGACACCCTGAAGGCTTACACCCGTGGACTGATTATATCATATTCAGCAGGCCTGAAGCGGAAAAATCAGATGGAACAACGGAAATTGGAACTGGAATTGCACGAACTGCAAGCTAAACATAATGAATCACCTTCAGAGCAATTAAGGAATGAAATTCAGGTGGTTAAAACAGCTTTGGAGGCACTATTGACAAGAAAGGCTGAGAAATCTCTTTTCTTCATGAGGCAGAGGTTATATGAGTTTGCTAATAAACCTAACCGCTATCTGGCCAATCTTCTTCATAATAAGGGTGCTGGTTGTAATATCCCATGTGTTAGAGACTCATCTGGTTTACCTAAATATGACAATTTAATTATTAATGATACTTTTAAAACTTTTTATAAGCAGTTATATACCTCCCAGTTTAAACCAACATTGGAACAAGGTATGCATCACTTCTTCTTAGGACTAAATTTACCTAAAGTTACTGAAATCCAAAGGGATGATTTATGTAAACCTATAACGCAAAGTGAAATTTTGAAAGTTATTCAGATGCTTCCAAATAACAAAGCCCCGGGTCCAGACGGGTTCACGGGGGAATTCTTTAAGAAATTTAGTAAGATTCTGACTTCCCCACTGTATAAGATGCTTCTGTCCTCTTTTGAGGCAGGCACTCTCCCCCCCTCCTTAATGGAGGCTAATATTTCGCTAATTCTGAAGAAGGGGAAACCTCCAGAAGAATGCGCCTCCTATAGGCCTATATCTGTTTTAAATCTTGATTTGAAGATACTTGCTAAGGTCCTGGCTGTACGTCTTGAGCCAATACTACCTTCGATCGTTGAGAATGATCAAACTGGTTTTATACGAGGGCGGTATTCCACACATAGCATGAGGCGCCTACTTAACATTATTCAGCACTCATCTTTGTTTAACCCTGAGGCTCTAGTCATCTCACTTGACGCTGAAAAGGCCTTTGACCGTCTGGAATGGCCGTTTCTTCTTTTCACACTTCAAGAATTTGGTTTAGGTGACAACTTCGTTAAATGGATCCAGATCCTTTATACTTCCCCTCTTTCGGCAGTGATTACCAATGGTTATAGGTCAGACAATTTCAGTATTGAACGTGGCAGTCGACAGGGCTGTCCGCTGAGCCCTTTGTTATTCGCCCTGGCTATGGAACCCCTTGCCACAGCCATTAGGAAGGATGCTGCTATTGAAGGACTCTGTTTGAACAATTCTCAACATAAGATTTCACTTTATGCAGATGACGTCTTAATTTTTCTAAATTCTCCTGCTCACTCAATTCCTAGATTAGTTGCGTTAATTTCCCAATACGGCTCCTTCTCAGGCTACAAGATCAATTTTTCTAAAAGTGAGGCTATGCCCCTCTCTGTTCTAAATGAGGTTGATCCAAACATTTCTCAGCCTTTTCGTTGGTCTCCCTCCGGTTTCACTTATTTAGGGGTAAAGATTTCACCGAATCTAAAAGAAATGTATAGTCTGAACTACACCCCTTTAATTCAGACCATCAATCGCGATTTGGGTAGGTGGTGCAGCCTCCCTCTGTCTCTCTTAGGTCGTATTCATCTGGTCAAGATGAATATCCTCCCTCGCCTCTTGTATTTATTCCAGATGTTACCGCTTGCTCTGTCCAAAAAGGTTTTGTCAAAATTAAATGGTTCAATTATTTCTTTTATATGGCGTAAGAAAAGACCTAGGCTGAGATACAGTTTTCTGTGTTTGCCTGTTCAGAAAGGCGGTCTTGCCACTCCCTCCTTCCCACAATACCTCTTGGCTGCACAGTTTAAATTTCTTACAGAATGGTTTATGGACGATCCGGATTCCATTTACCTCAGCGCTGAGTCCGCTTCTTTAAAGGGCATTCCGTTGCGGAACCTGCTATATATTTCCTCAGGTAAAGCCACAGTTCTAACACAAGATAATATGGTGCTAAAGAATATGCTCGTTATTTGGCGCAAAGTCAGGCGCCTGGAAGGATATTATAATTGTTTCTCCCTTCTTACTCCTATTCATGAAAACCCTGACTTCTTACCTGGTCTTCAGGCTGGTTTTGCGGACTGGTCTCAAAAAGAGATTAATACAGTGGGTGATCTTGTTCATGAGAACTCTCTTCTTACTTTTAATCAACTGAAAAGCAAGTTTGGTCTGACCAATAAGGATTTTTTGAAGTACTTTCAGGTAAAGCACTATATTACTTCTAAATTGAAGGATTTGAATGGAGGGTTTGGTCTTTCTCCTATAGAATCACTCATGGTAAAAACTACCCAACTAAAATGTATCACTAAAAAGATTTATAACATTCTCTCTGATCTTAGAATGGATAACTCTAACAAAATCAAGGGCCAATGGGAATCAGACGTAGGCGCTATAGATGCTGAAGCTTGGGATGAGTTGTGTTGTCGTCCTTTTAAAGCCTTGGCATCTAATTCTATTTGGGAAAGGCAGTTTAAACTTATAAATAGGCTTTATATTACACCCGAGAAGAGACACATAATGTATCCAGCTTTGCCTAATCTCTGTAACAAATGTCAGTCTGCTGTTGGTTCCTTTTTTCATTGTCTGTGGAGCTGCCCTGTTATTCTACAGTTTTGGAGATCACTTATAGACAAGCTATGTACTATATTTAATTGCCGACTGCATCTGGGTCCAAGGACTTGCCTGTTAGGACTGAACGATGAGCTACCTGCCGGCTTTCGCAGCAAAGATCTCCTTCACATACTGCTGCACTACGCTCGAAAGTGCATTATGGTACTGTGGATTTCTGATAAGGCCCCATCTGTCAACCAGTGGCTACAGTCTGTGATATGTATCATGCCAATGGAAGCCTTCTCTACAGCACTTAAGGACAAACCTTTCCTTTTCTATCGCATATGGGACCCTTTTTTGGCCCACCTGAACACTCCTTCTGCTCAGAGGTTGAAATCGGGCTTACGGGATTTAGCCTGGCAACAAAGGGACGATTGTTAACCTTTTTCATTGTTTATTAATATTGCTGTTGGCTTTCTCTTTCTGCCTCCCACGTCCTGCTATACATGTAGATGCATCTTTGTCCTGTGTATGTATATGCTGGTGACTGCTGTTTTCCTGCTCTGCAATTAAAAGTTCAAAAAAAAAAAAAAAACTGAGCATAAAAGTGTGCTTTACTTGTTTAACAAGGAGTAATGAGTACGTTTCAAAATTGTTTTTGCCAACCTGGCAAGAGTGGATTTCTGTATTTGAAGTTCTCACCTTCAAAGGTGGTTTTTGAGTACATTAAAGTAGATTATAAACCAGTGCGATCTGCAAAGTTAAACCATGGTCATCTCAAGAGGTTTTAGACATGATTGCACAGTGATTATAGAAATCTCAGAGTCCAACTTTTAATAGTTCAGCTGAACCAGATGTTTTCTGTTGTTTATTTTAAACTAGCAATTCAATTTTGCGGAGGACTGGAATGGACTCCAGTTCCCTTGGATAAGTGGAAGAGGGTGGATGGATGGATGGATGGATGGATGGATTTTATCGGATTTTACCAGCAATGGTACAAATAAACACTATGAGACGAAAACCAACCTTAGAATAAGGTTAGATTTTATTAAACATCTGTCAACCTTTAGATGAATCATGATAAGAGATCACCAGCCCTGCAGCGAATCCCCAGTTTTCCTTGTAAAATCAGGTGGCTTTTCTACCTATCCAATTTCCGTCAGCCTTTGAAAATAATCAACTTCCTGTAATACAAAATGGACCAATTTAATTCCACATGGGCTTAATCACTACCTGCTTTTATACTGGTTAGAATATTGTAAGGTTAATAATGAATGACTGAGTTGAGTACATATTCAAGCTTTAAGCAAAGAGATGTTAAATTATTGTCACGCCATAGCCTAAAGCCATTTTTGTACATGCACTGCAGCCCAACATTTCTACATGGGTACCACATTACCCTCACATGCAGAGATGCGTGTGAGACCATAAACATCCAGTACAGAGCCTGCCAGCTCACTATTGCCAGTTCTGTGTTATGTCTGATTGTGCCAATCTGCGATGATATGAGAGCCGTCTGATAACAGTCAGATCTGTTCACAGCAACTGAATCCTGCCTCCTGTGCACTGCCTAAACTTAACTAAAAACTACCAAAGTTGCAACATTTGACAATGAAAACTTTCAAATAATGTCTCGATCTGATTCTCCTGAAATATTGTGAACAAGCTTATATTAGCTGCACACATCCTTACCATCCACAGAGACAAGCTGACTGACCAGTCTGATATCGTGGCATGAAAGGGCAACTTCCGATTGGTTCACATTGATGTGCACTGCAGTAGACTAACAATTAGCTGTTCAAAAGACTTGCAAAGCCGTTTGCAAAGACAGGGGCCTTCCATTACTTACTATCACGTTAGAATTAGATGGAAACCTTGGGCTCTAGTAGGAAATCAGTTGTGTCACAAGGTAGAAAAGGAGTGTGATGCAATGCCATTTCAGTGTGATGTCAGACTAGCTAATCAGTAAACAACACTTATGAAGCTTTAATAGGGTTTTTTGACCTAGCTGTAGTCAGGAGCTGTTATAATGAAGTTATAGTACTGCAAAGCCTCTTAAGAAGGAGATCAGGGATGGTGTGTGATTCAAGAAGTAATTACTGTTTGCATAGTGTTGTTGGTCTCATTCTAATGTTAAAAAAAATAAGGTTAGATATGGAAAAATCACCAGACTTAAACCACTGATGTAGCAAATCACAAAGTTTTCCATTTCTGGCTGTCATTGTTCTTCATCCAGCAGGTGTTAATTGCCGTGTTTAGTGCCTTGTTAGCGTTTTAATTGTTATTTGTGTTTCAGGGTAAATGTAATCTTATTGGTGTCCAGTCAATGTGGGCCCCACAGACTGCTGATCTATGGTGTGCACTCTCCACAGAAAGCCACCGTGCTGTCAATTACGTTGTTTACCACAGCTCGATGACCAATTTCATTGAATCTAGTGTCTGTTTCTTTGCGCTGGAGAAGTTTAATTGCTTTATTATTACTAGACCATCTGTTCTTAATAATTAACAGCATTAATATGTTAATCTCCACTGGATCGGGAAGGGATGATAAGGCAGAAATGGTGAAGTTACCGATTTGTCATAAATTAGACCTGCATGTTACCTCTGTGCCACACTGCTGATTCAATCTTAAAATCCTACACCATGTGGAAACAAGACAAACATCCCCGATCCACAAACAGCAAAGTAAAGCTCATTAGTTTCCATCGGCGGTGGTGCACGAGGCAGTGTCAGCCGACTCCTCAGCCACCTGTCAAAAAGTTGGGGGGAGTTCATTTGAAGTTTGCCTTTTGTTTTCACTCTTCCTTGTCTCGCTGTAACATTTCAGTGGCATTTTGACGGGTTTATCTGTATTGGAGGCTGATGAGGCAAACCTTGGCGTGTTTGGACTTCCTGATTAGTTGACACAAAACAGGGAGATTGTGGCATGTGGTGAGAAAGCTCGGCGCTGTCATGGGAAATGCACCTGTTCAAGTTGAGTGAATTTCTCTCTGGCTTTGCCTCTGCCTCGCTTGTTCCTCGCTCTGTTTCTCCCTTTTCAGTGGAACTTGTGCAGCCTTCATGTTGTGGTAGACCTATCAATACCATTTTTTAAGGAAAAATAGAGAAATCCTGATAAAATGGGGTAAAAGGTGTAACAACTTACCACATTGTGCGCATTGAACTCTTTGCTCATTTTAACCTTGTCCCTGCCTCTGCAGAATAAATAAGTAAAAGCAGGTAGTTGCATTGATTACGTGAGTCTGAGCTTATAAGAGCAACAATGCTTTAGTGCTCGAACGCTGGTTGAGTACCTTCGGTGTGAGTAATACGCCCATCACTCCACCAAATGATATGTTGTCAGCGATCAGTCATTTCGCTTTGTCCTCAGAAATATGATCATATAAGTAAGTTTAAAGGACTTAAAGGGAAAATATAAAGCATGCAAAGACCTGATGAAAGGATGTAATCAAAGAATTCCACGTGCATCACCCATTTTTCCCATGTGAACAGGACACAGTTAAATGCTTGCAAGGGCTGAATTGAAAAAAAAAATACATCCATGTGCAGTGGAGTCGCAGGCTTTGAGTTGCCACGCTCGCTTCCTCGCTCTCTATCTATGTAGGGCAGCCCGTGGATCAGCTGACATCCCCATCCTCCCACACACCCACACAATCTTGTTAAAGCATGCAGTTAATCTGAAGAGGAAAAGGACTCTCATCACAACCAAGCTTTCATCACCCTATTGTATTGCCCACATCAAGCTGTCACAGGAATATCGGATTCTCCCCAAACTCAGGTGCTTAGGACGAGCGGCACCCTCCCATTGGCTCTGTGTGATGTCATTTGCCTGGGAGTGACTTCGTAAACCGGGCATTATCTAGTACTAGAAAGCATAAATGGCAGAATTAACATCCCAGTGGGAACTTTCTATTATTATTTTCTCTTCTTTTCTCTTAAAAGTCGACTCTGCCTTTGATATTTTGAACCGAAGCGCTGCCACAGAGGAAATACGGCAGCGCTCTACAGGAAGTCCTCCAGAGGTGGCCCACAGTCATTGTTTTAGGGAATCTTTCCTCATAATCTATGCATTGGACAACAGAGGGAGGAAAACACTCAAATGCTCTCTTCCACTCTCCTCCAGCACTTCACGGTTCTGTCGCTCTTTCATCGAGAGCTCGTTGAAAACAAAGAGTCCCAACTCGTCCAGAGCCCCAACAGCTCCTATCATCACCTTGGAGGCCAGGTGAAGTGCAGCAATTTGATGAAAAACAGATACGGGGCATGTGCTGGAAAGGCCTCTGATTGAATTGCCACTCTATGCCACAGCCGCTCTTCATTCTCAACCTGCGCAACACAGCGTTGCAGGCGCGGAGTGAGAGGGTCATCACGGACCTCGTTCCACAGGAGAGGCAATGTCTGAATGGGAGGTTTGGGGGGGTGAGGAGGGGAGGGGTGCAGCTGTTTATCCCCCCCTACCACCACCGTCAACCCCCCAGCTTGAAGTGGCTTGAAAACCTTGAGACTCTGGGCTTCAGCTCAAACATTTCATTGTCCTTTTAGGCTCTCAAAGAGCAGTCTCTCTTTTGTGGGCTGTGGAGCAATATCTCAAAAGCACCTTCCATCTCTCTGTATAGAGAGAAGGCGAGAGCAAATCATGTTGAACTCAAACAACTCCCACATAATCACGAGTGTGCTTTTTCAGACATAATAAAAATGCGCCGAGCTCTCAAACAGACTTCCATGGTCTGATTGTGCTCAAGAGGAAAATGAAACCTTGAAAAGTGAAGCAAGCCTCTTCACTCTTTATGAAACGTCTCCACATCGACTGCATTTGACTATTAAGTACAAGCCCGCTGCCCGAAGGTGCCTACATCTTTCTAATTCATTCATCACGTGCAGTCCTGCCACCATCGAGCCCTACAGAGAGACTCAAAGAAGACGATATTATACCAAAACCAGACAAATGCCTCCTGCCGCTGCTGCTGATGCTGCTGTGGTGTTGCTGTCTCACTGTTTTGTTTTGTTTTTCCCTCTGTGTAACTATAGCATGTATGTTACAGTCAAGTAAACAAAGCAGATGCTTGCTGTGCCTTGGTTGACTTGGCAACACTGCCATCTCATGGCGAGCAGAACAAAACAAACAGCACTGTGCTTTCCTCATATATCTTTATTAGAAAATGCTCATCCACCAGCAAGAAAAGACACATCATCAAATTTAAAAAAAAAAATTATTACATAGAACATCGAATGCCATGATTACCAACCTTATTTGGTTAAAAACACAAGGACATATCATGATGCAGTCATACTATTCCATATACTAAGCTCTTGTTTATTGAGACCAGTTTGTTGAAGTGTAAAGTTCCCCGATGTATTTATTTTGTTTCAGCTACCTTGTTATTTGCTTCATACTATTAAAGAGACTGACAGTTCTTTGGAACTGATTTTCTCGAGCAGAGAAAGCTCCCGTGATGGAAACACCACTTTTATCAAAGGGAGTTGCATAAATTCATCTCTGATCTTTTCAATGGGGACTTACTCTCTTTTCTTGTGCTCTCTTTCTAGTCGCTGAACCTCCAGAGAGCTGAGACTGTCTCTAAACGAGGCTGAGATGTAAGAGATGGCAGATGGGTTTAGACTTCATTCTTGGTGAAAGCTATTCCCTCCCTCCTGGGGGCCGGAGTCATGCCTCACGGCATTTTGAGCCTTTCTATACCTGGACACCTTTCTGATCTTCCTCCCTCTCGGTCCCCTTCTTCATGTCTATATGACAGCTCTGCTCTTCCCAACATTCGTCTTTACCCACTTCTTCTTCCACCTCCTCCTCCTCCCTGCTGCCCCCATGTGCTTGACACTGGAGCACCAGAGCAGTGCATCTCTCCAGCCCAGATACCTGCTGCTCACACTGCACCACAAATATTCTGTAGAGCTCCAAAAGAACAATGAGGATATTCTTGCAGGTGAAGAAAATCATCAGCTGGTTGAGCACCTGCTCTTGCACCATGAGGTAGAACCGGTAGAGCAGGAACGGGCCATCTTGGAGTCCCACTGTGAGCAGCAAGCTCCAGACTTCGCTGGAGCAGCAGGAGGTGAATGAGGGTGGAGCCCTGGAGCAGCAGAAGGGACCACCCTTGCTGTCTTGAGAAGGCCCCGCCTTTGGGGGTCGTGTCTGAGTGAGAACCAGAGGAAACTGCATGAGCGCCCAAGAGAACAGGGCCAAGCCGATGATGACAACTGCCTGGTTGGTTTTGACTTCGGGCTCCTTGAAGGTGTCGAAGATGTCCAGGATGTCAGCACCCAGTCCCACATTCACCATGAGAAGCTGTGAGAGTTGGTCACGTGACATGTCCCCCTTGGGCATGAGCCAGCGACCCAGAACCAAGACTATCAGCATGGTTTGCTCCAGGCCAGCTACCCAGTTCTCTGGGTCCAGATCCTTAATCCCCTGGATAAATAAAACAGTGGAAGTCTAGTCATGTTGAAAGTGTTTGCAAGGGTTCAGTGTTAATGAATAATCAAATAAACCAGCCATCTCCTCTCTGTTTTTAATATAAGTCGACTGTTTTGTGTCAAGGTTCATTACGTTTATCCTGAAAGCACCCACCCTCCCCCTTGATATTCTACAATATTCCCAAAACGGGAAGATCTTCACGTTTCAAAAGCTGCCACCCAGCCTTGAGTACAGCCATGGGGCAAAAAGCTCCCAAATCCTACATGAAAGAAATTTCACTAAGACCATCTCACAAGGGAAGAGATCTAAGAATTTTTCAAGCAGGAGCCTATCTGGACTTCATCTCTGTGTGTCTATTACACATTTCCTGCAACTAATAGTTTATCCACCCCCTTGCTAGATTTAAATCTTATCTGAAATCAGGTGTTGCTTTAATGTGGCTGCGTGGTGGGTTGAGGCAGGCAGGGCAGTTTTGTTGGTGGGACGCCTACCGCTGAGATCGGGATGTGAGCCAGCAAATGAAGCTCATGGCCCGAGGAATTGTTGAAAGGCAGCTTGGACTGTAGCAGGCTCAGCTCCAGAAACCAAATGGACGGGATGACAGTACTGAGGTACAGGAAAACCATGGGGGAGAACCTAAAAGAGGATCACCAAAGGAGAGGGAAAGAGGGGGTTGGGTTATTTATAGAAATTTGCTTCTTCTTTTTTTGCCACCCACTAAAGAAGAAAGAGTCCCTTTTTCCCCATAGGAAGCATCGAATTTCAGACAGGCAATTATTCTCATCATATATGCAAATCCCACTTGACAGTGCAAAGCCTTCTCCATGAGGACAGAACTTCAAAGTAAGACTCAGTGAGAAAGAGAGAGGCCCGAAGAAAGCTCGCATCTGACGATGTTCAGTTCGTGAGCTTTTGAATAAGACATAGCTTGGTGTTGAATGAGGTGTGACACTAAATGCTCATATCCATTTGAAGTCGGTTGATGTTTTTTTTTTCCTTTCTTTCTTTCTTTCTTTAAAAAAAAAAAAAAAGCTTGTTGGTCAAAAATGAGTCGAGCCAGAAGGAGACATTTACTCCGTGAGTGGATAGGAGAGGCTGTGACATTGATGTGATGGTAGGCTCATAATACAGTTCAGTGAAAGACAGCAGTAATACAGCAGAGGAATATGTTTGTCTTTGATGGACAGTGAAAGAGAGAAAGAGCTGCGGATGATAAGAGAGAATTTAGTGGCACAGAATATCGCAGGCCTTTACAAAAGCCGCCTCGGGCAGATGGGTTGTAAAGAGTTTGCAGCTACAAGTTTAGGAGTTATTTACTCCCTAACACCAAACAGGTTTATAAAGTCTGCCTGCATCTCACTCCCCATCCTCCCAAATCTGTTCTGTGCTTTGTACAGTGACCTTGGGTTTTAGAAAGGTGCCCACAAATTAAAATGTATTATTATTGTTATTATTTAGGAAGAAGCAGAGGGCTAACATCTGGCTTAAAATTGACTGAGCCTCAGTGTGTTATGCAGAAAGGAAAATCATGTCAAATGTGTTTTACCATTTCCACTCTGCATTACGGGTGCATTTCAGAGTGATGGCCATTTCCACACCCAACAGAGCCACGCCTGTCAGCAGCAGCCAATAGAGCGGCTCCTCTTTAACAGCTACAACTCGCCACACCGTCACCACCCCGTGGACAGCAAATAGGAAGCGGCTCAGCAAGGCCAGCAAGACATTCAGGAGGCGACACATGGTGCACCAGAGAAAACCTGCAGAGAAGATCACTTTAGAAGCACAGAAGTGACTTTATTATCATATGTACATTTGAATATTACTAGACAATGAATATCGTATTTTTTCCGCACTCCCTTCACACGTTGTTATTTATTACATTTATTATACATCATTAGGTTTTCTGAAGATCGCTCTTTGTTATTATGATAATTAAGGGTTTAAATTATTAGCTTAGATTTAGTAACCTAGGGGAAAAAATACTGTAAAAATTATGTTATTAAATTGAGACATAAAATGAAATAAAATAAAATGAATCACAAAATATACAAAACAGCTGCAAGTGAAAAATCAAATCACTTTGACCAAAAGAAAATTTACATTTGTCTATTTACAAAAAACTAAAAGCTTACAAGTTTACAACAGCGAGTCTTTAATGTTGTCTCAAACCTTCTACAGTGTTGTGTTTGCATTATTATTGCATTTTTGAATGCAATCATAGTCCCACATGGTTCCTGCAGAGTAAAGAATGGACTACTTTAAAACAATTTGATTTTTGCAATGAAAAATTTGAGAAATAAAAGCCACTTAACCACACTCATCATTAACCGCTGCTCATCATCACCCAGTTCAGGCTTCATTATCAGTAACTATTGCACGATGTGCGCAAACAGCCCTCGCTGTCAGTTAGTTAGCCAGGAGGATGAAAGCCTCTGAGCTTTGGGGGAAATCAAAGCAAGCAGTGATTAGTAAGGAAGAGTTAGACAAACTGATCTGCAGTCAATATTAAAGCACTCCCAGAGGCTTTGCACAGGCTTGCTGGAATTTGATCCCTGAATCGCCATGGATTATCGTGATGACTTGAAAGTGGTACCAAAATGGGAGCACCCTGGTTTTGTAGTTATAAAGATGCATCATGCCATACCTGCAGGTTTAACTCCGACCCTCTCTCACACCCAGTACCTCCCTTCCACAGGCATATATATATGTATATACATATATATATATACATATATATATATGTACATTGTTTAAGAAGTCACATAATATACAGGCATACACACATAATATATATATATATATATATATATATATATATATATATATATATATATATATATATATATATATATATATATATATATATATATGTGTGTATGCCTGTATATTATGTGTGTATGCCTGTATATTATGTGACTTCTTAAACAATGTACAGAGTCTCTCACAAACTTTAGTCTTTATCTTGTGGATACAAGCAACACTTGTATGACTGCTTTTAACTATTAAATGCATTCGCCTCAGTCAGTGTGTTACTGTTGTTGTGTGTGTCAAAAACCGAGCCGTGTGTGTTAGTGTTTTAGAGTTTGAAAAAGAATTCATGCACTATGTATTGTGCAGCTGCATGCAGTACAAACCTACAGGATAAGCCGGGAGTCCTTCTTGAGATCAGTCTCTTCAGTGTATTTTCCAAAAGTTTTAGATGCTGTGCAGTGGAAAGTGACAGTAACCCAACAGTCACCCACAGTGACCTGCCCTCTGTGTCTGATTTATGCCTTTTAACTGACAGCCACCTCCTAGACCCTGCGGAAGAGTGAACATGTCAGAGGTGTGTATTCCCGCACGTACGTATGTGTGTTCAGTGGGGAGTGACTACTGTTCGAGTTCACTGGAGTATCAGCGAGGAGCAGTGTGATCCACAAGTGTTTATGTGCATGTGTGTGTCTCCATCCTCTCGGTGCCATCATGTGAGATAAAGCTTCCTGCTCCTTGCGCCCACATCTTCATTGCCATCCGTCATGATGTCATCTCCCCTGGCCCAGAACAAAGTTATCTCCTTGGGAGAAGCCAGCCTGTCGCACTCCCTGTTCGGAGTGCACGCAGCCCTGCCCTGCTCCCACCCATGCCTGCTCTGTAACCGCAGCGCTGGTCCTGATAACTGCCCCACTCCGTGGCCTCTGTGCACACAAAAACATGGAGCAACAAGAGGAAAAGGAGATGCTGATGGGCCTCTGAACAAGCAACTGCAGGAGTGTGTGGGTATGTTACTGCGGTTGCATCAGAATGAGGATGCTGCGTGGGTGGAAGCTGTCCAGGAACGTCAATCTACTAAACCAGCGAAGCGAAGCGAAGACAGATGACTGACAATCATAACAGAGAGGAGATTGCTCTTCCCTGCAAATGAGGCATTTTTAAACCTGCAGCATTTGGTTGGTTTTGTTTGACTATTTGGGGACTGAGAAAGCTATTGTTTTAACATTAGCACCACTTGGAGTTTCATCATCATCATCATTAAATCTCACATTTGTTCTCTGTTCAAGCTCTACCATCTCTATCCAAAATATTTGCCTCTGAAGCTGCTGCCGCTGCATTCAGCAACAGCTCATCAGCTTTATTGGTTGGGTGGTCTGAGTAGGTGCCTTTATATGAGGCTATCACTTTTGACTGAACTTGTTTTCCTGCGGCATCTCGGGTGGAAAAAATGAAAAATGCAAAGTTAGTGACTGTATGACCAAAATAATGAGCTGAAAAGAAAAAAAGACAGATTGATTGAGTCATTGGAGTGAATTTAATCATCTTATTTGATATTTATTAATGTAAAAATACTGACTACTGATGCTACGAGGTGTGTCCCTACTGATTACTACGCACAAAAACACAACTAGACCGCGTGCTCTTGTTCCAAAACTGAGACGAGATGAGTGATATTCACACTTCTCCTGAGGCTTTGCTTATTGCATTGTATGAACATCTATAGTGCTGGTGGTAAGCAGACTGATGGAGTATACATTGGAGGTGGCTGCTCAAATGTTTTATTTTCATTTATTTATTTATTTCAAGCATTTATTTTTATCTTTATTTATTTATTTTTATCAGTTATATCCGAGAGCCTCACCTGAGATCGTCATGGAGAAGAAAGTCAGATGAGCACAATGATGGGCACAACCTAATTCTCTTCCCTAGGCTGGAGCCTATCCTAGCTGCCATAGGGCCACACACCCTGGACAGGTTGCCGGTCTGTTGCAGGGCTAACATTTAACACGTGTCAATCAAAATTTTGCAGAAATATATAAATATAACCCAGAATCACGGCAAAACGTGTAACAGACACGCCGGTCCATCGTGTCAATTTCCCGCTTTGCCTCTCCAAAACGTCAAAGGGACACATGCAGACGTTGCATTACCAGCAGGGGGAGATGATAAATGTAAAGGCAAGAAGTCGATAGCAAGCTAAACGCGTGAAGTACGTTCAAAGTCCTTAATCATCAGAAGCGATTAAGCTGGTGGCTTTACGTGTAAATGTGTTAATAATGTCTGTTTAAATGCTTTGCTGTGATTATTTTCATGTTGGCTTGAAATAAAATATTTGTACTGCCACTTACTGCATGTGAGTGTCGTTTTCACACTTTAGAAAGGCAACATGTGAAATGGATATTGTGGACCATCGTGTCTATCACACACTTTGCAGTGATATCGGGTTGGTGTTTACACCACTCTTCGGACTAGGAAGCTACAGTAATGTGTAACAGTGTTGAGCCAACCCTCATTTCCTCTGCAAGGAAAATGGGAAATATGTGCAGTGTTATTGAAACATGTACAAACATACATGGAAATACAGTATATATGGCAAAAATAGAGTTTGTACAATCCTAACGAGCCTTTATTCTCCAACTTAGTCTGAACTCTTGTCATTTCCTAAAGTTTCTTCGGGAATAGTTCTCCAGGCTTCTTGAAGGATATTCAAAGCTCTTCTTTGTATGTTGGCTGCCTTTTGGTCTGTTCTCAGTCAATGCTTCAATAATGTTGATGTCCAGGCTGTGGGGAGGCCGATCCATGACTGGCAGGCAGTGTGTTAGGGATCATTGTCATGCTGAAAAATGAAGTTGTTGTCAATCAGAAGCTTTCTAAATGGCATGGCAGATCACTGACTGTACTTTTCTGTGGTCATATTTCCATCAGTTTTGATTGCCAACACTACCGGCTGAAATACAGCCCCACATGCTGAATTCCTTCTGCCACGATCTCAGCTATTAGCTCTCTGGGAATCGCTTTGTTGGTTTTGTGTCTGTCAAACTGTGTTACTGTTGGTATATTTTTTTGTTTTTGCCACAGGCTGCTAGTAATAAAGTCCCAAAAGATACAATTTAAAACTGCTATTTTGCTTGGTTGTCTCTTATCTGTATACACAACATTGGTTCATCCCTTGAGTCAGGTGCCATTTTTGTGCTTGAATGATTCCTAGGTTAGTGTTAAGTGGCTTAAGAAATCAAAAAACTTTCCTCTGACATGGTCAGGTACAGGTGCTTGAAAAAGCAGCCAATATCCAAAGAAAAACTTTGAAAGACCTTCAGAAAACTGAAGAACTGTTGCTGTTAATTAAAAAAAATTACTGGAAAGTCTGGCTCCTGGGAAGGAAAATATAAAGAAATGAAGTGTGGCTTGAGACTTTTGTACAGTATTGTAAATCTGTGGACACCACACTTTGTTACAACTGATTGCAACATTCAGAGTTACTGGCTGATGTGTCCACCTTGAACCTTTCATCAAAGAAGCAAAGAAAACTGATGATTTAATCAAAGATGCAGTTTCATTCTGATTCAAGAAGCTGAAATGCTCAAACTGGAGGTCACATAATACACTGTATTTAATGTAGTGACTGAATAAGAAAACTAAAGAGCTGTGGTGCCTTCTAATCCACGAGTCTCCTGAAATCAATTTCCCAGTTCAGACAAAGGACGGGCACGAGTAGGAAATTATTAATAGAGCAAAGTATAATTGATAAGTTAATTATTCATAACCCCTTAAAATTTTGCATGTTCGGACCTGCCAGATGGGATTTCAAGCAGCTTCGTCTTCTTTTGAATATACCTAACCAACATGGATTTAGCTTTCAAGAGATCATTTGGCGCTAGGAGAGAGAAACACAAACACACGCACACAGGTAGTGGAGGAAGTCCTTTAATGGCAAGGAAACAGGCAGAACTGGCAGAGGGAGATAAGACCCTCCAGTCGGTGTCCTAAACGTGAAAATAAACAGGAAAAAAAAGGGTGGGGCACCAAAGGAGAGGGAGAGAGAGAGGGGATAGCAGTGGCGGGAGGGGAGAGGGGGTAATGAGTTCTCAGCCATGCAGAATAGCAGTACACCTCATCTCGTTATCCTCTTGTCTGGGTGGTGTTTTTGCTTTGTGAGATAACAAGTGGTTCACTGATTGTGGAGTTAGACAGGCTAAGTATGCTTATTTGTATTTGTTTAGAGGAGAGCTTGTGGTCAGTGCGGCTGTTTTGGTGGACGTGAGGTCTGGTGTCTCGTGTTAAGTCGGCTTATATAACAGGTCGATGTGGAAGTGTTTGTTGTTAGTTAAACTGTATTAAATGTGTGCTGTATGTCTTCCACAGGCAACATAGTCCTTCGCCTTTGCAGGACATTGTTTGTGTTTAAATATATTTTAATCCTCTTAAAACTTCTTAAACTTCTACGCACTTCCAGTAATTACCATATTTCCATATTCACAGGCCATTATACTTTATTTTGTCTTTTGTCTGACGAGTTCTCGCCTTTACTGAAGGCTGCAGTATATTTCTGCTGCACCAGTCTGCCAGCATTAAAGTGGCACAGCTCCAGCAGTTTCTTATATACAGCTCTGGATGGCAGCCATTCGCTCAGACCCGCTGCCTCCTCTTCACATGGTGTACGCCACCCAGTAGATCACATTCACCACGGCGAAAGTGAAAGGAAACACGGCCCTGGCATAGATGTCGATGGTATCTGCATCAATGGGCTTGCAGACACACTTGGAACAGCACTTCTTCTTCTCTTCCTCGCGCTCCTCCGGTTGCCTGGATCTTCTCCGCCTCGGCTCCGTCTCCTCCGTTCCACCCTCCCCGGGAATTTCGCTGCTGGAACGCTGGGCTCGACCGTGGCGGCTGGAAATGACCACGCCCTGATTCATGCCGGTGACTGACAGGGAAAACAGAACCATTGCCTGTTTGCCGTTCTTTACAATAGACTGTGGAGAGGAGGAGACAGAGAAGCATCTAAGCATTTACCTGACAGAGCTCTATTCTGGCAAATTTGGCAAAAGTGACAATTCAACCCCTTTGCATTCATGAGGTCTACTACTATAACTTATAACTACTTTATAAGCAAAAGCTCTTAAGTATTTGGTCCATCCTGGTACTTTATATTTTATAATGCTTCATTTTTTTTTAAATAAACACACGACTAACCCTAACCCTGTCAGTGGTTAAGGTAAGGGTTAATTGTGTGGTATTAATGATTATCATCTCTTTTGGCAGTTTTGATTACACCGTACTCACTAGAGCATAAGCGATCAGACCAATGTTGTCAGCTCATTTGCAAAACTATTGTTTCTGCATTTGTAATAGACAATTAATATAAATGTAAGTAAAGAAGAGGCACTTCAACCATTTTTTGAGTGTTGATGTTGCATAGTTTGTCCACCAGAGGGCGCTGAGCTGAGTTGAGCGGAAGGTAAACAAGTAAATAACTAAATAAAACAAAGGCTTGAGAAATCTGTTTATGTTTCGTATGTTTGAAAGAAAATTACATCGGCCATTTTATTGTAATATTATATTTTAAAATACTTTGATATCTGCATCAGTATCAATGTAAAATACCCTATATCAGTTTGGCTCCTTTTTTTCACAATCACTCCACTGCAACATTTAATTTTAATCGCTTCACTGCTCTGACAGGTAATCTGGTACGTTTAATATTTCTGAACTCATAGTTTTATAGCAGGTGCGGCCACTGTTATTCTGAAGGTTTACCTCAGTTATGATGGACACCAGCAACTTAAGAAGCTGACAGTATGATGAGAATCACTATTGCTTCCTGTGGGGCGATCATCTATTTTCCCATTATGGTCTATAGAGATTCATGTCCTGCTGAAGGTCAGTGGGATGGATGCTTGTCAGCACCAAGGCCTGATGTCCGGCCTAGGTTTATGTTTAAGAGGTGCGCACAATTTAGTAGCAACACCCCCACCCTACCGCCCCGAAGCTCCAGATTGAAAGGTCTGCTGACAGGTGTACATGACGGAAATGATCGAATGAGTGATCCTCACCTCGGAGCTGAGCTTGCTGGCCTTGACCTTGGCTTTCTCTTTGAGTCGGTAGTCAGCGTTGTAGTGAGCAAAGGCGTACTCGATGAGGGCCGCGAACACAAACACGTAACAGATCCAGAAGTAGACATCTAACGCTTTGATGGCTGACGCTCGGGGCAAGGACGAGCGAGCGCTTACCATCAGCGTGGTCATGGTTAGAACAGTTGTAATCCCTGAAAACAAAGCAAAAATTTGACTTCTGTGGATGTGGGGCTCTTGATTAGTGTTCTCAGACTGTAGGTTGGTTGGTCCCCTACTGTAGTCTAGACAACAGTATAAACTGTCAGTTAGGTGGTTAATCTAAGGTTTCCTAAGGGAACACTATCCCCTTTCTGTTGGTAGCTTTAAACAAAATGAGGAACAGGATTTTCAAAAATATTTGGTGTACATATTCATCTTTCTCTCAGAGTGAATGTTGCTCATGTCCCATCATCTGGTCCAAATCTTCCATTTAAACTTAAAAAGACAGCCTCATCGGGCTGTCTGATGAGGCTGTCTTTTCTTGCTTTAACTAGAATGTTTGCAGCTCATCAGTGATTCTGTTGGCACATTCTGCAGAATTTTAGTCTTGAGAGGACATGAACGTTTGACTTGTCTCATCCTCATGCGTCAAATTCAAGGCCGGAGGGCCCGATCCCCCAAAATTTTAATTTAGCCTGCATGCAAATTTAGCATTTTGATATATTTTGGCCCACCAAGTTGTCTAGCTGTTGTCTGCATAGCATGTCCCCCAGTGTGTGCAGCCAAACAGAGGGGCACAACTTCATTGCACCTGCAAGTTAATAAGCTGCTTAACACTGACTGAAACAGACAGGACCATCGAGAGAGGTGGGAACTGAGAAGCTCTTTAGCTGTATCTATACTACATCAAGAAATATATATCTTCTTCTTCTTTGAGTAAAATCTCAACATGAGCGAGCAGAGGGGATGGTTGAGGCAGGTGGGCAATTTTCAGACAGGAAACTGCAAAGTTCAATTGCGAAATTAAGGCTTACGTGCGTCTGATTTCATAGCAGAAGGTAAGGCTGCATGGCATATGTAAAATACTTAATCATAAATCCTTTTTAATTAACAAAAAAATACTAATAATAAATACATTTTATTTATAAAGCGCCTTTCAAGACACCCAAGGACGCTGTACAATAGGATAAAATACATAATAGAACAATGACACAATGAAGGACAATAAAACAAAAGCACAAGATAAAATGAACAAACAGTGGGTTCACAGTGAATATGCAGATTTGAACAGATGGTTTTGAGTTGAGATTTAAACTGGGGGAGAGAACCAATGTTTCTTATATCTGGGGGGTAGAGATAACATATTCAGGCCTGTGAGGACATCTGTGTGAGACCTGAAGAAATATGTGCAGGAACTGAATTAAAGATTTATTATTTTTGCTTTAACATCAGCATGTATTGAGCTATGTTGTATCCTGTGATGGTCATCAATAGGCTGCTATGAGTTCCTTGTAACCACAATGCATTAGTTTGAATGTAACCCCACACGCAGTAAGACTCTAAGAAAAGAAAACTGTCATTTATGTGGTTTAACCTTTCAGAGGACGAACGAGCACCAACCTTCACTGAAATAACCCCTTTCGAAATGTTCAAATATACTTCATCCAATTAATACTAACCTAAGGATACACGAGCAGGAACTGCTGATTGGCTGATCCAGAAGGACACCCAGGACATTGCAACCAGTAATATCGAAGGCATGTACGACTGGATGATGTAGACACCTCGATTACGTCTCAGCTGGAAGCGAAGACTGAGCCTCGGAAAGCGCCCCGCTGTGAAGCAGACAACAAGTCACTTTGTTTCAAACCAAACATGCTAATTATTTATCATAAAGAGGCCATTGTTCTTCACAGGCTCTGACGCTAGGCAACATCTTTTGCCTCGCTTTTGCCCCTAGTGGCACAACTTCAAGATTTAACGCATAAAATGGTGTTGCAGCTGCATCTTCCCAGCAGCTACTGCTCTCATCTCCTAAATCTCCTGCCTGGCTCAGCAGCAAGTCTGCCTTGATGCATTTCGTCTACGAATAGAATACAACCACAGAAGTGCCTCTGGTTGAAAAAAAGAAGTCATGCTTCAAGAAGTATGTGTAGAGTTCTCCAATACAAGAGGGACCAAAGTCCAAAACCACCACATACGTGTAAAACATAATACAGGCACAAAACAACACAAAAGAGGGATGCTCACCTGATTTGAAATTCATCATCTCAGTGTCAAAGCGATAGTCTGTGATGGTGAACTGGGAAAGCTCTAATTTGTCCAAACCGTGAATGTGTCTCTGACTCTCCGACCAGTGATACACAATGTCCTCTGAGGAGTAACCATCTAGAAAAACAACAACAACAACAAAGACATTTACCCGTCCAGCCGACACAGATGTGCGAGGTTCGCTCAACATTTGGCATTTTCATCCTGTCACAGACACTGTAACCTTTCACAAATGTCACCGTGCTCGCACAATGAAATGTTTCAGCAATAAACTGAAATAACATTTTTAACCCATAAAGATGAATGTAGGAAAGAAGAAATGAACATTTAAGATAAATCCCAACTCACAGCTTTCCAAATCCAGCATGCATTCCTGTTCGTCCATGGGATACTTGGTAAGGTCCATGTCACACGCCACTGTCGAAGTGATTCTAGGAACAAAACGGCTCGCTTAATCAAACCCTGACATAGATGCTATTACAGTTTCTTCAATTTGTCATTTTTCAAATAAAAACTAAATTTTCTTTTATCTTCTTTTTGCATGTTCATCAATACATCCTTCATTATTTAACTCCTGGTATAAAAATCTGACTCTTTTACGAAAAGTCCATTTAGTTACTATTCATGCATTCTTATTTTTATTTTTTTGCTCAAAACAGCCTGCATCCAAACACAGCGCTAATGAGAACTGTTATATTTAACCAAAACAGTGCAGTCTGATCAAAACAATGACGAAAGACAGTGAAAATTTCTGGTGTGCTAAGATGAAACTGCAGAATTGTCTTAGAATTTTCTGTAGGCAAAAGAAAGAGAAGACAATGATCTGTTTGTTTATACCGGCTACTATATAGAATCACTCCGTTAGGCTGCAGGCGGATCAGCTTGTTCTCTACGGTCACATCGTGAAACCAAGCAGATTTGGCGTTAACGATGAAGGTGTCGGGCAGCCACAGCTTGTCCACAAACCGACTGTCCAGTCCAAGAGTCTTGTTAGTGTGATTGTAGGACAGGCGGTCATCGTGCCAGCTCTGCCGCAGGAACACAGTCATGGTGTATTCCTGTCAGGAACACCACGGAATGTAAAACGGGAGACAGACTGTTAGGAATATTAGGTTCAATTATATTTACTTTGTATTTTTAAAAATATATTTAATTTATTTCATTATTCTGGACGGTTTTGGGAATAACTTATTTATATAGGAAAAATCGTTGGTGAGATTGTGTCAAAATATGAAATTATTTAGAAAAGAAAAGTAATTACTCAATAAGAATTTTTAGTAAGAAGAGATTTTGGCCCTTCAATTAATGATGAATGCAACATTTAATTAAAGGGTCCAAACACATTTCTTTTCAGACATAACCCTAAAACTGATATCACCGTTAAAATGCTGTTAATTATTGTTATAATCGCAAAATTGAAAAAGAATAATAACTCTTTTGTCACTATATTGTAGATTTGAATTAAATATTTTCTTCCTATTGCAAGAGATTTCAGCAAAATGTGACACTGAACTTCCTACCAAACAGAAATATAGAAAGAAAAGAAAACACAAAAAGCCATCTTCAAACGCCTGGTGAGTCACACAAATGCAGATCTGGCTGCAAATGCAGAAAAACACAACCAAAGAGTGAAATACCGCAATTAGCATCAAACAGCATAAACCACCAGAGAGGAGGCTGAAAAAGAAGCAAACAATGCTGGAGCACACATGCCGCACTGGCTGGTGACGTGAGTAACTACTGTGGTGCTTTTTTACTATTCTGCTTGCATAATTCAGATATTACTGCAGCAGTTCAGTGTCCGGTTGTGTTTTATGTGTCCTCACAGCATAAAAGCAATAAAGCACTTGGCTTTATTGTCTTACTTTGCAGCCTTTCCCTGAATACTGTGCACTTTGTGTTTGTGTTTTAGTTTCATTGCTCTTTTGGCTACCACACTTTGGACTTTATTTCAGATGTTAAGCAAAAAAAAAAAACATATTGAATTGAAGCGTTTTAAGATTAAACTCCTTCTTTCATGATAGACATGGCGCCGCTCACGATTACAAGGTTACGCAAAATGATATTTGTGCAAAACATGAATTGCCCCATTGGATTTGATATTTCACTTTACAAAATCCATGAAAGTCTGAAATTATCCAACAACTCGCCCGATGTGTCACAAATGTTCACACTGAATGCGTTTAAACCTTCGAGTGGGATATGTCAGGATTATGCAAATAGTAAATCTTTGATCGTTGCGACAGTTGTGAAGTGATGATAGAGAATCTCGGTGCAGAAAGAAGGAGCGAGTGTCTGTTCTTTACCATGTTGGCTTCAGAGATGTGGTCAATGCTGGCTACTTCTATAGCCATGGCCACGTTCACGGGCGGACCTGCAGAGGAAATGGTGAGAAAAAAAAAGGGCAAACCTTTGCCCTCCCCATCTCAAACACCCACCCACGCCACTTCTCTGATTCCCATTCTGGTCCCTCCCATCCTAACTCCATAACCCATCTGTTTTTCTCCCATCCACCTTCCTCCCACGTCCAAACACTCCTACGGTGCATAGAGATTAAGCATTATCCAGTTTAGCCATGCGAAGTGGCACATCACACAATGGGCATTCATAAACAACACTGGGCTTTCATGGACTTGCACAGAGAGAGCTTCTGCCAACATTCACACGCACGCACACATACGCTGTAGCGTTCACTCAACAGTTTGCCATATGATTAGCATGGAGCGTGCAGCAGTCATCGAATGCTAGAGGGCAGAAACTACAGGGGGGGGGGGCTCAGTGATGCAGAACAGAAAGGCTATTTAAAATATATTAAACATTAAGGAATCATTTCCCATCATTCAACACCTCCCCATGCCATTTTGGGTAATTTATATTTTCAACACCAAATGCAAGTGAATGGGAAAAGGTTTTCAGTTGTATGCTTATTGTATGTTGATGTAAATGGGAGAGTTTAGAGGGCGATGTGATTCTATTCTCCAGCGCAGGTACAAAGATGACTATAACATTTGTTAAACAGCTATTTTACCAACTCTGGTTAGTAAATATAATAGAAAATATTTCGCTGTATATTAGAATGAAGCACAATGTGTAGCATTACCATAGAAACGTGGCATTGATTTTGTTTGCTACCACTCTAATTATGCAAATAGATTAAAATTCCAGAAAAATGTTTTACAGCATTATCAGTTCAGAAACTTTGCATTTGCAAATAGGCTTTGCACTCTGGAAACCTTGGCAGCACATATTGATGTTTACAGTGGGAAAAGTTGTTACTGTATATTAATTTCTTGCATTATATAAAAAGAGACTCCACTTCCACTGCAGAACTAATCCTCCCTTACTGTTAAAATGATGTGAGATTGGAAACATTCAGACACTTTGGTTCATAATATGGTTTTCAACTTTCAAATCAGGTTTTGTGTAGTTATCAATTCTTCTAATATTCAGTGTTCAAGTGAGGCGATAACAAGATCCATAAATTTTATGTAAAGAAAAAAATACATTGTGCTTTTTTTATGAAACAATCTGTCTGTCACGTCTTTTCTTTACATCTTGTGCATCACTATCCTTACAAATTATATTTATCTTGCAAAAACATTTTTCATAATTATCATATATTTAAGGCCCTGTTATTGCTCCATATTAATAGCATGGGGTGGGATTTGAGTGAAAGAAACTGCTCCGAAATAACAGACATGATTCCCCAGTGGTCACAACAGCCTTCCATTTAGCTTCCTTTTTCAACACATTAAAATGTGACATAAATAGAAATGCAGTGACCACATGATGTTGCATTATGATTCTCTGCATCATGCACAGGGTGGTATGTGTGTGGCGATAGCGGCACTCTTGCCCCACATTTTCACCTTTCCTCAGCTGAGTTAAGCTGTGAGATTGAGAAATCTATTGCTGTGGTCATTGAATGTTTCACATTTGGCAGCCATTCTTAGCAAATTCTCCAGAGCAGCACACAATGTTTGTGCCACCGCTCCACTCCGGCGTGTCCTCCTGCAAAGCCTGTCTTTAATAAATGTTTTTTGTGTGTGTCCTTAACAAACTGTTCACCTGTCAGCATATGTATTTGTTAGGGGTGCAACGATACACAAAATTCACGGTTCGGTTCGATACTTTGGTGTCACGGTTCGATATTTTTTCGATACAAAAAAAATGTTCATGCCTTTTTAATTTGTCATTTATTAAAATTATAAATATATATTTTAACTCAAAAGTACAGTTTTTAAATTTAACCCTAACCCTTGTGCGTGTTTTTTATTTTGACAGCGAATGCGCACCTGCGGACCACTTATGTGCAGCCCTGGTTATTTAGCTCGTCATATTGCAGCCACAGAAATTATTTTGTCCATGAAACCATAAAGCTGCACTTTCTTTTTGCCTTATAGTCTGATTTGTCATAACTTCTCCGTTTTGTGGTAAGCTTTTCTTTGGCTGTCACTTCTTCACCCTGACCTGTCTTATTTGGCTCAGCAGAACTAAAATATATATCTGTCTGTGAAGGTTCTCAGTCATCCAGGTCATCGTAGTCAAATATAAATCCTGCTGCTTTTACACACGCACTCACATAAGCTCAGCGATTCTCTGCGCGATCAACCTCTCACATGTTTAAGCTGCGGGAGATTTCACTTGTCATGTTTGCATAGTAAGCTAACGATTAATAAGACGATGTCAGAGGAATTGGTGCACAAATTATCATCACTCACAGATCAGTGCTGTCGCTCTCTATACACAGTTCGCACGATTGCAAAGTGAAAGCAAAAAAACAAGCGCAAATTCAAACGCGACTTCAATATGTCACATATTGACAGTGGCTCACCGATGCCAATGACATAATTACCCAGCTACATTTCCGAAAGAATGCAAAAGCATTGACATATATTTTTCCTACAATAGCCCGACGGGCAGGGAAGAGATAGATTTTGGTAGCCCGACTGAAAAAATCGCTAGCCCCAGGACGTCAGGCTAGCGATATTGCAAGCCCTGTATCTGATTGAGGAATCACTCATCTTTGGAAAAGAGAGTTTATTACAGAGAAATGTCTCTTTCCAAAATAAAAGCTATACTATCTGCTTCTTCTGGGCTATATTCTCAGCAGCATAAGGAGAATCATGTGCTAACAGCTGTCTAAATGACTCGGCTAAAGTTAGTAGCATGCTTGTTGTTTTTGTCTTTGCACTAGGATGATGTCGGCGTAAATGTGCAGTCATATTCGTTGTGTTCCCACTAGTGCTTTCAGGTTAATCTCGTTGAAATGACCTTAACACCACAACATGGCAAATCTCCGTTAACGAGCTACCGCCGATCGCCCCGTGCATGGGGCTAGACGGCCAACACGTTAACGAGCTAACTGCGCTAACACACTAGTTCCCACCCATGTAATTGAGCATTGCATGGCACATCCAACATACTGTTTTACTTTAGTCCATGACTCGCTTACCTTCAGGGTCATACGTCACATGAAAACCAAAATAATTCCAAACGCCAGATCTGAATGAGGGTGGGGGAGGTGCCCTGCGCTCTTCCTTCTGACTATGCTGTCTGTGTGGAGCGCTCAGTGGATCTGCGCTCGACAGTGCAGCCTAGGCGGAGTAGTCGAACGCAGATTCACTGAGCGCTCCACACAGACAGCATCGTCAGAAGGAAAATTGATAAAATAAATTACAAATGTTGTATTGTTCGATACATACGCGTACCGAACCGAAAGCACTGTATCGAACGGTCCAATATCGATACGAATATCGTTGCACCCCTAGTATTTGTATGAGGTAAACAGAGCCTTGTTTTAATGTCGTACAGGAAAAGCCAAACCAAAGGCGCCTCTCGGGATAATGGAATTGGAAGATGAAGTGCAATCCATGCTCCTGTACTTAGGACTTCGGTTGGGTGATGCTAAGGATGGCTGTAAATGTGAGGCGGTGAAATGTAACCCAACGCCACAAGCAGTAGATCTCATACTCACCTCCTATCCCAGGGCGAAAATTTCTGGCATAGCCCTTCATTAAATCATCCAGATTAGGTAACCAGGATATTTCAATGTCTGTACCTACATAGTCCCCAACGTCACTCAGCATGGCCCTAAAGAAAACAAACACAGCAGCCTTCAGTGGTTGTCCTGTCACACGTCCACAGGAAAAGCCTGGCAGAACTTCAGATAGAGTTAGTAGCATACGTAAAAGTATCTCAAAATTTGACACAATAACCACTTTTTCAAACATAAATAAGATTCATTATTTAAATCGTTAATTTTTCCTATTATGGAGTTCCACAGGATTCTGTGCTAGGACCAAGTCTATTTGGATTACACTTGATTCCCTTAGGCAGTATTATAAGAAGGCATAGTATACATTTTCATTGCTATGCAGATGATACCCAGGTTTGTCGATCCATGAAGCTAGATGGCACACACCAATTAGCTAAGCTTCTCTTCATTGGCTGCCTGTTAAATCCATAATTAAATTTAAAACCCTTCTTCTCACTTACCAGGTCTTAAATAATCAATCTCCATCTTTTCTTAAAGACCTCATGATACCATATCATCCCAAAAGAGCACGTCACTCTCAGACTGCAGACGTACTTGGATATTTCAAAGTAGAATGGGAGGCTTTCAGGCCCCTCTTCTGTAGAGCCAGCTCCCAGGTTGGATTCAGGAGAGACACACCATCTCTACTTTTAAGATTAGGCTTAATACTTTCCATCTTAAAAAAGCATATAGTTAGAGCTGGATCAGAAGACCCTGACCAACCCTTAGTTACGCTGCAATAGGCCTATACTGCTGAGGGTTTCCCACGAGGCACAGAATATTTCTTCCTTACTCACCTTTTTTCTTTCGCTATGTATTTATACACCACCTTGCAAATAATCATTATTTATTATTAATCTCTGACCATCTTCCAAAGCGTGTTGTTTGGTCATGGCAGATCGCTGATCCTCGCTAAGCCTGGTTCTTCCTGTTAAGAGGGAGTTTTTCCTTCCCACTGTCAATAAGGCGTCATCTGATTGTTGGGGTTGGCTCTCTGTTAGTTTGGGTATTTACCTTAGAATATCAAACGCCTTGAGGTGACTGTTGTTATAAAATTAATTGAAGTGAATTTCATTTGATTAAAGTAATTTAGACTCAGGTCACACTTATATCAGTGTTGGCAACAGAGAACCTTAGGGATCTTTGTGTCTAGTGAAGTGTACCCACACTTGACTATGCTGTGGAAAAATCTCGAGCAACCTTTCATCTCTTTAAAGTTTGTCAGAAAAACGTAACATAGGTGCACTTAAAATGTACACGGAAATATAGTATATAAGGTAAAAATTGAATTTGTGCGATTCTAATGCTTGAAAATTAATACTTGGTATGACCACTTTTATTCTTCAACACAGGCTTGGACAGGCTTTCTCATAATTTCTTTAGCTAGTATTCAGGAATAGTTCTCCAGGCTTCCTGAAGGGCGTTCTGAGCTCTTCTTTATATGTTGGCTGCCATTATCGTGGAAGTCTTTGTCAATCAGATCCTTCCAGATGGTACTGGTGGTGGATCCCTAACACCACTGGTTGAAATGGAACCTTAGCCCACAATACAGTTTCCACCATGTTAGGTTTTTGCTAGATTTTTTCCTGTTTGAATTTCAGATAGTGGTATTCTACTGTATATAGATTTTAGACGTGCAACTTCTTCTTTTATCCTTCACTTGTCTAGTTGTCTAGTAAATTTTTAACAACACACTGCACTCTATGCTGAAATATGCCAGGTTTTCATGTAATAGCTCTTTGGGAATCAGCTTTTTAGTGCAAAAATGCAACTTCGTGCCTTTTGAACTGTGTTAGTTTATCAAAAAACTGGGAGCAAATTATATATTTTGTATAATCCTGACACGCTACTAGCAAGAAAATTGCCTCTTTGCTAAATTTTATGCTCGAATGATTCATAGGTGAGTTTTAAGTGGCTTAACAAAAAATAAGAAAGTTCCTCTGAAAATGCTCAGGTCAAGAACTGGACTGAAAATGAGTCAGAAAGCAGACAGTGCAAAAGAAAAAAAAAGGATCAGAAGACCTTCAGACTGAAGAAGAAACCTGAAGAATTGTTGCTCAAGACCAGTTTAAAAATGACTAGAAAGTCTGGCTCTTTGACAGCAAATTATAAAGAAGTGAGGCATGATTCAAGAATTCTGCACAGTATTGTAAATGTCTAATTGTATCTGTGATCTATTGCCACTGTGATCTTTGTGTTTCTTTGTGCAACTCTGTGTGTGCCTGTAATATGTGAGAGACTTTCCCTTGACATTCATACAAAGGCTCCTTGAGGAGGAGCCCTCTCTTCTGAATTGACGACAATATAAAATGATGAAAGCCCCCCTGTTATGGCAAAACATAGATCAAATGTCACTCTCATAAACAATTATGCTGAGCAACTCATACAGAGCACGAGATTTATGTCCAGTCATAATCAGCAGTTCAGTTTTGTGTTTGTAAATGTCACCAGGTCCATCACAGCAGAAGTGACCAGGTCGTGCATCCAGACATGAAGCTGAAATGTTCAGAATCTGTCAGATTAATGGAAGGAATTCATGTTAGCCGTTGACTATCCTGTAATCGAGGCCGGCCAGTATACAATTTGTAGTACCAGTACCTATATGGGGTGATTTATAAGCCAATATTCCAATATATAGCCCAATATTTTTTATTCTTTCAGACACACAAACCACAAATGCTCTTTTTCTGACGTTGTATTACTCAGTTATTTGTATTTTATAACAAATAAAACGTGTGTGTTTTTTAATATCTTGCTGCATTTTGTATAAGTTGATACTCAAGTTTTAAAAAAACAAGCAAAACTAAAGCTATTCTGTTATACCTGTATGCAAAAAATACACTGCCCCCAAAATATTTCATAGATGAGCAATACTGATCAATCTAATAAACTTAAATCCTGAACATCCTCCCTATTCTGGTATTTTAAAGAGTACAACCTAACTAATAGGGTTGCCAACTCCCAGCCAAAACAAAAGGGGAACCACACCCCACCCTCCACCTAATAATGCTTAATTAACGTAATCGACTTTAATTTAATGCACGTGTTAAAAAAAATTTTTAAATGCACAGAAATCAATTATTTTTCTACAATAATTAGATTCAACATCTTTCTTCAACAGAACTGCAGACTGCACAGATGGTATCTTCCCAAAGGAAAAAGTACTATAGCTTACTAGGGTATATATTAGACTTAATAGTTACTATATACAATAACGTATTTCTATACATTTTACATCAGATGAATACTTTGGTTGTAAGATTCAGATAATTATTTATTACAAGCTAGACATGAGAATAAGAAAGAAAAGTATTTCTTTGTGACCCCCTTTCCCTGTTAATGCCCTACCTGCCCCCCTGGCTAAACCTTGCTAGGCCCGCCCCTGCACAGTTACCATTCTAACAACAGCTTATCAAGCTTAAAGGTGCTGCTGTTGTGTATCCACTGGTTTCCTCTTTCTGGTGCAAAGTGGGCCAAAAACAAACAAGAGAGACGGGAGTCACGACAGAAAAGCCGATCAGCTGATCATTGATCAGTTTCATGATTGAAGTAGCAGCAGGAGAGGGAGAGAGAGAGGCAGTCGCTCCATATACAGTATCGGTTGGTAAGCTTAACGTGGGAATGCTTTAGAAACATTCAGAGATTAACTTACAAACTTGCTTTACTTCTCTGGGATAACTTTCTCAGAGATGAAATGCTGGTTTGGTAGCGAGGCTCTAAATGCTCAACCAGACCGCCGACTGGTCTCGCACGTCACATCCGCTCTATCACGTGATGCATACTCCTCCGACGTGCTAAGGTTATGAGCTGAGTTATGCCATGTCGCACGTTTTGTGAGGTGCTTTTGTGATATTTAATGGATATTATTACATTTTTTATTTCTCTCCGATATCTAATCCAGTAATTTAGGTCAGCATCGCACCGATACCGATATGTTATATCGGTGATATCCATCTCTACTTTTCAACTGTATAAAATTGGAGGGAAAATATTTGATGTAACAAAAGGTCCCCAAAAAAAGAGCAACGTGAGCTCAAATTGTTAATCGTTTGCAGATGTTTACACATTTACATGACATAGATTAACAGGGTAATAGTCAAGCCCCAGCAGCTACCACCAGCTAAAAACAGAAATAGTTCTCTTTTTAGCTGACTAAAGCAAACAATAGGGAAACAAAGAGGAAAAAGAGAGAAGGAAAAGGCTAAGGGAGTTGAAAATGAAGTCATCCATACCGGCTACACCTTCTACTTTTAATTTAGTGCTTTTATAAAAGACTGATGCTGCTTTAAATACAGTGTTTATTTATGAAAATGAAGGAACCTTCACTTTAATTATCATTTTTAGTCCTATAACTTGTCAGCATGTGCTTTTGAAAAAGATGGAGCGCAAAAACACGACTTTTATTAATAACATGTTTTCCAAAACTCTCTTGCATCCTTGAATTATTCATCGCTGATTTAGGAAATCACATTTTCTCAAGATTCAAACATTAAGAAAAAAACGTGTGCGTGCAATTATTTGGTCATTCATTTTCACCCAAAGCAACTCGTCCTTTGTTTGTTTGTTTTGTTTCCTCTTTGCATGAAAATGATTAAATCCTGAATGTCAAAGATGCTGAATGTCAGCGCAAAATTACATCTCTCAGGGGTGTCCTTTCAAAAAGTTTTTTTTTTTAAAAAGTCTGTGCTTGTTTCAGCATTCAAAAGCCACGCTGATTAAAGCCTGGCTGACATATTTTTCCTCAGTCGTGTTTCCACAGCGTGCTTTTGTCCACAAGGAGTCTGACAGCAGATCCAAATCTAACAGCGTAGCCTCAGATTCCACACAGCGCATAATAAACAAAATGCTGCGCCTCACTCCACAAACCTCCAAATCGCTGTATTTCACTGAAAATAGGCTCTCATTACACTGTGGACTTTTATTCTGAACAACATACCTTTGTGCATGCATTGTTTTGCATTCAATTCAAACTGCCCCCATGCACTGCCACCTCTGTGTATGTGCCAGGAGCGGAATAACAGCAACATTTAAAGCTATTGTCTGTTTTAAGGATCCGGAAATCACTTAGTGCTGCCTGAGGGCAGAAAGGTAACACTGTGAGCAGCAACAGCAGGAGCCTCTGTGAAGGATTTCACAAACGTAGCACAGCTGAGATACCACCAGGTGGCAGTTTTGTATTCTGAAACACTCATACACAGATCCATACACATAGATTTAGAGGGGAGTTTAAAAATGAGAAGTCCATGTTGAAAAGAGGCATGGCTTGTTAGACATCACCATGAAAAAGACACATGGAGATGAATCAAATGTTAGAAGCAAAGCTATCGTGCAAAATTGAAGGTGCTGACTGTTTTTGCTACAAACAAATACGATTTTTCTGACATCCAAAGGCCGGCGGTGGGGGTATCGACAGGGAAATGGACCGCATGGGGGGTTCGTGGAAGGTGTTCAGATCGTTCGACAATGAAAAGCCGCGAGCTGACCTTTGAAATCGGGCTGACATTTGAAGAAAGTCGACGTGCCCGAGAGCACAGCATTATGCCATACGGAAACTATTCACCAAAATGTAACGGCTGGTTAACTGAATATGAAATAAAATAAATAAACATTTCTGCCATGCCATTAACATTTTCTCGGTGGATCTGTTTTGCAGAGGCAGATGTATTTTTAGTCTGGCAATCACTGTCATGACTAAAAAAATGGGAGCACTGAGTGAATTAATTAATCACTAAGTGACTCCTGGATTTCTGCGCTAATTGGGAGTTTCTAAATCTGGAAATAAAGAGCGTTTCTTTCAAGTCATTTGTTAACACACCAAGGTCAAACAGACCTCTGTCTGGAGAGGAGGAGAAAGCGGGTGGAAATGTATATCACACAAATCCTATAGTAGAACTCTATTTATTGCAATTTAACACTCATTTTACAGTTGTTAACTGTTTTAGGATTTAAAGATTTAAGGCCCTGGTGCCTTTATTCTCTGCAGTTCCCACACAGCTGTGAATATTTAGTGTGAAGGAGTTGTATGTAATAACTAAGACTCTTTTCTGTCATGGTGTGGTTGTTGCACAGCATCTTTTTTTAATTTTTCTCCCTCTTTATATGATGGGGGCTGCTCGTGTGCAGCGCTGCTTCGATTTACTGTAAAACACATGCGAAGAAATGTTAATCCAAGGGTCCAAAATCCCGACTAAAAGCTTTTATCGACTCAATTAATCTGGCTTTACTGACTTTCACATATACATATATAATTTTTCACATTTGCCACAGATTATTGCTTTTATTGCAAGCTGTTCTCTTAACACCAAATGTTCTCCTTCTCTACAAACATATCAGTTTGCTTAAGGAGGAAAAAACAACTTCACTTCTTCTCCAAAGAAAAATCAAATGTATTCTGTTGAAAGACGCACCGGTCTGAACATTTGATTGCTTTCTTGGATTTACGAAACATTTGCGCCTCTTCATTTTCCCACCCCTCCATCCATGACAAGCAGTTGAGAGGGTGTGCATTTGCAGACGCTCCTAATCCTTCTATATTTCGCTTTCATTAAACGTCTCTCTCAGGGCTCGGATCTGCCGTCTGTTTGTGAGCTAACATTAAACAGTTGGGGAGAAAAACAAAGAGAAGCGGCTTCACTCAAATTTATGGTGTCTTTTTGTGAATGCAAAGCACAGCACACACCAACAACCCTAATCAGTATCGTATAATCGCTCAAATCGATACCTGGACTACCTATCAGCGCCCTGATCTAACTGTTTCTATTAGTTCTGTGGTGAAATGAATCAAACTGGGATAAATATTAAATAAAACATGAATAAATAGATAGTTAAATCACTGAACAGCTGCTTCACATTTATAGGTGTGGGTTTCTAACGGTGTTCGCACTGCATTAGCAGTCATAATTAAGGGTCTGTGCTGCGCTGCCATGCGGCAAACAGATGTTTTATTGACCAGATTTGCACTCAAATAATGTTTGTCAGTCTTAATCGCATTCCAGAGTGCTCCATTTCCTTCTGCACATCCATTTTTTTTAATACAAGTATCAATAGATAATGTAGAGTACATTCAAAAGAAAGAGTCCCAAATTTAAAAACAAACTTCTCTTTTTTTTCTTGTTAAAAGTATTCAAGTTTCTCCCAACATTTGTGTTTTTAAACATTAAAGTTTCTAATGTCTAAGAATATATATTTTTATACTAATAATAATTTGTGTTAGCGAGTGTGGCATTGTTTATTTATTTGCTTATCACTGTGAGCATTTTGAAAGCTTAAAAATTATTCTATCATTAAAACTATTTCTTCATTATGATGGTAAAAAGCAACATTTATCCCCATTAGACAGAGTTGGGCTTGGTGGGGCGGATTGTTGTGATAACTGGGGGTTAAATTAGGGTTTGGCAGGTGGAGGAAACACTGAGATCAGGTGTAGTCATGCATCACGGGGAAAAGAATTAATTATAAGTCACAAAGCCGTCTTTCTGCAAGGCTGTGATTGGCTGACCTGTGCACCAGTGTCACTGCTTTTTGTGGAATTAGCCAACTGAAGCTTACAAGATGTAAGCAGTTGTTTCGTGAGCTATATGTGCTAAAGTGCCTGCTATGTTCATGCAACCTTTGAATAAAACAAAATAAAATTAGTATACTTGACGAAAAACATAATTCAGCAACACGTCGTGTATAGATCGTTCCTTTAACCCTCAACGATTAGGTAATGCATGGACAAATTACTGCTTTATCTTTCACTTTATCTCTTTCCTGTATGATGGTCTAGAACTGAAGTTTATCCAAGCTAAAAAAAAAAAGCAAAAGGAATAGAAAAAGAAGAAAAAGATAATTTATGGTAGACTAAATTTATGTCTGAAACAAAAAAAAGATAAGTTGCTGTTTCTAAATCTGTGAGCCTTGCACCCTTTCCATTTCTTCTCATTGATACCAAGACATGTGTTGCTCTCCTCCCTCTGCAGGAAGCTCAAAGGTCAGCTGCAAGACAGCTGGGAGGGATTCGATGTCTTGCTCAAGGGCACTTCATATGTATGAATCCTGATACTCTAGTTACATAATGGTGTCTCTAAACACAGGGCTTCAGTCTCTGCCTCTCATAAAAATAAAATAAAAAAACTGTGATGGAGTCTGTGGGATGATCATGCTGTACAGTGCTGCTGTTAGAGAGGTCCTTATCTGAACGGAAAATGCTGCAGGACTCGCGTTCAGGTCAGTGAATATCCTGCGCTATTTTAAAGAGCCCGAAGACCCAGAACATCTCCAAACTCGGATAGTTTGTCACGGACTAGCTTTCGTCACACATCACGTTGCCGACACATCACACCTCCGCTGGATAAAATAAAGCAAATCATTTTGACATTTGCTTTGAATATAATGATCATAGAAGGAACTGCAGGAAATGCACAGGAAATTCTGTTACGCACTGGTTTCCAAAGCACTCACATTACAGTTTGAGTGTAACCAGTGCAAAATACCCAACGCAGAACTGCTGTATCACAGCCTTGTCCATTCTCATGGGGATTAGATACTGCTGGTATTTATCATTAGGTTAATTTCATTGCGTTTAACATACTTATCAAAGTGACATGCAAACTGCTAAATAAATTCATGTATAATTATCTAGAAATTAATGAAATCAGCAAAACTGTCCTAAACTGTTTCCTTTTCCCATTTACGTGTGATATGTCAACATAAATTGAGTAGGCGGCTTCTAGCTGAGGCGCTGAGGTGTGCCTGCATCACCCTGTAGCCAGCTCACAGTCAGGCTTCGGAGCCAGCTCATGCAGCCGGGGGAACATGATCAAAACACAGCGTTACTGGAAAATGTAGTCTCCGGACGGTGGGGGGATTTATCCGCTGAGTCAGTCTCTCATGCGGATTAGTCAGGACAAGGGCTTCACCTGAGTGCAGGTTTAAGGACAAGTGTGACAAGCCAGAAAAGATGATAAAATGTGGAGTTTAAATCCTCCTGCATGAAGCAGGGGCAGCCACCTGCTCCTAAACTACACGTCCGCATGAAAACAAAGGTGGGGAGTGACCTCCTGTGCATGTCCTTCTGAAAAGGTAAATAATGACACTAAAATTCTCTTCCCGGGTGTGCTCTAAGCTAAACTGCTCGACTAGCAGTTAAAATAAAATATGATTAGCTGCATCGTGGGGCCAGGTTGACCTGCAGCAAGGCCCCGAGAATAGGATGGACCCACACTCCTTACAATCTGTGCATTTTAGTCCATAAATGCCACAATTGGGCTCTTAAAGAGTGCTTTAGACTCAGCTTTGCTCTGTCAGTAATCCAACACTTTTCCCCGGGGGGTTAGTCAGCCTGCAGGTGAGTCTCTTGTTCTATTTGTGTTCAGTTTTTAATGCATTTCGTTTACAACAAAGGCCCTATTTAAAGGAGGCCTTATATACTTAATAGACTGGAGCTCAGGAGGTAGAACAGGTCATCTGCTAATCACAAAGTTGTTGGTTTGATCCCTGGCTGCTCCAGTCTGGATGCCAAAGTACCCTCAGGCAAGATACCAAAACCCAAGTTTCTCTCTGATGCGTTCAGAGTGTGAATGTTAGACAGAAAAGCATTCAGATATAGAAAAAAGTGCATGGGTATGAATGAGTGAACAATGTGTGTTGTGTAAATCACTTTAAGTGCTTTAGTATAGTAGAAAAGCACTGCATGAAAACCAATCCATTTACCATTTGCTCATAACTTGGAGTTTACTAAAATGGCTTTGTATTTACAACTCAAACTAATCCTTACATCAGATCCTTATCATCCATTTTAACTCACTTCCCACTCTCTTTAAGCTAACTTTTATACAATTGGCTAGGTTTGAACAGCATGTCAGCGGGTCTTCTGCGCTCACAGCCAGCCACACTGTATTAAGGATATCCCTCTATGAGGACATTAAACTCTGAGAAGTAGAAAATCTGAGAAGTATCAAGCCTAAACTTTGAGTTCACAGGGATTATGTGTGCATTACTTCATTATTTAATATGAGAATCCACCACAATTACCAGTATAAATAAGAGAGGAGAAAATGTAATGCATAATAGGACTGCTTAAATCTCTTTTGGTCCTCATTTCTTTCAAAGATTAGCTTTGCTGGACTTAATCAGTATTTTTTTTCTCCCCCGCACTCTTATTGTCACATTTCTTGGTCTTTGAGATATCGCTGTTGTAGCGCACAATCTGTGAATCTCCTTTCAACCTCCAGTCAGCTGGTGATAACCACACACCGACATGCATGAAAGTATTATGTGTAATCTGGCTGTGCAGCCACCTGTGTCGGTATGTTCAGCTATCTTTAGTAGCACCTGCGTGTCACGGGAGTCGGGTCTGGTTAGAGTTTTGATTTATGTTCCTGTCTTTGTGACCAGATAGCAGCCTCGCTGTTGACTTATCTCCTGCAATCAGAGCTGAATGAAGTCTAATTATAATAACACTGCAGACTCGACACTTTATATAGCTGCTGCGTCACAATAAAGTCTTACAACTGGTAAACCACTGGAAGTCAGGTTAATCATGTATATGGATTTTTTTTTTGTCAGTGTCAGTTCTGAAATAATGACCTAGCTGACCTTTCAAGGTTTCGTTTCTTTTTAAAAACATGATCTTTGGCCCTTGTGATAGAAATCCACTGTGGACTGTGACAGCAGCAAGAACACGGGTGGAATTAATGACTAGACATACATATAACAGAGCCACCATTATTATATTAGTCACACCTTTGCTGGTACAAAAAAGACTAAAACACATTAATCCTTTTTCATAGTGACAAAAGCTAATGAAAAGGCTTAGCCTGTGTTTGAATCAACTCAACCAGTGTAGTGCGGTAAATTAACTCCCTGCCATCTTGTATGAATGTCAGTTCTGTACAGTTCCCTTAATGTTTCCCACACTGGAAGAAAGCAATGCATCGCCCATTATGACAGGTTCACTGCATTTTGCTAACAAGCCCGATCCAATAAAAAATCAAAAATCTGCAATTTGTAGACATGAAAATTTAAACTGTCATGCAACACTTGCAGAAAATTATACAGTCGATCATTTGCAATATTCGTGCACTGAGGCAGAGGTGAATGAGGTGGGGATTAGCGTTAGTCGCTTTCTTAACTCACTCTGTATTCCAGGTGTCGTGCCAAAAAGTGACTCCTGATGTTTCGGTGTGGTTTTTATGTCTAATATATTTGCTTGTATTGGTACATATCTGTATACAACATGACTGACAAAATGAGTTAAATATAAAATAAAGAAGGAAAGAAAAAAATGAGCTGTTTCGCAGGTATCTTTGTGACTGTGTGTTATACCAGCGCTTTTTGGTGCCTTAAAGTACGTTTATAGAACTGAAGTGTTGTGTTTCTTCCTATTTCTGCTGCCCTCTTTGTCAAATCTCTCTTGAAAACAACACTTTTAATATCAGTGACACTTTCACCTGCAGAAATAAAAAATGTGTAAAAAAGACATGTCACTTTAGTAAAGTGCAGCTTCTACATTGTGACAGCAATGTTCTCCCTGGCTTAAAGTGACTTGATATTATTAATGAGAGATATGTGTGAGAGAGTACAGGCCAACAACTTATTTGCAATGGTTTAAATACTACCAGGCACTTTTTGTGAAATACCCGAAGACCTAAATCTTTAAAAACAAGTTGTACATTATAGTTTTACTTTTCTAAAACGACTAAGATCATCCCTGAAAAGATTAAGCATGATAGATTTTTAAAAGCATTTACTGGGCAGTACTTTCAGGGATGGATTAACACATATCTGGCACTCTATTTAACAGTTACCATTTCAAGACAATTTTTATCTCGGGCTACTGATGACCAAAGGATGATGCTTTTCTCTACTACGCAATAGCATGTTTTCTAGCCCACTCCTCTGTTACAGACATTATACAGTCCATTTAGCTGCAGATTGTACTCTGTAAAGTGAAGGGTAAGTGACACTTCAGCTGTAAAGAAAAAACTGTGAAATTCATGCAACACCAAAGGTGGTGAGGCGCAACTTAGCTAAGCAACTTTTGTGAAATGGATAAACGAGGAGCTAAAAAAAGAGAATCAGGGTGATTCTGTGCAGAGCAGGAGCGAGGAAAGAAAGCGGCGTGCAGGTTTCCTCTGCAAAGTGTGTGTGTGTGTGTGTGTGTGTGTGTGTGTGTGTGTGTGTGTGTGTGAGAGAGAGAGAAAGAGAGAGAGATGACACATAATGAGGTGCAAGAAAAAGCCTACACTCTGCATTGTACTGAGAACAAAATAATAATAGCAGTGACTGGAGGCAGGAAAATCCAATTACAATAGCTATTACTCCCTCTACTGGTGAACAGCCAAGAGGGACAATAGAGGTGATTTTCCCCAATTTTCCTCAGAGTTTCACCCTTTGCCCTTTTCAGTGTGAAAGCAAGTACTGAAACTGAAGCTCTGTAGTAGATGCTGATTATCCCGCGAACTGAATGCCGATGAATGCAGGCCTCTGTCAAAAACGAAGCACTGTAAACTAGTTTAGACAGACCTGACCTGCTCCTTGGTGAGAAGGTAATTTATCCTCAGAGTCAGCACAATGGTCCTGATAAATCTTTTCAAATGGCTGAAATCTGAACCGCTGCTGAATAGGACTGGATCACTCTTAAGATTTTTTTTTTACCTTATAATACACAACCTGGAATAATCCTACTTCAGAGACGCATTCACGACTGAAGCTCCCAGCAGCACCTACACCTTTTTTTTTTATTTTTAACCTCCCAAATTGAGCACCTTAGTGATATTCTATTTAAATGTACTGTGTTTACTGCAGTATGAGGCCTGCATCATGGGATCATCTGATGTATTTGATCCCTTACGTGGCAGATAATGTCACCCCCTGGAGGTTCGTGACATTATCTGACACGCACGCACGCACGCAAACGCTTCCACTCAGCTGGTATTCATCACCAGGGGAGGGGGGATAGAAAACAATCACCTCTTACTATGCATATGCATTATGCAAATGGTGTCATCAGGTTCATGCAAGCGGGGAAGAAAGCAGACTTCAGATTGTGGGTGTCTATAAGTAGTTTTATGTAAGCCTGTAGAAGTCCGTTTATCCACGAGTGAACGTGAACGTGAGTTTTGCTAGCACTGAGTCGTGGGAGGCGGTTGCACAACAAGCAGGACTTCAACTGACGCGAGACTTTAAATCAATAAGAAGAGCAGTTTATTGCTCCTAAATAGATGATATCACAGTGCCTTTCCTTGTTTTATCGTTCTAGTTTGTTGCTTTCTTATTATTATTAATACCGTTTATAATTTGACGGCTAACTTCTTCCGGAATATTCATAGCGCTCCGCAGTGGGAAGCACATAAGACACCTGCAAGAAGTTTAAAAAAACAAACAAAAGCACAGCTGATCTCACCTGGTGAAAATATCTCCTCCGACGAAGAGCAGAGCGAGACTCGAAAACAGGAAAGTTGGGATCTCCATTCCACACGCTGTCAGATTAATATATGCGTAATGCTAAGAGAAAAGTTCCCCCGCAATGTAATTCGACGACAAAGCCCACAAGAGGATTTTTTTGTTAGCTTTTTTTGTTTGTTTTTTAGTTATTATTATTTTAGTGCGCTCTCCTCCCGATCCAGCGCCGCGGAGAACAAAGTAAAGTGTGGTGGTGAAGGTGATGGTGACCCCATGGTCGTGAGCTCCCCGATTCCTCCGCGTCCAGGAGCGCACAAGAGAAGAGCGCGCCTATGAAAAAGATGAAGACAAAACTCCGGGTCCGACCGAAACAAGGAGCCGATCCACCGCCTGACATCCACCAACAGCGCAGAAAGCGAGTGAGAGAGAAAAGGATGGAGAGAGGCAGAGGGAGAGAAAGAGAGGGAGGGTGGGAGAGAGGGAGGGAGACTCGCTAATCTGTCGATCCCTCCGTCGCTTGGCCTCTAAACGTCAGATTGAATCTGGACACAGAAGGCGGGGGTGGGTGGGGGGTGGCAGGAATGGCATCATAAGCAAAGGACTTCAATATATTATGTAATGTTTGACACATTTGACTCATCTCCATTAGGTAATTAGTGGCTCACATAAAGTTGTGATTCTTTCTGTTGGAATAAGATCAAACTGGGAGGGGGGCTGCCCAAAGTGTGCGCAGAGGTCCTTTCTTTGGAGGTGGACAAGTGTCGCTAGTATTGTTACCGAGTCGATACTAGCGCGATAGGACCGATACTTTGTTTTTGTTTTTTCTTTTCTAAATTCAGCATGAAGCCCACTCAACTGTCTTAAATAAATTATTTATTCTTTTTTAAATGTAATTAATGTTTTTTCTTGGAAATGAACCTCAAACATGCACTATGAAAAATGTCTGAAACTTTTTGTGTTGACTGTCATGTCTATTTTAGCCTGTAGCACATAAGCTGAACTAACATGCTTTAGAGACAGAAACTTTAACATTCCAGGTCTCCAAAAACAAAAACAGTTTTAAAAAATGAGCTCACAAATCATGACCCATGCTCTCCTCTACACAAGCTGCCTTTATAGCTTAAATATATTGGTATATGCAATAGACTCTGTACTTACTTGGTATCGGACCAACACCAAAATTTGGGGCCTTCCATCAATTCGCTCAGCATATTGAATTTATGGTGAGTATTGCCTCTCTAACTGTGAAATTTAAAAATAAAAGACATATTGTATGTATAGGAGTGACAAAAACAAAATGCATGTACTAATGCATAAAAGAACAACTGTTTAGTTTAATCTTGTAATGTCCTCCTTCGCAGTGTAAACGTAATCACAGACTGTGTTTGTTGTGTTGCAAACCCAGCTGTTAAAAGCCTGAAATAAGCCTACAGTATGTACACTTTTACATCCACGCCTCCACCCCAGACTGTTATATAATTCTTTTCTAAAGCACATGCAGATCAGACTGTTTCTCAGGGATCAAACATTTTCTGGTGTATGAGATCAAAGGCCACAGTTTCACGAGATTTAGCCTCTAAAGGAACTGAATAGAGATTAGATAAGACATCAGTACAGTAAGTTGACAGAAAAGTCATATTAGAGAATACAGGGATGGGAGGGATGAGGAACCTTTATTTATAGAGCACATTAAAAGCCTAGCACTTTGGTATGCCTAGGCTTTTAATGTGCTCTATAAATAAAGGTTGTTGATTCCTACACTGGCACTCCTCATGTCTTGCTCCTCCTCTACTTTCCTGTCATACCTACTTTCGAGTAACGGATTTCTAAAAATTCCTGGAAAAACACTCATTATGTCTCATTAAGCAAAGCAGCAACTGCGAATATGGTCAGGCAAAGCAGATTCGAATGTGATGCAGTAATCCTTGCCATGCAGACAAAACAGAAACAATGCTGTTTAAGAGGATAATATATACATCAAATACAAGTTAATGAAGTTGAACTAGTCATTAGTCTCTTTCTGAATCTGGTTGATACATTTTTCCTGAAGTGTGGTTGTTTTTGTTCTGTGAGTCCACTTTTCCAAAGTTTTGTAACTCAATTATTTTTCAAGCTCTCTCCATTAGGTGGGTGCTTATATTTATTGTCAACCGCACCATAAAGGTCAGCATGGCCAGGGGCTGTAGATCCACTCCACCCTCCTGGCCACCCCTTCTCTTGGAGTTGGACTGTAAGGGCTTTTGATGTGGAAAATGTTAGGTTGTCGTACACACTACAGTGCATTTAACAGGACTGCATTTGTTGGATTCCTCATCCATAAACTCCTCCTTTTTCCTGTTAGGCTCCTTTTTTCACCATCATGTATTCTCTCTCTTATCTTTCTGTTTTTCTCCAGCTGATCCCTCCTTAATATCGGCCGAGCTCCTTTTTCTACTCAAGTCACTTTTCTTCCCTTTATCTCAAAAAACAAAACAAAAAAAGTCTCCCTCCCATTCATCACAGTCACGCATCCTCACACTATTTATTTACCAGGCCTCCTATGGTAATACAACTTATTCCTCTAGGCCTGTCACATGACTTCAGTGTGATATACAGTAAGAACACACATTTCTCCTTCCTCTTGTGAATTCCACTTCAAAATTATGATGAGCTCGATGAAAGCTTAATAATGGCAAAAAGAAAAAGAAGCCTTGTGATGGTGCAATAACCCACCAATCTACTAGAAAATGCGCGCCTGTTTCCCGTGGGGTTGTGCATGCTTGACAAAAGACTTTGCATAACACAGACATATCATTCTCTCTAAATCAGCTGAGATGTTTTGTGCTCTCTGGCTTCTTGACTGTTGTCAGGCCAGAGAAAAAAAGACGGTGAATGGCAATGTGCAATGTTGTAAGAAAGAAAGAAAGTCATTTTAGATATTAAAACCTTTACATTTTTACATTTCGTGTTGAATTAAAGTCTTATAATGTCTGTAACAGTCTGCCATGTCATTACCGTACAACGACAGACTTTTCTTTTGGATCATTTCGACAGGTAAATCGATTTTTGATGCTGTCGGTACTATTTTGCCACCAACGGTTAATTTCTGTCGCACCTGGAAGGTTTCAGCGGGCAGTACGACTCCGCCCCTCGCGTCACGTTTCCTTGGAAACACCAGCAAACATGGCTGCTTTGAGAAAAAGTGATGTTGAGAAGCCGTTTTTATAAGAGGAAAGACGAGCTACAAAAGGTAACCGTTTTTTTTAATGTTTTGTTTTTGTCGTAAGAGTGACACAGAGCAAACACTGTATTATTATTATCATTTGCTTTAGCTGGCCCCACTTTCTTGCTCTTCAAGCTAGCTCAGCTCGAATAAAAGACACATCAGTTTTCTTTTAGGATTATTCTGATTGAATGTTATGGTGCTTGGGACAAATGTCACACTGGCACTACGGAAATATAACCTAACCCTACTAAACCGCCAAAAAGAGCCGCTTAAAACTACATTTAAATTTCAGCAATAGTGGCCAGTTTTTAATATTAATTTATTTTCCTGTTGCGTGAAAGAACTGGCTCTCAGTCATTGAATGACTTCACCTGGATTTAACAGATTTGCTATGTCTATTTCTGTATGCCGTTATCATTAAGGCTTGCTCGGTAATGTAGTCCTGTGCCCTTCATAAGTAAGGTGACATGGAGGTAGAAGACAGGAGAAGCCCCGCAGAGGTGGAGCCTGACAGGTGTGGACAGCTGGATGTCCACCTCAGTCCAGGTGAGGAGAGTAAATGGTAAATACCAGATCCTGCTGCTTCATGTAGCTTTCAGGAAAAAAAAGCCTTTAAGTCTCACAGATATACATTACTTTATCCATAACTACGCCTATATAAAACAGCCCTTTTTTAGCTTGAGACTGAGATATGCTGATTTATTTCAGATGATCCAAGTGATGAAACCTTTAAAGCCGAAGAGTCAGATGTGCCTGCTGATTTGGACTGGTTAGAAGAATTGTCTGAGTGGGTGTTTGCTATTTTTTTTTTTTTTTTTTTTTTGAGAACTATTGGGCAGTTAAATCCAAATGGCAGTGTGTCTTGTATTCAAAACCACGGTGCTTGTTTCGGTCAGATATTGTTATACAAAGCAATAAAGTTCAATTTCTGTTTTTTATTTCAGCATCTGTTGAAAGTCTGTTACATCATATACTTCCATACATGAAAGACAGTCTGTGAATAATAGTGTGTGTATCTAAGAGTTTGCATCACATAAGGAGCCTTTTCTAAATGTAATTCTGCATCTGCCCCAAGAGAGGATGATGGTGTTGACGATGGTGACCTTGCGGCTATGGCTGATGGTTGTAAGAAGAGGAGTTATGCCGAGACAGCACGGATGTTCAAGCTGAGACGAAACCTCGACCAGCTGGACTGCTTTCACGGACAGAAGGAGCATGACGTGTTGAAAGCCAGGTCTGAACCTGGCACTGACAGACCTCTAGAGCTACAGAAGCTCCTTACCTACATTTTGTGAACCTTTCTAGACTCCACACAAACCAGTACCAGTAGAAAAGCTTTTTTATGAGAATATATTTTAAAAATACACAGGCTTTTGCCCAGTCTTTTCAAAAATGTTCCCCTGTTTTATTCCATTTTTTTCTGCTCCTGCCCTTTTCACACAAGGCCAATCATATCTGTTCCAACTGATTCGGCAATTTGTAGAAAATGATTTCAGCCGAGGACAGAACATTTCTTATAATGTCCTTTCTCCCCACTTTCCTTCCGTCTTTTTATTTGTCTGGACCATGAGCCATTGAGCACCTGATGAACTGTGATGCAGTTCCATGGAAAATGTCTGTCATCTTCCTTTAGCACAGAGCATCAGCGGTCAGCGTGGAGTTATACTTCAGCCACAGTAAACGTGTGTTTAATGGGAACCTAAATGCACCTATCTTTCAACCTGTCTGCAGGCCTTGTCATACCACGTGCCACAATTTTCTTTTTATGACGGTCTTTTGCCACAGCCGCAGATTGTTGTGTTGCACACCATTAGACTGCAAAAGGAACATTGGGCAATTCAAAGCTGTTACAGTGTGTGTCCACTCTCAGCTTTCTAATATCTTCATTTGATTACCTTGTTAGGACACAGAATTACCTCCCTGTTGTTGCAGTGGCCTCAAGGAAATCCATTAGCCAGTGCTCTGTACGCATCCTATTTTAAGTGCCTTGAAAATGTTCACGTTTTTGGTGTTTCTCTATGTCAGCACTGCAGCTTGTCTTCTTTATCCTGTGTTTTTTTTTTCTTCAGAGAAAAGCTAAAACTCTGTCAACAGAATATTCAAAGTTTGTTGGAGCAGAGGGATAACTTGGAGAGAGAGATAGAACAACAGAAAGTAACAGACAACAGGTGAGTTTAAAATAAACCAACTGGTCTTTGGTACTTTTATTTTGACTAATTTTTTTTGTCTTTCTGTTTAAAATTGTCAGCGTGGCTTTGTTTCGACTGCGAGCCCAGCATAAGCACCTATGTCAAAAGCTGCAGAGTGAGGAGGAGCTCGAGGGCCACATCAACATTGAGCTGAAGCAACTAGAGTGAGTCCAAGAAGAAAACAGGTCTTGATCTAAGAGGCATTAGTACTGCTAGAAAAGGCCAGCACCCTTATTTGCCGCAATTATACCACTGCTTTGACACTGAGAGCAAACACAGAGGGTGGCAGATAATTTTGTTGAAAGAACAGTGTATTTGTGTTTTGGTTTTTTTGCAGTTGTCAGCATGTAACCAAATGGATTTGCTGTGTTTGGGTGTCTGATAAAGCTTCAAACTCAAAAATGTATTTTTCTAACTGGTCTTCATGGATTGTATTTCAGCACTTCAGTGGTATCCTAGAAAACACACCCACAGCTCTGCAGCCCCTTGTGGGTTTTTTTGTGCACTTTTTAGTCATAAAGCCTGGTTACTCAATACAGTAATAAAGGCTGTAAACAATTTTGCTGTGTAAAAAATCTGTAAGGAATCCTTTCTCATTCTGCTGTTAGGAAGTGTGGGTTTTTCTAGAGGGAAATAAAATACTGTAATGGTTTCAGTGCAGGTTTAGAAGCTTTTTAAACAATCATACAGCCAGGTTTAAGCTGGCCTCTTATTTGAACGACATTTATAAGATAAAAAAAAATAACAGTTTAGAAATAGGATAGAATAGGAATACTTTGGGTGTTTCACAGTGCAGTGCAAATCTCTGCGTGGTCAAGCTGACTATAAGCTTACAGCTTGTAATGAGAGTATTTCAGTCAGTTAAAAAATGTCAGTATGAAATGTCTCAGAACAGTGTGAAACTGTTAAAGTCAAAACTTTGTATGAAAAGTGTCACCTCTTGGTGAAACTGCCATTGAAAGAAAAGGGCGTGTTTATAGTTTAAAGTAGAGGGATCGGGGATTTTTAATTGCATGTGTTTTCAGGGCTGACAGCTGGCTGATATTGAGGTGGTAATATTCATCGTATTGACTCTACAGATACTTAGTGTTTTTAGAGTTCTCCCATTCATTTTATTCCATCTGCATGCATTTGTCCTTGCTCCTCAGACTGGAGCTGAGTGAGGTGGAAGTTGAGCTTGGCAGATGCTCCTTGCTCCGGCAGGAGGTGCAGGAAGAGGAGCAGCTCTTCCAGGTTCTTAAAGCCCAGAAGGCAGCAACGAGGCTGCAGCAGGAGAGGGAAGCCAGCCAAAACCTGCAACTCAAGATGAAGAATCTGAGGGAGTATGGAAAACAGCCATATTTACCCTCCTAAAAGCTTTGCTTTTTCCCCTGATTTGTTGTCCTTATTATGCATAGACAATTCAAAGCGATTTGTCATTATGTGAATAACTAAGAGTGATGTGTTGCACATAACCTGAGTGAAATGACTCTTGTAGGCACATTTTGTTCCTGTGTATCCATTATATTTAAAGCATGTGATTATTTTCGTGAGAAGCCTCTATCACAAGCCAAAAATAGCCATGTGATGATAACACTCTGTGTGTAAGTGTCTGTGATTCTCTTCTGATAGTAAACAGGCAGCCATGCTAAAGAAAGAGAAGACTGAATGTCAGAGGAAAATCGAAGAGGGCCGAGAGAGCCGCAAAATAGCTGCCAAGTACTTGAAACAGACTGTAAAAAGGTAATCAGCTTTCAAACCAATAAACAGTGTCAGAGGGGTAAAACAAAGATGTGAATTATCTCAGAGGACTCATTGGAGAGCTGGCACGTCCTATTGATCATTCGCACATCCTGGCAAATTGCATTACAAGCAGAGTAGACATGACACTTGAAAGAGCTCAGATTTATACATCATTGATCTAGCTGAAAGTGATCTGAGAAGACAAAAAATCTATTCAAATCTTGATTTTTCTAAAAATCACTAATTACTCAAGCCATTAGAGTCTGTTCTGGTGTATAATAATTTTGCATGATATTTCACAAATGTAAATTTTAGCACAATCTACACTTCAATTGAACCCATTGTGGAAATGTAGTGAGACCATCATAGGTCCTATTGTATATATTTTTTTATTTGTTAATGGAAACAAATTCTACACAGAAATAGCTGGTGCCTAGAAAGCCAAAAACTATAAAAACTCCAATAAGCCAATAGTTGACCTTGTGGAAATCCCATTTATACATTATGAACACACAATTTTATTAAAGGTTGTAAAAACTACACATACAATTGTATGTATGCTTACCAAATATGTATTTGTCTGTGGCTGAAGATAATCTGAAAATATTTGCTGTTACTTCCAAGTTTATTCCACCTATAAGTTGACTTGAATTCTGTCCTTTTGTACTACTTACGATGTCACCAGTGTAAATTTGGCTCAACCTTGGGTTTTTAATGCCAGGCAATAATAGCACATTTGCTGTTTTCTCTCTGTGCTGTATTTGACATTTTGCGTGCTTAGTTGGTGTCCCCATTTCATTCAGGATGAATCAGCAGGAGGCTGAGAGGGAGCGGCAGAACCAAGAGTTACTGGAAAAGAGGTTACAGGCTGTAAAGTCATTGAAAACTAACATAGAAGCAACCCAAGTAAGCAAAAGAACAGCATAACATTGTGGTTGTTTCATTAATGATGAGATTAAAAAAAAGCCTATATGTTATTATTTTTTTATATCACTACTGTGCTTTTTGGTTACTATAACATCATTTTAAGTGCCTAAATTAACATTTGCATTATGAATTATTTAGCAATGAAGCTATGAAGTCATAGTGATCCAACTAGGCTCACTTTGAGTTGTGTGTGGATATGTACTGTTGACAATGCTTTGTTTCTGTTTATTGCTGTATTTTCTGATTAAACATATGATTCAAGGCAAATTGTGTGTCTAAAGAGAAAATGTCTCTTTGTCTGATGTCTCTGCCTTCAAACAGTCAGTTCAGTCTTAAAGCTGCATGTGGTCGAGTATAGCTTTATTAATCTGCCGTTGTTTCCTTAGGAGAATTTACAGGTCCAGCAAAGCAGAGCCAGAGCTAATGCCCAGAAGAAGGAGCAGCTACAAAGACAACTGAGAGAATCCCTGCAGGCCCAAGGAATCAACAGTATGAAACATATGTACCAGCAGAAACAACAGCAGGAAACAAAACGTAAAGAAGGGTATGTCCTCTCCTCTACTCTCCTCTCCTATCCTCTCCTCTCCCACACGCATGTCCTCCACTCCCACTCCATGCAGCAACGTGTGGGTGTTTTCTCTCACTGTGTGCTGAGGAATGCATGACCCCATTTCAGGATAATGCAGTGTTGTCGATTTACCCTTCTCAGGGAATTTCAGGAGAGCCAGAAGTCAAAAAGAGTGGAGATTGTTTCAAAAATCCTTCAGGAAGAACAGCTGACGAATAGGAGGCAGAGGAAGCCGGCACTGCTACTGCCCAAACCCTCAGCCACTGAGAAGTTCCTATCTCTGAGGAGGGCAAGTGAGAAGCTCCCGTACTACCTGGATTCTGTTCCCCCATCAGCTGCTGAGGAGAAAGCCACAATCGTGAGGGGGAATCTAAGATCTGAGATGCCTACTATGAAATGATTGCTTGGAGGGCATTTTGAGCAATTTATAATGAATCGTTCGTGTGTGTTTGTATTTGTCCAACAGTTCAGAGATTTCAGTGACACCAGCAGCTCCTCGTCATCGTCAGCTTGCTCTGATGTTGAGGACCTGGAGGGGACTGAGGATAACGAGGAGAAAGTGAATCACCAGATCCCTACTGACAGCCTGGCTGAGCCTGAATTCTCCGGACTGTGGGACCAACACATCAAGGTTGACTAAAACAACAGCCGACCGAAAGCAAACCTATGCAACCTGCTAAATTTAAATGGCCATAAATCACGTACCATTCAGCAGGCACATTAATATCCTAAAGATTGCACTCGAGACTCCTGCTGGTTGGAGCATATGCATTAGACTGGAATGGGAATAACTCAGCATGGTCACAGTGAAGCTTGTTTCAGGCAGGTGAAAAGAGACGCCATACACATACACATAAACTCTGTACAAAGAGTCAGCAGTCAGGCCTCAGTGCTGAGGGAACAAGGTAGAGCTCTGTTTTTGAAAACTTGTGTTATTTATTTGGCATTAATAATGATTCTGAAAGCATTAATGTGATTAGTCACATTAAAGAGAGCACTGTTTACATTTTAGAAATCGACAGCTAGCCAATTTTTTCCCATTTGTACATAAGCAATTGCAAGACTTTCCATCCATCATACTCTAGACAACAACTACAGCTTAGCTAATATTTTAATATAGAGATCATTTATTTCAATATATATATAAAATAAGTCAAATTGAGTTGTGTTGATCATATCAGCATTGGCCTACAGTGACAATTTTGAGATCGTTCCATGGGAGTTGACGTTAAAGGTGAAAGTTTCTACACTAGCTCACTGACATGAAGATGAGAAGCCTCTGTGTCTAATCTGGAGCCCCAGCGCTCTTGAAATGTGGGGCGACGGACATCACTTCTCATTGTGCTGGTGCCTGTGAGCCCAGAGCGAGCGTAGCGTTGCAGCTCAGAGGTCTGAGCGAGTGACAAGCCAAATGGAAGTGATCTCTCCTCCTAAAATACAGATCAGACTGACGCCCTCATCAAAGGGTACTTTTCAACACAGCCAGCACAACAGCAGAGCAGAGCGATACAATAAAGCTAATGAGATGATTCATGAGGGGGAGAACAGTGATTAAATGTCAACACGTCACTTTGTAACAAAGTTATAAAAGCGCTCTACAGTGCAGAATAAAGCATGGACGGAATAAAAATACAAAACGCTGAATAAGGCAGCCTTGTAAACCACACCAATACCACTAGTATCAAATCCACTATCTTGATCCATAATGATACAGTATCTATCCGTTTTCTACCAATTATCTAATTCAGTGTCAGGGGGTTGGGGGAGAAGGGTATTATTTATGACATAAAGCTCACACACTATTTTTAGACAACTGTGATAACATGTAGTAAGTATGACTCTTGAAAATCAAGTTTTGGTTAGATATCCTTTATTAATCCTGACAGAGCAACTCATTCCCTCCATTTAATCCATCCTTACTAGGAGCAGTGGGCAGTGCCTCTGCAGCCAGTGCTCCAGCTGTAAGCATATGGTCAAGGGCACAGTGACAGGAGAATTAACTTAGCATGTTTTTGATGGCGAGAGAAACTGGAGCCAGAGTGCTGTGTACATGCCTGTGCCCTAAGGTGAAGGTATTTTAAAATAACCTTGTGCCCAAGTTAATTTCTGACACTAGAAAAACCTGTTCGCTATACAGTATGTTGGATGTGTTAGACCAAGCCTAAAAATGATTTAAACTTCCAACTATTGAATAACAAAAGCACCTTAAGAAAACTTTTTGGATGATGAAGTTACCTGTTGTTTTATCACCATACAAACTCCTACATGTTCTATTCCAGGAATGTCAAACTCATTTTACATATTACAAGTGGACGGGACCATGAAACTCCTCTATCTGTTGGTGTAAATGAGTTTAACTCCACATTTAATCCTTCAGATAATTTAAAATAAGAAAAAGAAGAGCAATTTCAACAGTAGTTTCCCAGTTTTTCTACATGGCAGAGAAATGAAGGACGACTCTGGGTTTAAATTATAAGAAATTATGATCCAGAAAAATGATCTCCCTTTTCTTTTTTTTTCTTTTTTTTTTTGTACTGTGGATCCATTTGGCTGCAATCTTTGAGTATCTTATAGTAGATTATTACTAATTAGCAGTTGTTGCTTTGCTTGTGTGGTTACAGAAAATGCCCAATGAGAATACTACACTGGTGCAAACACAACTGAGGCAAGAAAAACCTCCAATAGCGAGTGGAAAGCTCAATATGACTGCTAAAAGAAATCGTGGAAAAGAGTTAAAAGGGCCTCCATTCATTAGTAAACCAGAGGTCATCCTCTTCAAGGTATGAGGGGTTTTTTCAGTCCCAAAACACAAAAATGTATGTCTTTATTTTATTGTAGAATCTTTACCTTAAAATATAAAGTGCTATAAGGTAACTGCTGTTGTGATTTGGCACTATATAAGTAAAACTGAACTGAACTGAATTATTATATTAAATGTTTTGGTCTATTTTAGGACTTTGATGTGGGAAAAATGTACAAGAAGAAAATTGTCCTGACTAATATCAGCTACGCAGTTATTAACTGCAAGTTTCTCGGGGTCTCCCCTCACTTGAAGAACTTTTTCACCATCAAGTAAGTTTTGTGTTTTATTAATTATAACAGCTATAACAGTAAACAAAGACCTAAAGTATTTGTTTTAGGCAACAATTTTAGGAAAATCTTTCTAAAATTCTCAATAGGCAATATTACCATATTGAAGTTGATTCAGGAAGAGCCAATTACTCCAGTTCTACGAATCATGACAGACAAAGTAAATATCTCTGAAGGGAAAACCAACATAGCATAGCATCACGCAGCCCACTAGAACCCCTACTGAATCCCAGCTGAGGACAAAATAGATATATTTATCTCATAGAGATGAGAGAGACACCGGGGGGGGGGGGACTGCATTAACGCAGCGGTGTTGCTTCATGGTTGTGCTCGTTTGCGGGTTAAAGTATTGAAGTGGTCGGGAAATCTGGTTTCAGACATCTGATAGTGTGGCACCAGAAACGGATAAAATTCCAGAAATCAAACATTAAAGGTCTGTTGTGATAAACTCCCATATGTATTAAACCGCTTCAGTTGTCACATTGAAACATCTGGTCGTGCATCACCATTTAGCAACCACTTCTTGTCATTTTTTAAAATATGATGTGGAGTGGTCGTGAAAGAAAAGCCTATCCTCCCACATATGGATGCCAGCTTGGATCACCACGCTCACAGCTCCTCTTACGAGGCTCAGCTACATGAGTCAGTCCATGTCTCTTCTATCTCCTCTCTATCAGCATGCCAGCAGCCCACAGGCCGAGCAGAGATGCATTGTTCTCCAGGTCACTCACTGTGTATCACTTTCCCATCAGCTCTCCCATGGCTTGATGTGGTTTCTTCATCTCTTTTCTTTCTGCCTGACTGAGTTGAAGAATCTCGCAGGCTACAGCAGGGTCAGCTTGAACACTACTGATGCCGTTCTTGAGCTTTAGTGCAGGACCACTTGTCTGAACGTATCACCTTCTACATGCGAGTTCTCAATTGCAAACTCACATGTACAAAATGCACTTAAATACCAAATGGGTAAATGCACGCATACTGTATACAAAGCATAACACTCACTGTTTTTCTAGTATCTTCCTTTTATTTGAGAGAAGTAAAGTTGGTCGTCTCTTTGATTTTATTGATTTTACTTGTAGGTGCACATATTATAGTTTCACATTAGCTTCACATTTGCAGACATCAGATTAGTTCTACAGCACTAAAATAATAAATGCTGCGCCTGCTTTTCGTTCATTTTAATCACAACAAAATAAAAATAAGAATGTGTGAAAATTTTGAATTCATAAATTGTAACACAAAGCTCTAGTCAATTCAGTACATTCAGGCTTTGTGTTAATATAGCCTTACAAGGTCTGATATGCTCTATTACTCATTGTGGCTAACCTCCCATTAACCATCATGATACTACATGTCATGCTGTTGGATGACCATCCCCCAAATCCTGGACATTTTAATCACTTGATGCCTCATTAAATTTGTTACAGGAAGACAGCTGAAAATCTGAAATAACCAGATGGTAGGCAATCCGCATAGCAACCTATTGTATAAAGTGAGGAAAATGTATTCAGGCATATGCAGAGCAATAATAATATGAGCTCTCAAGGTTTAAAAAATAGCAGTTACTTCACAGCTGTTTGGTGTTGTTTTTGTGGTTTTACAAATAGAAGAATGCTATGTGGTTATAAGGTCCAAACCTGTGTTACATACTCGGAAAGCCCTGGATCAGGAGTTGCTGGTTGGTGTTTGCAAAATAATCTTTGAATCTTTGAATTAGAAAAATGTAAATGCTCTTTACAAAACTACACTCAACAAAAATATAAACGCAACACCTTTGTTACTGCTCCCATTCCCCATGGGATGGACGTAGAGACCTAAAATTCATTCCAGATACACAATATAACCATCCCTCCCAAACAGTGGTCACAAATCAGTCCAAATGTGTGGTAGTGGGCACATCTGCTATATTGAGATAATCCATCCCACCTCACAGGTGTGCCACATCAGGATGCTGATCTGACATCATGAGTAGTGCACAGGTGTACCTCAGACTGCCCACAACAAAAGGCCACCCTGGAATGTGCAGTTTTTTGCGCTATTGGGGGTCTGGGGACCCAGAACCGGTCAGTATCTGGTGTGACCACCATTTGCCTCATGCAGTGCAACACATCGTCGCATGGAGTCTATCAGATTGTCAATTGTGGCCTGTGGAATGTTGGTCCACTCCACTTCAATGGCTGTGCGAGGTTGTTGGATATTCGTGGGAACTGGTACACGCTGTCGTATACGCCGGTCAAGCACATCCCGAACATGCTCAATGGGTGACATGTCCGGTGAGTATGCTGGCCATGCAAGAACTGGGACATTCTCAGCTGCCATCTGCCCTGAACAATGTGAACCATGATTCATCTGTGAAGCGCACACCTCTCCAACGTGCCAGACGCCATCGAATGTGAGCATTTGCCCACACAAGTCTGTTACGGCGACGAGCTGGAGTCAGGTCAAGACCCCGATGAGGACGACGGGCATGCAGTTGAGCGTCCCTGAGATGGTTTCTGACAGTTTGTGCAGAAATTGTTTGGTTGTGCAAACCAATTGTTCCAGCAGCTGTCTGGGTGGCTGGTCTCAGACGATCTTGGAGGTGAACCTGCTGGATGTGGAGGTCCTGGGCTGGTGTGGTTACACGAGGTCTGCGGTTGTGAGGCCGGTTGGATGTGCTGCCATATTCTCTGAAACGCCTGTGGAGACGGCTTATGGTTGAGAAATGAACATTCAATGCACGGGCGACAGATCTGGTTGACATTCCTGCTGTCAGCATGCCAATTGCACGCTCCCTCATTGCTTGTGGCATCTGTGGCATTTTCCTGTGAGACAAAACTGCACATTCCAGGGTGGCCTTTTGTTGTGGGCAGTCTGAGGTACACCTGTGCACTACTCATGATGTCAGATCAGCATCCTGATGTGGCACACCTGTGAGGTGGGATGGATTATCTCAATATGGCAGATGTGCCCACTACCACACATTTGGACTGATTTGTGACCACTGTTTGGGAGGGATGGTTATATTGTGTATCTGGAATGAATTTTAGGTCTCTACATCCATCCCATGGGGAATGGGAGCAGTAACAAAGGTGTTGCGTTTATATTTTTGTTGAGTGTATATTTAAAAAATTCAACTAAATAAAATAAGTTTACATTATATTTGGGATTTGTAGAAAGTGAGTAAAAGTATATCATGGCCAGAGTTTCAGCAAAACAATAAAAATACTTGGAGTGAGGCTCTGTACGAATTCATTCATTCAAATGTTAACCCTAAACCTACAATTCAGGAATAAAATGCATTATTATTATTATTAGATTACTTTCTCTCTGGCAATTTAATGATACATGCTCAAAAGGTACCTTACCTGTGAAGACATAAATGTTATCATACACTGATCATCCGTAACATTATCACCACTGACAGGTAACGTAAGTAACACTGATCATCTCTTCATCATGGCACCTATTATTTGGTGAAATATATTTTGTCCAGCAAATGAACACTTTGTCCTCAAAGTTGATGTGTTAGAAGCAGGAATTGTACTGGATAAATGACTGGGTCAGAGCATCTCTAAAACTACTCTTGTGGGGTGTTTCTGCACTGCAGTGCTCAGTATCTAACAAAAGTGGTCCAAGGAAGAAACAGTGGTGAGTCAGTGACAGGGTCATGAGAGGGGAGTGGGCTCGTGTGGTCCGATCTAACAGACAAGCTACTGAAGTTCACGGTGGTTCTGATAGAGAAGTGTCAGAATAGACAGTGCATCACAATTTGTTGTCTATGGGCTGTATAGCTACGGAGCAGTCAAGGTGTCCGTGCTGACCCCCGTCTACTGCTTAAAGCGCCACCAACAAAAAAATGTTCTTGTCTTAGTTTTTATGACATTATAATAAAAATTTTACTACAGCACTGTTGGTTACATCATACTGCAGTCACAGTAGTGATATCAAATGGTTGGAATGATCGTTAAATTTAATATCAAGTTTACATGGTACTACTGTAAATTGTAAGCACCCTGTCACTGTATTTATCAGAATCACAAACTGCACCAGGATCATAAGCAAAACAGCCTAGAAAAAAAATGCTAAGTGGTGTCAGAAATCCTCGGTTTTACAAACTGAGTCACGCTCATACATCCTGACGAATGAATGCACCTGTTATACACCTTCCCTGTATTTTTCAGTGCCTGTTGTGTGTAATTATTCAGACATGAAACCACACAGTATTGAGATCAGTCGTGACAACTGAAAAATCATCATGGCTCACCCAGCTAAAAACATTAGCACAGCTAGAGAGAGAACCAGGAACCAGGAACACACTAGACTTTTTCACACCAGCCCATGGTTCCCTGTACGCCCCCTGAATTTCTAAAATTGGCTTCGTTTCCCCCGACACCCCCTGCCCAGTGTAGGTGCATTTGTGCCACAATGGGCTCTGCTGTATCTTTTCACTACTGGTGCAAAAACCACAACAGCCTGGGCTTGCCACATTTGGTGAAAAGCCAGTGCATAGAAGTTGTGTTTTTGCAGTTAGTGCCACATCCTAGCATGTTACTGCAAATGACTGGCTTAGAGGAAGACACCCCTCTGTGGCGTGTATGTTCCTGAGATCAGTTGTGAGAGAAAGCCGTGGACTGTCGTAGAAATGGTGGTACTCGGCAGATACTGAGGGTGTGATCACACGTACGGTTTGTTTCATTTGGTTCAGTCGTTTGGAAGTTTGTTACTGACAAAACTATTCACAGTGGTGACAAAGTAAAAGAGGACCCTTTAAGCCCAACTGCAATTACATTTAATGTCGAGATTTCCTCAATCCTGATAAACCCAATCTGATGAAAACACTGAAAACCATATCAAACCTAAACTGAAATTTGGTCTATTTAAATCAAGAACTGCCATAAATACAGAGACAACATTATCACTTGCACTGCTAATTAATAACCAGATCAAAAAGTACTGCTTTATATGTCATTTGACCTTTTTTTTTTTCCCAATTTAGACTCAAACTGTTTTTAAAAACCTGAAGTCTCATTTACACTGCATTGTAATGGATTTAACTGTACTATTGTTTAACTGTATATTATGCTTTTGTCTTGTTTGCTTGTTGTCTTGTTCTCTCCTTTTTTCTGAAGCAAAGTTTGCTTTCATGCTGTTTAGGAGGCACATGTGCATCTTTGTCTTCTATCTTCTGTGGAAAAACCAAAAAAAAAAAACCAAAATATGAGAAAGTCCAGATGAGCCAAATTGGGCTTTCCCATGCATTGAAACATTAGCCTTAATTTTTCTCTTGTGCCTATTATCATACAGCAGCATACAATCAGAGCTATCATTCAGAGTGAGAGGGAAAGTTATTACACAGGAAAAATAGGATCCTACCGCAGTAAGATCAAATTCAGCGCAGTCCTGGTCCATCCAGGCTTAAATTTTATTCACATTTTCTAAGAAACAAAAAAAAGATGATCCAAGAAAAAAAAATCCTGGCTGTCTGAGAAAAGACCTTAATAAATGAACTTTACTTAATAGATGTGATATGTTCTCTTTGGTGTATTCAGTGTTATTCTCTTGCATTTTGTTTCTATAAAATATGGTCCTTTGTGGCTTCGGTTTGATTTCATTTGTTTTTTGTTACTATATTTGCATTTAACAGTAGCTCTCAACATAACGCATATGACTGACATTACCCATATGGAAAAGAAACTTATAAAAGACTTGCATAAGATGTGGCCTACTTCATATAGTGAATCATGTAAGGCTTATATGATTTTCTCATGAAAGTGGCCACTTTCTCATTACTTTCATATATTGTTTTAGTAAGTATCCAAAACATAAGAATTTCATTTATATAATTTTTCAAGGGATCTTATATCTGTTTTCACTCTTGTATGCTTTTCATACAAGTTTCACACAAGACAGATGCAAACTTTATAAGATTTATATATTTATATATATCTTTTCCATATGGGTAACACTCGCTAACAAGACTAACATAGAATCCTGTTAACAAGTAATTAATCAGTCCTGCTGTCAACGCAGGCTACCGAAAGCATATTTTTACTTTAGCCTAGTTTTCTGTCTTTTACACACACAGTATATGCATGTATAGGAGCAGCTGCGGTTCTAAGACCTGTGCATAGTCAGCAGTACTTATCTTTGAGCAAATACTAATAAGGTCTAAACTAACCTGCTGATGGTAAGCAAGCAAGTAGTAGAAATGTCTAATTTGCAGAAGTTAAGGGTTTTTTTGGTCATAGTATTTAATTGTGGCCTGGGGATGGCACTGGAAAAGTTACTGAATCGGAGAGCCAACTCATTAGAGACATCCTGCTGTGACAAAAAATGTCTGTGGACTTAATGGAAAATCATCCAATGGTTCTGGGGACAGTTTATCCAGACTCGGAAGCAAAAACTAGTCCTACACCCACTGTCACCCATGAATGCCAAATGTATGGTGACAATGGGTGTGAAAAGTCACAAAAGTCAGTAGGTTTTATCTTCCAAGGACGCTTAAACGTTTGTATGCCAGAACAACGTTTATAGAATGCCGTCAGTGTCAGTCGAACATTAACGTGGAGTCTTTCTTATATTTAAACTCAAACTTCGAGTTTCACCTGCTCTTCTAAAGGGCTCTATCACCCGTTTGATTTCTGTAAAAGATTTTTTCACACTGTATAATTGAAGATCCTTAGACAGCCTTATGTATTATGCTTGTATCCAATTGAAACCATCAAGTTGACAAAGTTAGTTTCGTCTTCTCAACTGCCTGAAAACTGTCAAAGTTCATTTCAGTGACTGACATGAGAAAACCACACTGCACTTAACTGAGTCTGTTGTTTTATTAATCGCCCTCTTGGTAGTCTGTCTGTGTCTGTCCATTTAAAAACATCCAAATATGAGCACCAGTCAGCGCTGCAGTTAGACTTAAGTTCTGTGACAGGCCCATATTTATTTCAGCCATCTGCCTGAGTGTCTTTTCAAGCAGCTTCACTTTGGTTTTTGATAGATTAAAAAAGTATAACCTGCCTCGAATTTCCCAGAGGAACCCACCCGAGGGATTAATAAAGTTCTATCTAATCTAATCTAATCTAAAGATTTAGTCAGCCTTAAAAAGTTGCAGCTTTTATATGTTGTCTAAAACTGTGAAAAGATTTGTGCATTATTGTACTTTGTAGCCACCTGATATAAAGAGAACCAGATCTCACTTCAGAACAATTAGCACGAGAGAAAGATTATTCAAGTACTATTGACACACATGAGACAGAGTTTTCATGCTTCTCAGTAAATTGCTTTCAGAAGTGGTTGAGTGTGACTATGAGGGTGTTTTAGCTATGCTGAACTGAATTATGGACAGAGACTCCTTATTGATTTACTATAGTAGAAGCCAATGAGGACAAGAATGTATAATTTAACCGAGAGTATAGTCAGTACTACTGTATAACAAAGCTTCACCACCTCAGTCCTCTTCAGTAGATATTAAAGGATAAAAACTGTACAGTATGGCCTCATTTGAAGCGATTTATATAGGGCTGTAGCAGGCTTTTTCAAAGACTGCCTCATTCAGAATTTAATCCCAAGTGAACTGTTCTATTTTCCTTCATATCCCTTCATACCAGCTGTCTTGAAGCTAGGAAGAATAGCACCAATAAAGTAGGAAATCTGACCAGGGAAAAAAAGATGAATGTGCAATGTGACATTTACTACCAGATTTACTCAGGTGGAGTTCTTTCATAGATTTCCAGATCACAGTGGTGAGCTGGATGGCAGCTTCAGCCAGGCTGCTCCAAGTTTTTTACCTGGCAACTGGACCAACAACTTCAAACAACTGCCTTAAGCTAAACTGAATGTCCCTTTGCTCACTGGAGTTGATGATAGTGCACATTATTATACTGTGGTTATAGGTTGTTTGCCGTTTAACTGTGTTTTTTTGTGTGTAGTATTTTTGACGTGTGTGCGTGTGAGACAGTCAATCCTACAAACAAAAAACACAGATGTTCTCTTTTTAGTTCATCAAATAGAAGCTGAAGGGCTTGAATGCTTATGTTTCTTATTCACGAAGCAATGCAACAACCAAAACAACATGAACATATTCTACAAAAACAAAACAGTAACGGCACATGAAACTTGCTATAAAAACTAGAAGCTCAACATAAGCTTATTTCCATATTCTTTCCTTATTGTTTTGGGTCTGTATTCCTCGTGTCAACAGAAAGAAAGCTGTAATGTTCATTCTGCTTTTTAACAGAGCTTAAAAAAATGGATGTGAGGCAGAGCGAGAAAAACTTGTATGAATCTCTTCAGAGACTCAGCTCTTCTCTTTTCAGACAAAGACGTTAACTTGGCACCAAGGTGCTCTCATCTACAAACAAAAATCCAGCTACGTCTTTAAATGTAGATTAAAGTTTACTATCACAGCAACAGGATCATAGTATTTTTCAAGCCCAACAACAGTTCGTTTAGGATCTGGTATATATTCTGTAACTGTAGCTGACTCCTAATTATGCTCATAGTTGCGCGGTTCCAACTTCTTGTTTATTTATTGAATTTTGAGAATTCGCCTTGCTTCCCTGGCCGCCTGCCTGCTATATTTATATTGATCGGGCCTCTTCTCGTGTCTCTCAAAGGGCAGCAAGTTATCAAGCTCCTCGGGGCAGCATTAGGGTTTGTGCGAACATGTGCTGTGAGATACACATGTTGGTTTGAAATAGCTCACAGTCCTCATGTTTGTTTTCTTATTTGGAAATAGAATTTTTACTTACTTGTATGATTTCCCCTGCAATATAATAAGGATTAACTGCTATATTTTGTCTAACTATGGATTCCACTTTACATGGCTTTCATATAGAATAGTAGATTTTTGTTTCACTTTGTTTTCTTTGGCTTGTCAAGTGAGCATCAGGTTTACTTTTGACATTAGCTTATTCATTATAGTTTAGTATTTTATTTAGAGCTGCTAATTGTTTGTTGAAAACAGCAAATTTGCTGTACTATATTATTGCTGTCATACTCAACCAGTCACAACAGATGGCTGCCCCTACCTGAGCCTTGTTCTGCTGGAGGTTTCTTCCTGTTAAAAGGGAGTTTTTCTCTCTCACTGTTGCCAAGTCCTTGCTCAAAGGGAGTCATTTGATTGTTGGGGTATCCTCTGTATCATTGTAGGGTTTTTACCTTCAAGGCAAATGCTGTTATACTTTAAATTTTGTTGCTAATCATACACTTCTTTATACCTCTACCAGAGCTTTGCATTAAACAGTAATATCCAATATCATGTTGTAATGTGACTCACTTTTTAAGCTGTGATCAAGAAATGAAAATAATCTTCAACTTTCTGGCATTTGTGTTTCAGCTTCCAGCCTCCTACTTTGTTATCCACCGGGATGTCATTTGACATGCAGGCTATTTTCCAGCCAATGGTTTGTAGCATCACCACTGCCTATAAACATCTATACTTATTTTTTTCTTTAATCTTTATTTTCATCAAAAACTATTTCAGTGGTTATCACCTGTTGTTTGTTTTTAACTTTTGAAATCATACTTACTGTACAAATACTCAATAATAGGGATGAAATTAAGTATTTCTCTGAAGATTAATTGTGTGGTATCTTCCCTGTTTTATCACATGGAATAACTTAAACACAACATGCTAAATAATGAGTCTTTTACAGCAGGTGGATATTTTTTGCTGGCCAAAGTAGCTTCTTCCCGATTTGCCATACACGTAATGGCGTGAGGTTGTTAATTATCCTATCATCTTTCCTGCAAAAGTGTTCTCTGTAAGTGTCTTTCTTAAAATGTTGTGTTCTTCCTTCAAGATGAGTCATCTTATTTAAGATTTGGTTCCACATCCTTTGCAGCAAACAACTCATACAACTCCTCCACTGCCCCACTCTTTGTTTTAGCATCAAATTTTCTGCCGCTTGATCAAACATGAAGCCTTTGTTTTTGCTTACCACAAAATCATTATCTAATCTCTGCAGATCAACGAGGACTTGGAAGGAGAGCTCCAGTTTGCATCAGCTCTGGGTCCCTTCTTTGTGCCCATCAGATGCACTGTAAAGAAATGTATTGTGAGTAGTGAGCTATAGCCAAAGTTTTTGGTAATTACAGATAACTGCTAATTCTGATTTCATAAGCTTGCGTCTTGTGTGTATTTTGTGATGTGAATTTCTTGTCCAGTCTTGCTGTAGCTTTTTACCCTTATAAATTTAGCTCTAATAATTATTTAGGGAAATGAATTTGTGGCTAAACCAATCACACTGCATGGTCACACCACAGAAAAAAAACACTGACTGCCTTTTTATTTTTGCTCACTGTCTTATTTAATCAGCTTTCTGTGAATTAATGTATGTAAAACTATGTACTTTGCCTGGCAGCTGTTCACTGACATTGCTAATTACAGGATGTGACTATACTCTTTCTCTAGCTGAAGGTTGACAGCCAGTTTATTGACTTTGGTTCGCACGTTGTGGGCCAGACTATTTCACGGACCATCACACTGACCAACAAGGGTGCACTGGCCACGCATTTCAGCCTGGACAGCTCCACATGTCTCAGTCCAGAAACGAGCTACGTCCAGATGCCACCACAGGTCTCTACCAACACATATGAGGTCAGCTGTTTATGTGGACTGTAAGAGTTAATGTTTCTTGGATACATTAAAGGAGAAACTCCAATATAGCTAATAAAAAAGTCAATTGTTCCTGCTTTTTTTCCATATACATTATACTGCTATTTTGTCTGTAGATTGAACAAGCAAAAGATTTTGAAACCACTGAAAAAAATTGGCATTCATTATTTTCACATGAGAGAATTCCAAAGCTTCTGTCTCAGGATGACCAGATATTATGGGTAAAAATAAATGAATATATTTGCCTGTTTGTTTATCTGAATAAGGCATCCAGTCAAAACACAGCAACTAACAACCAGAACAGCCCTGAATCCATTGATGCTGAAGATGTCCAATCAAAGCTACAGAGTCGGGAGCTCTCTGCAGGAGAACAGCAAGAACAATCAGGTAAAATATGGACACACACATGACATGATTATCCATCACAGTTTGTGTCCTGAACTAGAAAAACTGAAATCTAAACTACAATACATAATAGCATGAATTCAAAACTGGGCACTCTGTCTTTCTTTTCCCAAATGATTGTCAGTGTGTTTTACTCATGATAAGCACAGGACATGCTAAAATACCAGAATAGCAGTTTTTGATTCTTTGAGTAAAAAGTGCCCCAATGTTGACTGGAGAGACTGTAATGATTTTAGTTAATTTGGTTAATTTGTGCTCTAGTCCTGCTTTTTGGTGATAAAACTTCCCCTAGTGTTATAATCAGCTCATTTTTTTTGTCTAATGCATTTGTTTATGATCTTATTATTATTATTATTATGTCCTTACATGCAAAGTATTCTGACTCTGATTATTAGCCACAGAGTTAGGCTAATTTGTATTTAGTACTGTTTTCGCCAGGTATTAGCATGCTAACGCGCTAAACTAAGATGGTGAACAAGGTTAAATCAGTATATTGTATTCTGTCATTAGCATGCTGTGCAAACACAGCACCACCTTGGTGAGTGATTATAATATGTGGGAGACAGAGAGACAGTGTTACCCTGAAACAGTCTCTGGAAGGAAAATGAGGACTGACAACATCTCCTCGTGGTAGATGATTTCTTTTTTCCTCTGTCTCTCTATTCCTGTTAGGACATTGAGTCCTTGTAAGAACGAAAATAAAAGAACACACACACACAAAGCGGAGGGTTCACCTTGCTCTTACAGCTGGTGGCAACAAGGCATCTTCTCTTTCGTGTTCTCGCGGATCTGAAGTCTACATCACTGCACTCAGCACTTCCTGCTGCTGATGCTTTGATAAGCTGCTCAGTCTTTTGCCTCTGCTCTGCTGGCTTTGGAAATTCTGTGTTGAAGTGGCTCCGACTCTGTTTCTTTATTTTATCTCTATTGTCGAGAAAGGCTCTTGGATGTTGGACCAATTTTGAGGCTGTTGATGTTCCTTTCTGAAGCTGACTGTAGTACATTTTGTCCAATATGTTTTCTGTGTCACAGATTAGTAAATAAAGGTCAGATTGCAGATTGGCATAAAAATGTTCCACACGTGTCCAAGAGGAAAAACAGTGTTATTTGTCAGAGGGCCTATTTGTCTGGATTTAAATGATATTTCTAATTTTCCTCCAGCGTACACTAAAAATACTGCTACAATGAGGCCAAGTATTACTTCTTCTTACTTATCACTTATTACTCTGCTCTTCCATCAACCAATTACAGGTTCACCATTATTGTTTTAGTGTTAGTCCGTACAAGGTGCCCACTTAGAGTAACTGCTCAACAATAAAACTTTGAGATGACTTGCATTTGTGACTTTTATCTGTGTGTATGGCAGTGTCAGAGGGTGTGAAAACTGTTCCTGGAGCTTGTCTTTCATCTGATTTGGACACTCAGACAGACCAGACCCCCTCAGACTCCAGTGACATAAAACTAAGAGATGTAAGTTTTCAGTCCTACTTCAAAAAGGACACCGGCCCTCATGGACTGGGATTGGGGACCGCTGTTCTAAAGTATTCTTTTATCTATTAAATATCCAGAAATAGCATAGACTGGAAAATGCATAGACTTCTGTTAAGTAAGGTAACTATACAGAGTTTTGCAAAGTCATACCCCAAAAGCTCATTACGAGGTCGCAAGAAGCCCGGTCTTTTGTGCTGAAACACATTTTGCCTGGGCTAGTTACAGCTATACATTAATATTTATAGTCTGGTATACAATTGTTGCTAGTAGTAGTACTGTTATGTAATCTAGCTTTGGTGTTTCTGTGGTTTCATAGAAAAAACCCTCATGACTATGATATACTGGTAGTTTTTCAATATGTTGTTTTTTGAGATTCAGTAAATAACATATTGTATATTTGACTGCTCTTAGGAAGATAGAACAAGACTTGAGGATAGTCTTGTAGGAAGAAAGTCAGCATGTCTGTTCTAATAGCGACAGGCTGAATTAAATTAAAGTATTGAGTCAAGGGTGAGGGCTGTGAGTCAGTCAAAAATGGTCCATCTTCTTTGGAGCATGAATCTTCTTCTTGTCAAATCATAAAGGGACTGCATTTTTATAGCTGAGGTGCCAGAAATCTGCCCAGATTCTGAAAAATTTTGAGTGGAAAGTCGACATTTTGTCACTATTGTGTGTCGTTGAAAGACTCTGCTTCTCTGTTTTGTTTTTAGCAATGATGCTGTGTGTGCCTTGTGGCCCATGTGAAATTCTAGACTTTTCAGGGTTCATTACGTCTCTCTGGTGGGGGGCTAATGGTGCATCACCTCTCCCTCTGCTATTATTGCGACTGTGTGTGTTGCGTGCGCCTGCATGCCCTCGGCTCGATCGTTGTCATTTTGACTGATATTTTCACATTGTGTGGTTGAAGGCTGGTGTCTTAAATGGCAGATTATCCATCAAACTATCATGATGCCACAGTACTGAGGCACTTGCTGCATCATTGGTTTATTACTCATTTTCGTTTATTACGCTCTCACCACCTTGACAGTTTGCCTTCACTGTATGTACACGAGTGTATGCCTGCATACCTTTTAATGTTACATAACTGCACCACAGCTTTCACTTTCTCCTTCATGTATAGGAATACCTTTGTGTCATCAGGTAAAACTAAACTTTTGTCAGTATAAAGATGTGTAACTACACATTTAATGTAAGAGAAGTGCAGTATCAACAGTATGTCTGTCCATGTTCAGGTACGCGGGGGAGAGATCGGGTCATTTGAAAGTGTCAAACTGGAAATTATTTTCACTCCAACCATTCCAGGAGAGACCAGACTGGACTTCTCCTTTAAATTCTCTGATAAAACCATAAAACCAGTAAGAAACAGCTTGTTTTTTAGTCTTGTGAATTACTTAGGAAGCAGACACATTTATAGTTTACAAAGCCATAGAGTAAATGAATCAAATGATATGTTTAGTGCATGTGACTGAGGACTCATTCAAACAGATACCCATCCATGTGAGAGGTGTGGCAGTCAGCATGCCTGTATGGGTACTTCAGCCCAACATTGACCTAAAGATCTGCATGTTTGACCGCCTTTATCAAGACACCATCATTGTCCAAAGCAGGTAAGTCCCAGAGCCTGAGATGGTTGTAAACCTTCTCATCTGGTCAAGCTGATGTCCAGCTGTTTCACATTTAGAAGGAGCTCATTACTTTGATTCAGAAGGTCTACACATCAACCTCTTATGCACAAGTGACAGTTTATTACAATTTGTTGAATGCTTACACAATGTAGTGGTCTTTAATGCTAAGTATTGGAACAAAATGTATAAAACCATTCGTTATCACTAGTTTCCAAGGTGATTTGCATCTGAAGTTAAAACAGTGACCAATTCAGAATTCATTAGATTTACATTATATCTTAGTTCTACGTGTATTTAAAAAAAAAAGCACAAAAAAAACAACACATTTTTTGTTTTTTGTTTGCAAAAAAAATAACTTAGCTACAACTTTCCCCACTCTCTTTAGAGTTTGTAAGAATTAACAAGGAAATGTTATAGAGTAGTTTCATAACTGAATACATTTTTTTAAAGGATAATAATGTTCAGTTAAGTACAGGACATCTCAAATAGTTTTGTATCTGAAACATTTAATGTTTATAGAAAACTAAAGCACCCTTGTATCTAGAGCTGGGCGATATAAGATTTTTTCATATCACGATATGTTTTTTTCATTTCAGGCGATAACGATATCTATCACGATATAAGCCAAATAACTATATTTGTAAGATTTAAATGTGCCGTTGCTCACAAGTAAAATGTGAAATAATCAGCAGCTTGTTTTTATTTAAATATTTATTTCCCATAATAAGTTCAACAGGGTAGATGTACTTAAGGAACATGAGACTTTTTCAGATAAATAAAGGCAAATATTGCAAACTACACAAAAGGCAGCCGCTAAAGCGTTTAAGTTTCAAAATAGAACAAACGAAACAGACTACTAAATTGTCAATTCCACTTAGAAACAAAATATTAATTCTAAAAATAAATCTTAGTTTGTTTTACAGAAGAACAGACAAAATTGACTAACTTTTGTCAATATCAAATAAACTGAGAACTAAAAGGAAATTCTCAATCTCTCCTTGTTGTATAGCTGAGCTTTTCAAACAGTTTTAACAGTTACTTTAGTCTGACAAAAGCCGAATGACAAATTAGCGCTTCCAGTCAGAGACTGAGGTTACGTCCACACGTACACGGGTATTTTTGAAAACGGAGATTTTCCGTTTTCGTTTTAAAAAATAATCCCGTCCACACATAAAGGGAGAAATGAAGGAAAACGCTGCTATGAACATGCCAAAGCAGCAGGTGGAGCTAGATTCCTAACCGTGCAGAAATGTTGGCCAATCAGAAGTCTAGAAGCCTCGGTGGGAAAAAGTAAACAAAGCTGGGGCATAGAAGCAGAACCGAGTCGTATGTGTGGACGGACAGTAACTGTGTGTATATGTAAGCATTTAAACACTGCAGAGAGTAGAATTAACAGTAACAGTATTGTAGAAATTCATTTCACCGAAACAATAATGTGGCGCACAGTGTGACGTCAAAAAATGCGCACACCTTTGACGCTGCGTTTTCTCCGTTTTTCTAGTCCACACGTAAATGCAAAAACTGAGTTTTCAAAAATCTTCGTTTTCAGTGACCAAAAACGCCGTTTACGTGTGGACGAAAGGTGCAAACGCATAGAAAAATCTGCGTTTTCAAAAATACCCGGGTACGTGTGGACGTAGCGCATGCACCAGTTTATTGTATTTCCAGACTTGCTTTCGGCACAATTTACAGTGCACGCTACTCTGTTTTTTGTCAGACTTGAAATAGCCGAAATACCTTCACACTACGGAACTTCTATGGCTCTTCCGTTCGACAATCTCTCCGGCATTGGAACCATCATCTGTTTTCTCTTCGGTAACCTTCGGTCACGCTCGGTTGATTTTTCTAGTCGGCACACTCATTTCCTCCATTACCCGGGCGGTATGGTGGCTGGCTGCTTCCCAAACAAATACACATGTGCAGCTTGGCACTTGTGCTGTACGTAACAAGTCACGTGACGTGACGCTGCGGCTGTGATTGGTTCGGCTCTGCGGTACGTAATTTGGATTGGCTGCTCTTTTTTTTTTAAGAGGACAAGAGCGGCGATGTCTATCGCGATAGTTTAATTTTTCTATCGAGAAAAAGTTATATCGCGATACATATCGTTATCGTTCTATCGCCCAGCTCTACTTGTATCCATATCTTTGTAATAATCATCAGCGTTATGTGTTGTATTGCTAACAAGGCATGCTATTCTGCATGACCAATGACAACTAGAGTCTCAAGAAAAGTTAAGTGTAAGAGTTGTGAAGCTGACCTCAGCGTGGGATAAACAATGGCTTTTACCCTTCAGTCATAAAAGGCTGGTGTGTGTGTGTGTGTGTGTGTGTGTGTGTGTGTAATACTAGTTTAAGTCATTTTAATTACATGAGACTAAAGCCTAAACACTGTGTGAACAGTGTATAACAATAATATGACAGATTTAGACATACAATAGTAATATGACAATATAAGGTACCTGTCTCTGGGTAAAGTGCAATATGAAACAATTTAGTACCATGTTTATATGCATGTCAGTTAAGAGTGTTATTATAATAGCCACTTTTGTAGACATTTAACCAACGCAACATTATGCAACAGGTGGCCTGTTAAAGCGTCTTCATCACAATAAAATGTCTAATTTGGTAGAAAGACTATATAGATAGCCATGACAGCATATGGCAGAGAAACAGATTATGCTCTGTTCCAGTATGTGATGCAAGAATACTGCTTAAGGCTTGTTTAACATTATGGTGGCATTTAATACATAGAGGGAAAGATCTGTGTTTCTTTCTTTAGACGTTTTTCAAATATATGCCCAGACTGATAAAAAAAAAAGCACGTGGAATTTATCTTTTTGAAAGTCAGTGGATGCACTAAAAGCATATGAGAACATATAAGCACATAGCTGTCTTTGTAAGAGCTGTGCAAAGTCAGTGTGATGTGAACCAATGCTTTTCTCTGTACTGCAGCGTATTACTGTGAAAATTGCCTAATGCACAGCCAGTAGACATGTGTTTCTAGGAAACAAGTCATGCAAAAAGAAGTACACTGCCCGGGTTTACAAAAACAACATAACTTCAGTAAATTCATGAACACCAAATCCTAAAAAGTGGTTGTCCCCTCAGTGTTTTACAAAATACATACAAGAGTGAGGCCAGCAGGGTAATGATTTTTACTAAATAGCCCTTTCATCCACCCAGCCCATATAAGTCTCTTAACTGTTGCCTATATTGTTAGAATATTATTTTAACTGAAGGAATGAAATGCATCTTAAAGTTTATATTTTTAACAAGATATACGAAACCCTCAACCTAGAAATGAGTGGTGCATGTCATATTCCCATTTTATTTGTTGCTATGCTCAGAAACATCCTTGAAATAGAGTTTGGAAAGTGGCGTGGACTGCTGATGTAGCATGCTGGCTTATCTGCTGAATGCACTACTAAAACTCCCTCATATACTCAGTCTCTGCCAAAACAGACATTTTCACAGCAAAACGGCTCAAGGAAATCCCTTAAAATTGACAGGGCCCGCTTACTTTTCAGTCCAACATCAAACTCTCCGCCTAACTACGCTTACAGCCAAGTAGCGCTTTGAGACATTTAACAATTCAACGCGTGGATGAAATATAATAGAGATGAATTAACGGATAAATGTTCCTAAACAAAGCATGGCATCGCCACAGTCCTCTTTGACCGATACTGTAGCACAGAACAGAAGTAAATCCTCTTTGATTATGGATGTGATGCATTATGATGAGCACATGAGGTTAGGAATACACCAGGGGCAGTAGCATTTGCAGCAGTGAGGTCCATCACCTAGCCAGTCATTGTGTCACATCATGTGGGGGAGGTAGTGCATGTGTGGGGGTAGGGGATTTGTGACAAATGCCATCTGGTCCGCTGGCACACCAGCACGTGTGACAACATGACGATGACAGTGTCAGTGTGAAGTGCAGCTTTTAAAGTTAAAAATAATGCTAATGCTTGCACCAGCAAACCGTGCAATATGTCACTCTGCCTCCAAGACAATAATTTGAACACAAAATAGCTTGGCAGGCTTTTGGGGGGAAAACAATAGGAGAGCTGCTGCTTTCATCATGGAATTTGTCACTTTTTTTTTCTTTAAGTAGTTAGTAGATATCCCACAAGTCCTCCCAAGTTTGTGACAGATTTTTTAAGAGAAAAGCACAAAGCATAATTGAATATGTCCATCTTGTCTGTGAGCCAGTGATTGGAATATCACTCCTACTAATTGAAAGTATTTTTTTAGGAAGCTTTAAAATGTGCAGTGTTTGACTTTGGCTTGTGAGCCGGTGATTGGAATACTCTGAACACAGTTGGCAGGGTGTTTTCTTTTTTAATATTTCAAACACTCAGCCCCGACTTTCAAATACTCCTTTGCTGGCACCAGATGGGGAGTTGAGCGCTCCTGCCCAAACCCAGCCACAAAAACACAACCACGCTGCTTCTTTATTTCACAAAGCCTTCTGTCCTTGATTTTTCTCCCTTTTCTATATTTCTAATGCGCCAACTGTACCTTATCTTAGTCTCAGTCTGAGACCTGTTTAGTTTGGCCTGAGGAATGAGATCAAGTTAACCTTTTTTCTTTACTTTTTATGTGAAAATAGCAACATACAGTAAATACTTATAAAGAAAACAGTTCTTCTGGCAGGTTAGTTTTATTTATATATAATATGTGGGATAAAAGGAGACAGTGCTGCATTATGGGGACAGTTGCCTAGAGCGCTTGCCATGAAGGCTTGGTCTCCCATGGGGCTTTGGAGTACATGTGGAGTATGCAAGCACAGCCACCTGTCTCTTTTAAGAAAAGGCAGAGCCACTGCTGCAGCCGTGGGCACTCGGAGTCCAGGCACTTGGTTATTCAGCACTCTATGTAGACTCAGCATGAGTAACCTCTCTGCAACATGACCTGATATCATTCCCACTAAACCTTGATGATTGTAATGAGTAGCATTATTATGTGGCTCTAATAAAAGAAAGTTTAACTTTTTAGGACTATTTTTACGGAGCCCCCAAAGGGTCACAGTGGGAGTTTTTTACAGACGTTTCATAGCCTGCTGGAGCTTCTGTGAATCACTAAGGCAGTAAAAGGTTGTGTTTTTATGTTGCCTCTCTTTGCTGCATTATTCTTGATAAGAGACATGAGCTCTTTTGTCCATTCGCCTAACCTAGCATTTGCTTAAAGTTTTTGGCACTGAAGAGTAGAAACTGATGTTAAATATAGTGAAAGAACATGAAAAAAGTTACTAGCTAGATTAATTTATATAGTAACTGCCTAAAACTAGCCCAGGCAGGCATCCAACTGCAAGTAGTTCCAGTGATTTTTATTTAACTTGTTATAAAGAATGCATTATTGTTAAACCCACAGCACATGCATGAGACCACCTGCATAAACTAAACCAAACCCAGAGGAAATATCATATCTATAGTCATATATTCAACACTATTTTCACTTTGTCTTCACTCTGGTGATGTTGTTTGATAGTGTGGAGGTTAGGTCTGTGCGTCAAGTTCTTTCACGCAAAATGGGAATGCCGTTTTGTTATGGACCTTCCTTCACTTCTTCAAACTGTTGTACATATTTAAAATTGATCATGTGTATCTTAAAGTTGCTGTTATGCAATAACATGCAAACCTTTACTTCTTTTTTGCCTAAAATATCACTGCATTACACAGTATTAATACTTCTGTGGATTTCCACTAAGCATTGCTTCAAAAATAAACTGGTCACTGCCTGCCAGTAAAATCAAGACAGGTTGAGTTAAATGCCCATGTTAATTAAAATCCCTAATTACCCTAAATTGTTATGTAGCCATGATTATGCCTCTGCCAGCAATTTGAAGGCTGTCATTTAGCTGGCATAAAGATAGCAACTTAATATCCCCCAAGTGTCCCTGTGAGTCCTTGCCTCGGGGAAACAACCATCTGGCTGACCTCCCTGTTCAAAGTGGACCAGTTCTTTTGAGAGGAGAATCAAATAATGACGGGTCCCTCAGTCTATTTGGCCACAGCTCGCTAAAGGCTCACCTTTGTGTCTTTTGAAGATGAAAGCAAGCACAACAAAATATTATGTATACACGTGTCACCTCCAGCAAACTGTGTTTTCAGCTTGTCTGTACTGTCATTGTTTTTTGAAGGTGTGGGCTGTATTGGATGTGTTGGAGAAATTCCCAAGGTGACGAGCCATTTATATCACAAGCCTCAGCTATAACTGAGGCTTGCAGCCACGGGCACAACCATCTGTTGAAGCTTGTGGAAATTAGGTCACTTAAATTATACTGATTTGGGGTAGATTTCTCCATAAAAGACATTTTCTGTGGGTGTCACTGAGACCAAATTCTTTCAGTACCTGCTGAGTCCTCGAAGGATAGCAGGTTTAAACAGGGTTTCATCATACTTTTGGTTATTACACTTGAAAGAGCAAAAAAAAGGGACTCATTTGGAGGCATGTTTGTCTGAGGAATCCAAAAACTAGAAGTTATAAAATTACCTGACAAACTTTACATTAACAGACGATACAATCCAATCTGGATTCCTTATTATGATCAGCCCAGCCTAGTCTTTAACTTCAGTTTTAATTCATCTGACACCAAATCATACAGGATATCTCAGTGCAATTCACATTTTTTAGAGAGAAACCCAACAATTCCCCTTTGAGCAACCACTTGGTGACAGTGTGAAAACAAAAAGAATCTAGCTTTTAACTAAAAAATGAATTAACCTCAAACAGAAGAAGTTTTAGGGCGAAATGTAAAATATATGTACATTGGGGAGGACTGAACCAATAAGCTCAACTCACTTTTGCTCATTATTAATTTTACCTCATTATAAGCTTTTTAATGTGGTCCTCCACAACAGCCCCTGCTTCTTATGTGGACGCTCAGACAGTTAATTGTCCATTCTGAGTATTTAACATCTGAGATCCGCTTCAGATAATGTGGAACTGCCATCTTTACCTTTATGTCAGTAAAATAAAGTATTCTTGTATATTGTTGCCTGTGTTTTATATATCATGGATTATGTATTTATATGTATATTTTTTGCATGGCAGAGCCAGCACAGCTTTGAAACTGACCTTTGAGGTATGTCAGGACATGAGGAAGCACATGGAAATCCTACCAAAGACCGGCTTCATCCAGGCTCAATCAAGCTTTAGTGCCCAACTGAAGTTCATCCCGAGGTAAGGAAGACACACAGAGGATGCAATGATAATGGAACCACTGGAGCAGTGATAATCTTATTTTAGAATAACCTTGTTAAGATTCTCTCAGCCTTCTATGAAAGTGCAAACTGTTTCACCCCAAAGAGAAGTTGTAATATATTTTGATCCTGGCTTACAGTTTTGTGTAATCTGCTTCTTAAAAAGGGTAAACAGTTTTTCTGTGGAAAAGCTGCTGTAGATTATGTACGCTGCACACTTAATGTTTTAAAAAAGCAGGTGATTATAGTAAAGAAGAAATCGATACACTGTTATGACAGGACAGTTCATGTTCATTTTAAAAGCTTCTAAGAACAAAAACTACAACTGTTAATTTAGCTAACTTATCATATTAGCCTACTGTTGGTGTTAGCCATTTTGCACATACGAAAACAGTTCAACAAAAGTCAACATGCATATCAATTTCTGTGAACCAGATAAATCTTATTACTTAATACTGCTTTACCTGTTTAGCTGATATCCTTCCACTTATGCCCACTGACTAGGGATTATAGAAAGCTAGATCACAGGTTGTTGAAGTGAACAATGTTAACAGTGCTCTCTTGCTCTCCAGGCTGCAAAGTGGGAAATAAACTACCGGTTTTCTCTCACTCTGTTTTATCAACTACTATCCATGTACCCTGGGCAACTTAGCTTCCATCTGTGCCTCACAGTCAGTGCTATAGTGGATTAATGTGCACTACAATTATTAAGTATAACACAGCCCACCATCTCAACCCTCATTTGCCAGTTTAAGCCGCCTGGTTTAATAGCTTTTGTGGCGGAAAACAATGAACAAAATAGTTAAAGAAGCTGTGATGAGCACTCACTGCGTCGATTTTACACAACAATTTATGCTAGCTTACTTTTTGTCTATAAATCGTGTTTCCCTGTGTTGTGGCTGGCTACAGAAATCTGTTGTGATATTGTTACTAGTTTACTACAACGCTTTTTTGACACAATTCCCTTTTCCAAAGCAAGTAAACGGAGGAGTCTTACAGAGTTACAAAAGGCAACAATCTGAAGCCTGTCAGCAGCCAGCAGGTATAAAAGAGTTTGTACAACACACCTGCCCTCTAATCGCAGGGGCATGAAGGCTTGTGATAATGGTTTCTAATGACTTTGAAGGATGTGGTAATTCTTTCAAGAACAATACAGGCTCTATATTTAGATGGAGAGCCAGGAGCTGAACTGTGGTTTGAATGCCAGGAGAGCGGACAAGGGGACCCCCAGGGCAAATATGAGAGGCGTGCGGTAAAAACTCTGTGTGGGTGTCAGTATTCTTCTGCCCACACTCCTTTTTTTTCTCGTTTCACAGTTCAACAGCCTTGCGTATTGATAACTGAAAAGACATTTGTGTATGCATAAATAAATAAATAAATAACAGGAGGTCATTTTCGTTGCAAATGACAAAAGTTAAGGGCATGCAGTGGTCATCGTACAGTAGGGTGGCAGTAGAGGAAAGTGGGAAAATGTCAGTAATCTGGCTTAGCGAATCAGCAAAGGTTTTTAATGCGAGGATTAGAGTCCAGCTTTACTTGTGCTGCTGCTGAGATGGTGCATCCTTCATGAGCACTAACACAACTACAGCTTCACCCCCTCCCTACTCGCTCTGTATCACACTTCATCACTCCATCTCTCTCTCTGTCTCTCTCTCCTGCTTCTGTGGCGTCTTCTCCCACTCGCTCACACATACTTCTCTTTTTCCTGGCCTATCACCTCTGTGCTTAATTATACTTCTTTCTCTTTGGGTTTTTCTCTCTCTCTGCAGTCCTCTGTGTTTCTGTGCTCTTTCACTTCTCCAGCTCTAACTCTGCATTTATTCTGCCTCTTTTTGTTAGTATCAAGCTCCTCTCATCCCTCAATGCATTCACGATTCACCACTGCTTATATGATGGTCCTGAATCTGCTTATATAACCTAAGACACCAGACATAGATCCGTGTGCTCTGAGTGGCCAACACTGTTTTCACTGTTCTCATAGTGGTAAATCTTGTTTATTTGTAGATTGTACATCCAATATTAGAACATTAAGCTCAGCACGGTAAATTCTGAGAACAGAATATCACTAAGTGTAAGTCTGGCATTAAATTGTTTTGCTGTGTTGCTTCATTTTTCAGTCTAACATCCTGTGTTTATTATCCTTATTTTCTCTCAGGTAATTATGTCACAGTCTGATACACAGACTGTATATTAACAAGATAATATCCTGTTTAGAATCAGTTCTAAATGTGTTTATTTATTATTTTTGTCAAGGAAAAAGGTATATGATCACAGATCAAGACAAAATGAATACACCTTTTACTGAATGTACACTTGTATTATATCATTGATAGGTAGCAGATGGTATGTGCATTTTTTAAGATTTTGCTGCATAGCCAAAACCTGACTGCCAGCTGTATACAAGGCATGTTGTATTGTTTTTTGTAGCAAGAGTGTGGTGCAATTGGAAGCGGCAGTTTCAACCAAGTGGCCTCAATTAGTTGTTTTTTTACAGATCTAACAAGGACATGTTTGGTATAATGTGCAAGTAGATTGCAAGTTGAGTGAAGTACAAAAACAATTTGTGGCTCTAACCCTAAGTGTCACGGTCTGGCTGGCAGATTATACTTCTTTCTCTTTGGGTTTTTCTCTCTCTCTGCAGTCCTCTGTGTTTCTGTGCTCTTTCACTTCTCCAGCTCTAACTCTGCATTTATTCTGCCTCTTTTTGTTAGTATCAAGCTCCTCTCATCCCTCAATGCATTCACGATTCACCACTGCTTATATGATGGTCCTGAATCTGCTTATATAACCTAAGACATTAAATCCCAGTTGCTCCCTTGACTCCCGTCTGTGCTCGTGCTCCCTGCTGTTGTGTTCTCGCACACCCCGTGCGTGCCGCCGTTCTGATCCACTCTTCCACCTGCGGAAAAACCACAGAAACAGCCATTAACACCAACCCTGGCAGGCATACACGAACTGCACCGTCATATGCTCACACACACACACACACACACACACACACACACACACACACACACACACACACACACACACACACACACACACACACACACACACACACACACACACACACACACACACACACACACACACACACACTAACTTGAGAAGACAACCCCACACCAGTGGGAGCTCCAACACTCTCCTAAGTAGCTCCCCCCTGACGAGCCCTGATCAACAACAGGTGTGTGGCAGGAACTTCAGGTGTGGCCAGTCCTCCTGCAGGGCCACACCCATCAGGCCTGCATGTGGCCACACCCCCAGTAATACATGTACACACCCACACCCTGCCTATACATATAATGAGTGGAACACAGAATAACACAGCATAGTGCAGAAAAACACACATCCCCAAATAATAATAATAATAACAACAAACTGCTCACGGACCCCCGAGTCCTCCAGAGCCGGGTCCGTGACACTAAGTTTCATTCGAAGTGGCAAAAAAAGTGCCTTAAAAAGTCTTAAATCTAATATGTAGGAACCCTACTTATGATCAGATCAATCAAAAAACTTAATGAGGTGTTGTGAGACATATTTGGACACATCTCTTTTTGTAGTGTGAACTGTACTGTGCTATGATGTGTTGCCAACAAGGACATATCAGGAAAATATCTTGTTTTTTTGTTTTGGTATGTGTCACAAAAAGTCCTGACAATCTCAGCAGTTGGAATATATGTTTATTAGTGCTTAGCCCTTACTAAACAAATCTGGAGCTTGACCAGTGACAGATGGACAAAGGGCTGTGCGTGGAGGCCCTTTCACTGGAAGTGACGTAGACAGACTGAACACGAGTAGTCAGTTGGACACCTTGGACACACGTGATAGACACAGGTGGAAACAGAGATATGTCTCACTTCCACTTGTGAGCTAAATGCATGAAATACAATTTTAAACTGAGTGTTTAAGGGTTTTGTATGTATCTTCAAAACACCAGTGAGTTTTATTAAACGATGATCTGGGTTTTTAAAAGATTATCAGGGGTTTATGTCTCTCAAAGACATAAACCCGTTCTGTAGGTAAGTATGGTCTCAAAAGGTGGCTAAAGCTTTACAAAATAAGATTTTAATTCTCCTTTAAGATACCCCAAGGACCCAAACAGTGTCCTTCATCCACAGCAGAAACTCACATGATTCTCACTGGGATTGGAAAACAAGTATGTTTCCAGCATGTCATCAAGCTGTGTCCCTGTATGTGTCATCTCTGTCATGGTTGGATCTCGCCTCCCAATCTGTTGATTTTTGGTAGGTTTGCTTTTGTGTTATGCAGTGGCGGTGTGTCATTTAAGATGGCATTGCCAATTCCTTCAGCCAGGGATTATCATTGGATTTCCAAATCCTCATTAGAAGCACTGCTTTCACTCACTGTCTAATCCGCGCACACACTCACACACTGTTAAATCTGGATTCACAAATAACTCATAGCTTTCATTCTTTATACAGGTGTTTCCTTCTTGCCTCCCCTCCTCAGGCTTTTGGGAGAGGGTGAGCACATTCTTGCTTCCTGCTCCGAGGGATTGTGCTTAGCCTGCCCACATCATTCAGCATCTCTTCTTGCTTCAGCCCTCGCTGCCTGTCTTCCTCCACCTTTATTTGTCACATCTAGCCCACTCACTCTTTTGCCTCACATTCTTCCATGTGCAGCATAATCCCCTCTGTACTGTACTAAATCTAATGGTTCACATGTTTGTGATCCCGCTCGATGAAGAGGAATGCTGCTCGTTTGAATTCAGATGGACGCTGACGGAATCAGAGTGATTGCCATTTTGTTTCGTGACATTTGTGCCGCCCGATATTCGGTTCGTGTTAGCTCATTTCTGTTCGGCGGAGGGTTGTTTAGTCTTTTTACTTTGTCATTTACTGCCAGCACAAAAGCTACAATCAAAATTGCTTTGAATTTGAGAGTTTCCCTTTCTTTTACATATTGTACTTTATTGTAACATACTAAATATGTCTTGAAACGTTACACGCCGCACCGTTATAGATGCATTACCATGCCATGTGAGCTGGCTCTTTTGGTCCTAAATTTTGGCTTCTTCTAAAATCTGTCCCACAGAAAAGGAAAGCACATTCTTAGGTTGTGCCTGTGGAGAATTTCAATCTAACTCATGGAAATTTGTTTCCCTGTTTTTGCTGATGACAGGATCATTTGAACAGGACTACTCGAATTAGTGGTTTTAGGTGTAATCTCTGAAAAGCAGGCAATGTCTCCAACCCTGGCAGTTCCAGCTGATAAAAGGGAGATTACAAGGATAGATTACTGCAGATTAGACTGAATGGTTCTGCCAGCACTTTAACTGCTAACGCACGACTCTCATCAGAAACGTTCACACTGCAGTGGGTTTCAAGATAACAAGCAAACATAATAACTTCCGTAACTTATTTCTTTCCCATCATTATGTTTTTTTACTTAATGGTCATTTACTGTAATTCTCGTCCGCCCGTTTTTGCACAGTGAAAAATCCTTAAGCCTCTTAATCTCTTTCATAATCACTTTTTTTAATGGTGAAGAGAAGTCTAAATACGAGTGCAGACTGAAGAGGAATGTATATATTTTCTATGTGAATACATTATTTTTACTCAAGCGAAAGGAAGCGCTGCGTTGTAAGCTCATAAAGTCCCCTGAAAAACAGGCTTCCTTCTGGTTTTTTCCTCCTCACTGTTATAGATTAAAGCTGGTCATTAGAAAAACCACCTGCTGGATTGAACAGGTTATATCAGTAGTTTCACTTGAAATACTCTGGTTATTTGCATTGCGGCTCGGAAGTTAGAACAACCATTTGAGTTTTACTGCATCTACTAATCTCTGAAGTACCATAAAGGCTATAGAGGAGAATTGCTTTTGGACTGTGGATAATCTGGCTGCAGAGAGGAAGAGCACACAAGCAAATCTGTTTAGGACACTGACAAATCTGAAAGCCTATCCATCGACAAAATTCTCCCGAGCATATGGGCCTGGCGACGCCCCACCAGGCTTTTCCACTCTGCCCTGCCAAGCTAATTCAAGAGTGACTCTCCAGCAGCGATTCTATTAGCAGGCAGAACAAGAGTGCTTCCTTAAATACTCCCTCTGCACTCATTGGTCAACCTATACAGGGGGAAAAAAAGGACTTTGTAATTGCAGAGATTTAATTTTGATGGGTGAGGAGGTGACCTTTGTGGGTTTTGAGTCATGAATGGGGTTGTCGTAGAGCAGTTTCTGGGACGTACGAAATACAAACCTTTCCTCGAACTTGAAGCTGACAGATTTGCTGAAGGCGAGGGTGGTTGTAGCGCTTTGAAAAGACACACTAGCATCTGGGGAGCCTTAAAACCAATGACATTTACAGCATTAGCTCTCAAGCCTTCAACCGGCATTAAGAGTGTAAAGAGGAAAAGACAGAGGGAGGCAGTTGAAAGGAGAGAAAGGGAGGGAAAGCGAGGAATAGCAGAGAAGAAAATTGAAGGATGTTAGGAGAAGGAGAGAGGAGGTGGTGGGTGGATCTAAGACACAAACAGCATTTGACATTTGACCACTTTTCTTTTTTTTACATGCTAATGAATTCTGCATACGTGCATATATGCAGTTTTTTACTGGTGCTAGCACGAGAGCAGCTCTTGACACTGAGGGATATTGAGGGACTGGAGTTTTACATAAGCCTGTGCATGACTACTGGTCCTCTTTGAATCATACTTACGTCTCCCATCACCATGGCTACAACCTACAGTAGTGTGGAGGCGCGCTCTGCATCTCTCTCCTGCTTTCCCCGGCGTGCCGATCCTACAGTCGTGGGTTAAAGTAAAGTAATGGGTCTTCAGGGTCTGAATCTTTCTCTTTCTTTCTTCACTGGCTTGTGGCTTTTGACAGATGGCATTTTTTGTATTTTAACAAAACAAATAAAAACGCATCAAAATCACTGTTGCGATTACGTGTTTGTTTTCAGCCCCTACTTGATGTCTTTGCTCTTTTCTGCTTGTGAACATGAAGATAAAGCTGTTTTTATGACAAATGGCGACTTCCTCACGCCTTCCTTTTTGCTTTCTCACAGACGCTCCCTGTCCAAAGATGCAAAGTTTTTTGACAGTGACACAGGAGTCCTGGAGGTTCCAATGACAGTGCAAGTAGCAGGCCAGGTTTGTGTCATGTTACGTACTATACACGTATACTGCAGATAAGAGCAATGTGATCCTGAAAGCAGTGGGCTTGAACGTGTAGTGCAGTGCTAGTGTCCTACTTTGTCCTAAACAGAAGCGCAGCTAGCGAAGGTTGTAACCTATTTTGCTTGTAACAAGCTAAAATTATCTCCCACCCCCAAGGCCCAGTTATTCCATGGACACTAATAAGCCAAGCATAAAGGTTATCCCATATAGTTTTGCTGAAACTGTCTGCAGTAGCACAAAAATGGTAAAGTAGGTTTCAGATGTATTTGTTATCCCCTTCTTTTATTATGGAGTACCTGTTGTGCGCAAAATTTGACTACCTTAAAACCTCTTGCCCAGCAGCCAAGGCAGTTGTCATCTTTCTTGATTTCATCACATACATATAGAGCAGTACACATGTTGATGTAGTACTCTGATGCTTTAGGTCAGGGGTGTCAAACATAAGGCCCGGCAGCTAGAACTGGCCCAGCAAAGAATCCAATCCAGCCCATTGCAGTGCTTTGGGAAATGTGAAGGAGGGGAGACCTCCCATATGGTAATTGATACAAAAACATTGTAATTAAGTAAAAGCAAATAAGCAAATGACAGAAAACTTTTTCATTATCTAAAAGAGAAATTTCTGTATATATTTACAGTGATTTCAGAGTAAATTAAAAAGAAAGCTTTTTGTTAATTAGCTTTTTCTGTCATTTTAAACATTTATTTCTTGCAGTTTAAGTCATGCTGACAGATTTCTTTTACTGACTACATCATCTACAAAAACTAAGACATACCATTGAAATTACACTTCTTTTTCTTATATTAAATATCTCACCGATTAAACACGTAGTTAAACATCTTTCAACTTACAGAAAAAAAGTTGGTCCAACCCACTTAAGACCAAAGCAAGCTGTATGTGGCCCTCAGTGTAAAATGAGTTTAACATTTCTGCTTCAGGTTCTGCTCTGGCAGCGTGTTTGAATAAATGAATGTTGTTTGCTGGGAAATATAGTTGGTTTAGTACATGATTCTACATACTAAGACGGGGATCTCAAACTTAAATGAGCTGTGGGCCACTGCTGGCCCTGTCATCTCACTGAAGGGCCACTTTAGTGTCCAAGTAGTACAAAACAAACAAGAAAATACCCACAAATATTTCCGAACATATAGTGTTTTGTTTGTTTTTTCATTTCAAATATTGTATAATAAGACAAAACTGCAAATGTGAACACATTTTTTTTCTCACTCTTAATCAACTGAAGCCTTTCATTGAACTACCAAATAAACACATTGGTACTCTCTTTCTGGCCAGACACGTGGCAGCACTTCTGCTATAACTTTGTTCGTATTTAACAAAATAAAAACGCTAACACAGCCAATCCCTCAACATGTTTGTACTCTCTGCTCATATTTCCTTCATGTTAAATAAGTTTTTGCTTTTTAAAGAACTTATTTGTAAGAACTTCAACAACAAACAAATCCACCCTAAAAAAAAAAAGTAACTTCATGGGCCAAATTGAATTCGATTTTTTTACATCAATATATGGGCCGCAAGTAGGGGTGACGTACTAAGATATTCATGAGCCTCAGTGATGCTCGCTACAGACAAGATGCCAGCATCTTATCTATTGCTTGTTTTTTGTAACTTAGTGTGATGCATAAATGAGACTCAGGTGTCTGTGATTTTGATTTTAAAATCACTTATCTGGCAGTATTTGACTGGATCTCTTGGCCTGTTTTGTCACTCTTTTGGGGGATTGTACTAAGACATTAGTTCATAAATGTATCATTATATATTCACATTAATGCAGCTACTGTTTACAAGGATATAAGTGGAAATTCTGGACCATTCCTCTCAAGAGGAAATGAAACTGCAGCTGAATTCCTTCATATCATCAGACAGTGTTTATTAAAAACACAGAGCAGCTGCTTAGACATTCGTGCTGTGCTTTTGCCAGCTTTTTTTCAGTAAATCTAAATCTGGACAGTCTACTTGCCAAATTGTCACCTTCCTCTACCTCCCCAGCCAGCGACTATTCACTGACTTTACTGGGACGTGGAGAGGAGAGGGCTGGGGCATGGAAGGGGTGTAGCTCTGACGAGAAGCCAAAGAGCGGGCCAGGATGTTCCTGTGATGCACCAAAGCTGTTGCCCCCAGCCCCTAGTCATGAGCTCCTGGCATTACACCATGAAAACACACACACATTCATACATACACCAACTGGTCACCAGACATCACAGCAGCCTGGAAATCAATGGTGCAGTAAACACGCTCATCTGCTTTATACTGCTGGGGGGAAAAATTCACAAAACCTGACAAAATTTAACAAAATTGCCTCTTGTCTAGTACAATTCACATGAATTAAATGCTGTCAGAGAATAAGGCTAACGAGGCTAATGAGCTCCAAAACTTAGTTTTCTGCATCGAGGAGCTCCAAATTCATACACATTGATTTGTTCACAAAAACGTGACACCAAATTTTATTTTGAGTGGATCTCAAACACATCACCCTGCCTCCATGAATACTCATTGGAGCATGAAATGTGTATTAATCCACTGCTTAAAATAGTCTCGAACAAATGTTCTGTTTTACTCCTGCCTGAGAAACATTTCCTGTAAAAGCTAGAGAGCTCAGCTGTTCATGAAAGAGAAATAAAGACATGACCAGACCTCAAAAATTATAGACTAGGACTAACTAATTGTAAAAAATGTACTTAGGTCGGTGCTTTGTAAAGCCGACTCTGAGCCACAGCCCTGTTTTGGCTTGCACACACACACACGCGCGCACACACACAAACATAGACGCATTTCTATCAGTGCAGGGTAATGAAAAATGACCGAATGCACAAAAATTGCTCGATTTTAGCCATGACTGATGTTAAACATCAATTTGATTCTTTCGATAATTCAACTGCATCTGTCTGTTAATTCACAGACTTGAGAAGTCTTTGTAAATTAAAGCAACATCAGTCTGTAATATGCCCATGTTTTTGACTCAGAATATGATAATGTATAATTAAGATTTAAAAAGTGATACCAGAACAGTTTTCAGGACAGCCCGTGGAGTTGTATTATATAAGCCAAACTTTTTCTGGGGCAGGTTAGCAATATTATGATAAAGTGAAATTAAAAGAAATTCCATGTTGTACTTAAAAAAGAAAGACAGATTTACCTTCACTGATATAAAGATGTTTGTCTGGAGAACAAAGATGTAAAGATGCTTCATGTTTGTGCAGGTGCAGCCTGCCCATTTCACCGTCCATGCCATTGTGACCTCCTCAGACCTGCAGTTTGACCACAGCGAGGTGGACTTTGGCTACTGTTCCATTTACCAGTCAGTCAAGAGCAGCATTCGCCTCACCAATCTGTCCCTCCTACCCCAAGACTTTGGCTTCTTGGGTGTGCCTGAGGTACTGCATGAATGATGTGAAAACCTTTTCTTCTATTAAGTGTTAATGTGTTAGTGAGGTAGAGTTGCGTGGATCCAGATACAAGCATTGCTATCTTTGCAGATAATGTTATGTTTATGGAAGAATCATATTTAGTCCACATCCCACTTTCACTGTTTGTTCCATTCCACAGGGTTCCTCCTATTATTAAAATTTGTTAGGTTTGCATAAACAGTAACTTTATATAGCTCTTATAGTGTAAAGAGAGTGAACAGTAAACAGAGAGGCTGTTATCCTACATTGTTTCCTCGTAATCCCCCGTGCTTAAGAAGACAATGTGCATCCTGTGTTTGGATTGGCAGATTCTGCTGCCACCAATAAAAGCAACAACAGACGGAGGGATAATTACTTAATGTAAATGCTTTAAATGGCTACAGCAACCAGCATCAGAGTCTAAGTTAGATTTCATGAAAACATCCTGAGTTATAACTTTAAAGCTTTTGTTTTTTCTCTAAATCAAGTTTATTGAGGTTCAGCCCAATGATGGATTTGGTACTCTGCTCCCACAAGAAACCCTGGAGGTTGATCTGATTTTTAGTGCCCAAACTGCCAAAGAGTACGTCTTTCAGCTCAGCTGCAAGTCTGGAATTAACAGGTTAGTTTTAAATCCTACACTGTGTGTAAATGAAGGACATTTACTCTTTATGGCATCATTGTGTCTGCTTAAACATTCAGTCTTTTGTACTTATCTGTTGATAGGACAATCACTGCCTTTACTGAATGTTGTGATCCCGTTTATTCAATTAAATCCAATACCTACTGATCCATAGCAAAAACATTCATTTTGTCATCAGAGATTTTCTGCTGTCTTGCCGAGCAGTGGGTGTCCACCCACCACTGGAGCTCTCCCATTTTCTGGTTCAGTTTGGAGCCACAGCAGTAGGTGACCAGTCCACTGCCATGCTGTTCCTGAGCAACCGTCAAACGGGCCGTGACCAAAATAGACAACCAGTCTCTCCAGGGGTCAAGGCGCCTGTAATGCCCCGTTTGTTCTCCTTCGCCCTGCCAGAGGACTCAGACATCGACATCAGTCCGTCTGCAGGACGCCTTCTTCCTGGAGAGGTGCGGTATAACACGTCTTATTAAGCTTACACTTATGTTAAAGGAACACACCACCGGTTTTATACATAGAAGGTTGCTAGTGTGAAGAAGACTTCAGATTTATAACAGTTAGACAGTCTATTTAAATCTACTTAGTAGCTTATTCTAGAGTTAGCTGAAAGTAATTATTAACTGAATAATTTCATGTTATAATATCTGTAAAATAATACAATGTGGGCCATCTGTTTTTTTTGTCCTTACCACTTAAGAGTACACATCATCCAGCTCCATCCATCCAAAATCTCACATCAGCCCCAAAAACAGATTAATCTCCTTCTGAATGCATTTATAAACCTGAATGGACAAGATAGTGTGACCTTTTGTTTCTATAAAGAAATTAAACATTAGAGAAAGCGGTTAGTTTTTATTTACTACATCTTGGTTAAAAATGATCTTAATAAGCACAGAGCTAAGGAACCAAACCATCTGTGCTCAGAGGGAATTATAAGTGTAATGATGCTCTCTGCTGGACACCTGATGGAAGTGAACAAGCACTATTTATAGATATAAATGGGGGAAAAAAGCTCAATGAAAATCATTTCTATTGGTTCTGACAGTCTAATTTTAAGTCTTATTTTCCAGATGACCACTTACCTCCAGACTCCAGTATTTTTTTTATTTAAACTTTATTTTCCAAGCAAGATATTAAGAATAATATATTTACAGTGACAACTTCACAAGTGCTAGAAGGCACAGAGATCCAGGGTAATATATCAGTCCGCTTGAATTGTTACAAACCAGTAACCCCAAAACAGGACACTGCTGAAAGCTAATTTCAACCTTAATATGAAGCAGAGGTTTGAAGTTAAAAAGTGATATGGTGTAGGAACACTGTAGCGTGAAAGAAACACACAGAAATATCCCGTGTTATCCTCTAAATCTGAGCAATTTCAGACATATTACCGTCTCTCCTCTACCCCAGAGATGTCTTGTCCAGGTAACGTTCAAACCCAGACTGTTGGACCAGGAGATCAAAGAAGAGGCGCTCCGTCGTCTTCATCGAGCCAAGTTGCTCTATGAGAGTGAGCTCGAGGGAAACAGACTCGCTGAACAGGAGGTACAGCTTCACACCCACCTTCCCACTCCAGCCACTGTCCGCTTGTGCCAGGGTTTTTAAATGTGAACACATCTTAAGTGACTAAATGGTTTTTTTTTTACTTTCATAATCACACAGAACATTTTTTTTGTAAGATGTAGTCCCTTCAGTCATCTACCTTAGTATGAACCCATCACTCATGTTCATGTGCATTGTAAGGCAAAACTGGAGATCCCACTGGAACCTAGTAAGGGGAAAAAGGCGTCAGTGAATCCAAAAAACAGCAAGGTGTCCAATGAAGCAGAGAAAGGAAAGCAAAGTGAATCACCAGATCCTGGCAACATAGTACCAGGGTAGGTTTCTACAGATTATTTACTCAATCTAATCAAACAGATCCAGTTTGCTGGACTGCAAATAAAAAATGTTTCTCTAATTGCACTTCCTTTCAAAAGGCTAAATCTAATTAATACCTTCTGAGATCCAACAACACTAGAATATCAACTACTAACAAAGCTTTTCTTTTTCTTTTTCTTTTTGTTGTTGTTGGTTTTTTCTTCTTATTCCAGTGACTAATTGATTTCAGCAGCATTCCCATTTCTTTTCATTCACGGTGATCACAAAATATATTCATTTACAAAATTCATGAACCACCCATCATTTCCTTACAAGGAGTCAGAATTTCTTGTAATTTTTTAAAGTGGACTTGAGCAGTAGTTCTCCAGGCTTTATGAAGGTCTTTCAAAGGTTGTCTACAGACTTTGGTTGGTTATTCACTCATTTTCTGTCCAGTCCAAAGGAATGCACTTGTGTTTGTTAAGCCACTTAACACTGACTTATGAATCATTCAAGGATAAAAAAGCCACTGAACCATTGTTGTGTCTACACAAAGGATTAGTTTTAAATTCTATCTTTAGGCACTTTGAGAGATGCATCTGGCCCTTCAGCTGATTCGTCTATTGTTCACCCAAACCTCATCAAAAATGGTCTCAGTGGAAGGTCCGCTGTCAAGATGTCATTCTTAAGGGAGGGAAACAGGGGGAATAGGTTGCACAAGAACTGCACTGAGAATCAGGGGCAACAGATCATATGGAGTGATAAATCCAAATTTTAAATTTTTAGTCCAAATATTCATCAGTATATATGAAGGACAACAGGAGAGCAGTACAACAGTAAGTGTCTACAGCCATCTGTAAAACATGGTGGAGGCTCCGTCATGGTTTGGGGCTGCATTTTAGTCTGTGATGTTTGAGCTCTTGTCAAAAACACGCTGCCAATGGAGTAAAAGGATACACAGATAGAAAAACACACAATATAACATTATCAGTCATGGATTGGTCTCCCCAGAGCCCAGACCTCAAGCAGTGTGAAATGATCTTGACAGAGAACAGAACAAAAAGCAGCCAACATCCAAAGAAGAATAATAATAATAATAATAATAATAATAATAATAATGCATTTTATTTGAGGGCACCTTTCAGAGGGGTTGAGGAGCTGTGGATAGATGGAAGGTGGTCATGGACGGCAGATGAAAAAACAGCTGGGTTGATATTACTAATTTTCCTAAAAGTGATATTACGAGAGATACAGGTTTTGGAAGCGGTTATGTTTGCATCAAAAGAAATAAACATATGATCAGACTGGGGAAACAATGTGGCTTTACAATGGGTGGGGGTAATGCCAGAACAACAGACCAAATCCAGGATATGACCTTTAGAATGGGTAGGAAATTCTATGTACTGTAGAAGCCCAAAACTTTCCAGGCAGGAGGTAAAATCTCTGAAAAGAGGGATTTTATCATTGTCCACATGAATATTGAAGTCACCAGCAATGATCAGATTTGGAGAAAGTACAGAGAAATGAGTGAGAAGAGCAGAAAATTCATTTAAAAACTCCTTATTTGGCTTAGGTGGCCGATAAACAGTACATATGATGGTGGGGGTAGATCCAGGGAGCTGTAGTGCAATGTATTCAAATGAATGGGAGGGAGGGGCAGAGACAGGGAGTAATTCCCAGTGCTTCCGGTGAATTATCGCGAGACCTCCGCCCCTCCCCGAGATGCGAGGTTGACAGGTGTAAACAAACTCAGACGGAGTGGAGTCATTGAGAGAAACAAAGTCATTGGGCTGTTGCCATGTTTCAGTCAAGCAAAGAAAGTCCAACTTACGATCACAGAGGAGATCATGGACGAGATGTCCCTTACCAGGGAGAGAGCGGATGTTTAATAGACCAAACTTGATGCTGGAGTTACCATGCCTGACAGTAGGCTTAGTTGATCTAGCCAGGTGGGCCAGCACACTGTGGTCAACAGCCCGGTCAGTCTTGCAGGGAGGACGACGAGTTTTTGACCAGATGGAAAATATTGAGTTAGTGTCACTGATGTTGAATCTCCTTCAAGCCTGGAGAACTATTCCTGAAGATACTTAAATAAACTACAAGGTTTTCTAAGAGAGTTCAGGCTGTGTTCAAGAATAAACGAGGGCATACCAACTATTGACTTTAAGGTTTGTTGGAATTGTACAAAAAAAGTGCTCGCAACAAGGAGTCTTTTTATATGTTTAATTGTTACTCTTTTCCTTTTAAGGTCAAGTTGGTACGAGGAGGCCAAGGCCTCTCTACTATACTCCTTCAGGAAACGTTATAGAGAGTACACCATTCCCTGCTTTGTGTCAGATGGAGACCCTCCAGAGGACGACAAACTAGTCCAGCCAGCATGGAGGTCAATAATCAGCTTCCATATACACGTGTACAGCACACTGTAGGCCCCGTCATGTTAGGTTTTTGTCATGTAGAGGTGGGCAGATCCATCCAAATATAGATATCAGATTAATACTAGTGCAATAGGATCGATTCTTTGTTTTTATCCTGTAAGTTCAGTATGTAGCCCACTGAAATGTCTTATGTGTTGTTTTTTTCTAATTAAATGACATACCACCTCTTCAAAAACCTAGTTTCAAAATGCATGAAAATGTTTAAAGTTGTGTTTATTTGTATTAACCATTTATTGTGGAAAGAAAAAATTATTTAGTGGTCATTAAAAAATTTGCAGATTGATGATGATTGGTCTCATACATCATCACACACTGGTCTCCACTATATAATTTGCCTTTATAGGTTAAAAGTATCAGTATCTGTGTTGGTATCAGCAATCCTGACCCCGGTATTTTACTTGGTATTAGATTCATACCTTATTTTGTATTATCAACAAACCTTCTATATACAACTGGCTATTGCATATAAGGAACACTTTTTAAGCTACCCACAATATTAAACGTCAACACCAGCCCTCGTTTCGTAGTGTCTCTGATTTAATATTTGTCAAGTTTGTTGTCACTTATTTTTTGTGTTGTGAGGGGTTTGATTCTGCTCCCCCCACCTGACTGCTTAAAATGACAACCATAACAACAGTTAGGCTCCCAGTTTACCTCTGTTTCTTCCTATTTCTGTGACAGTGACATTACCTTGAGAGAACTGTGTTTCCATGTGGAGTTTTTGATAAGTTGAATAACCAAAATTATTTGACATCTGACTTCAAGCACAAGACCTGACAAAATGTGGTTGTTGACCTGTGGAGCATTTACCACTTTTCTTTTTATACAAATAAGTGTGCGTAACTAAATGCCTCTAGAGTTTTAATAGTCTATTAAGGGAGCATGTATGTCCAAGAAATAGAAGATTTCTTTAGCTGGTATAAATCTCAGAAATAGTTCAAAAAAGGTGCATTTCAAAAAAGTTAATACTCCACTAAAAAAAAGTTTGTTAATGGCCCCATCTCAGTTTTCTAGGTTGGTTTTGTGCTAGAATAATTATATTACAAGAAGGTATTCAGCTTCTATGGTGAAGATCATATTACACTTCTACATCTCTTATGTCATTTAAGCTTCATTTTAATTAAAAAAAAAACAACAACAACAACATATATGGATCTGCATTCATCAGATGTCCTTTACCTCCTCAGTCCCTTCAATACGCTCTACTTGAAGCTTCAGTGTCCTGCTGTACAACCCCCTCTAGTGGTGATATCCAACAATGGCTGCAATATCATAAACTTCCATCAGGTGACAGTGGGTGAGTCGTTTATAAAAAAAATGTATAGTTATATTAAAAACGCTTAAATAATGCTGGATTTTTATTCTTATCTACCTTGTTGTATTTGTGTCTTCCATTTGTAGGAGAAAGAGTGATTAAAAGGTTTACAGTTCAGAACATTTCACAGGAATCTTTGGATGTATCCTTTCTTTTTCTTTTTGTTTTTTACAAAACTATTAATTACCTTGCTGACAGCTTTAAACATTTGTGATACTCATGATATTCATAATACATATGTATGTGGTTTTTTTCCCTTTTCTGAATTTATCTGTGTGAAGGATTTTTCAGTAATGTGTATTATGTGCACACTGTGTTGCTTTATACACAGCAGAATTCAGATATTTGGTGTTAAAGTTCCATTTTGACTTTCAGAACTAAATAATTGTGCATGAAAGAGTCAGGTCACCCAAATTAGACAAATAAAGCACATTTTCTTTGTTATCTCCAGAAGAATTTATCATCACAGACAGGTGGTGATTTGAGGATATCAAAATCTGGAGAAAGGTGCATTTCATGGCCCATCTCTCAAACTCTCAGACACCATGGTATCGCACTGATTACAAGGTTTATAGACTGTGGTTTGGAGAAAACTATTTATAGTGCGCACTGTGACATTTGCCAGCAGCATCATAAATTAAATTCTGTTCACCATCATTGCATTAGGATGGAAGCAGGCTGTTGGTGTGTCTCTGGGGTTGAAGATGCTAACTATTAATCTCAACATCCACATTTCTAGTCTGGCTTTGGGGCTTTTGTTTCACTTCATTTCCTGTCTTAGTTTCACCATAATTTCTGTTTGTCTCTACTTTCTGCCAGAGACAAACAGATCTTATTTAGCTCATGCTAAATAAAAAAGAAATTGCAAAAATCTGGAAAAGTCCTATCAGGGATGACATGTGAACAACAACAAGTTGAAGAAAAAGATGTTATGTGTTCAAATGGATCACCACCGATAGCACAGATTACAGTGGGGCAAAAAAGTATTTAGTCAGCCACCGATTGTGCAAGTTCCCCCACTTAAAATGATGACAGAGGTCAGTAATTTGCACCAGAGGTACACTTCAACTGTGAGAGACAGAATGTGAAAAAAAAAATCCATGAATCCACATGGTAGGATTTGTAAAGAATTTATTCGTAAATCAGGGTGGAAAATAAGTATTTGGTCACCTCAAACAAGGAAAATCTCTGGCTCTCACAGACCTGTAACGTCCTCTGTAAGAAGCTTTTCTGTCCCCCACTCGTTACCTGTATGAATGGCACCTGTTTGAACTCATTATCTGTATAAAAGACACCTGTCCACAGCCTCAAACAGTCAGACTCCAAACTCTGCCATGGCCAAGACCAAAGAGCTTTTGAAGGACACCAGGAAAAGTATTGTAGACCTGCACCAGACTGGGAAGAGTGAATCTACAATAGGCAAGCAGCTTGGTGTGAAAAAATCAACTGTGGGAGCAATCATCAGAAAATGGAAGACATACAAGACCACTGATAATCTCCCTCGATCTGGGGCTCCACGCAAGATCTCATCCCGTGGGGTCAAAATGATCATGAGAACGGTGAGCAAAGATCCCAGAACCACACGGGGGGACCTGGTGAATGACCTGCAGAGAGCTGGGACCAAAGTAACAAAGGTCACCATCAGTAACACACTACAACGGCAGGGAATCAAATCCCGCAGTGCCAGACGTGTTCCGCTGCTGAAGCCAGTGCATGTCCAGGCCCGTTTGAAGTTTGCCAGAGAGCACATGGATGATACAGCAGAGGATTGGGAGAATGTCATGTGGTCAGATGAAACCAAAGTAGAACTTTTTGGTATAAACTCAACTCGTCGTGTTTGGAGGAAGAAGAATACTGAGTTGCATCCCAAGAACACCATACCTACTGTGAAGCATGGGGGTGGAAACATCATGCTATGGGGCTGTTTTTCTGCCAAGGGGACAGGACGACTGATCCGTGTTAAGGACAGAATGAATGGGGCCATGTATCGTGAGATTTTGAGCCAAAACCTCCTTCCATCAGTGAGAACTTTTGAAAATGAAACGAGGCTGGGTCTTCCAACATGACAATGATCCAAAACACACCGCCTGGGAAACAAAGGAGTGGCTCCGTAAGAAGCATTTGAAAGTCCTGGAGTGGCCTAGCCAGTCTCCAGACCTCAACCCCATAGAAAATCTGTGGCGGGAGTTGAAAGTCCGTGTTGCTCGGCGACAGCCCCAAAACATCACTGCTCTCGAGAAGATCTGCATGGAGGAATGGGCCAAAATACCAGCTACTGTGTGTGCAAACCTGGTAAAGACCTATAGTAAACGTTTGACCTCTGTTATTGCCAACAAAGGTTATGTTACAAAGTATTGAGTTGTATTTTTGTTATTGACCAAATACTTATTTTCCACCCTGATTTACGAATAAATTCTTTACAAATCCTACCATGTGGATTCATGGATTTTTTTTTTTTCACATTCTGTCTCTCACAGTTGAAGTGTACCTCTGGTGCAAATTACTGACCTCTGTCATCATTTTAGGTGGGGGAACTTGCACAATCGGTGGCTGACTAAATACTTTTTTGCCCCACTGTATGTAAATACTTCACCACCAACACTCTACAGTGAAACCTGAGATTATTCCATCATTTCAGATGTACCTGGACATTTAATCCACTTCACCTTATGAATGGCAGCTCTTTACATGTTTTACTTTCATGTCCACAAATCAAAGATTACAAAAAACAAAATCAATGCACTGCTTCTACTACTATAATATTCACCGTAGCTTTTCTTTAACCCTTTATAAGCTGAGCTCGTCGGTGTTGGACATGTACAGTCCCTTTTCCCTGCTCAATGCTCTTAGATCCATAAGACCTGGAGAAAAACACACTCTGATTCTCGCCTTCAGTCCAACTTTGGAAAAAAAGGTGGGTTAACTATGTAAATATTATAATTTAGCTTTGAGTGACAAGCCGACCATCTGTGTTAATACACTGAGTCTTCTTTGTACCTGTTTATGTAAAATTAATCAAGTATAATGATGAACACACTCATCTAACCTGTACTGTTCCAGTGCTGTGACATGCTGGAGGTGCGGTGCCAGAAAATGACCCTGGAAATTACTCTTCTCGGGGAGGGAATAGTCCCTGCTGTCACCTCCTCCCACAATGGAGATGTTCTTGACTTTGGCTATGTGCTGGAGAAGGAGACTGCCTCACAAGTCGTGAAGGTGTGTGAAAGTTAATACGAACAAAAAAAAAACAAAAAACTGTCGCTAGTTACTTTTGAATACTAATTTCTTAGTGGACTGAAAAAAACTCACTTGGTTAACTTTGATGTAATTTTATTTAAGTACATTAACTTAAACATATTTTATGATTCATGTAAACACTAAGTGGAACGAGTAAAAATGGTAAAAGGGGCCATTTTCATGTGTTAATCATAGTGAGGAGACTCACAGGTTTTATGGTTATAGTCATGGATGCGTTAGTATAACTCTGAGCCATATGAAAACACTCACAGCTAAAGCTATTTCTCTTTCAAATGGGTCGTTCCATATAGATCTCTCCTTAACCCTCCTCTACCTCCTTTTTCTCCTGGTCTCCCATCCCTTCTTTGCACTTCACTTCCTCTCAGATTGTTCCCGTATTTGTTGGACTATTTCATTTTCATCATCACGTCACCATTAAGAAAAACAAAGGCAGCACCATGCAAGATATTTTTAGACTACAGAGTAATGAGGGAAAAACAGCCTCGGTCACTGGCATTAAATCTCGTTCTCCCTGCAGTTGCAGAACAGCTCAGCGGTGGCAGTGAGCTTCAGGGTGATGCTCGCTAGTCTCTCTCCCTTCAGACCTCAGGGTGGAGCTGACCGGGTGGCCTTTCTGCTAGAAGAATATGCAAACTCCCATGTCCACCCTGCTGTGGGTAAGATTTGTTTGGAGCTCCAGAAGGGAAAACAGATTGCAGCTTGTATTTTTAACACTTTGTCCGTATTTCACTGCTCACGTAGACGTTTTTGTAGTATTTGACTACACATACTACTAAACTTGACCTTAACTTGACTTTAATACAGTATTACCTACTAGAAATATTGTATAAGAGAGCACAAATGTGCACCAAATAGCCCAATAGTTTAAATTTCCACAGTTTCATAAATTAAAACTAGCAGTTTTTGCATAATCCCACTGACAGACAAACACATCTGAAACTGTAATAATGCTGTAAATGTCAGAATATTTGCTTAAAAAAAACAGGAGGGTAATGTGCTCCAACAGTTCAATTCTTTCATACTGACCTAGCAACGTGTTTTCTGGCTTGTGCAGGGACTCAGAACTACAGTGGGTTGAGTGTGTTCAGTGTGGTGCCAGTAGAGGGCAGCATTCCTCCAGGGCAGAGCCAAGAATTCACGGTCACCTTTCAGCCTGACCACCCGTCTGTCAACTACTCTGACAAACTCACCATAGAGCTCATGAATAAGGTCAGAGGGGCGCACACGTGTACAGATTTACACGCTCTTTCAGCTGTGAATGCATGCGTGCTCTCACCCTGTCCTTGTCCTCAATCACTGCTTATAAAAACTGATCGCATGGCCAAGGTTAAAACACTGTTCCTAATGCATTCATGTTATTTAGATGTCCTTACTGCAGCCTGGACGTCCTCTCTGGTCTTGATGATATAACAACCTTAACCCTGTGCCATTTCTGTCTCTCAGAGTAAAGTGTGTGTGATGGAGCTGAAGGGTGCAGCCTCTTCACATAGCATGTATCTGTGTGGCGGAGATCCGCTGACAGTGCCTGTTGAATCCCTGCTCCCTCCAGTCATAACCAGTGAACCTCAGCTCACAGGTGGCATGATTCAATTTCACTGTTTTCTCTCCAATATGCTCTTAAATACTGGGAAAATCTTACACTGACACTGTAAAGATGACTAATATCTTGCATACACTTTTTATGATTTACGCGAGCAAGGCCAGCGTATGTGATGAAGTAATTTATGCTAATCATAGCTTGCTGACAGCCCGTGCGCTTGTCACCAGCAGTCAGATCATATTTTACCACCGAATCCACGTGTGAAATAGTTGCACCTCCTCAGTGAGGTAGTAGTAAACTGTACTGAGTCCAAGAGGTGTTGGTGCATTCTGAACGCCTCTCACTGACACTGAGCAAAAATTGACTTGATGAAATGTGCATATTCTAAATGTCTTGAATAAGGAAGTAGCAATTTGCCATGGTGTAATTTATACAGTTTCATCGTTTCCAGCTATGTGTTTAAATAATTTTCACACATATGCTATTTGTTTTCTTTCTTTTTTTTTCTTCTTTTCAAGTAAGTAAGTAAGGTTTATTTGTTAAGCACTTTTCGTAGACAGGCAGTCACAAAGTGCTGTACACAAAGATTAAAATAAAGAAAACATTAAGTAATAAAATAGACAATATAAACAATGCAAATTCAAAGCAATTCAAAAGTGTTGATTAACAGAAGGCCAGTTTAAACAATAAAGTTTTTAACTGCTTTTTAAAGGATTCCACAGAGTCAACCAAACGTAGTTGTGGAGGTAAACTGTTCCACAGCCGTGGTGCCACAGACTGAAAGGCTCTGTCCCCTCTCGTCTTCAGTCCTGTACGGGGAACAACGAACAAACTCTGAGCCTGTGAGCGAAGACAACGAGCAGCTGTGTATTTTATAAGAAGCTTGGATAAATAATCTGGGGCCTGGCCATTTAGTGCTCTATATGTTGAAACAAGAATTTTAAAGCGAATTCTAAAATCTATTGGGAGCCAATGTAAAGAATATAAAATGGGAATAATGCGAGCACGCTCACACAGCATGTTTTTACTTTTTAAAGAGTGCAAGAGGTTTTATATTTTACATTTTGTCATCTTTCTGTGCAGCAGAAATACAGTATGTGCCAAAAGTGTGTGAACTTGCAGTGTGGTTTCTTCGCTTTTTGCATATTTGTCACACTTAAATGTCACAGATTGATTTCAGCATCAGTCAAAGATAACCTGAGTAAATACAAAATGCAGTTTTTAAACAATGATTTAGGGAAACATTTTATCCAATCATACCTGGCCTTGTGTAAAAAAAAAAAGTAATTGCCCCCTAAACCTTATAATTGGTTGTGCCACCTTTAGCAGCAAGAACTCCAATCAAGTGTTTGTGACAACTGATAGTGTATCTTATACATCGCTGTGGAGGAACTTTTATTGGAGGGTTTTTCAGCATGAGCGGCTTGTTTAAGTTCATACCAAAGGATCTCAACCTCAACCTGATTTAAGTCCAGATATGCAAAACTTTAATTTTGTTTAGTTTTTTTTAACCACACAGAGGTGATTCAAGACAGAAAGGTTTATGAGTTAATTCTCCCTGATGGTTGTATGATCATTAAAGAGATGTAAGAAAATCCATGACTTGTAGTTAAAGAACTAAAGCCTCCAAAATGCCTCTCTTTAGCAGAGTCAGAGGTGACGGAGAGCCCCACCATTCCTGTGTTGGTGACCCTGAAGGCCAGGTGTAGCTCGGGTGCCATCACGCCTGCAGTCAGGGAGCTGCAAGTGGGCTGTATCCGCTCCACACAAACCAGTAAGAAGGTAACGTGCTGATGTTCAAGCATCCTGAAGCTTTCAGAAACAAAACCGACTGCTGCCACAGGTTTCATTGTTTAACACGGGGATTGAATTTACATTAGCACAGCATTCACTATCATGGTTTAAAGAGACATTTCTGTTTTTACCAGGGTGGTGAGTTTTACTGGGATAATGTGGCATCCCTGCAGCAGCAGGGCTTTAATGTGGAGCCGAGCAAAGGCAATGTGGACACAGGCCAGCGACGCGCCATCAGGATCACATGGACACCCCACACTGGATACAGTGTAAGGAAGTGCTGATTTTGGTCTTTGGTTGTCTTTGGTGATCTGTGTTGCTGTTGATCACAAAAAAAAGTCATAAAAGTTCACTTCCAAGGAACTCAATATGTAGTTGAATAGTACAGCAAAGTTAAAGCATGGTTGTGAAAAATGGGTTCCAAAATGTGGAGGGAATATTGTTGATTTCAGCACGAGAAAAAAGTGTTATTTAAGACTTTCAGCAGAATTAGGTTTAAAATGTCTTCCTGTGTGAAACACGTGTATATACTTGTATGTATATACTGTCTGACAACATGTTTACGTCTGTGTGTTTCAGCCTTATGAGGTGGTGCAGATGTGCGTGCCTCTCACTTTAAAGGGCGACAGGATGAATGTTTACAGAGTCACCCTGATGGCTTTGGTCTCCACGACCGCCGATTGACCTCTAAAGGACTTGGATGATGGCCAGCAGGAATTCTGCTCACACATACTCTGACTAACCACAAATACACATATTCTGTGTGTGTGCAGAGCCAGCATTAACAAATAATGAGATCATTAAAGGTTTTGTTTGAACATTAACTTGAGCGATTTCATTTTGCGTTGAAATGGATGTAGAGGACTGAACCAGTATTGACTAGATTATTGCAATTTCCACTTTCAAATGTTGTCATATTAGAAAATAAAAACACAGTTCTCAGTTTTTTGTTAAGTTTTTGTGTTAAGAATCTCATATAACTTCCAAAAATAGAACGTCTAATAAAATATAGACATAAAAAAGAAGGTACACCGCCCTCTTCCAAGGTTTTACATATTAGAGCATATTAATAATCATCTGTTTCTTAGTAGGTCTTAAAATGGGGTAAGTACAAACAGCAGATGACACATTGTACTTCACACATATTCATTATTTATTAGCACAGCTTAGCTTTGCAAAACTACATCTGAACAACCACAAGACTTGTGACCCTTGGCACCTTTCAGTCGTAAACTCCTGTCTATACAGAAAATTACAGAATATCTAATATAATATTTAAGGTTGTATTTTTTACTCACATTTCATGACTAATTTTGACAGACAAGCTAACAATCAAAAAAGGAACAGGAGTTGTTTTGAAAACTTTAACTTTTTCGTCTGATTATACTACATCAATGTAAATATGGACATTCCAGATGTACAGTATATATTTGAGAGAATAATATCTGTATGAGGGAAAGTTTTTTTGTCCACTTGCGTTTGCTTTTTCTGTTATGTGTATTTTTTCCTGTGTAGAGTACCACAGCAACAACATTACAAGTTACAGCCCCGTGTATCTTTGTCCTGGACAGCTACAACTGAAATTCTCCTTAATATAACATGGAAGCAAACCTATCAAAAACAAAGTGCAATAGAGCATAAAATGTTGCAGAGATATACTGTATCTAAACGATTGCTTTACACCTGAGTGTACACCTGTTTTCACCACTAGGGGGTGTATGTAACACGAAGTAAGCAGCTGTGTTAAAACCAACATGGTAAAGGGTGTGTCAGCAGATGTAAGCCAGCAGATGTTCAGTAACACTGCTGGTATTACACCCATGAAGTGAAAGGAGGCCAAGTTCACACCGAGGTCACACAAGGAGCATATTAGGGAAAGTGGATCTAAATGGGCACACATTAATACATATGAATGATAAAATAGGATGAAAATGATACTAAGAACTGGGCATGTGAACAGTACTTGAAGAGTTAACTGATTAACAGTGGTTGTAACAATAAAAGTGAATGTAGCATTGCTATTATTTGCCAAGTGTATATAGAGGCATCAATCCAAAAATACACGATATGATGAAAAGTGTTCTCTCAATCATCCAAATCATTGAGTTCAGGTGCTCTATGGTCACAGGTGTATAAAATCAAGCACCCAGACATGCAGACTGCTTCTACAAACATTGGTGAAAGAATCAGTCACTCTCAGGAGCTCAGTGAACTCCAGCATGATGACACTGATAGGATGCTGCCTGTGCTGCATCCTATCCAGTCATGAAATTTCCTCGATATTAAATATTCCACAATCAACTTTTAGTGGTATCATAACAACGTGGAAGTGATTGAGAACACCATCTCAGCCATGAATTGGTAGTGGGGTCAGTGGATACTGAGGCTCATAGTGTGCAAAGATCGTCAGCTTTCTGCAGTCAGTCAGTACAGACCTCCAAACTTAATGTGGCCTTCAGAGTAGCTCAAAAGCAGTACACACAGAATGTGATTTCATGACTGATCAGCTCCTGCCTTATATCACCACACCAAGACATTTGTTGCTACTGTTACCGCACAACTTTGCGGTAACAGTTTGGGGATGGCCCTTCCTGTTCCAACATGGCTGTGCACCAGTGCACAAAAGCATGGTCCATGAAGACATGGATGAGCGAGTTTGGTGTGGAAGTACTTGACTGGCCTTCACCCAACCCCACAGATCACCTTTAGGATCAATTAAACCTTGTGGAAAGCCTTCCCAAAAAAATTGAAGCTGTAATAGCTGCAAAGGGCGCAGATATTTATATATGCAACAGAATATCAAATATAAATATATTAGATGGTGGGTTTTGTCAATTTTGAGGCACAAAATTAAAACATGTCATGATAAAAAAGAATGTAGACCGAAGAAAACCTGAATCTTCGACCAACTTTAAACTTAATGACAGGCGGTTCTATTTTCTGGAAGAGGAAGAGCAAGTAAACTCATTTTGCATCAGGATGGCTGGTCAGTCAAAGACGATCAGATTACAGGTTTGATTTACTGCAGAGCACCAACTCCCACCAGCTCTTCTAATACAATAACATCTTCATGCAGTTAAATTGTCAATGTTTAAGTCGGCTCTTTGGCAATGTGTTTTAAACATTTATCCACCAACAGTGTATCAAATACTTGTAGCCAGATATTTTAACCGTTCATTCATTATTTTTTGGAAATTGTCCAAGTAATTATCCATCTTAATAGTAATATGTGTCTTTGTGCGGGTGAATGCCGTGCCTGAGCACACAAGTAATAATATCAGTGTTGATATTAGTGCACTAGCTATGATTTGCTCACCGATTCTTTAATTATTAAATGCTGTGTATATTTCAGACCTAATCCATAGCAGGTGCCTGGTTTGTCCTGCGGCTAGGCTAGTAGATCGCACAAACCCTGCAAACATTTTCTCCACTTTAGACTTCACAGACTTCATTTGTGAAATATACACGAACACTTACTGTATGCATCCATGGGATTTCAAAATCAGTGCTAGTTGAGACGCAGGTAAACGGGCTCAGTGCAGTATGAATAATCAACACTCACATCGGTCAGTTGCTCTGTTACAGTCAAGTCAAGCTCTCTCTTGATAAACTACACAGGATGTTGTACAGTGTGAAGTGCAGGCCCTTTGTATGTGAACAGCAGATGTCAGTAATGCCTCACAGTGGACCAATAGGATTTGCCCTCTCTGAGAGATACATGCTGTAAGCATTTATCAGAGATTGTAAGAGATTATGCTAAATCAGATTACTGTACCCCAACCTGCCTATAAAAAGCAAGGTCATTATGAGCTTAGCCTCATGTAATGTCACCCGTTTTATGAAATGCATGAGATCATATTAGGCAATATTTGTGTTGTTATTTTGCCTCTTTTTCTAATCTGATTTCTCCTATGATCTCTTGTTAATACTGTGGGATAGTGCTACTTACAGTCCCTGCTCTGCTAACGGGTGGAGTTCATGTGTCCCTCTTTGTCTGTTAATGAATGTGACTTTTTGTTTTTAATCAAATCAGAAGCAGGACAGATCACTCTGTCCTTAATTACAATTTAGACTACATTAAAACACCACAGAAGTTATTTGTAACCACTTTAACAAGTGTTTCTAATGGGCTTTAAAGGCAAATTCATGCCTTCATAATACACTAAAATGTCTATTATTTGTCAATCCTTGCACTTATCAGCACTGTTTACCATGTCCAATTTATCCCAATTAAATTAGAATTAGTTTTGAAACAGAAAGCACATCCAGCTTTGGACTGTTCGCCTCATCAAAAGGCTGAATGCAGACAATAAGCTTTCTCCCCTGGGTGCTCTGAAGCACTACTAAAGAAGCTTCACAACACATATATGCAGAGACAGGCAGGGGTGTATCCAGGGGCAACTAAATCTCAGCAGCATTAACTTGGGTAGATGAGTCCCAGTGAAATCCCACACCCTGAACACTACCTGACAGACAGTCCTCTTTGCCAATGCGTTTTATTACATAAAAAGAAATCTAAATGAAGATATCAAATCCATAACCTTAAGATAACAATTAATACCAATATCGCCCTTTTGTACACCTATGAACTTGAAGGAAAGCTTTTGGTGGGTTTTAAATCACATCTCTATACAATACTGCATGGTTACTTTGGTGAAATTGTGAAATTAATGTGTGCTCAGAGAGCAGAAAGTGTACACACAGAACAGCAGGCCTGTCCCGCCACCACAGGTTTTAGGGTTTACAAAAGTGAGATGGAATCAAATACACACACTAGTGGAAATTCACATTTTTAAAGAGCATATTTACTGATTTTTTTAATAGACACAACTATTCTTATAACATTTCTAACTCCATCAGCTCATTCATACAAAAGAGTCTGTTTTTATGTAAAAGTATACATCAGTGTTTCAGAATGAATGTGACACATGCACACATTTGTCCAGCTCACATTTTAATTAAACTGAATTTAAACTGAACTTAATGTGCATTTGAAAAGACAGCACTAAACAGATCTGGCACAAACAGAGAGAGTAGCTCTCTCTAGGGAACATTTCTCTTACAAGCCAAGTAACAGTAGCTGTTGTCTTCCCCTGTCGGACCGAGCCCGTGCACACTTTGTTGTCTCAGAGGACGACAAAGTGTTCCACGTCTCCAAGTAACGCCTTAACCCGCTGAGCATTAACCCCCTCTTCTGAGCACTCTACCTAGACTACTGGTGATAACGATCAAGTCATCTCTGTGCTGCAGTGATGGCCCACCCATAAGCACTGAGCAGAAAGCAAACCCCCAATGATTTCAGTTTATATAATTGTGGTGAAGTTAATACCCAGAGAATATAATTTGTCAACAAGATTTTTTCCAGGACCAGCTTATACTAACCATAAGACATTACTGATAGATCAGCAGAAGAGAACATATTACTTGATACTTAGTTTTTGTTAAACACACAAAAAAATACAGGGTCAAATGTACATGTTAAACATATATAAACATCAGATGTTGGTGTAGCAAAATCGTGATATGTACTTAGTCACGCACGCTAGCAGGAAAGTAAACATAACATTTGCCTGTTTTGGATTGCAAATGAAAGCGTGTTGTTCATTCGAAACACTAGCTGCTTTACTGGCATGAAGGTCAGATTTCAATGGAATTTGATAACATTTTCATATTGCAAATACATGACACTTTTGGATATGCATCCGGTCTAATAAAATGCCAGGGGCACATTTATTTGAACTTTTTACATTGCTCATTGTGTATAACAACATAGCAGTGAATACAATAGTCACTTATGTTATTGCTAAAATGTATCCATTAATTTGTGGTCAGTTTTCAGTATAAAGCAACTAATAATCTGTACAAGTTTGTATTCCAAAGTGACAGATCCTCTGGTACAAGCATGGCCTGGCGTGTAGTTGGTTGTTCGCCCTGCCAGATAAACACTGCTGTATTGCTGTTAATGCCTAATCGCCTTAAGTTAGCATTTACGTTATTACCAGTAAGACCAGTAAGTATAAATGCAATCCATTATTATTATAAGTGTAACTGGTCTTTTAGCCATTATATATCCATCATGCTATATTTTGTTTTCTACTTCAACAACACATCAGTTATTATGAAAGGTATATGTAATTACATAAATTTTCAATCATCATTTTTTCGCCAATAAATCTAAGATTATTTGTATTGTTTATAGCTTTTAGAAAATAATCCCTTTAGACATCATCTGAAGCCTGGTTAATCTTTCAGTCATTTCTTTTAGTTAACTTTCTCTTTTGCTTCCAACTGTAGTGTTTTAAATTCACTCGAAATGTATGTTGTTGTTGTTTTATGACATTTTCAAATGTTACTTTTTTCCAAAGTACTTTCGTTTCTCTTTATGTACACTCTTTAGTTGCCCCACAACTTTCCATGTACCTTTCAGCAGCTGCATTCTCTTAGGGTGAAAATCACTATTCAGCCTTGCCTTGGTTTCGAAAACTCTCATTCGCTTTTCCAATTTTATCTTAAGTTTTCACATTAATCGAGTTTTAGAATTAAAAGCAGTGTTTTAGCAGGTAAACTTCCCTCTAGGTACGTTGGAGATACCAAAGATGGCAGCATTTCCTGATCTGAAGTGGTCGCCGACCCCTCCGCCGTGCGTTGTGACGCTGCCGTAACGTGGGGTTTCCCAGACCTGAATGCAGGGTTACCGCGCCCATCTCTGCTGTTTGATGGCCGGAGGAAGAAGCGACTGAGATCCTGGCGTGAAGGAAGAAAAAGAGGGACGACGACGGTGGGAAAGACGAGAAGGGATTTTTTTGCTTTGAGTTGGAATTTGTGTTGAGACGGAGGAACGTTAAACCGGGACTCTGACACGCCTTGTCTGGGTGAACACAGTCTTGTCTCTGCGCCTCTGTGCCGGTGTGTCTCCCCCCTCGGCGGGTCAAAAACTGGGTTCGGGGAGTGCCGCTCCTCGGTGGCTAAACAAGCTAAATCTGAGCGCCTGGGCGGAGAGAGGAGAGGCAAGAGTTTGCTGTTTCCAGTCAATGTGATATAAACAACGGATACCCTTGATTGAAAGCGGGTAAGGAAATGTATTGATATTTGAAAATGCGCTTCAGGAAATACAGTAAGTCTGCAGTTCACTAGCTGCCAAGCAGGGACGGGGAACGAAAAGGGTTAAACTGGGTTGAGTGGCTCCTTCGTTAGAGTTAGCTGCAGCTAGCTAGACGTTTCTGCCAAGACGGTGAGTGGGGGTCACTGGTTAAGTTTCTCAAACAAAGTGTCGTTTAACCAAATAATATATATCTAATGGCTTTGTCCGGCAATGTTGGAGTTAATGGCCAATGCTAACCTTAATTAGCAGGGTGAATTGTGACAGCTCGTTAAGTTAGCCCGCACCCCCTCTCCAACGTCCGGGTATCTTTCGCTCTCGTTGAAGAAATTAGCTACCTGCGTTAACCTGCTTCTAAGTAGCAATTTTTCCCTCAGCAATCGGGATGTAAAATTTATCAGTTGTTACCAGCATTTTTAATCTCTTAAAGGGCCCTTTCCCCCCACATATTTCCTCTATAGGGTAGCCTGGGATTACCTGATAGGCTAATTGGTGGCACACTTGCTACTATCAGTTTATTGTTGATGAACCCTTGGCCAGCTGTTTAAGAAGAAACACAATGCTACTTCTCAAACTTACACAACTGAAACGGGCGTGAGCAGATTTTGGATTTACCACTACACATACTGCAAATTCGTAGCATCATGAAACTGACAACGAAGGGAGTCTAAAAATGGCTACTTCACCAACAGAATCACTACCACCCCCACTATTCCCTAGCCAGTCCATACAAGTAAGCCAGCAGTGGCCACAGCCTACGTTTGCAGCCTGGTATGGATCATCTGGGTGTGTGAATTACGAATATGGCAGCGACGACAACATGCCTGTATCCATAATGAATTTGAACACTGGTGCTGTTGCTGATTTATGATTTTTAAGCACATTGGTTGTATTTTAGAGGCAACGTTTACTGTTATTTACATAATGTAACAAAAATTAAACACAGTTACTTGCAAAGCTATGTTAAAACGGGGTAGTTGAACTAAAAGCATTTATGTGAGTGAATCGAAACTAAACCGCCGGAGATGATGGAAACTGTATGGCACAGATATGTTAACAAATTCCACGTTTAATCAACAGTCAGCCACCCAGTTCTTCAGCTTGGCCTTTCGTTATAATGCTCAGCGCGTTAAAGTAATATGAATTTGCATCGATTACCAAGCCATAGGGCCGCTGTATGATCGCGAGGAAAAGGGCAGGCACGGCTGTGGATCTGATTGTGGCCATAGCCATTTTAGTTTCATGAGAGTTAACCCAGCGTCAGTTAGGTTGAACACAGTTAGGTTGATTTTAGACTTCTTCTTTTAACGGCGTGGAAACAAGATTGACGAGATCCAATTAGACAATCTGTTTATCTCAATCACGGCTCCGTTGCAGTGCAAGTTGTTAGCAGCTACAGTAACCGTGCCCAGCCGGGCCGCGCCGCTCCATAGTATCTCAAGCTCTAGCCCGGAAAACGGGCATGCTTCCTCAAAGGTGAAGCAGCATATCCCAGTCGGCACACTGTCGTAGAGGGTTAAGATAGAAATGAATTGGAACAGTTGTATTTAGCGGCGGGAAATGTTTCGTAAGTGGGTTCAGCGGCGAGGTTGGACGTGCTGTCGCAGGAAGCTGTGCTGTGCGCCTCCGACAGCACCGAGACGAGCTATATGAAGCCTGGCGCTTATACGGACTTTGGAGGCCAGCAGTATTGAGATACTGCATTAGAAAAATCCGTGACCGCACGTAGACTATTTTCAACCGTTTTAGGAAAATTGGTGGTGTTTCTTAAGAGAGCTAGCCGTTTTTAATGGCTCACAAAGATGAATTCATTTTGCCAGTGTGCCCCCTCCCTCCGCCTCCTCGAATGAATGGGTTCCTGTATTCAGGGCCCAAGCAGCTGCAATGAACAAGATGGCGTTCAAAGCCTTTTTCATCACCGCTTTTTCTCAGACAGAGAGAGGCAGCTGCCGAGCATCGGATGGGTTTAGGCTTGGCAAGCTAGATCTCATTGATTATCCTCATTCTAAAAATGTGCAGAATGTATTTTCATTAAAAACGTTTTCATTCTCATAGCATTCCTGGTCAGATTAATCCAGTATGTGCACCTCACTTACAGGACAACATGGTGGGGAAGGGGTGTTGTACATCTTGACTGTGAACCTGAACATCAGGGGATCTGAAAATTACATTATATCTTTAAATACTGTATATGAAATGTATTTTTTATTTAGATTTTAATATTATACTTATTTTCCGTTTTAGAATTTTTTAACCACACCTTAGGGAATGGGATGTTTCTTCTCAATCCTCACAGCTGCTTAGGGATGTGATAGAACAGATTACATAATTTAAAGAGAGAAAGATGTAATGGCTTCTTTAGATTTTTAAGTTATTTCTTTCACATTTTGTTATTGTTGCAGTAACAGGTATTCTGCTTATTTCCAAAACTTATTCTGTTTCTGTGTGCCTGTATATCAGACACATTTTGTCTATTTGTTTTTAATCATGCCTATTCATTTCTTAGTCACAATTAGATTTATTTTAACACTGATCCAAAGCTTCCAGTTCTAATCTCTTCATACTAATCACATCATACCTCACAACTGATTTGATGGAAGTTAAGTTTGGGAGAAATCTATGGCATTATTTGTTTTTGTATGAAGTGGTCTGGTTTTCTAGGCTTGTGGCCAGACCTGTAATAAACTACAAATAAAAGAGGAAGTTTATGCAGAACAGTATACTGTGAATAGTTAAGGTTTTATTTGTAGCACTTTTGGGTTAAGCGCAACCTGTATGCACGCCCAAAAGCATCCAGTTATCAAACCAAGCATAAAACATTGTTCTATTTATTGTTAATCAGCTCACATGACCTGGATGTGACCCACTCTATATTGGCACCCTGAATATATCCAACACTGTTTTTCTTTGGCCCTGTTGGAAAGCAATAGAAAAAGCTGCATGAATTTCTCCAGCATTTTATTGATGACTTTGCCTTGAAACAAGTCATATACGACAGGCCTGCCTAAAAGCATTAATTGCAGAATTGTCTGTTTGAGACTGAGTTTGTGCACAGTGTAGCTTGTCAGTAGCTTAGCTGTGAGTGAGTAGCACCACAAGATAATGACCATGTGTTTAAAACCTGAATAATTATCCTGTTGGCCTGGGATTTGGGTGGGTGGGTGGGTGGGGGGGGGATTGTCATCCAGTTTATTTTTTCCCTCATTTAATCTGGGAGTACTGTATATGAATGGGATTAAATTCTTAGATATGTGGATTTCAGTCTTTGGGATTATGTGGCTTTGGTTAGTGATAGTGCTTATTTATTTTTATTTTTTTCACATCAGGCATGATCCTGCTTTTCACTGTCCACTGTAAAAAGCAGATGTGCTGAGGGGCCAAATAAATATGGGCGTACATATAAGTACATACAAGTGATTGATACCTTCACAGGATTACCCCTCTACCCTCTCTTTGATAAAATACCTTTTTCATTCAAGTGTTGGATACCTGAACTCGCAAGATGTGTTGTATGTTTGTGACAGCCTTGGCTGTAATGTAACTTCTGACCAGACCAAAATGATGCAAATTTTATATACTTGTGGCTCCAAGAGACCAAAAAGCAAGAGTGGTTGGATCCAACGTGATGGTGGTTTTGTCTCATTGACCATTATGGTATATTATGATTTCTTAGTTAGTGACAGTCTCCACATCTTTGGTTTGCATCTGGTAGGTTCAGGTTTTGTTTTTGTTTTTTTTTTTGTTGTTGTTAGTTTTTGTTTTCTTTTACTCAATGAAAAGACGCATGCACTCACAGATTAGTATAGCATTAATGGTGCTGGACTGTGGGAAGAACCCAGAGCCCCTGGAGTAAACCCACACAAGACCAGGGAGAACATGCAAACTTAAACCTGCTTCAGACAAGCTGGTTCAATCCAGAATTGTAGCAGTGAGTGTGAACACCATGACAACATAACTTTTCTATTGAGGTTCCTAATAGATCTGTAGTATGAATATATACCAGTCCCAATTCAGTGCCACAGAACATGTTTAATAATGGTTCTTTAATAACATTTATGGTTGGTAATCAATACATTTAGTCAGTAAAGCCCTATCACATCTAGACTGAAATAAAAGGCCTGCATTGAAATGAAATTGCCTTGGTTCAGTAGTTAGAGTTATGCATATCAGCCCCAAGTTTTTTGCATGTTAATAAACAAGATAATTTTATATCCTGTTAATATAGGATATATAATGCTTTTGAGCAATTCCCTGATTGTTGTAGCTGATGGTTAATGGCTGAATGTTCAGGAGTTTTGGTTTTATTGAGTGGGGAACTCTTCCGACTTTGTAATGGCTTTTTCACTGTTTTCCAGTGGACTGGTCCTGTTTAGCATGGCCATTGCAAGTGTTATTCAAGTAGTCACAGTACTGCTGCAAAACTGAAATTTTGTTTCCTAAATTCTGTACAAATTTATGATAGTTTTTTAAAATAAAAAAAGTGAGAAAAACTGCCCCCTTTTTTTTTTTTTTTTATATAGTTATGGAGTTATAAGTATACAACTACTGTAGCCTGATCCAACTTCAGATGTTTTCCAACAGCCACACAAGTATTACTACAAAAAGGCTTAGTTGTGCAAATGCAAATTCAGGTATACTACAATGCTTGATAGAAAGCGTAGGATACATTATGTAAAGTTTGAGTTTCAGATTCAAGATAAGAACGAAATAATGCATTATTTGCACTTAATTGAAGATGCAATTTTTGGGTAAATAATTATTTCCTGTTGCATAACAACCCTACATTTCTATCTACCTATATCTGACTTAAAACTTCACTGTGCCTGTATATTCATCTCAGTTTCTTCAAAATAAAAAGGAATCATGACACATTTAACGGGGTCTGTGTAAAATGTTTCCTTTAAGGAAAATTGGTAGCATGCCATTTAACTGTTGGTTACAAGCCACAACAAATCAGTTTTCTGCGAAGCATTTTGGGGTTCTGGTTTCTAACACAGACAGTTTCATGTAAGAGTTGATGGAAAAATACTCAACAGTATGGGCGTGGAACTTGAGTTATCCATTGTACTATGCCAAGCTCTTGAATAAGTATTTCTCTTCATCCACAATAGTGACTTTATCAGCGACATTATTTGTGAATATTAATTTTAAAAGACCATTAGTCGCAGCCTCTGCAGTATGCCTTCATTACTATACTCATAGGTCTTGTTGGTTGAGCAATCTAAATCCTTTCTTCTTCTTTGTGTAATACAGCTCCTGAAAGCAGCACAAGCGCAGTTTCATCAGGGTGTGTTGATCATCCATAAGCAAATGTGCAGCTAAAGACTGTGATGGGATCGCTGTGCTAGTACAGCTTTGTTCTAACAATATCTTTCAGAAGATAATAAGTTTCTTAGCATCCACTGGTGCAAGTTATCTAACTATTAATTGCATGCACACCACACGTGTTTCAGCCATATACATATGAGCACAGATGCAGGCATACATTAACACTAAGTGTTAATAGAAGTCTCAAGGCTACAATGTACAACTTCCAAATTCAAATTTTAGAGCTATTCACAAAGATTATGAAACTTGGCACTGAGTGCAAATGCCAGCACACCCACAACAACAGCAGGGCTTTCCCTCTTTACCACAGCAAGGTTTATAGTGAGGGAGCCCAACAGTAGAATCAAAAACATCTGCATTAAAAGTTCCTCGAATAGTTCAAAGAGGAAAATTTTAGCCTTTTCTAGTTGCAGGAATTTTTCATCAGCCATTAAAGCCTTTTTGAAACTTGGGCCTTTTACCCGCATGTCATCTGGAGGAACCTAGGTTTATATTCAGTTTCTGAGCCAATTTTCCTGTCTAAAAAGTCCCTGCTCAAGTTGTAGTACTTGGTAATGGCCCAGGAAGTAAGTACGGTAGTCGTTGATTGTTTATACACAAAACCCAGATCTGTTCTGTGCTACTCGCCCTGCTAGTACAGCTGCTTGCCAGGTATTTTCAGTGAGCTATGCATCTAAATGTATTGCCATAATTAATGTGACTGATGCATAGCAGAGAAAACTGTCAACATGTAGAAAATGTTTGCGTTAAGAACTGCGATGGCAACATGAAGCAAATTCCATGTCATCCAGAGTCCAGTTTCCTGTTTTATGTACAGAAACAGGTCACAGGTAATCCAGTGCCTTATCTAATGTAGCACTTGTAACTTATATCAAACATCTGTTTTGTTTTTTTGTTTTTTCTTGTTTGGTTTTTTTTGCCCATCATTGGAAACACACTACTGCACACTCAGTTATAATTTAAAAGGCAATTTAAAAAATGAATTTTAAGACTGCAAACTGAACATTTTTGTGTTTGTTTGTGTGTGTGTTCTGCTACCTTTAGTGGCAATGCAGGCCAGCTCTCTCAAAAGTGTCACTACCCTAAAGTGGCAGCTACAGTGGTTTACACCAGGATGTTACATTTCCTGAACACAATCACAACTTAAACGCAAAATGATTTGCTTTTCTTGAGTCATGGTTTAAAAATAAATAAATAAATCAAAGGCATATTGGAGTTGGTTTTAATGCCTTACATTGTTATAGGTTATACAATTTAAAGTATTCTATTCAGTTCAGATCTTCCTCTCAGAAGTCTCATACATTTTTGTTGTATCAGAATCATTGACATAGGTTGCCATCTGCTAACCTCACTAACAGAACTGTAAAATTTTAAACATAACAAATTTATTATTATTTAAGTTATATTGAACATGATCCGTTATATAACATTCACCAATTGGATAAAAGAACATTTAAAGTTTATTTGGTACTGTAATTGATTTATCAGTAAAGATTGTTTTAAGCAGTGGCAAGAACAGATTACTTATGAAAGGTGTGCAGTAACAAATAAAGATTTGTTTCTCAATCTGTGTCTTGGCAAACATTCTTAGTCTTTTTTTATAGCTCCAGGCACTCCCAAGTGTCAATATTACAGCGAAAATTCTTCCTAAGCCTTTCCCACTGTTTAGATTTGTGTATAGTTTGACTGTAGGTGCTGTTATGCTTACATAACTTGTCACCGCTGGCCCAAAGGTCTTAGCCACTGTTTTGAATATTCAAAGTAAGTGGCACCAGAGCCGCTTGGTGACCCACACACTGGCCATCACTGTCATCACTTACACCGTAACCCTCCCACAAGCCCATAACAAACTCTGGCCGTCTTTTGCATGTGGATTTCACCGCCTGATCTGGTTTGAATAGAGACCATCTCTGTGTCTATTTACATTCTCGCCCTTATATTTGACTGCAAAGGGAAAATGTGACTAAACCTGAATCCCGAGATGACTGGGAAAGACAGCTACTATTAGTGAGTGTTCTTCCTCTTCAAAGCAAGAAAGGCCACAGTCACTTGAGCAAGAGTGGGGTAGCTGTCATGTGACTCTTCACACACTTGTTCCTCTCTTGGAAGCTTGGGGAGAAAACACAGGGGGAGGGGTGTGATTATTAATGCAATCAAAGGAGTGTATTTTATGCTTTAAATAAAGTCATGCTTTTGGCTTTGGGCTAGCCTGACCTTCCCTCCCTTTCCTTCCCCCCCCCCCCCTTACAGTTTTAATTAACTATTAACTCATTTATATCCAAGTATGAAAAGATGGTTGTGCAGCTTTGTAGCAAGTAAATGTTAAAATGCATGAACTTTCTTGACATATACAATCTTATCTTTTTAACAGGCATATTTTTTTTTTCCTCTCGATGCTATTGTCAGAAAAAATTCTGAGCATTAGGAATAGCTTTTTTTTTTTCTTCTTTTTTTTTTTTTTCTTTTTTTTAAAGGTTGAGCCTCATGTTAGAATTCTGTTTTCTTGTTAGTAATGATCAGTTATATTGCAGAGCAGCTTATGTGCATTAAGTTTTTGTTTTGTTTTTGGCTAGGTTTGCCTTTTGAGAGCATCTTGTTCTGAAATGTGGTCTGAAAAATGCCTGCTATTTCTACCAACAATGTTTTCTGTCTAGCAAAAGAGCACACAGCATCATGGAATGTTTCACTAATCAATCAATTAAACACTACTGTCAGTCGCATTGATGTTATGTCCCCTATCATCAGACATTACCAGCACAGGCCAACCACATTGACGGTGCATGCATACAAAATCGTGTCCAGTAAAAGGGATGGTTCACACAGCATATATAAAGAACACTCAAATGTAGGGCTGGGTAATTGGTTGAGTTGTATTGTTGTAAATTTTTCATTGTAATGATTGTGCAAATAAGATGAATCATTGTAAAAGGAAATATGTTTTCTTATGCCTTGCGATTTTTCTTTTCTTTTTTTAATTTAGGCTTCCCCTTCCCTTTTCAGCACTGCACCCTAAAACCACAAACCTCCAGTAAACAGTGGATTGTTCACTCAGTAAGGTTAGGGTTACCCCACTGATGTTTTTTCTTTTTTTGCAATAGTAACTTTACCAACAGACATTGGCAGCTAGCCAATTATGCTAAAGTTTTCTCAGCTGATTCAAATTAAAAATAATAATAAAAATAGTTCCTTTACAATTTTTGACAAATTATTACAGACGTCATAGTTGCTGTTGTTGGGTTTTTTGGGGGGGGTTTTCAGACTTTTATTTTGTGAAATTTCAATTAGATTTTGTCCAAGATCTAAAAAAAAACAAAGTGTAGGATATTAGACAAACCTTTTTTCTACAAATGAAATAAGGTTAGGCATTTTATTCAACATCACTCTGTAATTACACCTCCACAGCGTTTGTTTGCTGTGGGGTTGTTATGTGGTGATGAGCTTTTTCTTCCAGTTCAGACATTGCTGATCATGCTGGAGTTGGAGCCAATAATCGAACATTAGTCTAAACTATTACAATGCAAAAAGGTGTGTTTATAAAATTTCATTCATATCCAAATTAGCTTAAAAAATCTCCAAGTGCTCTTGAGGATTAACACTGACTGCTGCATTCAGGCTGAAAGAAAGCAGTAGATGGGGCTAGTATTTAGTTTCAACTAACTTAACTGTGTTTTGTTGTTGTTGGGGGGGGGGGTTTGCTTTAAAATAACATAGCTTACCTAGTAATTAATTATGTTGTTGGACATAGCATCCTGAGACATGGAGTGCTTATGGATTTCCATCTCATGTCATAGAAATGTATCATAAAGCCATCTGTTTTTGGCAGCTGTGCAGAGTCACACATGTTCATCCCCCTGTGATTGATGGTATTCTTATGTCTACATGCCAGAAATCCAGGAAATAGAAACTTGAGTTCCACCCAAAATGGGTTGGTAGTGCAGTGGTCATTTTTATCTTATAGAGATTAAGCTGGATAAAAAATTTGTCTGTAAGATGTTTGTTCACACTACCAGAGCCTTCACTTCTCCAGATTGGTCACAGTGTAATGCTCATGCAGAACATAAATTCCATAAAGTGTTGGTTTTTTGATTGCATTGATTAGTATACTTTGAGTAACAGAAGCAAGGAAATGGTGCATTGTGCCATTGACAGTATTGGTGGGGGAGGGTTTCTTAAAATAATTGATATCTAAAATTGGCTTTAGTGGACTTGGTACATATTATAATTCTAAAGCATACATAGAGAAATATCTTGTTTGTGGGGATATCAGTCTGTGTACGTCCAGTAGGGCTGCCACAAACGATTATTTTGATAGTCGACTAGTCACCGATTATTTATGCGATTAGTCGACTAATCAGATCATCATCCACTGGACGTAAAACTACAGCTTATTGCACCAGCAGCATCTGCTCTTATATAACTATCATTAGCTTACAGCTTTAAGCTTTTAAGGTGCTAACTAAAAATAAAGACAAGATGATAGTTTATTCAATTTTAATGAAATTTGCAGATTGTTTCGGTGAAGTTTAATAAACTCCTTGCTATCTAAAATATAACAGGACAACGGAGTATATTCTCCAGCATCTCACACTTCTGATAATCAGCTGTCTGCTTGACGTTTATTCAGCTGTGTAAAAACTATAACTTTAATCTCAGACAAACCGATTTACTCAGGAACAAATAAAATACTAAAAAAAAAAAAAAAAAAGCCAAACAACAACATTTTTAATTTATCTAAGTGACTCATATATATTTAACCTGAGTAGCGAAAGACGGCGGTGGGTTTGAAAACAATTTGCCGGGAGTCCGGTGTTCTCACCGCGCTAGTGACCTAGCCCCCGGCTAGCTATCGAGCTAGTGGGTAACAGACGTCTCCGAAAACGTCGGAGCACTTTTGAAAATATGTGGTGTCCTGATAAACTGAGCCGATATTTGAGGTTTACACAGCTACATTCTCGGCTGAAAATATGTTAAACGTTTATTTTGTGACCCAGAAAGAATAATAAGAGTAATATTAAAACTAACTAGCTGCCGCCATTGTTGGAAACTGAGCTGGGCCGCGCTATGAATTCTGGGACACAGCTGCTTCTTCTTCTTCTTCGGGGTTTAACGGCAGCTGGCATCCTTGTACATGCAGTGCTGCCATCTTCTGTTTCAGTCCGTTATTACACTCTTAAACCCTGCTACTTATTCCTGCGTCTTTTGGGATCTTACAAAGCTTCAAACGACGCGTCGACTATTAAATCAGTCGTCGACGATTTTGATAGTCGACGTAATCGTGACTAGTCGACAAATCGTGGCAGCCCTAACGTCTAGTATGAGTGTTTCAGAGGCGAAAAAGTATGGATAATAGTGAATAGTTGAATTTGTGGTACATTTCCAAAACTGTTGGGGTAACTGAAGTCTGTGTACTGTACTTCTTTTCTTTTCAATAAATCTTACAGTTGATTTTTGCACCTCCACTTGCTCACTTAATCAGAACTGTGCCATCTTATGCATACTCATTTGTAGCCTCAGGACTTTACTCTACATTCATTGGAGCAAAATGGGTTATGAGGCCCAAGGCTATTCATATTTAGTTCAGCCATTCTTGAGACTCAGAAAGATTTGCAACCCACCTTCTCAAACAGTGATTTAAGTACTAATCCCCATCTTGTCAACCTTTCCCCGTCATCTAATTTATATCATTAGTGGCACAGTATAAAGTGAAAGTGCAGAAATATCCACAGTTAATCTTTCATGTTAATTTTAGTTGCGTAAACATAAAAAGTGGTTATGCTCCCCCTTCTTTTTTCTAGTACCAAGTCCTGTGTTGGTCGTGGGTTTCACTATAACTGCTTAAGCATTTTATTCACTTGACTTTATTTTGGGGTTTTCTCCTCTTTCCCCTAGTGACTCTGCTGATGTTTCAGCGGTTTATGTTTGTATTCAACTTCAAACATGCTACATGACCTTCTGACTTATTTTCTAGTATGTTCAAAAAATGGTAATGGCAAAGAAAACATTAACAACTTAAAAACTAAGGCACTTAAGGTGCTTAACAGTTTGTGTTAACCAAGGAGTGTCCCTTTACTGTTACAAAACAGTGGGCTATATTGGTAAAAGTAAAATGAATGGTCATAAAAATCTCACTTTAGTTTTTCCCAAGTCAAATTATCAAATGTGATGTCAGTACAGTTATATACATTTTATTAAATCCTTGAAAGTTGAATGTGGCATATAAATTACAACAGTGCAGTAATAACAGAAATGGTCTTAAACATAATAATATGGTATTGAAACTCTGGTATTTCGTGTCACCGGTGTGAAAACCATTTCATAGTGCATTCATTCATACTGATGCTAGCTAGTCAGGGAAGGGGAAGGAATCACTTCCTGCTCCACAGTGCTGTAGCTGCCTTGTAAACAAGCCGCTCAGAGCTGAATGGTGTGTTGGAAAATGACAAAGTGGATGAGATTGGTGGAGCTTTTAAAAAATGTCCAGGAGCGATTCCCTTATGTCTTGTGTTACTGCATCATCACCCCCTTTGTCCTTTCTTCCTTTGTGACCTGGTTGTGTTTCAGTTACATTTACAATGGATCACTACCTCACAGCACTCGCCCACCAGTAAGACTTAGAAATCATGCACTTACTGTATCTTTTGCCTGTTTTTATACTCGAACAAATTGAACTATAACATATTTAAATATAGAAAGTTTTACAGTTATATACGTATTTGAATTGGTATTCATAAAGTTTTGTTTTTTGGTTATCCAAATGAAACAAATGTTCTAGAAATAATCAAGATGTACTGTGATGGTAGTCAGTTGCGACAATCCTCAAATATTTTTCAGTAGACATACCAGTCACACAAATGTTTGACTGTTGTGGAACGTTAAAATTCTCAGTTTTGCTTTTACTTTCATTCTGATATGGCCCAAAGACTTTAACATTAGTCTTGAAGCATGTCTCAATTATTATGCTCATCTCCTACAGTGTAACCAGTTGTCATGGCTTAACTTGATGTCAAACAGCAAAGGTTTAGGATTTTTTTAAATGCTGTAAAGTTTAAAGAATAGACAGGAAGAAATAAGGTAGCTCCTCTCCACATAGTTTTCTAAAAGCCGTTGCTGTTCCTAGAAGTGCATTCCCCAGGTTTTAGGGAAACCATCTGCCATTTTCGTTTTCTGACTTGAACCCAGATAAAATACCACATAACCTTTTTTTTCTTTCTTCCAGATATAAATGTCGAAATCAGAGAGGGATCTAATCACATTTTCGGGGGGAGTAGGTTTGGTATGATATGCATATTTAGTGTGTATTTTCAGGGGGAAAAATATTCCTTTTTTTTTTTTTTTTACTTTCAGATTTTTAGTTTCACACACTTGTGCAGAAGCAACGGTGACATTCTTTTACACAGCCTGCGTTTTTAAACCAGGTGTGATTTTTAGCAATGTAAAACTATCCGCAAACACAATGATGCAAAGCACATAACTGGAAATGGGTTGTTGGCGTAATGTTGCATGTGTTTTCATGCAAACACTTCAGTCTGTTTGACTGTAGTGTAACATTGTCACCCAGTAAGAATAAAACTGCAGCAAAGAAATGTCTTAATGCTCTCAGCTACACATTCTACTGTGAACACAAATGTTGTAAAATTACAACGTTCATTAGTATTTGTCAAATACCACTTACATATATTGAGTATCGGACTAATTAATCTTTCTGTCCAGTTCACACTAAACATGTTGGATATTGTGCTGAGGACCTGGCGTTGGATTTGGGGCGTTGGATTTGAGGATTTGGGCGTTGTTACTGTGAATTGAAGTTCACTCGGCTTAAATTCTTTGAACAGGTTTGGGAGCCAGTCTTTTAAATGCTTGCTAAAAATATTTCCTTTCCTCATCTGAAGTACTGGATAATATCGTTTGTATATTGCCTTTTTGAATCGGTTGTCATACTTTCATCACCCCACCACCCCCCTCCAAAGCAAAGTCCCTCCATAGACTCTGACTTATCAATGAGTAGAGCTATCTTGGCAGCTGCATTCTTCCATGTATAGTTTTTGCCTGTGTGGTTTCTCCTCCAACAGCTAAGGACAGACTTAGAACACTTGTAGCCAAATGTCTTCAGTTCTGGTAGACTTGTTGCCTATATGCTGCCTACAGTACCAAAGGAAATGAGTACAACACGTTTAGAGAATTTTTGTATTGAATGGTGACCTCCTTATTCACAACTACCATACCTGCATGGGAAGTGTTTGCAAAATGTGTGAATTATAGCTGCAGCATGCACCACCATTACTAAATTCTCTTTTTGTAGGAAACGTACTAAAATTCAGACATAATTATTTAAAAAGGGAAAAATAAATGGACCACACACAATTCAGTCCTTGGTTGGCACATTTCCTTTGCGATTTTAAGCATTAGACTCAGCGGATGCTAAAATAATCTAGCCCAATCTTAGGTCTTTTCTTTCTTTTTTAGAAGTCTTTATAACACATATTAATTTGTATCTGTTTGTTTAGTCCTGCATGTGGGATGTTTAATGGCCATTTGTAAATTATAGTTACAAAAAATATCCAGGTTACACTATTCTAAACTAGTAGGTCTTATAGTGCCAGTTAACATAACATTAAATGTAATGGCTGTTACAATAATAACTCTGTGACATCACATGGAAGGGTCCATGGGCTGCCAAGCTAAGAGTAAATACAGAAACTGACATGATGGTTACAAGTGACCTGTCCCACTGCATCCTCGGTCTTGATTATTTGTTTACGAGCATGGGCCAGGTCTAATCTAAGTCAGACTGACCTAATTCTGTGTGAAGTGCTAGCCTATCCTCTGGTGTTGTAACTCTCAACACACTGCCTCCTGCTGGATCTCCACCCTCCCCTCGGTCTCTTTGATCTGCTTCTTTTTCTTCTTCGATTTTATATTCACCTTTAGCATAATGCTGCCAGTTATTATTTCCAGAGTAACCTGTTTCCATAGCCTGGTTCAAAAACATAAATGGACAATGGCAAACACGATTGTAATAGAAGAAACCACCGAGCAAGTGTATTTGTAAGTGTGTGTGTGTGCTGTCGCCACATCCGCTAAATGTTTTGACAAAGGGAAGAGAGAGACGAGCATAGCTAGGGAAACACCCTTAAAAAGGAAACGCCTGCTTAGAGAATCTATGCATTTGTATCAAGGTGGAGGCTGCATGCTGACACAGATGATCAGTAGCTAAGGCACTGCAACAGCTAGACAGCTACCAACTGGCTTGCGAGCAAGAGCAGCCCCCATCCATACCGTGCTGCAGCTCATACGGTTTGTTTCTACTAGCAGCAAATCTGCCTCAACCTAAGAGGCACATTAAAGGTCAAGAATTTAAAAACAAAAAACCTTGAGACAAGTTGGCAGGAACAATCAGACAAGTGAGATGGGAGCAGCCCCGAAGGAATAAAAGGGTGGGGCAGCTGGTATCGAGGCAGGAGGGTGTAAATTATTTAGCCCACCACCCTGCCTTTGTGCCTAATACATGGCTTTTTGTCTTGGTCTCCGAGCTGGGCAAGAGTTAGAAATGTAAAAAATAAATTTTTTTTTTTTTTTTTAAATATTTGGAATACCTGTTTATTCATTTTTAAGAAATTAGAAGAGGTATTTTGTTGTTGCACCAGTGTACAGGCTTTCCACTAGGGCTGCTCGATTATGGCAAAAATGATAATCACGATTATTTTCACTGAAATTGAGATCACGATTATTTGACGATATTTATTTAACCCTTTAAGACCTACTATAGAACCAAGTCCACCAGAGCTTATATTATTTTTTTACATGCTGTAGTGCCATTTGTGGGAGCATTTCAAGTTGCTATACATCAATACAACTGTTATAGCCCATATTTTAATAATATGTATGCATTAAGTGCATAGTAATTACATAAATTGCAAAAAAGTGCAATAAACTACAAAAAAAATTGAAAATCGCTTTTGTTTTGTTTACATATATTTCTACTTGGAGAAATTTAAGAGGTTTATCCCTCAAAACTTTAAATACAATAAAGTTGCAAAAAATAGTTTCCCACCACAGGAAATTTATTTTGAGTGTCTTCATAGTTTTATTTTGGAGATACAGCAATTTTTATATACTGCAGGAAAAACAAAAAACAATCCTATGATGCAAATTTGCAAAGAAAACAGCATGTGCATCATTTCACTGTGGGAAGTGTTACGAACAGCTGATGGATCGGCAAAGCGTGTTTCTGGAATATTATGTTTTTGTTCCTGCAAGCGCTTTTTATGCAATTTTTGCAAAGCTATATGTGGAACGAAACCGTGACCGAGGACAAGCTGATGGCATAAGATGTAAGTACAACTCCTCCGGTCTCATATGCAAAACAAATTATTGCGCTAGCTTACGCGGTTCAGGTTCTACAGGGATTTAAAAATAGTTACGCAAAACGGAGCGTGCTGCTCTGACCGGCTTTAAAGGGTTAACAATGACTTTAAAAAATAATATAAAATAGTGTGCAACACCACTGAAGTTTTTTTTTTTTTAAACTCTCTTTTCAACCAACGGCAGTCACTCTCCAAATAACTTCTGCTTAGCTTTCCGAGCTTCCCTCGGGTCCTCTTAATCAGCGGTCTCCAACCTTTTTTGCGCCACGGACCGGTTTATGCCCGACAATATTTTCACGGACTGGCCTTTAAGGTGTCGTGGATAAATGAGGGAGGGGCTAATAATCGGCTCAGTCATTTTTAATGATCGTTGAAAGCCCAGATCGTAATCGTGATTAAAATTCGATTAATTGAGCAGCCCTACTTTCCACATTGTTTCTATTTATTTGTTTATATGTGCATTAGTCTTTATTTATAAGATTCACTTGTCTTTTTTGGCATTTTATTTGTGAATGAAAATATGAGGTCTATAGGAATATATCTGGCTTTTGGAAAGATTAAAAAAAAACAACCCAGTGCTGGATAGGGCTGCACGATTTTGCATAAAATGAGAATCACGATTTTTTTGGCTTAGAATTGAGATCACGATTCTCTCACGATTTTCTTTTCCAGTATAAATATTTATTGCACTTATTAACTGCACATCAACTTCGTAACAGTTGAGACTGAACATAAAAACAATAAATAAACATAAAAACAACAAATGTCTCACGTTTTGTTGTTGCCGCAAAATGTTGTACTGCTTGAAATTCCGTCTCCACCGTTGCTCGACACTGCGTGCATAGAACAGGTAGTGCAACAATAGAAAAATAGTTGCGGGACGGCACTGTGTAGCGTTTGTCTAGGGTGTTGATCATTTTCCTAAATCCCTCGTTTTGCACAGTGTTGATGGGAGCCATAATCTTTGGTCAGGTGATAAGTGATAGCCTCCGTAATTTCTTTGAGTTCGACGGGTATAGGGAAGCGGTGTATAAGGTTCCCGTTATTGATGTTTGGGTGGTTGACCGGAACGGATTTTCTCCTGTCACTTTCTCGTCATCCCTGACGTGCTCTCCGTTGTTTTTTCCCTGCTAATTTTAGCATCACACGGCACAGCTTCTGTATCACGTGGTATAAGGCTCCGCCCTTGTCATTTGTTGAGCAGGAAGAGTGAGCGCTTGTTTTCATGCAGAGTACGTCCCGGATCAAAATGCGGTACAGTCGTCGTTTTGTTTTTTGTTTTGTTTTTTTTGTTGTTGTTGTTGTTGTGTTTTTGTTTTTTGTTTTTTTGTTTGTTTGTTTAAAATCGTTGTCATTTGGAAATGAGATCGCACATAAGTATGAATCGAGATCGCGATTTTCTAACGATTAATCGTGCAGCCCTAGTGCTGGATAGGTATAATCTTTCTTTGTTAGTCCTGGATGCCATGAAGCATATTGGGCCTTGCTCCCCTTTACCAAGCGGTTAATTAGCAGCTACCCTCCCAATTGTCCTCTGCTTGTTCACTCTCATTAGTTTAATCTGGCTCTGTCCTCCTGTTTGCCTCTCTTGTCTATATCCCCTTGTGCACGAGGACACTGTCATCACACGGAGTTATCTTGTCTACCCCAAAATCTGCTGCCTCACCTCACACTAGACCATTTTGTGCATGTCCCTTCACCTGTGATGCCTTACTTTTTTTGTTATGTCTTAATTAAGATATACACTTGATAATTTATCAGATGTTTTGATTAGTTTTCTCTGTATTTAGTGTTAAGTGTCATTGGCATAAATTATACTAGCAACTTTTTTTTATTTTTTTTCCTTAGTATTGCCATAGTCACTTCCAAAAAAAATCACAAAGGGAAAAATGTTCAAGAGTAAAAAGATGATGGCCTTTTTAATGAGGTAACTCTTGTATTTAAAATTTAACTCGGACTCAAAATTTGAGCAAACTCAAATTTGCTCTCTGAAATCCACAAATTCGTTCCTTCTCAAGAAATATTTTTGAAATGTTTTGAGATATAGGCTTACCAACTAAAAAGGGGGGGGGGGGGGGGAAATCGGATATTATACTGTTTAATGAAACGCCAGCAGAGATGACATCTGATAAAGACCTATAAATGTGTATGCTGTGAAAATGGATGCTGTATTTGTGATCATTGTGTATGGGAAGAAGAAATACCAATGAAGTCTCTGTGTATGGAGTCAAATTACACTTCCTCTCTCCTTGTCAATGTGTTGTGCTCGAGATGTCGGAGCTGATAGGAGTGGCTGGAAAATGTGAAGTCTGCTTCTCTCCTCCTCTTTCTACTCCTCCTCCCCCACCACCTCTCTAAAAATAGCTGGCAGAAAGAGAAGGCAGTGAAGTCGAGGCTCTATCTGTTGGGCTGCCAGTGGTTTCAACACTCCCACCACCAGCAAAAGGGAAAAGAGTCCTCTGAATCACACCTTTTTTATGCTAATTCTAATCTCAACTAGTGCTTGATATTACGTTTTTGCCAATAGACTTCTATAAATTTCTACCATTTGAATAAATTTAGCATTTCAGAGGCTGTTATTTTGGAGCTCAGACACCAAAATTTTAATTCATTCATGCACAAAATTTTCAAGGATCAAACCGTGAAATGTTCATGACACGCTACATTGATCCCCTGACCTCTGGCAACTCCACGTGTTTCACTTGCTAAAGACAGAAAGCCCCTAAAAACAAAGAAAGAAATGACAATAGCTGTAGGCCTCACATGAGAGCAACATCAGGACTAAACTCAAGCTTTTGCACATTTGAATGGTTCTAGCATATTTGTACAGCTCTATATTTTACACATACAGGCATATTATTTATGTAATATGTTATCTGTAGTCTAAAACGGTATACTGTGTAGATTACATGGATGTATTTAAATCTGAACCTGTAGGTTCCTTTTTTAGATTGCAGAAATTTAATATCACTGTAATGATTATGAAAAAAGGCTAATATGTTTACATCGTCTGTGTTCCCATCTAAAAATGTGCAGGAACAAAGTTAAGTTAATTCAGAAACTGCTTAAAAATATGTGTTAAAGATTGACAAAGAGCTCCAGAGTTCCCCCCCGGATTGTCCTCTGTCTTACACTCATTTAAAATCTGGACAATTATTGTAGCTAGAATAGATGTTGTGAATGATTTGGAAGCAAGAAGGCTCGTGTGAACAGCCAACAATGTTTCACACAGCAGACTCACCCCAAAAGTTCCTAGGCCATGGGAAAGCAGTGGAGCTAGTATGTTTTTTGGGTTGGTTTTTTTTGGGTTTTTTTGTTTGTTTTTCTTTGGGGGGGGGCAGGATCTGTGGCTCATTGTATTGATTTACAACAATGGTGTTTGACTGTTGTAAAGGAACAAAGGAAGAACACTTTTGTACGCACACAAAAAAAAATAGAACATTAAGGGTCAGAAAAGGACGATCCAACAGCAGTGATTGAATCTAAAAACCTTTCTTTTAAACTCAGTGCCCACCATGTTTTACTGCAATAGCTGTTAAAGGGAATTGGATCTTTCATGAGGTTTTATAGAAATGACTAAAATGAGAATAAGTAAATGGAGGGATTTTTTTTTTTTTTTTTTTTAAATAATTCATAGGCTTTATAGGAAGGTTAATCGCAGCTGGACTGATTTTTCTTCAGCTGTGTTGCCAGTTGTGCATCCACTAACCATAACCTAGACTTTATCAACCAGTGGGATGCATCCTTTGTCTCCTCACGCTTTTCAAATGCTTGTCTTACAGTTTAGTTATGCTCAGGTTGCAAAATCTGAACTTGCAATATCTTTGCAAAAAGTCCACTGGTAGTTTTAGTTTCTTTACCTGTGATTACTTAAAGAGTTAGTGCAGAGAAGACAAGAATTAGCCTGTGATATTACCATGAGACCTTTTTATCAAGATTAGGGGGCTAAGAGGACTTGCTTAGATGCAGACCCATTTACAGCACTAGCCAATCAGGTGACAGGTAGCTACTAAGATGTCAGGCGCCTGAAGGGTAAAGTGTTCATTCAGGTCTCGACACTCTTTAGGACAAAGGACCGAAACCCAGATAAACAGGAAGGTAAGATGTGTTTGCAGTGCAGATGGTAGTGTTCGTTAGCTTGTTTGACACACCAGGGAGTAATGATGCTTATGTTGTTGTCTTTAAATATTTAATTTTTATAAAATCTTGAGTTTGTATTTTTGAAGTGAAGATAGGAGAAACCCTAATGAAGACAATCACTTCATATTGAAATATAACACATTTCAATGAAATGGGGTCTTTTTTTTGTTTGTTTTCCTCCCCACTAAGCAGGTGAATTGGTCTGCTGATTTGTGTTGGCACCTAAATTTTTATTGGTGCTGAAAGTAGCAATGATTGTATCACTTCAGTTAATCTTCTGTCAGTGTAGAATTTCTGAGCTAGGGTTCATTGTTGTTATAGTATTTTTCTTTGAAGTCGAATTTGTCATCTTTCTGTGGATAGTGAAAGTGTCTGTGTTAACCAGAGGATTGGGGTCAGCAAGATAGCCACTGCTTTTAGGATCATCAGCAGGTTTTGTCTTAACCGGATTTGGCTGAGGAGCTGAATCAACTGTGTCCCAGGATTACAGGGATGACATTGGAGGAGAGTTTAGAGTCCCGAGGCCAGAACGTTGACAGCTTTGTCAGTCCCAGCCCATCATCTCAGCACCTTGGGGTTTCAGTAGTGCAGTGAAACTGCTGCTTTCTTGGTCTGTCTTGTTCCTTTCTTGATATCTGGACTTTTGATCCTTGCTCCGTTTTGTCAGTCAGTAGGGGGTATGTGTTTGGCCTGCATGGCCTAGTGTTTTTTTTTTTTGTTTTGTTTGTTTTAATGTATTTTTGCCTTGATTCTGAAGAAATGGTTATCAGCTGCTCATTGTGGCCAGATGTTTGCCCAAGGGTTTGCTGTCGTTTGGGAGGGGAGAGAGAACAAATTCAGCATCATCCTCAAAATTGTTATCTTAAGCCTAAAGTAGCTGCCTAGTGCTTGTTGCTAGGTAACAGTTTCAAGCTGGCGAGGACAAGTCTTGAGCTGTCTAGAAAGCGATTCCCTGAGACTTTGTCTGGGCCTCACAGATTGGATTTAAAAGATACTGTGTGATCCCCGGCTTTTCTGTAACTAACAAAATGATAACATGTCCATAAATACATTAGAGAAGACAAAACGTAATTCCATTTTGGCCAGAATCACATGTAAATTTTGTGTACTAGCCAAAGTAATTTGTCAGCACCATATGTTTAATTCACATGTACTGTATTACAACTGACTGCGTTAATACTGTTTTTTTTTTTTTGTTTTTGTTTTTGTTTTTTTTAAAAGCAGCATGCGAAATGTATGTTGAGCATCTCGTTGCTTGTCTCCTTCAGATCAGCAAGAGTCTAGGCGGCGGAGCGAAGCGCACCATTAGCTGAGGAAAATGAGTGAACTGGATCAGTTACGCCAGGAGGCTGAGCAGCTCAAGAACCAGATCAGAGTAAGTCCTTCAGTCCCCGAAGTAACCTGCATTTGTTTTCTTTAAGTAGATTTATAAATCCAAATAACATTTGTCAGTGACCTCCAGGTTTTACACTAGTAGTGATAATAGGGGTTATGTACTTCTTGGTTTGTCCTATTAAAGTGCTTCAATACATTTTTACAGGCTTTATCACCTGTAGCAGTACTGTAATGCATATTGTCACATGATCAAAATCAATGTACCGTAAGCACCACTAACACTAGCAAACAAAAATAGCTGTGGGATGACAGTATTTCTGCATTGAGCCTCTACTACATTTTACATGACTGCTGTGGGCAAGAAGTTAAAGCTGCCTGCCAACGCTTGCTCAGGTTCCTCAGTAGCATCATTGCAGTGGGATGCCACTGAGCAGGAATCAAACTTGATTTACATTAATCTCACTTGTATTGCACCATAGTTTCTTATTATTTACTATTATTAAATGGATGTCGTCATTCCAGTGCATTTAAGATGTCAGACATTTATAGTGTAGTTAATTTTTTTTACAGAGTGCTTTAAAAGTAAGGAACCCCCAAACATGAAAGCATGCCATTTGCACATAAAATATGACGTTCTAATTTTACTGGCTGCTTTTTTCAGGATGCCAGGAAAGCGTGTGCAGATGCTACCCTGTCTCAGGTAAGCGCTATAGTTGTTATGATGTTGACTTGACATAATTTATTATTTTGAAACTTAAATGAAGACAATCGGCTTGATGTTTGGTTGGAAGGTTTTAATACTTTGACTAATACATGATGGTCTCAAGGTGACTTTCTCTCTCATCTTGATCCTTTTTTAGATCACAGCTAACATTGACCCTGTTGGCCGAATTCAGATGCGCACTAGACGGACACTGAGGGGGCATCTGGCTAAAATCTATGCCATGCACTGGGGCTCTGACTCGAGGTAATCTCATTCAACTCCATTCTGTCCATTAACTAAATATTTTATCCCATCAGCCCCAACCCCCACTGCCTAAATGCAGGAAATGGATATAAAAGCTTGCTTGGCTGTCTTTGTGCTGCTTACTTCCTCCTGAGGGTCCTCTTCAAACCGTGGCATTCCACAGTAACTCACCCCACTCTGAATCCCAAAGCAAGTCTTTTGCAGTCTGTTATATTACCATGTACTCACGGTTGTAAAATTTTAACAGTGGTGTACTGTACTGGTGCACATGCACAATATTAACACACTCATTACCATGAATGGTTATTTCAGGTGCATCACTGTATCTTGGAGTGCTTCTACTGTGCTGTGCCTGTGTTTGTGTGCACTGGGGGTGTGGTATGTGGGTAGGGAAAATACTCAAAATGGAGTCAGTCTTTGTTAAAAACAAGTGTTGAGCCTCATAGCCATGGCAGATGAAGCAATAGTCCTCACTTCAGAAAGTGTATTCCCCAGAGCTGTACACACCTCTCACCTCAGCAATCAACAAGTTAATCACTGTGGCGCTGCCGTGCGTCAGTCCACAGAGAGACCACTGCAAAGTGCTCATTCATCTCATCACCCTGCTGGTCGTCGTATAAGTAAGAAAAAAAAAATCTAACACAGTGTTTTCACTGTAAGAGCTTACTATTTGTTGAATCTCAATGTTTTATCCTCAAGAGGTGTTTGTGGGATTTTACCCAATCAAAAAGATGTTTTGAGCTGCAGTCTAGGCTAGAGTTGGTTCTTCACGTGCCAGACTAGGGTGAATTTTCTACACTTTGAGAAAGAAAGCCTTCCCTTACTTTCATTTACCAGCCAATAATGTGTAATTTTTCAGCATGCAGTCCTCAGTATATTATGAATCTGTTATAAAACACCAACAGTCTGTAAGACAAAGTTTAATATAAGGAATATGATGCTAAATCCCAGAAATAGCATGAATATTTTTTTTCAAAAGCCTAAATGCATCTCAAAAATGTAAGTTTTTTTTTCTTCAAAATATTAAGGCATTAGACGTTCTTAGAATAACACCTCAGTTATTAATTTAGAGCTAATTCATCCCCGTATATTTTCTTTCTTTTTGTCAGTGCATGTGAGAACACAAAGCACTGGTTTCATGTTGAAAATAAAGTAATTTGTTAAACAACTTTAAAGTAGAAGTTTGTACTGACTTCAACAAAGCAATTTGCGTTTTTTTTATGAAATATCCTGAGTACTCAAATGTGACTAACTCGTCCCACAAGACGATCCTCAAACACATTACCTAAACACATGTTGGATCATTTTGTTGTTTTATGTAAAACATCTGTATTACCCATCTATATTAGGCTCTTTCTTATTGCTGCTCATTGCATTTTCAGACCTCCTATTGTATCATATCAGACAACCACAAAAGTGTATCTTATGAGAATGAGGTGTGGGTACATGACTGGGAAGCCATGAAAACGAAGTTGTTCATAAAGAGTACTAAAAAATTGCCAAACACGTGCACTTTGCTGCATGCGCTTGTCTGCCAGTTGACATGTACTCTGACCCGAAGAACTACGAGTTTCACAATTGGTAACTTTTAAATAGTTTCAGTGTTTTCTTTAAAAACCACGTTTTTGCCTTTGAAAATATTGGTGGCTTCTTCTCAACCCTCAGAACTCTGAGCTCCTTTCAAGTTAGGGCAAAGTCTTGTGTTGCAGTCTGCTAACACACTCAGTGTCACAGCCTGATCTGAAGCTAACATTTTTTTCCCAGATCAAATGTGGTCATTTTAAGACCAAGAAGCTGGTAATTATTTTTTTCCTAGACTAGAATTCCCAGCACAAACCTTTCGGTCCCCGACTTATTATCTGCTGGTGTGCGTATGTGAGCATATTCCTGCCAGCACAGTAGTTAAGATTTCCATATTCCCAGCAGTCATTGGTGTGTTCACTCTTTTTCCTGGTCCTGTGTGCATTGGGACCATCACTGTGGTTACTCCTGTTGGGTTCACCCAGATAGCAGAGCAGTCACAGAGGTACTGAGGAGCTTTCTCTTGAAAGCAAAAACTGGAATATATCTCAGTGGGGTTTTTGTTTGTTTTAAAGATGCTCTTCTAAACATACTTGAAAGTATTGGTGTAATTCAGCTGCTAGATCAGTCCAGTTGGGATTAGCACCATCCATTCTGCATGTAAAATTATGTAAATGTATTTAAGACGGGTATCACAAGCTTTTTCATTTGTTTGGTTGCTTATGGATCTATTTTTATCTGTCTAGAAAATGTCTATTCACTTGCTCAACAGTGCAACACTTAGCTTCCATGATGGTTCTTGAACAAGCCCCCCCGAATCTCACCACCCACATAATTTACACAGTAAATTGAATCATGTGACCTGCATTGGTTCCTATCTTTTGTCCTGTTTGCTCACAGGAAAGTGACAGCACTGGCAACACTACTAAACATGGTTAAGTGATATCTTTCCTATTGTGTTGGCTCTGAAATGATGGCTCATTGTTACCCCTAATTCCTAAAGCGCAACAAAAATATGGATGCAATAAATTGGAAACGCCTTCAAAAAGTAAATCTAAACTGTCTAAATACCATCTGAAATGTTCCGTTCTATCACTTCAAACCCCTTAAAATAGAATAAAAATGTTCAAGTAAGACAAGCCACATCCTCGCGTACTGTGTGTTAAGCAGTGTTTTTGTATTGTGAAGGTCACGGATAAACATTTTCTGGGTAAAACTGTACTATATATACACATATGCATCACACTCTGCTAGTTCAAATTGATGACAGTCTTTCCCTTTATTAATCTCTTCTTTCTTTTCACCAGGCTTTTGGTCAGTGCTTCCCAGGATGGCAAACTCATTATTTGGGACAGCTACACCACAAACAAGGTAACTGAAACAATTTAAATGGTCAGTAATTTGGGGTGCTTTTTTAAGTTCCTGGTGTTTAACCAGTGAAATGTACAAAGAAAGACACACATCCTCTCTTACGTTGGTATGGGAGGTTTTTTTTTTCTTCCTTGTGGTTTGATCAGTGAGCAATACATTCTAATAATATTTTAAAACTGATAACACCAAAACACTGTGAAATGATGACATGATGTCATAAAATGTCACGTAGTTGGTTAGCTTGTTCAAAAACCAGAAAGCTAAAACAAAACTTCTGTTGACCCAGAGCTAACCATCCTTTAATCTTGAGCTGTAAACACAGACGGGCAGAAGATTTTAGATGTCACCAGGACATATAAAACCCAGAAAAACACAATAAAGTGGGGCCAGGAGATATGATGAGGTCGTGGTAGTCTAAACATAAGATGTGTACAGTCATCCTTCACCAAATTTCCAAATGAACTGTTGTCTTTTCCCTTTCATCCAAGATCAAGTCAGAATAGAAATAATGATAACTCCCAGACTTCCATTTGCAAAAGGTTAAGTTCATTGTAATACAATTCACAAGTGTTTTGTGTCAAGTAATGCTATTTATAGTGAATACTGTGCCCTTGAAATGTTAAGTTAATACTGCAGACAGACTTTGTCACATGCCTGCCCCTTCTCCCTCTCTTCCATCTGTCACTGCATACTATCTAATATTAAATCTTGCTCCTCTCCTTCAGGTCCATGCCATCCCGTTGCGCTCCTCCTGGGTGATGACGTGCGCCTATGCCCCTTCTGGGAACTATGTTGCCTGTGGTGGCCTGGACAACATCTGCTCAATCTACAACCTGAAGACCCGTGAAGGAAATGTGCGCGTAAGCCGCGAGCTGGCCGGACACACAGGTAGGCAGGATGCTTCCATTAGCTTGTACCCATTTACCCGTCAGTCCCAGGATGTTGGGAAAAGTCTCCCGTTCAGAGACACAAATCCCTCAAGGGTTATGTCAGAAAGGGCATCTGGCGTAAAAATCTGACAAGTGAAACATGTGGCCGTACCTGCTGCAGCAACCCCTTGTGAAAGAGTGCAGCCCAAAGTAGCTTTGATTTGTCAGCGTTCTGCAATCTCTGACAAGGGCAGTATAGGTCATGGCAGGACTCAAGTCACTTGATTTTTAAGACTGCATTCCTCATTTAGGTTTCAATTTGGCCCTCCGTTTGAGTAGATGGAAGTTCATATTTCTCACTTTTTTTTTTCTTTTTTTTTTCTTTTTTTTTACTTTTTGTTGCTTGGGCTTAAATATGGTTGTGAGACTGGTAGTTTCATCTTGTGAGTCTGATTCTGTCGGTGTGTGGTCATGGTAACATGCTTTTGAATATTTGGCAAGTCTTTTGTCAAAGCAAGACTTTGCAGCCATATAGGATGTAGCCATACAAGTGTGTGTATGTATGCATATATTTATACATACATACAAGTCCTTCTATAAACAACCAGTCGGTTATAAGCCATTATGTTGCTAAGGTAGCCCTTATATAATTGTGGAAGCCCAGTTATTTTTTTCAGATCCAAAAGATACTAGTCATATTGTGCATCTGTCTTCATTGTGTCATATACCAGCTCAAGCTAATGAAAGTGTTGAGCTCTTGGGCGCGGAGCATTCATCTGATCAGTGTCACATGATGCAGGAAGTGTGTCAGCATTTTAGTTCCAGTTCCTTCGCTATTGGGAGGGGTTTATAAACTCTGCCAACTAGTAAAGGAAGAATTATGGAAGCAAGTCATGAACCAGGAGATGCCCTACAGCTTTTTCTTTTCTTTTTTTATCTGGTTGTGAATTAGTCAATTCATCTCCCCCACATCCAGCTCACATAACATTCTCTGAGGGTGGGATGATGATTTGGGATGAGATTTCTTTCTCTGTGCATAGTATAAGGGGAGGAAACTTGTCTTATAGCTCTGCAAAATAATATATCATATTATAGTTTTTGATTCAGTTTCTTTCACTCCTCTCAGGTTACCTGTCTTGCTGTCGCTTCCTGGATGACAACCAGATTGTCACCAGCTCTGGAGACACCTCCTGGTGAGTTGGGATATTGCACCCACTGCAATCAGTTCAATCAAGTACACTTTTTTTTTTCTTTTTTCTTTTAAACAGTTGGGTCAGAATTTCAACCTGTCAAGAGCTTCAATATTTTACTGGTTTCAGGGCCATCACATTGGCCTGTAAGTTCTTTAGGTTGTCTACAATATTTATGGAAATACAAGTGTTCCTAATTTCATACACTCGTGTAGTGCTTTCTGCTAGAGAGCTACTGTTTAAATACAAGGTGGCTAATTAATACATCTTTCTGGGCTAGATTCTGCTCATAGGTCAACAGTCACTCTGCAGAGTAAATGACAGTAAATCATCTTTGCGTTTTCTTGCAGTGCTCTGTGGGACATTGAGACTGGCCAGCAGACAACTACTTTTGCTGGTCACACCGGCGATGTCATGAGTCTCTCGCTGGCGCCCGACACCAGGCTGTTTGTGTCTGGAGCCTGTGATGCCTCGGCCAAGCTCTGGGATATCAGAGAAGGAATGTGCCGACAGACCTTCACTGGCCACGAGTCGGACATCAATGCCATCTGCGTAAGGATACAAACAGAAACCTTATATACTAGTCATGTCAGAGTGTCAAGTCTTAAAGCCACTCAGCAGATTACAGTCAGATCTGTCAGCAAGTCTGGGGTTCTTGAGCAAGTCGATTAAAATGACTGGATGACTTGGCTCTGTTTGTGTTGACCTTTTTGCTACGTTTAACTTTAAAGCTCTTTCTAAAAAGGCTGAGACAGAGCAATTTGAAAAAACAATTAACGCTAACTGTTGAGACTTTGTTTTAAATGAACGATCTTGATTTCATAGTACATAGTAGTACTGCAAGTAGTATTCAGTATGCTTTGCTCTAAAAGTGATGACTAGACGGACTAAAAACAGATTTGGTATGTGATATCTGCCCTTAAGTGTAAATAATTAGCTTCACTCTGAAAAATCGCACAAAAGTAAGAATACTTTAGATTCCCCTGCCCTTTGTTACAGTTCTTCCCTAATGGCAACGCATTTGCCACGGGCTCAGATGATGCTACCTGCCGGCTGTTTGACCTGCGTGCTGACCAGGAGCTGATGGTTTACTCACATGATAATATCATCTGCGGCATCACCTCTGTCGCATTCTCTAAGAGTGGCCGCCTACTGCTGGCTGGCTATGACGATTTCAACTGCAACGTCTGGGACACTTTGAAGGCCGACCGTGCAGGTAGGCACCATATGGAGCAAAAGACTGGAGCTGTGTGAATGTGATTATACTTCACTATAATTTGAAATATTCACATTATGAAGCCTTTAAGGAAAAAACAAAACCTAAAATTATTATTGCTAATGATTTGATTCACTGCTGATGCCGAGTTGCCAATATGCCATGAAGTCAATATTTCCACATGTGCTGCATTAGAGTGGCAGCACTTAAAAGGGTAAGGTCAGGACTCCTCATTCACAATATGGAGGTACCTGTTGTGGCATTGCTTCAGTTTCAGAAATATTTGCAATTAAAATTTTCTGATGTCGAGCATTATTCTATGAAAGTAGCCGGCATGCTAACAGCACTTTTGCAACTTTGCTGGTGTGGCCAGTACCTGCACAAACTTGTCAGTTGGTCTTTTACAGTTAGTTCTTGTTGAAGAGTCAGTAATCACCATTGTATTGACATATTCACCGTGTGTAGCAATAAAGTGATTTAAATAGTTTTAAGTTGTTATTATCACTAGATCAGGCTGTGTGGCAAACAGAAGATTTGTCTTGGCGTCATAAATTTTTGTAGTTTGTTGAAGTTACTGCAACTGTTAGTGAAAACACTGATAGGAGTATGTTTGTTCTTTTGTTGTGTTGCATTAAAAGTAGCATTTGTCTTACAGCTTATACAGCTGCATCTATTCTGAGGGTTTTAGTTCTGTCAACATGGCGGTGAAGCGTTCACTGTGTGGTAGTTGTCAGGGAATGATGGATATGTTCAAGCTACCAAATAACCTTATAGCCTGCAGACACTGTTGAGGAGCTGCTATAAAGGGAGACACTATCATAAGGCCGTTCTGGGGAAACTAGGAAGAGAGTGTATTAAAATGCCTATTAGAAATGACTTTGACTATTAAACCTAACACTATTGGTGCAAACCAGCATAAATGCACTACTCCTGCGCAATGCTTTACTTGTGAAGGTAGATGCTAATCTGGTCTAATTGCACTTGCACATTGTCCCTGTGAAACCTGACGAGTTTAAGCAGAGTGGGAATAAATATTTTGTAGCCAAATGTGCAACGTGTAACATGTTTGTTATTAGTGTATCATATGTCTGTATCGATGTGTATCTGCAGTCTTGGTTAAGCATGTTTGGCTTTATGTGAATACTTTGTGGAGTAATATTTCCCCATTAAAGATCTGAAGCCAAACTGTAGCCCAAGGCCAATAGTAAGCAGCTGAGAGAGGAGAATCATCCCCTGTTCGAGTAGTGAAGAGCCCCCATGGAGGCATGAATACTTGATCTATTGACTGCATACTTGATCTATTGACTGCATAGTGGGATCTATTGAGTGAGCCAACATCTTAGCAGACAATTTTTCTTTTTTTAAATATATCGATCCACTGGTGTATGGAGTATTGATTATCAGTATATTGGGTCAGCATCAGCCTTTACTAACTGGTTTATAGCCTACTCTGCACTTTATGGTTTAAAACAAGTTTCATCTTGCCCTCTTTCACCTTTTCATCATGTAATCAGTTTCCAAACCTGCATCTTTATTCTCGAGTCTATGTTAGCCTGCAGTACCCGTCAGACAGAGCAGGTTTGGTGCCTTGTCTCATCCTCTGCTGTCTTGGCAGGTGTCCTGGCCGGTCATGATAACCGGGTGAGCTGCTTGGGTGTGACTGACGATGGCATGGCAGTGGCAACAGGGTCCTGGGACAGCTTCCTCAAGATCTGGAACTAGAGTCTGAAGGTAGGTGTTAGCACCAGCGCCTCAGAGTTCATCTTTACTGCCATCTGGGGGTTTAGATTGAAACTGCAGGCACCGGCTTAAATGATTTTAGTTTTGTGCACAGTCAGTAACTTTGCAGAATAATAACGATAAAATGTTTGTTTTTTCCAGATGGCATCCGGACTCCAAAGTTGAGTGGAAGACCATTCCAACATCACGATGTTCAATTTTATTGCATATCCAATCTTTTCGAAAACACACCATGATACTGACTCCAAACACCCCCTCCAAAAAACTATCAAGGGCAAAAATTCTCTCTCTCTCTCTCTCTGTCTCCTTCTCATTTAAAAGAGCACAATTGTCTGTCACTCATTAAGCTACAAAAAAAGAAAGGAAAAAAAAAAAGCTTGGGGAATTTAGTGCTTTCAGAGTGGAACTGAGGGGAAAATTGTGCATTCCTCCTACGACCATGGTCTGGTATTGTTATAACTGAAAATACAAAAACCCTACCACCGCTGCCACCACCACCATCACCAAGCGAAATGTGTCCTGCGTCCTCATTATGCACAGGTCTGAGTGAAGGTTATTACATGGCAGTGATCTAACTTTTGATAGCTTTTTGACCATGTTTATTTTTGTTTCTTTGTTTTGTTTTTCTGTTTAGTTGAAGAGGTAGATCAGTGAACTGTCAGTTAATGTTTAAAATGAGGATCAAAGCTTTTATTTCCTAGTCTTTACACATTTTTAGAGAATGTTTTTAAGTTGGGAAAAATAAAAGAATCTCCAGATCGCGTCATTTTAAATCCAGCTTTATCCCACCGGAGAACAAAGCGAGAGAATTCAGCTTCAACAGGGAGTCCTCAAAGCCACTTCTGGCCCTTCTGTATATTTAGCCCCGTAATACTTTTACTGTCTTTTGTTTGGGTTTTTTTTTTTTTTGTTTGTTTGTTTGTTTGTCCCACACCACACCCCAGTGTAGTCCACAAATCTGTTTGCACAAAAATTAAACTTTGCATATATACTGTCTAAAGGAAAAAAAGTTAATTAACCAAGCACATGCTGTTTATGATGACGAATGCTCGTTTTTAAAACGGAAAACAACAACAACAACAAAAAAAGAAACCCAAACATTTTAACCATTCTTACACCTTTTTGTCTGGCAACAATGTAGAATAAAGATTAACCCATCAGATCATAATCCACCCTGCCCCTCGTTTTGTTTTGGTTTGTTTTCTGTTCATGCCCTCCCCTCCTTATCCTTTGTTTTTCCCCTGGTTTCTGTTGCCCGTGGTTGGGACCGGTGATGTGATTTGGTCAGGTAGAGAGTACCTCCACTTTAGCCCGGTTGCAATCCGGACGTTTTCTCTTTTAACAGAGGTGCCCATTCCGTGCTTGGAAATGCAGTTACTACTCTGTGAATGACATGTTGTATAAATCAATGTTTGAAAATAATGATATTGAAACTTTTTAAGTTAAAAACGAAAAAAAAATTTTTTTGGTTGTCTGCCATGGGTGGGTTATCTCTTAGAATCGCATGCTGTAGAATTGCTTAAAAGGTGCATATGAAATTAAGTCCTTTTGATGTTTTTCTTTGAGAAAATAACCTGTTGAATATATCAATACGATGGTATTTATATTTTTCTTTTTCCTTTTTTCCTTTTTTTTTTTTCCTCTTTGTTTTTGGCTACTCCGTGCATACACGATTCAACTAAAATGTCAAAGCTATGCACTCGAGAAGCAAACCCTGCGACATTAACGGTTACTTGGTCCATACTTGGGAGGGATTCCACAAAAATTAAAGTAATGTAAGTGTTTAAATTGTACACACATGCATACGTACATTCATTCACGTAAACATACACAATCTCCAATGGAACAAAATAAAATTTTCATTCCTTCTGTAGCAAACGAAATTCCATTTACAAAGGAAAACATTTTATAACAGGTTTTTTCTGTCCTTTAATAAAAAAAAAAACGGGAAAAAAAAATCTTGCAGCATCTGAATGGCAGAAGTTTCTGTTGTTCCCTTCTTGTAAACAAACGCTCTTTCTTTAGCAGTAGTGACATTTTTTCCATTCTGTTTTTTTTCTCTGCGACATTCTGTACAAAAAAAATGTGCTGTAATTGTGCGTTAGGCCTGGAGTTGGCAAAAAATAAAACAAAATAAAAAAAATATTACAAATTAATTAAATTCCCTTTCCTTTTTCTCTCTTTCTCTATCAAATAACTGTAGAGCTCTGCACCCCCACTGTTCCCTTTTCACCTTTTGTATTTAATTTTAAAGTCAGTCAGTGTACAACCGAAAGCTGGATGCAAGATAGAAACTATATTAAAATGTACTGTTATTTAAGATGTAATAAAAAGCAGTTTGAGATGACCTACTGTGTTGAGTGTGATTCACTTAGAGCATTTCCCACTGAAGCTAGAATGTTGCAGACTGTTTGGTTTCCTTGTAATTATGTTCAAGTCAATAAACAATTTCTTATCCACTGTTGAATCAGCCTGCCTCTTCTGTACAGTCATTAACGCACTCACTTAACTCTTTTTGTTCATCAGCACTTACAATGAGTGTAAAGGCACCTTCTTGTAGTGCCACTCTGAGTGTGAAGACTAAAAATGAAATTGCAGACTGACTTCCCAGCTTGAGTAACAGCAGCATACGTGTCCACGCTTGCTGAAAACATCAGCGTAATTATACACGCCGATCTTAACTGGCGTGCCTTGCTAAAGAGCATTTCCCTCAGTGTTAGCAGTTTGCATATTGCTTACTCGGTATATTCTCACACTTGCTGATCCCTGCTTCACCGATGGATGATCAGAGTCCTTTCTAATGATGTACATGCTTTGGTAATAATCCTTGATGTTTACTGCCCTCTACTGGGCAGACATCTGAAATACAAATACAGATTATTTTGTGTGGATGTGGCAGAGAATGCATGACCATGAGCAAGTAGCTTTCCTTCTAGATGGTCAGCACATCTGTAACAACTCCAAAGAAATTACCAAGTCTGGTCTTTCTGATGACATGTAGAACTTGATAAACAAGTGGCAAAAATAAAGATAAAAAAAACCACTACATCAAAATGTACTGATTCAGCCTCTTGGGTAAAATCACTTTTTTTAAGAGCTTTGTTTTTTCAAATTCGCTGTATTTCCTGTTACTAGAGTCGTGGGAGGAGGGGGGGATCTAAAATCGGAAGTAGTGGCTCAGGGTGGGGGGAAAAAAATCACACCCCACAATAATTTCTGTTGTAATCTCCAGCATTTTCTTTGTGTACAGGCTGTGATCAGCTGAAGTGTGTTGCTGCTGAGGTTTACTGCTTTGTGGATTTACACAGCTGAATTAAAGCAAATGTTTCACAAGCTGTCTTGGCTGATTTCCATGGTATACTGTTTATACTGTCTTTTTACTACACAGCACACAGCTGGTATAAAGATTCAGTAAATGAATCGAAGCTTAATCGCTTACATCTAAATTCATCTCTGCTACACTTGATGTACCCTTGATGTAATCTCTGACCATGAACACTACAGTCACTGTGGTGTTAAGTCCAAAGCAGTGCTTTACTTTAAATTCACCACAGTACAGCGAGCCAACCTCTTTATATGCACTAAGCTGCTCAGTCTTCGAATAACACACAGTAGGCTATACACCATAACTTACCATCATATACGGACCCAATATGTGATTAAAATGATGATCTTTAAATCTGGTGTCACTGAGCAGTTCTTACCTTTAAATCTAACGTTTCTTCTGCCTCCCATCCTGTCTTTCTTATCTTTCTCCATCTCTGAGGTTTCTTTGCTTCTTTCTTTTCGCTCCCTGGGAAATGCAGCAGCTGAACCTTTAGCTGGCAACACACCGTGAGTCAAACTGCATACAAACGGCTTGTGTGTGTGCTGATATCTGTCCAGCTGTTAGAAATGTTGCATTTGAAATGACCTGCTGCAGCATGTGTCTCTGTAGTGCGAACTAGATCCTGAAGTACAACACAGGCTCCACTTTAGCCACTGGTAAGTATAGTGCTGTGAATGATGCATAAATAATATGTTGTTGTTTTTTGTATTTTATCTCTGCATATGTGATAAGCTCCGGTGATGGCTACACCAACAGCATTGTCTTTTCTGTGTTATTGTTCCCTCCATTTAGGCTCAATGATGTTTGATGGAAATAAAAACTTCCCTCAAACATGTTAAACCTAAGTAACATAAAGTTAGGTAAAGTAATGTGAATTCTAGTATTTGTACTCCGTTATTTCCCACCTCTGTAAAGTTGTACTGATTGACTGAAGCACACTGAAGTGTGTAACAATTGCCACAGTATTCTTTATTTTTTGTTTTTGTGCAAAAGTCTTGAGCCACACCTCATTTCTTCATATTTTTCTAAGAAAATGGGAAATGGGTGCAGCGATTTTTGAAACATGTTTCAAACATACACGGAAATAAGGCAAAACCGGAGTTTGTACAATTCTAATGAGCTTGAAAGTCAATATTATACGTTTTTGTAATTTCTTTAAGTAATCTTCAGGAATAGGCTGAATTCTATGGGATTCTTGACGCACATTCAAAGCTTTGGTTTGGATGTTGGCTGGCTTTTGTTCTGTTCTGTATCAAGTCTTTTCTCCCAGTTTCACTTCCTTAATAATGGATTCTTAACAGCCACCCTTCCACCGAGACCATTTCTCCTTTGCCAGATTGGATTTTTCTATTTGTTAAAGACACAACTTTTAGACACTGTTCATTTGCTGAAGGATTATCATTTCTCTCCCACTTGTCCACTTTCCTATGTTCTTTTAAAGACACCATGCACACCATGCTGCATGTTAACTTTTCATATAATAGCTAATTGAGAATCACCTGGTACATCCCTCAAGTAAGGTAGCTTTTTTTTATTGCTGAATGACTATATGAATGTTAAATGGCTAAAAAACAAAACAAAAAATCAGCATCTGTCAAAATGGTGAGGTACTCGGACTGGAAAATGAGTAAAAAAGCAATGCCCAAAGAAAAACCATGAAAGACCAGAACCATTGCTAAAGACCATTTTCAAAAATGACAAGGAGAGTCTAGTCCCTTGTAAGGAAAATATAAAAGAAATGAGGGATTTTTTTTCCCGCACAGTACTGTTTAATGGAAAGAAACAGAATAAAGCGGAATAAAGGTTATTTTGCGGTTTAATCATTAAGAGGGGTGATAGAAATTTAAACCTGGAGGCTATAGTGGAATCATTAATCCAAAATAATCCCTTAATTCATGCAGCAGCTATAACTTTATGTCTTTGCCGTATAATTTTTTACCTACAATGTAGTTTGGTCCTGTGATATAATCTGAATGCTGTATATATAACCTGTGGTGCTGTAGCCTGGAGTGGTAGTCCAATATGACGTCGGCGCAGAGGGAGCCCGTGATTGGCTGGTCAGTATGAGGAAGTTGCGAGGCGATTGTTGATTCCTGAGTAGTGAGATGGTGTAACTATATTATTATCAAAGCGAATAATAATGGTGAAGTTCTGATCCTGCGGGATTTTGCCGCGCGCCAGATTTGCGTCGTCTCCCGTGACGTTGTGAGTAAATAGGTAGCCGTGCAGCTGGATGATGTGACGCTCTGTGATCAGGACGGCTAACTGCTAGCTTAGCTTGGGAACTAGCTCAGTTGCCTAACCGGTGATATATCTGTGGTCGCCACCATTCATCCGTTTATATAGTCAGGCAAGTCGGTGGAGGTCCTGTTGTAGACCACACGGGACAGTTCGACCATTAGAAAAGTGATAAATCACAAAGAGAGCGAAGACGAGGCTGTTAAGCGCAAAATAAACATTAACCTGTGTAAGCTAGGTTGCATCTTTTTCTCTAGCTGGCTGACGGTAAGGAAAAAACTTTAGCCAATATAATTTAGTTGAAGCTTAATTTTGGCTTAACTTGAAGTTTTTACTGTTTGGACAAAAACTTTTATTTCAATTTAATATCGACTTAGAAAAGAGTGCATATTAACCCTTATGTAATTTGGTGAACGCCGGTTACTGGGAGATGTAATCTGTAAGATCGATAGAAGTAAAATAAAATAAAATAAAATGAATAGAAATATTTGAGCGCGTCAGTAGATTTTATGTGACCAGAGCTGTAGACTCGCTCGTGTTTTCTTTATGTATATAATAGTTGGAATGATGTTCTGTAAGTTTTTGCCTCTTTTGGACCATCAGTACAAAAGCTGGTTTTATTACATGAAGTTTGGCGCATGCAGCCAATACACTGAGCCGGGGTTGTTTCTGCCAGCTGAGCTGATTAATGGTTGCTAGGGTGTTAATGAACAGAGTGAGCAGATCAGGACAAACTCATTGCTGTTGATGCACCTCATGGGAGGAGTGTGATTGAGGGGAGAGGGCGCAAATTAAAAAAATTGGCATTTAGCAATTGAAGAACAAATATATTTTATGTGTGCAACTTTGCCAGCTCTTTCACTAGGTAAATATTACTAGCTATAGTCTATTTTTAAGTTCTTATGCTATAGTCCCTGTATCTGTTAAGGCTGCGATTAAATGTTATTTCAGCAGCTCTTTTGTGTGATCATTTTCTTTGGGTGTCAGTGGGGATGAATACATAAATTGGCACATTTCTTTTGATTCTGAGCCGATTGTGAGAAACATACATACTGTTGTATTTTTCCCACATTCAAAATAACTTGAACAAAAGGCTTTGAAAATCATCTTCGACCAGCCTCACACAGTTGTGCGTCATCGCCCAGCATTTATTGTCACTTAGTTTTCATTCCTTTGTCGCAGTTTATATCCTGTATATTATACAGATACAGATCAGGTGTCACACTTTGCGTGACACCTGATCGCTCTACTCATGAAAGATTGCTGTGTCATGTCAGTTTACCTCCAGCCTGGCTGTGTGAGATGGAGGGCGGAAAGGACGTGCGAGTGGAATCTGCCCCATACTCCTGCTCCACCTGTGATGGAGGGGAGGTGCCTGCCCGCAACCTGACTCGAAGAAACAGAAAAGTCCGCAGCTTGAGCACTTCCTCAGCCAGCACCTCCTTTGAATACAGGTAAAGCAGTTGTCCACACATGAAACTTGATTTTATCTTTTTTTTTTTAAGGTGGTAATGAGCCATGTTTAAAGTGCAAAGTCAGAAGAACAGTATTACTTATAACTTCAACCCCTCGTTTTTATCTTTCCTTAGGGTTATGGTCGTGTGAGTGTGAGTGAAAAATTGCTGATTCACTGGTCAAAACCTCCTGCTTATCAGAGACGTGACCCTGGTGCAGACTAACCTTTAAGCAAACAAACCAGGGCTTGCTGGATTTACAATATGCTTTAAGTTGTTGTCCAGTTGGTCAGCTCACTTTCATACAGAGCGTTGCTATAAAGGTCAAGATATTAATTCATTACTTCTCACTAAATTTGCAGTAACTCTGTCACACACATACACAGATACAAACAGCCACGAAGAGGCCCGCTACATGTAACGATGCCAAGTGTTCAGCCTGAAACATCCAGATGTTTTTTTCTTTTTTTTAAAATGGTCCATGTTGCCATGACTATAGTCCAGTAATGCAATCGGTTAACCTGATTGCATTACTGCGCTACCACCTTGTAAGCAGATTGGAAAATGTTGAGACACAATCACAGTTGCAGCAGCTGAGACTTTTGTGAAATGGATTTGTGTGGGTATCTGACTTCACCTCTTTGGTTTGCTAACTGTTCATGTTGCAAGGTTGTTGTTTTTTCAGAAGCATTAAGATTTAGGAGGAATTTATCCTAATTGGGAAAGGACCCTTTTCATTGTAGCAAAGCAAAAAGTGAAGTGGACCTCCTTGGCTGAAAAGTAACTAACGTGAGTTTAGTTAAAAGCTTACAATAAGACCAGAGCTTACGATAAGCGGATCACAGTTTGATATCTGTGTATTATTTTACTAATACAACGCAATACAATATCTTCTGTTGGAGTAGTTTTAAAAAAATGTTGTGACTCCACCTGCACTGTGATCCAGTGCTGGACTGAAATATTGATACATTCTCAGATTGCTCGAGAAGTTACGCAGAAGTAAAGCTTACGTACACAGCTGGTTGCTTGGGGACGTTGTAGGCTCTGGTAACCTAGGTGACCGTCTAATGCAAGGATGTCAAACTCATTTTACATCGTGGGTCAGATACAGCTCATTTAGATCTCAAGTGGGCCGGACCAGTGAAACTGCCCTTTAACTAAACATTTAGTCAGAGGTCAAGTACAGTTTTAGCAGCAAGTCTCGGGTTTGGTTAATTCACAGAATTTTTTTTGGACCCACTATAAAAAAAAATAGATTTCTATAATAGAGAACCTTTCTATTATTTAATTGTTTATCTAACACTTAACTAGTTTGGTGTGGTATGAGTGGTCATGTGGAGGTCTTTGTCAGTAGGAAAAGCTGTAAAGCATCTTCCAAAGCCTTCCAGGCCAATTCTGTCCCCCTGGCCTTATGTTTGGTCACATGTCAATCAACGATATACTTAAGTCTCATTGGTAGTCTCGTCAGTCTCTCACCTGAGACTGACCTGAGCAGTCTTTTTGCCCATAGTTGCTTGAAGTCACTAAATGCCATTTACTTTTATGCTCTCTGGTTACTACCACCACAAATCCAAAGTACACACAGCTTTACTCTGTTTTTGTACTTTAGTGTCAGAGCTTCATCTTTTTATTTCTCTTCTCTCTTTTCCTTTGCCCATTTGGCGAATGTAAAAGTCTTAAAGTTGCATTACTTTTTGTTTTTTCTCCACTGGAGGGGAAAAATGACCCTAAAACAAGCTCACGACTGCTTATCGTTGATCGAACTGCTGTCACTTTAAAACATTTGCCTTTTCTCCACATCATCCCATTGGACTCCAGTTTTTTGGCGTTCTGACAAATACCAAAGCAGTGAGCGAAACAAGAGCAGCAACAGACTCTGTAGAGTTGCAGACTTGGTGATAACTGTCAGTGCTTTTGTCAGTGTGAGCAGCGGCTCTGGCGTTGCGCGTTAGTTTCTTTACATGTTTGTATGAAAATATCGTTCAGTGCAGCTTTAAGAGCGCGTAAACGGCAGATGGTGCATTCGCAGAGTGAGACGGCTAAGAGGATTTGATTGAGTGATTCAGCATGAAGGCTGCGTTTGCGCCGTCAGTGAATGCCACCGCTGACCTTTTGACCCCACACTCCAGTCACAATGCGTTAACAAAGCCTAATACAGACAGGTGCTTAAGATTTTCATTTTTTCCACTGCGCAGAAAGCAGATTTCTGTGAGCTCCAGAGTAAGTAAGTGGATAAGTAAGGCTTATAAAACAGCTTGTCGGGCTTAATTTCACCGATGCACTGTTAACACTGCACCTACGACAAACAGACGCCCCAAAAAAGTCTAAATCTGAACAAAGAACATTTCAAGCACTGGGCTGTAGCGCCACAGTTTACACTTTCACCTATCAAATGAAAGGTTTCCAGATCGACGCAGTGACACAAATAGAGACTCTAGTGGTGTGTCGAAGCTAAGTAGACACAAAATAAGCAAATATCGGCTGATTTGTGAATTCTGTAAATTCTGAACTTCCGCTTCTGTTTTGTAGACGTCTCCAACAGCCTTTGTTTCGCTTCCCCTTTTTTTTTTCTTCTTTTTTTTGTCTTGAAAACTGAAATTAAAAGTGTAATTTGTTTGGTGAAAACTTTGAGAAAAAGAGTTGGTAACTTGGGAATTTCTAGAGACTAGCATCGGCATCAAAGGGTGAGTGACATCGTCTGGTCTTGAGCTCAGCTTCCAGTTTCCTGTAAACGAACAGATGACAGTAGAAGAGGTTGTGGGGTCAACTTATGCGCAGTTCGAGTAAGATGAGATCATTTTAAAATGCCTTGGAGTCTTCATTTGCGTTCTTGCCCAACTACTTGCTGTGTTTACATGTGAATGTTTTTTTTTTTATTTTTTTATCCTGTCTTTTAGGAGGACTCAATCACTTCATGGACCGAGCCCTGTGACGACATTCGGCCCCAAGGCATGCATGCTCCAGAACCCACATGCAGTAATGTAAGTCAAACAGGGAGAGTTTTTTTTATTTATTTTTTTTATTGTTGTCCACCTTTGGAAGTCATTCCTAAGCTTTAGTTTCAGTGTGAGTCATTGTACAGTGAACAGTAGTGAGTTTAGTGTGTCTTTGCATCACTAAAACCCACCTGTACAACAAAGCATCGTGTCATTGCTTTGAAATCCGGTTGGGCCTGTAAAGGGTTTTGGAGCAGAGAAAAGAGCAGTGTTGCTAATGTCCTTATTGGCTATTGCAAATAAGGACATGAGTGGTCAACTTTTGGACCAGTTCTTTTACCTTCAGTTATGCAATCCTGTAGTTAACTTTGACGCTAATCTAGCATGTCAGTCTTGTGTAGTTTTCGTAGCACAATGGGTCTAAATGCTGCAGTCAAATTAGCGTTAAAGGCTATAAAGGAGCTTTTTAGCATCACGGTGAGACTTGTGCCATCTGAACTTTTGCAAGTCCTTTCAGATCTGGACGATTTTAAGGCCTAGTTAAAGCTAGCAGCAGAGTCTGTTTTTCTGGCACAAAGAAAAATAATCTGAAATAAGTGATTGTCACTAAGGAAGTGCTGTGGGCTCAGTATTGATAATAAAAGCAACACCATAGTGTCATAAAGTACACATTCATTTCAGTTATTGTTTGATCTCTTTTCTTTTTTTAAATGACCCATATAGATCTACTCTACACTTAAAAAAAGCATTTTTTTTTTCTGTTTTTGTTTTTTAAACAAAAAACAGAAATGCATTTCTGTTCAGTTAAAAAAAATAAATAAATGAAAGAGTAGAACTGTTTTTAATCCTTTAAGACAGATTTAACACAAGCAAAGCAGGGCTAATACAGCTGACTGCTAATACACAGTCACTTTAGGTTTCCATGTTTCGAGTCAGGTTTTACTTTAAATCTAGAATAAAGCCTGAGCTGAGTTTGATGCTCTGAGGCTGTTTTCATGCTGATCTTCAAAAGCAGGTAAATTCCTCAGAGCTCAGGTCGTTGAACGCGTGCACGTGCAGCACATACTCCAATGTGCCGAATATATATATTTTTTTTTTTAGCCAACGCCTTTAACAATGATTAGCTAAATGTTCTGCACAAGATTGAAGACCATGTGCATACTAACTAATCAGTAACTTGATCAGCCGTCCACATTGTGCAGGACACGCCAGGATGAGGAAACAAGTGTAGAAAAAATACTGTTAAGCATGTGTCGGCGTCATGACTGACATGCTCCATTGTTTCTGAACTCCAGTGCAATTTTGCTGTAAAACTAGTTAACACAGCTTAAAAATCATTATCATTCACTTCTTTAAAATAATCAGTTTATGAGAACAAGTCTTCCATGTAAATGTGCCAATTTCCTCTTTTGTAACTTCCAAGTGTAAACGCAGCATGTTGCACATCGTTTGGTACTTCACGTCTAGTCTTTATCAGCCGGTTTCAGTGCTTAAAGTGGAACCTTGAATCCAAAATGAGCTTTAGCATTACACTAACATCATTCTTCATTGTTGTGTTGGCATTTATTAATTTGTCATCAGTGATTTCATTCTAAACAGACCTTGGTTATTAGTGTTTATGAGTCTGTTGGGTGCTTCGTGATAATCACACATTGGATCACATCAGCGCATCTGCTTTCCTTTTTTTGAATCTGTCTGACAAATCTGTCAGAGGCACCCTGGGTTTAGTGTGCTGTGAAATGCAAATTTAGAAAAGCAAAAAGTGCAGACTAGCTGCAGGTTTGAGAAATTCTTTTTTTTAAATTCTTTTATTTTATTTTAATTTTAACCTCAGATCACTCCATGCTTTATTTGAGGTTTAAGGTCATGTGCCTTGACTACTTAAGAGTGTTTGATTGTTTGGCCTCATAAATTTCTTGGTTGCCGTGTCTGGATGATAAGTGAGTGTCCTGCTGCGCATCTACCTTTAAACATAACGTGTAGCATCGAAGAACGCTGTGTTGCGTTGTCAAATAGAAAGAAGGGAACGTGAAGGTTCGAATAATGACTTTTACAACTGTTTAGATTGAGCATATCAACAACGATTTCTGTTCAGTTCTTCTCGTGTGGCTGAAAACAGCCTCACTGTTCTTTGTGTCCTGTGTGTTGAGCAAAATACCCAGAATAAGAGAAGCGTTATGGGTCCCTTTCACATTGCTGAACTTTATAATTACTTGGCTATGTGACACTTTCACTATGTTTAAGCTGTTACCGTTTGACCGTTGTGTCTTTCTGAGCCTCCATAAACATTAAAAATTATTTTAATTGACTATTTAGTAACACAACTTGCAACAGCATGCTTTTCTTTTTTTTCTTCTTATGTTCCTGTGGTAATGGCTGGTTTCATGGACACAAGCATAAACCGTAATTAAAAAAAAAAAAAAAAAAGCAGCCAGAGTGTAAATGTCTTAAACCTGCATTCTACCTGAAGGTCAAAAAATGGTCATAGCTGTGGCTGCAAAAACCTTTGTGGTCCTATAGACGTCTGTGGGAAAACATAACGCTTTCCTAGCGAGTTTATGGGCTCGGTCACTTTAACGTCCCACTCAATTTACAAAAAAAAAAAGAAAAAAAAAAAGAGAGGAAGTCTGTTTGTTGTAAATCCTTGTCATTATGTTTCAAAATAGTGTTATCTACACACTCACTGGCCAAAAGGTGATCACTCACAAACCATTAGCGAATAAGCGTAGGAGCTTTGTGGTCATTCCTGCCCCTTTTTGTCACATCCTGTTGTTTGCAACCAAAGATGAAGGCGGCAGGACCGATCATGTCACGGCTTCAGATTGGGTGATGTCGCCGTGGTTACGTCCATCTTTTCTGCTGTCAGTCTCTTGGTCATTTTTTTTGTTGATACATTTTTTTAAAAAGCCAAAGTTTCCTCAAATCTTGGATGCTCACCAATTTGCAAAGGAATCACCTTTTCAACTTTCATGTACAGGAATCCAATAGTTTCTCTGCATAAAAGATTGCATGCAATCCAACATATTTTGATAATGTTGTTCAAGGTGTCAGCACTACTTGTTTCTTACAGTCACTGTGGCATCACTGTCATATACACGAGTCACCTTATTTGATTGTGCCCTAGATCACGCATCGTGCTGCAGTTAGGAAAGTCTTGACATTCAAACTGTTGATCTCTTGACTCGATCAATCACATAAGTGTCTGCGTTTGTTCAGGCAGATTAGCTCCCTTAAAGCTGCTCGACAGGTTAAAAGTAGCAAAACCAGACTATCTTTATTCCAAAGGCTGCACTGTAGTTCTTTTCAGGATAACCTGGTTTCACATATTCAGTGTTTACAAGTGTAATGTTTGCACCTACTGTGGACCCTCAGCTGCTGTGACCAGTAGGTGCTATGCTTTAGGGCAGTAGGAAGAAGGAAATGTGATTAAAGGTAAAGCAGCACCAGTTTAGACCTTCCTAACTGGAAACTCGCCTCTTATCACACTCTGTGGAAGGGTGAGGCTGTGAGTGCTCAAAGCAGATGGATGCAGCCTTGTTTCACTCATTGTCGGCTTGTTTCGGGGAACTGCAGACACATGTGGCCACATTGATACCCGACACCCTAAATACACCCTGAAAACTTCACAGTGCATTGTTCTGAAGACCAGCCATGCTACTCCCTTTGTTCTGTGTTGTGCCTCATTGCTTTGTTGACTTCCACTTGAAAGACGAGAGCTGAGGCAACTGTAGTCAAATCCGAAGTACCGCTGAATGCACACAGAGTGCTTATGTCATGCCTACATGTGCTAAAACATAATCAGAACTTATGTTAATTTTTTTCCCACTAAGTAGAGATTTAATTGAACCAAATTAAACCTGGCCTTTTATTAAATCTACAAGTACGTTTAATTCCTTGTGATCAAAACTACTTAATTATCCAGAGTGGCCCAATGGTAGTGACAATATGTTTAATATATTATTTTGAGGTAAAGCCCAATGAGATGCACCAAGCGTGAGCAGTTCACACAAGCAGAGATAAGAAACAGAGTGTGCATTACTAGCATACCAGTGAACAGGTGTAGTGATTTACACATTTGTGATTTTGGGAGGAGACACAAATCCATTTAGGGTTGTCAGGAAGGGCATCTGTTGCAAAAACAGGCTAAATTAAGCGTGCAGAGAATAAGAAGAGTTCAAATTAGTTGGGTTTTTTGTTTGTTTGCTTCATAGAAATTTACTGTAATGTTAGGTTTTAGTGGAAGATTGAGGATGATCACTTTCTAAAGGACTCCCAGAAATGCCCCAAAAATATTTTACAGCAGGTACTATTCATAAACTTTGACTCAGCTCAGTTTTTTCTAATTATATAAATGTACACTGATGTGAAAATGTCAGCGGGGAGACTAAGGACAGCTAATGTCTGAAGGCAACTTCTTATTTGGTTTGTGACTTATTTGTGTTTCCTGTTACAGTCACACTGTAGGTTCCCATTATATCATGTGTGAAATGTGATTTTTATGCTATAATGTTTATCCTCTCAATAAAGTCCATATTGTTTAAGTCTCTCTCTGCTTACCGTAGAGCATGAGGAAGTTCAAATAGATCCTGGTGTAATACCATAACCCAGAATTGCATAATTTCCTAACAAAAGCTCTGTTGATGTGTTTGATTGTTTCCTTTCTTAAGCTGACAGATCACATTAGTCATCTGTCATGCCCATTGGTCTAAGAGGCCTTTCATTGCATTGTACCAGGTCCGAGTTGTACCGGCGTGGTTTCAGTGTTTGAGATAATCACACCTGTCTGACAAGGAAGGTCCTTCCCAGAAATGGGCGGGTTCAGTACAGCAGAGTGGGCGGAGTCTGCGATGAAGTCAACTTTAAGATGAGTGAGAGGTCTGATTCAGCAGCAGAATGCAACAGGAAGGTTTAGTGTTAAGTCCTCGCTGGGCCAAATATAGCCACGGACGATCCATCAGCAGGGGTGGCGTTGCTGCTTGTTGTTGTTAGTTGTTTTCAGCGCATGGAGACACTTCCAGCCTCTCAGACTGCCGGTGGCTGACTCGCGACTGGACTTCAGGAAGCAAACTGATTCAGCTGCTATAATGTGCAGCTTTCAAGGAAGTAGTTAGAAGCGGAATGAACTGTTTTGTCAGAAAGGGCTACGACGACAGAGCCCCGTTCTCCAGCTGAGTCATCCTGAAGCAGCATCTCCGTTACATGTGTACAGTTATGAAGTTCAACCAGTGTGTACTGCAGGACGCTCCTGCGAGCCACAGCGAGAACAGGGTCTGGAAATGGTGAGAAGGCTTTCTAGCATCTTCTGTGTCTTTCTCAACAGAGAGAACATGTTCAGTAGGTGAAATATTAACTGGCATGCCACCGCTGCCAGACAGATGTTCAGAGAGTTGCACTCCAGTGACCTGCAGTGTAGGTAATATTAAACTGCTTCTTAAGTTTAGACAGAGAATTCCACTTTATTTTTGCGGCTCGGTAACAAAAATAAACATTTAAAAGTTGTTGTTTATGTGTGCCGGGCTTACTGATTGAAAGGGGAAGGTCAGGCTGAGCATGCTTTGAGGTGGTCAGAGGAGAAACTGTCCATGAATGGATCACAGCTTGTCGCTGCTTCAAATGCTAATGAAGTTTTGCTTTTGTCTCATGTGATTGTGTTTGAAAGCAGGCCTGCACTGCTCAGTTTTAGATGTTTGGACACGTGTGTGTGTGTTCAGGTCAGTCAGAGCCAAATCATTCGAAATGTTTTACTACATGTAACTAGTCCTCTTGTTTTAAAGAATGTACCAGCCCTCACAGCCTTTGTAAGTAATCTGTGATTGTTCTAATTTTGAGTTTGGGGGTATTTTGTCTTTACGTCATTTTAGGGTTTTTTTGTTTTTTAAAGAAAGGGGAACTGAATGTGTCATTGCTTTTTCATCTGTTATGGTGGGAGTTTCGTAGGTGTGTTTGCTGTGGGGGTTTTTTTGGGGGGGGGGGTTTTAAACACTGGTCACTGTTTTATCATATGGGGTTAGTAGGAGTGTGTTGCTTTAACAGTGTGGCAGCTGTTTTAGAAGCATGTAATATGTCCTCGGGTGAGGATTAAAGCTTTAAGGATGTTGAGTCAATCTATTGCGTTGATTCCTGTGACATTGATTCAGAAGAAGTGAAAAAGCGGGTCAGTGTGGTTGTTGCTGCAACTTCCAAATTTTTAGCATTAAAAAAAAATAGCAGGTCATGTGCATTTGCTGTTGACAGAAAGCTGTAAACTATATGTAGAGATGTAAGGTCTCAACACACTCACGGAGGGAAGAACCGTTACAGGCTGATGGAACAACTTCAGCACCACAGATATGATTTGGTACTTTGTCTGATTCCTGTGGTCACCCACACATTCAGTGCTGATTTCACAGAAATACTCATGTAGGTTAATGCATTACTTAATAATTATTCATTTTTGTATGTGTTTGCATGTCCAACTGTATCCATGAATGCGCTGAAGTCTTGTCATGAGTAGTTTTGGAAGTTTTTGCACCAGGATAGCCACATGATTTTATTTCATTCCTGAGGTCTATGCTCGTTCTACAGCTGAAATTGAAATGTTGAAGTTTTATTGATAACAGATAAGGGAGAAGTTGTTCTGTGAAAATCTATTCCTCTCGGTAATTTAGCCACCTGACTGTAACGAGGCTCAACACCCCACAAAAAGTCATGCTGATGCTAAGATAATTAATGTTCATTTTGTTTCAAAGCTAATGCTGGGTCGGTGCATAATACTCCTATTGTATCATGCATTTTAAGTGGCTTTAGTGGTTTGATCCAAACGTTTATTAAAGGATTTACTGAAATGTGTAGATGCGGTTTGATTAAAATCAATAAGGAAGGATTTTAAAAAGCTCTTATATGAAAGTGTGTTTTTAAAATAAATAAATAAATAAAAAATAATGAGTATGTTTGACTGTGCAGTTATGCTACTGGTGACGGAGCCTGAATAATTTCTGACTTTTCACTCCTGTAACTTTAATTGCATATATTTCCAGGGCTGTAAAACCAGCTTCTTGCATAGGAACTGCTTGTACAGAAACTAGAATCAGCTGATTCTAGAGTCATTAAGTTCCTAATATGTATGGCAGAGCTGTAACTAACTCAGGTCAGCAGACTTATCTCTTTTTAACCTGTGAGAGTTTCATCCGTCCTGTTAGTTTCTACTTCAACGTTTTAATCAGATGTTTGTTTGTTTTTTCTTGCATATTTTGCAGTTTTGTAAGGATTTTAATAACCGAGATGATCATGGGGTTGAGTCAGAACCCTGCAGACAGATTCACAAGTGTGTGGCAGCAGAGCTAGACAGTAAGCCGACATGTCTAATTGGATAGGTTCTGAGCAGCCTTGGTGGCGATGAACAAGAGGAATTTTCAGTTAGCTGATACAAGATGTGTTGACTAAGATCTCGGTGCTCACGTCCCAGGCCCTTTACGTAAGCCGGTGATGCAGCTCGGTGCCGTTTTGCACCAAGTGACGATGTCTTTGTTCGGACCTGTTTCTTTGTTCAGGCACATTCAGGATCCCGCCAGCCAGAGGCTGACGTGGAACAAACCACCAAAAAGTGTCCTTGTCATCAAGAAGATCCAAGATGCCAGTCTGCTACAGCCTTTCAAAGAGCTCTGCAGGTTCCTCACCGAGGTAACCACAAACTGAAGGGCGGGGGGCAGCGTTTGTTGGTGGGAAGCTGCTGAGTGTTAATGTTATACCGCATGTCCAGTAAAAATAACAGGCTCTCGATTGTCGTGTGTCATTTAGGTGAAAAGCATGATTGTTTACGTGGAAAAGAAAGTTCTGGGGGACCCAGCCATTTCAGGCGATGAAAACTTTGCGGCCGTTACAAAGAAATTCTGCACTTTCAGAGAAGGTAGGGACACCAGTCATCTCTGATCCAGTTACATGAAGTGTTATTAACTTTTCTTTTTTTAAAATAAGAGATTTAAATGAGCTGTTGTCTACATATCTCTTAGATCTCGATGACATCTCCAACCGTGTAGACTTTATAATCTGTCTCGGTGGAGATGGAACTTTGCTGTACGCATCTTCGCTCTTCCAGGTATTCAGCCGGTTGCCCACGCCGCACTCTGTGCGTTTTTGCTTTTGCTGCTGTAAACATAACCGTCTCCTCCCATCGTAGGAGAGCGTTCCACCAGTCATGTCCTTCCACCTGGGTTCCCTGGGCTTTCTGACCCCATTCAAATTTGAAAACTACCAGTCTCAGGTCAACCAAATTATTGAAGGTAATGAATGTTTTCTAACTGGTCTTTCAGCCTCCATGTTTGTATGACCTACTTGTACAAATCTTTCCATTCTTTTTGCGTAGCTGAAAGTTTTTGTGTGTTATTTTCCGTAAAGGAAGCTTAAAGCATTTGTACTGATTGCAGGTAACGCTGCCATTGTCTTAAGAAGTCGCTTGAAAGTGCGGGTGCTCAAAGAGAACTGGGAAAAGAAGTCCAGGGTGGACGAAAAGGGGATCATTTTGACCAACGGGGACATTGAAAGTAGCCGCAAAGCCATGCAGTATCAGGTAATGTGTCCACCTCGCATTGGGACATAGACATTCAAACTGTTCCTGCTGCAGAATGCAGATTCACAGACGATTGTCCCCTGTAGGTTAGAGCTTCTGGTTCTCCGATAAAAGTTTTTGTCACATAACTGCAGGGTCCAGCTCCCCTCGCAGCCTCAGCCCGCGCTAAAAATAGGTCAAAACGGCTCGCTAATGCAGTTTGCTCGTCCTGACTCAGCCGTCTTCAAAGAAGGCGCCTGCAGGCTGTTAACCTGCTGTTTAAAGAGCGGCAGGAGCAAACTGAGTCATTAGCGAAATGTAGCTCTGACCGCACGTATGAGGTTAATGGCTTCTGACAAATATTTGTACTGGCACAAATCCAACAATGTGGTGCGAGTGGGTGACATCATATCAGCAGACATGGGGGTTGTGGCAAATTGAAAATCGTTTGATGTGTGAATTGTGTTTTTTGTTTTTTTTTTCTTTTTGTTTTTTTCTCCTCCCTCCCACAAATCTGCAGGTACTGAATGAGGTGGTGGTGGACCGAGGACCCTCCTCCTATCTCTCTAACGTAGACCTGTTCTTGGATGGACACCTCATTACTACGGTGCAGGGAGATGGTGAGTGGCATGAGAGCGCGGAGACTTCGAGGCCGTCCAGAATCAGGGCGTGCTGACAGTGAAATCAGATCAGTGCTGCGTGCTGATAAGGCTAACAACAGTTTTGCTTCACTATGTGCTTATTAGAATGAAAACAACGGAATTTGAATGAAAACAACGGAATTTGAATGAAAACAACAGAATTTGAATGAAAACAATGGAATTTGAATGAAAACAATGGAATTTGAATGAAAACAATGGAATTTGAATGAAAACAATGGAATTTGAATGAAAACAACAGAATTTGAATGAAAACAATGGAATTTGAATGAAAACAACAGAATTTGAATGAAAACAACAGAATTTGAATGAAAACAATGGAATTTGAATGAAAACAATGGAATTTGAATGAAAACAACAGAATTTGAATGAAAACAACAGAATTTGAATGAAAACAACAGAATTTGAATGAAAACAATGGAATTTGAATGAAAACAATGGAATTTGAATGAAAACAATGGAATTTGAATGAAAACAATGGAATTTGAATGAAAACAACAGAATTTGAATGAAAACAACAGAATTTGAATGAAAACAATGGAATTTGAATGAAAACAATGGAATTTGAATGAAAACAATGGAATTTGAATCAAAACAACGGAATTTGAATGAAAACAACGGAATTTGAATGAAAACAACGGAATTTGAATGAAAACAACAGAATTTGAATGAAAACAACAGAATTTGAATGAAAACAACAGAATTTGAATGAAAACAACAGAATTTGAATGAAAACAATGGAATTTGAATGAAAACAATGGAATTTGAATGAAAACAATGGAATTTGAATGAAAACAACGGAATTTGAATGAAAACAACAGAATTTGAATGAAAACAATGGAATTAGAAATGGTGGGTTTTAAAGGTAGAAAAGCCAAATGGCTGCTCTCTGGGACTCTTAAGTGTTCAGGATATCCATGAGTCACTGCAAAGGTTTGGCTTTTTTATTTTAGGAAGAAAAATGTCTAGAAGCTTCTGCACAAAGTTCTTCTTCTGCACAAGAATTACTAAGGGGTGACGGTCAGTCAGAGATGCAGGCTGAACTTTGCCCTTCGTTACACTCTTTTGATGGCTCAGTGCATTAAGTACCTGGGCTTCAGTGAAAATGTGCTTTTGCATCTCTGTCCACTCAGGTGTGATAGTCTCCACACCCACAGGCAGCACAGCGTACGCAGTGGCAGCAGGAGCTTCCATGATCCATCCCAACGTCCCAGCCATCATGATCACCCCCATCTGCCCGCACTCTCTCTCCTTCAGACCAATCGTGGTGCCGGCCGGGGTGGAGCTCAAGGTACTGGCGAACTTGCCAAAAAAGCTCATTCATCACGTGCATTTGCTATTATTTATTTGTTTTAACAAGAAACAGGCAAGTCTTACAAGTAGATCTCGTTTGAATCTGAGCGGTAACGCCACACACACAAAAGATGAAGCATGTTCTTTCTGTGACTTCTGCATTTTTTTTCTGCGTTGCCTCTCAGATAATGCTCTCATGTGACGCCAGAAACACAGCATGGGTGTCGTTTGATGGACGAAAGAGACAAGAGATCTGCCACGGGGACAGGTTAGTCTGGATGCCGAGGCCATGATATAGACATAGACACACACTTGATAAGTTTAACGCCCCTGCAGCTGCCTCAACACTTAAAGGCTTTGTTATGTAACCTTATCAACCTGCCTTAATGGGCTTGAGTCCATGAGTGTCTCCTGAGTCCGATCCAGCTTCTTCCTTTATGTAACTCAGCAAAAACATAATCAGCTTTCTGGTTATTGGAAGAGAGCTGCCAGGATTCCTCAGTAAATGCCTGCTGTTTTCTTCTTCTTTTTTTTTTTATATAAGGAAGTTTGAAGACAACACCTCTTTTGTTGAGACTGCAAACAATGAACATTTTCTTTCCTTGTTCAGTCCTTAAAAAGTACAACTCCTTTCATTTATTTATTTATTTTTTTCCCATTTCAATTCTTGCTCCAGTATTACCATCACCACTTCCTGCTTCCCCGTTCCATCGATCTGCTTCCGGGACCCGGTTAATGACTGGTTCGAGAGCCTGGCCCAGTGCTTACACTGGAACGTGAGGAAGAAGCAGAACTACCTCAGCTCAGAGGATGAGGAATTCTGAGGCCTTCTTCGGGGTCTCCTTAAAGTCTTGGTTTTAGCTTGACCGTTCTCTGTGCCATTTTTTTTTCTTTTTTTTCCATCTTTTACGGATAGGTCTCACCAAACTCTCTTCAAAAAAATAAAAAAATCTGTTATAATAGTTTTCAGTAAAACGAGGTTGCTACAGCCCCTCATTTCATCCACCTTCATGGCAACAGTTTTAGTTCCCCCACCCCCTCATGAAGACAGCTTTCTTTTGATTGGCTGCGCTTTGTAAACAGAAGGTTAGGGATTGTCTGTTCTCACTGACATCATAAATGTCAGTGAAATGACTGAGCAGTTTGAAGCTCTACCAGTGTACCACTGTGCATATATGATAGAAAATAAGGACAAGCATTCAAGTTCCTTTTAATTAAAAAAACAAACAAACAACTAATACTAAGTCCTACTTTCTAAAATACTGTTTCATCATTCTTGTTTTTTGGTAAACATTTCGTTCACGACAGTAAAAAGCTAAGCTCCTGTAACGACTGCAATTGGCTGAAATGTGGACGCTGCGACATGCCCTTAAAATTCAAAATATGACTTTAATAAATAAAAACAAATGAGCATTTTTAAAAGCATTAGTTAAAGAAAATTAAACCAAATAAAAAAAATTTTTCTTTGTGAACTTTGAAGCATTAATACAATTTCCCAAATGTTCCCACTGGACGTTCGGTGTGTAAGACTTTTAAAACGATGGATTTTTGAATGGAGTTTGGTTCCACTATTACTCCAGGATCTGAATGCTGTGAAAACCTCTCCTTTCTTGAAGTTGAAACTTCAGCTTGTTAACAAAGTGTTTTGACTAAAAATGAAAAGGAAATGCAACACTTGAAGTGATCTTGTACTGAAACTTAAAGGTCAGTTGTGGTTATCAGATGGTGGTTATCAGATGTGTCGTAGCACTTTTTAATCAGATGGCAGGGTAAAAACTAGCTCTCTGTGGGGGTGACGGCAGAGTTGCACCTTCCAGGAAAGATCCAACTCTGGTAAAAAAAAAAAATATGGATGTAATGCTATCAATGAAAGGCAAATGTTGTTTTTAGAGGTTTTTTTTAGTTGCGTCTCATGGAGGAGCAGATTTAAAGTACATCTACCTAGCAACACAACATTACAGACTGTGCCTTAAACACTGGTATCATTCATGTAAAGAAGTAATATTTTTCAAGGTTTACACCACACTTTAAAAACAAAAACAAAAATCACAGATTTGTGTTTTTGTGCATTCTCATTGTTACCACATTGTGACTGTTTGTCTGCGCTGTTCACAGCACTTGATTGTCACTCGTTTGTGTCATTTATTACATTGTGTAATATCTCTACTATCAACCACGGGGTGAACACTAGGAGGCGGTATCCATTCCAGGCTAAGAGAACACAGATTGGAAGTCTTCGTATTTCATACTTTGTATTTTTAAAGTCTGCTTTTTAAAATGTGCTTTAAGCCATAGTATATTTTATAGACCAATGTCTGTGGGCTGTGGGTGGTTTAATGGTCTGTGTGTGAGACTTTGGATCTGTTCTTATCAGTTTACCCCTGTGCTGCCTTTCGTGATTACTTTGAGGTGGCCTGCCTTACATGTCTGTTCGGGCTTAGTGCCCGGAAGTTAATATATATGTGTTGTGAATTGGCTCAACAAACTGTGTCAGGGTGAAAAGATGAATAGCTTTCATCTGTAACGCTAAACAAAAACCACCCGAGCACTAACAGCTAATTATTCCTTAAACCTTTGAGTATGTATATAAATGTAATGTTTGAATAAGATGTATTTTGTAAAGTTCATGTGTTTATTAACAGTTTCTAATGTATTACTAATGGATAATAAATCTATTTAGTACTTTTTCTTTTACATTCTTTGGTTGTAAATTCTGTTTCACTGATGAAGACCAATCTGCTTTTAGTAGTTCTGCTCATCCAACTGAATTTCTAGCACGGTGTCATTGGACAGAAGTACAAACTGAGTTAAATATCTCTTGAAATGCATTCCAGGACAAAGTGAAAAATGTCATTTCTGACGTGGACGGTGGCAGAATTATTTCAAATGTTGGTCTGAACTGTTTAATCTCAGTTTAAAAACACACACGCGAAGTTCAGTAAGATAACCAGGCTTTGACGACCCTTCTGTGAAGCATTGTCAACTCTCAAAGTGCTTTTCACTTTTGTAAATGGGAATTTTGTATGAGTACACTTGTTAATGTTTCTAATATGGAGTCTGATATTTTTCCCAAAACATTTAATAAACAGGGTTAACCAACAACCGTCTGATCATGTGCTTCGACAAATGAAACCAGTTATATGATAAAATCACGGGCATTTGCACAGAGTTACTTTAAGTACAGTCCTGAGTCACATGGTACTCGAGATCCCCCAACGCCAGGCTTCAGTGAGAAGTAGATGGATCAGCTGGTCCCGTGTCAGGTCTTTGCTGACTTTCCCCCCCTCTTTCTTAAGGACGTAACTTTCAGATAATGTTCACCTGCTGTAGATCAGTATTTTTTTTTTTTTTTAAAGTCCTGCCACTTTTTTGTCCTTCGTCCTGTCCAGTTTCCCCAAAATGTTTAAGTACACACGTACACAAGTACATCACGCCAAGTTATAAGTTTTCACCCGATAGCTCTGTTTTGTGACGTTTCCAGCAACAAGGAGCCTAAAGAAACCATTTAAAATAGCTACTTTGCCCAGTTGCCTGTTATAGAGACACAACACCGGTTCATCCTTTGATAAGGTGTTTTTTATGCTTGAATGATTCATCATGATTCAGTTTTAAGTGGCTTAACATACACAAAAACATTCCTCTGAAAATCCTCGTGTAAAAGGTGACTGAAAAGACCACTTTAAAAAGTTACGTTGACGTCAGCCTGTTATTGTGACGTCAAATGTTGTTGTACTTCTCTCCATGCCCTTTCATATGATACATGGTTTCTTGGGCAGTGACAATTATGGTCAAGGTCAAATACAAGGCCTGGTATATTGTTGTGAAGTTTGAAAACAATCCACTAAGAATTGTGGGTAATATAAAGTTATTAGTGATTTTCACTTTTGGTCTGACCTTGAACTTGACCCTAAATTAAATCAGCTCGAGCTGTTATTGGTATGTACCATCACACAAAATTTGAAAATGATATATTGAAAACTGGGCGATACACTGCTAACGAACAGACGGACAAACAGAAGGATTACACACTCCCTCCCTTTGGAGAAGTACAACAACGTCTGGCTCACTGAAAGCAAAATATGAGGAGTGGATCGAGACTTGCACAGAGCTGCATGTCCCAAAAAGATCAGTAAATCAAAATGTCAAAGATTTTGTTAAAATACTTTATTAAGAACTTTGGATGAAAAAAAACAGGAGCGCATGAAAGTGCAGCAGACAGTTTAAAAAAAATATGTCAATAAAAACACGGCTAGTCGTGGTGGTCGACTGCACGAGTTAATTTACACATTTCTAATTTTAAAAAGCAAACTTAAATCAGTCATAACTGTGAATACAATTTACAGGAAGAAATCACATTTTTTAAAAAGTGGAGGATGTTGGCAACGCTACAAAACTCGATTTAGGTGTTAAAATGCATATTGGTGTAAAAACGATTATATGAAGCTGGTTTACAAACGCATGTTGACAGGATACCAGAACAATCTACCTGCGTGGCGACATTCAAAGGAAATATTTTAGTCGTGCCACAGAGAGCGACAGAGCGTACGCTCAGCAGGGGTAAAAACAATGGAGCTCATAGACTCAGTGAGCCATGCTTAGCTAATACACGTAATGCACTAATATAAAAGTGTTGGCACAACCTGGATAGTGAGGACTTAAATACAGAGAGCTGCATCGCACGTCATGATGCATGCACGTATTCAGGTACAGACTGATCATATCAGATGCAAACATCTGATATGATCAGATTCCTTTTTTGGTTACTGTTTGAGTACTTTTATGTAAAATTATAATCTGTTGGTGTTGTTGTTGTTGACTGAAATAAAAAATAAATTTAAAAAAAACCCAAAAAACCCCTGAGAATTCATTTAAATTCTGTAAACAGGGACGCCGCTGAAGCCAGAAACACATTAACATTCTTACAGTATACAGAACATGGAAAAATAAAACAATGCTGAGTGATGATTTTGGCACACTTGATGCTGAATACAAATGTGAGCTTCGCGGTCAGCAGCACGGTGCTTTAAGCCCACAGCGTGCAGCTGTTTCCTTGGTCCTGATGTTTTATCACCTGTTATGTGCAAACACTGTGAAGAGCAATAAAAAACAAGGGTTTCAGTATTCTGATGCTCAAGTTTGGCAGATTCAGGAAAACTCTGGTTTTCTTACAATCAACATCTCGAACAAACAAATTCAGGGTATTTAGGAAGAAACAGAAACTGCTAACTCGGTGTTCTGCAGATGCAGTGTGTGTTTAGTGTTGTGCTCAAAGTAACTCTTAAGGGACTGAAGCAGTAAACTCACTTCTCTCTCTCAGGCCTTGTCCAAAGCTGTGTACCAGTCTGATGAGGCCCCAGAATAAAACCACTTTGATCACCAGTGAAATCAAAGCCCCGGTTATAGCAGCTGCCTCCACTGTGTACGTAGTGTCCTGGAACCATTTCTCTGCCACCTGCGATTAAAGCAAAATCATTGTTTCCCCGCAGGCGCCTGTATCTGAGCGCACGGCTCAGCCAAAGAAGGGAACGACAACATGCGGCGTCAACCTCACATCACAGAGGCGCTGTCCTCTGTGATGTGAGCAGCAATCGTGTCAGAAAGTGCTTTTTGGGGGGTCTACTGGAAATACTGAAAAACACTGGAAAGTAACTATTCAAGTGCTACGCTAACTGCATTTATTACTGCACCTACATCACTCCCTGATGAGCAAATGCCCAACTTCACAGCACAAATAAACGGATTTGAAGTCTTGGAATAAAAAAGGTTTATAGCTGTTTCCACTGTGTTGCTGTGCAGGACTCACTGTGAAAGGAAATCTCTGCTTTGAGTGACTTTCGTAGTGACAGAAAGACTGTATAAGATGTCACCTGTTATGCTAGCCATGTTAGCATCCCATTTAATAATACAGTGCACTCCGCTACCCAAGCTTTACATCTACTATCATCCATTGATTGTCATGTCCAGATTTGAACCTTGAGGCTTCAAAAAGGTAGCCAGCAAACTAACAGGTGACATCAGTGGCTCTGCCATCTGATATATACAGTCTATGAAACTACAAGGACTTTTACAGCCCAGCACCAACAAATTTTGGATAGTGTGTAAAATGTAAATTAAAAAACATCCAGTGATTTGCAAAACTCGTAATCCCATAATAGAAAAATCATATTTGATGTTTGAACTGAGAAAATGAAATCATTTTGAATTTGACAGCAGCGACACGTCTTAAAATCGCTGGGACAGAGCCGTGTTTTACTCTACAGCATCCCCTCTTCTTTTAACAACACCTCCACAGTTGTGGGTCTTTTTAGTTGTATTTTTTTATTTCATCGTGTACCAAACTGGGGAACAACCTGGACTGCAGGAAAGTCACTACCGCACCCAGACTCTTCTACTATGCTGAAATATCCAAGGCCTTCCCTGAAAAATCTCTTGCCTTGATGGGAGCATAAGTCCATTTTAAATGAGCTTTGGCGAGGAGAAGATAGTGGCCCTTCTGGATCAAGTTCACATTTGTGGATGTGTTCACAGTTTTCTGTAATTGCTCCTGAGCCCCTGCAGTGATTTCCATGCTAGCATCGCACCTGTTTCTAATGCAGTGCTGCCTGACGGACGAAGATTTAGTCCTTGTCCCTTGCGCACAGAGATTTCTCCAAATTCTTTGAATATTTTGATGATTTTATGTTCCGTAGATGTGAGATGTTCCAAATCTTTACAATTTTACATAGCAGAAAATTATTCTGAAATTGTTTAATAACTTGTAGATACAATTTCTTTGCACATCTTTACTCCTGAGAAACGCTGCCTCGCTAAGAATATCTTTTTATACCCAATCAAGTTACTGACCTGTTGAAAATTAACCTAATTAGTTTCAAAATGTTCCTCCAGCTGTTTCTTTTTAGTGCCACTTACTTTTACAGACTTTTGCTGTCCAGGTCCAAACTTTCCTGTTTTATTGTAAATAAAGTTCATGAGATTTGCAAGTCATTGGATTTGGTTTTTATTTACATTTTCCACATTGTCCCAAAAAACTCATCACTGAGTCACACTGGCACAATTTTCAAATTATAAATTCTCACAGATATGATAAAATGTGTATTGATCCTCAATAGAAAGATAGCCCCCAACAAAGGCACCGGTCGGTCATATTTGAAGTGCGAGTTGTGTGACGTACTTTGGGACAGTCATTCCTAAGCAGGATTATTATTAGGAAGACTCACTTCATAAAGCACACTCACACAAACGGAACAACAAAATGTGTAGTTAAATAAAATATCTGAATAAATGAGGGAAATCTCAGCCTACCGTGTACATCAGATACACAAAGAATGCCACCTGAGGAACGTTCTGCGCCATAAAGATCCAAACCAAAACTTTCTTTTCCTTTAAAACCTAAAAAACAAAAACAAGTGGTTACAATTGGCTGCTCTTCAGCTTGTGACTGTTTAAAGTGCATCTATGTTTCTTGTCCTTTTTGGTTTATTGTCGCTTGTGACTCTCTGGTGTGACCAGAGGATGTATAAAAAGGTCTCACCGCAACAGCGCCCACAACTGTAGTCAGGATGGCCCAGAACACTCCGACACCCACGATTATGTTGTTGGCACCAGTCGCCGCCAGGCTCGTTGTTAAGATCAGGGCACACAGGCACAACTGAAAAGGTCACACCAACAGCACAACGTCACGAAGCCGCTCATCAGCTCTGTTAAAAACAAACTCACCTCACTGTTGGACGCTGAACACCAAGGAAAAAAAAGCATATGACGAGGAGCACGTGCAGGGCGACGTGCAGGGCGACATGCTGCGCGCGTGAAATGCCAAAAATTTCCACTGTAAAAAACAAAAGGAGAACGTGCGTGTACCTGAGCCTGCAGGTCAAAGGTCACCATGGAGAAACACAGGTTTAGCAGGAAATACTGCTCTTGAAGGCACTCCAAGGCTCCGCCCACACGGAACGCCATCATGTTCGGTCTCCGGATGAGCAGCGTGGTGCAAAAGATGTGCACGACGCCCAGGGTGACGATGCACACGAAACGCACCTGCCACACAAACAGATCGCCGCTGTTCACTCAGTTTGTGCTTCAGGTTTGTGCACGGTGAAAAATTAAAGGCAGTTATTACATCAAATTATTCTCTATCATTCATATCAGTCACCCGCCAGTAAAAAAGATGGTTCAGTTTGCAGAAATGTGGCATTATTCAGTAACTCAACACTCAGCTGCATGTAGACTGTCTGTGATATGAACTGCTCTTCCTGGGGCTTTGCATGCTTTTAAACAGAACACTGGTGGAGCTGTAACAGGTTTACCACCTTAGCTTTTATGTATGTTCAGCAAACACCAACACACAGCAATAACCATCAACATGTAGTCTCAACATTCACTCGTTGGATCACTCATTCACACATACAGTCACAGTGACATCAAGTGGTGGAACTGAGAATCATCTAAACGGGAAGTAATCGTTCACGATGCCTGCTGACACCTGTTTTGTTTATTTTGTTTCCTTTCGTGTCTTAACAGCAGCAGCAGGAAGCAACGATGACACTATTCAGAGCTGACGTATACACAGTCGGGTCCAGAAGGATTTTGGATGACGGCACAAATTTGATTTCCTTTTTCTTTTGTACACCATGGCAGTGGATTTTAAATCGTCCAATCAAGCATGTTTGAAGAGCAGACTTTCAGCTTTAATTGAAGGAGTCAAAACTACCTGGAAAATTAAACTGAGCAGATAAAAGCTCTGGGCCCTATTTCAGGAAGCCGGTTTAGAAAACTCAGAGTGAAAAACGATACTCAGGGTTGAGTAACCCCGAACTGTCCAACTCGGAATATTCGGTTTCAGAAAGGCTGATAACAATTAGTTCAATCAACGCGGAGTTGCTTTAACCCCGAGTTAAGGGCGCGCACGAGGATACATAAAGCCCTGATTAGTGGAGCACAGATTAAGCGAGTCACCATGGAGACGGAGGGAAAGAAGGCGCGGTCAATGTATCTTACAGCGCTTGAGGCCGAAATTCTGATGGCAGTATAGGGCTTTGGAGCGTGATGTCACGGGGGTGGCCGATAACATGCAAATTTTGCGGAAAAAAAGTAACACAGCCTCAGCTGCAAAAGAAAGGGAGCATGCATGGCAAAACATAGCCGACAGAGTCAATGCGTGAGTGTTAATTTAAACATTGATCTAGGGATTTCCACCCATTTAACACGTTATTTTATTATATTTTATTTTATTTTTTATTTCATACATTTTATTTTGTGATGTGATGTGAGCGCAGGTGCAACCCAACAGGCCCCAAACGTGCCTGGCAGCAAGTAAAAATGAAATATAAAAATATAGTCCAAACAGGTAAGGTGTAATTGTATTATGAGCCATAGTGCTTGGTCTGTTTGTCCGATGTAAATCAATTGCAGTTAGAGGCTACATTAATTTCCCCTCTGTAAGCACTTATTGAAATTATCTGAGCACATTACAAGTACATATTTGCTTACTCTGTATGCTCAAATGTGACCCGTTATAGCCAACAGAAAAAAAGCGGAGGCCCGAAAAACAGGTGGGGGTCCTCCACCACCACCACTCACAGAGGCTGAGCAGTTGGCTTCCACATTTGTGATAATGTTGGCAGCATCACATATGATCTTCACAGTGCAGAGAACACAAATTAGCATCCATTACTATAATGAAATAATTTGTTAGTTTGAAATGCTACAGGGAACTATGTACCTGTACATTAATGCTGTGGAAAGACTTCCTGTTCACATAGTCTCCTTCATTTACTGAAGGAGCAATGATTGGAATGTGAGTGCCATCTATACAGCCAATCACGCCTGGGAACCGTGAGAATAAATGTAAAATTTAAGTAGTAGTTCAAGTATCACCACATCATGTATTAAGTTTTGTTCATCCTGATACCTGCAATTTTGTGGAATCCCTCTTTGATAAATCTTGTGGGTCTATGACCGGGGAACACAAACGAGTACAGGAGACGTTTCAGTGCAACTGTAACATTCCTGACTGCCCGACAGACGGTAGCCTTGGAAACGTGCTCAGCGTCACCAATATTATACAGAAAGCTCCCGTTTGCAAGAAACCGAAGTGCAATACAAGTAATATGTACAGAACTGAGAGGATGTCCACGATGTGTCACATGAGCAATATTAGGCCTGAGGATGTTATTCAAATAAATTATAGATTGTGCTGAAAAACGGTAACGTTCACACAGGAAATCATCAGGAAATGATAAAATGTCCAAATGCGCTCTAATCACTCTCTCCCGGCGGAGAGCTCTGCGGAGAATTTGGGCTTCAACATCTACTGGCTCTTCAAGGAAGGAGCACGCCATGTCTGACACTTCCTACAGTCAGGTTTCTGACAAAGAGGCGGAGAAAGTCAAGGTTAGTTGAAGTAAACCTGCTAGGGGGCAGGTTAGCTTCACGGAGTGTGTCGTCATAGTAACTCACTCAGAATTAATCTAAACTCGCTTTGTGAAACCGAAAACCCAGAGTTTTCGTTAACTTAGGGTTTACTTACTCAGAGTTTGCACTAAACCGGCTTCCTGAAATAGGGCCCAGGAGTTCATTCCAAGTGTTTAACTTGTGTTTGGTGAATTTCCCTGTGGAAATCTCTCAATATGAGGCCTGAAAGCATGTTGATATGACCAAAATCTCATATCCCGATAAAAGACATTTCTCATCCTTAGAACATATATACATATATATCACAAAATAGGGCTTTTTCTGTATATTCTGTGAATCTCTGGCAACCCCACTTGTGTCAAGTGTTTTCAGCTGGGAGTGGTGTACCTGGAGTCGAGTGTTTTGACCGATGCATGAAACTGCTGCGAGGAAAAGCCTGTTCTAACGTTTGAGTCTAAGGTTTATTTAGAGCAGCTGACGGCTATTTTTTGCTTCTCATCCATAAGCTCTCTTCACACTCTTTCTCGTGATTCTTGCGTAGTAGTCGAGGTTTGTCGTGGTTGAGTCTGTGCTGGGGACTGGTTTGCGGCAGAATTTGCATAATACAGTTTTCTGGTCCGTGTCATACTTTCATAACCAGTGTTTACAGCTGCGCGTCATGTAGCTGGAGTCTAGTGTTTTAACCGATGCATGAAACTATACATTTTTAGACATGAGTTGTAACGGCCGCTGTTTTCTTTGTGAGTATTTATTACACGGCGTGCTGCGGGGAAAAGCCTGTTCTAACGTTTGAGTCTAAGGTTTATATTTTAGCACCTGGCGGCTCTTTTTTACTTCTCATCCGTAAATAATCTGCTCTTTCACGTGATTCAGTTTATTTTGAAAAGTCTCAACAGGATCTTGAGCTTTATTGTAAAAGGTTTATATGGAACATAAACAAGCGGACACGCGATAGTTTTACGTTGTTGCTAACCACAACGCATAAAAACAGGTGCTTGTCCGTCCATCCTTAGTGTGGTTATATAAAATATAAGAGAAAGAGAGAACTTTAAGAAATGAATATAGCCACTACAGTGACCATCAAAACGATGAAAAAATATTGCTGTAAACAAGACGTTTCTGAGGAGAGTCAGGAGAGTTTTCTCCAAGCATGACATCCCGGTGCATTTCAGACCCAGCAACACGCTCAGGCAAAAACTGGTTCACCCGAAAGACAAAACGCCAAAACACAAACTTAACAATGTGGTGTATGCTGTACAGTGCAGCGAGGAATGCCCAGACCTCTACATTGGAGAGACCAAACAGCCACTTCACAAGCGCATGGCACAACACAGAAGAGCCACCTCCACAGGACAAGACTCAGCAGTCCATCTGCATCTTAAGGATAAAGGACACTCTTTCGAGGATGCCAATGTTCACATTTTGGACAGAGAGGACAGATGGTTTGAAAGAGGAGTGAAAGAAGCATCTATGTCCACTGTGAGCGACCATCTTTGAACACAGGCGGTGGTTTACGACACCAACTCTCTGCCATCTATAATCCAGTTTTGAGATCCCTTCCCAGACGCCTTAACGCCCACTCACATCCTGGGCCATCTGATCTCAGGAATTCGCATGATAAGGTGGGGCCAGGTTTCACAATGAACTCACCCGAAACTCTGGCTGATTGGGACCCACACCCAGTTTCCCACCTTGGCTCAGGCGATTAGAGGATCATCAGGGGTTCCTTTTGTCCCTCTGTGGGGGGATACTCCCACTAGGTTTATATCTGGGACTCTCCACCATTTGACCTTAGAACTGAAGAAGCTTCTCGGATGAGAGGTGAAACGTCTTCAAGTAACTTAAAGAAGTCCAGACGCTTTTCTTTGCAAGCTCCTTTGACTACGATGACCTGGATGACTGAGAACCTTCACAGACACATTGCTGTAAACAGTTTATTTTGCGACACCACGAAACAAACGATAGCGTAAAATGAAACGATAGACGTTTTTATATCGTCATCCGATATATATCGTTATATCGAACAGCCCTAGGCTATACTGGTATTCTCTGTGCCCTGATGAAAAATATTGCCGTAAACAGTGTATTTTGCAACACCACAAAACAAACAATAACGTATAATTTGACAGATGTTTTCATATCGTCATCCGATATATCTCATCATATCGCACAGGCCTAGTTGATAGGAGCAGAAGGAGGCCATCTTTAGGCTGAAAAATCAAAGGAAGCTTTCAGAAAAACAGCAAAAACGTTTGGTGTGTCCTAATCAACAATCGGGCTAACTCTGAGCAACCACCGAAGACAACTAGAGTGGATGATCGCAAATTTTTCCTTAGAGTTTAAAAATAACTTCATAACCTCAAAGCAAGCCACACGCTCAAGAAGATATCACTGTGAAAAGTGCAAACCACTGGTTACACTCTAGAATAAGAAAGTGAGATTAGACGTTGCAAGAAAACATCTAAAAGACACTTTGGACAGATGAAAATATGATGGGAAGAGAAAAGTGTGGAGAAGGAGAGAAACCACTTATGATCTGAAGCGTACCAAATTACCTGTCAAACATAGTGTGGGCATGTATTTCTGTTTATTGATGACTACTGACACAAGGAGTACGATTAATGGAAAAGTGTACAGGGCTGTGCTCTCTGCTGAGATTCAACCAAATGCTGCAAAACTGCTAAATCAACCCAAGAGTTTCTCAAGGAAAAGAAACGAGACATTATTGAATGAACAAGTCAGTCACCTGATCTCAACCCAGCGTGCTTGGCTGGAACAGCTCTCTCCGAGCACGTTTTCGGTTACTGAAAACAAAACTGAAGGCAAAGAGACTCACAGCAACTAGCAATGGGAGGGAGCTGCAGTGAAGACTGGGAAGAACATCTGCATTTGGTGATGCTCGTGGGTTCAGACTTCAGGAAGTCAAAAGACATAAAACATATATATCTCAAATTATGTTTGTTTGTCCAATCACTGCTGGGCCTCTTAAAATAGAAAACTGTATAAAACTGGCTGTAATTTCTTACAGTTAATTAAATATTTTGTGAAAAGAAAGCTGAATGAAGTCTGCACTTCAATCACAGGCATGTTAACTGTTTGATTTAAAATCCACTGTGGTGGTGTACAGAGCGAAAACTACAACAACTGTCTCATTTTTGCAGCCATCGGTCAGTCACGCAGGACTTATGGAATATCTTGAAGTTTAATATACTTCTGTCGTGCTAAAGATGTTTTACCGTGTTGTTTTTTTTTACATTTTCTCACATTGCTCATATTAACATTAGTATCTTTTCTGGTTTTGTTCTGCAAATCCAAATCAGTCAAAGTTCTATTTGCTTTTTGCACGAGAAATATTCACGATTCCCTCCAAACTCCTCACCAGCAGCTCCTGTTGGCCTTTCGTACCCAGCACGGAGAAGTTGACCACCGACCGAATCATCACTACCAGCACGCTGAGCACGAACGCCACCAGCTCCTGTCGGTTTTCCTGCAGCACGCCGCGGATGATGTAGTAGATGCAGAACACTGCAGGGGCCAGACAACAGGCAGAGCTCACATGCAGGACAAGCACTTTGAATAAAGATGAAGTATTTGTACTGTGTGTGCACACCGTTTCTCAATCATATAGCTTAAGGATATAAGTATACGATACAAAGCTTTTAATGAAGCTCTGTGTAAAAAATGTTAATGATCATGAACAAAATCAGTTACTTTGCTACTCTGTTCATCAAACATCTCCTCAGAGGTAACGTTTATTCTGCACTAAGCTCCACAATTTATTTGCTAATCATTGCATTTTGCTTTTATTTCGGTTTTTCACAGCATCCCAGTGTTTGTTGGAAATGACGCTTCGAAAGCGACTTTAACCTCCTAAGACCCAAACTCTTCCACAGCATGTATTTTTAATTTCTCTTTGATATTTGGGCTGATTCGGACCTGATGAAAGTAAAAACAAAGAATTACCTGATGTTTTTTAACCTGATTTTTGTTTCTAAGAAAAATGAGAGCCACATATGAGGATATTCGTTTAAAATTTTGATAGACCAGTAGCAGTATAATGTCCTTGTAAGTGGATATCAGGCCCTTGTAGAGCAAAATTGAGTATTGTGGTCTAAATAACCCAAAATGTGATGTCCACATATGTGGATGAAAGGTCATAGGAGGTTAAGCAAAAGTCACCATTTCCTCAAATCTCTACAGGGCAGGTAGAGAGTGCAGCTCAAGTCATTTTTATGGGAAATGCTTCAGCGAGCTGTAAACCTGAGCTATGAGGAAATAAAGCTAGCTCAGTTGACATAAATCCTCACTGAACACATAAGCCACTGGAACTGGCTCCTTCCACTGAAGTTTTCATCATATGATTGCAACAGAAGAACTTCTGCTTTTTAAAAGGAGGCGGTGGGGGTGATGATGAATGCTGCAAATGTCTTTTTTTTTCTTGCCCTCAACAAACTCACCTATTCCAACTAGCTGGATCAGCGACACAGTGAAGTTGTCCTCATCGGACACGTCCGTGTCCGTGTGCTGCTTGTAGAGGCTGGACACGGTGAGGCCGAGCAGCGCCAGCAGAGACAGTATGGCGAAGCAGAAATAGACCTGCAGCAGGCGCGGCAGCTCCGACCAGCGCTTTATCTGCAACAGCATGGAAAGGACAAAGAATGTGAGACAACCTGTGATAGCCACAACAACAACAAAAAAAATCACAATCAAAGCACGACAGGAATGAAAACATGTGCTTCGCTTCCCGGCACGGCAGCACCAGTATCTCACCGGGCCACATGGTGTCAGGATCAGTTCCTGGTGTCTCGGCCTCAGGTTCGGAGACGGAAGGTCCGAGCCATGTGGCTGGTTGCCCAACAGAGGACTGAGAAAGTAAACAAATTTTACATAACTGCAGAAGATGATATTCATTCAGGTCACTAAACTTAAAAAAAGCACTGCTCACTGATAAAAAGAGAAACTCTAAATAAGCCGGGATCCTTCTTCCTGTTACATGCTGCACATTCAAATACAGAAAACATCCCACAGAGGAGGACAAACATAACAGATATTTATCACAGCAAACATTTGAATGTGTCACTGGTTTCGATAACAACATTAATGATTGCTCGGTGTTACAGTGAAAGCTGTGTCTACTTGTGCATTTCCTCCTACAAAATATCAAAGGTTTTCTTATCAGAGGACCGGATCATAAAATAAATATGTTTGCAGCACCTTACTTCAGCAAATGCTGAGGTCTATAAAAAGGGACCCCAGGAGACGACAAACACACCCCTTGGATTTAAATGTATTATCTCCCACTGCAACTTGTGCATGCATGTGCTTTTCACATTTTGAAGAAGAAAATTTGAAATGGACACAGTGGACCGGCGTGTCTATAACATGCTTTGTCGTGATATTGATTGGCTTGTTCTGGAGCTAATACTCTTTGCTGATGATGTTGTTATATATGCATACAGTAATAATGAAACTGAAATGTTCTACCAAACATCTGTGATTTCTTAATTGATATTAATTATTGTATTACTACACGGTCACAGTCTGGCTTTAATACTTTAAAACTATTACAGTCTTTATATAACAGAAGATTGGAAATATTTAATAGAATAGCATTATTGTTATCACTACTGTTTAATTTTACAGAAGCACAGCTTACGTGGCTTTGAAAATCCAAGTATCCAAATTATGTGAAAATTTATAAATAAGACAAATATTCATGTGTTAAACGTGTTATAAATTTTCACATAATTTGGATCCTCCACCTTTTAGTCATTACCATACTATTAGGGTAAATAGAAAACCAAACTACACAGAATACATACAATATTTTTAAATATCAGTTAAAAAGATGGCCAATCGATAACCAGAATTGCCAGCACTGAGGTGGTTTTATCTTGTTTCTCTTTAATACATCTGTCTAACTTTTCTCCTTTTACATTTCAGTTTACATTCATGCATCCCCAGCAGGGCCTTGAGGTCATGTCATCAGGGCCAACTGGTTGTGCATCATACCAGGCTGAAAACTATACGAGGCAGAGCTTTTGCAGCAGTGGCCCCCAGACTCTGGAAGTCTCTCCCTCTGAGCTTCAGATCTGTAAACTCAAGGGTCGCTTACAAAATGCAGCGAAAAAATTTTTAGATTTGCATTTGGTTTTATCTTGAAAGGTGCTGAAGAAATATTTTATATTTAAGTACTTACATTGTCCCAATTAAAAATATACAGATAAAAATGCAGAAGTCCTTATTGTTACTGCTTATATAGGTTCTTAATAAACAGTTAATACAAAGACAGATATTTCCCAGCCAGGTGAAATTACTCCATTGGTTGGGAAACTGTCTAGAAACACCATCTTGTAGACAGTTGATCATAACCACGTGACTTACCAAGAATTTCTACAGTTGAATGAATCGTGCCCCTTAGTTGGGGCAACTAAAAAGACTGAATGCAAAATACGTTTTAAGCATTAATGTGTCTTTCCTGTTTTGTTCCTCTGGTCGTTTGTCTTTGTTTTATTTGGCTTGCATAAATATGACTTTATTCATATTTCTACAGAGGTTACAGTCGTCCGTGCCAGGTTCAGTCCTCCACATACAGAAGACTTGTTGAACCATAAAGCCTCTACATTAGCTCAGACTCCATATAAAGCTTGTCAGATGAAGACTCACAGTTATAAATAACAATAAATAACCCGTTTATTGATGTTAATGGGTGTGTCCGGTTATAACGAGATAATAAGGTGTACATGTACCAGCTGTCTGATTACATTTTATCACGACACAAAAGCTCGGTGACTAACAGAGAGAGAAATAAAAAGTAACTTTTACAGTTAAATGCACGAATTAAGCTGCTCACCTTATCTCGTCCATTTCCTGGCGGACTACAGCGCAGCAGCTTACATTCCCGAAACCTTTTCAGTTCGTCTCCACCTCCAGCCCACACAACTTCAGTTTCACATTTTGCAATGTAAACAACGGGAACAGTAGCCTGGCTAAATTCTTCTTCTACTGCTTCATTTGTTGCAGCGCGAAAGTGCTGCTGCCCCCTCGTGGACCACAAAGAGGCTTGCACAGATTGATATTCACATTTTCATATTTTATGAATTATATATATATTTTAATAATTTATATACTCTGCTTGTCAAAAGCTTGGACACATCTTCTCATTAAATGCTTTTTCTTTATTTTTACATTGCAGATTCTTATTGAAGGCATCAAAACTATGAATGAACATATTTAGAATTATGTAGTAAACAAAAAAGTGCAAAATAACTCAAAACATGTTTTATATTTTAGATTCTTCAAAATAGCCACCCTTTGCTTTGATTACTGCTTTGCCATTCTCTCGATGAGCCTCATGAGGTTGTCACCTGAAATGGTTTTCCAACAGTCTTGGAGGAGTTCCCAGAGATGCTGGGCACCTGTTGGCCCTTTTGCCTTCACTCTGCGGTTCTTCTCATCCCAAACCATCTCGACAGGGTTTAGATCAGGTGACTGAGGAGGCCAGGAGATCTGGCACAGCACTCCATCACTCTCATTCTTGGTCAAATAGCCCTTACAGAACCTGGAGGTGTGTTTGGGGTCATTGTCCTGTTGAAAAATAAATGATGGTCCAACTAAACACAAAATGTGATGGGGTGGCATACCGCTGCAGTGTGCCTTCGATTTTGAATAAATCCACAACAGTGCCACCAACAAAGCACCCCCACACCTCCTCCTCCATGCTTCACGGTGGAAACCATGCATGTAGAGACCAACTGTTCACCTTTTTTGACATGGCAGGTGGAACCAGAGATATCAAATTTGGGCTCATCAGACCAAAGCACAGATTTCCACTGGTCTAATGTCTATTCCTTGTGTTTTTCAGCCCACACAAATCTATTCTGCTTGTTGCTTTTAATTAGAAGTGGTTTTCTAAGACTTAGTCTAAGTCTTGCCCTGTCAAGATGCCAATGTTCACATTTTGGACAGAGAACACAGATGTGAATGGCCATTGTGAGCGACCATCTTTGAACAGAGGGGGTGGCTTACGGCACCAACTGTCTGCCATCTATAATCCAGATTTGAGATCCCTCGCCAGACGCTTTAACACCCACTCACATCCTGGGCCATTTGACCTAAGTAAATAATATGATAGGGTGGGGCTAGGTTTCACCCAAAACCTTGGCTGATTGTGACCCACACCCATTTTCACACCTTCGCTCATGTGATTAGGCATAGGATTAATCAGGGGTCCATGACCTTCTTAGGGACACTCCCAATAGGATTTAAAAATCTTGGACTCTCCATCAATTGCTCTTAGAACTGAAGACGTTTCTCGTATGAGAGGTGAAACGTCTTCAAGGAAACTCAAAGAAGTCCAGACACTTTTCTTTCCAAGCTCCTTAGACTACAGTGACCTGAATGACTGAGGACCTTCACAGACATATTGCCTTGCACTTTGTGAGAAACACCCTTCAATTAGTGCAGGAGCATGAAAGGGAATTAGTAGTGGTTTCTTAGCAGCTATTTGACCATAAAGGCCTGATTCGTGCAGTCTCCTCTGAACAGTGGATGTAGAGATGTGTCTCTACTCTGACTATGTGTGGCATTTATCTGGGCTCTAAATCTGAGGTGCTGTTAACATGCGATTTTTCTAAGGCTGGTGACTCAGATGAATTTATCCTCAGCAGCGGAGGTGACTCTTGGTCTTCCTTTCCTGGGGCGGTCCTCATGTGAGCCAGTTTCATTGTAGGGCTTGATGGTTGACTGCACTTGGGGACACATTCAAAGTTTTAGTAATTTTCTGGACTGACTGATCGTCAGTTCTTAAAGTAATGATGAACTGGTAAGCACATCCAGCAAGATACTACGACCTCTAACTCATGATTCACTGGAGTGGCCTAGTGTGTGCAAGAAAAGGTTTCCCTCACTTTTACATCACCAACAACCTGGACTGTTTGAATGAACAAGGTGGGGTTCATGGTTTCATGTTGGTTACCATATCCTGTTTGTCAGCTCCAACCCATCAGCTCATTCAGTTCTAAGCTAAAAACCACCAAAACCACAAAAACTATGAAAACTACACATGCCACTGGGCTAGAGTACTACTGATCTTACCACAGCCACGTGTGTTAAAATATAAATCTACTTATGTGATATGCTGATATCCATTAATTACGGTAAGTAGTTGAAGTCATCTCCAGGTCTGATATTAAAGCTGTAAACACCATATATAAGAATCCATTCATGACAAAAAGCACTTTGAGAGCACAAACATCCGCTAATGGAGCTCACTCTCTGTGCAGTATTTACTTTACAGTAGCATGACAGATGTTTACTTTGATTACAGACATTATGGAGGAGTAGGTAATGGGCAATAGATATTGATTTGTAAATAAATGGAAATAAATATCTTATTGTGTAATGTTATACTACAGTATATTTTTAACTAACTGGGCAGCTCATTATTTTTCTTGGGAATAATTCCTTCAAAGGTAAAACACATTTTGGTTTGAACTTGAAAGAAAGGCAGATGTGTAATATAAAGGTGAGCGGTCAAATGTAACATGATATTTGGATGTCAAATATAATGTTGTCATTAAAATCAAAGGCAGCAGAATTTCAAGTACAGTTTTAAAGATAAAAGGCATTTTATGAATGTTTGACCTTATTTGAGCTTGAATGAGAGGTCAGGGTCAAATGTGACTTGATATTTTACCTCTTTATATGGAAATTTCTTTATGTTGACACCACACATTTGTTTCCTACACACTGTTTATTTCTAAATATGCCGATTTCTCTGTCTTTATTGTCCATCCCGAGCCATCTTGGTAACAGTGCTAGGCGTTATTTGCTTATTGTTTATTTGGTTATTAATACGTCTGTATTAATAGTCACCAATGAAATTAGATTAAAAAATATGTTGTTCTCAACATTTTACAAACTTCACCACGTGTGCTGTTGCAGAAGTCATTCCTCTTGTGCCGACGGAAAGCTGAGAGAATGTATAATGTTTTGACAAGTGTCAAGTGTGACGTGAGCCCCACCGGAAACACGCTGATGGCAGTATGAAATTAAAAGCACAATTTAATTAATTAATTAATTTTTTCTCCAGAAAAAGCCAGGATTTTTTAAAGACTATAAATAAATTTGAAAAAGACGTTTAGAGAGATATTTATAATGAGACAAACTTGAACTCCTGACCCTCTGGAAGACCGCTGCATTCGCCGCTGGAGATTTTATTTTGAAACTTCTGATCTGTGGCTCTTTCGATGTTACTTGACGCATGCGCATTGTTAGCAACCATGTTTCGAAGCCAGGTGCACAACTGTATGTAACCTAGAAACAAAGGTAAATTCTCTTTAACAGCGGGAAGGGTGTTGCGATGTGGGTGTTGTCCGGTGTGGATGAGAGCGCAGCGTGCTCTGTGGGTGACGCCCGCCTTGTTATATTCAGTGCAGCAGCAACAACAACCAGCAACGGCTGCTAGCTAACCTAAACTTCCTCCTGTGATAAGTCCGTTGCCTCGCTGAACCACTGTCTTCTCAGTATTTGTCTGTACAAGCCTAGGCAGTCAGGTTACAGAGAGAGGTAAGAGCTGGGTCTTCCTCGTGACGTGATATTTTTGAGTAGTTTTATCTCGTCACTGCGAGTTTCTGCGGGAAGAAGCTAGTAGCCACCCCCAACCTTGTACGTGTTAACCTTGTTTGTGTGTCGTTGGCGGTCCTTGAAGCCTCGCTGTAAGTCAGTGTTATCATCGGTTTAAGTGAACTTTGATCTGGTTTCATTCACCGTCTGTCCTCCGTCCTAGTCCTAGCCACATGTACAGCTGCTCCTTTCACTTGCAGGACTTTAACGCTGAAGGTTAGTCGTGCAAAAATTAATAACATAACAAGCTGATTATATTCATGTTTTCATCAACGGAGGATACAGTAGATACGCGTTATATGCAGTGAATTGCCTTTATATAACATAACACAGCTTACCGTGTTGAACAGTTTATGAAGTAATTTCACTGTGCACTTGTGTTTCTATGTAAACTATTGGAGCAGTGTGGGATAAATGTGCTTTGTTTGGTTTTTAAAGTAGGGCACAGCATTACAGAGCAGGGTGATTTATTTAAAGATTTTTTCCCTTCCCTGTGATCTTTCCTTTTTTTCCCCCCCAGTATCTGCAGCAGAGGACTAGTAAGGAAACACCAAAACAGGAAGTGATTTCCAATAGTCACAGCAAGACTGAGAGGTAGCTTGCTGGACATTTCAGAGGATGGACTAAGAACCAAAAAACAAACAAGCAAACAAACCCTAAAAAACTGAGCCACATTAAGAGTCCCCCTTTTGGTGGGGCCCGCGGGGGGCCCTCAGGCAGCAGGAATAATGCCGGGCAGCAAGCAGCCACTCTGGTGCCTCTTGTCGCAGTTACGTAGCCGCCAGGAGCGAGTGGTGCTGACCCGCAGTGAGAGCCTCCCGGGGGAGCAGGTGCTGAAGATCACGGTAACGGAGACTACGGTGATCGAGGCAGAGTCCGGGGTGTCCAACTGGCGCTCCATGACCTATCTGGGTCTCTGGTACTTCTTCAGCTTCTGCACCCTGTTTCTGAACAAATATATACTGTCGCTGCTGGAAGGAGAGCCCAGCATGCTCGGTAAGAAGTAGTAAAATCATTCTGCTGCTTCTAACACTGATTAACTGCAATAATCACAAGATAAGAAAAGTGCACCTCAGTCATGAATCTTAAGATTAATGAAAAGCCATTGTGATTCAGATTGATGAAGGGCAACTTTCACATAAAACTCAAGAACGGCTTGCTGAGACAATACTTATTGTTTTAGATTGTAAAACTACCAGTGCAGCTGTGGGTAGGTGGTTTGGTGCATTCAAGGAGATTTTAATTTACCAGTAATGAGGACCTGTGTGCAGTGGCGGTCCTAGCCTGTTTGGCGCCCTGGGCGAGCACTCCCTAATTTTGCGCTCCAGTATGAACACCCATCCCCCAACCCGAGAATCACCACAACATAACCTAATAACCTAACCTACACCTTAGTTCACAGATTCGCTTTGTCTAGGGTTTATTTCTGGCATTTCACACAACCCAGGATTCAAATCATGAATACATGATGGACTTGGATTTACAACGTTATGAATGAAATGTGCTCTATTTGGAAGCAGCCGGGCCCCTCCCCTTTTGAGGGGTTGTGTGTGAGACTTTAAATCATCAAACTCTAAATTCTAAATGTTAAATTGTTATTGATCCCTTTACCCCTGGTCCTAAAGTGTATATTTATTTTTTTACTCTTCTTATATATATATATATATATGTATTGATACGGCGCCCGTGTCGCCCGTATCAAAAACCGCTACTGCCTGTGTGTGCTAACTGTATGTTCATGTGCATACCATTTTTGTTTGTTCAACTATGAACCGCGCCTGAGCTGTTATACAGGCCGTTACAACATGCCAAAGCAACGTGCAGAACAGCACAGCCAAGTGAAAGGTAGTGTGACAAGATGACAGAAGTGAAATTGCAGTGACACAAATGATCAGGTGATCTGAAGTTCAGTTTAAATAGACAACTGTTTATCCCACATCAGTCTGATGTCAGCATTTTTGGCATGAATGGACCCTCATAGTCAGACAGGAAACATTCATTACAGCAGTATTTTGAAGTGTTTTCTCCCTCATGAAAATTAATGTCTGCCTTTGTATTTTTTTGTGTTTTTTAACTGCCATTTTCTTGCTAGGTGCTGTTCAGATGCTCTCCACCACAGTCATAGGCTGCTTAAAGATGTTTGTCCCCTGCTGTCTGTACCAGCACAAGTCCAGAAACGAGTACCCCTCCAACTTCATCATGATTATGCTGTTTGTTGGACTTATGAGGTGAGATTGTTTGCTATCCTGTAAATATGCAGATTAATAACAGATTGAATGCATGCATTTGAAAGGAAAATAGACCTCATTGAGAATTTTGTGTTTTGTTTTTTTTATAAGTGCAGCTTGATAAGAAATTACTCTTGACTGTTGTTGCAAGTTCAGCACAGACGCCATCATTGTCTCCACTTGCAGGTTCACCACAGTGGTTCTGGGCTTGGTGAGCCTGAAGAATGTTGCCGTGTCATTCGCTGAAACAGTGAAGAGCTCGGCGCCCATTTTCACAGTCATCATGTCAAGACTGATCCTCGGGGAGTACACGGGTAAAGTTCACGTTGCTGTGCTGGCTTCAGGGCGTGTCTTTCATATGCGAAGGAACAGTGAACGCCTTATTGGTGTTGGCGTGCCTGGGTGTAGTCAGACCAGTTAGGCAGCCGCAGCTCTGGTTGCTGGTTTAGTTTAGATAAACACGGGGATTCATTTCACCTATCCCTTTTGTGTGCAGGGCTGTGGGTGAATCTGTCCCTGTTCCCAGTCATGGCTGGCCTGGGCCTCTGCACAGCCACCGAGATCAGCTTCAACATGCTCGGCTTCTCCGCTGCTCTCTCCACCAACATCATGGACTGGTACTGGAGCACACAGCACAGCTTTTCCACCAGCGGTGTATTCCCTACTTTGCCCTAACTCTTGTCTCTCTGATCTCAGCTTACAGAATGTATTCTCCAAAAAACTGCTAAGTGGAGACACATACAAATTCAGGTAAAATCATGCTTTAATTTAAACGGGTAGTCTCACTGAGAGCGAGGTCTGCCTTTCAAGAGAGACCTGTGTACAAAAAGCACATACATACAAATAGAGACAAACGGCACATTGTACATGATCATAACTGAAGAAAAACAAGTGCAAAATGGATAATTAAACCCTTTAAAAGACTTCAGTGAAAGCATTTAATGCAGCTTTTTGACTCTAAGCTGTAAAAGGCTGATGGGGTAAACACACAGCTCTTTTTTTTTTTTTTTTTTTTTAAACTTGGTTGTGTTATTTCAGCCCTCCCGAGCTGCAGTTCTACACCAGTGCGGCAGCAGTCATCATGCTCATACCTGCCTGGCTGTTCCTTTTGGTGAGGCAAAACAGAAGTTCTTAATTTCCAGACTTGTTAGGCCCTACAATGCTTAAGAAAACAAGCGGGTAACTTTCTTGATGGTTCTGTTTAATTTCCAGGATATCCCCACGGTTGGGAAGAGCGGACAGAGCTTGATCTTTAGTCAGGACATCATCCTGTTGCTGCTTTTCGATGGTTGCCTGTTCCACCTGCAGAGCGTCACTGCCTATGCGCTCATGGGAAGGATTTCTCCTGTTACTTTCAGGTAGGACACAAAGTCAGAAGCACTTTATCCTGCATGCCATGAGTTTCTTGGAGGCCATAGTTCCTGCTACAGTTAATTAATTGATGTATTTGAACCGCCCACGCTTAGCTTAGTAGATAACCAAGTTACACCAGTATCATCTTATCTTATCATCTCACCGGCACTGACTAAAGTCTGTTCTCTGCTGTACTAGTACAGTACAGCACAGCATCGATTTGCACCTCAGTGCTGTCTATTTACAATAGACAAACCAATCCATTAGTGAGCGTATCTGAATCCACAAAGTCCAGCGTGTTTGGCTCCCTATCCCACCTGACAGATGGGATGTGTGCTGCAGATTCCAAAATAGCTTCAGTGAAACCACAAAATGCTTAAACTTTACCGTGCTCTGCACAAGAACACTAGAGACAGCAGCAGAGATGCTGAGGCGGAGCGTGCCCAGTATGGGAATGCTCTTAATGAGCTCGTGCACATATCACTGTATATTTCCCAATATAGACCTTTTAGATTCTATAGCTGGAAGTTATTAAAGGGGGCCTACTATGCCCATTTCCAGCTCCATATATTTTTCCTTGGGCTTGAGTTGATTATTTTGTATATGCTTCACTGTTTATAGCGGGTCTTTGTGCAGGTATTTTAGTTCCATCTCTCTAAGGCGTCCCCTGATTTAGCCCTTTTCTTTTGATTGGTTGTGCCCCACTAACAGCAGCTTGGTGAGGCTTGGAGAACATGTTAGGGATCGCTCCTTTCTTTGACATCACACAGAGCCGAAAGAAGAAAAAAAAATGAGAGAAGGAGCTTTTAAAGCAGTCTGATATGTCATGAAGATAACTTATATGTACGCTGAAATTAAGATTGGAGACTGTTTAATCTGAGAATTCACCGTTCTAACATTTATATGCAGATCATAAGGATGAACATATAAAAGTCATATTAAGAAGTTTAAACTGGATGAATTTGTTGTTAGCCCCAGTAATAATCATCCTCATTCTTCCTCAGTGTTGCCAGTACTGTTAAGCACGCCCTGTCTGTGTGGCTGAGCATCATTGTGTTCAGCAACCAGGTAACCATCCTCAGCGCCACCGGGACCGTCCTCGTGTTCATCGGGGTCTTCTTGTACAACAAAGCCAGGCAGTTCCAAAGAGCAACCTTACAGGCCATGGCTGCTGAGCAGAACCACAAACCCCTTCTCCACGACCAGGACTTCAAAGCCTCTCAGTCTCACTGAGTAGCCCGCTCTTAAAGCTGTAGTGCTGCCTGAAATGAACTGGAAGCATCAATAGTTCACTCCGGTTCAAGAGCTTCTGTCTTTCAGGGTTCCTTCAGTGTCACTGTTAAAGTAAACCATTTGATGGCTTGATGAGCTGTGGGTGTGTGACCGAGCAGTCAGCCATCAGTCATCCTGTGGAACATTCTCACCAGTATTTCTTTGTACCTGACCGGATTACCACTTTAAGCCTTTTTGATCCTTTCTTTGTCTTTTATTGGTCAGTAAAAGGAAGCTCAGGGTGTTTTTCCTACATTTGCATTCCATTACAGGCTAGTTTATCTCTCATCTGTGGTATAGCAGCTACTAAACGCATGGGAACTGCAAAGCTCGGACACTGTAAGATTAAAAATTTTGTAGTAATGTTAATCTTCATTGTATAATCCAGTGTAAAATGTATCTTAATAGCGTCTGAGTGTAGGGCTCCAGTGCCCGAGGTAGGAGGCCTTTTTTGAGGCTTGTCCAGCCAAAGCTTAAGACTGCTTTACACGTTAGTAATCCATGTGTAAAACACTTGGATGCCACATTATTGCATTCTGAGAATGCTCATCCTCTATAACGTTATAGCTTTTTTCACTTTTTTTGTTTTGTGTACACATAAAGCTGACATGACCACTGATCCACGCTGGGACGGCAGCCCTGTTAATCTAATCAGGAAAAGAGGACTGAAAGAAGGAATAAATGGACAAGCTGCTGTTTTTATACATTTATAACCTTTTTAAAAAACAGTTTATTACAACTTGAGTTTTATTTCTGTAGTTCTTGCCAGTGGCTATCAAGCTTTGTGTCTAGCAGTGCGCCAGCTGTATTTTTATTTAAATTTTTTTTAAATAAACTGTAAAATCAGCACTTGAGGCGTTACTGTGAGTGTAACTATGTTCCTTTGATCACTTGGTTAACAGATGTTTATGCATCTTGTTATTTTTGGTGAGTTGTTAAACAGAAATGAATTTTAAACTGAAATAAATGAAACACTACTTAATAAAAGAACCACAGCTGCGGTAGTTTTCCGGAACCTCTTCGGTGGGCACCATATTTTGTGTGCCTGCTAATCATCTGCCGTAAACATGGCAAACTTCCTGGTTCGGCTCTGCTTGCTGCAGTTGTAAACACTCGGTTCTCTTATGTGGTGACAGAAACTTGTAAATGCTCACTTTTGATTGTTCCTCAAACTAAAGGAATTATTTACCATATGTGGAAAACAGCTGATGCTTTCCAGGCGTTCTGTTTTTCTTTGTGGATCTTTTCCTGTAGAACTTACTCCACATTTTGCATTTCTAGCATTTAAAAACCCCACAAACAACAAAAATAAAACCCAAGTTGCAGTAAAAACAAAAGTCATCCTGTGCTTGTCACTACAAATTTACACAATCTCAGTTCCTCCTTCTGTCCTCGCTACTTCTAATTTCAGCATCCGACCTGAAAGTGGAAGTTCCTCCACCCGTATGTAGAAAGTCGTTCTGACCGTACCCAGGACATGTCTGTCTTATTCAGTTCCAGTTTGACCGTTCTTGCTGTGCCTCGAGAAGCAGCTTTTCTTCTTCTCTTACATGTTTGTGGCCACAGTTTAACCACAAGAGCTAACTGACTTGAACTTTTTGTCTTTACATTGAAAACATTTTTTTTTTTCTCCCGTGTGGGCTCTGATTGAACATTCAGACGTTAAGAATTGATCTTTTTATACTAACCTTCCACTTTGAGTCTTTGAAATGCTGCTTCAGGAGGCAATTTTCAACATGCAGATGCTTTTTTTTCAGGCTGTTGACCAGGTTCAAAGTGTTGAGGTAATGATGAGCTGTGTTTGGAACTGTGCAAATCAAAGGTGTAAAATATTTTGCAGAGGATGTAAAAATGTTTGATGGACACTGTGCAGAAGATTAAAGTATTTTCTTTCACTATGCCGCCTGTTTAATAGTATCATGTGCTGTTAATTTACACACAGTGTACACGTATCCTGATTATGGTAATGCACTCACCAGCCACTTTATTAGGAACGCCCAACTACTTTGAGTGGATAGGCAGGCTGCAGTAACTCTAATAATTTAAAACCAATGTATGCAGAAGAGCATCTTTGAATGCACAACAGGTCTAACGTTGAAGTAGATGGGCTACAGAAGCAGAAGACCATAGTTGGGGCCACTCCTGGCTACAATTTGCACTTGCTCACCAAATCTGGACGTTAGAAAACTGGAAAAACATTGCTGAGATTACTGCAACATTCGGATGACAGATCCAGAATTAGGCATGAACACAGAAGCTTGAGTACTGCTGACCATGTCCATCCCTTTATGACCACAGCGTACCCTTCTTTTGATGGTTGCTTCCAGCAGGATAAAGCAATATCACAGTCTCAAACTGGTTTCTTAAACACGATGATGAGTTCACTGCACTTAAATGGTCTCCATAGTTACCAGATCTCAATCCAACAGAGCACCTTTGAGATGTGGGGAAACGGGAGATTGAAATCAGGGATGTGCAGGTGCGTGATGCTATCACATCAATCTGGAACAAAATCCCTTAGAGTTTCCAGGTCGTTGCCCAATCGATATGTTTCCGGTATGTAAAGTGTATCCACTTTTTGCACGTGTGCACAAGATTTCTTCTTGATAGTTATTTTAACACTGAGAAATATGTTGACAGAGCACTAAAGCATCGTCTCCTAAAGTAATAATTAAATCTTTCCTCGCCAGTATTTACTTTTCTTGCCATAGCCTTTTCTGCTCTCGGGCCAATCCTTGAAGCACTGTACTTGTGGACTCAACGTTTTATACAACATCTGTCACTCACCCAAAAAACAAACTCAAAAGGTCTTTTTTATGGAGTCATTTCAAGTCATCACTTTTATTGCGATATGCTGTTAATGCAGAAATGTTGACTGTAGCAGTTTTGATCTAAAGTGTGTATACTCGTGTAGCAGGAGGCAGCAGCTAATCTTTCCTCACCAGTAGGTTGAATTCAAAGTGTTCCCAGGTTTCTGATGCTTTGACTTATTCTACAGGCAGTTTAAAAACAGCATTTAGTAACTGAGAACACTCTTTATACTGAAATCGTCTCAAAGATATTTTATCCTTGAAGTCAGTGTCTCCATCCCTTTACTGTGAAGAGTGACTGGCTCGTGGTGGATAAAAAATCTTCATCAGGCTCTCGTAGCTGAGGAATGTGACAGCGTTGACCGGAAATGCTCTCAGGCTGTTCAGCAGGAGGCCTTTGAAAAACACCCTCACTCCTTCTTCCCTCACGCTCACTCTCATGCAGTGCAGGACGCCGCCGTACTCCCGCCCGCCGGCCCCCGACATCTGGAGCCGAGCTTTCACGACGTCCATGGGCGTGGCGAAGGACCAGGTCACCACACCTGCGAATCCACCTGCCACCAATATCACAAAGGTGCCTGAGGACAGAGAGGCAGAACTAAGACAATACTGAGGAGTTTTCTAAACGAATAGTTTTCATTAAACTATTTGCCAAAAAATGTGCCAACGGTTTTCAAAGCAGACTCTCTCGTAGAGCCAAATATGAGGTTGATATAGTAAAATATCCATGTGGGTTAATGTGTGCAGGGAAGATTTTAATGAGACCTTAAAATCAGGATCCCTGAACATAAAAGTAACTTAAGAAATAAAGATGAATTTTCATGAGTAACTAGATATTTATATTCAGCTTCATCATGTGTGTTCACCTCATTACTGGATTCATGCGCTACAAACTGAAAGCCTTAAAGATTTAAATGACTAATTCCAGTTGAGCAGCTTTTGTGAGATGAAGTCCTTTTAAAATCTGTCAGAATACAAGAAACTATCCCACTATGATATCCAGTATTACGTTATGATTGTGACCTGGCTCTTTGCCATCTTGAGTGAGAACCTTACGAGTGACCTCGTAAGGTAAGAAGTAGAGCCCATAGCAGGGGACGTCCCTCAGAGTGAGGGCCAGGCCTCCTCTGTACAGACCCCTGAGCCCCTCCTCCCTCACGATGACAGCGACGCAGTGCACGGGTCCGCGATATCGTGTTGACGTCGATTGACCCTGAAGACGCACCTTGACCAGGTCAATGGGTGCAGAAACCGACACCTGAAAACAGATTGCCCCAAAGATTAAAGTAGCGTAAAGCCGAGTCATGATCTGCAGTGTAAACAAATCTCAGTTATGAAACATGAGCTGGTTTTTAATTTCCTTAAATCTCTTATCTGGTTCTGAGCTGCAGTGAACACTCGGAGGCCCCCTTGTGGTCAGATGTAACATTGCATGAAGAAAACCTGAATTTCTGTGAAAGCAGTGATAATCCTGTTGTTTCAGCATTTACTTTGGCAAGAGCACCAGCTTTAATTGTTTAATACAGTTTTTGTCTATTTGTTTGTTTTTTCTTTTGTTCTCTGTGTAACAGAGTTAGAAAATAGCTTAATGAATTTCCACAAAATTGATGTGCTTTGTGAATAGTTGGAGCCACCTGGTGGACAAATACCGCAACTGCAACTGTTTCAAATTGCTGCACAGCGCATGCCTCAGCAAAGGAAAATACTCCCAAGCTGGTGGTAGGTGCTTGTGAGCGCCAAAGTCTGTCCTAATGCAGTCACACTGATGCAGTAATGGCTGATAAAGTACTTCAAACGGACTTGGTTGAGATTCTTCTGTAGGTATGTTTGTATCTCGTGGCTTGCAGCTAGAATGTTGGTGTGAGCAGTGATTTTTGCAACGTGTGTGGTCTCCTGCAGCTCTAACAGATGAAGCTTTGTGCATACACAGTTGCATGGCAGTGACATGTGCAACCACAGAACATCAGGTGATCTTACCTGCACCAGGCCTGAGAAGCAGCCAGCAGTGAAGACCTGTGCAGCAGAGGCCGGTTTGCCTCGACTGCGCTGAGACTTAGTGAGGTAACCTAAAGCATTACTGTAACAGCCAAAGACAACGGAGTTGGTGATGCCAGTGGTCAGCACAGGAAATGCCATGCCCTTAAAGAATCCATGGAGCTGATGTGATTAAAGCATAAAGGATCAGTGCTGTCTTATCCCAGTGGAGCATTACACTACTTCACGTCAGTATTTCTTGCAAAACAATGTAGGAAAAATGTGGTACCCACCCCTTCATGAGAGTATGTTTTAATCACACAGTGAAATATCCCTTTATACACAGACTGGGCTTGGAGACGTACCTACAAATGTAAGAAGAGATGTAAAATAAAAAATAAGAAACAATTTGTGCATTAAGTCATATTTATTGGTTTCAAAGTGTCATGCAACCTTCACAGTGTCTAACGGATGTCCTACTGCAATTCCCAGTGCACCTACAACAACCAACAACAACATTTTATTTCTCCACAATCAGACAATTACTGCTCTGTGTTACATTTTCTGTTGTTCTCTTAAAAACAGGATTTTCCTACCTGAAATGCTCCCAGCTAAAAATTCCAAGAGAGGCATGACTTTTACAGTTTCAAATCTGCAAGAAAACCACAGTGTTTCAAAACTCATAAAGATAAAACCTAAAGATGCAGCTTTACAGCTGTCATAACTGAAGCTGATTGGTCTGGCAGGTTAATGTGTGACTTATTTTAGAAATGGTACTCTATGGGGGTTGCATCAAAATCAAAGTCCAAGGTGAAAATCCCACAACAATTTTTTTTCATGGCTCAGAAAATGGAATTTTCAGGAGTGATTGAGAACACAAACATATGGATTCTGGCCTGAGTTAAGGCAGTATGGCATTTCACACACATTCCTCACAATCTATTATTATTTACGATCATCTGACAAACAAAAACATTTATTATGCTTCAGTAAATGAACATAAAAGATGGTTTTTAGGGTTGCCAAAACAGTAAATGGTAACCAAACCTTATAATTTAGCCAGGTTTAATCTTTGTGGAATGGTTAAAATACAATAGCGTGTTCAGGAGGACAGTTCGCTTTCCAGTTCTTTCTTCTTCTTCTTTTGCATGGTGTTTTTTAATATCCAGTTCTAGAAAAAAAAAATAACAGCACCTTGCCTACCTTTAGAGCTGTAACATCCTACGAATAAATTTGTTCACAACTCATGTCATTCTTCGCTCTGCGGTCAGAGTATCCCATGGACATAAAAGCCCACTTGTGTCACATGAGGATTTGGCCGCTTCCCAAGATCGCTTTAAATGTGCAACAGAGAGTGAAGAGGACTGCCCCTCTGTTGGTCTTCCTTGGTCTCCTTGTGTTGGTCTGGAGTTTTGATCTCCTCCATACCTGCTTCATGCCCTGGTGGACGGGGCTGTGGCTCCCCACACCCTCTAGCAGATCATTACATGTAGGAACCTTTTAAAAACAAGCGCGTTCATGCTCACAGGTGTACACACGGGTGCTCACACACACAAACTACACCCTTTTTGGCTCCTACCTCAAAGCAGGCACGTGCAGGGAGGGGGGGGGGGCTAGAGGGGCTTGAGCACCCGCCCCTTTCCTGATGGGTGCCCAAGGTGCCCTTTTGATAGGGCAACTTTTTAAAAAAAATTATCAGTATTTTTTTTATGTGTGTGTGCGTGCGGAGTCCTGTCTGTGCCCCTCAACAATAATATTTAACTATTAATCACAGTTTTGCTAAATAAAAGGATCTGGCTTGCATCAGTCACATGATCACATTTAACCAATGATCGCCCTTGACGGCAGAACGCGCTAGTTACGAGACGGGAACGAGCTCACAAAGAGCACGCGCATTTTTAGCGGTCCGGAGCTGTAGGAGAAACACAAGTTAACTCAGAGACAGACTGATGCGACAAAACCAGTAAGTAGGTGTACAGCGTAAACTGTAGTGTATAGCACCCAGGAGTATTAGCTTATTACGTACACGTTGGTAAGCTGTCTTGTTGCAACTGATGAATTGAAACAAACGAGCGTGCTGTGTGTGCAACAGCGTGACAAACATTACCTGTCCTTTTATTAACTGCACAAGTAGTGCTGGTCATAGCTGCTGGCTACCTGTGTAAGGCTGTCATGGGTCTGTAGCTCTGTCACCGTTTTAGGGAACATATTTAGTTTTAAAGTATTTAGAAACATATTTAGTTTTAAAGTAAGTTTACGGGCTTTTCCTGCCTTTCTGGAGGGATTATTTTTCACTAAAAACGATCTAATATGCATGTCCACATAATTATGCATTATTATAATTATAATACATTAAAAAACACACGCTGTATTTTAAAGAACATACATTAAGAAGCAGATTATATTAGATTTATATTTTAAATAAGATAAGATAAGATAGAACTTTATTAATCCCTCGGGTGGGTTCCTCTGGGAAATTCGATTTCCAAAAAGCACAGCACCGACAGAAGTAAGACATAAGACAAAATTTGGATTTTACAGCAGTAAAATTATTGTATCTCTACAGTTTAAAAATGTAATAAGCTTTGCCCTGCACAGAGTGGATATTGAAACAAATGGAATCATCATAAATACACTTTAGAGTCAGACCTGTTACAGATCGTCAACTTTTCTTTATTATCAGGTGTGTTTCCAGAATCACTAAAAACTGCTGTAATCAAACCTATACTGAAAAAGGACAATCTTGACAAGACACAAATGAACAACTACAGGCCGATCTCAAATCTCCCGTTTTTAAGTAAGATCATTGAAAAAGCAGTTTCTCAACAGCTCAGTTACTTCTTAAAACAGAATAATTGCTACGATGCCTTCCAGTCAGGTTTTAGACAGAACCACAGCACTGAAACCGCTCTGACAAAAGTGTTTAATGACATATGTCTGAATACAGACAGTGGAAAAATGTCAGTCCTAGTTTTACTGGATCTCAGTGCAGCATTTGATACAGTTGACCACAACATATTACTCAAACGACTGGAGAACTGGACAGGTCTTTCAGGAACTGTACTAAACTGGTTCAAAACATACTTAGAAAACAGGAAATACTTTGTATCAATAGGTAACTTCACATCTGAGCAGACAAGTATCACATGTGGAGTTCCCCAAGGTTCCATCTTGGGACCCCTTCTGTTTAACATCTACATGCTCCCACTGGCACAGATTATAAACAACAACAAAATAAACTATCACAGCTATGCAGATGACACACAAATATATATCACAATGTCACCAGGAGACCGAGGCCCTGTACAGGCTCTTGGTAAATGCATTGAGGAAATCAATGACTGGTTGTGCCACAATTTTCTCCAGCTAAACAAAAACAAAACTGAGGTAATAGTCTTTGGCGCCAAAGAAAAACGATTACAGGTCACCAGAGAACTTCAATCTATACATCTAAAAACCACAAACCAGGCGAGAAATTTGGGTGTAGTGATGGATGCAGACCTAAACTTAGAAAAACACATTAAGACAATAACAAAATCAGCTTACTATCACCTCAAGAATATATCAAGGATAAAAGATCTGATGTCTCAACAGGACCTGGAAAAACTAGTCCATGCATTCATCTTTAGTAGGCTTGATTACTGTAACAGCATCTTTACAGGTCTACCTAAAAAATCAGTCAGACAACTACAGCTCATTCAGAACTCTGCTGCTCGAGTCCTCACTAAGACCAAAAAAGTGGACCACATCAGTCCAGCTCTGAGGTCCTTACACTGGCTGCCTGTCCGTCAGAGGATAGACTTTAAAGTTCTGATGCTGGCCTATAAAGCTCTGAATGGTTTAGGACCAAAATACATCAGTGACCTCCTGACCCAGTATGAACCATCCAGATCCCTCAGGTCATCTGGATCCGGTCTTTTATCAGTTCCCAGAGTCAGAACCAGACACGGAGAAGCTGCATTCAGCTTTTATGCTCCTTATATCTGGAACAAACTCCCAGAAAGCCTCAGATCAGCTGAAACACTCAGTTTATTTAAATCCAGGTTGAAGACTCACCTGTTCTCAGCTGCATTTGAATAAAGACCAAATCCACACTTTAAGCTTAAATTTCAAAACTTACATTTAACTACTGATTTTATCTACTGTTCTGATTTTATCTGTTTTGATTTTATATACTGTTGTTTGTTTGTTTGTTTGTTAATTAGTTAGTTAGTTTATTTGCTTGTTTTATTCAATTTTAAATCATGCTTTTTATTTGTTCTTGTTTCTAATGTCTCTGTAAAGCACTTTGAATCACCTTGTTGTTGAATTGTGCTATACAAATAAACTTGCCTTGCCTTTATTTCATATTTATTACTTCCCCCTCCTCATTGCTTTATTATTGTAGCTCATAGGATATACAGTATTCTGAAGAAGGTCTAAAATGTCACTGTGTGTGTGTGCATGTGTGTGTTTTATGTATATGGATTTTTTTAAATTATTACTCATGATATAACATTGTCCAGACATGGCTGGTAAGGACATGAGGAGGAAACAGTAGGAGCTGTGTGAGGCTACTAAAGGCAGTGCTATAACATTTTTCTGTCATCATTTTATTATAGATTAAGTGCAAGAGTTGTTAGGTGTGGATAATTAGATTATAGTTTATTGCAATAACAAGTTGTGCCTTGTTCTCAGATAGACAGCAAGTGGAGAGTGATATATGAAATGATGGGATGGAAGGAAGAAGAGAAGCAAAGAGTGATTCACAGGCAGAGCCTAAATTATTTCTCACAGTTTTTTGTTGCCTTATGGTTCCAAGCGCTGTCACCAATCTTTGTATTTTGTTATTATCTCATGACACTTGTTTAATCAGCTACCATCTCTCCTATGGACTTTTTAATGTCTACAGTCTCAGATCAACACAGCCCTGACCTTCCCATATTAGATTCTTGATGAATGTGTGTTGTTGTTATTCAACCTGGTTCAATGTGCCCCTTTTTAACTTTGAGCACCCGCCCCTTTAAACCTCTCTGCACGGCCCTGCCTCAAAGCAAACTGCACTGTCCATCTTACGTGTTGCGCAATAATGTTTAACACTTAGTATTTACTGTTATGTTCCCATAGATCATCATGATGTTGTTTATCCCTTGTTAAATGCTTGTTTTCTTTTTTCTTTCTCAACAGGTGATCCAGGTGATTGATATATGTATTTTTGTCTGCTTATTTTGTTGGTTTTTGTTTTTTGCCCTTTATCCCCGTCCCTCTTCTCCGCTGTTTTTTCCTCTTTCTTTCTCCCTTTTCTTTTCCTCATTCAAGTCTGTCCCGTATCTAGCAAGTGAAAATAAAAAATAAAATAAACAATAAAAGGTGAATCAAATAGACCATTACGGCAAGGCTGGGATCGTCCATTTGGTAAAGTAAATCCGTTGGGCATCTTTCTTCGCCTTTAGACAATAATTCTGATGGCAAAAGAGCCAAACGGGACAGGCAAAAAAAAAAAAAGAGAGAGTGAAGAGGACTTTTGATGTAAGTTAGCATTTGAATTCAAACAACCAAAAAATGTAAAAAGAAAAAGAATAAGCGTAATAAACAGATTGTTGTGATTGTCTAAATAACCAGGTATAACATTAGTCACCCTTAGTTAGGCTGCATATGATTTACTGTTTTAATTCAATATGTTTCATGCGTAATTGGTATGTTTTCATATTTATGAGCAATGGGACACCTCGGGATGGCATAACCTTGCCGAGGAGACAGAATACCTGCATTCGGCAAGACTGATAATTAAGGATATTTTCATTCATGAAGCTGTCATAGCAAGTATAAAACCATAACTAAAAAATTAAAACCAACTTTTAAAAAATCTGATAATTATCTAATAATTGGTAATTATCAAAACAAAATTGTGAACTCAATTAATTAGTGAAATAAAGCCTATTATCAATTATAATATAATAAAATATAATATAATATAAGACAAAAATAAATGTTTCAGTGCTTTTTGCCAATCACCTCGCGGTATTATTATTATTATTATTATTATTATTATTATTTTGTAATAACTGTTGCGGAAAAAAAAGGTGGAAACTAAAAATAAAACCAACGGTCCATATCACGTCATCACAAGTGGACGGCAGAGTACGCAATTGTAAACAACGAGTGACGTCACCTCGGCGGGCGACGAAGCTTCGCGTACAAAAAAAAAGAAATGCCGCGGTTCGGGTCGGCAGGTTGCTAATGTCTCCGGGTGTCTTCATGTGGACCGTTGCGGGTTTTTTTAAACACGTGTAAAATTCTGTAAAAACTGAACTTCTTATCTCTTCGGTTGTCAGGTACAGCAGCAACAAAAAACGAGATATTGAACCATTAAAATCAATACGAGGACCGGTAAGACTGCTGCTTTACACAAGTTAGCAAGTCGTACAGAAAATTAAGCATTTAAATTTAATTTTGCTGAACCAGGGGAGTAAAACATGACAACTCTAACGAGGCAAGATCTCAATTTTGGGCAAGGTAAGGCCATTAAAGGAATATATATATACCAGGTCTGGTCAGCTCGGCGAGACTACTGTTAATTTTCCAATAGGTAGTTGTCCCCCTTGCAAAGTCATGGGCATATGGAACCTACATAAACCATGCTGTCACTGTCTGCCTGGGTTTTACTATGAATTAAAGTGAGCTAAGTAGGCGACGCTATATTGCTGAATGTTTGCATTGGGTTTGGCGGGACTTTGTCACATTAGCAAGAACACGAGAGGTTTTATTGTTCGCATGTTTTCCAGTGGTTGCTGACATTCTGTGTGAATTCCTGGAGGTCGCTATTCATCTCATCCTGTATGTCCGTGAGGTTTATCCCTCTGGGATATTTCAGAAGCGAAAGAAGTACAACGTACCTGTGCAGGTACTGTTTTATGTGTTATTACTATTTGTTTGCAGCTGTTAGGTGTGTGCATATTAGCTTCTCTAATACAGGACTTCTGTTGGTGTGTTTTATTCCAGATGTCATGTCACCCAGAGCTGAATCAGTATATCCAAGATACACTACACTGTATAAAGCCACTCATTGAAAAGGTAAGCTATGTCCTGAAAGTGACGGGTCAATGTCACACAAAGTGTACTCTCATTTCTCCTCTTACTGCTCTGATATCCTCCATTCGCCTCTTAGAACGATGCAGAGAAGGTGGTTGTGGTCATCATGGACAAAGAGCATCATCCAGTAGAGAGATTTGTTTTCGAGATTTCCCAGCCACCACTGCTCTCCATCAGGTTGCCCTCCACATTTTAATGTTTACTAAAAAGAAGCATCTTTCCGTTGAAATACATTTTTACTGTGACACTGGTCACTGACTGCTATTTGTGTTTTCACAGCTCAGACACGTTGCTGTCACACGTGGAGCAGCTGCTGAGGGCGTTCATCCTGAAGATCAGCGTGTGTGATGCTGTTTTAAATAGTAATCCACCAGGTAATGTCATCGTGGCTCACCGGAAGAGAAGACAATTACATACATGCTTATATACTCATATACTCTGCAAAAGTTTTGGAAAGATTTTTAAATGATATCCTTTAAGTCACATGATTCAGCACAAAGTCTTGCCTAAGCAGCTTAAGAGGATTCTCTTCATTACTGGGGTAAATATTTGTGTTCACCTTTGGAAGATAGGAGGTGCATAAATTGATTTACCCATTAGCAAATGATTTACATTCATTTAAGTCTGTGCTCACTTTTCTTCATTGCAAACACCACATACTCCTTTAAAGGCTTACAGACACAAACTAACTCATTCACTTGGCACACATAAACATGAGAACACACCAAATCTACCTCAGAAAACTGTCAGAACTCTTAATGTCAGAAAGCCTTCCAAGAAGACAGAGTAAAGGTCAATTTTGATTGTGTATATATATACCTTATTTTATTTGACTTTGCCCTTTGACTGTACTTGAGATTATTTATATATTTTTGGATTTTAGATAACATTTTCTTTAAAAAAAATTCCATTAAAACGTGACACGGAAATACAGTCAAAGGTTTAGTTTTTTTGTTTGTTTTTTGACAGGTGTTGTATGCAGTTAAAATTTAAAACATTACAATTTCTAAAATGGAAACCAATTGGGGTTTCATTTTGAAATACCTGTAGAGTTTTCTATATTTATTATTGCTAATTAATAAGACCAAAGTATTTCTTATCAGATTAATTGATGGAATAATCAAGCCTTTGTCAGAAATCTATGCCAATTAAACTGAAGTCCAGAGAAAGGTGACATTATAGTGCACATAAGGTGGTATGGGCTCATAGATTTGACTGATTGAACTGTTTTACTTTTCTTTTTTTGTCACAGGGTGTTCGTTTACAGTACTAGTACATACCAGAGATGCTGCTACTCGCAATATGGAGAAGGTTCAAGTAATTAAGGTGAGGTGTTTAAATGCACTTACTCAGAAACACAGAATTGTTATTTACATGTGTTGGTCACATTAATGTGTTTGCCTCTGCAGGATTTTCCATGGATAGTCGCTGATGAGCAAGAAGTCCACATGCAGGAGCCTAGACTCATTCCACTAAAGACTATGACTTCTGATATAGTAAAGGTAAGCAGAAGCATCCCATTCACTGATTCATTTAATGGTGAATTATTGTCATCTGCATGTCCACATTGTTTGGTTGTTTGCCTTTAACAGATGCAGCTGTATGTGGAAGAGAGAGCCCAGAAAACATAGATGCTTTCTTAGCAGAAACCATGCTGCAGGAGATAATCTGTGACACCAGGGAATCCCAGGCAGAATCTTCAACACAGCCTATCAGTGCTGAATTGATGAGTTGTTGAGGAACACATGGGGAGAGAGTGATGTTCCCTGTGAAATGTATTTTTATGAGGTCCATTAACTTTGCTTCTGGCGGCGTTAAAGGTTGGACTCGCACACTGGGTTGATAGAAGTCCTTTATCATCAGCGTGGGCCATTTTCTCATTCCACATAAATGCGTGATTATGGTTCTGTTTGTGAAATTCTGGGCCGTTGGTTAAAATGTATATATTTTTAATTTATTTCCCGTTATGTGCCAGGAAAGTCTTTCAGCTCTTCATCACACTCCACTGCTAAATATCATCCTTTTTGCTGATAGCAGTCAAGTCTGATATTGTCATGAATGTGGTCAGTGTAGCTGTGCATCCGTGCTGATACGTAATGTATTTTGTTGTTTTTTGAATGGAGATTTTTAGGGTAACCGGATGGAAATGTCCTTGTAACTCTATGAAATTCAAAGCATATGGAAATCAGGAAAACAGTGTAGTATGTACCATTAACACCAGTCTGTAAACTGAGATGACAGTTGTATTGTTAGTGCAATAATATTACTCTGTTTCTTTGTAGGCAGATTTATTTGCTGAAACTCCCACAGACAGCCTGTCCTTATAACTCCACATGGAGGTCGTCTGTCAGTCTGTCTCACTCTGTTTATTGTACGGTGTCTTAACTCTCTGTAATGTCCTGCCGAGCAGTTTCTTGCATGGTGTCCACAGCAGCATCTATCAGGAAAGCCTTCCTGGAGTTTCTGTGAAGTTAAAGGATTTCGTTGTGTGCATTTGCAACCAGGGGTAGCATTCTCTTCTATTGTTGGATGGCAAATAGAAAGTTCTAATGGAGCATTTGATTTTTTTTTCCGTTCACAGAAGTTTGTTTTAATATGTGAAAGTTTATTAAACTCTAAAAAAAACAAACAAACCAAAAAACGAACTGTAATGTAAATAAAGGTCTTGGTATAAGAATTCAAGGACCCAAACACATGACAGGAGGAAGAGTAACATCTGAAATCTGAATCTTTTAACAAGTTGAAGTCATACAAACAGGTGGTTAATTCCACCAAGGGGCAAAAAACAAACCAAGTGCTACAGGAGGAAATCTAACAAAAACCAATAATGTGCGAGAAATAAACTAACACAGGGAAAATGGGGAAAACAGTTTGTCTTTGTACAACCGAGCTGTCGGCTTTCAATCTGCCGTTTGGGAAATGATGCACAGGAGGTCTAAATACCACGGAGACTGATTAGCTACATGAAGTGTCTCACAAAGTAGTTCTGGCACAAGAATATGAGTTTTCCTGTCTGACAGCAGATCATTTATGGTCTGCATAACAATAGCTAGAATACCACATTAACACAAGATCTTCAGCCTTGCATGCAACTGAACTGTTTACAGTGCTTTTAAATGTAAATGGTTGGTATTGTTTGCACAATGATTCATAGGCATTAACTTTCACGTCAGTTTAGCCCTTAATAAACTTAAAGCTTAAATTTAATTTGTATTGTTTGCAGGATTGTGTCATATGAAACCAAAAGACACTTCATAGATTTAAAATATTAAAATGATCTGATACCACACGAACACGACAGGCTCTCTAAAGTTCAGTTCATTAAGAAAACACAGAGGTTGTGTTCTTTTATGAAAAACAGAGATAACTTAGATTGAGTTGAGGTTTAAAAATAGATCACTTTTTAGCATAAAAGTAAAAAAGTAGGTTTTTAAACATCCATTTTGTCTTTACTGCGTAGTGATGTACTGGAGTATGTGTGTGGAGTAGATGTGTTAAATACAAATGTATTAAAGGAAGCTGAGATCCAAAACTGTTGAAGCTGCAGTTGTTCAGAACAATTGGGAAGAAATCGAACAAAAGCAGAAGGTCTGGATGAGTTTGAGTGTCACTAAAAGACCAGCAGTAGCAAACATTAAACTTACTCAGTCAACTTCCACAGTGGCTGATCTTCAAATGACTCACAAATGTTTGTCTAAACTATTGCTCACCCTCAGTCTAAACCAAGGTGATCTAAGACTCCTGCAGTCCACAGAAATACCACAGTCAGTAGATCCAAAGGTATCTCCTGCCCAAAGGAGTTTATCTCTAGTTATCAGTTTGGACAAAAAAACAGCCTGATATTTTTGGAGAAGGATATGAATTAATATTTTACACTTCATAGAACATCATATAATGATATAACTCCATTTTCATGTGCCGTAGTATCAGTATGAACCATGAATTTGTATATTTTCTGATCACAATAAATCCGATTCAGTCACAGCTCATTCTGCATATGAAGCTTATGCTTTTTTGGTGTGTTTTAAATCTCTTTTCTCTCCTGACCTCCTGGTTCCCCTACGGGCATCGATGGATGTAGTACCCCATCACATATCCTATGATGTAAACTGCCACCAGTGCAGCTACGGCTCCTGCTGCTTTTACTACTATTCCAGTGCTGCCGACACACATGCTGTTGCAGATCCTGTGAATGGGAAAGAAAGGGGGCGGGTTTATTTGGTACCTGTGGTTTGGTACCTATGGTGGATGTAAGCTTAATTTTAATGGATTAATAACATGACCCCACTCTACACCTTTAAAACAAAGTTATACCACAGTTCATTCAGAACTTGGAGCGATCCCATTCACAGACACACAAACACTGTCAAAAACACAAGTTCCCTGGAGGAAGTAACTACATATCATTTAAACTATAAAAAATAGGTTGCAGGAAGTTTAAGTGAGATGGATACATGGATAAAACCTATTACAACCTTTCTCCTACACTTGATTTAAACTGTATGGTCAATGTCAAACTCATAAAACCTGGATTCTTTTTATTAAACACATTTAACCTTTGTCAGTTTAACTTAGTCCTCATGTGGTGTCAAGCCCAGCTGCTATCCTCTAAGTCTCACCTCCTCAGTGAGGACTGTGAAGCCTCTACATTCATGTTGATGTTGTCCTCATTCCAGCGGTCGTACTGCACGCTGCCGGAACCGTTGGAGTCCATGAGGACAGTTTTCCTTCGTCTCAGGGGCTGATCTGCTGGAATCACCGCTCACTCACTGCTTCAGTGTTGAGCTTCACTGTGCTCTGAAACAGCGAGTTTGGACAGTTGTGTCTTCGTAACAAAATACTAACACTTTTAGGGTATCTTAAAGTCAATCAAATATCTTGGGGCTAAACCATAGCTCATGACTGAAATAAACCAGTTCAAAAAGCAGTGACTGAAGGATTACAAATTCCCTTTATATCCTCACAGTCTTACAAAAGTCTTGCTCACCTGTAGGAGTCACAAACACTCACCAGCCTGCTTAGGAATCTCTGCTCTCCGGCACTTGTAAATCAGCGACTGAGACGAAGGGCTGTGCCTCAGCCTGTCATAAGTCCTTTGCTCCTAATCCATCTGTTGTTTTTGACCCTGTTAAATGACTCTTTCTCAGTGATAAAGGCCAGCTCGATGTGGTTTGTTAGTCTCCTGTTTCAGCAGAGCCTGTGCAGATAGTGCACTGCTTAGCAAAGATAGTTGATTTTGTAGAGTTTAATGGTTTGGGCTAAACACAACAGCATGCAGGTTTACTGAAAAGGCAAAATGCAGTACTGTAGTACAGTCCGTGTACTGTTTCAGACACATAATTCAATGATCCCTGCGACTTACTTTAATTACAGTGCATACAAGGTAATACCTCAAAAGAAGCAAAGGGATTTTGTTTTTACTTACCTTGAAGTGTCATATTTTAAGCTGAGAAGTTGAGTTAATGAGAATCCTGCGTGTGAACGAAGTCGTTAAGTTGATTTAACCAGTCTGGTTAACAAACATTCAAATAATTTGATCCTTGAAATCGGAAGGAAGAAGAATCGCGGTAGAAGACTTCAGCACTTTGGATTGACAATCTGCAAGGATATAGTGGATCCTAATAAGACTACAGCTTGCACCAGTGTTGTTTCACTCTGCTTTAGACATTCTGCAGGTAGAGGTAGAGACTCATTCATCATTAACTTGAATGCTGTACACTGCTGCCCACTTATGGACACGCACTGAGCTTGCCTGCAGCCTATTTCTCCTTTCCCTATGTGATACATCTCCCACAAACCTAAAAATAATAAGCAATATTGTACTTCTTTAGATTTTCTTTCTAAGGAGCCAGACTTTCAGATATTTTAACTGGTCTTGAGCAACAGTTCTCCAGGGTTTCTGACGGTCTTTCAAAGTCTTTCTTTAAATATTGACTGTGTTTTCACTCGTTTTTCAGTCCAGTCCTTGTAGCTCAACATTTTAAGAGAAATATTTGTTTTTGTTAACACTGACATTGAAATTTTAAAAAAAGACACCAAAAAGACACCTAACTCAAGGGACATAACAGACAACTTAGCAAGGAACAATGTTACATTGTATCTTAGGCCCCCAAAAGGTTGATTCTGTTCATCTGGACGTGGCGTTTTCAGTGGGAGAAACGTTTCGTCGCTCATCCAAGTGTCTTCTTCAGTCTCAGCTGACTGCAGGTTTCCCCAGCCTTATAAACAGTACATTTGCATAATGACTGAAACCAGCCTACTGAATGAACAGTGGGCTGTGAGGTCAGTTCCTTGATCATTAATATGAAAATTGTCATGACCACCAACAACCACTCAAACCAGTGATCCTCCCTGTCCAGGATGTGTCCATCCTCATCACTGAAAGAGTGTCAACTGGCTTGTAGGTATGAACAGACTGCAGTCCTGGCCCGATGAGTTAGCTCTTCTGTCTTGTGCCATCCGCTTAGCGGCTAAGTGGTATGAGGGGGGAGTCAGGTAGGCTCTTTATGTGAAAAGGGAAAGACCATCTCTGAATCGAGGAGGGGGCCTAAGTGTACATCTTTCACCATCTTACAATGCTGTGATTGCAGCCATTCCCCAACTCTCTGTGAATGGTGCTCATGGCCATTGATCAGTGGTTGTTGGTCAATGGTCATGAGAATTTGCATATTAATGATCAAGGAATTGACCTCACAGTCCACTGTTGATTCAGTGGGCTAGTTTTAGTTATTGTGCAAATGTACTGTTGATAAGATTTGGGGAAACCTGCAGTCAGCTGAGACTGAAGAAGTCACTTGGATGAGCGACGAAACGTTTCTCCCACAAAATGCTACGTCCAGATGAACAGAATCAACTTTTTGCGATTTCCTTACCTGGATGATTGAGCATGCATCAAGACCAGTGTTGGGTAAGTTACTTTAAATTAGTAACTTAGTTACATTACTAGTTACTTCTATTAAAAGTAACTCAGTTACTTCAAGTTACTCGTTACTTTCAGAGTAACTAGTTACTAGGGAAAGTAACTTTGGTTTAACTCAGAATTCTCTTGTTAATGTGTTGCCTCAGTAACTGGATACCCAGCAAGATTGCCAGTCTTCTAGCTTGCTTACTTGCCACAAGTGCACTGTGCCACCTACCAATAGAAAGGAAAAAATAATGTGCACATTTCCACGAAAGAAATCCCACGCCTGATTCTATCCTAGCCATTCTATCCTCGCTTTTTACATCCAACACAAAAACTGCAGTCGTGGTGCTTTTGATTGTACTCAGAACTCGGAAATTCTGCCTTCTGAATAGGAAGATGTAGGTAACACCAGACTGCAGATGAGCTGCATACAGAGCTGGACTGGGACAAAAAAATCGTCCCAGGCATTTTGACTAGAGACCGGCCACCATTATAGGAAAAATCATAAAGCCTTTGAATGAAAATAAGCACTGTTGTGACAGTGATGTTCACTGTTTTGATGGTATATATGTATCAATCTATCAATTGTTTGTTGTAAGACTCAGATAATTATTTTTTTTAAAAGTGAGACATTTTAAATGAGAATAAGAAAGTATTTCCTTGTGCCCCCCTTTCCCTTTTAATTCCCTACATGGACCTCTGGCAACACTTTGCTAGACCTGCCCCTGCACAGTTACCAGCTGTCAGCTACTTAGAAAAGGATCCTGGTGTTATTTGTCTCTCAGAAACAGTTCATAACTTCTCTTCAACTCATTCATGTCACCTAAAAGGTAAACCTGTTTCTCCATCACAGCTCTGATGATTCAGTAAGGACATCTCCTGGTTTCATCTTCATGTTTCCCTCTCACCACATATCCAAACCGATATCATGACCAGCAGCTTTACAGCTGTGGCTCCAGCCAACATCAGCTGATACTAGAAATTAATATTAAATAAATTCTAACAACAGCTGATCAAGCTTAAACGTGCTGCTGTTGTTTACTGCGACATCCGCTGGTTTCCTCTTTCTGGCGCAAAGTGGGCGATAAACAAACAAGAGAGAAAAGCCGATCAGCTGATCATTGATCAGTTTCATGATTGAAGTAGAAACAGGAGAGAGATGGTGAGAGGATGAGAGAAGAAGAGGCAACTGTGCAGCAAAGACACAGAGTAACTCCAGCTTTGTGTCTTTTTCATTGTAGCTGAAACATAAACTGTGTTCCTTTTCACCTCAATACAAAACGCGTAATAATTTCTCTGAATACGAGACGATTCCGTTTTTTACTAGACGGTTGGCAACTCTAATAATTAACCTTATGAACAAAATAAAGTTCAACATCAGTAACATAGCACCACCCAGCTGTATAGAAACTCCGTCATGCTAGCTAGCACGCAGTACGAAAAAGTCAGCACAACAAAAATAAACTCCAACTAAACTTGGTTCATATCTGACCCAGATGGACTGCAGGTTATAACTTCTTACCTGAAGTTCAGTTCACCTGACACTCTCGGACCAGCGGCCGCTTCGGGTCTCTCCTCTTGCCTCCCTTTTCCTTCATCCACCTGCTGGTTTCCACCACTTGCTAATGTTATTGAATCTGTGAGAGCTAGCTCTGCGATAGCCACCACACGAAGTAACGAATAACGAGCCTATCTAAATCCCAGTAACGAGTAACGCGTTCCCGGTTTTGGCATAATAACTAGTTACCGTGCTCGTTACCACAATAATAACGTAGTTACTGTAACGCGTTACTTAATAACGAGTTAGTCCCAACACTGATCAAGACATTGTATCTTATGGCACTTGGTTACTACAAGAATGTGACGAAAACACGCAATTTGTTCCAGTTTCTTTCACTGAGTCTAAATATCAAAGATGACACAGTTTAGCAGGGATACAATAGTAATTTTTGCAACAACAAGGTGATTCATGGTTAGTAGTGTGTCCTTAAAAAAGACCTGACATAAGACCTGAGGGACGGATCTGGTCCTTCAGCTGATCTATCCACTGTTCACTGAAGCTTCAAAGGAAATGGTGTCAGTGGAAGGGTGGCTGTCAGGAAGCCATTCTTAAGGAATCACTCTCATTATAGAAGGAGGAGGTCAGAAAAGAGGTACAACAAGTGAATGTCAACAGCCATATGTATAACACTGTGGAGGCTGGTTTAGGGACACCTTTTAGCCAGTCTTGTCAAAACTGATGAAATTATGAACACAGAAACACAGATTTTGATTTTGAGCCACCATACACGACCATTTGGAAAGAGTGTGATTTGGATCATTGCCATAAAGTCATTGCCAAACACACTGCCAATGCAGTAAAAGCATAACTGAATAAACACACTGAATAACACACAAACAGTGGAACACTGACAGTCATGGGTTGGCCCCCAGCATTAATCGAGCAGAGTGGGATCATGTTGACAGAGAACAGAACAAAAGCCAGCCAACGTCCAAAGAAGAGATGGATGTCCTTAAAGAAGCCTGGAAAACTATTCCTGAAAACTACTTAAAGACATGACAAGAAAGCTGCCGAAGAGAGATCAGAGTGTGTTCAAAAATAACGGTGTTCATACCAAACACTGGCTGTCAAGTCTGTACTGTACAAACTGTTATACTGTATTTCTGTTAGGGTCCTGGGTTTTTGACTGAGTGTTTTGAGTTTCCTGTGTTTTTTGTCACTTTGTATTCTCATTGTTGGTCTTTAGTTACTCCCTTGAGTGTAGTTTCTTGTGTTCCGTGCTTTGTGTTTCCCTCTGTGTATTATTTTTCATCTCTAGCCTTTTGGTTCTTAGAGTTCTCTGCCTTATGGTTTATGTCTCTGTGTTTCTTAGTTGCTCTGTCTCCACTGTGTCTCAGTGTTATACTTCCTGTTTTACTTTGAAGGTCTGCGTCTCATGTGAGTGTATCCTGCTTTGCTTCCTTGTCTCGTCAGTTCTGATTTCTCCCAGCTGTGCTCTCCTTCTGTGTCTCATTCAGCCTTGTGTTTCTCTGTGTCGGTGTCCCGTCGTCCCTCATGGCTGTGTTTCTCTGTGTGGTTTCCCCGTGAGTTTACCTTATTCTTTCCCAGTTTAGTTTTTGTGTTGCATGCATTTTCCTTTCCAGCCAATAAAGCTGTGATTTTGTTCATCCCTCGTGTCTGAGAGCCTGCATTTTGGGTCCAACTCCTGCCTGCACACAGCTGACACCTGACGATTTCTTTGTACCTTTGCATTTTTCCAATAACACATGAGGTGACTTTTGCACACTGCTGTATATTTTGCTTCAAACAACTGTTTCTTGATGAGATAATAAAATATTTGTAGAAACATGACACTTGAACTTGTGCTTGCAGCTATATTTGAGCTCCATCTTCTCCCAACTTTAAATCTACCATTACACACCTCATCCCACACACTTGGTATAACTCAGGGGTAGGCAACTCCAGGCCTCGAGTGCTGGTATCCTGCAGGTTTTAGATCGCACCCTGGGTTAACACACCTGAATCAAATGATTAGTTCATTACCAGGCCTCTGGAGAACTTCAAGAAATGCTGAGGAGTCATTTAGCCCTTTAAATCAGCTGTGATGGATCATGGACACATCTAAAACCTCCAGGATACCGGCACTCGAGGCCTGGAGTTGCCTACCCATAACTCTTTAGGTAATTACTGTGCACACTCTAATTTCTTTTCACGTATTATTATTACAATATTGCTGTTTAATAATATTGCAAGTCTACAACTGTTTCTTGTGTTTAATGCCATCAGAATAATCCCACGCTGTTACGTGCAGATCACCACAGAACTCAGCGAATGCTTGCGACTATATTTCAGCGAGAGTGTAAAGTCTTTCCCATGGTGCAATAACCTCCACTATCTTGCCATGACTCAGGCCTGAGGGTGCCTCTGCTCCACTGACACGCAGTTGAACTTTGGTACAGGACACAGAACAGGCTTCTGGGTGAGCAAAGCACAACGCTGGGGCAACAGAAAGAAAACGGAAGCGCTGAGCTGATACTTCACAACACTGTAACGCGATCTATGAACCATAAAAGATGAATCTTGAGAGTGCAGATGCTTAAAGTAGCTTACTTTTATAGACATTCAAGGTGATTTTTCCTCCCTTGAGGTAGTACTATGTTCTCTTTCATCACATGGCTTCTTCCAACTTCCTACTTCTTACCAGGGTGGCTGACTCTAGATATAAATCCACTGGAAAGTTTACTCCAAGGTGAGTTCCTCATCCTTCAGCACGGCTGCGGGCCATTTATTAAAAGAGTAAATGTCTGAGGTTTGTTATTACTTGTGCTCGAAATTCACGGCTATCTGACCTGCAGGGCTGGTAGCTGCATGTGGGATCTCTGTGCTGTGCTCCCTGTTGAGAGTGCATTTATTCTTGGAGGAGAGGTGAGAGAGGTCGCCTCTTGTGTACAGACTTATGTGGTGTTTTGCTGAAGAATTTCCCATTTTCACTTTTAAAAATAATTGATTTTAGAGGGATTTCATCATCCACACAGTTTATTTTTATGTCTTTGATGTGACTTTTTTTCCCCTCCTCCCTACAACTTGGAGCTGGAGTAAAAAAAATGGTGAAGACACATCAACTCGGAAGACATCCGGTCATCCGATAAGGACAAAACCTGGACTTACTGGGCTGCTTCAGTTTCTCTTTGTAACTGGGATACTGTGTGTAGTGGGCTCCCGTGTGGCCTCACTGGTGGTACTAGAATTCTGTCTTCGAGCTGTCTCTGGATTGGTTACAGCTGGACCAGTAAGAAACCAATTATGTGATAAAAATATATATGAATATGCCTCAGCTGTATAAGGTGATTTTTCTGTGGCTTACTCTGCTGAGTTGGTGTCAGGATGAGTCGCGACAGCCATCGTCGTCTGCTTTGATTCATTTATCACTCGTGCTCCTCTTTTTTCCCAGGAGTCGGGGAAATTTCTGCAGCAGCTGTTAGTTCAAAGCCAGTTCTCTCTGGGTTGCGCCCTAACCTGCAGTTTGCACTTTCTACACGAGGGGGCGGCGCAGCGCTGGCTATGCTTACTCCTGGCAGCAGCACTCAGCTGGTTTCTGGCTAGGCAGGCCACAAACCTGCTGCACCATGTCATAGCTCTGTATAAACTCCACAGCTCACAGGGCTATTGCGGCATTTGCATCAGCCTCCTCACATCGGGCAGCTCCCTGCTGCCCATGCTGTGCAGGACCATCATCATTACCTTCTCTGTGGCTGTGCTGGCTGCTGTTTCAACCATCAACCAACATTTCCTCTCTGCAACAGAAGCCCTTAGGTTTTGGACACCACTTACTATCTGCTATACGCTGTTGGTGGTGTACATGCAGGGTGAGAAACATTTAAAGACATAAGCCCTTACAAAGCAATATGCCAGTAGCATCACTTGCTTCTCAATTCCCCTGACTAATCACTACAGCATCTGTGGCTGATCTAAGACATTTTTTTAGTTTGTTTAAATGCAAATGAAATACTTCTCCCTAATAGTCCTCTAATGTCATGGTTCTGTAGAAGAGCAACACCGTCTGCCTAGCAGCCAGGCCGTCCTCAACGCAGTGGTGGTGCGTCTCGGGGGTTTGATGGTCCTGATGCTGACTGTTGGACGCTGGGCAGACGTGTTCCACATCCTAATATGTTTCCTCGGAGAGGCTAGCTGTCTACTCCCCACCAAGGATCTGCTGGATGCAGCATCCTCACAGGTCAGTGAGTCTCCCTGGGAGCGGCACACGGGGCCAAAAGCACTTCGTTCCCACCGAGGCCTCCCAAAACTGGAGTAGAATATCAATATGTTCATTAGATGAGTCTCAAGATGACACTCGATTTTTCCAACTTGTATCCCGGGTGGAGAAGGTTTAAGACCCCCAAGACAGATTCGGGTCAACGTGATCTCTGACTCAGAATACTGAGTCTACTTTTCCTTTCACTGAGCTGACCTATTTAAAGTTGCGGGGTTTAAACAAAGTATAATGCAAAATAAAACAAATATAAAAAACCTTGCATTTGAATAGACTTTTAAGGTGAGTCGGGTCTGTTTTGCTATTAAAATGTAGCTCATGTGGTGATTGAGAATCATGCATATCAAGAAATCATGGCTACATTCACTAAGCTATATGTCTGGCTGTAGCTTAACAGCAGGCATGTCTTCAGTCACCCATGTTTCTAGCATCATATTTTGCTGTGTTCACACAGGATGAAGAGGATTATACAGAGTACAGAAGGAGGGAGCGTCAGCAAACACCACGAGCCTTCAAGAAGGAGCATCAGAGATAGGCACTCTGGGATTTTAAAGCCTGCACGTCTCTTTAATGGCACTATTTAGTGGAAATCATATCAAGGCAACGTTGCTTTCTACCTACAATGTAGTATACATTTTGTATTAAATATTTGACACAACTCATCATGTAAGGAATGTTTAGTCTTTTCACATTTTCTAAAAGAACAATTTCATGGTTATCAACAACTATTCAATAGGCAGCCTTTCAACAAGTCCTGGAGTTCATTTTACTTCTTAGGATGCTAAGGATGTGTTTTTAAGCTTGTTTTCTTCCTGCTGGTTAGTCATACTGTTTCAACAATAATGGTTATCTGGGTCTGTGTGACCTCTTGGGAAGATTTACCGTTTGAGATCATTTCCAGTAGAGCAGATTAAGGTCAAAGTATTATTATTTTTTTTATTCAGTAGATTTCGCATTTCCCAGCATTTTCAGTTGAGAAGCAATACAAAACCCATTTTTTATATTTCACCAACGCTGAATCCCTTTCTTTTATTCTTGCAGTATAAGGTAGGCATTCAACAGAAACAGAATAATAAAGCTGCACAAAATAGGAAATTATTCCATTTATTGGAAAAAAAAAACCCGACAGAAAATGTAAATTTAGACTCCCATATCACGTCGTCGTTTTTAACCATTAAAGCAGTCGCTGTTACAGCAGGTAAATGCACTCTACAGAGGAGCTAACATTACTAAGTGTAGTACTGACATGACTGCAAACATCCAATAACTGCATACCACACAGCCTGGGCAGTGGGTAAGCTTATTCGTTTATTGTTTTGTTGTTTGTTCACTTATTTCCCCGCGACAGGCCCGCAAACACCATTGTGCTCTGCTAGTGTTCAAAGGCTGTGTGCTTGAAAAGAAAAGGCAAAATGGCTGACGACAACGTTAGTGCTCCAAAGACACACAAAATGGCGTTAGACAAAGAAAAGGCTAGTTTACTTGATTATGCGTCGACCTTAGCTCCATTTTGTTGGACAAACACGCTGTTAAACAGCTAGCAAGCCGTATTAATTCACACTGTTGTTGTAATGGCAGCAAATTCGCTTTATTAGGCTACACTCAAAGGGGCTTTTTATGAGGAAGTTTGAGATACCGCCCTTCCAGCCTGTGCTACATTGTCTCAATAACAGTAGCCAAGGTTAAAGCCTGACTTCGTGTGACAATTTAACACCCATATCGAATTAAATCCACAATGTGTCGCCGGTGTTATGCCCATTAGATCTGTCTTTATTGAGAGCTGTGGACAGACAGAAACATATTCCATGAGAGGGTTTTTGTTATGTCAGTCCCGTGATCCCGTGTCAAAAAAAATTACAGGGGGAAACATTAGCCTGACGGTCCAGTTTCCACGATAATCCACGTCTGAAAATCACTGAAGATGAAATTTAGTTTTTGGTGTCTAGTCGATCCACCAAAATGAGAAATTGTACTCCCAGAGGTTTATTAGACTTTTAATGGAGTAAAGTTCCACATCAGGACGCTTTCAGTAGACATAGGGAGGACGCTCTGAGCACCCGAGTACGGTGAAAATGCCCATAGAACTGACTGAGCGCCGTTGTAACCTCCTCTGGAGATTTCCAGATTGTTCTGTCTTCATCTGATAGGCACAGTGGACGCATGCGCAAAGCAGTTTCGCGTGTCCCCTGTTACTGCATTTTAACGCAGGCGCACTTCTCCCTTTAAGTATTCTTAATATAGTAACAAAAGCAGAATAATGCCCCGCTGTAGTTGCAGCTTTATTTTCAAACCAAACAAGCCAGTGATCATTTTCCACAGGCAAAAAAAATTACAAAAAAATAAAATAAAATAAAACAATTCAGCTCCAAGGAGGATTTGGGCACAACACAATGTGGAGAAAATAGTTGTTCATCTACCATTTTACTTAAATGTTGACGCCCCTCTTGATTATGTGGACATCATTATTTGGTTCGTTATTTATCAGTCATGGTGGTCATTCAGAGAAAGTGTGCATGTTTTATAATGGGGATAGTCGGTCAAAGAAAAATACACACACACATACAGTTTGTATTTTCCCTTACAAGAGGGCTTATCGCCACTGTACTCTTGGACTTTTGGACAGGGGCCTGATTGTTTTGTGTTACTTATTAGCTTAAAGTAGAGCTCAGACCAGGTCAAAGTACTTGACTTAACAGCTCCCGGTGCCTTTTGTAACCCAGTAGTAGAAGCTGTTAAATATGTCAAAGCATCTTTTTTTTTGTTGCTCTGACAGACTGCAGGTGCAACATGCAGAAGGCATATGTATCAATTCAAAGTTTAAAGGTTTCAAACACATTCAAACTACCTCAGTGTGGTAAAGTTTCTTACTGTAAACTTAGACGTGTTGTCTCGAGTTTGCTGGATTGCTTTTCTGGACGATCCGGCTTGGGGATTCTGAATTTTGGGGATTTTATTTATTGTGTCACTGCCTCAGCTTTTCTTTCTTTTTTTTTTAACTGATCTAGCAGTACGTTGATCTTTTCCATACAAAAGAACAGTTTCCCACATAAGTTTCATATCTGTCAAAATATGAAACTCATGAAAATCCACCTAAACTTCCTGTAATTTCACTTGACACACTGACAAGCAAACTATTTTCTGTCATACATAAGTTATGAATTATGTGGTTTCCCCTATTTCCCTGCAACAGTGCCTTATATCAGCTTATGTGGAAACATTTTTGTTTCAGTTTTCACACACTTAAGTGCAAAACTAAAGGGATAAACAGAAAGTGTATTGAACCCAACTGAACGAGACAAAAAGGCCCTCCTGTGGTGTTTTGTTCTGTTCCAGATAGCAGTCTACTCTAAAACATCCCACCAGTGTTGGGAAGACATAGCATATTATTCACACTAATTCAAGTTAAGGAGAAAAAAAAATCTCTTAAACTTATTATAACTTATTATAATAAGTTGGTCACAGATTAACTTGCAGCACATTCATGTTACATTATTAGCATGCAGAGTAGCCCACAGCTGTCCTTCAGTTTCCTGTTTCCTGTGTGCAAGTTTCCGCTTCAAGTGTCAAAAACTTCAACACAACCTGTGATTAGAATGAGAGTGCATCTAGTCTCCTGATTCTTATGAATGACTGGACTGCAGCTACTGCTGTTTCTGCTGATTTGTTGTGCAGACAAACAGAGCAGTGATCTGAAGTCCCAGCAGTTGGATATGGTAAATGAGTGCCAACCAGCTAAGTGACAGGGAACAACACTGAAGGCTTTTGTAACTTTTTAACATGTGAGCTGATGGCTCACTTTACAATTATGGGGTGACATTTTTTTGCCTGTGCTTTGATAACAACTGAACTATTACAACGTTGAAACATAAAAATACCAAACTTGGGCTCACTGTGTGCTGTGCGCAGGATGATTCACCTTGCCACACTTAACTGCCACTGATGGGATCCTCTTGTGAAGCTGCAGATGTCAAAGCACCACCATTCAACCAGGGGTTTTCTCACGCATGCGCAGGGGTGAAAGACCGTCTCATCGGGGGGGAAAAAAGAAGTTCACACACAAAGCCACGCCTGCGCGGTGTGCCTCTCATTACAAGCGAAGTTGCTGCATCTTTTTAGGAAGCTACATGCTTTCTTTCGACACCCAAAGGTCGCATGGTGTCAGGGACGCGCCTAGTCACGGGAACAGACCGGAGCGCGTTCATGAGGTGCAAGATCGCGCTTTAACACTGAAGAGTATCAAACAGCGTGCGGGGATACAGCCTAATGGTTTACATTGGGCCACAACGAGCAGTCAATGATTTGCGCCAAGCATCTTTTTTCTTGTCCGCCGTTTATTTTGCAGAGCTTTTGTATTTTGCACGGGGAGAAACGGACATAGCAAACTCATCTGTATGATCGGGGAGCAGGAGCACACAGTATGGTCCGGGAAACCAGACATTTATGGGTGGGAAATTTACCCGAAAATGTACGAGAGGAGAAAATTATTGAGCACTTCAAGCGGTGAGTAGAAACACAAATGAGCGGCGTGTGTGTATGTGTGTGTGTGTTTGTGCGCGTTTTGTAATGTTAAGAGCGGTGCACGTCCAGCATCTCTCTCTCTGTTGTGTCACATTTTAGAGAAGTCGGGATGAAGCAGGAGGTTTCCCTGTAGCAAAGTCCCATTTGGCAACTGTGCTGTCAGTCCCCCCTCTCTCTCTCCATACACACAATCCGAGCAGCAACAACAACACACGGTGCTCCTGCGTTTGAGCTGAGACGAAAAAGCAAAATCTGCTAGCACGCCTCAGCCAGCCCAAGCCAAGCAGCCAGCGGACATATGGTTTTGCCATTTTGACACGCTTATTAACTTGTCGAGCTAGGTGATAACTTTACTCACCCCTCTTACGTCTTCCTGGTGCGCATTGCCAGCAGGCTGATTTTTAAGCAGGCTGACTTTTAAGCAGCGTACCTTTCCACCGGGTGACCGTAAAGAAGGGGCTTTTTCTTGTTTATTGTTTATTGTTTTTGTGGTGCACAGTCAGTGTAAACAAAGTTCAGTCTACCCGGAGAGCCCCGTGCTTTTATACGTGCCCGCATCTCCGGCAGACACCATAAAGTCTCTGTGTTTGCTTCTGCTGTCTGACTCGACTCTGTGAGTTTGTCAGGTCACTGCTTCCAGTCAGACCTGCACACACAGACACACACACACACACACCGCGGTGTATTAGCACGCTGTGCACCCATCTATGAGAGCGTGCCGTTTGCTCCGTTCCTACATCTTAACACAAGTCTGTAGAAGCCGAAAGGTGACGCCGTCACGCCGCCGTCCACGCTGCAACATCGCCGCGGCAAACTGGCTGTGATTGACCGGGCTCGGCTGTGCCGCGGAGCAGATGTGCAGTGCTGTAACGCTGTAGTGTTTACAGAAAATGGTTGTTAAAACGGCGCTGACTCGCACAGCCTGCAGCGTGATCTGATTTCAGGGAAGATCAGACAGCATATCCATGTATACACACGCACACACATGTATATTTGTAATGCAGCCTGCCATAATCGCACTGAGCTCCATTGCTACTTTTGGTTAAGAGCGAGCCGCTGGAGACTGTGTGCCTTTAGCTCTTTGTTATCTTCCTCGGGCTGAACAATGATTTAAATACGTTTTCTTTCTATTTTTTTCCCTGCGTGTGGCTTTCACGGTTGTCTGCGCGCTCTCGCCTCTCTCCTCTCTCGGCTGTCAAGGAAATAGCAGCCCGCGTCTCCGTTCATATGCTGGAAACCAGACAGCCCCAAAAACACCAGTTTGCCCATATGAGACCTTTTTTTTTATTGTTGTTGTTTTGGATTTTTAATTATTATCACTGTGTGGGCGTCGCCATATCGGATGAAAGCTGCTAAATGGCAACATTAATCCTTAATAACCACAGTGTAACCGAAAGCCATACTCGTCCCACAGCACCCCCCACCTCCCCCACCCTCATCCAAACCTACAGCTGGATGAAATATAAAAACAGATGATATGCATTTGGTGCTTTGCCCTCTCGCGGTCTTATTATTTGCAGTGGGTTGATGCAGAGACTCAGCTACAAATATGGCTCGTATCTAATACGTGCAGCCTCCGAGAGCAGCAGTAAAAATGAGCTACCTATATACACCGTTTTATTTACATAACCCCCTGTTTGAAGTACAACGTAACGTTATGTTTGGGGGGGATGGCGACTGGCAGCATCTCTTTCTTTTTTGTGCAGTAGGGGGAACGGTGCTGGCGAGCCCTTTCCCCCCTTTTTTTCAGCTCGCTACCTCAGCTCCAGCGTTAACCCAGAGGTAGCGAGGGTATGCAGGTGCATGACAGCCCAATGTGTGATAGAAGTCATTGAAGATGGGGGACGACAGAATGAGTAAGCAGTGTGAACAGCTTTTCTAAAATGGCGTCGGGGGCTGTTCGGTGTTGGGAACTGGCATGCCAATAAATTTTGTGATCACCCTACTGTCTGTCTTGGACAGCAAAAAAAATCACACTGCTAAAAGACCCATTTTTTTGGTGGTGGTGCGGGGGGGCTATAGAAGATGATAACAGCTTATTAACTCTCAAGTGGGAGAAATTTTCTGTAACAGCCTCCTCATCCCAAAATTGAATCCTCAGTTCATCAGGTGTTTTGTCATTTTCAAGACTGAAAAGGGTGTATTCAGCAATTATAACTCCCTTTACACCTTAAAAATAAATATAGGCTATAATATATAATATAAATATACTCTGCATGTGTGTCTTGTATACACACACACACACACACACACACACACACACACACACACACACACATATATATATATATATAAATAAATAAATCAGTAAATTAATGAGGAATTTCTTAAAGAAACCCCATCGCTGTATAAACTGCTCAAACCTCATCTGTGTGTTTTTCAGTAGCTGTGTCTTCGTGGCAGCACCTTTTGCTCGGAAAACATGCTAATTTTAGAAAATCTATGCATTTATTAACACGCAATGTGGCAGGGTTTCAAGTCCAGTTGCTGGGTTACTGTTGCCGTGTTAGAAAGTATCACAGTAGGGAAAGTAAGAGTAGCAAAATTGCCTCATCTCCCTCGCTGCCACAGACATTTGTGCACATGTACGCACAGTCAATTTCAGGACTGTGCAGAACCCTGTGTGTTTTTCAACATTCCTAAAAAGTTATGCAACACATTTGCAGCTGCAAACCTGGTGGTAACCATGCTTTTAATCTATTCTGACTTTAGATATGGACGAGTGGAGAGTGTCAAGGTCCTGCCCAAGCGGGGATCAGAAGGTGGAGTCGCGGCCTTTGTGGATTTTGTGGACATTAAAAGTGCTCAGAAGGCTCACAATGCTGTCAACAAGATGGGGGACAGAGACCTGCGCACTGATTACAATGAACCAGGAACAATTCCTAGTGCGGCGAGGGGGCTGGACGATAGTCTGTCCTTAAGCTCTCGCGGCCGGGATGTATCAGGATTCACAAGGGCGGCAGGGGGGGCCGTGTATGGGCCCCCCACGTCGCTTCACAGCAGAGATGGACGCTATGAACGCAGACTAGACGGGTAAGTGGACAAAGTTTCTCTGAAGGCAGGGGGAACCGTAGTTTCTGGTAAACACCTTACCTCCAACCATCTTTCACCATCTGTTCATTTACCTGTTTGGGGGTTAAAGAGGAGAAAATGAGCTTGTGTTCGACAATGAAATCTAATAGGAATCCCTTCTAAGTTCCTCAGAGCGCAGCCAGCGCTCCTGGATTCCTACTTACAGGTAGACACTTAAGATATTTTTGTTAAAACGAGGGCACGTTTGCAAGTGTATCTGATAGTTGAATGATAGTCAGTAGTTTAAATGGCTGTTGGGGATTATCTTTGTGACCTTTAAGCATCTCTGTGAGGTGGAAATATCATTTGAGGAAAATACGGGGCAAAGATTGGATATCGTAAAATTTCCCAGGATTATTGGCGATTTCTGGAAAGAGAGAGAGAGAGAGAGAGAGAGAAAGATAGAGAATACAGAGTGGGGGAAAGAGAGAAAAAGAGAGAGTGGTCCAGCAGCCATCCCCGGGATTCCCCTAATCTGGAGTTACGTGCCCTTGTCGGAGGATTAATATCACCCCTTTTTCATCATGTAACCAAACAACCAAGAGCACACATTACATGTATAGAACACCATTGTTTGGATTAGTCTAATTTGGCTTTAAGTTATAATGCCCACCTCACTGAGGTGTGCACTTCTGTCGCGGGCTGGAGTCATGTGGAGGATCTACAGAGGATATTTATTCCCCACTGTTGGATTAACTCTGGCCCAGTACTTAAAGGATATGCGGTCATTCTAAAGGTATGGGTTGCTTTCTTGGTTCTTTTTTTTCATTTTGTTTGGGATTATGTCTAAAATCAGGGCATTACAAATTGAGTGCTGGGAGACCTCTACTGGTGATCCGACTCAGTAGAATCAACAGAAACAAGTGAGCAAAAGACTTTTATTCCCGCCTTATTTTTGTGGAGATGATTTTTTTTTCTTTTTAAACTTTCCAACAACTGAGACTTGCAGACTCGATGAGCAAAGCGAACATTTGGATCATACAATGCAAAGAGGACTGCTGGAAATTGTGACTGGAAAATTGCTACCATCCATGCTATTGGAGATAACCTACGTCAAATTTCTGGATTACCTCCTTCTTTCCTAAATGTGGAACTATAATTAAACTTTGGATACAATTACACCGTGTCAGCAGCGCGTTGCACCTATGAACAGTGTTTGATATTGACTCTGTCCAGGCTGGGACAGCATGCACTCTCTTCTGCTTGAAAGCGAAAAGGCAGACATAAACATCCAACAGTGTTTTGAACTGTTATGCATGTTGTTCACCGTTGGGATGAGTATGGTGCTACTATGAACAAGAACTTGGATTACTCATGTGACATCTTCCTCATTCCTAACTTTTTTGTGGCCATATTTCCTTCCCTCTACAAAAGGAATTTGACTACTTTGTTGCTGTGAACGGTGTTGGCCAAAGTGGAATGTGCAGGACTTAATGCAAAAGACGCAAGACTTAATTTTTCACATCAACCATTGCTGTTGGGGAATCACTGGTCAACTAAAGGTGGATTCCTGGATATCATGTATTTATTGCATCGGACTGAAATACAACACAGGTTTTGTTTTTTTCACTCCTGTTTGGATGGATATTTAGACTCGGACATTTTCCAGCACACAAAGCATCCTAACATGGATCTCTACAAGGCCAAAGTTGTCCTCATTGTTTTAACTAAACAGACACTACCACTCATTTGTGCTCATGAGGTCCCGTGTGCTGAAGACGAGGATTACGTATTCTGTTGTGAACTAGTTTTCTTCATTTTTTTCCCTTCTCCACTCAACATTTTTGCCCAGTTTTTGCTCACAAAGTTCTATCTCCCAAAATTGTATTTGGAATAATAGGTCAAGTTACCACTCTCTCAAAAGGTTGGTATGTCCTGCCCTGTGCATTTTAGCTGTCCTCTCTAACCCCCTAGTTTGAACCCCTGTCTCTCTCCATTTTCCACACTAACCAAAATAGCTGGTGCATTATTACTGCCTGTGAGTTTGAACCTTACCTGTATTGCTTTCTTTGCTCTGCCTCTCACCTGATCTGACCCCACCTTCAACTCCTTCCCCCAGCCCTCTCTCCTCTTTAGAATTCACAACGCAGCTGATATTTATAACGAATGATCATTGTAAAGATGTTTTTTAATATAAACTATTAATATTTTAACATAAGAAAAACTACAGAATCTTTTAAAATGCTCAAAATTCAAGTATTTGTCACATACCTATGATTAAAGAAATATGCAGTGAAGTGTGGGGGTGGGATTCTCCTAATGGCTAAATGCAGTAAAATAGAAGGAAAAGAAATAAAAAGTGATGTAGATCAAATAAATTTTTTGTGTTTTTCACTAATTCAAGTTTTGTTACAGTCACACTTTAAGATTTTAGTTTGTTTATATATTTATTGCTTAATTAATTTTGCTTTGATTAATTTGATTTAATTATTTGCCTGGGCCCTGAATGTGCACGTAAGCATGTTCGGTCCATGAACCATGATGCTTATATTACCTTGTTTGTCAGAAATCTTTTTAGTTTTCATTTCTGACCAGTTGCTAGTAAATATTAGTTAATATAAAATCAATTTTACTTAAAAAAAACCAAAACAACATATTTACATATTACAATTCTGCTGATTTAATTTTGGTTCTTATTGAAATGTTGGTAGAGTGACAAGCGAAAGAAAATTGTAGTCATTTGTCAGCTCTGGATCATTTTAAATGAATATCTGAATTTTTGTCAGCTTTAAAACAAGAATCGAAATCCTAAATATCATTTTAAACTCTAGAAACAGTACAGTGGCAACAATATTTTAAGTAACTGTTTTACAAAAATGACCTACAATCCTTCCTGAAACACACGCTGCACATTGAATATTATTTTTATGTAGGATATTCCTTTTGTAATGTTTGTTAGATTTTCTGGCTTTTCTCTGCCACTTATACTATAGAAGCTTTACAATTTAACAAAAGAGATGTATGTAATGTTTCTATGTAATCGTGCAACTCACTGAGTGGTGAAGTGACCTCCAGTTATTAGATTAACAGAAGAAATATTCCTATTTTGTTGTTTTCAAAATTTTCTTTTTAATTAAATTAAACATTTAGATATCGCTAAACCCTAGCTCTGTAGTTTGTGTTCTAGCTTGCAAGACAAAGAGATTCTCAACAATTAGATTCAATTTGTTGTTTGTACTGCAAAGTGGATATTTAACAATTAACCTCTTATACTGATTTTAAATGGATGTGCATGCGTTGCTCCCATATGACGGAGCCTCCATACAAGGCAGCGTTTTGTCATGCTGCTGGCATGTCTCCTCATAATTATGCTATTCACGTGTCCCAAAACAGGTGCTTAGCATGCTCCGCAGTAGATAATAATCAAACACTGATGGAAATTCTGTCAAGAAAGTCTAACAGAATTATTTTTAAGCTCGATGAATAATGTAAAAGCCGATTTGTGTAGAGTGAAATTGAAGATAAATTGAAAGGTATCTGTTGAGCAGTGAGCCTTGCGCCAGCAAATTAGCATTTTCGAGAGCACCTAGGGGTCAAGGTAATCCGTCATTTTCACAGCCGACATCGTTATAGCATAGATGTTATTCATGAATCCAGCACACAGATGATTAAATCAAATAAGCTGAAAGAGTATTTTCTCCTAACCTGCTCTACTCTTATGTATATGCAACAAAATACAGACGTGGTGTCAGTCTCCTAAACTTAAATTACCCTCAAGAATTTTCAGCAGTGTGAACGCTGCATACAGTCTTTTCTTGAGTCTTACGACCCTTAGCGAAAAGACTTCATGGATGACTTCCTGGTTACTACCTGGTTATGTCAAAGGTTTAACACTGATGAATATTTCCAGGTTTGCCACTTTATGGTGCACAGAAGATGTTAAAATGGGTTATGAATTTAATACAAAGGGTTAGGTTTAAGTGGATGTTTGGGGGTCACCTTAAATATAGCAATAAAGTATGAGCATAAATATTTTGAACACAGGTGTAATGGCCAGATTTGGGAACAAAGCCAAAAAAGAAAAACCTAATCTAATCTTCAGCATCATTTACCAAATGACAGTGAGGAGGAAAGATGCTTGTGTCATATGTTTTAAGAGGAATTGCAGACGCCTTCTGTAACGCCAGGTCTAATCCATTTGCCGTCTCAGTGAGATGCAGGCAGCATCTGATTGAGATGCAGGCAGCCGATTTCACTACAGTTGTGGATAAAGAAATCCAGATCGTTAGGTCAGCTGTTTGGTTTGAATCACCAGATTTCATTAAACTGACATTTTTTATTTGTGCAAGAATTTCCACTAATTAAATGATCCAAATCAAGTGATAGAAGACTTGCAGTGGAATCCCCACTTTAAAGCTCTAGAGCACGAACACTGAAAAACTGTAAATGTAAAACCATTAAACGTGTGATGACACATAAGGAACCAGTTGCGAAGCAAAACTCATTCATGACCGTTTCATAACCCTGACACTGCTTAATTACCTTTAATATGAAGCTTTTTTTTTTTTTTGACCATGCAGTTCAACTACGGGCAAATAAAAAAGCAAGGAAATGTTTACATAAACACATTTTTAGACAAATAGATAAAAGCATAAAAAAATTCTGCTGGGCCAAACCTTTCAAAAGATTTGCATTTAGGAAATTTAAAAAGTCAGTCTGTGGAATAAAATGAGATAATGTTGTTTTTTTTTCAAGTCTTGTTAACATTTGTATAGTTTGCACATGAGGCTTTCTTTCTTTCAGACAGTGAGTTGTGCAGTGTGGAGATTGGCAGGAAATGTTAGGGGAGGAGAGAAGAAGGTAGTGCAGGTTCTGGAAAGCACCAGAACTATGGGACCTTTGTCAATGCACAAAATCAACCTCAAGATGTTTCAGTTTTATGATATGGATGTTTGTTGTTTTTTTCTCCTCTCTCTTTTTTTCAGCCTTATGAACAGACTGTGCACACATACAGCAAATACAGTTACTAGTATTATTTAGTTACTAGTACACTAGCTTTATGAAGCTTTGACTAGACATATATTTGATTAGTTATTTGATTAGTTATACCTTTGTTACACAGATATGAATATAATGTTTTTGCAGTAAATTAAATAAGACTTCGCAGTTTTTTCCTTTCTAAAGTCTGACTCTATAATCTAACTATTTTTCCATCCTCTGATTTTAACTTGCTAGAAGAATAAACGCCGTGTTTTTTTTTTTATCTACAGAAGCACTATAATGAAGTTTTGTAACTGTTGTCATATTAAACCATATTCTGCCCTGTGTCGGAACATCATGGCTAATTTGCTGATTATAATTTGATCTGAATTCAAACGGTGGTAATTGCCGCCCTGTCCCGCTCATTATGGCGAGTTTGGTAATACGACTGCTGTAATGACACAGCGGTCGTATTACCAAATTAATTTCTGATTGCTTTATTCAGAAAGCGAGTGTTCGGGTCTGAACAGAATGTCCTTTCAGGGCCGTTTCTAATGTACGTCTTCACAAAAGATGCTACTGAGGAGATTCAGTTTTCAGAGGAACAAGTGGTGTCAAATTGTGTAACGATATAAACAAAAGGCTCTTCGAAAGTTACCTCGAAAACCTTTATCCAGGCTTGACTAATAAAACGCCTTTAGAAGTGGCTTCTGTTATAGTGTGCAGACCAGTAGGACTTTACAGCCTATAATGACATAATCTGCCATTCCTGTTATTAAGGTAGCTCTGATATATAATATAGATTTCTGTTCTGTTATAAACCAGATGCATGCCTTTTGCTGAAAATGTTAGTGTGCTATGTTGATTTACTGATATATCTAAAAAAGAATGAACATAAAGCTTATATTAACACCTTGGAGTTGACAGAAATGCACGAAAAACAGTCCGATAGCAGCATTCTTGTTCTAGAAAGAGGATTTCTAGTGTAGCTTTGGTCGCAGAAGAATCTGATACAGTCCATCTGAAAGCCATAAATGGTTTGGCTATGAAAACATGTCAGACTTGATGCTCAGTTTCCTCAAGCTGTTACTTTAATCCCCTTGGTATAGTGCTTTCTTTAAGATGGGGGGAAAAACTAGCTTGGCCCTTCTCAAAACACTTTGCCCAATCTTTCCATGTGTCCAATTATTGACAAACGCACCAGACACACCTGTTAATTTTTGTTTGTCCACTGTCTGATGCTAGCAGCTATCTTTTTATGCCCAAAGTGTAACTGTAATATAACTTGTTGTTTCTTCATGTTTGTTAGGACCGCTGAAAGTCGGGATCGGGGGTACGATCACAGTGCCTATGGACTTCACGAGCGTACTGGTAGCAGTTTTGACCGTCAGCGGCATTATGAAACAGACTATTACCGTGACGCGAGGGAGAGAACTCTAAGCACAGCTGGGAGCGGGTCTGGTACCTCCAGCGGAAGTGGTACAACTGTGCCGTCAGGAGTCGGTGGAACTATAGTTAGTGCCGTTTCTGGGAACACCGGAACAAGTGGATCTTCAGGGGCCACAACGGGAGGAAGCGGAGGGTCTACTTCCAGCGGGGTTGGCTTCTACCGCTCCCACAGCAGGAGCCCTTGTCGATTTGAGACACCCGAGCCTCGCTACGAGTCTCGAGCCCGGGAACCCTTTACTTTGGCCAGTGTGGTTCACAGGGACCTGTATCGGGAGGACAGGGGTCGGCGTGGGGAACGTTCCTACCGCCACAGTCGTAGCCGGTCTCCACATTCGACTCATTCACGAAATCCCTCTCCTCAGAGACTGGCGAGTCAGGCCACTCGTCCTCCACGCTCCCACAGTGGGTCAGGCTCTCACAGCCGTTCCTCCAGTTCAGACTCAGTCAGCAGTACCAGCAGCAGTACGAGTGGCAGGTGAGTGAAGCTTAATCTTTCTGTCAATATTTCTACTTATGTGCTGTTGTTTACCTTTGTGCATCCCAGTCTGTGGCCTTCTGGATCCAAACTGGCCTCTGCACTTGGAAATGAACTCATATTTCCGTCATTATCTGTGTTCAATAAAAAAGCGGTTTCTTCAGCTTATGTTTTTATCATCTGTAACTATGGATTGCGCAATATTTTTCACACCCACACCAAACAAACTCGGACTTGTGCAAGATGTGTGCATTTAACTTCTGTCATTCGTTAGCATAGGCTCTTTATAGAACAGGTGGCACCTATTTATGTGGAAGCTGTGTTTACTTTGCCTTTATGTCGCTTTCTTCACTAGCATGTGTATGTGTGGACAGACAGACACAGTGTTGTGGCCAAACCTGTAAAGTTAGGCTCGTTGTTTCTGTTTTAGAGACTGTGTCATATCTAGAGGCTCCGCCCAGCAGGAGATACAATGGGTGGAAGGTGACAATTGCAGAGAAGTGTCTGCACGATAGAAAAAAAATACATTTCACAAACACGGCATGACGGGGAATATTACTCCACACTTGATTGTCCCCCTCCCTCATTGGTTTTTAAAACTTTGCCCGTGTTTTATTTGCTGATAGGAGCCAAAGAAACTTGGAGAATGACCTTTGATACCTTTAGTGACACAATTGTTACGTAGTTAAGATTTGACCTGAACTGCTTTACATAAACTGGATTAAGTTGAGACGCATTTTATTTCTGCTAGGAAGGCTTTACGTTTACAGCTAGCTTGCCTTCGATAGAGTCTGGTTTCAGTATGGATCCATGTGTTATTCAGGTCCTTTATACTTTACATGCTAAACTTATCCTAAGTCTTTTTTTAAAGATACATTTGGTAAAATATAGTACTCATTTTGTCCAAAATAAAACCAAAACACAAGTTTAAAAATAAAGTAAGGTTTAGGTAGTTTGATCTCACACACCCTCTCACACAACCTAACCACAGGTCGAATTATTTGCATACAAAAGCTTAGACTCATACCATAATGGCACAGGATATGTGGACTTTCGATGTTTCATGGTATGCTGTGTGTGCATTTTTGTGATTGTGATGTCAGTTTCATTTTTGTGCATTGCCGTATGTGGCTTTATTTGTGGTAACTGTATTTTCATCCAAGTTTCTATAAATTTACAAGTAAATCAAATGGAGAAGAATCCTGCCGTTTTAAGCATGTCTGCCCAAGAGGATTTACTCCACCGCATAAATAAACATACTGGAGAGGGGTTAACGGCATCACCTTTGGACACAGCAGAGTCCACAGCTTTTAACGACATGTAGCGACACATGTGGTTTGATGAGGAAGTGCTATGGGGAAATTTCAGGAGACGGCTGCTATATTTTTCTCACTGCCTACCTCTGTGTATGGGTAATGGCTCCCCCCCTCCGTGAGATCCAGTTGGAACTGGAAATTTCTGGCCAATGCTGGCTGCCTGCCCACTCCCACAGGCCAGGCTCCGTCAGCAGCTCTTCCGGGAGTGTCTGAGCACAGGAGGAGAAAGTGAGAAGGAAACAAACAGCAGAGGGCCTAGAAAGCTGAGACAGACATGGGAATCATTTGAAATAAAAGGTGGATGAGGCAGCCATGAATTTTGCGACTCATGTACAAATGTTTTTGTACTCATAACTCGATGCAGCATCTAAATGTGAAACTGGGAGGAGAGGGGCGTGTTTTTTCTCATCATTTGGGAGCCATTGCATTTTTTTAAACAGTGGAAGGACACGTTCACAATGCATCATATGCTCTTTTTTCCAGAATGAAAATCTGTATATACAATATTTAATCTGAAATGTGGAGATAAATTATGCATAGTTTTGAAAAGGCAATGTTTAACCTTGGTAATTTTGCAGTTCCCTTCAGTTTAGACAGAACCATGTCTTTGGATATTAGGTCTTTTATTTAAAGCAGTGTTAAAAAAAGTCATATATTAACTGTTGTTGTTGTTTGTGCACTAGTAGTAATTTCTGGCATTTTCTGGCACACACACACACACACACACACATATACATATATATATATATATATTAGGGGTGCAACGATAATCGTATCGATATTGAACCGTTCGATACAGTGCTTTCGGTTCGGTACGCATATGTATCGAACAATACAACATTTGTAATTTATTTTATCAATTTTCCTTCTGACGATGCTGTCTGTGTTGAGCGCTCAGTGAATCTGTGTTCGACTACTCCGCCTAGGCTGCACTGTCGAGCGCAGATCCACTGAGCGCTCAACACAGACAGCATAGTCAGGAGGAAGAGCGCAGGGCAAGCTAGCGAGACAGAAGTTAAGCTCTCCTTGCAACATGGACCTCCCCCACTCTCATTCAGATCTGGCGTTTGGAATTATTTTGGTTTTCATGTGACGTATGACCCTGAAGGTAAGCGAGTCATGGACTAAAGTAAAACAGTATGTTGGATGTGCCATGCAATGCTCAATTACATTGGTGTGAACTAGTGTGTTAGCGCAGTTAGCTCGTTAACGTGTTGGCCGTCTAGCCCCATGCACGGAGCGATCGGCGGTAGCTCGTTAACGGAGATTTGCCGTGTTGTGGCGCTAAGGTCATTTCAACGAGATTAACCTGAAAGCACTAGTGGGAACACAACGAATATGACTGCACATTTACGCCGACATCATCCTAGTGCAAAGACAAGTGGAAGCAGACAAAAAACAACAAGCATGCTACTAACTTTAGCCGAGTCATTTAGACAGCTGTTAGCACATGATTCTCCTTATGCTGCTGAGAATATAGCCCAGAAGAAGCGGATAGTATAGCTTTTATTTTGGAAAGAGCCATTTCTCTGTAATAAACTCTCTTTTCCCAAAGATGAGTGATTCCTCAATCAGATACAGGGCTTGCAATATCGCTAGCCCGACGTCCCGGAGCTAGCGATTTTTTTCAGTCGGGCTACCAAAATTCTATCTCTTCCCTGCCCGTCGGGCTATTGTAGGAAAAATATATGTCAATGCTTTTGCATTCTTTTAGAAATGTAGCTGGGTAATTATGTCATTGGCATCGGTGAGCCACTGTCAATATGTGACATATTGAAGTCGCGTTTGAATTTGCGCTTGTTTTTTGCTTTCACTTTGCAATCACGTGAACTGTGTATAGAGAGCGACAGCACTGATCTGTGAGTGATGATAATTTGTGCACCAATTCCTCTGACATCGTCTTATTAATCGTTAGCTTACTATGCAAACATGACAAGTGAAATCTCCCGCAGCAAGCTTAAACATGTGAGAGGTTGATCGCGCAGAGAATCGCTGAAATTATGTGAGTGCGTGTGTAAAAGCATTTCAGTTCTGCTGAGCCAAATAAGACAGGTCAGGGTGAAGAAGTGACAGCCAAATAAAAGCTTACCACAAAACGGAGAAGTTATGACAAATCAGACTATAAGGCAAAAAGAAAGTGCAGCTTTATGGTTTCATGGACAAAATAATTTCTGTGGCTGCAATATGATGAGCTAAATAACCAGGGCTGCACATAAGTGGTCCGCAGGTGCGCATTCGCTGTCAAAATAAAAAACACGCACAAGGGTTAGGGTTAAATTTAAAAACTGTACTTTTGAGTTAAAATATATATTTATAATTTTAATAAATGACAAATTAAAAATGCTTGAACATTTTTTTGTATCGAAAAAATATCAAACCGTGACACCAAAGTATCGAACCGAACCGAACCGTGAATTTTGTGTATCGTTGCACCCCTAATATATATATATATATATATATATATATATATATATATATATATATATATATGTGTGTGTGTATATATATGTGTGTATATATATGTGTATATATATATATGTGTATATATATATATATATATATATATATATATATATATATATATATATATATATATATATATATATATGTGTGTGTATATATATATGTGTATATATGTGTATATATATATGTATATGTGTGTGTGTGTGTGTGTGTGTGTGTGTGTGTGTGTGTGTGTGTGTATATATATACTAGATGTAACTATATTCTCAAGTGTTACTCTTGGATAGTCAGTCACCAGGCACATCATTTTTATTGTGCATCTCTAATGCGAGAGATGACTATGAGGCTTTAACGTTTTAATTCATGTTGCTCTTTTGCTACAGTGATTCTAGCAGTAGCTCAAGCGATGACTCTCCAGCACGTTCAGTGCAGTCAACAGCTGTGCCTGCACCTTCAGCACTTCCCTTATCCTCCCTTGACAAGGATGAACCACGCAAAAGCTTTGGCATCAAGGTCCAAAATCTCCCTGTGCGCTCAACAGGTTAGTTTAGTGGTACTCTAGCAGTATGTGAGCATAAAGTGCCTTTTTTAATGTAAAAAAATAAATAAATAGTGATGCATGAAATTCAGGCAAATTTTATTTTTAAAAAATCATTACCTTTGTATTTTTTTGCTAAATGTGCGTTCATTTGCTTTATTTACAGACACAAGCCTGAAGGATGGTTTGTTCCATGAATTTAAAAAACATGGAAAGGTCACATCTGTGCAAATCCACGGCGCTTCAGAAGAGCGCTACGGGCTTGTGTTTTTTCGTCAGCAAGAGGACCAAGAGAAAGCCCTTGCAGCATCAAAGGGGAAGCTTTTTTTTGGCATGCAAATTGATGTCACAGCCTGGAATGGCCCCGGTAAGTTTTCTTTGCCAACTGCATTGTAAAGAAAATGTGAATATTGGTATGTCAGTCAGCTCACACTAAGCAATTTTTAGAGACGGAAAGCGAGAATGAGTTCCGGCCCTTGGACGAGAGGATTGATGAGTTTCATCCAAAGGCCACGCGGACATTATTTATTGGAAACTTAGAGAAGACCACCACTTACCATGACCTGCTTAACATCTTCCAGCGTTTTGGAGATATAGTGGTAGGTTAATTTTCATATAGTTTGAGAATCAAAGCATGCAGTGCTGTGAGATAATCATGCTTACTGACAGAACATTTAACTTTCCAAAGGATATTGACATTAAGAAGGTGAATGGAGCCCCACAGTATGCCTTTCTACAATATTGTGACATTGCCAGTGTCTGTAAGGCAATAAAAAAGATGGATGGCGAGTATCTTGGAAACAACCGACTAAAGGTAAGAATTTGTTTGATTTTAATTGTAAATCCTAACCATTACAACATTCTTGTCTTTCTCAACCAAAGACATTTGTGTAAGTTGAAAAGGTAAATGAATTGCTGACTGAAATTTTGTTCTCTTTTTGCAGCTGGGCTTTGGGAAGAGTATGCCAACGACATGCGTTTGGTTGGATGGATTAGCATCGAATACAACTGAACAGTTTCTTACTCGTCATTTTTGCCGATACGGACATGTTGTCAAGGTAAGCCTGTTTAATTTTCTGCTCATTATTGCACTTTTCTTTTTCTTTTTTAATCTTTTGTTTGCTTTCTAGACTTTTTACCTTATTTTCTGCCATTATTGTAGGTTGTACTTGACAGGATGAAAGGAATGGCCCTTATTCTGTATAACAACATTGAATATGCGCAAACAGCTGTTAAAGACACAAAGGGATGGAAAATAGGGGGGAATAAAATCAAGGCAAGTAAAAATATAGATTTTTCTCTGAAATTTCATTCTGTGTTATTGTGCTTGACACACTCTAACCAGCTTTTCTTCCTTCTTCAGGTGGACTTTGCAAATCAGGAAAGTCAGATGGCCTTCTATCGTTCAATGCAGGCATCTGGTCAGGATATTCGAGACTTTTATGATATTCTCTCTGAAAGAAGGTTTGTGAAATTGGCTTACAAAATAATTTGACTCCATGACTGTCTAATATTAAAACTGAACAGGATTTGTGGTTATTTCTTGGCAGGGATGATCGACGAACCCAATATGAGTTTCAAGCAGAAAGACAATATTATGAAAATGTTAGAACACCTGGAACGTACACGGAAGATCCACGTCGAAAATATCCTACCAGAAGTCGGGACTTCTACACTGAGTGGGACCCATATCAGGGAGATTACTATGATCCACAATACTTTGAAGACCCTCGGGAATATCGGGAATACAGAGCTGACCCTTATGAGCAGGACATACGTAAATACAGCTATCTGCAGCGGGAACGTGAGAGAGAAAGGGAGCGCTTTGAAACAGATCGTGGACGCGATCATGGAAGGAGGACCATTGAGCGTAGCCAGAGCCCATCTCACATTACCACTCGCCGACCTGCTAGCCCAACTGCATCTCCATCACTCTCTGAGAGAATACCAAGCGATTCAGACCGCCGTATTTGTTGTCGATCATCTGAAAGAAGTGGTAGCTGCAGTTCAATATCTCCACCTAGATTTGAAAAACTTGAAAAGGCACGCTCTGAAAAGTATAATAAAAGTGAAAAACTCGAGAAGGACAGAGTTTTTGAAATTGACAGTGGGAATGTGGTTGAAAAAGAAAAGAGGACTGGACGAAAAGAACGAGGAGACAAAGACAAAAGTGAAAAACAAAGGGTTAAGAAGCTTAAAATGGCGTCACCTATTATCCAGACATGTGAACCAGAACCTGAACTTGAAAGAGATGTTAGTCCTGAGTCTGTTCTGCGTAGTAAGGCCAGCAAAATCCAAAAAGAAAGCTCAAGTAAAGGGAGGTTAGACCTTCTGCCTTGTGTGGTGCAGTTAACACGAGTTAAAGAAAAAGAAGGAAAATTGATTGGTCATGTTGTCCAAGAAAAACAAATACAGAGGGGTGGGAGTGACAGTCCGAGACTGGCATCACCTCCAGCTGACCAGAGGAGTCCACCATTCCGCACAGAGCCATCAAAAATTGATATTGGTAAGCATGGGAAGGTTCCCAGAGACAAAAATATGCACAGTTCAGTGGAGGTCACTGACAAAGATGGTAAAATCAAAGCCAAAAAACATGGGAAATCTGAAATGGGATTTGACAGTGGCATTTCAGTGGATATTGACCGTCTAGCTGCAAGGAAAAGGCGTTTTGAAGACTCTGGTAAAGCTGATCGACAAAAGAGAACTAGTGAAGAGGACCTTGGTAGATCTGGACTTTATAAGCTGTGGAACAGTGCTAAGGAGACAGATTTGGATAAGAATCTTTTGATGAGAGGGATTCATAAAAAGGATCACCACAAAGAAAAATGTGTGCGAATGATTTCAGTTAATAGTCCAAAAGAAGGACAAGACAGTGATATCAACCCCGAAGGCCTTCCTCTGGAGCGGCACTCACAACTAGTGCAACTGGCTGAAGATTCTACAGATCAGTTAGACTCTCCCTACCTTAAAATGGATCTAGAGAGCTCAAAAAGGGAAAATACCTCAAGTTTTACAAAAATATCAGATGATAACGCTGTTGATTTGGACGAATTAAAAGAACAGAAACAAGTTATGCCTGAAAACGCACAAGGCAGAGCGAAATCCAGAGACTCTGATGGAGATGAACAATTTGTGCACATTGACCAGACTAATATTTGCACAAAACAAACGGAACACAGTCAACGGCTCAGATCCAAGCTAGGGGAGCCTGATAAGGGAGTCAAGTTTGACAACCAACTACATAGTGAGACTCGTGACTTTGAAAAGGATTATTTTGTTCAAGACTTTGAAAAATCAGTACCGGATGTGGCCAGTGATGATTTATTTTACTGTAAACGAAAGAAATTGGAGAATATTGACTTTGAAATACTCAAATTAAAAAGAGAGCGCAACTTTTCAAGTTCCCAAAAGTTCAATGAAGACATTTACACCATGTCATCATCAATAGGAGCTGCTCAGTCTTCTGAAAACGAGGAAGATGAAACAGCCCATGTCTCTTTGACAGGTACAAATAAAGAAAGAAAATCCTCTCCAACAGCAGGTGAGAAATTTTCACACACTGAGTCATTGAAAAACAGTTTGGACCTGATGCCTAGACATTTTCAGTCTTCTGACACTGAGCTACCAAAGCTTAACACGTCCTTGCTCGGATGTGATGAAGAGTTAATGCAGCACTGGGAAAGAGGGATAAAGCCTGATTCATTCAGAATGGAAATGGCATTCCAAAGTGATATTTCAAAGCATGAAAGCATTCGGAAGCGCCTTGGTCAGGATTTGGAACCTGGAGAAGTGCAGTCTGATTCCGATGATGATGGAGAAAACAAGTCCAAGTCAAATAGTTCCTTGTCCTACATCCTCAGGGATCGTGATAAGAGGATGACAGACCTGAAGCTTTCAGGCTCCTTGGAAAAGAATAAGTTTTACTCCTTTGCTTTGGATAAAACTATAACTCCTGATACAAAAGCACTCCTGGAAAGAGCCAAAACATTGTATTCTTCTAGGGAAGACAATTGGTCCTTTCTCCCTTCACGCTTTCCAGCCTCCCACAGGTGTTCAGATAAGGACAAGGTGGAACTAACACCTCGACCAATACCTTCTTGGTATATGAAAAAGAAAAAGATTCGTACTAACTCTGATGAAAAGCTGCATGACAAAAAGGAGGAACTTAAGCCACAGGACCAAGAGCGTCAGGAATTGTTTGCCTCTCGTTTCCTTCACAGCTCAATCTTTGAACAGGATTCCCGGCGTTTGCAGCATCTTGAACGTAAAGATCAAGATTTAGAAATTGGAAGTGGAAGGCCTTCGAACAAGCCAGTTGCTGCTGAAGCGGAGCCTGAATCTGCAGGAAGTGACATCCCACAAGAGCCAATAGTGCTTTTCCATAGTCGTTTTTTGGAGCTTCAGCAACAAAAAGACAAAGACCACCTTCCACCTGATACTGAGAAGGATTCATTAGTGCCAGACATAAAAAGAAATGAAGTTCAGAACTGTGATAATATCATACCTGATAAGGAACTGGAGCCAGTACAAAAGGCAGATGACAAATCAGCCAGCCCCTCATTAATCTCTACTGCCTTACCATTTGTTCCTTCCCCTAAAGAAATTTCACCACAAGAAAAGAAAGAAGTTTTAACTCCACCCTCAGATCAACCTGTGCCAGTTGTCAAAGAAGAAAAAGTAGAGCCAATCCTTGAGGTTTCGCAACCTCACTCTGTCGCCGTGGAAGACTTCAAACCTGTTGCTGTTAAGCTAAACAGATCCCCTTCACTTACTCTTTCAGAACCAGAAAATGAAACTGAAACAAAACCAGAGTTAAAAGAACTGAAGGTAGAATGTGGTGATAGTAAAACAGCGGAACATACTCCCATTGTGGAAGATAAACCTCCAACTCCTGGTGGTTCCCTGGGTGGTTTTGAAAGAGAGACTACAGAAATCACTTACTCTGACTGCCCAAAGATGGAAGAAAAACCTGAAACTATGAAGTCAGAACCTGAAACTGAAAATCAAGAATCAAAAGACTTTGAGGAATCTCAGAAAACCGAAACCGATGGTGAGGTGTGCATGCCAGAACTAGAGGCTGAAATAAAACCGTTACCAAATCGCAGACAACCCAAGAGTAAAAGGGCAAAACCGCTGTCAGTATTACGAACTACACAACCTTCCCAAATTGCTGCCACTGAAAAACCTGCAACACGTAAGAGTGAACGGATTGACCGAGAGAAACTCAAAAGGGCTTCATCTCCTCGTGCAGAAGCACCAAAGACATCAGTTGACTCTAAAACAACATCCAAGTCACCAATACATGCATCAGACTCTGAACAAAACATCGAGTCAAGTTTGATCCATGGGAGAACACGTCGGCGAAACGTAAGGTCAGTCTACGCCACACTACATGAAGACGACCAAGCTGGCAAAGAGGTAGTTGAGTCACCACGCTGCATGCGCAAACGTGGTGCTGATAAAGAACCAATACAGCAAGATGTTCAAATTTCTACCAATACTAGACGTGGACGCCCACCTAAAAGAGGCATCAAACGAGGAGAAGATGTTTCACCAGTAAAGGTTGATCAGAAGAAACTGATGGAAGAAGACACTGAGGCGTCATGTACAGTAGATGTTGTGAAAGCCTCTGAGGGCTGGCGTTCACCCCGCACCCAGAAGCAGCAGCAAACACCTCAGACTCCATCTCCTCCAACTAACAAGAAAGGAAGTAGAGCAGACAAACTGTCTGGGAGCACGACAGAGCTAGCTGAACAAGATGATATGGCAAGTCAAAACGAGCCAGAGCTTAAGCCTAAAACTGAACCGCTTGGCAAGTTATCAGAAAGGGTGGAAAATCCAAACTCAACAGTGCACAAAAAAGAAAAGGAATTAAAAGATGGTGGAAAGAAATCTGGTGATGTCGATGATGAAAAGCTAGACATTGGCCCCTTAGAGAGGAGACAGCAGCCTGAAAAGAGTGCAAAAGTTAAAACACCAAGGTTAAAACGTAACACCAAACAGATAGCTGAAGACAAATCACACAGTTTAAAAAATCTCGAGATCCGTGTTAGTGTTGATGATGTAAAAGGTTTACTCCGTTCAGAGGATGATGAGCTTGAGACCTTTGAAGCTCCAGCTATTACAAAAACTAAGACAGCACTACAAGATAATGAAGGAATAAAAACAATAGACCAAATTCCAAAAGATTCAAAAGAGCTCGCTGCACAGGATAAGGAAGACTCAGAATCAGAACTTCCAGCTGATCCAGCTGCTGCATTATTAGCACGACAGATGGAATTAGAGCAGGCAGTCGAAAATATTGCTAAGCTTACAGTGGAGCAGCCTTCTCGACCATATAAAGAGCCACCTTCAGAGCAAACTACGATATTGCCTCCTGTTGCAGTGGAACCAGAGAGTGAAGTTGAGGAGGAGAAGCGAGCTAATCCTGCTAGTGAAACTGAACTTGCAGCTGCTATTGATTCAATTACAGCAGAAGAAACATGTGTAGATGCAGAAAGCTTCACATCTCCTCCCACTTACACTGCTCTTATTCCCACCCCTGAATCCTTGATATCCTCCTCCTCCAATGAGATTATGGAACCTGAAACACACATGGTGATCAACAATATTCTTGCCGGGGATTTAGATGATGGTCCTGTGACACCAAGCTCAAATCGGCCAGGGGCAGAATCTAAGGCAGCTGAAGATCCCATTTTACTTGAAACACCCAGGAAAACCGGAAAAGTTAGAGCCAAAACCCCGAAAAAGCCAAGAAGTCGTAAAGGGGCAGGTAACAGAAAAGGGGATGCTGCTGAAGAGGTTTCTCAGTCAGAGTCCACTCCAGTCAAGTTACCTGAATCAATCCCAGAAGACCCAGAAACCAATAATTCAAAAGCAGTCACTGTTACAGCTGCGGCCACTTCAGCAGCCTCTGTAGTCACTGCTGTTGCTACTTGTAGGCGAGACTTAACAAGTGCCATAACGGTCGACACACCCAAAGAGGCAGAACAGCCCGAGGTTGAACAGCCTGTGCCTAAAGAATCTGCTTTTCATTCTGGCACAAACAGTATCTCCAGTGTTAAAAAGCACCCCCAAGCAGCAGAGCCATGTACTCCTACATTTACCCCTGCTCCTGCTTGCACACAACCTGTATCCCAGTTAAGTGTACCTCTGTTGCGGCCTGCCAAAGTGCCACTTTCACCTGACTGGCCTCAGAGATCTGAAGAAAGCAGAATCTATGTTGCCCCTTCAAGTCATGTAAAAGTGGTAACTCCTTCAATGCAAGCATCAGCTGCACTTGGAACCCCTGCAGCAAATCCTCCAATGCCTCCAGACACCAAGGCCTCTGACATTGACCCCAGTTCAAGCACGTTAAGAAAAATTCTGATGGAACCTAAATATGTGTCTGCGTCAAATAGCAATTCTATACCTACCACTATAGTCACACCAGCACTGTCAGAGCCTTCACGGATGTCAGAGAATGAAAATCCCTCTGATGCAGTGGGTTCAAGACAGTTACATTCTGAAGAGAGGCCACCATTACCTCCCCAGCCCATGCATCATAAACCATCTCCACTGACAGAGTCACAGCAGAACTGTGGAGAGAAAAACCAGCATACAATTATTTCTCCTGCTACCTCAGTAATAAGTCGAATTCCAATGCCTTACGATACAGAAGAAACTCCACGTATTTCATTAAGCAACCGAAGCATTGGCCTAACCATTCCCAAGCAAAAATTCAGATCAAACTCCAATGAGAACAGCCGATGCCTTGCTATGGATATAGTAGAAGATGGGACAAGAGGACGCTCTGTTGTCGAAAGCACTCCATACATTACTGGTTCCAGTCCTGGCCTACGGGTCAATACATCTGAGGGTGTTGTCGTACTCAGTTATTCAGGTCAGAAAACCGAAGGACCTCACAGGATGAGAGCCAAAATTAGTCAGATTCCTCAAGCCAGTGCTGGTGATATAGAGTTTCAGCAATCTGTTTCCAAATCTCAATTAAAACAAGACCCAGTCATCTCATCATCCCAGTCACCTACTCCCAAAGCAGCCCCAACTCCTTCTGGTTATGGTCACACAGGAGTCCTTTTAGCCGGCCAGTCGTATAACTCTCAACCTGTTATTTCTAGTACCAAGCAGGAGAGTTTTGGATCTGACAAATCTGAGACTCCATATCACACAGCCCCCCAAGGCAGTGTAGTAAAGATGTTCCAGCAACCAGTTAGTTCTTCTCAAGTCTTAATGTACAACCCACCTGTGATACAACAACAGCATGGCAAGAGAGGACTAGGGTCAGAGCCTCTGTCGAAAAAGATGGACCCTGGCAAAGCTGCGCAGCAGTCTAATCTCAGCCCAGTCACACACCACCCATCACTTTCTGGAACCCGCATGAGCCCCAGCCCTGGCATTGTAAATGATCGCTCAGCTCTGCACCTTAAGCAAGAACCACAGTCTCCACGAACAGCTGTTCACTCTCCTTCACCTTTTGTCAAAGCCTGTCCTCCAAGCAGTTCTCCTATCGGCACATCTGTTGTTCTGACTCATGGCATGCCACCAATGCCTAGCTATCATTCTGCGATGCATCACTCGCACTCAGAACAGTCCTCTGTCATAATTCAACCTCACAGTGTCACTCAGTCAATGGCTCATGATGCCAGGATGAACACCCCACCGATGCCTGGGATAAATTATGGAAGACGAGGTGATTCGCTGTCTGCGCCGCTTCCGGGGTCTCAACAGCGCTCAAACCCACAACAGCAAAATGTCATTCGAGATATGGTTCTGCACTGTCATTCAAGTCCCCAAGGTTCAGTATCAAGTGGTGGTGGCAACAGTGCAAGTGAAGAAGAGCCTAGACACTTTAACCAAGCACTCAGTAGACCTTCAGTTCCCCAGCTGCAGTCAGATGTAATGATGATTCACAGTGATCACAGAGGACTTCACCCAAACATACGCATGGAGCAGTACAGAGACATGCACCAGCGCATCCTCATGCACCAGCAACGGGGTGAACAGGCTGCTGTAGAGGCAAGACAGTCACGCAGAGACTCGGAGACTGGAACAGCATCTTCAGGCAATATCTCTGGACCTTCAAAGAGTCCTATTTCGGGGAAGAGCATTGACCTTTCTGCAAAGGAACCTCTCAAACCACTCGAAGGAAAGCTTATCCATCCAAACTCCAGTGAAAGCAGAATCCGAGGAGTCCATGCATCTAGTCCTGTCATGGTGTCGCCTCACCCTCATGGGGTTCACCTAATGCATCCAGGTGGTGCAGGCTCCTTTCCAGTTTACAGGGACATTCGAGGCTTCTCATCCCAGTTTTCACCACACAACCTGACTAACCAAGGTGTTACATCTTCACAGGTGAGTTAAGATGCTTTAATGATTACATTTGTGCAAATAATACTACTACTATACATTTTCAACTTAACAAGCACATTTAAACATATACATAAAATGTATGATGTCTCTTGCTGGGTTCGGACTATCAGGTACCTCCAGATACTGAACTGGGTAACCGTGGTAAAATGTCTCAGTCCCATGGGTGTGGAAGTGATTCCAAGTCTGAGACCTCCCACCTTCGCCATGCTACCTCTTCGGACCTCTCACACATTTCCCGAATACAGGGGGATACAGTCTCACCCTCATACCAGTCTCCCATGATGTCCCCTATGGGTCTTACACACAAGTCAGATCTATCTCTTCAGAAAGGCCCTCCAGCCTTCCTGTCTACTTCAGCAGTGCCCTCTTCGACTTCAGTAAAGCCACGGCCGGATGCCAAACTGGAACATTCAGGACATCATTCCGTTGACATGGTGCAGCTATTGACGGTAAGAAGAATGACAGACCAGCTCTTTGGTGACGTGTAGAATTTATTTTCAGGGAAAATAAAGACGTTTTTTCTTTTCTTCATGCAGAAGTATCCTATCGTATGGCAAGGCCTGTTGGCATTGAAAAACGACCAGGCTGCTGTCCAGTTACATTTTGTTTCCGGCAACAACATGCTGGCCCAGCGCTCCCTTCCACCCCCAGAGGGAGGTCCTCTTCTCCGTATTGTTCAAAGAATGAGGCTCGAGGCTTCCCAGCTGGACAGTGTGGCACGCAGAATGACTGTAAGTATTTGATTTCTGCTACCTTTGAACAGCAGGTTCTAAAATTTGGTTGAATATAGCTTTAATCAGGACCCTGACTTTGAAGAACTGACTAAAACGATGGATCTATGAATTAATTAAGCAATAACGTAAGAGAGTGCCATTATCTTTGTTTATATACATATATATACATTTTAAGATTAAAACTTGATATGTGTGGCAGGTGGAAAATGACTACTGTTTGTTACTGGCTCTACCCTGTGGTCGAGACCAAGAAGATGTCCTTGGTCAAACCCAAGCCTTGAAAAGTGGCTTCATCACATACCTGCAAGCTAAACAGGCAGCTGGCATCATCAATGTGCCCAACCCTGGCTCTACTCAGGTTTGACTTTAGGCATTTTATGTTTTTATATTTTCACATTTTACTGTGTTGTAAGACAGCTAAGATGTTGAAGATGTTGCTCCTTCTCTCATCATGTTATTTTTTCTTCTTTGGGTTTACAGCCAGCTTATGTGGTTCAGATTTTTCCACCATGTAAATTCTCCGAGAGCCACTTGTCACGTCTGGCCCCGGACCTTCTCAACAGCATATCCAGCATTTCCCCTCACCTCATGATTGTCATCGCCTCTGTTTAATTACCTCCATTTTTTTTCCTGAACTAAGCCAACACCAGCCCTTTTGGACTCATCCAGTTTGTTGGAAGCTGGAATTGCCTCATATTTTTATGAGTTGGACTTCTTTTTACGAAAAAAACAAAACAACCTAATTTAGCATCTCCTTCACTTCACCAAGTCCTTAAGTCACCCAGTGATGTTGAATTCCAAAAACTATACCTTTCTGAAAAGGATATGAAGGGTTGAGGGGGATTTTATTTTTGGATGAGGCTTTGCTCATTTCATTCTTGCCATTTTTGGAGGTGTTGTGCATAGCCTTTTTTCTTATTCATAGCATTCATTAAGCTGTGGATGGATACCTTCGTATGGGATATTTTTTATCTTCATAAAAGTGATTGTGATTTTTTTTAAGACTATGTCAGAAGTCATTGCACTATGTTGAAGAAATTGTGAACTTTGTACAGATTTGAGTATAAAATGATACATGTTATGGACTAATTCTTGTGATCACATCAGTCATGCTTGTGCAAGATAAAAGAAAATCATTGCCTGGAAAAACGATCAATCAAGATCAGTCATACATGCTTTTGCTTATTCACCATCAGCAAATTTCTGCTTAATTTCTGGACTCAACTCTCCATCCCAAAGTGTTCCCTGCCCCAGGAACTCGTAAGGGGACGATTAGAGTTGTACAGTTTACACTCAATGCCTCAACAGGGGACTATATAAAGAATATTTAATTAGTTTATTTTTGTTTGCATCTTCTTTAAGCCTAAAGGTATTGTTGACAATTGTGAAACTGTAAATATTATAAATATTTAAAGACTGAAGCAATGTGGAGAGACCAAGTGAATATTTTACAAGACAGATCATCAGATCTTTCTTTGGACCGGGGCAGGGATGGGGAACAGCGGGGGAGGATCTGTACAAGATTACCGATTGATATTTGCCCCCAAAAAAACAACAACAACAAAAAAACTTGATTTTGTGCCAAAACATTTTTTTGCTAATACTCAACACGCGCAATGTATCTAAAACATTTGATCAGAACATATTTTCATATGTGACTTTGTATTTTGTCATCCGGAGGGCAGATTTGATTCCTTTTTTTGTATTGTTCATAAACCTTTCTCTGTTATTACAGTGCTTTTACATGATGGAACTCTGTGTTCATTTCAAAAGGACCATTGTACTGTAGGGTTTGCAATTCTGCTCCTATTCCTGTTTTTATTCTCCCCCCATGTGGTCCTGTACTGCCCCCTGCTGTCTGAAAAACAACTCTCTTACTTATTAGGCACTGCATCTTGAGGTCATTTATCCACGACTTCATAGCAGATATGCATGCTTTTATTTTTCAAATTCTAAAAAGCTAAAGTAGGATCATAAAGGCAAAGAATGTGACTTAAACTTGACATCAAGCCGCTAATGGATGTGTTAATCATCTGTCTCCACCCCTCCCCTTAATTGTGTCCTTGAGCCAAGCTGTAAATACTGATCTCCTTAATCTGTGCTCTCGTGTATTTTTCTCTCCCCCCCCTTATAACTGTCTTTCTTCAGGGTCTTTCTTTTTGTTTTGTGCAACAAAACAACGCAGTCTGAAAGAGACGGGAGAGGAGGTGAACCGATGCTGAAAGTAAAAACCATGCTTGTCAGTTTTGTGTTGTAAATATTTCTATGACTGCAAGCTGAGTACTCTCATGGTTATGTTGAAGGCACTTATAATTTTTGATAAACAAATGAAAAGAAAAAAAAACTTCAAACAGCGATTAATATGAAAACTGTCTTTTGATCAACCTTCATTTTGAGTGTATTTTGCTGTTCCTCCATGAGGACATTTTAAACTGTAAAATAAATGGTTGTTTAACTTACTTCTGAAGATCATTAAATGGTCCGTAACTCTGTTTTTCTTCTTCTCCTTTTGTGATTTGTGAATCTGAAGGTACAGGTGAAGAAGGATTTCACCAGAGACCTTCAGTGCTTTAAACCTCAGCTTTAATGCTTCTCTAACATGTTGCAAAAGCTGCAAATGATTCAGCAATTAAAATGGTTAACAAGAGCGGTCTTACCTTGGATACCTTTGCATCTAGACTATTTCTTAATGTTCTTCCAGTATTCTTTCAATTTAGAATTTATTGATGAAAATATGACACAAAACGTACAATATTGTCTCTCCAGCAATGCAAAGACTCCAGATCTGAATGAACTGGATGAAGTTAGGCCAAACTCTAGTGAAAGTTTTCACATTTTGGATCAATCCTGCCACCAAACGGAAAAACCAGTCACAATTTTCTGGGCAGAGGTAGAAATACTTTACCTGGCATCCATCCATCAATCCGTCTTCTTGATGGGCATGTATACTCCAGACAGAAAGGTGGATTCAAGCCCAAACCGCTGCCCCAGCATGCTGGCTTACTCATTACAGTTGTTGCTGCGATGTTTACAGTGGTCAGAAGATGTCACTATAACACTAAACTACAAGGCTTATTTTCAAGCCATGGTACGCTTTGGGAGTGTGAATCAGACAACCACAGAAGGCAGTTGCAACATAAACCTACCCTGCAAGTATGAGTTTTCCTTCACATGACAGTACCTGTCCTGGAGCTTAGGTTTTCTACAGTGTTTGAATTAGAAACTGTCAAAGAAATACGTCCACCTAGGGAAGCAGAAGATCTTTGCTGAGACCTAAACAAAGACTTCATTGCAAATTGGTTGTATTTTCATGTATTTATTTATTCTAAAACTTGTGCATATAAACGTTTCTGTCTGTCTTGCTGGGGGAAAAATTCTAAACACAGGATCACTGTATTACTGCCGTAATGGATAAGGAGGATACAATCAGGTCAGCTCCTCCTGCATTATGATAACACACAGATGTTGACAGAAGCTGACAAGCTCCGTCACAGTTAACAGAAAAGAAATTGTATCAAATAAATAGGAGTGCTAGCATCTTTTAGACTCTTAGGCTGTTCTGTTGGGCAATGCGGTCAGGGAGGATCTCGATCTGTGCCAAATTCCAGGCAGGGTGATAAAGACCTATCTTCACTGACAGGCATAACAAGGAGTCCTGCAACCACTAAGCCTTGATTTCAACATACAGCGCGATATTGTATGAAGACATATAAAACACCGAGTGAGCCTCAATCCACAGAAGAACTATTAAAATTTGTCAGATATGCACAGAATCACACATCCGTGATAAAAGCAAAGGGCACTCACACCAAATAAGATTTTAATTTTGTTATTTTTTTGTTTTTATATTTACTGCAATTTACATAAAGTTATTTCAAACATGCGCCTGCACTGTTGTTGAATCAATCTCATTGCCTATAAATTCTGTCCAAACGTGAGTGCGGCAGAGTCTGAAAACCTCTTTGTGGCTCCGTCTTTAGAGCAGTGCTCAAGTGGATATGGAGCAAGACAAATGAGCACCATGGCTGTCAAAGCTGCAGTTACAGACTCATCCCTGAGGCAGGCAGCTCTATGGTTTTGGAGGAATTTTAAGACTGTGGCTGGAACATCAGGGTTTCCGGCTGCACCCGTCCAATTCGGGTGTATGCTAGTTGACAAATTCCCCAGAGGGAGGCCTGTGGGGATTTAGAGACGATTGGATTACTATTTGAGAAAGTTTGGTGGTTGGGGCTGTATTATCTCTCATTAATTTTGGAAGTACTCCTTAGGCAGGGAAGAAAATACATTCAAACACATGCAGGCGGTGATTTGATCAATATTAAATACAGTTTTTCATCAAGTGTAATGCATCACCTCAGTGCTTCTCGAAAAAAAAGGACAACAGCTGCTGAGAAGGGTAAAGGGCTCATACCCGAGCTTCACTCATTTTCTCCCTCCTGTCGTTATGCCTACAGTAGAAAGGACCAGAAAGAGGTGAGGCATAAGTGATTTAGTGGCCTGACAGGCCAAGACTTGGAATGTTAATTGACACCCTGTTCGCAGCGTGAGAAGAAGCAGGTCAGACATGACAGAGGAACACCAAGACAAGAAAGACTTCCGCTGATGCTCTCCACACACCCTCCTCCTTCACAATCGTGGTGCTTCTAAGATTACACACTTTGCCTTTGAGCGTTAGAGCAAAGTGCGTGCTTTTGTCCTTAAAGCGGGCCTTGTTCATATTTTAGAGCTGGTTTCCTCTTGAATACATTTCCACAGGATGACATTTTGAAAGTTCAGCTTTTGCCAGAAAATGAGAAGAATGTTGGAAATTTAGAGGTTCTTTTTTCAGAGACCGATAAGTGCTTGTTTTCTGGTTTGTGTCCTTTGCACAATGAGCTCCATGCATTCCACCATGTGGCTGTGAGACAATTTGTCCTTTCATGAGAGCGTAGAAAGGATACAGAGGAAAAAAATCATTTGCTTTGATTACTTTCTTGCACCTTTTAAAACCATTTGGGTGAAAAGAATTCTTAGTGCATTGCTTCCATCATGGGGACCTAAACCACCAGCCACTGCAACAAGGTTAGCGGTTAGTGCAACTGAAGTTTACTGTGGGATACATCAGCAGTGATGATTTAGTTTTAGTTCAGTTTCTTAAGACGCCCATTAACTATTCTTCCTGGTGTCATAAATCTTTATTTTTAGACAGTGCACTAAAAAACATATGCACACACACAAAATCCAACTGTGATCAAAAGTCAGACCAAATAAACATTTTAAAGGTTTTCTAAACCCAGTTTTATTGCTTTCTTGCATTAGCTGTATTGCCAGTGAATAGCTGTGTATAAAACTGTTCTTTTAATTTAATTGGTTCTTGATATGGTTGATAAAAAATGTTCTCCTGTAGCCTGTCTGTTAAGCTATTAATGTCCATCTGCACATAAATGCGCCTTTTGATGCAAAATGATTGAAACTGCTGCAAGAATAATGCTTGTAATAAACACAACTAAAGAAAGTAATCTATTTTTGCAGTTAACCTAATAAGACAATTATGCATTGTTACAATATTTGTAACCCACGCTCAAAAACTGTTTTGACAAGGACACTGTAACCACCATGCTTTTGATTAAGGATCTAATGATAACACATAAGAACTCATTTAAGTTCTTCTTTAGCTTCTTTTTGAACTGAAGCCTGAAATGTGTCCAAGGCGCAGACCTGTTGTGGAGTGGATAAAGGCACTCCTGTCGTCAGCTTGGTGCTTCTCACCAGATCTCATCATGTCAGATCTACAGAGTCCGGTGTCATTATTCAGGTCATGATGAGCCAGGTAGTAATAAAGGTTACACAGGGATTACTTGTGAGCCAGCAAGTAATCCCTGTGTAACCTCTGTTGCCTCAGAGTGTTCTAAATGTCCCATACAGAAAACAATACTGAAACAGCCACTCACAGAAAGTGAACATGACTGATTTCCCTGTTAGGCTGATAAGGTACAGTAATACATGTGTTTGTTTATTATCCACGCATGGAAAAAAAATTATCAAGGGGAATATGCGAGATATAAACACTGACTGGAGCCTGATTGTAAATGCTTTAATCCAAGCAATATATTATACGCTTTAAAAAACAAACGAACTGGAATGTGTTAGATAAGATATTATTTTAGTGTTTTAGTGAACCTATCAAAGCATTAAAGATAGGAAGAACAAGAGCCAAAGGTCATGTAGATAAATACACAAAGGCTCTATTAACTACATTAAAGTTTACAAGTTAGCTTTTTATATTTCCATTAGGTTCCATTAGATTATGAATTCTTAAACACTCCTTGGTGCACTTTTTTATAAAGTCAATTTATCTTTCTGCCCTGTAAATATGACCAGTTTTCAGAGAGTGAGTGTGACACATTTATAATAACTGTCCATGTGTAGGAATGTTTCTCCAGACTGAAGAGGAGAGGTCGGTGCCAGACGGGCACATATATTGTGATCTCTCCGCTTTACAATGCACAAGAGTCAGAAATGGATTAAGTGACTTACAGGGTCACAGTACACATTAGGTGTGGACAGGCTGCAGTGGAGTTATAAAGGCCTCACCCTGGTGACTCAAGCCTCATAAACGCAGCACCTTCCCCTGACATTGTGGCTCGGTGGCCTACTTGCAGTTCAATGTCTGTATCAGATGTGATGCATACATTTTCATATTATGTTTCTCACTTTGAATGCCTGCTAATGTAATGAAAAGTATGCAATGCTGATAAACACATAACATTGACATGAAAATCAGAGTTCCAAGTGTTTATGTCTTTTACATTTCATGCATTCAAATGATATATTTGGCACCTGATCTGAAATGCGGTCTTTGTCTTGATGGTCTGGAAATAATTCAGATTTCTGTAACGCTTTTTATACAACTCGACAAATGTTTTATTACTAGCGTTACTAATCTGTAAGAGTCAAAACATGGTTACTAGTACATTATCAGTCTAGGAATTTATTCAGTGAACTTCCAGAGAGTCACGCTGTGGAGTTCTTTAAAGGGTTGCGTGATGAGAATTGGCAGAATATTCAGGAGAGTGCGTCATTCATGGGACAAATCAGCTCAACAGTAAAAACTAAGTGCTTATCTTATATCTTGTTTAAAAATAAGTCATGTCAGAGGAGGCAACGCTCTACATCATGCTGAGTGAAAGAACTCAAATGTTCACACTCTGTTTCTGATATCAGAGTTTTATCATGCAAGCATGTGTTTCCCGTTTTATTTTTAGAGTTCTTCGTTTTCGTGAAATTCCACTTCCTGGTCTCGTCTCCAGCTTTGCTGCCCATTCTCCCACCTCCTGCCAGCCCTGTGCCTCCTCCTGCCCCTGGCGTCTGCCACTGTCAGCCCCGTGCACTCCTCAGTTCTCCTCGGGCCTTTGCCATGTTGTCTTTGGCTTCCTTGTGTGTTCAAAGCTTTCTTGTGCGGGGGAATAAAAACCTTAAATTCTGAAGAATCATTATATATCCAGTGTCTGCATATAAATACTTTTGAGAAACATTGCAACATGTTTCAATGGTACTTCAAAACTAACCAGTCCTAGGGTTCCAAAGGTTCTGCAAAACTTACTGCGTTTACAGTACTTTTAGTTTTCTGAAGGTTCTTAGATGTTGGTGCAAGAAACTAAAAAGGCTGGTCCCATAAAAGTCCCTGTGACATCATTAATGGTTCTCTAAATGTGGTAAAAACATACTGTAGAGACTAGTGTAGTGTAGAGGGAACATCCTGACTAAAAGTCCTCTGAATGTCCACCAAATAACAACCTACCACTACCTGGAACTTGGGTGGCTGTAGCTCAGGTGGCAGAGCAGGTCAGCCACTAATCAGAAGATCGGTGGTTCAATCCCGCGCTGCCTCCTGGCTGCATGCTAAATATCCTTGGGCAAGATACTAACCCCATGTTTGCCTACTGGTGGTGGTCAGAGGGCCCGGTGGCGCCAGTGTCCGGCAGCCTCGCCTCTGTCAGTGCGCCCCAGGGCAGCTGTGGCTACAACGTAGCTTGCCATTGCCAGTGTGTGAATGGGTGAATGACTGAATGTAGTGTAAAGCGCTTTGGAGTCCTTAGGGACTGAGTAAAGCGCTATACAAATGCAGGCCATTTACCTGGATGCCTGAGAACCTACACAGACACATGTGAAATGTCACCTACATTCAGCAGCCACTTTGTTAGGTACACATGTTTAACTGACAATGCAGTTACTTGGCAACAACTCAATGCATTCAGGCATCTAGACATGATCAAGATGATCTGATGAAGTTTAAACCGAGCATCAGAATGACAAATAAAGGTGATTAAAGTGACTTTGAATGTGGCATGGTTGTTGGGTTCTGAGTATTTCAGAAACTGCTCAACTTCTCGGCTCTTTGTGCACAATTATATCTAGAGTTTACAGAGAATCGTCAAAGAAAGAAAATATCGTGTCGGTTCTCTGGGTAAAAACTTCCTCGTTGATGCCAGAGATCAAAGGTGAATTCTCTTCTGCTTATTCTTATTGAGGTCATGGGGGGTGGAGCATATCCCAGCTACAGTAGGAGGAGAGATGGGGTCTGATGCAGGGCTAACACAAAGACACAGATGACCATTCGCACTCACATTCACACCTATAGGCAAATTTAGAATCACCAAACGAGCACGGGGAGAACATGCGAACTCTACACAGAAAGGACCTGGCCAGATGGTGGCTTTGCTTGCAGCCCTGCTGTGAGGCAACAGTGCTAACCACCATGCTACTGCGCTGCCCTTTAGCATTCAGTTTTATTTACATAGTGTCAGCTCACAGCAACAGTCATCTAAATGTACTTTATATTGTAAGGTAGAGACCCTACAGTCTTACAAAGAAACCCTAACTATCAGTCATACCTATGAGAAAGCTGATAGGAAGGCCACTTTAACTCAAATAATCACTCGTTATAACCAAAGTATACAGGAAAATGGTTGAAACCTTGAAGCATATGGGCTACAGCAGCAGAAAAATATACCACCCTGTCAGCTAAAAACAGAAACTGAGGTCACAGTTTACACAGGAACTCACCAAAATTACACAATAAAAGATCAGAAAAACTTTGCCTGGTCTGATGCGTCTTAGTTTCTCTGCTGTGACATCTTCTGATGGCTGCTTCCAGCAGGATAACACGCCACGTAACAAAACCCAAATCATCTTGAACAAGACCATGATGTCACTGCCAACAGATCTCAATCCGACCTGGTACTAACAAGGTGAATCTAATACAGTTGGTACTGAGGGTAGATCTCATTAAACACTGACAGTGCTGCACACGTGACCAGGTTATCGCCTTTGAGTCAGCCAAATGAGGGTCTTCAAAACTATCGGGAGCTCTTTAACCAAAGCCAAGTGACATTAAAAAATGTTAAAAAGTAACATTGTTACTGCCAGAAGGATTGCTGGCAAACTAAAGAGTTTAAAAAGAAAAGTTGGACTTTCATCCAAATGCACCAGTGTGTTCATATGCTTCACCAGTAAATTTCAAAATAAAGCAAACACTACACATGTAGCGTAAGCATAAAACATGTCAAGTCACTACGAGTTACCACTGCATCAGAATTAGCAGGCAGTAAATATAGTACTACGGTCCATATAGTTACAGTGTGTGTGTTTTGTTCCATTCCTTCTCCAAAGCGGTAGAGTCTGAGTCGTGATCTGGCCCCAGGGAGATGTGAAGCCGATTTGTGGTTGTTTCACTTTTCAGGGAAAATAAAAGACGGGCTTGTGTGTTGCTGTCTTTTTTTCCAGCCTCCATCTATTCTGAACTTAACCACTCTCCGCCTCCAGAACCCAGTCTGTCAGCCACTGTGATTAAGTGTGAGAGACTCGAGATTATGCCTCAGGCATTCGAGTGGCAAAAGTGGACGCAGGTCACATGAGGTGAGCGTATAGTTTGTATACTGTGTATGCAGGTCTGACTCACTTTCAAATACAGTTGGTTTCCAGGGAGGGACAACAATAAGCTTTTATGCCATCCTGGATGTGCTGATTGTTTGCCTGCTTAACGTTGAGCACACTCTCAGTGAAAATGACAAGGTTTGGAATTTTTTTAAGACTGGAAAATACAAAAGTATAATTAAGGAAGAGATAAAGCACAAAGGAAGCCATTTAACTGTCAGGATTCCTCAGCAGCTTTTCCCCCTCTCACTCTCTCGCTCCCATTGTGTGTCTGTGTGTTTGTTGGTGAGCTAATTGTTGCTGCATAACTGGCTTGTGAATCTCCGCTGCTAAGCATCCAGGATACTAACAAGTTATAAGCTGTTTATAGGAATATTACTGCCGCCCTCAAACCTCAACCATGTTATGATTTATAGAAAGCTGTGGTCTCACCAGAGATTTAGGCAATTACCAAAGTCTAGTTTCATACAGATTTATGTCTTGGAGAGAGTCTCTGGAGCCTTTTAAGTTGTATAAACTGGAACGCTGCAACTCTGATAATAATACTTAGCCATTTGGCGCTCTTAGAAGGAGCAGAAGAAAGTAAGTCAGTTTCTCATTTGTTCGGCGAGCCTCTTCCAATTTCACCCAAAACTTTTCAAGCAAAGAACGACCCTTTCATGGCTTGAAGTGAAAAACAGTGCTACCTAAACTCTGAGACGTTTAAGGGTGCTACTAATTATCTCCAGATGATGTCTTCATAACATCCTTGACGAGCATACTCCCCCAATGTCCTATTAAAGGGCAAAACACATGGCATATACTCATCGACGAGTGCCACTGTTCTGCTCGTTCTTATCATGATCAGGATTCGTCCTTGGATGCAGTTATTTTGTATCATAGTCAACAAGATGCCTCTCTTTCTATTTCCTTAAAGGGACAGCTTCTTCTTCTATTAGCTGCTTCTTTAAGGATCATCTACTTGCATCTGACCCTATCCCCAGCATCCTCCTCTGTCGCACCAGCCCTCTGCTTGTCCTCCTTCACTACATCCATGAATCCTCTCTGTGGTCTTCCTTCTTTTCCTCCTGCCTGGCAGCTCCATCTTCAACATGCATGGTCCAATATATTTGCACTATGCCTCTCAATATAATCACTAATCAGTCTAATGCACTCATTTCTAATCCTGTCACTCCTGGTCACTCCCTTTGAACATCGTAGCATCGTCAGCTCTGCGACCTCTACGTCATGCCTTTTTATTAGTGTCACTGTCTAGAGGTGGGCGGATCGATAGCATCAATACAAACTCTGGCATTGGTATCGGATCAGTGACTGGATCACTACTTTGTTTCTATCATTTAGATCAGTATGTATCCCACATACATACCTCAAACATGCACAGTAAAAAATGTTTGAGCCTTTTCACATCTATTTTATTTACACCTTATACTACTTAAAAAACAGAAGTTGCCCCTCAGTGCTTTAGAGACAGCCACATTTAGGTTCCAGATTTCCACAAAACCCAGTTTCAAAATACACAAAAAGCTGAAAGGCGTGTTTTGTTATGTTAACTAATTATTGTGGAAAATAAAAAGTGATTCATTGGTCATTAAAACGTGTTCAGAATTTGCAAATTGAATGTGATTCATCTCATAAGTCATGACACACTCCTCTCTTCTGCATAAACTACCTTAATGAGTTAAAAATATTGGCATTGATGTCGGCAATTCAGGCGCTGTATTTACTGGGTAATGGGTCAATACCAAAGTTTGCATTATGGCACAGCACCACCACTGCCTCCACACCACACATCATCATCATCATCATCGGCGGGTTTCACTGCTGTTATAAACCTTCCAAGATGGTAGTGAGACCTGCCACAGCCTATGGGGGACAAGAAGCCAGTGTACTCCGACTGCCGATCCCAAGCCTGAAAGAGATGGGGGAGGGTTGCCTTTGGCATAAAGTCTTTGCCAAATTAAATATGTGAATCATCAAGAGGGGCATTTTCTTCAAGACAGATCATGTAAGAACGTTTTTCACATAAAGCTCGACTTAAATAGCCTCAATAATTGCTTGACTCAACTGCGACTTGGTTGTTAGGTGTTCGTGGTTACTTCTTATTTAAGCTGCAGGCAATTTGTACAACACAAAGGAGTTTCAAAGAAAACTCTCAGAATATGAGCGGTTGGATTATCCCGCTTATCCCGACACGTTTTAAGAAAAACATTATCTGTTATTCTTTAATTATTTGATCATCGTGGAAGTTTTACCTTAAATCCCAAAGAACTGATTAGCAAATGCTAAAGTTATATGTTTTGTACCACAGTGCAACTCACACATTTCCAGCTGATTAAGTGAATGAATGTGAACTAATTAATTATGATGTTTTAACCAACAAGTACAATTTTCTACTCCAAACCTGCTGAACAACCAAAGACTAAGGCAGATGTGCACAATGGAAGTACAGTGGTAGTTGAAGTTACTTATTCCACATAAAAGATCATATTATTAAACAAAAAATGAAGTTCAGTTATGTAATTTTTTAAAATGATTTTCAGCATTTGGGAGTCAATGTCAGGTATATCACAAAACTTCAGCAGATAAAATCGCAACTATCTGCATGGCTGTGCACCATAGAGGTATTTATGAAACACAACTCAACATCTCACTATTAAATCAATAGCTTATTATTAAATATGCTCAAAAGAAAACTGGTTAGTCAGAGTGAGCAGGTTATGCGGGTAATCGGAAATCGTCTCAGTTACGGATGAACTTGCTTTGAGACCGGTGAGAAAATAGTTTGTAGGACTGAGAAAATCTTCCCAGGAACATGTTTGGGCTGGTAATACAAAAGACAAAACTATGCAGTTCAAAAATGCAGCCATTACAAAGCTTATTTTCTCTTTTATTCCCCGTCTCACGCCCACGCTATCTATGTGGCCTCCTCGGCCTCACAGGTGCATGCAAAGATTTGCTGTGGTATTTGGTGTTTGTTGAAAGAGATCAACAAGCAAGGACAAGCTCTCTGCGAAGCAGTCCTGACAGCCCGACATCATTCCACGAACAGCTGTCACGCTCGTTGTCTCCTGCACCACCTTCACCCTATTCGGCCAGCGCCTACGGCACCCCATCAGCGCTGATGCACACTCGCTGTCAAATATGGCAAAGAAGTAAAAAGGCACAGATTGCACCTGAATGTGTACAAGCACACACTGTGCATTCCCACTCTTGAATCTGTAGATGTGACAGCTGCAGGGAGGGCTGTCCAAACACAGCCACTTCTGACAGCACTTCAAGTGAAAGTGAGCATGTGGAGGTTTGTAGTAATTTGCCATCTGGAGGGTCACTTTTGGTGTGTTTAAGGTGGCAAAAGGTTAAATGACTGGAAGTTTCAGTCATCTGCGACGAAGGTAACAGTCGGCTAAGAGACGTGCGCTCCTCTCTATACAAGAAAGCAAAGTGATACCATCTCCAGTGATTTGGCATTTTTGATCTGCCCACACACATACATGCCTCGCCTTGCATTATTATGTCATTGCAGCCCACCTCCTTCTGTAATTCCTATTGGCACACCTGGGTGTGGCAGCTTATGGGGATTCATGTTTGGGTACTTTCGAAAATTACTTCCAGACATTTTGTCCCGGCACTGTTAGGTTTCGTAAGACTTTCATCTCCGAAATGGAAATTAAACAAAATCACTAATGTTAAGTATTTACCTCGGGAATTTGCAAAGTGGAAAATTAAAGAGTAGAAAGAAAGACCTTTTCATTTAAACCGAAGATACTGTTACAGCCGCTATCGTGATTACTGTTGCTGCAGCGATTAACTCCACAAGTGCTGGAGTGGCAGCGAAACACACACGTGAAAGCTGATCATGGAGTTTAATGACAAGATAGAAGAAGAAGAAATGTGAGTGTTAAGGGGTTGAAAGCAGGAACACTGCTCGGTGTGTACTGTGGGCCTATAAGGTTCCATAATTTATCAAAAACAAGTCTGTAATGATCTGTCAATGCAAGGAAATTTGGTTGGGCGACGACTTAACTAAAAGGTTAGTTAACTACATTTGTTAATATGTAATTTGCACTGTCGGACAGTTTGCTCACATAACTTCACACAGAGCTGACAGTGATTTACACTGCTGCCAGGACACTGACAGCCTTTCACACATACAAACGCATGTATAAACGGGTTCATAGAGAAATTCTTCTAAATCAAATAATGACTCATCCTTGAAATGCAGCCTCCTCTGTCAAAAGGGAATTATTTCCGCCAAGGCGGTTGTGTTTGCACGCATGTGTGTCATTCTGTCTTTAAACATGATAGCTCAAAAAGTTTTGAATGAATTGTCATAAAACTTTGTAGAAGTGTAGAGTGGGCTCATTTTAACAATCTAGCTCACAGGTGTTGAACTCCAGGCCTCGAGGGCCGGTGTCCTGCAGGTTTTAGATGTGTCCTTGATCCAACACAGCTGATTCAAATGGCTAAATTACCTCCTCAACATGTCTTGAAGTTCTCCAGAAGCCTGGTAATGAACTAATCATGTGATTCAGGTGTGTCGATCCAGGGTGATATCTAAAACCTGCAGGACACCGGCCCTCGAGACCTGGAGCTCGACACCCCTGACTTGCTTAATTGGTTGAAAATTGACCAAAAGTCTCACAACTTAGAAACTATGATTCTTACAAGTGTGGTTTATAGAGTCAACATAAAGAAAGTAACGTATAAAGATTTCAAAAGGGTCATATGTGACCTCTGACCTCTCCTTCAAGGTCAGTCTGAAGGTCAAAGTGATAATAATGGTACATAGAGCTGTTTAAACTACCATTATTTGTATTGACAACATAAAGGCATAAATATGATGGGATTTTATCCTGACTTTGTTACATAGATATTTGATATCAAATACAAACATTATAGTAACAGGTTATAATCATTTAAGTATGAATACATGTACAGTGTTTCTGAAGAAGTATAATCTTTGGGTGATCGTGGCTCAAGAGTTGGGAGTTCGTCTTGTAATCGGAAGGTTACCAGTTCGAGCCCCGGCTTGGACAGTCTCAGTCGTTGTGTCCTTGGACGAGACACTTTACCCGTTGCCTACTGGTGGTGGTCAGAGGGCACCAGTGTTCGGCAGCCTCGCCTCTGTCAGTGCGCCCCAGGGTGGCTGTGGCTACAATGTAGCTGCCATCACCAGTGTGTGAATGTGTGTGTGAATGGGTGGATGACTGAATGTGTAAAGCGCTTTGGGGTCCTTAGGGACTAAGTAAAGCGCTATACAAATACAGGCCATTTACCATTTTAATACAAATTAAATGCAATCTAATTATTGTGGAAGTTTTGATAAAATATAATACATTGGATATTTTAAAAATGAACACATTAAGTAAATGTGTACATACTGGTATCAGATGCTCAGTTTTTGTAGAAGCATTATGAACAATTAAGAGGCGCAAGTCATGTTTTAGCTAACCCTACTTTTTCTTTATTTTTTCTAATTTCACAACAGAATAATTTGCTGAGGTTCTCTTGTTTCATGTCCAATTTCAGGACAAGTGTGCCAAACTCCTGTTTCATTGCTGTGTGTTTTGAGAATGTCTTAAACCTCCCAAGTACACGTCCAGTCTGTGCTTCATATTCGGGGTATGAGGAAGCTCACACCCAGCTGTCCCAACACTTTCACTGCCATAACAGCCCTTTATTACTTGGAGTCAGAGTTAGACATGCCTGACGTGCCTACCTCAGCAATCCAAAAACCACATGGGGAGGTGGGATCCAACCGCAAGGACAGGTGCTACTGAGGTGACATCACTGCCAATTGTGGGTCCTGCTGAAAAAGCTCTCACACATCTAGGACCAAGAAGTGATGACGGATACTAATGTGAAATAATAGAGCTACAATAATCTAGCATGGCCAACATAAGGTCCTAGCAATGCTGTAGTCATTTGTTTTTAGAGATCAGATTTAATGTTTTCAGCAGCAGTGGAGATAAACAGAGATTTATGAGTAAGGCTGGCTCATTGGATCAGAAAGAAAGAGAAGATGTCAACCGAAACCTTCTTTGGTTTCATCTCCGAAATTATTCATGACTGCCGAGCTGTACAAATAATCAAGCCTGAGACTTATAGCTAGAATTAAAGTTTTTGTGGGTAGATTTCACAAGTTGATGTTTTATGAGTTCGGCACAAGTAATTTCCATGTTGTGTGAACATAAATAAATGATTTGATATGTCAGAATCTTGGCAGAATTGAGAGTCCTCTGTTTGCTTTGAAAGTAAATCGTGAAGCTTGGGCATGTGACCAACTGAGATCAACAGTGAAGCATGAAAGTAGCATTCTGTGCGGTTGTCAATCACCTGTTGCTAATTGCTACTGGCAGGGCGAGTGGTGGGAGGAAGGGAACGGAAACTGCAAAACTGTTTATCTTAGTGTTGATCTTTAAACTTACCTACCACAGCTCCGACATCTGGGGCACCTTTTTAGGCAAGTTTATGCTTAACAGGACTGTGTGAGCAATTTTAGTTTGACATACATCCAACTGAGAGTGCTCGCGCATAAACTGTTAACATAACTGGGTTTGCTGGGCTTTTAGTGTCTGTAACTGTTTGACTGGCAGAGTCTCTGTTGTACCATGCTGCTGTGCTGAATAAGGAGCCAAGACAAAAGAAAAAGCTTTCAGAGAACCAGTCGAATCATCGGCTAATTCCTGGGTGAAAGAATGAGATTATGTTACAAATTAGTCTCCTTCATAGCGGTGGCATGCACAGACATATTACTGTAGCTCAAACTACTCAGAAATATATAAGCAAATAAAACAATCATACATAAAACAGGGGCTGCGAGAGAGTTTGGGGAATGGCTGTAGCAATGTATTTCACATAGGGGACGTTGTGAAGATAGCAATATGAGATGAGTTGCACTGTTTGTGCATGTTTCCTAATATGAGGACTGTTTTCAAAATGAAGTTGGTTTGTTAAAAAGTTCAAATGAAATGCTTTGTTCTTTGAAAGCACAATATGTTAGAAAAGACACAGAAAATAAAGGTATCGATCCACTAACTTTACACAGTGACAAAACTGATCAAGACTAATTTGCTGCACAAACACTGTTACTTCCTGGTAAAACCAGTGATGATCAGATAACAAGCTTCTCATGAATTACACAAACACTTATCAAGTGGCTCTGCGCTGGCTCTTAAGAAAACCACATTCACAAAATATCTTTAAGATCAGAACATATTCACAAGCAAAGCAAAGGCTTTACGTCATCAACTAAAAACACTAACACGTGTGTGTTAGTGTTTTTTTAATGCTCTGTATGATGGCAGAGCATTAAAAACTTTTTTTCAGTGCTGAAAAAAAAGTATGTTGTTTTCAGGATTTACTCTTAGATGTTTGATTAATAATAGTTGCTGGTTTAAAACACATTAGCCTTCTGCTGCCTTATCAGCAAAGAAATGGTAACATACTCAGGCCATCATTAATACTAGTCTAATGTATGAACAACTTGTTGATTTGCCATGTTTGGCCATTTTCAAGGATTCGTAAAAATAAAAAAAATCCAAAGTTCAGATTTACGTTGCCATTTTTATTCAAATTTTCATGTTGCTCACCTGTTTGCAACTTTGTGACCACTCTTTAGAAATGGACACTTCAGTTAGCTAAGCTCTACTACAGCCACTATTAAAATCCTTCTGTCAGTTTCAGTCATAACAAGAAACCTCTGCATGACTGTATTTTTTCTCCCATTCGTACGGTGGCCCTGAGAGATCAAATGCACTGCAACTCAAAAGCACACAAAACACAACAGAAGTTGGAAAAAACACCACAAAAGTTCACAAGAAATTCAAATAAATGAATGAATTCTCAAAAACACAATGGAAGAGACAATAAAGTAAGCTAACAGTAAACAGCTAACAGCAAACATGTATCTGCACCATTACATGAAGCTAACAGACTTTACCTTACAGCCTTTCCTTCCCTGCAACACCTACGAATCCTCTGTTTCTCTTAAGTGTGTTTCAGTGCAAATCCTTTGCATGCTTTTGTTTCTGACACTTCCGCAGCTCTTCTGTCACATTATCATCTCCCCAAAAACACTTCTGTTGTGTTTTGTGAGATTTTTTTTTAATAGCTCCATAATGTTTTCTTTTGCAGCATTTTTCTACTGGCTGATGTTTTCTTAAGTTGCTGTGCATTTGACCTCTGAGAGCCACCATACATTTGCACCCATTTTGCCTTTTATTTCAACCAATGGTAAAGGGTACGTGACCCGGACCAAACATGCATGGATAAACACATTTCCACACACTTCCAATCACTTCCTGCCTCTTTTCATTCCATCTGATATCACTTATACCTACTTACCCAGTAGGTTCATCTGGAACCAGATCAACAGATGCATTTCAATGGAGGCTCTCAGCAGCCCAGGGGCCTCTTGTCAGAGCCCACGGGACATCCCTCCTTCCCTGACCCTCCAGGAATCCCCCTCAACTATTCTAAGCACTGTCTCCTTTTGCTCTTTCCTCTGTGCCTCCTTAAACGTCCACAAAGGCCTTCAGGTTAGCAGTCACTCGATATGGCAGCAGGAGAGGAAGGAGGCGCCTGAAGGAGCAGGTCATTCTACTTGGGTGAGCAAATGGGAACATCTGCCACTTCATTTTGGTCCGTGTCTCTAATAAAAAAACACAGGAGGCGTCGTCTGAGAAAATGAGCATGTTCCAGCTCAGGGCATCGGAATGCTGAGTTAATGTTGTGATAAGGAGTTCAATGAATTATATGGTATAACTATTCTGCCGTTCCACCCGCAGGCTAGGCCAATATTTTCCAAGGACAGTTAGCTGGAATGGGTAGAACGGGAGGGAGAAGAAGTTTGTCAGGATAGCTGTTTGAATGATTCATGACTTGATTCACAGGTTATGTAAGCTGCTAAACCAGGGAGATGATACTGTAAATTAAATAAGTTTTGAATTTGAATGAAAAGGACATGGAAAAGTTTTATGTAAATAATGCTCTAATAAAGTCTTTAGTTAATGCTTAATCTGACAAATTCCTTCAAAGATAATGACTAACAGAAACATTTGTATGTAAATACATTAGCATTTCAGTGTGAACAAAAACCACTTCCAGACTTTAATGAGCTTTTGTAAGGCCTGAGTTCTCTTTACTTAAAGTTACTTGAAGGAAGATTTGGTAAAATCGTTGAATAATTGTGATTTTGTTATCATGTCGGTTTATTTTCTCACACGTTAGAGTTCAAGCTTTACATTTAAACTCGGGTACTGTGGTCAAGAAAAACATTTAATAAATAAATGGATCAACTTCAGTCATAAATCACATTCAACAGCCCACTGTGGACAAAAACTGTAGGGGACCTTGTTGGAGATGGAGTATATTTTGTCTTGGGATACAAGAATTTCAAGTCTTTCAAGTCATAAAAGCCTGCTGCAATTGCATATTTTGTCATTTCCCTTGGATGACTCAGTGGTCTGATGCTGGGTTCATGCCATGTATTTGGAGAACTGTGTGGTTTGATTCCATGTCGGCTTGGGAACATTCCTGCATTATTTCAAGACTGATACCCCGGTTCCTGGCTGTGTATCACACCATATAAAGATAAATTACGCTCAAATAATTGTGTTTCACATTTGAGGTATAGTCATCTAAAAAAATAAAATAGTTTTCACACGGCTCTATGAAGTCTGTTAAAAACTAAGTACGTCCTTGGTGCTTTCACAGGAATTTAGAGCACCAGGTGTTGCTAATCAAATGCACTCGACTAACTGACTATAGAAGAGTGTGACCACCTCTAGAAAAGCAGAGAATTCAGGTGTGTGTTTACACAATGCAACAATCTTCACAGGAGTGGACGTCCCAGCAAATTCACCCCTAGGTCAGAGAAACTGGAAAAATAAATAAATAAATTTAAAAAATCCAAAATATTTAAGCTCATCACAGTGGGAAAAAATGACTGAAAAAGCATGGCTTGTGTGGAAGGGCAGCATAGTTTCCAAACATGCATCCTTTGAAAGAACTTTTTCCTTTGGACAGACAAGTAGAGATATTTGGTTATAACGCACAGCGACTTGTTTGACAAAGAAACTCTAACACCCTGTATCAACTCTCAGGCATGGTGGTGGAGGAGTAATGATTTAGATGTTGTTTGGACACCTTGCAGGCATTTAATCAACCATGAACTCCCGAGGCCTGACCAACAACTAAAGCTTGTACCAAACTGGGTCATGCAACAGGACAACTATCAAAGCATAGGAACAAATCTACAACCAGATGAATGAAAAAAAATTATTTTACAAATCAAGGAGTTACAGTGACCCAGTCAAAATGCAGGTTTAAACCCAACTAAAAGGTGTGTCCAAAAGCTATCGAATCATCCGGTATACTTGGTTTTTTAGAGGACTGTAGATGCCAGCCTAGATGTAAGCCAGTTATAAAACTGTGCTGCTCCTTTAATATCAGAGTTGACATCAATGCAGTGACTTTGCAGCTATTTTTGTACTGAACTTTATTTTTTGCAAAGCAAGCAATTAGAGTCTTGTCATTATGGTCTCTATGATGTGAATTCAGTACAAGAGGAAGATGCTACTGGATGCACTGTGGCACTGTAATAATGTGTGTGTGTTTAAAATTAACCCATACTAAAGAGCAGTATCGGGATGCCTGGCTTTGACTTCTTTATTTTGAAGGAATCTCTTGTAAGTTCCTCCACCTTTAAGAAACTCAGCAGAGGGCCCCTTTAATCAGCAACATTCAATCTGAGTAGTTTTAGCACATGACTAGCAAACATACACAAACCCAAAAAAGAAAACAAAATGGGAAAAGTAGACGATAAAAGCAATCACAGACTAAACTCTGAAAGAACCGGAGATTAATCTGAGCATCAGCTGTCCCTGAACGTTTCCCCGCAGCAGTGGCCTCTTTAGCTGTTTGAAATACAAATGACCACAGTGAAACCAGCCACACATGGGTGGTTTACATTACACATCAACACATATCGGTCACACATGCCCCCGGGCCTCCCAGCTTCTCACCTCAATACACGCATCAAGTGGACATTACCACCAACATTTACCCATTACTGCATACTCACATTTGTATATGTAATATATACAGCTCTTACAGATGTCTGCCTTGTATGTTGATGTGTAAAAATCCAGCTGCCATGTGTTTGGCATTTACAGTGACTGATGACAGCTATTAGTGCTGAGTGCTTTCGGGTTGTTGCGCATTGTTTGGGGTTGTATAGCTAAAAATTGGTAGTGATCATTGTCTTTCCTTAACATCCAAACTATCCACGCAAAGCCCAGGTACAAACGGCTTGACGTTTCTTCTTCGCTCGTTTTTTCTTTCCCACTGTCGCCAAGTGCTTGCTCATAACGAGTCGTCTAATAGTTGGGGTTTGCTGTGTTATTGTACGTTCTTTGCCTTACACAATAAAGCACCTTGAGGTGATTCGGTTCCATTTGATGCTTTATAAATACAATTGAATAAAATCAAAAGTAGCCATAAATGTGACAAGTTACATGGAACTATTTCTCAAGCCAGCTCCTGAATATAGAGAAAACCAAAGGGATCGGGTGCTGAGGCTGAGGTGGGTGGGGGAGGGCACTATTTGGAGGAGATGGAAGTTCTGGGCTGTGCAGCTTATAAGACAAACAGACGAGCCAATGTCGTGTTTTCACATACGCTGTTTCCCTGTATGTGTGTATATGGAAACAATGCCCCTGCTGTTTGCCCCCCACCACCTCTGTCACTGCTGCTGTAGTTGCTCTACACCTGTGCTTGGCAGAGCTCCCAGCATTTCCACCCCCTCCAGGAACAGACGTTACCTCAATCTAATCTACCCGCCACCCCCGCCTCCACAGACCTCAACCGCACACCCCAAATCCACTTTAGTTCTCAGTTTACACCCTGCACTAACTTTAAGCGCTGCAGTACAAAGAACAATACATATTCAAGAGCTGCACCATGGTCAGATAGTGCACATGTGGCCCCTTTGGGATGTCTTATCATTTCAAGATGGAAAAGAGGACAAAATCAAAGGTTTCTTTTAGCTACTTGCATCCCATCATGAGCCTCAAACCATAACCTCCCCCGTGCTCGCAGCTTGAGGATGAGGCGTGAGCAAGGGGTGCGTGAAGGCAGCTGTGGAGGAGAGCAGCCGGGCAAGTGGCACGTTTTTTAGGGGGTTCATAAGCTCACGAGAGCCATGGTGTTCTTGTGGTTTTGGAGTGGGGGAGCTTTGTGAAACCGGAGTCCCCTGAAGGCATAAAGAGGAGGGTGAGGGGAGGGTGACTGGGACACAGCCTTGACCAGCAGAAGCCCACCTCTTTTCCCGCAGTGTCAGCGTCACAGGTGTGTGAACAACAATGCATGTGTGTGTTTGTAGGAGGCCCATGTCTAATCAATGACACACTGTATTGTAATCGTCTATTGTGGGGACACAACTGGCGCGCAAATGTAAACACAATTAGGAATAAACTCTTGGGAATCAGGTACAGCCCTCGGGCTGGACTGGGATATGCAAGATGGAGTGGGAAGCAAGATGTAAAGCGCGGCAGCGACTTATCGTTTCTATAGCCGGTTCTCAACATTTTGTCACAGAAACAGTGCGCAACAAACAATGAAAGCAGGTCAGATAAAGCTCAACAGTGAATTCCACTCTGCAGCAGTTGCTAGGTAAAGGACTTTTCCTAATTCCCCATATTCATACTGGACTCCCTCACTCCCACTCCCACATACCCTCCTGAGACTGAAAACAAAGATTAAACCTTTTTTTTCCTTCATAACTTGACCACTGTCTATCTCCAGGGTTGGCAGGGTGCTGCATTTTTGGGATATTTCCCATAAATTATGATGGGTATCAGTAGGCCAGCTGTACTTTTGAATTCTGGTATTCTGAGTTGCTATTATGCTGATATGAATACATCTCTCTCCGCCTGTCACAATGATTCTGCTGCTGTATGTGGCAATGCACAGAACAAAGGTCGCCAAGTAAAGCGGCTCCCACTCCTCCTTGCGCCCATTCAGTGTGGCAAATAATTCTAAATCAATATTTCCATGCAAATGGTGCCATGCAGGCTGCTTGATAGCCAGGTAGGTAAAACTATAACCAACCCAATGATGCCTTCAAGTGGCCCCGGTAAAATGAGCTTCTTTTCCATGAAAACTGGATGGCTGATGGTTCATAATTTACTACAAGGCAAACAGAGCATGAAGAATTCTTTGGTCTACAAATGAGGAGATTTAAAGTTTAAAGTGTGTGTGTGTGTGTGTGTGTGTGTGTGTGTGTGTGTGTGTGTGTGTGTGTGTGTGTTTTAACAGAGCAAAAAAGTTTCAACACAGCATTTCTTAACACTACCTAAAGAATTGTTGATGCTCACAAAGCAGGGGATGAATATACAAAGTAGTCAAAGCTTTCCAGAGTGTCAAGAACTGGAGAACAAAAGTATAATTTAGAAATTTAAAGAGAGCCACACAGCAAAGAACAAGCCTGGCTGAGGTAGGAAGGGAAAGATTTCAAAAACTAGTGAGATGTTTCTCAAGACCAGCAACTAAAGAACAGCTGCAGAGACACGAGTGAATGACTTTGCCAATTCAGGCAAAGTAATACTCTCAAAGAAGATGATCACTAGAACCCTGCACAGGAATGGACTTTGAGGTTGTAGACCAAGAAGAACTGAAGTATGACTGAAGTATGCTGAGGTCTATTAGGATTATGTATACTGGAAGTGCCTCGTTTGTTGAGATGAGATGAAACTAGAGCTCTTGGGCCACAGAGATGCTGTTCATGCTTGGAGAAAGAAGGAAGAGGTGTACAACACCACCCTCACAGTGAAACACGGTGGTGGGAGTATTATGTTGTGGGGATGCGTCAGTGCATCTGGAACTGGGAATCTTGGTCATGACTGGTAAGGACTGGTCAGGAATCTTGGTGAAGACTCACTGAGATTTTGAATTTAAAAGAAAACCTCCAGCAGGCAGCAGCAATCCTGGGTCTGGGTCATCACTTTGTTTTCACTTACAAAACATACATCGCTCCTTGTGAAAAACTACATCCAGAAGACCAAAGTAAACGTTGCTGACTGGCCTGCACAAAGCCCTGACTCGAATCCCTTTGGAAATCTGTGAGATGAACTGAAGATCAAGATCCGTGCCTGAAGACCATCAAATCTGGAGAAGCTTGAGAGATTCGTCAAAGAACAAGGAGCTGGAATTGCTCAGCAGACATGTGTTTTTTTTTGTTGTTTTTTTTTAAAAAAAGCTGACTATTAGCATCTATTTTGACCCTGATAGGTTTGAGGAGTTTTGTGATTTATTTTTTTGTGTGTGTGCAAAGTAAAATAATGTAACTTTCAATAATGCAAACCTGGATGCTCTGTTTTTTTTTAACAGCATTAGGAAATCTTAAAAAAATTATTACTAATGTAATTTTCATTGGAGGGTAATAGTTCTGTCCTCTAACCCTCCTCTCTCCCAGAGGCTAACAGTGCTTTGCCCTTTTAGTGCAATTTGAGGTTGATTGCACACAGAAATATTTCAGGTTTTCTCTGGAAACTTGCACCAGGCTGTACTAACTGTGATAAGCTCTTCGAGATGTTCGTGATGGTTTGTTTGTAATTATGAAATGTCCAACAGTCCCTAAGTGCCTCACCACCCCACTGCCATTCACTCCCACCTCTGGAAACGCTAAACACACCATGCACGCACACTCACACAAACACACATTCCATCGGGCGGAGTCCGTGACGTGTCGTGCTGTTTGTGAATGAGCTGCAGCGAGCTGTGCTCACCTCTCAGAGTCCCAGCCAAGCCCAGCAGCGGAGAGAGGAAGGAAAAGTTTTTCCAAATGGATTTCTTTGGTGGAATCAAACGTTATTTGTTTTCATACGTACTTCTCAGTGGCATATTTATTACAATACAAACTAAAGAAGGTGAGTGACTTTTTTTTTTTAAGCAAATCATTTAAAAACCTGGTTGCATTAAATCTGTCCGTGAGATTTTGCTTAAGGAAAGCACGCGTGCCATGCGGGACACCAACTTAAAAGTTGTTGTTTTAACAACCAGGAAATATTCTTCAAGCTTTATGACAGTCCTGCACTGCTCTGTCTCTTTCTTTATTTCAATGTTTTATTTGGATAAAAAAAAGAACTTCGCGGAGTTTGGTTTGATTATTAACCATCAGCAATGCTGAGACTTCGTGTGCGCTGCAGTAAACCACGTCGCACCAGCAGGTGAAATCTGCCACAATTTGAGTGATTTCCCCCCCCTCCCACTCCTCTATATTAAAAGAGGAATAATAGATTTCAACACGCTGACTCGAGTATATCAAAGTTTGCTGGCATGTGGCAAATGAAACGTCTAATATTCATGCAGCAAGCTGCCGCTCTTATTTAACTAAAATCTGATCGCTTCTTTAGTCTAAGAGCAAAACTCCAACTTATTCATGGCTTCTTATTTACAGATATCTCTTCTGAGGAATCAAAAGTCTAATATTTTTACTTATTTCAAACCAAACAAAATGTTTTCTGGATAAATATATATTTTAAAATAGGTGCATTCTCACTTACTGAAATTGTTCTCGTGTCTCCACAGAAATGCTTTTGGACATGAGGGCGTCAGGAGATGAACTGGGCTGGCTGACTTGGCCCTTAGATCAGGGAGAGAAGACCGGGGTGAGTAAAGCTCTGCTTCTGGTTTCTCCTCCAGCTCCCACGTTTCCTGTTGGAATTTGCCTTAAAGACAAATCAGCGTGGAGAAAATGCACGGAAAGGCTCCAGCTGAATGTAGACCCTCCAATTTGATGACATTTGACTATTTGACTCCTGTGGTTAGATGTGGAGCGGCTGCTGTGTGTGTATGTTTAGTTTTTTTTTTTTTTTTTTAATGAAAATCAGTTAACCTTATATGCGATAGAGTAGCAGGATCCTATCAGGAACTGCATCCAAGCATGTCTGGACTATACCAAAAGCTTAGGCAGACAGAATAGCTGCTAGCGCTCAACTGGGAATACTTGCGGCTTCTTGTGGTTTGAAGGCTTCAGCTCCAGAATTGTATGTCAGAGAGCAATTAACTTTTAAAGTTTGCAGCATGTGGTGCCTCTCTATTTTTTTTTTTTTTTTTTTTTTTTTTTTTTTGGAGAGGATGGGTTTAGGATGGAGGGGAAAACGTAAACGTCTACATTTAGTGCAGTGCCCGGCACATTATTACACCAGTGTACTAGAAACATATAATGCCTTCCGATTGGGCTGCAGTTTCACAGTAATTGACCAGTCAGGCTCATGCAAATTCACAGCAAATGGCTTCATTTCATGTACTGATGAGTCAAAGGCATGTGCAAGCGTGTTTGTGATGGCTCACCCAAATTTCTTGAAGAGAAAAAAGAAGAAGAAAAGAAATAAAACCTTTACATAAGTTTCACTTTTTCATTAATCAGCCTCAGGTGTTTTAAGGGCCCCTTGTAAAAATTGTGAAAAATGTTCACCAGCTGTTTTATAGATGTGTGGGTTCTGCTGCTGCACATTTAGTTTATATGCACAGTCACACAATCGGCCAGCTAAGCACATTTTTTTTATTTTTTAATTAATAGGACAGGGGCTACATGCAGAGACTAAACCACAGCCTCTGTCTCCGTGGGGCCAGTTGTTTCTCAGGAGCCAAGGTTTTGTTAAAACTTGCTGTGACTTTTTTTTCCACCAGAAATATTTGTGGCACCATTTAATATGCAAGCAGCAAAGCTATTTGGGGAACATGCCAACAAGTAGCCAGAGGGGGGAGGAAAAAAAAAGAAAGAATTGGAAATAATTTGGTATCTTTGCAATGTCAGAAATGCTCATGCTCATCAGCCCCTGAGGTTTGCTGTATTGTTATGCTGCTCGTAAAGTGCAGTTTTCCATGTCCCAGAAATGTGTTATTGCTGTGAAGCTGTAAAAATATTCACAGGGAGTAATTAGCAATTTGTGGAGCATGGCTTCCCTGACACACACTCATACCGTTCATACAGTAGTACAATAGCTGAACCCTTATGAGGAGTGCAATAGAGCCTTTTTCCTTTGCTGTCTTGGTAGTTTTGGTTTGCACATGCTTATGGGCTGCCCAGGGCTCGGTGTTCGTACCTCTTAACCTTTTTCGCTTGTTTGTGTGTGTGTGCTCTTATTCTTTAGTGGGAGGTTGTCCAGAGGACTCTAAATGGCTCTCAGTTCTACACGTACTCCATCTGCAACGTGGAGGAGCGTGAGCAGGACAACTGGCTGCGCACCACCTTCATCCAGCGGCATCCATTGGCCTCGCGGGTTTTTGTGGAACTTAAGTTTATCGTACGCGACTGCAACTCTTTCGACGGAGCCTCGTTAGTATGCAAGGAAACCTTCAACCTCTATACGTCTGAATCGGATGCAGATGTGGGCACCACCTTCCGCAAGAGCCAGTTTAAGAAGGTGGCCACCATAGCTCCGGATGAGATCACCGGCAAAAATGAAATGCACATCAACACAGAGACGCGAGTGGTGGACGGGCTGTCTCGAAAAGGTTTCTACTTGGCCTTTCAAGACATCGGAGCCTGCATCGCTCTTCTCTCCGTCAGGGTCTTCTACAAAACCTGCCCGGGCACCGTACAGAATCTCGCCACGTTCCCTGAGACGGTGGCCGGAGGTGAGAACCAGCCACTTACGAAAGTGAGCGGGGTATGCGTGGATAACGCAGCCAGTGAGGAGTCACCTCGCATCTACTGCACCGAGGAAGGGAAGTGGGCGGTGCAGGTCGGACAGTGCCAGTGCAAACCGGGCTACGAAGAGGTCAAAGACGCATGTCAAGGTGAGCACATGCGATTGAGTCTCTGGAATTCTCAAAGTCTTTCTGTCTACAGGCGCTTCATCTGGGTGTAAACCAGGATTTGCTTCCCAGGAGAGTGTGCTTTTTAAAGCACCCATCCAGCATTAGTCACTATTTACCTTTATTTTAATTGCCACGGGGTGTAAAACAGGCCTGGATGGCAGAGTGTGGATCTTCATGATGGGTATTATTATTGTAACTCAGTGGAATTCTGCCTTTGGCTAACATGGTTCTTTTTTTGCAATGGAAGGAATGTTGAGGCCTACTTGTACATGCCCTGGCATTATCCCTGACCTTGAACTGATACCTGTAAAATTAGGAAAAGTGTTTTTGGGTTTCACTATGACTAACATGTGCAGTTCTAAGGAAAGAGTCATGTGAAGCACTTTAAAGCCTTTGTGATATGGAGGCTTAAGTTGGGAGACGAGGTTTCGAGTCAGGTTGTACTTGACGTATTAATTTTTCATCTCTGGTGAATCTCATTTGGTAACAAAAAATATTTGAAAACATATCTTTTAAATAAAGAAACCTTTGGGTTGGAGTCACGCTCAGCTTTCAAATCACATATTTTAAAGTCTTGCTCAAGCACATGGCCCTTTCATGGTTCAGGGCTTACAGCATGTTGCATCAGGTTGATTTCCTGCCACCTCATTATCACCTGCTCTTGTTATCTTTTGAGTGTGATATGTCGTCCAGTGATACATCTGTCCCTTTGCCTTTGTAGTTGTGGTGCAGTTGTGCCTAAAGTCCTGCAAAAGAAGGGTTTTATTATTGCGGTGAGGGCTGTCAGAGTGACTGAAAGTGATCAAAGAAGCTGGGAGGCTACTGTACTGTGATGGATTAGCATCTTTAAAGATGGTTTGGGGAGGGGGGGGGAAGTGGGAGGCGGCAGGAGGAAGCTTTTTGAGCCTCACTCACTTTGTTCATATAGAGCGTCACAGAGTGCTGAAGCCCTCCTCTTATGTGTGAACGGGCAAGTTGGCTGCATGTCGCCCTGTCTGCATCCATGTCTTGATCCTCCTCCCTCTGTTGTCACAGATTTACTGAGCTTCCACTGTGGGGTGTGTGTGTGTCTGACTTGAGCAGTGTATATGAACATATTGCACAGCCCGGCATGCAAGGACCTGTTCAGATCCGTTTCCATAACTGAACACCTGAAGACTCGGGAGCCTCATTCTCTGCTGCTCGTGACACTTGCTCGTACCCACCCACATGCCTGACCTGAATCACTCGTATACGGGTATGAATACCTCTAATAGACATCTGAAAGACATTTTGGGGGGCAGCGGTTGTAAATCCACCTGTGGCTCTGTAACAGATCTACTTTCCCATTTAGTTCCCCCACCAGTGGCAAAGAGCTGTTTTAAAAGCGATTACGTTTTCTGTCAGTAGATCATTTTTAGCTGCAGGAAAGTGGCAGGTAAGATGATTAGGGAGGAGAAGCAGGAAGGAATGAGCGAGAGAGAGGGGTCATGCAAAAGCGAGAAGCTGTGTTTAGAGGAGGGGGCGTGATTTATTTATTTTTTTAAATGGAGAGAGGAGAGGAATGTAAAGGTAGGAGAACAATGGAGTGCTGTGTTTCCCACTGCATGGCCGGTGGAGCACACCTCCACCTCCTCTCCCTCGTGGTTGATACATTCCTGATCGGTTTGCTGAGGAGGAGCCTTCCAGCATTACTCCAGACCTGTGGAATTCCCAGGAGGGGGAAGAGCAGCTCCGGGTCGAGCCCTCACATAAAGATGACTAAACAAAGAACCCCCCCCCCCCCCCCCCCCCAGGGGGAAAAAAACTACCAGGATGAAGTTAAATGAGAGGCCTAAGATGCATGAGGGCAGTTGCAGATGAAGGTGGAAATGAATCACAGAGCTGCAGTGTGGGCCAAGATGAATGGTTCAGAGAGCTTAAAGTGGAATATCCTACCGACGCACAGTTAATCATTCTCCCCGCTTCTTTCCTGTGTGGAGCGCTGTTACGGGAGAAACCACAAAACTTCAATTGTGGCGCTTTTTCGTACTTGGGTTGAAAGTTTCCATGTTCGGCGATGTGTTCACTCACTTTTATGACTCCTCGCTCTTCCCGTGGGACCTATTAAATAGAAACCTGTGACTTCATCTGGTTTTTGTCTCCCGTCTCTTCATCACAGCTCCTCACTGTGGTACTTTTTTGGCTTGGAGATCACTCTCTGTCAAACTGTACCGCAGGGATCTTTTTCCCCCTTTTCTTTTCTCCCCCCCCCCCCCCTTTTTTTTTTTTAAACCTCTGAGTTTTTGTTGTTGTTGTTTTTTCTTTTTTCTATTTGGTGTGTGGCGCTGTTCTCTTGGTGGCCGTCGATGCTCATCGTAACGACAGAACCGAGCAAACAGACCCTGAAGATAAAACGCATCGCTTCCTGCACTGCACTGAGTGTTTAGAGCAGTTATTGTAAACGTTTTTATGAACTGGTTGTAAATCATATGAGTCAGCAAGGCTGACAAGACGGGTTTTTTTGGGGGGGTGGTTTTTAAAATTGGGACACTTTTAGATACTTTACAAGTGTATATTTTGTAAAAAAAAAATAAAAAATAAAATCTTTTTACATTTTTTTTAAATTAAGCTTTTTATTTAATACTTAAAAATTTTCAAAAAAATTGTATTTAAAAACCCCACTTAATCTAAACTGTAAATAGAGCACCGAGGAAGCTTTCTTTGATTGTTTCCCTTCACCATCTGCTATGGATCAGGATGCTGTGGAAATAAACTTTGCTTTTTTTTTATTCTGTGGGGGGGGGAATCACAACTTTCTTTCAATTACCTGGTCAGTCTTTTAAACCTCAACACTTTCCCCTTGTGACTCACTTTTGACACTGACAGTTTTCCTCTGCAGCCGATCACGCCCTTCCTTACCCACAGTCCTCCCTGGCACAATGCAATGGCATACCCGTTGCACCTCCTCAAAGGATCACAGCTGGTCCTCTGGTTTTTGTGTCTAAGTGCCCTGGTCCACACCTCCTCGGTCGCTCTAAAGCCTCAACAAATAAGGCCTAATCCCATGTTATGGTTTACAGAAGACGCTATAGAAAAAGACACGCAGTGTGGAATATTTGGACTGCTGAGGGCACTTTCGGTGGAACAACTGTTTCCCCGAGTTCCAGTAAAGTTCCGACTCCTCTCTCCACAAAGGTTCCAGTAAACCATTTTCTCCCCCCTCCTGATGTCTGTGTCCGTGTTTCCGAGCTCGTCCTCAGCTGATGTAACAAACAGTTGGTGACTGTTGTAATTGTGACTGCATGCTGTGGTGAGTGATTTGTATGGGTAGTAATTGACTTGGGTGTGTTTAGTCTTTTTAAGCAGAGTAACTACTGGTTCTGCTTGCTTTTTTGCCTTTGTGCAATCTCTCTTTTTGCCGTCCTCTGCCCCCTCTCTCCCAAAATCCTCCCTGTCCCTGAAGAGTCTTTCTATTTTAGCCTCAATTTTCCGCCCTCTCATCTCGTATTTATTTAATAGTTTCTTATCTCAGCGGATTATTTGCATCGTCATTTCATCGCAATTTACTCCCGAAACGCGCTCTGTTGCAGAAGCTGCCCCAAGTACAATAAACTTGCAGACAAACAAAGTCTTTCCTCCACGTCTTGTGTTCATGTCTCCTGTGAAATCACTGAGTGGCTGTTATTACTGGCCGGGGTTCAGGTCATGAATATGACACCAATAGAGTTTAAACATCCCGTTTCACACGGCTATGATGGGACTATTTAGACTGTGTACAATTCTCATCTCAGCCCTTGATAAATACATTTCTCCGCAAGTGGCTCGTAAAGATAAATAGAAGCTAAATTAGAACAAGTCTGCCAATGGGAGAGTTTTTAGTGGACGGGGAGAGGAAAAAACAACTGGCTTCATGTAATGGTTAAGCCATAAACATTTGATGGAAGTAAATTATTTAAAAACAAAATACTTGATCTAGCATTTGCAATCTAAAATGTCAGAGATCGACACTTCAGTAGATGTAAATCTTTTAATCTGGTTGCGCTGAGAGCCAGCTGGTTCCTCATGGTGATTGCAGACTTATTAAAACAAAGGTGTTGTGTAGTTTCACTCAATCTGATGGTGACTGTGCAAAGACGTGAACACGGCACCACTCCTCAAGATGACAGGGATTTCATTTAGCTGGCTTAAAGTGGATTTTACACAATGGAATCATCTCACTCCTGCAGGATAATCCCCACACTGAAATTTTCTGCTCTACCAAACTCCTTTAACCTTTGATCCCTGTGGCTGATCTCCAAAATAGGGAAAAAAAGGGGGGAAATTGCTTAAGTCACAAACTCGTTGGACAATGCTGTTCATTTAGATGCACAGTCTAGATATAACCTTGGCTATAAACCCACTGTGATTACACTGATTTACTTTGGATTTCTCAGATCTTACGCCAAGCTAACGTCTGCCTAGCGGGCTGAACTTGAGTGAGCTGGTTAGGTAATGGGGGTGGGGGTGGACTTTCAAGTGGTGTCATGCACAGTCTTGTTGGGCCACGCTTTTAGTGAGCAGAACACTGGCAGTTAATTCAAACAAGATGACAGAAAATGTAGCACAAGTTTTTAATGTGGACTGCAGCTAATCCTACTACTGTGGTTTAAAAAGTGTGACTGGTGTTGCGGTCGAGCCGTGGGGCACTTCATGATTTTATTTAAAAAAAAAATGTATATACTTTAAAAAAAAAAAAAAAAAAAAAAAATCTGTGGTGAATACCTAACCCTACAGTGGCCCTGAGAGGTCAAACCAATTGCAACTCAAGAAAACACCAGCAAATAGAAAAACACAATGGAAGTTAAATAAAACTCAACAGTGTTTTTGCGGAGACATTAACGTGACAGAACAGTTGCGTCTAACCTTGTGAGGGCGAAAAAGTTGCAGGTAATGCATGTTTTAATTCATATAATGCCGTAGATGCATGTTTGCTATTAGCCATTTCCTGTTAGCTTACTTCCACAGCTGTTCCATCACATTATTTTCTCCCCCTAAAATTTGGGAGTTTTTCTGCACAGCCTTTTTTCTATTTCCGTTGAGTTTTATTCAACTTCCGTTGTATTTTGTGTACTTTGTGCAGCTTTTTTTTTTTTTCTTGGTTGGTCTTTTCTTAATTTGCAGTGTGTTTGAACTCTCAAGGCCAGCATACAGTACTAACCACTTAAAACACTTGCTGAAAATTCAGTGAGTTCTAATGATTTTAATTGTAGGCAGACCTCCTGCCTCCGAAACATTTAGAAGATGTGCACTGTAACAATATGGCAGCCACATTAAGGTTTAGCTAGGCGAAAAATGCAGTTGTAGTCACTTGAGCTGCAGAATTAAAGACCAAAGTCTCTCACATTGTCCAAGTTAAATGAAGGAGTTAGTAGGCAGTGGACCAAACAACTGTGAGGCACATGAGGGGGAAGCCCACTTTTTGAAACCTAAAAAATGTATAGCTTTGCATCTACAGTGTAATTAGCACAAATGGTTTCCATGCGTATTTTATTATTTATAATTAAATAATTATATGAACATTGAGGCACTGAGAACAGTGCTAGTTTTTGGATGTTCAGCAATCCTCATGTCATGGAAAACCAAAACAATGAGTGAAAAACGGGGGGGAAAAGGTTCTTTTGAACTAACGGGAAGTGTTTACTTTTCGTGTTCGTCATGACAAACAAGTGTTTTTGATTTACATGTAGTGCTGTGAATGTATTTTTAAAAAATTGATTAGTGCAGCTTTAATCGGAGTCCTCAACATTCTGACCAACACAACCAGTTTGTTTTTGCAGTCGCCTTATTTAGTTTCCAAATGTCCCTTGGCCCAAACAACTGACCCTTAGCAATTTTTAGCTTTTTAGTGTGCGTGTTGGTTGTGGTGGGGAAGTTGGGACATATTTCCTCTTGGTGACATTCCTGAGCCTGCAGGCTGTGTGTGTGTGTATGTGAAGCGCATTGTATTGTACTGCTGGTGTGTGAGGTCAGCACTTTCCTTCCCCCATGTCAGTCAGTCACCCCCACCTCCCCCAAGCACAACACACCACCCACCCACCCTTCACTGCTAACAGGACGAGCCCACAGCGGAAACCGGAGGTCACCTAATCCCTTGGTGACTCCCCAACCCGTTGGCTCAGGGCTTTCCATTGTCGGTCGATGCCGAGCGGCCTTGCTCAGCCGCTTTCCATTTCGTTGTCCTCCCTGATAACCTTTATTGTTTATTGGTGCATTTCGGTCTCATTTTGGCCACTTCCCCTAGCCAGGAAGCAGACAGTGATCAGCATCCAGCGTGTTACCTGTTGGCTTGTTGTGGTGTAGTAAAACGGGTGTCGCGTTTGCCACCTGGTCATCTGGCTCTACCAAGCAGCTTTGCGGAAAACCACTGGAAGCTGTCTCTGTTGGCTCACCTCAACCAGTACTGGTTTCTTCGATGCATCTGCAAAACCTTAGAAACGCTGAGCACATTTCGTGTCTGCTTGACTCGACCTTTCTCTCCCAGTTTTCCTCCTCCTGTCAGTGAATCTGGGTGGACAAAGGGAGTGAGAGGCGAAAGCAGATCGGGGAATTTATTGTGTTTGTTAGCAACCCCAGATGAAAGCCTGAGAGCAATTGTAAAACAGATGTAATGCCCTTACAGCTGCTCCATTGGTCAGCTAATCCCTTTGACTAATGCTTCTCTACCCACCCACCCCCAACATGCACACGTGCACACTCTGCTCTCAGCCCTTACACCTTTACTGCCTTCTGCTGCTCTCCCCTCCTTTACCTCAGTGACCCCCCCACCCCAGCTCATATTACCATTTCACCTCCTTCAACACAGACCCCCATTGTTCCACTACCTCCGAGTACCCCAAAATGCTAATGGCGTGTTGTCACCCTACATACAAACAAAATGACATGACATATTGCAATTACAGGTTTGTCCCAAGGTGGAGAAAACCAGGGGGATGGGGAGTGTAATAAGAAGACAAGGGTACAGGCAAATGCCTTTAGTTATACTCGGGGAGCCATTCTGATTAAGATCTAGACATTGCATTTCTTGGTTGGTATTATTTTTGCAAGATGTTTTTTCTTTTCTGTTCACTGGCTGTAGTTCTGAATTTATCCTTTCTGTCTCCCTCCTCCTCACTGCGAGCATGTGTTTGTTTTACTTGGCCACTGACTCCCTGTAAGCCATGCACAGTTTAACTCACAATTGCCCTGAGGCAGACATGACCTTACTACCTTTAAAAAGCCCTGCACTGGCTTCAATTGTTGGGGGACCAGAGGGGTTTCCCCTTACCATGTGCTGCCCGAGTCCTGAGGGCCGATTCCTGTTGTTGAGCCACCATGTTACCCATTCATCCATCTTTCCGACCGTGCATTCATCATTTCGGCGCCTCCATCCATCTTAACTTCAGCTGACAAGCCTTATGGGGTGGCCATCGGAGGCTCCCACTCCAGAGCCACTCAGGCTCCCAGCAATGTAGCGGGCCCCTGCACTCACTCTCAATAAACAAACACAGAGCCACTCGAGGCACACGGGGCCTCTCAAATGACAAACAGTTCCTTTCTTTGTAGCTACAGGGAGGGGAAAAATGGCCAGTCTAACTTTGTGAAATGTTTCAACTCTGAAGAAGCTGGCTGAGAGACATTTGTATACACGATCATTCATCTAAGGAGCCCCCCCTCTCTTTGTGGGTTTAGTGCCTCTGTTCGTGTTGGGTCAACACATTCTGGCTTCCTTTTGGGTTATTATTCTGTCTCAGGTCTCTGGTAGCCACAGCGGCAGTTCTTCTCCTGGTCACGCTCCCCTTATGCTTCCATGCTTTGATTGGCTGCTTTAGGAAGGAAGTCTGCGTCAGTCTCACACTTCCTGTTTCCTGTTGTGTCCAGCAACAATCCAAAGCCCCTCTCTCCACCTTCTCCGTGGAACAAGGAAGTTGTCTTTCACCGGACTTTTCTCCTTTGTCGAGGAATCCTCTCATCAAATACCTCAGCAGAGAATCATCTACTTTCATTTACCGTCAGTGACTCAAATGTTCATGATACACAAACTCCTTGACCTTTTTTTGTTACAGCGGAGACCTGGGCTGAAAATGAATCTGCTCTCAAGGCGCTCTGGTACAGGCCTCCTGTTGGGTGGTGTGCGCTGGAATGCATCTTGATTATAGAGGGGACTCGCAGAGTAAGGCCATCATCTCCGCAGGCCTGACCACGATGCATTGCAGCCGGCACTGTAGCGCCAAAAAGAGGCTAGTCCTCCTCTTTTCAGTTGCCATGTGGCATTCCGGCTATTCCCATCTGCAGCGCTTGGTTGTTTGTATGTTTTCTTTTTTTTCTTCTTTCAGCACTTGAATGGCATGGCATTCTCTTTGCCTGTTGGTCAGCGGTGAATAGCAATGTTAATGGGTTAGCTGGGAGGCTTTTTAGAGGCGACCGGGAGGAGAGAAAGGAGAGGAGGAAGGAATTTGGGGATTACGAGGAGGAGAGGTAGGGGTATGAATTGGGGTTTGAGGCAGCAGCTGTTCCCCCTTCTCAATGAGCGAGTTCACCCATCCCCGTCTCCTTTCTTTCTCCCCTCTTTTCTTCAGTCCTCAGCAGGATACAGTATTTCTTCTGTCCCCTTCACACCACCTCTCTCCTGCCTCTCCTGTCCTCTTGCCTCGTCTGCGTTAATGAGTAGCAGTAGCTGTTGGTGAAACAGCTGGCTGAGACAGAAACGAGGCGCTGTCTTGAGGGAGGATTGAGTAACGCGTAAGCCTGTTGGCCAAACTTAAAAAACAAAACAAAACAAAATACCTCAAGCTGAGCTTTTTCTGTCTTCTAATCCTTATATAACACACACACCCGTTCACAGCAGCGCAGCTCCCAACCCGCAAAGATCGAGGAAAAAAACAAGCGAAGCTGGAGTGAAATGTACGGTTTATTGAGGAAATCCCCTTGATATATCTTAAACAGAGCCACAGCCATGTGCTGTCTGTGTGTGTGTGTGTGGGCACTTGTAGGTTGCAGATAAACTTTGACTCATTTCGACCTCAGTGAAAGAATTCTGCGTGAATCTGATTTTTATCGTCATCCTCGGCTCTCCTTTATAAGTCGCCCCTGTTGGAACACCTACATTTTGCCTTTGATTTGAATGTTTTGTTGCTTTTCCTCTGTCAGCGGCGTTAACCACAGTCTTTGAATATCATGAAAGGTTCTTACATTGTCTGATCTCTATTTCTAGCACCTCTTTTGAATTTTTTTTTTTTATCACTTGAACCTTTACAAGTGAGAAAATGTAAAGGTCTGTCATTACTCATTAGCTATTTACTCCAGAAATACAACTTGGAACAAAGGCAGAGATGTCTTATTTTGTGTTTCTGTGTGTGTGTGTGTGTGTGTGTGTGTGTGTGTGTGTGTGTAGTTGAACTGACTTAGCAGAGGGATGTGAACAGGTGACAGGCAGTAGACATAATCCCTGTTCTGATGTCAGCTTGTCCCATGTGTCCAAGGCTGTGCTTTGCATACATGTATGTGTTTTCTGTGCATGTGTTCGGTGCACACATGAATGCGTGTGTGGATGAATGTGCAACGGCGTGAGGACACGAGCGGCAGCAGGCGTTGGAATGCTCTCGCGGAGTTAATGGGGAGCCATCTCGTTTTCACTCCCCTTTATGGCACGCTCTCTCTGAGATTTCACACCACATTAAGTTCGTATTTCACCGCGGCTACGCACAGCTGGACCCCTACCTGCGTCTCTTTATTCAGAGTTGGACGTGTGAAATCGGGTGTCATCTTATCTGAGCGATACAGTTTCAAAGATCTGCATGTGGTTCTGTAAAAGGAAAAAAAAATAGAGATGATGGATTGTCAGGCGCACGCGGATGCAGTTTTGGGCTGATTCTTGGTGTTTTTAATGAAAGCTGTTGCTTCCATTCCTCTCTCCCGTTGCAGCACTGACAACCTAAGTATCGTCAAATGTGGCATAACTGGTTGTGCTTTGAGAGACGGTGAGAAGCCAACAGTGGAGTGAGGGAGGAGGCGTTAGTAGTTGAAGAAGTAAAGGGCAGGAGTGCAGGCTGGGTTGGGCTCATCTGAGTATTTTAATAAGTAGAGCCAGCACCATGCAAACTCTTGCACATGTTTTCCCTACAAAATATCTTTCACTTGGAGGTGGCTGAGGCTGAGGAGGTAGAACAGGCCATCTGCTAATTGGAAGGTTTGATCAATCCCTGTCTGCAACCAGCCAATTACTGAGCCCTGTATAAATGTGACTTTTAGTCTTGACATGTCAACTTAGCCTGATTGTGTTGCACATGAGGTCAAAAGTTCACAGCATTGTTGCTCTATTGACGGGTGTAGAAAGGTCTGGAGAAACTAGCTTTGCATTGTCATTTGGGATGCTGCCTGAAGTCATTTGTTGTTCTGCTGCTTATGCAAATGTCGTCTTTGTCTCTGCAGAATGTCGGCCTGGCTCTTTCAAAGCGGAGGCATCGAGTGACGCGTGCGAGCCATGTCCTGCCAACACCGATACGCTGGAACATGGTGCTGTGCTTTGTCCCTGCAAGGATGGCTTCTTCCGGGCCCCAACCGACCCCACTACTGGACCCTGCTCAGGTGAGACCCGTGGAAGAAAAAAAAGAAACATTTGAAATGAGGATGTGTTTGCTACTCAGCCAGTGCAACCAGTGCCATTTCCACACGTGACCTTTCCAGTGTGTAATCAAAACAGACATTTTAAAAGTGACTGTGAATCCTTCAGGATGTGCAGGGGTGTGTTTATGGTTTTGAACTGGCAGCATGACTTTCAGCTGACACCGGACATGTTTAAAAGTTATTTTTATCAAACTTCTAAAAAAAAAAGAAGTATATTTCCAGTCATAGCTGAAAAAAAAAATCCCACACATCTGGCATCGTGTGCTTCTCTTCTTCGTTGCTCTTAATGCTGCGTGCATTTCAAACCTGTGCTCACCAGGCCCCCCCTCTGCACCACGAGATCTTTCGGCTGTCCGTCAGCCCTCCGTGGGAAGACTCATCCTCTCCTGGACCCCCCCTGAAGACACCGGAGGTCGTAATGACATCACCTACAGCGTGGAATGCCAGCGCTGCGATGGGGTTGTGTGTCAGCCCTGTGGGGAGAGAGTTCGCTATGAGCCGGGGAGCACGAAGCTGACTGAGGCCAGGGTGTCAGTGAGCGAGCTGGAAGCTCACCTCAACTACACCTTCATCGTGCAGGCGCACAGCGGCGTGTCGCAGTTGGCTAGTGAGGCTCAGCGGCCAGCATCCAGGAGCAATGTCACTATATTTCTGCACTACACAGGTGAGCACAGCTGATATGAAGCAGCAGTGTGGGGCTATCTGTGAGGTAGCGACAACTCCACAGGTTGAAAGATGAACTGTCGGATTTCAGCTCTAAAGTCTATTATTTTATCTATTGTTTCTTATATCCTCTCAGCTTTTCACATCACAAAAAACCCCTAATATTCTCTACCCTCTCCTTAGATCCCCCCCAAATTACCACAATGCGACTGGTGGGACGGACCTCCACCAGCCTGGCTCTTTCCTGGGATGTATCCCCTCGACCACGTGCCCAGCTTCACGTCCGGTATAAACTAACTTACCACAAGAAGGTGAGCATCTTTTGTTTTTCTCACCAGGAATGCCCTGAAATCAAACTTTGTCTTATGTATCATTTTGGTTTTGTGTCAGTGTATGTGTGTTTCGCATGTTGTTTAAATAACAGATCCACTGGATCTATTTTGAATATTCATAATTATATCACGAGGCATAAATTTTCAAAATCAGACATCGCCGTTTTGGCCATAAGCTTAAGCCACTAATATAAATGGCTGCAGGATCACGTCTTCTGCAGTAACACTGGCTGCTTAGATCACATTTCTTCCTCTGCCTCCCAGGATGACAACCTTGATAAGACTACCTACACCGTGCTCACGCTCGACAAGAACTCTGCGCAAATCAAAGATCTGGCCCCGGGTACGGCCTACCTGTTCATTGTGCAGGCCCTCGGCAGCGATGACAACTCCGAAGGCTCCAGAATGGAGGAGCATTTCGAGACCTTGACTGAAGGTACTTAGCAGAATCCCTCTACAAGTTTCACTAGTTTCATGCAGATGTGTGCGTCTAACCTTGTTTTCTCTTCCAGGAAGCCCGTCTCAGAACTACACTGTCTTATTAGTGGCGGCAATTGGGGTGGCGATGATGCTGATCGTAGTGTTCGCGTTCCTTTTCTTCCACAGACGGTCAGTAAACGTCCCGCTCTGCTTCCCTTCCCTCCACTCTCTGTCTGCTAATCGGTCAGAATAAGTCCTCCTCCACCAGCTTCCTCCCTCATTCTTCTGCTTTTCCTTTTTGAGGGGCCTCCAAATGGCCCCTGCATTCATCTCTCCTCACCTCTCACTTTTTCCCTTCCTTTAGCCAGCTTTCTCTTTCTATTTATCTGGATTTGTGTCCCAGCATTCACTGGCGAGGAATTTGCGTTGAATGTGCCTTGTCATTGCTCAATGGTGATATTCTAGTGAGTGTTGGGGGGGTAGTGGGGGGGCCCTTGAAAGGAAATTTGCCCAGAGTGGTACATTGTTGGTGATAAGAGGGGCTTGGTTCTTTCTGCACCAGGCCACGGGTACTTTGTCAAAGGTGACCTGGGTCTCTGCTGTAGCAGATTGTACTGTAGCCCACCTGTCTACCTCCCTCCCTCCCCTCCTGCTCGTCTGTCTTTCAGTCTTTAAATCAGCTTTGCAAACACAGCCTATCGACAGCCGCTATCAAAGGGCCACTTCTTTCTGAATGGATGCATTGCAGCAGTGAAAGCCTTAGAGCAAAAGAAAAATTGCTACAAAGGTTGCCATGTGCTCTTGATGTTAAAGGAAGGAAATAATAAAGAGATAAAGTAGGGCATTAATTTGCAGATGGATTTTTAAAAATTTATTTATTCCTTTTTTTTTTTTGTTTTGTTTTTAGAAAAAGGAACTCTCACACCAGGCAAGGACCAGAGGACACGTACTTCTCCACCCCAGGTAAAATTAAATAAAATTCTCCCACCTTTCTGTCTCATTTCAATGAATTGACTTGATTTATTTGTCGACCTACAATAACAGTGTTTGTTGTTGTTGTTGTCTCTTCCTTTGGTTGACAGAACAATTGAAGCCTCTGAAAACCTACGTGGATCCACACACATACGAGGACCCCAACGTGGCCGTCCTCAAGTTTGCCACCGAAATCCACCCCAGCCACATAACCAAACAGAAAGTCATCGGAGCTGGTGAGTGACAGCCCTGCTGAGACAGTCTGTTGTGGGTCTTAGCTCTGAGACGTTGAAAGATTTTTCCAATCCCCCAAATTCGCTGTTTACATTGTGCATTTTCCACAGCTTAGCAGGGTGACTGACGGTGGTTACTTCAGTGAGATTAACATCCGTCAGGCTCGCACAACAAGTTGAGACATTTTATTGTCTTGGCTGTGGCACCTTTTTTGTCGTGGCTCAAGTTGACAGCACACTTACACAAAAAAGGAACTGTTGCAAGAACGGTGTTTTGGAACGATATCAGAGCACCTTCCTGAGCGCTGTCGGCTTTTTTTTTTTTCTTTCTTTCCATTTTCTGCCCCACATGATGATACGTTTACTCAACTGCGACAAACTTTTACCCTGTAAGCAAACGGTCTTTTCCAACACCCGCTTCCCACGACCGCGTGCCCCCCACCCGTTCTCCTCTCGTGACAGCTGATTCCCATGCCCACCCCCCACCACCACCCTGAACTACAGGCTAATAAAACAACAACAGAGAATCAGGCTCTGAGAACACACCTCTATGAGAGAGCCCCGGGCAAAACAGCCGCGCAGACTTCCTCATTTTCAATCTGTAGCACAGCCAAACCCCTGTGGGTAAACTCTTGAGATGTATCAGATGCATGTTCCAATATTGGGCATCTAGTTTTCAACTCAAGTGTCTGAGTGATGGTGTTTTTTCTTTTTTTGTTGCAGGGGAGTTTGGTGAGGTGTACCGCGGTATTCTGAAAGCGCCGGGGAGGAAAGAGGTGGCAGTGGCTATCAAGACACTGAAGCCTGGCTACACCGAGAAACAGAGGCAGGACTTTCTGAGCGAGGCCTCCATCATGGGCCAGTTCTCCCACCAGAACATCATTCGCCTAGAGGGAGTGGTTACCAAATGTAAGGGTTTCTGTGAGTTTGGCCGCTTCTTTTCTAAGTTTTATATGTTTCAGTTGTTTTGGTGCAATGGAAAGATGTGTAATTTATTATTCTTGGTGGCTTCTTTGTGCAGTTAAACACGCCATGATCGTAACTGAATACATGGAGAATGGAGCTCTGGATAGGTACCTTAGGGTAAGTCCACAACATACAGTTTTTACTAATGCAACTATCTCTGTGAGTATAGCCACAAAGAAGCTGTTAAAAACACAAGAACGAGCTCTGAAGTTCAGAGTTTGATCCTTTTTCTTTTTTGTTTTTTAAGTTATTATAACTGTTTTGTTTCTTACACCAGGACCATGATGGTGAGATTTCTTCCTTCCAGCTGGTGGGCATGCTGCGTGGCATCGCTGCAGGCATGAAGTACCTCTCTGACATGAGCTACGTCCACCGAGACCTGGCTGCCCGCAACATCCTCGTCAACAACAACATGGAGTGCAAAGTGTCTGACTTCGGCCTGTCCCGGGTGCTGGAGGACGATCCTGAGGGGACGTACACCACAAGTGTGAGTAGATGTGGGCCTTCCTGAGAGCTTTTCTCCAGCCAGAATCATCTTACCACGTTTTAAAGATCTGTTTCTTACCGTTTTTTAACATTTTTTTTCTCACATAGGGAGGTAAAATTCCGATTCGCTGGACAGCTCCAGAGGCAATAGCATACAGGAAGTTCACCTCGGCTAGTGACGTGTGGAGTTTTGGCATAGTCATGTGGGAAGTTATGGCTTTTGGAGAAAGACCTTACTGGGACATGAGCAACCACGAGGTATGTGCCAGACAAGCAAACTTCATAGAATTAAAAAAAAAAAAAAGACCACAAAGTTTGAAGAACCCTGTCATTTTAAAGAGAAAAAACAAACAAAAAAAGGGCTAATGAGATCAACTGTTTCCAGGTGATGAAGGCCATCAATGAAGCTTTCAGGCTCCCGGCACCTATGGACTGTCCCTCAGCCGTTTATCAGTTGATGCTGCAGTGCTGGCTCCAGGATCGCGCCAAAAGGCCACGTTTCGGAGACATAGTGAGCCTGCTGGACAAGCTGCTGCGCAGCCCAGAGTCCCTGAAGACCATTGCAGACTTTGACCCACGGTAAGATTTATTTAAACACTAGGCAGAAGGCTTATAGTGCATATTTTTCTAGTGCTGACTCTACAGTGGCTGCCACTATCAGCAACCAGTTCTTGGAAAGAGCCCTTTAACCAAAACATTTGGCAATACAATAATAATATAAATTACTTTTTTTCCCTCCTTCGGTCTCATTTATGTAAACGTCCTTTGAGCTCTTTCAGCTTCCCTTCTGCTAGATGTTAGGACGGAGCCATGCGATGTGCATTGAAGACTATGCACATCATTATTAACAAGTCTGTCAGGGAAATGACTCAGTTTATTTAATAAATCAAGGCTTTTTTTTTTTTAAACAGTTTGACTGACGTCTGACTGGACTTTTGTCACAGGAGTTTTAAAACGTGACTAATTTGACTCGACGCTCAGCTCAGAGTTGGCCGTCTGACTTCAGACTCAACCTTTCCTAGCTTCAAAGGAGAGCTTTAGGCAGCAGCTCAACCATTAAGTTTAATTTTACAAAATTGCAGGATGTTTAGGGTCAACTGGGGCAGTGGCAGTGTTAAGATGTTATACTTAAAAACATCAGGACACACTGACACCTTTGCTGCTGGGCTAATGGAAGAATTATGCGTGCTAAAGATTTTTTTTGTTGTTTTTCGTTCTTTTGTTTTTGATGTTTTTTGTGTGTGAGAATACATACTTTCACCTTTGTGAAAACGCATTAGAGCCAGAAACGGTGAGAAAGGACAAAGGATGCCACGCTATCTTTCGCCCCAACTCCTCCGACTGGTTTTTATCACTGGTTTCCTGCACAGTAATTGCAGTTCAGTCATCAGCCTTTGTTGTGGGGAAAGCCTGCTGATTATTATCATTTGGATCCATTTTACTTTACCAGCGTATCCATCCGCTTGCCAAGCACCAGCGGCTCAGATGGCTCTCCCTTCAGGTCGGTGTCTGAATGGCTGGAGTCCATCAAGATGAGCCAGTACAGCGAGAACTTCACCTGCGCCGGGATTGTCACCATGGAACAAGTCCTGCAGATGAAAACTGAGTAAGTGTGACATGATATTAAAGTAGCAGTTATCTTATTTGCTCACAGGTTTTAAGATTGTAGATCCAAAAGTTGCACACTTGTTTTTCCTCCCAGCCCCTGACGGACTTCTCTCGGGCAGTTCATGTATCTGTTTTCCCAAAGATGTTAAGTTTTAACAGCCAGCAAAATAGTTTGCACTCAATATAATCGCCAGCCTCGGTTACAACTTAAGAAATGTTTGAGATGGAAAATTTAATCGAGGGAAGGAGAAGAAGTGGGGCTCATTTGTGGTTGGCTGACGGTGGTGGCTTGTGGTTACTGCAGTTCTTATTTTTCTTGCCCTCCTCCATCCTTTCTCTCCTCCCTCCCTGCACCCAATCACACCCGCTGCCCTGGACGGCACTTTTACTCGAGCCCCTAACAAACCGCCAGTTTTGCCCGTTTAGATCGAAGGCCTTTTGTGGCTTCTTCAACATTAAAGTAGGGGAAAGAGGGGGGGAGGAGGGAATAGGCTGTAGAGGAGCAGCAACTAGAGGAGATTACTGAATTGAAATGGATGTGATTTCTGGAGAGATTGAAGAGGTGCGCTCAGAAAGTACTCCCTGAACTCATCACAAGATGGTTGAGGCAATTAGATCTTCCCTGACTCCCCCGATTACAAAAGGGGTAATTTAATGAGATGAACTCAACGTTTCGGGAAGAAAGGCTTAGTGAAGCATATAGTATAAGGTTGCTTTAGCTCTATAACGAGGGCCAGAGCATTTTCTAACCACATGACCAACCAAAAATAAACCCCTCCACACCCCATTCTGCCACAACGTATATATGTAGGTCTTGATCTTGGGAAGATGGGCAGACTGTGAAGCAGAGACAAACCCTTTTGAAGTATTTGTCATACAGTATGGTGTGATTTCATGGCCCCATGTTTCCATCTCGGGGCATCTGGTAGCACTCTTGGAAAACCAGCAGTTATTTACAACGCGCCCTCTGCTTGCCAGACAACTGATTCATCGTCAGCAGAGAGAATCCTTGTTAAGTAATTAAGGCTGTAATTAAGGCTTTGACTTTAGGCTGCTGCTTTGCAGGGCTTTTGCAGGTTCGCGTCGTGCGCTCGTCGAGCCCCCTGTGATGTCCTTTTTATTTTTCTTATGAAAGATCAATCAAAGCCTTGGCAGACTGCACACTTGGAAAGCATCCCACGTAGGCATGAATCGGTTCAGCTCCGGGCTGGCATTTCATCACATCGAATGAGTCAGTGATTACTTCAAGGCTCGAGAGGCAGGAAGGATGTGCGTGAAAAGTGTTGGAATGTGGCCAGACTGTAAATCCATGTGGCGCTTCTCTTATATATCCTCCTCGTTGTGTGTGTGTCCTTTGCAGGGATATTAAGAACATTGGAGTGAGGCTGCCTGGACATTTGAAAAGAATTGCCTACAGCATCTTGGGCTTAAAGGACCAGACCAGCACACTGAGCGTGTTTGCAGTGTGATCCTTATAATGAAGGGAATTCAAATCAGGCACTGCAGCCGGCAGCCCTTTGAACTCTAAACGGAGCTGGAGCACTACTGCGGGGATGGCTTGGGATCATCAGAATCAAGAGGACTGTGCCATCCTTTCAGGCTGACTGAATAAGACAAGCTTACTGTACATTTTTTCTGATTTCTTATGTACAGGGAATGGAGCAAATACACACCGACAAATATATCAAGTAGACTGTGTATATTTGAATATCTATTTTTTTTACTATCCATAATTTCTGTACAGATGCAATTTTATCTTTCTTTTCTCTTTCTTTTCTTTTTTTCCATCTACGGTTCATAAAACGGTCTACTCCTTGGAATGCTTTACACAAATCGTACCCTGAGCTTGTTGTATCCAGTACCAAACAAACAAGCGAAGGAACAGTCAAGGTGTGATCAGCCTTTTTGTTGTGACTGTGGTCGGCAGTGATGTCACAAAATCTTCCTTTAATTGGCACCTTGCTCCATTTCCTGTTAGGCCGGTGAGGACGGAGCGCCGCAGTGGCTGAAATGAGCTTGAGCTGGCCCAGAGTTAAAGAGATGGTGTTGCCTGGGTGCATAAACACAGATGGACCTTGTGTTTTTACTGGCCGCCTCCTGGCTGTGTGCAGAAATTAAGCTATAATCTTATAAGTGATGTTTATATGAGAAGAAAAAGAGAGGACATATGTGAGGTACTCTATGTGTACAGAATCCCCCCCTCTCTTAGTTTATAGGAACGAAAACCTACAATGAAGCACTTGGATCGAAGAATCAAGAATTGCAGTAGTTTGCAATTCCACTCAAAAGTTTCTATTGGAATGCAGCACGTTTGTTTGTAGTGTGCCGGCAAACGAAGAGGGGGAAAAAGAAAAAAAACATACCCTGGGGGAAAAAATGGTGAGGATTAAATAATGAGTGGTTGTGGTTGAGACAATTTCACACTAAATAATAGTTTGGTTTGCAATTTCAATGTCTCCTTTAGTTTTGTAAAAGCTTTACAGACATTCGTTCATATTCTTGTTGGTTTGGGTAACACGTCGACTGGATGAAGCTCTATGAATAGACAGTTGCTTGATTTCCGACATTTAAAGACTTTATCTTTTTGTTAAAGTGCCTCTTTCTAGGAGTTTAGCGAGAGTTTGCTTCCGTCTATATAAAAGAAGCGGCTCTATAATGTAGTGGATAGTGGACAGTGTGCCCCAGTGCTTTAATTGATGACTGCAATGCGTTGTGTTACTGATGTACACCTTCCTTTACTTGAATTTTTAATGTATTTTCAAAGTGTATCTATGATTCTGTTGTAGCAGTTAGACACCCATCTTTGGAAAAGGGATTTTTTTTTATTACTGTGTTTTATTGATTGCAGTTACATTTTGTATAGTTTTCATGATTTCGCTATTTACCAACTACCAAACAGATTATTTTTCTAAGTTCATCACTTTCCAAAGCAGCATCTCCTACTTCTTTTGCTTTCTTCCTTCATCAAAGAGCAATTTCCTCCCTTTGTGCCTGTTGTTTTATACTGTATTTAATAGTGTATTTATTTTGAACTTGTATTTATTTATCCTGATAAACATTGAGCTGGGTTTATAATTGGAGCTTGCTCTCTTATTGTCAGTAATTTAAAAAAAAAAAAAAAAAAAAAAAAGGAAAAAAAAAAGCTGTAATGTCCCTTTTTTTTCATTCCTGGTTTCTTTTTACTGCCTTTGTTGCATTTGCGGAGCAATAAAGTCTCGAGTTTGGCAAAGCCCGTTGCATGATGGACATTAAAACAAGCAGAAGAATGTGTCTTTTAAAAGACGCCATGTTTTTACACCCACCTGGGTATGCTGATGCTATTGGGTGTTTTTAATTCTAGAGTTGGAAACTATAAAAAAAGTCCTCAACGAACTCTTTGGAAACAGATTACAAGGCTGCTCCTGAAAATGTTTTACAGGAGTTATATGAGCTAATCAACATTAAAAAAAATCTCACATTTAACTCTGATTCCTGCATTTATTAAAAACTTATTTTAATGGCATTTAATTACTTCTTGGGAAATGATCTGATGTGTAGTGCTGTGAAATTTTACAGTAATGAGAAAAGGAAAGTTTTCACTGGACTCTCTGCAGTCCTGTGAAAAACTAAGAACACCCTTACTTACTGCTTCCATACGAATTATGAGGGTAGGTAAAAGCCAGGTGTAACAAGTCGATGAGCTGATCATCAGCGAACACGGCATGGAGGAGTCCTGATCTCGGCTTGTTTTGAAGCCACAGGACATGACCAACTTGCAGTCATTGAGTCAACCATGAATTCCGCTGTGTATCAAAGTACTCTAGAGTCTGATATGAGGCCATCTGTGATGGCTAAAGCTTGGATTGAACTGGGTCAGGACGACGATCAGAACAGACTGACAGGAAAAAAACAAAAGTCCAGGTTTTGCAATTGTCTAAATTGCTGCAGTGGGAAAGGAGGTTATGAGAGCTGTGCTGAGAAAAATGCCCACAAAGAGGCTAAAGTCATATATAAAATGATCACATCAAGATATCGCTGCTCAATGTGGTTCTACAAGCTACTGAATCCTGGTGTGTGTATATGAGAACAAGGAAGGCAAATCTTACATCCTTATAGTATAGTCATGCATAAAAACCAGAATCAGTTTTAGCACCACAGAAAGTCTATCAGTCATTTTTTAAGCATGAGATACGAGACAAAAGTGCACAATTTCCCTCTGTTAGTTGTAGTGGAAGGTCGTTTCAGTTGATTACATGTTGGCCTTTTCCCATAATGTGGTCATTAAATTATCATTTTTACGTCACTACACTGAACTCGGTGACTGATAAAGGGGGAAAAAAACAAGACGTTCCAAGTTTAGCAAAGCTAATCTTAAAAAAAAGAACAAAAAACCCATAAAAACACCTGTTGAAAGGTCAGATTGTAGTTTCCACATTCTTGCAAATTCATGTGATGACAGATTACTATCATCTTCCAAATAAACTGATTCAGACAATCTGATTTAGCGGCTGGCAGGGTTGCAATCTCTGCGTCTGTCCGACTCCTCCTGGTTCTTGTCCCGTCCCGACAGCGTAACAAAGACTGTCGGGCTGGCGAAAAACAGGCTTAAAACAAAATGTGCTTACCAGAGAAGCTGAAAGGGTGACTATTAAGAGTGTCTTGTAATACAACAGAACACAGAAACAGCACCTACCTGTCACTGAAAGCAGCCACGCTTTTAATTGTCTTAATTTTAAGCCTTAATACAATATAAATGGGGGAGTAATAAGAAGTTTAAGCCATGACAAAGGACATTTGCTGTTCTTTTGTTTTTATCTAACCAGCCTGTAAACTGGTAAATTGGCCTTAAGTGTCCAGTTTAGGAGCTGCGGTTCTGCATTGTTTTCATTGTTCAATGCACCACAGGTTGCTGCTTGGTTCTTCCACACCTGTGATACTGCCTCTCTTGCTCTAGTGTCTGCACCATTAGCTAAACTAACCAAAAAACTATGCAAAAAAAGTCCCAGCATGATTTCTAATACTGTAATTTTCACCTCTGCCCTGAAAATAAGAACGCACTAACTACAGATCAGCTATTTCTAAGGCTGTGGGACAGGATTTTATAAAATAAAGTCATGTATGTTAACATCTGAGCTTTTCTTTTAGTCATCAGAATGAATAAGGCATTTCTTCCAGCAGGAATGTGGGTTTGCATAAATGTAACTGATCAGCGCAGTGCACTGAGCCAGGTTCAGTTTTTTTTTTCTTTTGCTGGTCCGTTCATGTAAACGATAGGGTTATAATTTCTCCTTTTTTCTTTTTCCTTATTTATTTTTTACACGGGACCGTCTCAGGCCTCAGAGTCTGCTGTGTGTCAGTCCACATTTGAACCGTGAATGACGACCGGCCCAGCAAACTTATAAATAAAATCACTGGATCACTGAAAAAGACATCAAGGCCGTTTTATATTTGGAGCTCCTTTCTATGTGACCTTCATGGGAAATAGAAATATTGGTGTTGAAACAGGAGAATGTTGTATCAGTTTCTTTTACATTCACACACCTGCTGAGGACAGAAATTACCAATAAAATGTAACCGTGCACAAGCCCAAGAATCCAGCAAGTCTAGACATGCCCCATACTTTTCACTTCACCTTGACTGATCCACTGCGCCTTATCTGACTCACTCTAACCTTGCCGCCCACATTTTGAAAATTTATCAGCTTTGATTTACTGATGTAAAGAGGGGGGGGGGACTTAAATGCACTCTTCAGATAAGAGCCACACACTACAAGGAGGAATGTCAATATTTAGATATTGAATTAATCTGCAGGTCAGTGAAGTAGCAAGAAAAAGACCCTACAGGGCCGGAGCATGGGAACTTGGATCTGCCGCTAAGTCCCTCACGAGTCTTTGTCCTTGACTTCCAGCTGGCTGCGTGTTCTTGCCTCTGTTAAACCAATAGGACGCCTAGAAATAGTCTTGGCTTTATGTGGCGACTGTAAACTGAGAAAGTATTCCACTATTTTCCGTCCATGGCTTTAGTGTTTCACAGCGAGGTGGATTTTTTTCCCCTCTCTCTCTCTCTGTCTCTCTCCCTTCCAGCCGCTATGGAAAAAGAAGAGCAGAGCCACACAGTTTAACTGCTGATTGTACTGTTTGGATTTATGCAAATCCACCAAGTTGAGTTCGGTTTACGTCCCTGTCGTCGGCTGTAATTCGATTATCCTCGCTCGCCGAGGGTTGAATGTGTGGAAGTTTGCGTCTTGTCATTAGGACTGTAAATGACAGGGATGCATGGAGAGACAGACAAAGAGCAGGAGGTGGGACAGAGAGGCCTGGTGGTGAGAGTGGGGGTGGAAAGGGTTAGCTGCAGATTTGAGCCATACCAGAGCTTTACTGCAGGCCACAATAGCATGTGTGGTGATTATGTTGAAGGCTTGGCGTCCAGGGCCCGAGCCTCCCCCTGAGGACTGTTGTGCGTGGGGGCCGTGGCTTTCGCTTTCAGAGTTTTTCCCTCCTTCTTGTGGCTTGTTAGATGTCTTTGTTCTCGGGGCGAAGGTCAATTTAAAAAGAAATAAAAAGAAGTAAGGAAGGCGGAAAACATTACCCAGGCACTTTTTCATGTATGACCTCTTCCTATACCGCCGCCCTTCCTTTACTTTTTGTTGCTGTTGTTTGTTTGTGTTGTTTTTCTGGCAACTCTCAGTGTCACGCGTGGATCTGAAAACCGGCAACGCTCAGGAATTTACATCCCTGCTAATTTTAGCATCGGGTTCCTGACCAGAAAACACACGCTCCAATTTCTGTCTATATTGGTCTTCCTGCGTCTTTCCGCTGCTGTTCCTCTCAGCAGCACTCCAGGCTTTTGCAGATTATTCTGCTAAGCTAACTCTCCTCCGAGCCCCTCAATTTTCCCATTTTCACCGCATTCTCAACTAGAACATCTTACATGTCCTGATCCAACGTTGCTCTTTGAACACTGCCAAAGCTCCTCTCCAGGTTTAATCCACGTGAAAACAAACTAAGCTGCTGGAATTAAACGATTTAATGAACTTGTTTAATAGGATAGTAGCTGAGGAGCAAATAATTATTACCGGCATCAAGCGTTTCCCAAACCGCACTGCTGGGATCTGTTTGATGTTAGCGCAGGGGACATGAGGGGGCGAGTGGAGAACAGTAACACATGCTGCTGCCGCTGGCCTCGTCTTTCCACAGGCTCCTTGTATATTTTGAAACGACGACCCTAAAGTCACTGCACATTTGCGATAATCACTGTGCTGATGTCATTCACTTAGAGTGAGCGTGCACGCACACACACACACACACACACACAAAGAAGGGCCATGAACACATTAGTGCTCTGCAATACTGCAAATTTGTAAATGCCGGGCTAATATTGGCGACACCGATACTTTCAGCCTATGAAGAGAGCTTAAGCAGAGGAGAGCAGTGTGTTATGACTTATGACAGAAATCATCATCAGTTTGCAATCTTGGAACACATTTTAATGACCATTAAATCTATAAACTAAATCATAAAATCTAAATGTTTTACTTTCCATAGCTAGTTAGTACAACAAAACCCACTTTTCAGCTTTTTATATATTCCCTAAAGCACTTTGGGTCAACTTCTGCTGAAAGCTATAGTTAAAATGAAACGTGTTCATAGTGCATGTTAGATATATATTTTTTCACTTTAAAAAAAAGAGAAAAACTTATTTAACACAATTCAGTTTGCCATATACTGAACTTAGAGGACAGAATCCAAGTATCGATCCTACTGAACGAGTATCGATCTGATACCAATACCAACGCTGGTATCAATACTCTCTTAAAGAGAGCTCTTTGGCCCACCTCTGGTACACATCATGATGCTGCTTTTCTGGCTGCTGCAGTATACAAGAAGGTTTTGTAATTAACACAGTAAATAAAACCAAAAGCTAGACAGTAAATAAGGCGACAACGTCCCATTAATACAGGAAAAACTTTCTTTGTATAGGTGCAGACATGGTTTCAAATTTTAAGATGAGTTTTTGTCACTGTCTAACTACACATGTGACAGATTTAAACATGTGCTTTCATTCAAAACAGATGTCAACTGTGAGAATGGATTAAGGCAGTCCAGTTTATGGTTAAAGGCTCTCGGCGTGCATTAAAGGAGAAAAGTCATTTGTGATTTGACTGAATCACTGCACAGTACAATGCCAGCAAAATCAACAGAGACCAAATACGTGCAGTTGTGCATGTGGAATATATTGTCTTATGGCTGAGTCTAATTTTTACTTACAAGGTAATACATTTTACAAAAACATGTCTGAAATGTGATCTACAGGATCCTGAATGGTTCTTTTCATAGACTAGATTAGAGTTTACGCTTCGCTGGTAGTGCTTTATGATTCTGGAGCCAGAAAAATCCAGATTTGATTAAAGAGAAGTAAACATGGGCAGACCAGTCGAATGGGTTGAGTGGCGACCGCTCTGATAGGCTGAGACACCTGTCGCGTAAGGAGACATGCGCCTAAAACAGCCAAGTGAACTGCCGGCCAAGTATGTTGACACAGGGAATTTGACTCGGGCGGTCCGTGGTTCTTAGCATACACAGAGCTAAAAACAAATACGGGAAGGTCCAAATACAGCCAGACACAGATAATGGGATGCAGCATAAACATGTAGCCATTACATACAAGAATTTAGGTATGAAAATAATATTAAACAGCTGGAAACAAACACTCCATTTCTACAGGTCACATACTTGCTGTGTGCTATAAACAGTGGTCAGCTGTGCTATAAGTTTCTTAATGGAACAATAATTCCCAAGATCAGCCCCAGACATCAACAGTGAATCTATCTAAATATTCTCACAGTCGACTAATCGTTAGCTGAGCGTTCCCTCATTATTCTAACATGGGAAGATTTACTGCTTTTTCATAACATACAAACTAAAACAAGAATTTTTTTAACGGCTGAACAAATGTGCAAGTAATTTTGACGGGAATCTTTTTTTTTTTTAGTTTAATTCAATATAATTTTATTTACATAGCATCAAATCACAACAACAGCTGCCCCAAGGCGCTTTATAAAACCCCAACAATCAGACGACCCCCTGTGAGCAAGCGCTTGGCGATGGTCGGAGGGAAAAATTCCCCTTTAACAGGAAGATATCTCCAGCAGAATCAGGCTCGGGGAAGGCCTGATTATTCGAGACCTTATGTGTGAGGAGAAGGATTTTAAATTGAATTCTGAATTTAACAGGAAGCCAGTGAAGAGAAGCCAGGATGCTCTCTCTTTGTAGTCTCTCACTGCAGCGTTTTGGATCAACTGAAGGCTTTTCAGGGAGTTTTTGGAACAACCTGATTATAATTTTGAAGATATTGCACAAATATTTCACATCAAACAGTTTATTGATTAACTGAAAAACATCACAACCCCCCTCATGCCTCCAGCGCTGACCTGTTGGTTTCTTTGCTTTCTGTCTCTTGTCTTTCTCTTGCTCTGCGTACCTTTGGTTGTCTGGACTTCTGGCGGCGTGACTATACTCACCAGTACCTGCCAGGTCCTTTACCGGCACACATGGCTGGCATCAACTAATTACCAGCCTGCTGTATATCAAAACTGGCTCTTCCACCCACACGGTGTCACATTATCTGCTGTAGTGTAGTGGAACTCATTTCCTCCCAGGCTCCTCTCTTTGGGTTTTAAGTTTCTTTTGATATTCACTTCTTGTGTGTCTGCTCACTGTCTCGCACCTACACAACTTCAGCTACAGGCCTCTTCCAGCACCTCAGGAAATCACCTGCATCCTCTATGTCATAATGAAGCTTTTTAAATCTCCCTCTAGGTGTTGCATCCACCATTAGAGTCAGTCAGTTCCTGTTTCAACCATTAGAGAAAATAGGTCCTTTTCAGTTTTATCATGTGTTGCTATTTGTAACTCCAGAAATGTGCATTTACTCAGTCAGTCTCCCCAGTGATAGTAAACAAGAGAAATGTTGTATACCAATTCTTTTAACTCGCTTATGAGGAAAATCTCTTAAAGAGAGCACCTACAGGGCATTTGTGGTACTGCAACCTAACTCTTTTTTTAATATATACGTGGTTGTTCATATACAGATGTTTTCTAACACATCATTAAGGTTAATTTTTACCTTTTAACTGTATGGGTGGCATATGTTTTATATGTCCATATGTGTCTCAGATTACATCTCATTAAGATTTTTTTTAACTTAGTAGAAGATTTCAACCAATAAAGTCCCACAGAGAAAAGGAAAAAAGCTCAAAGTGCTGTGTCATTGTTCTGTTTCTCTTAACCAGCAGGACGTGTCTCCCTCTGCAGCTTTATGGCTCTTTTCTTCTGCACAGCTATTCTTTGTCTCAGTGCCCCCCTCTCTTAATTTCCGCCTGTCTGCATATGTTTTGGAGGCCATTAATCGTCCCCGGCACAACATGCACCCCAGCAGATAATTACAGTCATTAAACCAATTAGGGAGCACATGGAGGGGAAGGTTTAGTCAGCCCTGAGGCGTCCCACTCCTGTTCTTCTCTACAGGACAGCCGAGGTGGTCCGCTGAAAGTCTGGCAAAGCCTTAAATAAAGAAGGGGGTGAACTACTTCATCCCAGCTCTGGATTAATGAAATTTCCTGTTGATGTAGCCTTGAGAGACCTCGCTAACTTCGCTGCAGGCCAAGTAACCAGAGCCATTAGCCAGCAAAAGCCGTCTGAATTTTCCCATCTTTTTTGGAGGGCGTAGCAGCCGTTTAGGTCGGTGCATTTTCACGGAGCCAAGAGGGTTATTTTGGTGATTCTGTGGCAAAACACAAAAAGAGATCAGAAGTGGCAGGAAAGGGAGGGAAGAGTGGTCAATCTGCAGACAGTGGTTTTCAGTATGCTCAGTCTATCATGTGATTGTAGAGCTAATATTATGGTTTCAATGCCCTGCACAGTGGGAGTTCTGGCAGAACAAGGCCGTAACACACAATAAATTAAACTGTGATTTCTTAGTTATTCAGAAAGATGGGAGTGAGACTTTTAGTTACTGGCTACATGTGCAGGCAAGCCACAGAAAGTCCCTCACGCTCGCTCTAAGTCACCATGTTGGATGACAGATTGTCCTCCCTTGTATCAGAGAGGTATTTCCCAGCATTCATGTTATGCTTGGCACATGTTTTTTTTTCCAACCTCTGAAGAGAAAAGAAAAGAAAAAGCAAAAAAACTGGGAGCGCTTTAAGTTTTGTCTGTCCTTATGAATGAGATAGAAGAGTAAAAGGCAGATCTTGTAATGAATCCAAAATAAGCAAAGAAAAAAAAAATCCTTCAGGTCTGAATAAGGCTGGGCTAAGCTATACTGATGGTGTGAACTTTATTTGCAGGCCTGAAAAATGAAACTTAAAGAAAGAGAGACGTTACCGGCTCAGTTGTAGAGACAAGCAGTTATTATCTGTGCAGAAAGCATGGGGAAAGTAGCTACCTTGACATTTTCCACTATTAGAAAAATACACAAGATGCTTCTAAATTTCAAGAAGAGGGTAATTTGTCCAACCATGCATTGTCTTAACCACTTGACCAATTCAGGGTTGAGGAGGGGGCTTGCTGTTATAGGACAAGAGGTAAGATACACTCTGAGTAGTTTAGCAGTCTGTTGAGGTTTTATATATACTTTTCCACCATTTTGGGCATGTAACAATCCTGGTAACAATGTAGGATCAAGTGAATAAGGCTCAGGTCACGCAAGCCTAGACCCGGTCCACAACCATCTGGCAAACATGACAAACATGAAAAACTGGCAACTGTGGCAATCTGGCAGGCTTTTGGCACATCATCTTCTTTGTAACCAGTTGTACGCAGTGAGATCTGGAAACTTTCAGGAATCACTGCCAATCACTTGAGTAATACAGATGTTTCCCTAGCAACCAGTGTAGCACATCCAATATGGAGAACTCGGGAGCAACATGGCACGATGTAACATGAGATGCCTCATAAAAAAGGATGTGTTAAATAAGTGCAGCAGTGTGAAAAGGCTAACTAGCTATTACCCAAGTCCAGTCTTAGATTCTGCATTTTAAAGCTTCACTGTTCGTGTTTTGAAGTCAAATTCTACATTACTACGAAAGGGTAGCGGGCTTACTTCTCAGCTAATACTAGCTAGCTTGGTTAGCAAGCTGCATCCATATATCATATTGGTGCAATGCTAAAAAGCTTGGTACCAGACTAACAAAGCAATAGAATTTCACTCATCAAAACTGAAGCCAAAGTTCTTGGATGGTCTGTGTCACACAGCAAGCCAAAATCTTAGTCAAATAATACACAGTGAAAAAGATCCAGTTATATTACTCAAAGTAATGGAGGTGAGGGCTGTCATGCTCCAGAGTTGGTGTGAGGACAGACGAGAAGAAGAGGATATAAAGAACAAAGGATGCCTAATATATAGAGCAACCAGGCAGGAGGAGATGAGAAAGACCACAGAGAAGATTCATGTTTATAGTGAAGTAAGATATTGGTTTGACAGAAGAAGATGCTGTGGATAGGGTGAGATGGAGACAGATGATCTGCTGTGGTCACACCTTAAGGGAGCAGTAAAAGAAGAAGTGTTGAGTTGTATGTGTTGTGAAGACAGTGTATAATCGACCAAGACTGAATGAAACCGGTTTGCTCTCTGTCCTGTCAGGTTATGGTCTGCAGGTCTCATGATCCTTTATATTCAAATTTTGACGTGTGAGCTTATCCTATATTAAATGACATGATTTGTGTTTTTAAAAAACTTTTTTTTAGATACCAGACTGAATTTTAACATCATAATTTGCACAAAGTAAGACATAACTATAATAATAATGGGTATATTTTGCTTTAAGCTAACATTAACTTTAGTACAGATTTTCATCTTTCACTTGCTTTAATGTTTCTCCATTTTATTTATGTCTATTGTGCTCGCCAAAGAAGTCTTTGTCAAAGATTGTCAGGCCTGATGTTATTGTTGGCTGCACATTTAAACCTCATTGAGGTCACATGTTTGCTTCTCGTTCTTCTTGAAATGCTGAATTTTCTCTGGGCTCCCACTGACTCTCACTGAAGGACTGCTGTAATATTCAAAAGTGGATCTAAAAAACAGAAAAAGCATGGCGGGTGGACAGCTTTTTAAAGGATTAAAATGTAATCGTCCAAGAAAGGCTTTTTAATTCATTCCCTTTTTTAATCCTTGGAAATTCCCACATTGACACAGACTGCAGCAAACAGAGGTTGAATTTCCCCAGAAGCCGAATGACTACTTGCTTTGCAATAAGAGCAACAAAGTAATCACACTTGTATTCAATCAAAACTTGGCTGCATGAAGTAAAAAAACAACTTTCATGTTGAGTACACTGTGCATCATCTGAATCATCCAGTACTGAAAGGCATCCAACTTTCTCTCTGCCGCGAGGGATGACAGAAATGACTGTTGCTGAATGATTGTGGCTTCCCACTGAGGAGAATCGCATACGCGTATGTGGATGTTGGACATTCCTCCTTCTCTTTCTGCTCTCTCCTCGACTACTAAGCAAAAACCCACATTCCCCTCAAAGCCTACTCGAGATTGGTTTCGTTTGATGGACAGAGATTCAGTCACACCAAAGGACCATAAAGAGGCCGGTTTTATTGGCGCTGTCTAACAACTGCACACGGTGACAAAAAAAGGTTTGCACAGCAGCCGGCACTGAGACGTGTTGAGGCGTGGTAAAGAGCTGATGTGAATATGTAACAGCAAAGGAACTGACTTTTCTTCAACATGCAAGGTGAGAAGTGGGATCTGACCCTTGGGGCTTTAGTGAACACTTCCACCTGCTGGTCTGAATTATTCATGAAACACTTCCCTAAGCTCTTCCTGTCTAACATCCAAGCTCTGGCTGCTTTAACCACTCACCTTGTTTGGTTTAACAATACATTTACAAACAACTGAAACACAAATGTCATGAAAGGTGGTAACACAGCCTTCCAAGTTTCTCATGCACTTTTGCCTTTTTGCCACAAGGTGTCAGGCTGCTCCTAACCTTGACCCCATTCCTTTCACCAAGCGTTTCATGATGGGATGGAAGGACATGGGGGAGTCTGGGACTACAGCAGAGATTATTAAGAATGTTCCAGAGCAGGTTCAGAATTATTTAAAGGAATAATAAGATTCCTTGAGCTTCTCAAAGGGTTTCTGGAGGGATTTCAGAGCCCCCAAAGTGTATTAAAAGGGTCAGTGAACATATTACAGCCCTCCTTGAGACTGGTCCTGTGGCCCTGAAAGAGGTTTGAGGGGCTCTGGAAGGGTTCCTGCAGCTGGAATAGGCTAAATTTGAAGTAGTGAGTTTTTCATTTTCTTAAGGTTTCTTTTAGGGGGAGCTGAATGGATCAGTGAGGGGTCTCTTTTTCTTGAAGGTGTGTGGTTTCTTCACTATGTTTAAGGAGGAATTTTCTTCACTGTGTTCACTGGTTGTTAGCAGAAGGTCTCAGAGGTCCTTAGATTTTTGGAGGAACATTTGTCATTTCTAGATGAGATGTTAGGGTTCATTAAGTTCTCCTGAAGCACAATTTTCTGGAAAAACGTCAGTGAAGGTCAACAGTTTTTATCAGGGTTTCATTTAATGAAAGCAACTCATTGATTATATTATTCTGTAAAGCTACTCATCAGCTCATACTTATCTCTGTGTCAAATTAGCCAGAAAGAACTTCTCTCTTCCAAACATCGAGTTTCACCCCATCTTCTTTCTCCAATGTGCAATTTCAAGGCTCACTTATATTTTCAGTTAGTTATTTATTGTATGGTTGAGAGGTAGGTTCTCTGGGAATGTATATGAAGGAATACCCTGTGGAGTTTCGGCTTAGTGGAAATCTGCCCTTGGGGAAAATACAAAGAGCACTGTTTCTTTTAAAGGGAACGTAAACGCAGCACGATTTTCTTGAATGTTTGAGGTCAGCGTCTGCTGTTTCTCTAACTTTATCAGCGCAGTCCTCCCATGTTCATCAGATAATGTTTCTTTGCATCCTTTCCCCGTCCAATTACAGCAAAACGCTTCAAAAGTACGGAGCAACGTGGTTGCCACGGCAACAGGATTTTCCCCACGTTGCCGCGGGTGATGTCAGCAAAGCCCCGGTTACTACTGTGCCAGCAGGCACCGGGCTCTGAGACCAACTTGCGAAACACACAAGGACAAGAAGAGTCGAGAAAGAAAGAAAAAAATTGTTCCAGGTGAAATGAGCCACTGTGTTTAAATGCTGTGTTTAAGCAAGGGCAAGAAAATCTGAACATTCAGCTCAGGCTGGCAAGTTCAGAGAGAAGATCGTCTCAAAGGCATCTCAATAACGCCACAAAAATGCGTTTAAAGGAAGATTTGGCTTCAATATCATCCATAAAAGTTTCATATCCCCGGAGAAATTAATCAGGTGAGACAGAATTTGCAAAGGAAAACATATAAATTATATATCTATATATAAAGATATATATAGATATATAATTTATGTGCAGTGTGCGCTGTTGGTCTGCTGTCCTTCTGTGAACTGATGCGCTTTCCCCCTCGTCCCTCGTATAAGGTCCAACTATTTCTTTGTCATCTGTCAGGGTTCTCTCCTCTGAACTTGTGTGAGTGCTTCTGATGTGTGTTTGGTGTCTTCTTGTTTTTGTGTTGCTTTGTTTGTTTTTCTTCAGTCGTTTTCCTTCTTTTCGTTTTTAAGACCACCCTGTACGTGTTTTCCTCCCCGTTTTGCATTCGGAAAAGTCGGGCTGGTTGCTTCTTTAGTGCTGTTGTCTTAAATACGATGTCATATGCACATAATGTAATAAAAGATTGTCTGCCCTTCGTAGTCAAAAGATAGAAATGGAAATGACTGCGTAAAAATGAGTGAGATCCACCAGAATCTGCACTTAAACATTTTGCACTTTCTGCATGAAACATAGTATCTATCTATCTATCTATCTATCTATCTATCTATCTATCTATCTATCTATCTATCTATCTATCTATCTATCTATCTATCTATCTATCTATCTATCTATCTATCTATCTATCTATCTATCTATCTATCTATCTATTATTTGTCCCACAACATACTTACATACCTCCATCAATAAGCCCTCTTGTCACAGTGTGAAGTCAAATATATACAGTAGCATGAAGACTGGGAGGGGAATAGAAGAAAGAGTGGGGAGGGGATTCAAATCGTCACCAAACAGACATTCATGCTTTCTCCCCCCTTTTCCTCTCTCTCTGTCTCTTTTTCTTTGTGTCCCCCCTCCCCACACTTCGTGTCTGTTGCTCTCTCTCTCTCTCTCTCTCACCTCCCTTCTCCTGTATGGAGCAGTGCCTCAGCCTACAGCTCACCAGGCATTCACTCTTACTTACCCCCCAACTCACACACACACACCACCACCACAGTTTCTCACTTCCCTCTGCTCCTCTGCTTACTGATACTTCTGCTTCCACTGCTGCCTTCCTCGCTCCCTTCCCTCTTCTCTGTAGCTCGCTCCTCATCCTCAATCCACCATGGTGAACAGATAACCGCCCCTGCCGTCCCGAGACCATGGGTGCCTGCCTCTGCAAAGGTCACAAAGGTCAGTGCCCGACTCCACCTGCTTGCTCTTCCTCATCTGTGTGTATGTCTGAGGGTTTAATCAGCCTTGAAGATAATGTGACAGCATTCACAGGCTGTTTCAGAAAGTTGCATTATGCCTTTCAGGAATAACTATGCACGTGAGGACATGGAAAATCATGGAAAATGTTTGATTTCTGATTTTGGCAGATATTCCTGAAGTTCTAACAGCAGAAAGACCACCTGAATCACATTTTGAGGCATGTTTACAATGCACTCCATCATACGAATCCAGAAACTTATTTTAAGCTGATGTCTTATCTATCCTCGAGCGAATCTGTTGAGGCTGCTTTAGAATAAAGACTCTGGGAGAAGAGGCTGATGACAAGGCTTGTGTGGATCAGTGAAGGACAATTGTAGCTGTAGGATGTCAGAGCTTCGTCAGAAGCCGATTCCAAGTTGTCGTGACTTGAAGATGTGACTTGGGTTGCAATTTATTTTCTCTCCTACTGTGTTTGCTCACTGTCTCTGCTTCTGGGGGAAATAAGTTAGTGTTCCAACGCTGCCTAGATGAAATAACAATACCTCAGCTGAATGCAGGGCCTCTTCCAGGGAGAACATAGGTAGTAATTTATGCTGTCAAAAATAAAGGTTCACTAGCATCGAAGACAGATGTGAGGTGTTTGTGATACCTCAGAACAGCAGTCTACTTAATATTTTCCCTTTATATTTTACATGACAAAATATTAACATCATACTGCAGTCTTATATATTATTTTCAGCTGGAGCGCCGAGTGCTGTTTGAAAATATTTTGTGAGACAAAGGTGACAGAGTGAGCAGCGCTTTCAAGCTGGGAGGAAAGAGAGAAGGCAGCTGTGAGGATCCAGACAAACAGATAAGAGAGCAGTGGAGGTGTGTGTTGTGTGTACGTGCACAGGTATGTGTGTATGGGAGTGAATCAGTGTGGGATTTAACCCCACAAGGACAGTGTATTGGATCAGGAATCGCAATGGGGTTTCTTGACCTGCTGATAGGATCCGATGAGGCCAGAGAGCAGATACAGCCCTGTGCACCAGTGTGTGTGTGCATGTGTAAAAGTGTGCTGGCAAGTAAATGGAAGGGCATCACTAGTCACCTCTTGCTGTAGCGTTTCCATAGCAATACCCAATTGTATTGAAGGCACCTCCCGTGGGAAAACCCCTAATGTGTGAGCGTGTGTGTGCGTCTGACATTTCTAATAATGTTAATTCGCCATCGCACGGGCCTGCACTTCATTTCCTCCTGTCATTCATACGAACCTCATCACCATCAATTAGAAAGCAAACAGTGTGAGCTGGGGCCGAGCTAAATATGCAGAGAGGCTTTGGTTAAATGACTCTAACAGGATTCAGTCGTCTCCATCTCATCATTTATATATGAGGCTCACTTGACCCCTGGAAGCACATCGACACACACAAAGGAAGCTTAGACATGTACGCTCCAAGTGTAACACCAGGGTTTGTCTGTCACTCCCTACAGAGATCAGCATTCCTGTATCAACACTGCACCACCCCGAGGAGGGTCAGTCATCCCCTGCCAAGGTAAGTGGAAGCCCCCCACCCCACCATCAACTTGTCAATACGCCCTTTTAGATTTTTAATGGTAGCTTTAATGGCTGTCATTACTAGCTAAAACCTTTTTAAAACCAACAACACAGATCATAGTTTAGCTAATTATGTCCCTATGATATCATCATTAGCTTTATGATGACATCTAATATGCTGGCAGCTCTTTCTATACCCGTAACACAAATGTTACAACATTTACAAATTCTCAATTATTATAAAACATTTATGTCCTGCTGTCTCTCCATTTTTGTAACCCTTTAATATTTTTATGTATGTTTTAAGGAATAATCTTCGCGTTAGCGATGTCACAGTTAGCATTTTGTAAAAAATGTATAAAACAACACATGTATTAAAACCTTCAAGTGAAATTGAGTTTAAAGGAATCTATATTAACTTTTTAATTACTGTTATGGAAATCTGAAATAAATCAATTTACAAGCAAACATGTTGGTTTTGTGAGGTTTTGATTTGCCTCTACAAAGGGAACAACAGTGGTGTATTTCTCAAAAACCACGAGTTACAGCTCATACACTAAACACTGCAACTACAGTAACTTACCCTAAACTTTTATTTCACGTGTTAAAAGTGTTGTTGAAAGCCTACCCAGTCAAACTGGTCAAATATTCAGTCATGGTAATTCCTCGATTTCTAATTTCTTCTACAATGGTAAAACAAAATGCGTGCTGCTCCAGGCAGGTTATTTTCTGAGGATAAATGACTGCTATTGTCTATCAAGGTGAAAACTGGGGACCCTGATTTGAAGAGACGAAGATTTCACTTGCTTTTGTAAAACAAAAGAGCATCTACATTTGGATGTAATGGGGAAAAATAGATTGGACCTCCAGCAGTAACATTAAGCTATCAACTCGCGTAGATTGTACAAAACTGAAATTGAACACATCCCAAAAACATGCAGCCTGTCTGTACCAAAGGAAAAAAAATCATATTGTAGAAAACTGAAATATTTTTTTCGAATGCTGACAAACGATAGGAAATCAGTAAATCGCCTTTCTGTGATGCACAAAATGTGAATGCCATTTATTGTTATACATGAAAAACCGTAATATCTGTACAAGTGGATTTGAACTGGTTTCCAGCAGTCTGGAGTGGAACCTTTATCTATGCTCTAATGTGAACAGTTTACACCATCAGCTTACTCTCAGTTCAAAAATACTAAAACCGAGAGAACACTGTTTGAAAAGTACCTCCCAAGTCTGTATTGATTGCAGCTTCTTGGGTGTAAACAGCAGACACGCTTATAATACCTTTTGTCTGCAACTTATTCAGGCTGAGTGTGATTACTGAGGGACTGTTATTGTCATTATCACCATTTTGCCAGGAAGAAAAAAAGTGGGAATAGTGTGGGTTGAGGCTCAACGTGACTGGATGCGGTTGCTAGAAGAGGGTGTATGCAAATGTTCTGTTGCATGCATATGTTTGCATCTACTGTTTTTTTGCAGTTCCCTGCCCCTGAATTAGGTCAGATGTCATAAATGTATTGATGGCAACCTAAAAGGAAGCTCAGTCCTGAGAAGTAATGAATATAAATCCCTTTTTTTATGCTATTATACTGTGCAGGATGACCAGAATCCCTCCAATGGCAGCGTATCAGATAAAACCAGTCGCTATGACATTGCAGAGCTGGCCACATCCTCTTTACTGGGTGAGACACACACACACACACACACACACACACACACACACACACACACACACACACACACACACACACACACACACACACACACGTGTTTAGTTCATGCTGTGTTTAATTCCTGCGTGCTTCATCACGAGTCACTGTGCTTGTAACTACGGGAGATTAAAATGTCATTTCCGTCTTTCCTTACTCCCTCACACACAGTAATGCCAAGCAGCACACATATTTCCTTCATCCATGTGTATTTTTTCCTTCTCCACCTTTAACTCTGGCTTCCTGCTCCTCATCTTCTTCCTCCTTTCCCCATCCTGTGTCTGTCTGCCTCATCTTGACTGCTTCCCCCGCTCAGTGGGGGGTTCATTATCTCGGTTAATGTGTTATGCCTTGCTGAACTTTTCCGAGTGAACGCTTCTTTATTACAGTGACAGAATAATTACGGAGGCCATGAAAACCTCATGAATGCAATAGACAAATACAGACATTCAGGAAGACGGCTGAGATGCTGGCACCTGCTTTGAGAGGCTCCGTGATATAAAAAAAAAGAATCAAAAGGCTTTTTAACATTTACTCAATCTTAATCAGTCTTCAGTCATCACTTAAATTGGCACTGTAAGTTCTGTGGACGTGGAGCTGACATCCTAACTGCTTAAATGAGATCACACTGTGCTAACGCAAATATTATTGTAACACTGTAATTGCATTTTGAATAATATTGAGCAGCCGTTGCTGCTTTTATTCTCCTTGTATGATGCTGTTTGATGAATGCGTCAGGCTGACGTGATTGTATTAAGAGCCAATGGTGCTAAAGCGCTGTTAGTAACTCTGGGAAGCTAAAGTCTTCATCAGATTGCAAAGCTGCAATAATATTGGACTGAAAAGGAAATGATGTTTTGTTATTCTTAGAAACCCCGTGTTACTAAACATGCAGTGTTTTTCTACACGTATGTTTACGCTGGTCTTTAAAATGAAATAGGCTTCGCACTATCAGAGTATGAAGGTGCTCAGTGAATTTAGTGTCATTTGAAAGGTAGTCATAATCACAACTAAACTTCAGTTTATATAATGCTGCTGATTCTTTCATCGTGGTATACAGCAGTTCTGCAGGCTATAACAGTAAATGCTGCTGCCACCTCCTAGCAGAAGCTCTTGCTTGACTGCTGTGGCTGGGTAAAGTCAATTGTAAACACCAATCTGCTTGTCCTGTCATTACTTTAGATTTAATTAAAACCATAAAACTAGAAGCATATTCTTGCTAGCTTTGTGCAGTCACAGTTCATTAATGATACTGTAAAGGCCCGATCTCCTTTATCTGGACGTCTGTACAGCTAAAAGGATCTGCTCAGCAGATCTAGTGGGAGTGTGCAAAGTTAAAATAAAAAAAGATCAGAGAAGTAAGGAGGCACAATCCATGACAATGACTTAAAATCAGCGGGAAAAATGGGGCCGATAAAAGGAAATCAATATGGTTGATCTGTTAAGACCCAAACATTTTAGCCCAGCTGCAGACTGAGCAACAACTCACTGACAGGTGAATAAAGACTGTTACAACAGTCAAGTCACGAAATGAAGGCATGAATAGCCTTTTTCAAAGTCTGTCGAGCAGAGAAATAGCCTCACCTTTTAAGTACCCAGAAGCTAAAAGAGCCTAGCTTTAACAACAGCATTTATCTATTTATCAAAAGGAAAAGAGCTGCCGCCGGTCATTCTCAGGTTCTTCACAGAGGTTTTGTTTGTTTGTTTTTTAAATAGATTTTTAAAGGTCTGAGTCCAGTGGGTGTCAGGTGCTCCAAAAAATCACTTCTGTTCATTTAAAGTAAGAAAAGTTAATGCAATCCATGTTTTGACACAGACCAGACAGTCTAGTAGGGTCTTCAGAAGAGCCACGGTTTTGCATTTTAAGCAGATAATTCTGTGAATTATCTGCATAAGAGTAAAATGAAATATCATGTTTGTTTGTTTTTGGATTAAACTCAAGCAGAGCATATACAATGAAAACAGAAAGTGGACCAAAAATGGATCCCTGAGGGACCCCACCTTAAAAGTGAAGCTGGTGAGGATGGCGCATCCCCCACCCTAACTAGAACAATTCTGTCAGCTGAATAAGATTTTTAATAATTACAGAGCAATACTTTTATTTCTGACAGTGCTCAAACTGAGCAGTTAGAATATCATGCATATTGTAGATAAGGGTACTAATCTCTAAAAGGTCATTTAAAATTTTAAAAAATGCACAGACTAAAATACTTCTGTAACTCAGCTTCAATCTAATAGGAAGCTTTTAGCTTTTCGGTCTGAAGCTGATAACAGCTTTCTCCAGCACTTTAGTCAAAGTGAACTCATTAAATCACATCTCAAAAGAAGCAGCCCATTAGCAGACATTTTAGTCTTTCTGTGTGCAATTTGAAGAACATACAAAAATTTTGAACATGCCATTTCTTTTTAATAAATATTAAATTTAGTAATGGCTGTCTCTACTTACAGCAATGAAAACAAGGCAAACTGCTCTGAAGGCTATTTTAGACCAGATCAGTGCAAGTGAAAATAAATGGGACAAATTTGCATGCCATCAAACCAACTCTTCTAAATGAGAAAAAGTAAACAAAGAGCACATTTGCCTACAGTTATAGATCAAAATTAATGCCCTAGGTTTTCTTGATTTCAGTTAACAAGTTTAACAAATTAAAAACTTATGAAGACTCTAGTTTAAGTTCAGTTAATGCAGATTTTTAACACAGCACTTCAACTTCGTGTTTTAAAATCTCTATTACAGTGGCTACATAAAATGTAATTGTTCATCTTGAAGCGAGCTGAATGTTCCCGGCAGTTTATTTAATACAAAGTTACAGCTTAATATACAGAATTGATGGTGGCTTTGAAGGAACATTCAGGAGCTCCCCTAAATATTGCACTTAATTTGCTGCTCCTTCCTCAGTGGCCCACCCTGGCAAGACTGTGCTATATTGGTAATAATGTAGTAAGGCTGCAGAAAAGGTAATGCTAACCCATGAACAGTGCATAGAGACATGGAGACAACATAGAGACAGGCAACAGGTCACACTCCTACATGAAATAAAACTGGAAGTTCTGTTGTTGGTGTGCCACCCCAATATTTTTAGTGGCCCCCATATGGCCATGGTATGAAAAAAGTCTGGAGGCGCCCCTGCTTGTCAGGATAGATAAGTGTGAACATGGACGTCTGTCCATTCACAGTGGCCAAATTTACATCCCTTAAGACTATAACCATGGTAAATACACAGAGCACCCCTTTGCCTGTATTTAGAGCCTTACAGAGCTGTTAGCAGGTTCATTTAATGGTAACAATGAATACTTAAATACAATGCAAAACCCACACTACAGCTCCAGATTTTAAAACCACAGTTTATTCATCTGTCTGTGTTTGCTCATAAACAAAGCACACCAGGAAGTCGTGCTTCACACAACGCAGTATATGTTTTTTGTTTTTATTTGATAAAATCACTTACTCCAGACTTATTGGTTGTTTAAGTAGTACCACTATCTTGATTGCAATAAATGAGACATTGAATCATTTATTACAGTCCCCAAGGAATTTCAGATTATTATTGATATGCTTGTTGCCTCTGACATGCTGAACATGGCTAAATGTTTCATTTATCATCTCATTTCCTGTCTTATTTTAGCAGTGACTCATTTTTAACAGCAAAGTGACTCTTACATATTTTCTGTCAGTTTCATTTTTATGACTGCTTGCTTTGTTTCCACAATCACCTCTACTGAAGCTGCCCTTGTTGTGCAATAATATATGTGTTTAAGGACAATTTATAGAGTTAAAAAAAAACTCAAGCAAAAAAGCATTGGTTGAAAATGTTGGTTTGCATGAACCATTCAATATTTTAAAAGGAATGCCAGCTCTACACCAATTTAAAGCTTGTGTATGTGTGTATCAAATGACTTTGAATGTGGGATCAAAAACAGAGCAAAAAGCATAGTTAGCAAACGGATTTGAGCAGCCATTCGGCTACGGTAAATGATAAAGGGGAGACATTAGTGGAGAAAATAGCTGGCGACAAGCAAACCAGTCGTGGAAATGGCTGAAAGCAGACTCTTAAAAGCTATGTGGGGTTTTTTAAATCATAAAAGCATCCCGGTCCTATCCTTTGTTAGGTAGGTACTTTCAGCTGCCCCCTTATTTCCCATGAGGTCACCACAGCAGATGGATTGGTATATTTGATTTGACACATATTACACCAAATGCCCTTCCTCACACAACCCTGCCATTTATCCAGACTTGGAACTTAGGACACTAGGAACACATTAACTTGTGACCCCCTAAGGGTCGACATGCGGGTTCTCAAACAAGGGATGTTTTGCATATTAGACCTATGTGTTAACTACTGCAACATGGAGCCACTGGACCGTAGCCTTTAGTTCGTGTACCACAGACCTCTTAACAATCTGGGTTTGTTTTGACTTTGAAATAGCTCACACAGTCACTATATTCAAACCCAGTAATGGCATAATTCCTCTGAAGTTGTGAAGATAAATCTAATACATCAAATGTGTCTCTAAGGGTCTCCTTTGAATTCAGTCCTTGAACTCTTATTTGATTGATCTGATTGGCTGATCTTACGTAGAAGCAACCAAGCAAATGTAAAACTTGACATGCTAATCCTCTCTTAGCTATGTGCTTAGCTATCAAACTGTTTCAACTACCCAGCTCATATATCAGCTTGTTTGTTTGTTTCATTTACGATGAGCTTCTCCTTTTAGCTGTTCCCTTCTTTCTACAGCAGTTCATCTCAGCCTATCCCTAGGATCCACCTCTCTCACATTAATATCCTCCTTCTCTACATCCATGAATCTTCTCTGTGGTATTCCTCTTTTCCTCCTGTCTGGAAGCTCCATATCCAATATCCTCTGTCCAGCATATCCACCATCCATCCTCTGTACCTCTGAGCCTGCTAGCCCTTCACCTCAGCTACGTTTTTGGTCTCTACCAGGTCTTGAGGGAATTTTTTTTCTCTTTAATTGCCGACTGCCTAGCTAAAGGCTAATCACCATTTAACCAAGCCTCTGCATGCCCTCCTTCAGTACATCAGTACATCCACGACTGGTCTCTGTCTGCATTTAAAAACTATAAATCAACTGATTCAGTTCTTATATATCCCAGTTCACTCCGTTAGCATAAATGTCAATCATACAGTATAACCTTATTGTTCTTACAGCTTTACAGAATGGCATAAAATAATGAGAAAAAAATCATTTCCTGTTTAAAGAAATATAAATGAATTTTTTGTGTCTGCTGTTATTGTCAGGATCCATATGGCTCCAGTAATCCTAACAGGCAAGCTGGGTATAGGGTGAGATGCTAAACTAAAGGCAAAGAAGGACAATATCACTGTCTTTTGTGCTCCACTCACAACTGCTTAATAGGCTCATTGCTTTCAACGCCCAGCAATAATTGAGGCTGACTCAGACAAGCATATGTTTCAGAAGTTTTCAAAAAGACTTCTGTGATAAGGAGAATTATCTGAAACAATAAAAGTGAGGATGACAAAAATAACATCTTGAAAAAGCCCTTTCAGTTAACTGTGCAAACTCATGAAAATGTTTTACTTCTCTTCACACAGAGACAATGCAAATGTGACATTTCGTAGTTTTTTTTTTGTCTTTTTTTTTTTCAGAAACATAATAACAGGCCTCTATAGAGGCATGCAGCAGCACAGTCAGTAGCTCCAAACAGCACACTGTGCATCAGCCTCCCATGGACCTGGCGGTCCCTTAAACACTGTTTCTTGTCTGCACTGTACCTACAGATTAACAGCGAAAATCATGCCTGGCTTACTTCTGCCCACTGCGTTCTGGGAACAAATAGGCTGAGCTATGTCAGCCTATTATGATTTAGTCCGTTTCATAACGCAGTGTTGACAGTTAGTGCAAAATACCCCGTTTGGAAAACAGATGGGATTTTATTGCTGTGTGCACATAACATAAATGGATGCAAATATAGCTTTTCCCACATCAACAGTCAGCCAGAAAAGAGCCGCAAAAAAAGAGTCGTCACTGTGTGAACGCAGCATGAGACGGAAGTGGGTGTCACAGTGTACAACAAAACGCTGAGAAGTAGGTGTTGAGCTCAGAAGGGAAAGAAGAAAAAGTGATACCAATGTTTTTTTTTTCCTCAGCTTGAACCCAGATGTCCAGCACATTCGGATCCCTTATCTTATTTACACCATTTCTCAATCCTCAAAGTCATCTTTTGATTTCTAATCCTTGGTTTTCCTCTAAGCTTCTGTAGTCTTAACATTTTATTTCTGCTTTTTCCATAAATTCATCTCTTTTTTTGACCTTTACCTTTTCAACCTTTCCTTTGTTTGTCCTTTGTCAATTTGACTTTAACTCGTCCTTTCCGAAGACCTTTCAACTTTTGTCTCCTTTGATTAAATTAAACGATGGATCCTTTGAGGTTTTGCCCGGTGATTCCGCAGTTTATGAATAACACATTAGCATAGAGATACGGGAACACGGAGACTTGATATTGCTTGACAAGACTCCATTCAGGGCAATATTCAAAGACCCGAGGGAAATGCACCTGATTTGTGGGATCCTTCTGGTTAAGCTAACAATTATGATGTCTATCTAACTACAAAGGAGTCCAAACAGACTGAAATGATCTAATAAAATGATAAATGTCACACAGTTTGTGTTTCAGTGGTTTTCTATCTAAGTGAGACTCATACAATATTGTTAAAGTGCTGAGAGTTATAAACAAGAACTGCCTGAGGCGTGCAATGCTCTCATTTCTGTTCTGTCCAGTTTCGTTTCTGTTAGGTGAGGCTGTGTGCAGACAGGAATAGGACCCAAGGTGCAGACTCCGGAGACAGTCGTGAACTCAAAAAGGCTTTAATTAGGTACTCAAAAATATAACATAACTAAAAAAAAACCTCAAAACAAACTTAAACTGGAGGAATGACAGAACACACAGCTAGGAAAACGGTAGATCGCGACACGGACACAGAGAAACACAGGGCTTAAATACACAGAGGGAGCAATCAAGGAATGGGTAACAGGAGGGAAACACAGCTGGGGCAAATCAGGCCTAACGAGACAAGGGGAAGCAAAACCAGACACATTAACATCAGACATGGACTTTCAAAGTAAAACAGGAAACACATAACACAGACTGAACAAAGACACAGACTCGCACGCACTGCAACAGAGGGAACAGAGACGTGGGACCAGGGCAGACACAGACACTGACTGGACACGGGGATATAGCCACTAAGGACACACAGAGACGCGAACTAGACAAGGGGATACAGCTGACAGGGGAGACAGAGCAGCTAGAGAAGACAGAGACATAAACTATAAGACAGAACTCAAAGAAACCAAAGACTAGAAAGTATAAATAATATAATGGTAAATGGCCTGTATTTTCTAGTCCCTAAGGACCCCAAAGCGCTTTACACAACCTGTCATCCACCCATTCACACACACATTCACACACTAATAAACTCAAAACCCCTGGGTCAACGACCCAGGCATCCTAACAGTACCCCCCCCTTAAGGGCTGGCTTCCAGACAGCCCAAACCAAAGCATCAAAACAAAAAAACCCCCCAAAAAAAAAAAAAAAAAAAAAAAAAAAAAAAAACCCAACCCAACCAGGGTGGGCGGCGGGGGAAACAGGATGGAGGGCTCGAAACAAACCAAACAAGGAGCCAGAAACAAAAAAAACAAAAAACAAAAAACAAACAAACAACGGAGCCTGGAAAGCAACAGAACAAAACACAGGAACAAAGTCCAAAACAACAGCACCAAGGCCCAGGCATAGTCCAAAAGCAAACAAACAAAAGAGCTCACGAAAGGCGCAGAGGCCCAGGCAATAGTCTCAAAAAAGTTCAGGGGGCCGGCCCGGAGGCTAACGGCACAACAGTCCAAACCCGGGCAGGTCAGGGGGGCGGACCGGAGGCTGATGGTCCAAGAGCCCAGAAAACAGGTCAGGAGGCCGGCCGGGCGGGAGGCAACGGTGGCGACGGAGCAGATCAGGAGGCCGGCCGGGCGGGAGGCACCGACGGCGACGTAGTTCAGGGGGCCGTCCATGACGGCAATGACGTTCAGTCATCGGCCGGACAGGACGAGCAGGACGAGCAGGCCGGACAGGACGAGCAGGCCGGACAGGACGAGCAGGACGAGCAGGCTGGACAAGATGTGCAGGAACAGACAGCATGGAGACCTCAGGAGCGGACGAAGCTGAACACTCGGAGGCCGGACCAGGCGGAGCTGCAGACTCGGGGGCCGGACCAGGCGGAGCTGCAGACTCGGGGGCCGGACCAGGCGGAGCTGCAGACTCGGGGGCCGGACCAGGCGGAGCTGCAGATGCAGGACCAGACGGACCTGCAGACTCGGAGGCCGGACCAGGCGGTGGAGCTGGTGGTGGCTGAACGGCCTCGCCAGAACCATCAGCAGACACTGGGACGTGCTGGCTGGGTCCTCCCGGACCCCCAGCTGACAAGGCAAGAGGCTGAACGGGCCCCTCGGACCCTCCAGCGGAGACAGGTGGCTGAACGGGCCCCCCCTCGGACCCTCCAGCGGAGACAGGAGGCTGAACGGGCCCCTCGGACCCTCCAGCAGGAAGAGACGGCTGAAGCGGTTCCTCGGACCCTCCAGCGGAGACAGACGGCTGAACGGGCCCCTCGGACCCTCCAGCGGGAAGAGACGGCTGAACGGGCCCCTCGGACCCTCCAGCGGAGACAGACGGCTGAAGCGGTTCCTCGGACCCTCCAGCGGAGACAGACGGCTGAACGGGCCCCTCGGACCCTCCAGCGGGAACAGACGGCTGAGCAGCTAAGTGACCCCGTGGCTGAGCAGCTGATGCAAAAAATATAGCCCCAGAATAAATAGTCCCATGGCCCGAAGAAAAAGAAAAAGTGTCCCTTTTGCTCACCACAACCGGTTGTTTTGACATCCCGGGGTCCAGCTGTGGGGTGACACGCCGGTGGTGCGGCCGCCGCTTCCTCCTCGGTGATGGCTCCAATGGGCCGGGCAACTCCAAGTCCGGCGGGCTGGGCAGCACATCTTTCTCCGAGTTGGGTAGGTGAGCGGTAGCAACAGGGGGATGCAGATCAAGCTCATTAAGGAAAAACTCCTGTATGAGTGGGTGAAGTGAGTCCAAAAGCCAGGGGAGACCAGAAACCAGTCGCTGTAGCCGGTTCGCTACAGCACGCTGAAATTCCTCCCCAGAATGATTCAGCCACAGGTCACATAATTTATCCACTGAATAAATTATATCCTCCCTGAGCTCTTCAGACGGGGCGAGTGCTGCTGGGTCCATGTACTGGTCGCGATCTTCTGTTAGGTGAGGCTGTGTGCAGACAGGAATAGGACCCAAGGTGCAGACTCCGGAGACAGTCGTGAACTCAAAAAGGCTTTAATTAGGTACTCAAAAATATAACATAACTAAAAAACCTCAAAACAAACTTAAACTGGAGGAATGACAGAACACACAGCTAGGAAAACAGTAGATCGCGACACGGACACAGAGAAACACTGGGCTTAAATACACAGAGGGAGCAATCAAGGAATGGGTAACAGGAGGGAAACACAGCTGGGGCAAATCAGGCCTAACGAGACAAGGGGAAGCAAAACCAGACACATTAACATCAGACATGGACTTTCAAAGTAAAACAGGAAACACATAACACAGACTGAACAAAGACACAGACTCGCACGCACTGCAACAGAGGGAACAGAGACGTGGGACCAGGGCAGACACAGACACTGACTGGACACGGGGATATAGCCACTAAGGACACACAGAGACGCGAACTAGACAAGGGGATACAGCTGACAGGGGAGACAGAGCAGCTAGAGAAGACAGAGACATAAACTATAAGACAGAACTCAAAGAAACCAAAGACTAGAAAGTATAAATAATATAATAAACTCAAAACCCCTGGGTCAACGACCCAGGCATCCTAACAGTTTCAGTGGCTCGCTACATAAGAAGGCAGCAGTAGAAGTTCTTCTTTTCATGGTTCATGTTATGCAAATCAAGAATAAATGCTCACCCTCAAGCCTGAATTATGCAAAGCTGTAGAATTTCATGTCAAACAACAACCATCTCATTATAGTTCACCTTTCTCTTGCCCTCTATTAGATTTCACATGCTTCGTTTCTCGCTGTTTTCATCTCTTTCCTACTCTACATCATTTTCATGGAGCTATTTCATCTTTACATTGCCTTCCCCTCAATTACTTTCTCTTATTCCTTCGTTACCACACTTACTGCATGCTCCATCTTTTCACCCCGGACAACCAAAATCTAATCTTGAGCTTCATCCCTTCTTGTCCTCCTTCCATTATTTAGGTCTGGTGGCCACAATAAAGGAACACATCACCAAGCCGACGGCAATGGCCCAGGGGCGAGTTGCGCACCTGATTGAATGGAAGGGTTGGGGTGGATGCGGTGAAGCCAGGGGAGGCGGAGGTGGATGGAGCGGGGCCTGGGGTAGAGGAGGCGGCGCCTGGGGGGGCATGGAGGCCGAGCTGCAGGAAGACGAACAGCTTTATTCTCAAATGACGGACGAGTTCAAAGAAGCTCGCTTCGCTGCAGGTGAGGCAGACGGATGAGTTTCATAGGAGGAAAAACAAGATGTTTTCTGTGGAGATAAAACGATGCTGTGATCCCTCCCAACATTGTTTTTGTGTGATTGGTTTGTGCCGAGGGAGCATCTACAAAAATCAATAACCTTTAGAACGTCTGATGACGGTGACTCAAACCTCGGGCACTTATTGAATTTCCCTCTTTTCTTTTTTTTTGTCTTGTGGTGCTTTAAGAAAAACAACTGATCGACTTCTGAGAAGCGCAGCACGAAATGTGTTTGTTTGGCTTGTGTCTCGCAGGTGTTGCGGAGCAGTTTGCCCTGGCTGAGGCAGCCATGAACGTGTGGTCCATGAGCGACAACACAGAGCAGCCGTCCACCAGCTTACAAGGTTGGTGTCTCCTTTATCGGCATTTCATTTTTGTTTTTCATGCTGCGAACGTGGCCGATCCATTGTGTCTGAATACAAATGAACCAAATGCATTCATTTCTTTTATAACGGTCTCCGTCTGGGTTTGATTAATTATTATCCCAAAGTCATAATTTTACCTTCAAGTCGTTGCTTTAATATAGACAATGGATTTTATTTGCAGACAGACATAAAAGATAAAAGAATGAATTTGTCTTTCACAACATACCTGATTTATAGCTGCATAGTGATGTAAGCTGCTCTGTTGTCTTCTTTATTTTGTTACTGCTGCTTTGGCATTGAGATTAATCTGTCCTCTATTAAATAAGAGCCATGAAAGAATCCAACTGACTGACAGTTACTTTACTTGACATCAAACGTCATCAGTGTGTCAGGATTTATTTTGTCTAGTAGTGGTAGAGATCTCAGAGGAACTGTTTATGCATGGTATTGGTTTTGTTGATATCTCACGTGTTGTTGTTCAGCCGAGGTTGTATTTATGTAGTTTGGATTATTTTTTGTGATGTTCTTACACATAAAACCTTAGAACAAAAAGAGAACGTGCTTTCTGTTTAGCATGACTCTTTGTCTTTTTTCTGTTAGCTGTTTTGTAAGGAAATAAAAAAAAAACTTACTGCCTAAAATTCCAACTTAAAGGAAACTTCACCAACTGAAACGTCTCCTAATTGTCACAGTATGGAGTCATGCTTTGTTCCAGTTAGTTTCTGGTTACATTTTGGTGATTTCTAGGTCTTAGGTTTCAAAGATTCAAGATTCAAAGTGTTTATTGTCATGTGTACAGAAGAAAGAGCATTTCTCTGTGCAATGAAATTCTTCCTTTGCTGTCCATACACAAATGCCAAATTAGGTAGGGTCGAAGGAACGAGATAAATAAGGATAAGAATAAGACAAGGTATTAAGATAAATAAGGTTAAAAAAATAGTGAAAGATAAATCAGTACAAAATAAGTAATTGAAGACAAGTGAGGTATGGAGTTGTTAATGTAAAAGGATGTACGAAGGAGCTTAATGTGAACGATGAACTTAGTGTGCAAATTGTTCTGATGTGCAAATTGCGGTTGAGGTAGTTTAGCTGTTCAGGAGTCTGACAGCAGTGGGGAAGAAGGAGTTGTTGAGTCGAGGTGTTCTGGATTTCACACTTCTAAACAGTCCGTGCGAACAGTCCGTGTTGAGGGGTGTGTGGGGTCTCTAAGGATGGAGGCAGCTCTCCTCTGGACTCTGTGATGGTAGATGCTCTGCAGAGAGGGCAGCGGGGTCCTGGTGATCTTCTCTGCAGTTCTTGGCCGACATCTCAAATTTCCTCAGCCTTTCCTTAGGTTTGTTCCCGTGCCTCCCACGTTTAGAGTGTAATGATTCAGTGTAGGTTTGGTTCTGTCTTCATGTTCATTCATCTGTTTCCCGGTCACATCTTTTGCTCCCTCTCTTCCTTATGTTCCGTCAATCTGCGTCTCAGTGTGAGTCTCTGGTTTCCTGTTTTATGGTGATAGTTCTGTGTGAGTGTATTTTGTTTTGCTTCCTCCCTGACTCGTCATGTCTGATTAGGTTCAGCTGTGTCTTCCTTCTGTTGTGTATTCTCTGGTTACCCTTTGTGTATATAGTGTGTGTCTTCTGCTTTGTTCCCCGTCAGTTTGTCTGTTAACTTTCCCATATCTCCCCGTGTTCCAAGTTCCTCATGTCTCAGGTATTCATGTGTTCCTGGTGTTCCTGGTTTTCGTGTATTTGGTTTTCTCACTTTAGGATTTTGTGATTAGTTTCTCATTCATCTGGTTTTTCATGTCTGGTTCCTGTTCTGTTTTTCAGCTTCAATAAAAGTTATGTCTTTTGTTATAATCCAGTTCAATTTCCACATTCCATGTAAAGACCTTCTTAAACAATCACAGCAACCTGTGATGACTCACTTGTTTGTGAAATCCAGATACTTTTTTTCCTTTTGTTTTTACAAAGCTACCATCTGACTGATACTGATACCCCTCCACAGCAGCACAGAGCCACTACCTGTCTCAGTTCCTGCTTGATGGTGGAAGCGTTGGCGTCCCTCAGCATCTGTACAGCATTCACACCCAGGTGTATGGCAACAACACTGCAGTCAACCTGATCCCCCCTCCACCACCACCAATCAGCTCCGCTTCCCTGATGTCCAACGCCCAGGACAGAGATCATCCTATTCAGGACAGAAGCACTGTGATTGCAGAAGCCGCTGTCCGCCACGTAGACAGCAGCTCCTTATCCGAGGACGATGTTTTTTACAACTAGGCTGTAAAAAAAGAAGTCTTGATGGCAATCTCTAAAATGAGCCTCGGTGTAAGGAGTCTCAACCACCAGCATCGAGCGAGAGGAGAAGTAAAGGCAGACATTTAAGAGGCGACTCTGTAAATGGCTTTTCTGAAAAGGTTCAGAAGACTCCGGATAGTATTTTCTTGAGAGCTAAGGCATATAGTTTTGTGAATGTACATAGTTCAACTGTGACATTAAAAAAAAACATTTTTTATTCCATGTACATGAAGTAGTTATATAGAGCTGAACAGTCAAATGAAATATGCTGTAAATACCTTGTTATAAAGTATGTTTTAATATATGTGATGAACAAGGCTGTCTTGTTTGTGTCGTGGTCTCTTTTCTTCTAACAGGTGAACTGAAGGAAAAGGTTTCGCATATAAATTAAGGATTTCTCGTGTGAATAGAGAGGTGACGTAAGCACACATCCAATTATCCGAGTTTCAGCCGTGATTAGCCATAATTCACACTTTCCTGTCTGCGAGCTGAGAGCAGATGCAGGGAGCGGTGAGAGACGAGGAGAGCGTAGAAAAAACCGAGTGAGAAGAACACAGAATATACTGTGCAGCCGGTGTGTGTTTGAGAGGGAGAGAAGGGAGAGGAGAAAGGTGGTGTTGCTGTTTCCTGTCATGATGTTCTTTTAGCACAAGCTTACACAAAGTGAAGCTTTGCCGCGCGGCGTGCTGTGGCTATTCTGTTACCTCAGTGGCTGTGCACGGCTAGTGTGATCGCATCCATCAACAAAGTCTTTAAGGAGTTTATTTATTACTGCAGTGCAGCAGCATCTAAAGTTAAATGTGACGCAGCTGAATGAAAGGTCACAAGTGTATGTTAGCAAGAGAAAAGTAAACAGAGGCTGTTTTTCAAAAGAGGGCCTCGGTCTAACAGTAGGACAAGGATAAAAAAAATAAGTCCGAGATGGCAGCGTCCTGCAAAAGAAGAGCGACTCCTCTGGGAGCTTATGTTTGACCACCAAACGTCTGCGACTGTGGCTGCTTTCGTTCATCGCAATCAGATTACCCATGTGCTAACTTGAAATGAATGGACAGCAAAATTGTTGGCTTGGGTTGATGATTTGGAATTGAATGCATGAGCAACTGAAAGGCTTCCAAGGGGGTTTTGGAAGTGGAGCCACTCAGACTCAGATCACAACAGAATTTAATGCACCAGTGGCCTGCAATTACCACTTGCGGCCACAGAGGCTCCTGAAAGCCAAAAAGTAATTTATTGCTTCAAAGAATTTCTTAAAGGATGACTCCAGTTTATTCATGTTTGCCGCTGGAGCTTGTTATTTTCTGCCCTTGTTCTCAACAATTACTTACATAGTTATTACACTGTCAGCATAACTGAAGAATGCCAGTGTCTTTTCCTTGTGGTAACTCTAGGAAGGATGTCCAAGTCACGAACTGTTACATTCAACACATAGCAGCTATAATTTTAAATTCAGGGGGCCTTCAGTGGGCAACAAGTTTATAAGATTCAGTCAAAATGTGTGAATAGGTTCGTGAAATTTAGGCACCTTACCTTGTTTGAATTTGGTGGATTTCCAGTTTCCTGTTTGTTGATCACTCCCTTGAAGTCTAGTTATGACCACCTCCACTGTGCACTCAACAATTTCTCCTCAGACCTCAAATTTGTGCAGAGGAAAAGTGAAGTTATGTTTCAAATTGACCTGAATTTCACACGGAGGTGGTGATGAGAGAGCAGAGCAATTTTCTGCAGTTTTAGTGGAAAAGTCACTGTTCACAAGCCCAAGGGCTTCGTGTTAGGCTGTCAGTGCAGAGTTGTAATATAACAGCCCAAAGAGGCTGAGGGAAAAAATTCAGCAGGAACGATCTGAACCTTGAGGTGTGGCAGCGTAATATATGGCACATGCGCAATGAAAAGGTCTTTTGGTCACATGAGCATAGAGGTCTGGCTCACATAAGTACAGATGTTCAGAACAGGACTTCTACTGAAAGGTTTAAAAATAGCAGCCATGCTGAAAACAGCCCAGGGGCTTACAGGAAGACCTTGAACCAAATTTAAATCAGGACAAGCTTTTTGATTTTACAACCCCAAGTCTGAAACTTCTGAACTTTCAAAATTATCTCTCATAGATACAAGTCACAGGAGAAATCATAGGTCAGTGTACCAAAGTAGTGCTGTGTGATACTGAAATGTTGGTATCGATTACTAATACCAACACCAATATCACTACTTTGAACTTATAAATGCAGCTTATGAGTTGAAGCATCGATTTGCAAATTCTGAACACATTTTAACAAGTTAACACAATAAAACACAGCTTTCAGCTTTTCATCAGAATCCAAAATGGTAAATGGTAAAAGGCCTGTATTTGTATAGTGGTTTACTTAGTCCCTAAGGACCCCAAAGCGCTTTACACGCTCAGTCATCCAGCCATTCACACACACGTGATGACAAGCTACATTGTAGCCACAGCCAGCCTGGGGCGCACTGACAGAGGCTGCCGGACACTGGAACCACCAGTAGGCAACGGGTGAAGTGTCTTGCCCAAGGACACAACGACCGAGACTGTCCAAGCCGGGGCTCGAACCGGCAACCTTCCGATTACAGGACGAACTGCCAACTCTTGAGCCAAGACTTTATTTATCCCCAAGGGGCAATTATGTATTTTGAAACTTTTTTTGGAGATCTGAAATGTAAATGTGCCCATCTGGAAAGCACTTTGGATTAGCTTCTGTTGTTTAAATGTGCTGTGGGCTGTAAATAAAACAGACGTGACTGTCAAAGGTTCAGACATTTTTCATAGTGCATGTTTTGTCATATCATGTCGTATCATGTCTTATCATATATTGGATTGATCCGCCCAGTTCTTTACCAAAGATACACTACACTGATCCCTTAAAAAATGCCATAAGCAAAAAATAAAAACAAAAACATTTGGGTGTATTTTCAAGGAAGCCTCATCTTGCAAAAAGACACCCCCCCCTCCAACCCCCCTCCCCAAAGGGAAAAAAAAAACATGGCTGCCCCTGGGTTATTATTTAAGATGCATGGTCACATAACTTTCAGTTGCGCCCCACAGGACCTAATATATACTGAACAGAGACTGACTGTTATTACTTGTATACATTTTAAAACTGTTTTTCTTCTTATTAGCACTGGTTAATATTCTTTGTGCTTACAATTTTACTGTGAGACAAAGTGCAAAGCAGTAAATGAGACTGTGTGCTATCTGCTTAATGGACGAGATCCTTCTAATTACAAAAATAAAAATGAAAGATAATAGGCTCTGATAAATGTTTTTCACAGGAGTTTGCAGGTGATAACAGTATAGTTTGGTGTGCAAATATTGTTAGAGAAATTACATCATTATTAAACACGTTGAGCTAATCAGGCAGAGACGGATACATGTTTATTTAAAATACATTTTGATAGGATGTGCTGACGTGATGATGTCGCTGTGATGTCGCTCAGATTTCTTTGGCCAAGTCCTCTAATATCCTCTTCATCTGGAGGAGAAAAGGGAGAAGGAGGAAGAGATGGAGGTAAGGAACAAATGAGACTGCTTTGAATCCATAAGTAGCTATTTTCTCCCAGCGCCCTGCATAATTTTAACAAATCCATACAAGGACGTGGTCTCGTTTGCACAAAGTAAAGCTCATTTGAGGAACATGGGAATGTGACAAAAACGTGCATGTTGAAGGTAACATCTGTGCATGGGTGAAAGTACACAAAAAAACTCCCTACCTCTGGCCACGTGATAAGCCCGACCAGCTTTCCTTCGTCTGCAACAAACAAGGTTTGGGATCCGAGTAAACTCAGTATACTGTGGGCCTGAGAACACGCAGAGGAAAAAAGGGTTAATGGAAGCAATTTCTCAGATGAGATCATAAATATTCATCTGATGTCCTGGAAACTGCAGGGTTTTTGTTGTTGTCGCTGTTTTGTTTCTTCCCCGCTGTTTTGTCAGATACGTTGCAAAGAAGACTTTTTTTTTAAATTATATGCCCTGTGGATGAGACTGTCTTTATCTTCACATATTTAAGTAACTGAGTGTTTAGAGTGTTTTTCAGCCATCTGTTGAATCTAATTTTAATTTGCTCTCATTTGGCTTCATTTTTTGTCTCTTCCAATTTAACGAGAGAAATATCTTGCTCTTTATGTGCTAGGGTAATGTAATCCAATAGTATCTGTCCACTATCATTTGTTAAGCAGTGTAGTGGGGGTTATTATTTCTGAGAACAGCTGCCTTCTTATTTAAAAAAAAAAAAGTCTAGCAAGTCCCCCAAAATAATTGCATATTGTTGATCAGAAACACAAGGATTTGGGTTCGCTGTGTGCAATTCAAACATCTACTTCACTCTAATTGGCTACAAAGCTTTTTGTTTGAGTGTGCAGCGAGAGAGGGAGAGAGAGAGAGCACCAGTTAACAGGGCTTTTAACTGTTGGCACTTGGTTGCTGGTTGTTTGATTGGTTTGTTTGCTGTGGGTATAAAAATATTTTGCAGGAAAAAAGATGGTGACAGCAACAAGGAGCAGGCAATGCCAGAAGGTGGAGGAAGTGTAGTCTCCTGTTGCTGTAGCAGCCGATGAGTCAGTGAAGCACACGTGCCACAGCCTCTGCTACAACTTAAGGTTTTGTGAGGAAGGGAAGAGGATGCTTTTGCAACCCAGCAAGATAAACCCTCTGCGCAAGCTGCAAGTTCACCTGCCAGAGACAAACCTGAGCTCACAAAAGAGATTCATGATCTCATGAGTTTTGCTCCTTGCTTGAATAAAAGTGTTGTGCATTAAAAAAAAAGGTTTATTGTATTTATATTTGTGATCTAATCATCAAAAAAGTGAGATTTTCTGGCATTCTGACTGCATTCTTTTTAGGAGAACAACAGCAGAGAGAACAGGTGGAGAGAGATGAAGAGTGTGGCAGATGGTTGAGGCACTCTAAGAGCTAGTGGAGAGGTTCAGATAGACAGAGATAAAGAGTTAACACAGTTCAGTTTATCCATTCAGAAAATTTGCTCATTACTTAAGAGAAGCAGGAGATGTGAGACCAGATAGGTCCATTTTCAGAGACAGACTGCATCAGTGTTTTACTCATATCTAAATATTTCAAAACTAAGCTAGCTCCAGTTGCTTTTATTTTCAATTTCAGTCTGTGCATAAATGGAATAAAACAGTGAATAAAACAGCTCATTAGTTATTAGCTTTTTCCAACTGATTATGCTATGCTCTGCTAACTGCCTCCTGCAGTTAGCTTTGGAAAGTGTGCATCATCCTCCAGTTCTCAGAAAGTGATAAACAGGATTTCTTGCAATTGTTGGGCCAACTGTTGCTTTAAATCAATGACTGGTAACGCTGCCAGTTCCATTTAACAAAGAGCCCCTACCTCCTGAACAGTGTTGTGAGGTGATATCACGATGGAGGTTTGGTAAATGCAGCATCCTTCATCCAGATGTTTCTCCGGACTCTGCACACACACATGGTTTTCAATTGCTCATAAACATGAATCAGTAATTTGGAGTAAAATGCAACTGAAATATACAAAATCAAATGTTTATTTATTCAAATTATAATTGGTTAAGAAAAATATTCATGGTATAAACTCAAGTCAAGTAAATGCCTTGATTGGTTTTATATTGTACTTGCATAACAACACTAGAAACTAGAAATTTTAATGTAAGTTTGTAATTACAATACAGTCAACATTTTGGGCAGACATTGTTTTGGAGTTTCACAGCTAAGCACGACCTGGAATTAATACCAGTAGGTTCCATTTTCTTGAAAAACTGATTTCCTACTTTTAACAGTTTATTGTAATCCTCTAAAAAAATAAAATAAAATAAAGTATTTTTCTGTGAATAGAAAATCCTTTAAAGTGGATGTGAGTTGTCATGAAATGAGCTCTTCCATCAGTTCGCAGTCCTGCCAGCACATCCTACTTCAATCATCTTTTTTTTCCAGCTGTTTCACATTCAGTCAATGTCAAATGGATTGCACGGACACGCTCTTCTTTTTAAACGGCTGCTTTTAAAAAAAAAAACCTCAGTGAACTCTCTGTCTCCATTCAGCCTTTTCACCTCAGTCTTCCAGCGACGCAGGAACGTCAGCAGCTCTGATCGCAGGACAAACCCCAGCAAAATCTGTGACTCTTCAATAAAACAGAGGAGAGAAAAATCAATTTTCTTTGCCACAGTCGGTGCTGCAGTTTAAAGTGCGCGCAGCTCTCTAGCGGCTTTGAGTCATCTGTTCCAAACACAAAAATTTATCCGTGCAACTGCTGCCGAAAGGCTCAGCTGCCCAATTGATTATTTTCTCATAATTGTCACCTTCTCGGGGAAGCACTTTTATGAAGCTGTACTGCTGCAGCCTTTAAGATGGCTACAACTTTTCATCATTTTATTTTACTTTCAGTTGATCTTTGTGATGTCATACCTGTGCGTGCGCTTTAGACCAGCATGTATGTAAAATTTAAAAGCAATAAAATGAAGAAGAGATAATATAGGCAGACTATTGGAGTGAATTATGATCAAATACATTTGTCCGCTCACCGTAGGAGTCTACCACAGGGATTTGCATTTCAGTGCTGGTTCTGACAGCTTGCTCAGCCTCCACTGGCCCAGCTGCTTTCTGAAGCAGCACCGATTTCACCGCAACCTGTCCGACTGGTGTGGATGGAAGCCTGCAAGAGAGATGAATCGTGTCACACCTGGAGAAAAAGCAGCAGTGCTTAAATTAAATGATCAATTCTGAAATTGCATAATAGCGGCTGCCAAATGATAAACAGGAACGCATAAAGGAGAACTGCAATGCTCTGCTTTTACTGATGAATTTGGATCACTTCCACCCCTCATACTCAGGAAGCATGTTGTATAAGAGCTGGTTGGAAGTCAGACAGTACAGCTGCTGCTGTCAGGGCAGTGATATAGAAGACCTTTTGTTATTCCAACAACACTTCATCTGACAGACATAGGCTGATCCATGCGTGGTCTGAACTTACCAAAGTGGTGTCATGATATCTGTTAGTCCTGTGTGATACTGTCGATTTCGGTATCGATCTGATTATTAGTTAACACGACAAAATACACTTTTCAGCCTTTATTTATTTTGAAACTGGGTTTCTGGCACTTTGGGTCAACTTCTGCTGTTTAAACGTGCTATAGGTTATAAATAAAATATATCTGAAAGTGTGACAGCATTAAGCATGAGAAAGCATTAGCCCTCTCAAGGCAGGCGTTGCCAATTTGCAACACTTAAAAACTAACAACCTGATTACGCCACATACATATTTTATGAGTTTTTTTTTACTCAGAAGTACCACTGCAGGACTTGGTTGTGCATTAGCAACTAAAAACTTAATTTGAGCCTGAGGGTTAAGGGCTGATATCCTGTGTGGGTGGCAAACAGATGATGATCCAAGTATAGACACATAAATCTCTGTTAAATCTGAGTTCATTTGGATTTTCATTCTAATTACAGTTCTAAGCAGATATATGATTACTGACATTCATAGCCTCTGTGCCCAGTTTCCAGATATTGTCAGTGTGGGTTGTCATGATGAGTTTCTGTTGTGTTTTCTGTGGCTGACTTGGTTAAAAGATTAAATTCATTGTTGTGAGTGTTTTGATTCTGATGGTCGCCTGTGCTCCTGGGAATCGCCTGGTAATCAGTTGTAGGCGAGACAGGTTTGTTGATTGTTGATTGGTTAAAACGTTTTGATGCATTCTCAATCATCCAGGAAAGTAAATCTCCAAAAATTGATTCTGTTCATCTGGACGTAGCGTTTTGTGGGAGAAACGTTTCGTCACTCATCCAAGTGACTTCTTCAGTCTCAGCTGACTGCAGGTTTCCCCAAATCTTATAAACATCCAGAACACCCTGGATTTCGTTGAGAAGGTGAGAGATGTCATTATTGAGACAGATGAAACCATGGTCTCGTACGACGTTACATCTCTCTTCACTTCCATCCCAGTCACGGAAGCGTTGGAGGTAGTCCGTAAGAGATTACAGGATGACCCCAACCTCAGCAACAGGACCACTCTCAGCATCAACCAAGTGTGTTTGCTTTTGGAACTGTGTCTTCATTCCACCTACTTCACATACAAGGGTCAGTTCTACAGGCAGAAACATGGGTGTGCCATGTGCTCCCCAGTTTCACCCATCGTGGCCAATTTGTACATGGAAGAAGTGGAAAAGAGGGCTTTGCTATCCTACCCTGGAACACCACCAAGCCATTGGTTCAGATATGTGGATGACACCTGGGTGAAAATTAAATCTTAGGATGTACTACATTTGACGGATTACATTAACTCGGTGGACCGACACATCAAATTCACCAGGGAGGATATGAAAAGTGGCAGGTTAGCCTTCTTAGACTGCGAGATTTCCATCAGTAATGGGGGACATCTAAAAGCTGACATTTACCGTAAACCTACACATATGGATCAGTATCTAAGGTTTGACTCTCATCATCCACTGGAGCACAAACTGGGTGTCATCAGGACGCTACAACACAGAGCGTACACCATCCCCACTGACACAGCGGCCAGGGAGGCAGAAGAACAGCACATCAAGAAGGCCCTGAGTAAATGTGGTTATCCCAGCTGGACGTTTGTCAAAGCTGGGAAGGCACCTAAAGAAAGCTCCAGCCGATCCAGGAGAGAAGGACAACCGCTGCCCAAGCGAAAACCTGTAGTGATCCCATATGTGTCAGGAGTATCGGAGTAGTTGAGACGCATTTTTTTCTAAACACCGGGTCTCTGTGGCTTTTAAACCCCAAAACACGCTGCGCCAAAAATTGGTCCACCCCAAGGATCGGGTCCCCCGACACAAACAGAGTAACATAGTGTACGCCTTTAAGTGCCAGGAGGAGCGCCAGGATTTATACATCGGGGAAACCAAACAACCTCTGGCGAAGCGGATGGCACAACACAGAAGAGCTACCTCGTCAGGCCAGGACTCTGCAGTCTATTTACACCTACAGGCCAGTGGACACTCTTTCAAGGATGAGGATGTACACGTATGGACAGGGAGGAACGCTGGTTTGAGCGCGGAGTCAAGGAGGCCATTTTCATGAAAAGGGAAAGACCATCTCTGAATCGAGGAGGGGGCCTAAGGGTACATCTTTCGCCATCTTACAATGCTGTGATTGCAGCCATTCCCCAACTATACTGCTGTGAAAAATGAAAGGAACTCTTTCAAAACACATCAAAAAGTCGTGCTGGATGCACTGATATGGACTGGATAATGTGCTTGGAATGAAAGTAAGGAAATTAAAATACAACCTACAGGGGACTGAATTCAAAGACATACCTAAAATCAAAGTGCAAAAATGTTGCAGCAGGCTGGCCCATTTTGCACAAATTTCATTGCAGAAACTAAAAATGGTGCTCAGTAGTTTATATGACCCCCACATGCTTGTATGCAAGCCCGACAATGTTGGCGTGTGCTCCTAATAAGACAATGTCTGGTGTCCTGGGGGATCTTCTCCCAGATCTTGTGCCAGTCCAGATTGCCTGTACTGTAGAGGTTTGAGCATCCCTCCATGAACATGATTCCCCAGACGATCGCTGATTTACCGCCAATCCGGTCATGCCGAATGAGGTTAATGGCAGCATAATTTCTCCAGATCCTTTCACGTGTGCTCAGGGTGAACCTGCTGTCATCTGTGAAAAGCACAGGATGCCAGTGGTGGACCTGCCAATTCTGGTATTCTATGGCAGTGATCATCCTGTTCTGTCAAAGGAGCAGACATCAGTCCTGCTAATGGTTTAAGGACCTTCTACGGTCCTGTCAGCTCTCCTAGGGTAACTGCCTGTCTCCTGGAACTCAATAACACCAAAGCAGCTAAAACTGATGAACAACCTGACCCGATCAACATCCCAGACGTTCAACTAACTTGATGCTGTACTCTGATTAAAAAGTCTTCCCATCATTTTTTAAGCAGTTTATATACAGCCATACATAAAAGTGTTAGTTGTATGATTATTTACACTTTGGTTGGCTTCCTTATAGTTTTATAGTTTCAGTCATGGACTGAAGTTTTGTTGAAACTTTTGATACTCGGCATAACTTCAGAGTCGGAGGATCCAAACATCAACTGATGAAATATTTCACTGTGAAACACTGTTTGAAAAACAAGCTTTGAACAGCAATGAGAAAACCTAAAATTAACTAAAACAAACTTTATATTTTATTAATATAAACTTTGTATTCAGTTTTTTTCACATTTTCACACATTTCCCCATTTCTGGCTAGAATTCAGTAATAGTGTACATTTTCATGCCTTATATATTGATATGACTTTCTTACTAATATAATGTTATTTCACACACTGCTCAGCTAGATGCAAAAAACCCACAATCAGCACCAAAGTTTACAGGTTTGCAGGTTTACTACAGATTGTCAGACGGCCTTTTGTGTTTACTTACTGAGGACTTGCCTTCTTCAGAGAGGGAAGGTGTGGGAGCCTCTTGCTGATGGACAAGGCATCATAGAAAGATGGGCGTTGTCCAGAGCGTGACAGGGCGTTGGCCAGCAGAGTCGCCAGGAGGATGGGTACAGCATGCGTGAACTGACCAGTCAACTCTATAGCCACGAGAACTGGGGACAAAGTGTGTGTGACAGCGCCAGAGAAGGCCGCTGCACCTAAAGCAGACCAACCATACGATGCACTTTGAATTGTTGCTTTGTTAAATTTAATGCCACATTTCAGCAAATTTACTTAAAAACTTAAAAAGTTGAAAGGCATGATGATGATAGAAATTAACTTATTAGCTAAAACTGGGTTCAAATTGTAGCTCTAGGAAAATGTTTAGCAAAATTTGAAGTAAACTGATTAATGCAGGCAAAATTGTCCCTTTCAGACATTCAGGCAAAAGTCAATGCGAGTGTAAAATATTAGCACCAAACTACAGCTGGTCAGGTTTTTCTACCAGCAAGTGCGTAGCCTCCTGGGTTTACAGAAGCCCACTGCTGGCCTGGAGTCACTCCAGTGGAAGACAAATAAGCGGCTCCTTCCCCAATCAAACGCCCAATAGCTGCCCCTGGAAAAGAGAAACCAAAACGACCAATAAGAAAGGGTTTCTTACTTAGTAGCTTTGCCATGTTAGGAAAAAGACAGCATTTCACTCCTGCAGATGGGGGATGCAGTGAGACGGACTTGTTATATTGAAATTGAAAGTTGAAACACTCACCATAGATGAACACTGGCATGAAGTATCCAGCTGGCAGAGGCAGGGTGCAGGCGAGGACCAACATCCACATCTCAGACACAACACACAAAGACACAGAGCATCCAGAGGAGTCACATCAGGCTGTGTTTGCACTGCTCTCATTTATGCACAAATGATTCCATTATGTGCATTTGCGTTTCACATTTAAATGTAGAAATGAGAGAACTGCTCATTGGTTCCTGCTAAAGTGACTATCAGAAGCTGTTCTCAGTGTAGAAATTTTCTTTTAAACTCATTTTCTTTTTTGTGCGTTTCCAAGGTGTTCTGTCTGCTTCAAACACAAATGAGAAGAAGAGATGTGTGGACACATAATGGGACTGATTAAAACCAGTAACTGGGCTATTACTTTAATAGCTGTTAAAGGTCAAAAACCCATTCTTTCCACCCGCAGTGCTGGTATGACTGAGCATCAAGCATCACAAGACATTTCATCCTCAAAGGTTAAACAGCCTTTAGTTTGCCTATTCTATTGTGAAAATGTCAGTTACTGTATTCCAATTATGGGTCGCTGTGACCCAGCAGAGAGGAACAAGAGGAGTCGCAGCCGAGTTTGGTGCCTTCTTAGGATTCCTAGACAGATAAAAAGATGATTTCATTGACCTTTGCATTCCTGTACCTTCATGAGCAGAAAGAAAACTAAAGAGAAGTAGACAGAAGTCCCTGATGAGCTCCACTCCAACAAAGGCTGCAGCTGCTCGGAGGTGTTGTGGGATTGTGAGGTCCACTGCCTGCTATCCAGGAAAGAAGTGAGGAGCTCCTTCATGGTGTACTGATTAAAAGATTAGTGATATTAGTATTACTACCTCACATTATGAAACAAAAACAGACTGATGCTAACATTGGTCCTCATTTACAAAGAGTGCGTTTGCACTGGAGCTGGGCGGATCGATCCAGATATCAACAGCAACGCCGGTGTTGGTATCGGATCGATACTTTGTTTCTATCCTTTAAGTTCAACGTGTAGGAATTGTGTTAAATTATTTTCTAAGAAATAAAAAATATAACTCAATCAGGCATTATGAAAAATATCTGAACTTTTTCGTGTTGACTGTCACATCGATTTTACTTATAAACTATAGCACATTTAAACAGCAAAAGCTGACCCAAAGCACTTTATAAAAAGGCACATTTGCATTCCGGGTCTTAAAAACCTCAGTTTCAAAATACACGAAAAGCTGAAGTACGAGTTTTGTTGTCTTCTCTAATTACAGCCACAGATTTAGTGGCTGTTAAAATCAGAAAATGCAAATTCACGATGATTCATCTCATAACTCATTACACGCTGCTCTTCCCTACATAAGCTGCCATTAAGTTAAAAGTATCGATATCAGTGTTCGTATCGGGAATTCTGGCCCTGTATTTGGTATTGGATGGATACCAAAATTTGCACACAAATCTGCATGAAAACTGTGTGTACCAATATTTTTTAACATTATTTTTTTGACCTTTATTAGATAGCACAGTGGACAGCAGGCAGCAAAGGTGGCAGAGAGTGGGGAAAAACAAAGGGCCTCATGTTCGAGCTGAACCAGGGCTGCTGCCTAAACTGGTAGCTTTTCATGGAATAATTAAGCAGTGGCTCATCAATGCACATGACCGACATTTTCAGATGCACTACCTCTGCTAAGAGCATTTCTATGCTGATATTCATTCTGATGTGATGGTGATATTCAACAACGGCATCAATTAGCGTCTTTGCTAGCTTAATGGGATTATTATGATTTGAAAAAAAAAAAAAAACAGCAATCAGAGTCAATCAGAGCTTTTTAAATGGAATTAGGAAACAAGAAAGTTTCTTCTTTATGTTAGAACTGGGAAATTATTCAAGAAGCTTTGCGCCAAAAATCTCAGTTATGAGTTACTGAGATAGAATTAGATATTGTGAGCTGACACCCTGACAGAAATAAAAGTGAAATAAGCCTCTGTGGTGAGTGTAATAATGTCTAAGGAAGAGCAAAGTAATGACAAACACAAACAAAGTGTTTGAGCTTGTAATGGAGTTAAACAATCTGATCAGGCTCAGATCAAGTGTTGGAGTGAGCGGTGAAATTGTTGCAGACTATAATTGTGGATTAATAGTTACAATTTATAGGAGGATGAGAGCAACGCAGCATACACGGGAGTGACTCAGAATAAAGTGCATTATAATGAAGGAACATTCAGACGAAAGCAACAGCGTGACTCACTGCAGTGTTTATGTCTTTAAATGCTGCTGATGCCCACCTTAGAAGCCATGTAATGACCAGCAAAATGGGGAAACGTCAGTGATGCCAGGAAGAAGACAACCATGCCTGAGTACAGAGCCTTCCTGCAAAATACAGGCATTTGGTTCATTCCATTAGCTTTTAAAATTGTCTGTCTGACTTCTAAATAACCTGAAATGTTTTCCTATCTACTCTAGTCCATGCTTTCAGGGGTTTAAAGTGTGTTACTCGACAAATATTTGCTTCTATCTGGAAAAAAAGGCAAATAAGTTGTCAACCAGATTTTACAGCACAATTCAGGTTGCAAAGAGCTCTCACTCTGTCGTCAGCATCTTGGCGAAAACTGGGTTTGTTTTAGTGAAACGCAGGATCCACCTGTGGCAGAAGAGGTAGCAGCAGCTCACAGCCCCACACAGCAGCCTGTTTTCAGACAGTGACACAAACCACAGTGAGAGATGAGAGGCTAATTTTAATCCAGGCAGCAACAGACTATCGGAAGTCATTACACTTGGAGAAGTCATGGGAAGGAGAAGGAGGAGGAGGAAATGGTTGAGATGAGACTAAAAAAATTGGAATGCTAATTGGTACAGCAGGAAAAACAGCTGGTTTTCATTGTGACTGATATGAATACGAATGCCAGAAGTCAGGGATTATCTGTCAGACAGAGAATAAAAGAGGACCTGTTTGATTATGCAGATACTGTCAAAATAAACCTACCCCAAGAAAGCAAACAGCAGAATTTCCAGCGGGTAGAAAGGTAAAGCATCGGGGAAATTAGTTCTGAACAAGGCCTGGAGAGTCTCTGTGGACATAAAACAAATTGCATCACTTCAATCTTCCCCACAGCCTTTCAAATTTAATAATCCCTCACATTACTGAACTCAAAATGTATTGGATTTTACAGTCTGCCAGCTTAAATGCTTCCAATAACTTTGCCAAAGTTGATGTTTGACACGGCGAGTTATTATATAGCTGTCAACATTACTGACAACAGAAAGAAATAAAATCAGAATTTAAAAAAAGAAAATATTTCATTTATTAAGGATTTACTTCAACATGAGACATCTTCATGATAAATACCATGAGAGAGATGGAGAGTCTGTTTATGTCAGACAGTCTGGCACATGGGTTTCTGAGAGATCCATGTGTCAACATGATCAATAGGCAACTGAAAAAGCTGCAGTGACATACATCTTCTGCCCACTGGTGGATTATTGGTGCACTGCAGGCAGTAAAGGAGCTGCTGTCATGTAGACAAAGCAACAGGCCACACAGTCTCTTCTTTGAATTCAGGTGTTTTCAGCCCAGTTACCACAGGCTCAGAAAAATCAAGCACCTATCCACGCAGTCTGCTTTTACAAACACTGGTAAGAGAACAAGTCGTTCTGCAGAGCTCACTGAATTCCAACGCTCCTCCAAAGTGGATGCTGGATGCTTAAGTGGAAGTGAATGCTGATCAATGTAAAAGGAAAACATGCTAAAAAAGCAGAAAGTAAAGCCAGACAATGCAAATAACCAGGAGCCACTAGGAGTGATTTTACAGAAAACTCTGGGAGTGGATAGACTTTGTGGTCGACCTGGCAAAGGTCAAGGGGTGACTGAGACAATAACTATAAAAGGACATGAGCCTAGAGGGAAACGGGTGGGAAAAGCAGTGGGGACAAATCAGGGATGACAAGGGAAGTAGAACCTTTAGCAAGGCACAGGGGACAAACATCTATGAAAATAAAACAGGAATTGGCAAGACGAGCAACACCAAACACAGAGATTGAGACGGGCAGGATGAACTGAAACAATAACTTAATATAAACAAAACCAGGAAAACCGAGGGAAAACATAAAGCAACTGTAAACGGTAAGTATTAAAATAACCAAAACTAAGAGATCCTTAACTTAGAAAAACTGGGACAGAAACCCAGGACCATGACATGATCAGCTGTCAATGGTACTACTGCACAGTGGAAACCAGCGTCACCAAGTACTAAAGGCACACAGTGTAAAAAAAAAAAGAAGTGTCCAACGCTCTGCTGACTCAGTAACTGCAGACTTCCAGATCTTCTCTGACATTAACATCAGCATAAAAACTGTGCGGTTGGAGCTTCATGTCCTGTGTTTCTACAGCTGAGCGCTCATGTAGGTGTAGTGTGTAGGTGGCCCAGTATAATCTAGGACACATGTTTAAAATGTCATTATTTTCCTACGCAGTTGTTGGTGTTAAGTGGTCCAGCTTTTAAAAAGGAAATAGCACAGTGTCCTTGTAAGTCTGACTTCAGTAAAATCTCAGCTCTTCAGTCATTATCATCATATTATCTTGGCCTTGTTGCTGTGAGGAGCTGTTACTGTGGCCTGATTATTGAGCTGTTAGCTGCTGGAAAGCAAGTTTATTACCCTAACCCTTCCCTGCAGGAATTTGGTGTTTGGATCCAGTTTGAATCAACACGCTGTCTGGCTGTCTGGTGGAAGGCTGTGGATAATTAATAGATTTGGACCCTCTGAACCACTTACTCGACGTACTGCTGAACATTTTTCTCTGACATCTGTTTCAGCTCCACTGCCCCAAGCACTGATACAGAAAAACAAGGCGCGCATTCATATTAAGCTTCTCATTTTAGAATATTTCGATTTTGATTGAGTGAACTGTGTTCTTCTTTCTTTTTTTGGCCAATGCAACACAATAATTTTCCATATTTGGAGGGAATTCCTTCTTCTTCTTCTAGGCTTTATTTGGCTTTTTTTTCTGTGACTCTAAAGTAAACCCTCTACTTCTAGACTATTAAAGGAGCGAGTGGTGTTTAGTGCATCCATCACCTCCATCTCCACCCCACACTGCTAAAAGTCGAAAGGTCAACGCCCCACAGGCTGCTGAGAAGAAGCATGGGCAGTAATGCCTCAGGGCGAAGTGAGAGCTCATCACCTCCACAGAGAACAACACACCTGCAGGGGAAGAGGAGCAAAGACACAAAGGAATAAGGTGCAGATGACATTTTGCATGCGACGGCAGTAGCCCTTTCTACTTTAAACAGTACAATCTTTGGAAGGCTGTAATAAATAGTGTTGTCTGCATCTATGCCAACAGAAATAGGGGTATATTTCAGGTGTTAACAGACCCCCTGCTGTTTTATGTAAATTGTGACATTTTGAGCTTATCCTTCAAGCACAAACCTTTGGCAATGAACCTCCAGCAAGGATGCAAAAGAGAAATGGAGGTAAGAAGATCAAAATATTAGGCGGAGAGGTGATCAAAGGAGGAAGAGGTGAGGGAGGAACATATACAAACACGATGGGGGACCAAATAGGGCTGAGGGAGGATAAAAGGGAACAGCAACTTTGTGAAGCATGCAAAAGGGAAATCAAAGGCAGAAAAGAGCATTACCTGAGTAACTGTGCGAAAAACAGATTTGCTGTGAGCAGATACATAAAAAGTAAAAAAAAAAAAAAAAGCTCAACCTGGCTTTCTCACCGCCAATGGGAGCTCCGAAGCAGCTGGCTACCCCGACCCCGGCAGATACAACCAACATTTGTCCAGCTGCTTTTTCCTACAAGAAACACATGCTGTAGTGTGTGTGCTGTCTCTTTTTTCAGACTTTTATGCTTTAAAGAACGTAGCAGGATTTCCTTTATTGTTTTCCAGAGAAGCATTTCACACCCCGTCTGAGCCCATCTGAGGTCCCTTGCTATGATTCAAATAACATGGCCTCCAAACAGTGGAAGAATCAAACACAAAGCTCTTAACATTTAAACATCACTCAGGCCTTAACAAGCATGTAGAGCCTATGTTCTCTTATTGTGTTTCCTGTAAAGATGACTCTGTCTTTACTGGAATTATTTCAGTCCTTCGATGTGATTCATTTTTTCTGACGTGTCAAAAGCTGCAGTTCCTCAAACGGCCACTCGTGGCTGGCTCCAAAAATGAGTCGTCCTCCAAAGACCATCATGTTAAAACGCACAAATTTAAAGTATAAACCAAAAATGCTTGCAACCTGAAACAAGAAGCAATTTTAGTTTTTATTGCTAATTTTCTCATTTAGGACAACTGCATGAGGGTTGAAGTTTGCATGATTTGCTTATGGCAACTTTGGCTGAGAGGTGGAAGATGACACTGCCCACTTACAGCTAGAGCAGCGGTCCCCAACCCCCGGGCCTCGGACCTGTACCGGTCCGTGAGTCGTTTGGTACCGGGCCGCGAGAGTTGAGGCTCAGGTGTGAAATGTATGGTTTTCAGAGTTTTTATCGGTTTTCAGCGTTATTTTGTTATCGTTTTTATCGTTAACTCGGTTTTCCTGGGTCTTTTCACGTGTGTTATGAATAAATCTTCTTTTTTTTTCGGTACCGGTACTAGTTTTATTTTGTTGTATTTATCCGCGACACCTTAAAGGCCGGTCCGTGAAAATATTGTTGGGCATAAACCGGTCAGTGGCACAAAAAAGGTTGGGGACCGCTGAGCTAGAGCATTTTGGAAAGGCTTCACCTCAGCACTGATCTGGACCTCTCAAAAACATTTGCTTCCTTTTGAGCATTTTTAATGGAATTATCTGACAAATAATGGGCTGCTGTGCGATTAATATTTCTAGACTGTCCAGGAAGACTGTAGACAAGTTCTAGTATTATATTTATGCATCACTTACTTTTATTTCACTTAGCACTTATTTCAGCACTTTCATTATCAGGTATCTGTTACAGCAGTTAGGCTTTGATCTTAGGTAAGCAGAAAGAGATGAAGATGACAAATAGATTCTGAGTCAGAATTATTTGTCCAAACAGATTAGGGGTCCTATTTACAGCAAAATGATAACATCCAGTGTTCACACTCCTTTTGTTTTTTACTAACTTCTAAATCTCTTTTAGCCACTAAATGGATTTATATAGCACCTTTCCACTTGTGCTGAGCACTCAACTTTCTGTCTCACTCAACTGTGTCATTCACCCGATCAAACATTTATTTAGGCCTAAGCTCACGTACTGCTTTGGAGACAAGTAAAAGTTCTGTATTTTGTGCAAAGACACTTGGATTGGTGGACTGGAGGGGTCAGGGATTAATCCAATGACCTTGTGATTGGTAGATTACCTACTCTAACACCTGAGCTTCAGCTGTGCCACTAAATCATCTCTGGCTTTGTTTGCCTGGTGTTTGGTACCTGATGTGCAATATAAGGGGTTTATCAAAGCTTTTCTCTTTTTTTTTAACTGAAAGGTTTCTGGGCTTAAATATCAAAAAAGTTGAATTAAAATGTGCTTTATTTCTAACATACACAGACTGTTTTAATGTACAGCATCCTTTTTAGTTACTTCTCTGTGCTTTACCTTCTTATCACGTTGTATGAGAGTGCAGAGATTGCTCAGGTAACCTCCCACCATGGTGGAAAGATGCACAAATGGACCCTGATGTTTCGAGGTAAATATACAGAACCGTCACAACAAATCAGAAAACACACCATTAGCAAAATGATTACATTACTGCTGCGCATTCTGAGTAACAAAAAGACATGCTGAGTCATCTTACCACTTTGCCCAGGAAAACAGTGCTGCCAGCAGCCAGTGTACAGATGAGGCCCAAGAACTTGGAAAACAAATTAGTGAGAGACAAATAATGCGGCATTTCAAATCCCGCCAACATGGTTCTCACCTCTGGTATCCCTGAGCCTGAGAAGATAAACAATTGGGAGTACAAGATTGAGTTTGAGGTACAAAAGCAATCACAAAGGCAAAAAAGACTATTATAGGTGAATACGCAAGAATGATTTTTGAATGATTAAATAGAGGGGAACGTCAAGGCAAGGATTTCTTTGGGACTTAAAAAGACCATCAACACAAAACAGGCAAGCTGAAGATGAACTGTGTTTCAGTATTTGATTGTAAAGGCTATATCTGCACAGGGGGATTTTGGTTGCATAAATCAAACCAATTTCTCCTTTTTTATGGTTCAGCTGAGATGTCTCCTTGTTTGCTTTGTTTGCAAGTAAGAGACCAGAGGGACCGCTGGGCTACAGTACAGAGCTGCACTGCGAACGGTGGACAGATAGAACACATAGTCCCTTAGATATGCTTTATCCTACATCCTTCATACTTCATACAAGATTTCTGAGACTGCTAATATCATAGTTGACTTCTTCATATCTCATTTGACTGTTTTTCAATACCATTTATTTTAGATAGACAGAAAGACGTTTTCAAGAGAAAAAAAGTGGGTGATGAAAAATGAATATTCACGTTCATTTGTGCTCATTTATCTTTTTTCTAAGACTATAATGAAGATAAAAAGGTTGAATGTCCTTTCATGTTACGGTGTGGCCGCACAAAATCACCTTGGATAATTAGCCTTTCTAATCTTATGCCGTGTTGTAGCCAAACACTACATAACTTCCACGGTAATGATCACTTGTAAGTGAATGAATGGCAAAAGCTTGCTACTGCAATACTCATCAGCTCACACACATCCACATTTGGTAGAGACTCAGTGTTTGCTTAGCTGTCACATCTAAAAAAAACTGGTGCTTTAAAGCATGGGCTCACAATTTTTCCAAGTCTGTCTTACAACAATAATCAGGTTTGCATGTAAATATATGGAGAGTTTTTCGTGCTGTAGTAGTTCCTGTTGTTCACAATAATAATCACTTTCTATTGACTTTTAACCCTGTAACAAGTGTTTGAGACCTCTATATCATTAGTGTTATTGTTTTGTATGTTTATGTTAAAGTTGAATTAAAAGTATAAATAAATAGCATAAATAATATAAATACATTCGAGTCTGAATCTAGAGGCATTATGAGGCGTTGATGATATGAGTTGTAAAGAAAAATCAAGTCTTTTTAGTCATAAACATCATCTTTGGACACAAATAGTTTTGCTTTTTTCTTTCAGTTTTGACATGGACACCTTTGTTTTAGGTAAGCTTGTTGATTAAAAATGTTCTCACAGAACTAAATTGCATACTGAAGAACGTTTCAAGGAAGGGGTGTTTTCTGCTAGAGCTTTGTTTGTAGTGTGTGGTGACTATCCCCCAAGCCACAATCTAACTAAGATAGATTTGAGACCTAAAATAAAAACTAATTCCCTCTTTCTTCACCTGTGGACTTGGACGGTTGCAATGCCATGCTCTCAGAATACAGAGAAAAGCAGCACAGCCTGTGAAAAAACACCTGAACTAATCATGTTTCCTGCTTGTTGCTCAACAGACCTGTGGAGAAAGGACAGATGTTGTGGGAGAATGATGATGCAATGGCACAAATACATGCTGGGTAAAGAGTCCAGCAGAGAAACTGCAGCAAAACATTTCCTTCCAGCATCGTATAAAGCCACTGGTGAGCTGCAAGAGACACGAGAGAGAAGCACTGATTATTTGTGTGCTTTGCTTACTTAGCTTGTGTGTGTGTGTGTGTGTGTGTGTGTGTGTGTGTGTGTGTGTGTGTGTGTATCCACCTCGCAGCAGCTTCGCTACACTGAGGTCCATGAGGAAACTGAGGATGGCAGTCAAAATACCCAGAGCAGCGTAGCCATACCATTCAATCCCACACACTGTTCCCAGACAACACCTCAGCTTCAACAGCAGCTCTAAGGAAACAAAAAGGTTTAGCATGTCAGAGCAACAGCGTTGTGCTGAGATGTTACAGAGGTGGTAAAGTTAAAAGGTAAAGTTCACAATTACTTGGAAAGCTGTGGAGCATTAAAGTTTTACATTTTTCATCAGATTGGATTCAGTTCAGTTTCGATTCAGCAGTTTCCAGAGCAGGTTTGAATCTTTTAGGTTAGTTTGCATTGTTTGATTCCAGCCTTCTAGTTGTTGCCTTTGAATTAGATTGTACAAAACAATCTGAAAATATAAACACTTGGGTCACAGTCGTATGAGCACCCCAACGTATTGAACATAAATGATCATATTAAAAATAGGCCAAAACTAAGGATATTTTTTGTCTTCATCTTGTTTTGTTCTACTTTTGTTTGTCCACTTGGAGTTAACCTCTTAAATGGTAAATGGCCTGTATTTGTATAGCGCTTTAAGCTCCAACGCCCCCTGATACGGGGGCAAAAGGCAGGAGCTCAGGTAGGCTTGGGGCTTAAGAGGTTAATAATAATAATAAGGTATACTTTATTGATCCACGTGGGGAAATTCCTCTCTGCATTTAACCCATTCCCTCAGTGGTGTATCCTGGGGTAATCAGTTGTTTTGGGTCTCACAACATCACAGACCCTCGCTCAGGTGAGCCACCCGATGGTGATCAGGCCTTGACTTGCATACCAGTAGCTACCAACGGATCAGCCCTCTTAATCCACAGCCACCTTGTGGCTTTCTCTGCCGCTTCACTCACAGCCTGGATGGCATTCTTTTTGGCTGCCCCAGCCACACCCAGCCAGCAGAGGACTTTGCAGTGATCATCCTGCAAAGCCCCTGGATCGCAGGAACGCCAACGATACCGACCATTGCCCGGGCCTTCGGGCAGCTGCTGACGTGTTCTAGGGTGCCTCTTCCAGAACACAGGGGACAGATTTCCCCCACACTTGTGTATTCAACTATGGAGCTGTGCACAATCCTTATTTTTTTCCATTTGTGCAAGGCTTGAGTCAGATAACTTAACTTGAAACAACACCTACAGAATCGCATAAGCTAATGTTGAAGTAAGCACCCATCAGAACAAACACTAATATGTTCAAACATGCTGTACTTGAGTAGAACTACAGACACTAGTGCTAAAAAACACTCCAGAAAAAGCTGAAGTACTGATTTAACCTCTTTACTCAAATAAAAGTGAAAAAGTACAGGATCTGAAATGTACTCAAAGTATAAAGTAGCTCTTTGGAGGATGTTTCTACCACATATATTTGTGTAAAGGTAACAGGAATATTTTAGCACTAGTATTTGTACTTCTACTGTAGTAAAGAATGTTTTTACTTACTTCAGTATTAGCACGAGTGGTTCTGTAGTTGTTGTTTCAAGTTAAGTGACCTGACCCAAGCCTTGCATGAATCTAAAAAACAAGGATTGTGCGCAGCTCTGTGGTTGGATACACAAGTAACAATGAAATCAAATGACAGTTTAGTATAACTGAAATAACAGAAGTATAAAAATATAATATGAAAGTTAAATCACCAGATGTATAGTATGAAATATAACAGCAAACGATTATACTTGGGTATGAGAACTGAATATTAATAAGATATCAAATCAGTAATTAGGTTTCAGTGTTGCACCCTGTCCTTAGAGCAGAAAATACATATTTAAAAGATGTGATAATATCTTATCAATAAACTCTGTTATTGAGTTCAAGATTCTGATCAATGTATGACTTTTCAGATTGAGGTCAAACCAAACTGGAGCTCCAGCGTAAAAGTACATACTTGATTAAGATTGCACATGGCTGCTCTCAGATAGATTGATTGCATCAGTATTGATCAGATTATAACGATTTTCCAACGTCACTCTGACCTTTGACAACAGCACGGTGCCGTCTGCATGGTTTCCATGGATCCGAAAGGAGCGGGCTCTTATTATGGGATGTGTCCGATTGATTTTCTTGCTCCCAGTTGTTGTTCTCGCCATCCGCTTTACTCCTTCGAGGCTCATCCGGGCTCTTCATTTTGCCTTGAAGTGTTTGCATTGCAGTGTGACTAATGCAATTACAAATAAGCTGCTTGAATGAAGATAAAATACTTACATGTAAGACAAGCAGACTTACCTTCAAGCCCCAATTGAAGTAGTATGATGTGTTACAGACAAACGTCTGTGTGTAGTACGTACAAACTGGTAGCTGGTTGTCAACTGACCTCTGTTAATGTGTTATTATTAAGGTGATGGGGCAGTCACGGCTGAAAGGGTAGCTAATATTAACTCTTTGGGGGAACATGGGTATGTGCCCTTCATTTGTCTGGACGTGCATGATATTCAGCTTTTAGGTAAAACAAAATATGCTTAAAATACATGTTCCACTGTGTAATTTATGAATTATCTGATAACTTTAGCTATTAAAATCTGATAAATTTAACTGGCTAAACTAAAAATTGCGATTTGTTATATATATTAGATATTCAGTGTCTATTTTCCAAGGTCATAGAGGACTTAAAATTGTAAAATGAATGATTTTCTTTTTTTTTTCTTTTTCAAATAACTTAATGGTCCGACTTTTAAGAACAAAAACAGAATATTATATTATATTATATTATATTATATTATATTATATTAGATTAGATTAGATTAGATTAGATTAGATTAGATTAGATTAGATTAGATGGAAATGCATTCATTTAAATATAAACTTGAAGGTAGGTCAGTTGAAAATCAGTTTTAATCTGAGCTTTTGTTACTGCAATAACTTTACAACTGCAAGAATTGCAATTAAAAAAAAACTATGACCTTGCTTAGAAGAGTGATTGTCTTTAAAGGCCCCGAGAACCAGAAAAAAACATTTTGCACAAAACTGTCATTGTGAATTCTCTTAATGTCCCAAACTTTGCAGGAAATGCAGGTTTAGCTTCAACAGGTTGTTGAAGGTCAAGGTAATCATTGTTCAGTCCTGGAATACACATACACATGTGTGCGCACCCACACACACACACTTTAAATCAGCCCTAAGTTAATGGCTATCAGTTATACATCCAATTTATTCTTTCATCCGTTTTGTTTTAAAAAACTGAAGTAAAGTATGCATTCTCTCTGTCTCTCTCTCACACACACACACACACAATTACTCAGTATAAAACTTGTTTCCATGGGAACAGCACGCTGAGGTTCCTAGAGAGCCAGACCGAGAGACGCTACTTTACTCTTGTGAACAATGACTGCTGCTGACTTGAGAAGTTTTCCTCGCTGTCAAATAAGTAAATAAACCAATCAATTTATTCCTTACAGTTTCTGAATCCTGAAGCTGAAAATGAATGCACTTGCAAATATAGACAAAGCTTTATTTGAGAGTAAAGTCACAAATTAAATGACCTCCATTTATTTTCTTTGTGAGGCTGAGGAGAGCTGCTTCTCTGTGATAAACTGAGGTTGAAAATGTTTTGCTTACAGCAATCTCGACAAATGACTTCTGCCTACATAGCTATGTTTTCATGGAAATACGATAGGTTAATGAATGAAAACATGTTATGACCTTCAAGCACAGCCGCAGTCTGTTACAGTGGGATCTGTCTGCAACATTAACAACCAGCAGCTGAAACCGGCAAAATCATACGTGCTGTGTGTGTGTGTGTCGCAGGTGACACGGTGTCACTAGTTAGTGAGAATGTCATGCCTGATCATTGTGTTTTGTCTATCCACACTCACTCTGACCCACATACTGAATATATAAAAGTGGTGATCATCCTGCATGACTCGACTGTACTAATTTACTGTTAATTCAGCTGTAAGCCTCAGACTAAACAACTGGTCTAAAACTAAGAAACACTCAAGTAAAATTTAAAAACAGTTTAAAAAAAACCATCCCCGTTCCAAAATGCCATGTGATTCATAAAGAGTGGACATCATGCCTTTGATCCTTTGAAGTTTTTTCCTTAAGTAGGGGTCAGGAGCAGCAATTTTTAGTCAGTTTGTTCGCAGCCTTCAAACGTTCGACCAGAGATATATTTGGAAGTATTTGTAAACCTTTTCAGAGTCACTGTGCACAGGCGCCAACATGTATCCACGAAAATGCCCACAAAGAAAAAAAGATTATGCCGCCTCTCCTTTGAGGTCTGGCCGGCCAATCGCTCCAGGAAAAACAACCATGGATAGTGTCTTATCAGCCCGAAGGACATTACAGGAGAACTCCGACCTACATGCAAAAATTAAACAAATTGAAGAAGAGAAGCTTCAACTGGAAGAGAAGTGCAAACAATTGGAAGCACGAAATCAAGAGCTGGAAAAACAACAGCAACGCCAGCCTTACACAAAAATTATTAATGAGGCCTGGGAAGGAAAGTTTGGTCAAGCACGAGAGAAGATTTTGTTCCTGATGAAGGAAAACAAGAAAAAGAGTGCTGAATTAAAAGAAACGTCTGCCCAGCTTCAACACAAGAATGCTACTATTGAGGAGATGCAAAGGGATCTCGAAAACATGGAGCAAAAGAATCAGGTGCTCCGAGGAACGCTTGATGAAGCTATGGAAGAAATTGTACAAATCCTCGGACAGAAAAAGGAAGAGGTCACACAAATGCAGGACCAACTTGAAGGCATAAAGGAAAAATACAAAGTGCTGAAAGTCAGGCTGGATGAAACAGTGCAAAAATAAAGAGCTTCTTCAAGAGAAAGAGCAACAGGAAGAAGAAAAACGTATTCTCCAGGACTTTGAGAGAAGAAATCTAAAACTGAATGAATTTTGTAATACAATGAAAGACAGAAAACCTGAACTGGAAAGAGAAGTATTGGAAAAACTACGTTCAAAGATGCAGTGTAGGATCAATGAAATGGCGAAAAAACACTCAGAGGTCATTAATGAGATGTTGTTGAAATTAGACAACTTGAAGTGCGAAAACGCTGAAATGCTTGCGCAAAAGCAGCAACAAGAGCAAATAAATGAAGACCTACAGTGTAAGCTTCAAGAAATCACAAGAAGAAATGAGCATTAAAAGAAACGGAGCAAAGATGCCAGAAACTTGAGAAGGAAATTGAAGAAACAAACGATCAGTTGAGAACCCTCATCCTGGAGAAAAAAGAGCTCATGGAAAAGTACCCCTGAAAAAGAAGAAAAGGCGCTGCTGCTTATTCATGTAGCCTCGTCATCCTCCACCTCTGTTCCATCTTAATTTTCACCACTCCTCTCCCCCTTTTCCCTTTCTCTCCTAACACCTCTTCCCTCTCTCCTTCATCTTTTTTCTTTTTCCACCCTAACCCCCCAACCAGTCCCGGCAGTTGACTGCCCCTTCTGAGCCTGGTTCTGCCGGAAGTTTCTCCCCGTTTAAAGGCAGTTTTTCTTCCCCACTGTCGCCTAGTGCTTGCTCAGAGGGGATTGTTGGGGCCCTTTTTTTTCTTTTTATTACCGTTTTCCTTTATTTACTGATTTGTTTTTGGGTTTTTTTACTTTTCTTTTACGTTGTTTCTTTATTTACTTGTTTAACTTTTTTTTCCAACTATGTAATAAAATTATAAACCAATTGAATTTATCCTTTGAGTATTTTATGGTCATGCCTTGTCTTTTATGTCCATCCTCTACACTGACAGTATTCTGTTTATGCTGTCTTTTTTCCACACAGGATAAAGTTGGTGTGAAGGTTTCAATCTGTGAATGAATCTAAGCACCATCACCTTAACTCTGTTACCCTTTATGTAACTGAACTCTGACCGTGAGCACCACAGCCACTGCGTACCAGTCACACGCACTTTAAATCCATCACAGTAAACCAGTTATTTTATCTCAGTTTGTTTTGCAGCACATTTCACAACATGAAAAAGCATAATGTCAAATGTACAGACTCAAAATCTGATTTAAAAACATGAGGACTGACCTGTAAGCTTTACATTTACAGTTTATCACATACCACTGAGCAGTTCTTACCTGTAATTCTAACCACTCTTCTTCCTTTTCTTCCGTCTTTCTTATCTTTTTCCATCTCTGAGTGTAGTTAGCTCTCTTTCTCTCCCTGTGAAATACAGCAGCTGGACCGTTAGCTAGCAACACACTGTGCGACAAAATGCATGAAAGCCTGTGTGTTTGTGGACATTTGTTGAGCTAATAGAAATGTTGCATTTGAAACGACTTACAACTTAAAAAATATGACTCGCTTAATGCTCGCTCATCTTGTGTAGGGCTAAATAGATGCTGACGGAGTGCAACCGTCCTGCAACTGTTCCGATGTTGTGCAAAATAAAATGAATAAATAAAAATGCCGGCCCACTTTAACCCCTGGCTATGGCACACCATTTGCCTCTTTCATCTATTTTCATGCGACATCCCCTGGTGTTTAATAGGGGGACAGGACTGACTCGAATGTGTTAAACCAAAAATAAACATGTTTTGAAAATGTAAGGAGGAAAAAGTACTGGTATTTGTTTAAAATCAAAAGTTGACAGATACATAAATTCCTAAGTAAAGTGGAGATACCTGAAAATTCTATTTAAGTACAGTAAAAATTTCTACTTCCTTACTTCTCACTTCTGCTGCCTATCAAGCCCGCTTGTCGTTTTTTGAGCTTGCGCTACAATCACCTAGAGGTGGGACCGAGTCATTGTTTTGTAAGTCTCAAGTAAGTCTCAAGTCTTTATCTTCAAGTCACAAGTCAAGCCTCAAGTAAAGTCAGGCAAGTCAGAGTCAATGTAAATAAAAGACCATGTGTTCTTTTTTAAATCTGTATTTATCTCAACACTTGACAAAACAAGTGAACTTACAAGACATGCACAAACTAATTCTGAAATTGCACCTCTATAACATACAGCTCTATTAAACTTTGCTGCAAGAATATTCTTCCTCTAAACTACAAATTCACAGAATAAACATTCAGTGAAAAATGCAAAAGAAGAACTTCCTGTTCAAACAAAAAGTGCCGAGATTTCCTTCTGTATATAACAATGAACCATTGCAGTAAATTTAGTGCAGTGTGATTAGCTTGTCCACTCTCTCTCTCCTCTAGTCACTGTGTGAACACGTGTGTTTGTATGTGTCCATGTGTCAGTGACAGAGGAAACAAAACAAAACAAAAGACCCAGATATATGTGTATATTAGGGGTGCAACGATACTCGTATCGATATTGAACCGTTCGATACAATGCTTTCGGTTCGGTACGCATATGTATCGAACAATACAAAATTTGTAATTTATTTTATCAACTTTCCTTCTGATGATGCTGTCTGTGTTGAGCGCTCAGTGAATCTGCGTAGGCTGCACTGTCGAGCGCAGATCCACTGAGCGTTCAACACAGACAGCATCGTCAGAAGGAAGAGCGCAGGGCAAGCTAGTGAGACAGAAGTTAAGCTCTCCTTGCAACATGGCAAATTGAACCTCCCGCACCCTCATTCAGATCTGGCGTTTGGAATTATTTTGGTTTTCATGTGACGTATGACCCTGAAGGTAAGCGAGTCATGGACTAAAGTAAAACAGTATGTTGGATGTGCCACGCAATGCTCAATTACATGGGTGGGAACTAGTGTGTTAGCGCAGTTAGCTCTTAACGTGTTGGCCGTCTAGCCCCACGCAGGGGTAGCTCGTTAACGGAGATTTGCCGTGTTGTGGCGTTAACGTCATTTCAACGAGATTAACGCTGACAGCACTAGTGGGAACACAATGAATATGACTGCACATTTACGCCGACATCATCCTAGTGCAAAGACAAATGGAAGCAGACAAAAACAACAATCATGCATGCTACAAACTTTACCCGAGTCATTTAGACAGCCGTTAGCACATGATTCTCCTTATGGGGACCTGATATGTTTAATATTGTGGCGAGCTCAGACAACGAGGAGACGGAGGTATCGTTTGGTCTTGCTTCCCGTGAGCTAGCCAGGGAGCACAGCCGTTTATTGACATCTGCAGAAGAACACTGCCGCTAGCTAACTGCTCAGCGCAGCAACCGCACAGCAACAACAACACACAGAGCGCCCTCTGACCCCGGAAGGACACACCTTCTCAGCGAGAAGGCGTCACTATGGCAACATAAACAAAACATAACTGTACAAACAGAACCCCGAACAGCCCTGACCCGCTACATAGCCCCCACCTAAGGGGTCAGTCGTCCCCGATGACCCCATTACCCCACACAAAGTCCTGCAAATGTCCAGGTGCCTTCTTTTGGCGCACCGGCCGGGGTCACTCGGGTCAGAACATGGGGTGCCACCATCATCCCACTTCTGACACCAATGTGGCGAGCTCAGACAACGAGGAGACGGAGGTGTCGTTTGGTCTTGCTTCCCGTGAGCTAGCCAGGGAGCACAGCCGTTTATTGACATCTGCAGAAGAACACTGCCGCTAGCTAACTGCTCAGCGCGGCAACCGCACAGCAACAACAACAACAACACACAAGGCGCCCTCTGACCCCGGAAGGACACACCGTCGCAGCGAGAGGGCGTCACCCGTCACTATGGCAACATAAACAAAACATAACTGTATAAACAGAAGCCCGAACAGCCCTGACCCGCTACAATATGCTGCTGAGAATATAGCCCAGAAGAAGCGTATAGTATAGCTTTTATTTTGGAAAGAGCCATTTCTCTGTAATAAACTCTCTTTTCCAAAGATGAGTGATTCCTCAATCAGATACAGGGCTTGCAAAATCGCTAGAGAGTGACAGCACTGATTGGTGAGTGATGATAATTTGTGCACCAATTCCTCTGACATTGTCTTATCAATCGTTAGCTTACTATGCAAACATGACAAGTGAAATCTCCCGCAGCAAGCTTAAACATATGAGAGGTTGATCGCGCAGAGAATCGCTGACCGTTATGTGTGTGTGTGTAAAAGCAGCAGGATATATATTTTAGTTCTGCTGAGCCAAATAAGACAGGTCAGGGTGAAGAAGTGACAGCCAAAGAAAAGCTTACCACAAAACGGAAAAGTTATGACAAATCAGACTATAAGGCAAAAAGAAAGTGCAGCTTTATGGTTTCATGGACAAAAGAATTTCTGTGGCTGCAATATGACGAGCTATATAACCGGGGCTGCACATAAGTGGTCCGCAGGTGCGCATTCGCTGTCAAAAAAAAAAAAAAAAAAGAACGCGCACAAGATATGAAGTTGCAATGCGTGTTTGCATACATAAGATTTTCTGGAGGAGGACAGACATTTGTTTAAAACTCTTAAAGATGTCGAAGAAGCTCCTTTAAGCAATTACTGTGATGTTCCTCCACCTCCAAAGAAATGTCAGAAGGAGTCCGAACCACAAAACAAGCACGTATTCTCGGAAAAGTGGTTGCAGGAGGTGAGCTGGCTTCAAACAAATGATGAACGCACAGAGATGTGGTGCGGAATGTGCCGTGAAAATCCCACTCTAGCGGACAAAAACAGTGCTTTGCAACTTCTTATCTGGTGCGCGTCTTTTATTTTGACAGCGAATGCGCACATGCGGACCACTTATGTGCACCCGTGTAAATAACATAATGTTCTGCCAAGTGTGTTGTTGGTTTTCTCTCGATTTCTGAGTCGACAAGCGCCTTTGTTACTGGGACCAGTCATTTTAAGAAAGGCCCCCATTAGAACCCATGAGAAATCCAAGAAATGCATTATTGCTCAGTCTGCAATATCTTTCCCAGAACAAACACCAATTGCAAATAACATACTCAAAATAAACCTGAAAAATCTGTTTAGAACAGCGTACTATGTTGCAAAGAGTGAACTACCACTGGCAAAATTTAGCAGTCTTTGCAAACTTCAAAAAGCAAATGGCCTAGATCTTGGTTCCACTTGTCTCTTACCCGTGACTTCAGTGGAAATTTCAAATTCAGGATCTGACACAGACTGATTCATGTCCTACACAGTTCTTACAAGTTCATAGAAATTTCTGTTCAATTAGAACCAAGTATTTGAGTTGATGATTGTAATTTTTATACAATGTTGTAATTTGTTTTTCAACAATTTTTTGATTAATGTTTTGTTTCCTTTACAATATTATACATTAAAGTATAATATTGTAAAGGAAACAAAACAGGAAACAAAACATCAATCAAAAAATTGCTCTCTTTTTTATTCGGGCTACTTACATTTATTTTGGGCTACTAAAAACTGAAGAGTCCCTGCCCGAAGGGCTACCAGGGATTTTGAAATTTTGAGAGCCCTGAGATATATTTATTTTTTTAATTACTTTTGTTTCAGCAACATTAAATTTAAAAACTGTACTTTTGAGTTAAAATATATATTTATAATTTTAATAAATGACAAATTAAAAAGGCATTAACATTTTTTTTTGTATCGAAAAAATATCGAACCATGACACCAAAGTATCGAACCGAACCGTGAATTTTGTGTATCGTTGCACCCCTAGTGTGTGTATATATATATACACCCAGCACGCCCCTGCGGGCGGTTTATCCTTCAAGCTCGGGTCCTCTACCAGAGGCCTGGGAGCTTGAGGGTCCTGCGCAGTATCTTAGCTGTTCCCAGGACTGCGCTCTTCTGGACAGAGATCTCCGATGTTATTCCCGGGATCTGCTGGAGCCACTCGCCTAGCTTGGGAGTCACCGCACCTAGTGCTCCGATTACCACGGGGACCACCGTTACCTTCACCCTCCACATCCTCTCGAGCTCTTCTCTGAGCCCTTGGTATTTCTCCAGCTTCTCGTGTTCCTTCTTCCTGATATTGCTGTCATTCGGAACCGCTACATCGATCACTACGGCCGTCTTCTTCTGTTTGTCTACCACCACTATGTCCGGTTGGTTAGCCACCACCATTTTGTCCGTCTGTATCTGGAAGTCCCACAGGATCTTAGCTCGGTCATTCTCCACCACCCTTGGGGGCATCTCCCATTTTGACCTCGGGACTTCCAGGTTATACTCGGCACAGATGTTCCTGTACACTATGCCGGCCACTTGGTTATGGCGTTCCATGTATGCCTTGCCTGCTAGCATCTTGCACCCTGCTGTTATGTGCTGGATTGTCTCTGGGGCATCTTTACACAGCCTGCACCTGGGGTCTTGCCTGGTGTGATAGACCCCAGCCTCTATGGATCTTGTACTCAGAGCTTGTTCTTGTGCTGCCATGATTAGTGCCTCTGTGCTGTCTTTCAGTCCAGCTTTGTCCAGCCACTGGTAGGATTTCTGGATATCAGCCACCTCCTCTATCTGCCGGTGGTACATACCGTGCAGGGGCCTGTCCTTCCATGATGGTTCCTCGTCTCCCTCCTCTTTCTTGGGTTTCTGCTGCCTGAGGTATTCACTGAGCACTCGGTCAGTTGGGGCCATCTTCCCAATGTATTCTTGGATGTTCCTTGTCTCATCCTGGACTGTGGTGCTGACACTCACCAGTCCCCTGCACATTATATATATATATATATAATTATATATATATATATATAATGTGCAGTTTAAGTTATTTCAGTTAACTATTGTGCATTGCATTTGCCAAATTGGCCAAATGCAGGTACACACGAAGGTACTGCCAAAACTCTGGTGCCCACATGAAATAGAGAAGGAAGAGTCTGTATGTTCATTGTCCAGAACAAGAGGGCATTGTGTCCATCAGCAATATCCAGGTAGTGACTCAGCTGTAGCCCTGCTCTTCCCCACATCCTTCTTCTGCTTCTTATACTAAGCAGCAAAGAGTCCTCCATCTTCACAGTCTTCTTGATGTTTCTCACCAGGAGTCACAGATTGCTCTGACTTTGCAGGATCCGCAGCATCTTGCAGGATCAGATCTGGCAAAACAAATTAACAACAGCAAAAGAGTCTTTATTACAATTTTAGACAAAAAAAATACAGAAAAAATATACACTATATTCAGTCTTTACCTTTAACTTTTAATGTCACTTCTGTCTTTATGTCACAACTGCCCAACACATGGTGTCCCAACCCACAACAGAGAAAATGCTGGATCCAAAGCAGCTGCTTTAAGGTACACTGGATGTGAAAAGGGAGCAGTGATCCCATCTTCTGCTCTAGCCATTTGCACACTGATAAAAATTCCAAGAAAGATGCTTGGAGACTCCCGACCAGACCATTCTCTGTTTTGATATAATTGTTCTGCAACATACTACCGGACTCTGTATTTTCTGTCAACTACTGGCAGAAAGTGTCGAAAATTCTTGTTTTCCACAATAGACAGTTTGCAACCAATATTCAAGTCACTTAATCATGCATTTGTGATAGCTTTCTGCTGTGGATGAGTCATGCTGTGCTGTCCAGCACAATTGTCCATAAACTGTGATATGGAAGGCTGTTCAGGTTCATTTGTGATCCTCTTTTTCATCTGGTATTCTTCAAATATGCTTTCAAAGGTGCAGCCATTCATGAATTGCATTTGACTTTAATTTGTTCCTACTAATCGGTAATAAATATTAACACTTAAACCCTCATAGTTTTCAGAAAATAAAAAATATAAAAACTATTTATTAAAACACTTTTCTAAAAACTCTGCATAAAATAAGATAACCTTTATTAGTCCCACGTGTGGGAAATTTGTTTTGTTCTAATGCGTTCTAATAAGCAATGTTTAGCGTCAATGTTAAGAATAACTGACATTTTCAAATAAACAACAGCTAATAATATAAGATCAAAGTATTTTATGTGATGTATTGACATAAATGACAGGAGAAAAATGATGCAAAAGTTACACACGGCCATGCATTAATTGCAAATTAAACACAGTGGTTTTGAATTTTGATGTGATGGTAAAATAAATATTTGTCAGTCTAAACTGTGTTAAATCTACGGGGTTAATGATGGGGAGGAGACGGAGACCAAGTTCCTCGAGTTCAGGTACAGAAACCCACTTTCCGAAACGGACCCTGCTCACCATTTACCGACAATTCTGAGCTACCAACTTGCATGTTATTCTTGGATGTGCTTGTAAGACCGGGTGTAAAATAGCATGACAAAAATATCATACATGTTGAAGCCAAACAGTATCATCAGCGTAGCCCGGAGAACAGTTGCTAATAAGATGAAGTTAGCTAAGTCAGCTATCTCATCATAGCAAAAGAATAGCACCATGGTACCGTTCTTTATGCAACTTCAAATGTTGGACAAAGTTGGAAGTTGTTCTATCTCTGTCAGTGATTCTCTTCTCGCAGGTTTTTCATATTACATTTCGTTTTTTGTTGACTAGGGGAGACCGGGGATAGTTGTAACGTGGGTCAGTTGTAACACTTCCAATTTCTCCAATCAGGGCTAAGTTTCAAATGATGTGACTCATCCTGTACATGCCCAACTCAGTTTTGCTATCACATGTGAAAAATCAGCACATTTTGTCAAACACAGACAATTTAACACGAAAAAAAGTCATTTGTATGGCAAAAAGTAAGTTTTTCTACTTTATTTCAATGTTTAATAGCATTATCTGCTTTGCAGTTAAACTCATCAAACTTAAATTATGTTATTTGTATGTCTATGGGGATATATTCTGTGTAGGTCTTTAGTGCTAATGTTTTAGCCGTTGGCTGTAATGTTAGCTAGTTCATGGCTATAGGAGTCTGGGTCAGTTGTAACAGCAACAGTCTGGGTTAGTTGTAACAATAATGCAGATGTTACAACTTACCACACTATTACTTTAACTTATATTAAACAAGTTGGGGCAACGACATCAGCAGAGAGAGGTTCACTGGTCGCATTTGTATATGCGGTTAATGCCATTGACAACACAATTCCTCCACTGTTTGTGTTCCCACACATACATTATGCAGGCCACTGTGTCAGAGATGGGCAGTAGAAAGTATTGGTTGTGGAAATAAATCAGGATGGGTGCGAGAAACAGATTTCCTCATCTTTCTGAAGCACTTTGCAAACCACACCAAGGTAAGCCATGATAAAAGTAATGGAATTGCGATGCTGGTGAACAACTACATTTTTTCAGCTTCATTGTTATGTTCAAATTGGTGCAAGAGTTGTAGGTTATAATGCCCACTGAGCCAATGAGGCCAAACTCAAGGAAGACCAACCAAAATTAATGAAATATTCAGCTGCAGAAAATTCCATAACTTGTCTTTTTTGGGGGGTTGGAATATGTTCAAAAGCTAGATTTCTGCATTCTGTCACACACACACATAGCTACATAAATGGCTCTAAGTGCATTCATGTGTTGAATAAACAAAGATTACATGTTAATATTTTGTCAGTACCCTTATTTCATTGTGTTACATTTTACCCCAGGATATGTTACAACTAACCCAGACTATGGGGTTAATTGTAACATTTCACTCTTTGTGTTTGAGGCCATACCATGCAATGGGTAATTGTGCTGCAGAGAAAATAGCTGCACTATTTAATAGCCGAGACATGTAAATACTTTGCATTACATTTTGAATCCACTACCTTAAAAGAGCTTCAATTTACAGACAGAAATGTCAAAAATGTTACAACTATCCCCGGTCTCCCCTACTTCGTAGTTTATGTACTTGGGAGCATTTTTGGATTGAGTGTTTTTTTGTTTTGTTTTTGTTTTGTTTTTTATCTGGTTAATTTGATTGGCTGTGTTACAGCTCACGCTCACATACGTACGGAGTGTGGTAAGAGTGAATGAACAAAATGAGTTAATGGTCCGCACTTTTTAAATAATATGTATGTTGAATTTTAGTCCCAAGTCATTCGTGTAAAGTCCAAGTCAAGTCACAAGTCTTATAACATTTTTTTAAGCCAAGTCTAAAGTCATACAATTAATGACTGGAGTCCAAGTCATGTGACTTGAGTCCTCACCTCTGCAATCACCTGATTTCAGTTTGCGTGTCAGAGGAGGTTTTCCTCCTCTGACAGTAGCGCTGCAGTCTAGAGCCTGGACAGTTATTTTTTTAGTGCACAACAGGAAAAGATAAATGGTAAAGTGAAAGACTGCATCGAGGACAGGAAAAATTGCATCATGCTGCTAACACAACACGGTTTCAAGCATCTGCCCAGACAGCATGCTAACGCCAAGCTAGCCAAGAACCCACTGTGGTCAGATTTGTATTCCACTAAGAGACTGATCTTCGAGACATGTCTTCTCATTAGGGATTTGTCTTGGTGTGTGGGATGTTGCCTGGGGTTGATAGTGTTAAATAGTGATTATATGTGTTTCAGCTATTTTACAGAGTAACATGAATTTAATGTAATGTTACTCTGTGGAGTAAATAAGTCATATACTGCATTACGACCAGGGTAATATGTGAAATAATGACTTTTTTGAGTAAAGACTCTGATCACAACAAAGAGGGAAAATACCACAACAAACATGCGCAAACATTTGACCAACAGCATTAATGTAATTTCTGCATTGCTGCTTAAAGATACTGGTGACTCTGAAAACATACCCAATGAGAACTTAATCTATAAGTGATATTGCTAATGGAATAGGAATCGCTAAATTCTTATCAATTCCCATCCCTACAACCAGCAGCTTTAATCTCCATTAGAAGTTTGAAACACTGATTCATATCTGATTCTGAAATAAAGTAACAATATTACTGCTGTTACTAGGTAGGGAGGAGGCTCTGTTAGGGAGGTGCTGAGTTGCTGGGCTGGATTTAGACCTTCAGCAGGGGTCTGTACTGATAAGACTGGAAGAAAATAACACAGTGTGACGTCATTTTCAATACAGGGTAACGTTTCAAAAACAAAGATCACCTTGCATGGTGGATTGCCTGGGAATTTTCTGTAAAGATTGACTGTGATGGTCGTTATTAGATGTTAAGGACTGAGGTTGTGATCTCTGATTTGCCTATAATGTGTCTTACATACAAACCTCCTTTCGACTGGAATAATGAATCACAAGTCAACAAGGCAACCTCAGAGAGCACATAAATGGATTTTAATGGATTAGCTGTCAGCAGCACTAACTAGAAAAAAGGAGCAGAGAGTGTTTACTAATCATGATGGGCTGTGCTCTCCGTGCAGATATTAATAGCCACAAAGCAATGTCACTACCGAGGCCCCTGCCCCCATCCGTGGCTTTGTTTTCAGGCACATTCTTTCCATCTTTGCTTTTCTCCTAACCTACACTCTGAAAATAGAGGTGAGGCGCTTTTTTCACTTTTAGATTGACTTTGCTCGCTTCTCTCAGCACAACACAAGACAGCAGCTGCGTTTTCTGGCACATGATTAGGAGACTGAATTAAATAAACTCATGACACCGTGAAGGATTTCAGTCGAGAACGGGCCCTTGTGAGAGCACAAACATCTGAGATGAAACCATACGCTGGCATTAAACGGCAGAAACGCGTGCGGATCTAATTTCAGGTCAAAAGACGTGGCCCTGAATATTATGAAAGCAGAAGAAATAGACAGATGGGAATGATGGAGAGCAGGGGGAATTAAAGCAAGGGCCGGAAAGCTATTTCAGGGATGACGTGTGATGGAGTGACAACTGTTGCCCCCCTCCCCTTTATCCCTTGTCAGCCCCTGCTCTTTTTCTGCCTCTCTCTATCAAATCCCACTCTGCCTCCCTCTCTTAACCTTAGGCCCTTCAGTGCCCAGAACTTTTCCAACCACAGACCCATCTCTCCATCAGCTCTCTGAGTCTTATGATAAATTTAGAACAGTGTTCCCAATGAGCTGTGGCCTGTGTGACACGTGCCACCTCCCAACCACTGCATGGGACCGTATAGTATATAAGGGCCGTGGGTAAAGGGCTGCAAGAGATTGGGGGAAAGGGTTGATACTGCCTTACACAAACCAGAAAAAAAGAATAAATAGACAGACAGAAAAAGAAAGACAGTAAAGGTAGATAGAAGACCTGTGTGTGCAACTATAGCCGCAAGAAGAATCAACTCTCTCCGCCTCCCTCTTCTCTCCTTTTCACTCCTCCTCTGCCTTACCCAGCACTTACAGCCATCCATGAGTGTAACCAACTCCTCTGCCTATCGATCGGAGCGTAGTTTCCACCAGACTTCATCCTCAACTACGTCCTCTGGTAACCCATACATGGAGAAGAGCCGGGGACTATTTGCTGAGGACTTTGGCTCGTTCATGAGGCCTGGGAGCGACTCCTTGGGTTTTTCCAGTAAGTTGGAAGCAAATTTAAGGTCTCTGGCATTCGTTTTGTAAACAAAAGAGGTAAAAAATTAATAGTAAAAGAGAGCGGAAGGAACAGCTTTGACGGCAAAGATGATTTATGCCCGCTTGAATGCGATTTGTGTACAGTGGTGTGTTTTTGTTCAAGGAGTGATACTGATAACATATCTTCAGAGGAAGACTATGGTGTGGCTGATCTGTGTGTGGACAGATGTTTCTTTAAGGGAAACTGTAGCCAAGGTGCTGAAAGAATAAACAGAACGGACTCCATTTTTGGACATGTATTTACTCTTTTTTTAAAAGATTTATTAGGAATTTACATATGTGTTTAAAACGGAGGGTTGAGGAGATTTTTTTCTTCACACAGCCTGGTTCATCTACAGGCTCAGTATCTCAGTGTCCACTTGGTGTGAAGTGCTCCGTATCACTTTGCTGCTGGTCCACGCAGACGCGTGTATGTGTGAAATCTGATCTTTAAATGGTCCATGTGCTCCTATGTGTCAGGGGCAGAGCAGCATTGTTTTGGAGCCATGGTTGGTGCTGTAATAGGTGCAGCAGATAAGATGTGAGGTGGGCGCTGCTGAGAAGAAAGCAACGCAATCACACACACACATGCAAGCACACACAGAGTACGTGCAAACCTGGGAATGCTGGACTAACTGCCAACAGTGTGACATCACACACTGAGTATCTGGGATGACGCCTGCATGAGAAATGACCAGATGGTTGCCCAGTGACCAGTGCGCACACACACACACACACACACACCACAGTGAGGTGAGGTCACATAATTAAGCTAACCTATACGTGAAGTCAGAGCTAATATCACTCACACACACTCGTTTCCAGTCTGCTGCCGTGTGTGTGAGGTCATGCACCACGCAGGCTTTCAGTGAGCTCAGACTCCACAGGGACAGAGAATAAATCACGCTTTTTTCCTGGACCGACTCACCTATCAGTCCTAGGATATTTAACCGGGACTACAGCTGTGCCTCTTGACAGTTCTTAAAGTCACACCGGGCACGGATTGAATGATTATGCCATGTGGAAGATTCACAGGAGTGACAAAGCCACAAACCATATGTCGGCTGTCGGTTTTCTTGCCTCCAAACTGTTCTCAGAAAACTTTAGTCAGCTGGAAACAAAAAAAAACAAAAATCAACTTCTGGTTAACTCATCACGCTGCTTATTGAACAACCGAGGAGAGAAAGTCATTAACTCAGCAGCTAAAAAGTCAGATATGTTCTCCAAAGAGGTGGTGCAGACCCAAACAGAGCAAAAATGGAAGTGAATATAGAATATGGATGAATGTGGACAGATTAATGATCTGTTTCTTCATGTCTGCTGACTGCCCATAATGTGAGCCAAATTTCAAAACACAGTTAATTTTTACCCCAATTTTTACACCTCGTCAACTAATCACCATTATTACTCATCATATTTTTTGAGCTTGTATATGAATATGAACAACAAGAGCTTAAAAAAAAGGTTTGGGAATTACAAAAGAAACATACAACAAGGGAGTGTAACTGATTTCTATTCGACTCCTCAAAGCACTTCACACAACACCCATCATTCACAAAAGCACTTTCGTCAAAGTGCTTTCTATCGAACAGACAACTTGAGGTTTTAGTATGTTGCCCAAGGGTACTTCAGCATGCAGAGGCCAAGAGTTGGACCACAAACCTACAGCCAACCCAAGCTTATAACACTTGGTATTCCTAATCAGTCTCCCATCCAAGTACTAACCAGGCCCAACCCTGCTTAGCTTTCAAGTTCAGACGAGGGCATGCTCAGTTTGGTAAGCATGCAGCACAGATTCTAGCTCAGATTCATTTAACCATGGAAAACAGATGATCCTCTGAACTGTAATAATTAAGGTGCTTGTGCATCTTTTGTCTCTATTCAATCCATTAAATCGACAATAAAATCCATGTTTGCCCAGAATGTGTGGAATAGAAGGTGTGTCATGCTGTTGAAGCAAAAGCAGAGATTCTGATCATGTCTAAAAATGGATTTTGGTGAATACACACAACTGCAGATCCCTCACTCAAATGAGTGTGTGTAGCCCATCCTTAATGAAGCACCACCTGCAGGTACTCCAGTGATGAACAGCACACGGTTCTCAGACTGGTGGGTTTATTCACACAGGAAGTATTGAAGATGAAAATCTGTGAACGTTAACTGTGCGAGATATATGTACTTTGCACAGTTAATTGTAGCTTCCCGATTCATCATTTGTGCTCTAACATCCTTTCATCGTCTTGGCCGTGGGTTTAGGTGGAGCTGGAAATATCAAGACTCTTGACGATTCGTACCAGTTCACAGTTGACGTGCGAGATTTCTCCCCTGAAGACATCATCGTCACCACATCCAACAACCAGATAGAAGTCCGTGCGGAAAAGGTGGGTGGGAGGTGTTGAAACAAAAGGGGTTAATGTGAGCCAAATAAACCCTAACCAAGCATCCATCTCCACAATACATCGCATGAATCTCTAAAGCTTTCTGTTTTGGCAGTTGGCCCAGGACGGTTCAGTGATGAACACTTTCACCCACAAGTGCCAGCTACCCGAGGACGTGGATCCCACCTCAGTGACATCATCATTGGGCACCGAGGGGACCCTCACGGTCCGGGCACGGCGAAATCCAGCCAAGCATGAGCTCGTACAGACCTTCCGCACCGAGATCAAAATCTAGAGACGGTCCGATCCGTCACTTCCTGTGATTTCATACCATTTCCTGTGCTTCTTATCCTCACTGTCATCATTCAGTTTTACTTCAAACACTCAGAGAGCTGACACTGTGCTCTGTGTGACACAATGCCACTCTGTTGCTGCTCATTTATGTGTGTGAGTTAGCTCATCCCGCACATACACAACGGGACATACACATTAATTTAAGGAGACACAAGGGCTTGGAGCACCATTTTGCACAAAGATGTAGACACACAACCCATCAGTTAACTTCTCCCCTACCCCTCCCAGTGTTATTCTAAAACTTACCGGTCACTTCTAAAGATGATAAGTTATTGTATAATATTATTTGTGTGAATAAAATGATACTGCTTTGACAATAAGCCATCCTGCTCTGTAGAATGCTTTTTATGAACTTCTGATTTTACAAATTATTGACAGGAAATACGAGTTGGCAGTTTAAGAGATTTATTTGTTTATTTACTCGTATTGTTTCAGTTTTGACAGAACTGGAGAAATTTTCTGTGGAGACTTATCACCATCCTTGGTATGACTTGCCTTAAACCACTGTTTTGTTAACCATCTTTGGAATAAAAATCTGCGTAAACCTTGAGCACCACAAGGCAAACTACCCTTGAAATCAATATGAAACGGATTTCGCATTCAGTAGGTGCACAGAGGTGTATATACAAAGGTGCTTCTATTCAGTCTTTTGTGCGTGGGAGCATTATGAACCATCCTGTCCTCCTTTCAGGAGAATAGGGTTTCAAAGGAGGTATTCTCCAATATAATTTGGAAGTCATTGTTGTTTATAATTTCCTCCACTGTACGTGAGCTATGCAGTGGCTTTTTCCTTAGAAATATACAGGAGCATTACTTTTATCCTTGTATTAATATACTTTTTGTATCGCAGAAAATTAATTTCTCCTTGTTCTTTCAGTTTTCCGATGATTTAAGACAAGGACCTCTTCTGATTGTATAAAATAAAGCCTAAAGATATAGCTCATTTTAGCACGCAGGGATTCAGTTTGAAATTTGTGATTATTAAGTTAGACTTAGAGCGCTTATTTACACACTACACGTGCCTGTAATGACAAACTATTCTATTACAAATCCATTTTAGCTCCACTGTGTTATGAAGGTATCAGCTTTGCACATTATGTAACTTGGGTGTATCGCGACACCGCGTGGCCTCTGTCGGCAAAACATTGGTTCCCACTGCGCGTGCTCCAGCGATACATCCGGCCGGTCCCTATCAATCGATCAGAGAGAGGAAGATGGCGTTGGATGGAGTGAGCGGGGTATGATCGATCACCGAAAAACTCGATTGGGTTCGTTTTTCCCATCTGAGCCAAAAACTCCGTAAGACCGCTTGGACCAGCAGTTTCAAGCCCGAGTGAAGACGAGATAACAAGGAGGTAAATCGGAAGTTGGTTTCTGTTAAAATGGCGCTTCTTAAAAAACCGAAAAGAACAGGCTAGCTGTGGAAACAACAAGAGGGGAGGCCGGACTCGCAGCTCCGCCATCTTGTTCCCTCACCACACGCATGTAGGCATGCTAAATTAATCCCTGATAACAAAGCTGCAAGGATTGAGGAATTGCAATCGATATATTGCACCGTCAAACCACGCTGTCAAAACTTGTGGAGAAACTGACGTTCAAGTTAAAAACAAGAAAAAGAAGAGAGAATTAAAAATAGCTGCACAGCCAGCGGGACACGAGATTACGCTTCATCCTTGCGTCAATGTCGTATCTCGCGGTTTAGTTGGCCTTTAGCATCTTTCGCGTTGCATTTCGGATTTAAGCTAGCAGTCATTTTGAGTGGTTGATTTTCAAAACGCCGTTTTTGTCCTTAAAAACACACACACGCAACATGTTTGTGAAGTTTGGTTCATAGGTTGCGTCCCATGGGACAGTTGTGAGTCTGGAGGAGATGTCATTATCTAACATAACAACTGAAACAAAGTACTTAGACATTACCAGTGGCAGCGTTGCTATAATTATTATAGTTTTATTACTGTTATTATTAATAATAATTTAGTTTAGATTTTATTATATTAGTTTAGTTTTTATTGGTTTCAGTTTTCATTTTGCTATTGGTTATTACTTATGCCAAATGCCAGAGCCAAAATTTTACCTCATCAACCAGTTTGTGCCAAAATTCTAACAGATTAACACATACCATATTTATTTATGTTTCCTCTGTTATTTTCCAAATTCCAAAAATAGTTTTAGTTAGTTTACCCCTTTTCATGGTCTAGGCTTTATTTTTATTTATCTAACTAGAATATTTTTCAAAGCTAGTTTTAGCTTTTGTTTAGTTTTAGTTAACAATGATAGCCGTGGTTATAGTCCAAAGGAAGACACAAATTAGTGTGAGGAATACAATTGCTGTTATTAAAACTGCTTGTGAAACAACACATACACAGTTAAAAAACTGATTTAGCTTGTTGGACGCTAACTTTAATACATCTCTGTGCTGATACATTGTAAAAGGGGTAATTGTGAAATTAAAATGAACACAACTTTCCAGTTTTAAATAAGGATAATAAATAATGTAATGGTGTAATGTGACATATAGTCTAGACACAGAATTTATACTTCATTATAGCTCATTATATCTTATTTCTGTTGACTTATATTAATTTGTAATGTATAGGTTTAGTTTTAAGGCTGATACATCTATTTTTCTGAAAGCAATCATCCCCTAATATTGACTGACCGCAGTCAGTCAATAATAAAACTACTATGCTGTCGGAGGATGCATAATTATATCAGAGGTGAAGAATGCAGACACAGATTTAACCTGACCATCACAGCCTTTTCAAGCTTCCTCGTGCTCCACATTTCATCCGTTTTATCCACAGAGCTTGTCCTTCAGGACGATGGAGTTCCCGTGGCACAGTGGGAAAGTTCTGGAGCAGCTTAACCGGCAGCGCAAGCAGGGCCTGCTGTGTGACTGCACCTTTGTCGTGGACGGTGTGGACTTCAAGGCCCACAAGGCTGTGCTGGCTGCCTGCAGCGTGTACTTCCGCACCCTCTTTCTGGACCAGAAGGATGTGGTACATCTGGACATTAGCAATGCAGCAGGTCGGTCCCCGTCAGGTTATGTGCTCTACCCTATCTCTGCCTCGTCTCTGCTGTCTAACTGGATGTGTTGTTTTGATGAATGTCGTTTCAGGCTTGGGTCAGGTCCTGGATTTTATGTACACTGCAAAGCTGACTTTAAATCTGCAGAATGTAGAAGACGTGCTGTCGGTAGCTCACTTTTTACAGATGCAAGAAATCGTGAATGCGTGTTCTGCGTACCAGTCGTTGTCAAATCCAGCCCCGTCCGTCATAACACTGGATTTTGCTGTTGGTGAGTCAGGTCCTCGGTGAATACTCGTGTCTGTACCCTTTTTTTCTTTATTTCAGATAAATTGTCATTGCCCTCAGCTAATCCGTCCATGCCTTGATTCTTCAAATGAATCATCAGGTTGCTTTGTATTAAATTTGTCAACCAATTTTACCGTCACTTTTCATAGCATGATGACAAACGTGTATTTCTGCTGTGTCCATGTTTGGCAGTAGTCCTAACAGATGCTGTTCTACATTAAAAAAGATAAATGAAAAGTAATTAATACATATTTACCCGATTGTTGTTTTGTTGAGCTCATAACATGGTTCTTTATCTGTTCTTATTGGCATTCAGTTTGTTGAAAATGGAACACAGTCGTCATTGATTCTGCATTCTAATGTGTGAAATGTTGCTCCTGATAATTTCGATTTGATTTGATTTTAATTCTGTCTTTAACACACCAGATGAAAAAACAGGTGAAGGAGAGCAGAAAGAGGAAACTGACAGTCAGCTGTCAGATTTGGCATCACAAGCCGAGGAGTGCCCTCGTAGCATTCCCACAGAGGATAAAGAGACCATTCAAAGTCAGGACATTTTAGAGGAAGAGCTTTCTGCCAAAACACAGAAGCCTGTTTCTCAGCCGAAACCCACTAGAACCCACACAGGCCGCGGACGACCCCCAAAAACGTCCCACCTTCTGACTCAAAAGAAGACGTCTGTCAAGAACAAGGAAGAAAGTGGTGCATTAGACGCACCCGCCTTCCAGGACGACACCGCTGATGCCGACTACATACTGAGTAAATACATATTCATAGAAAGTCTTTTCAGTTATTTAATTATGATGTATGCTAGCATGTTTAAAGTTTGAAAGGATCCACATGATGCTAGTAGCTTTTTATTTGATGGCATTTGATATCTTGATATATTATTTTATCCATTATTAATGTTTTTAAGAAACGATAGGTTATATAAATAAATACATACATAAATGTTTAAAATCAAGAGTTAATTTCAATGGAAAGAACACAAATGATTGTGATGGCTTAACAAAGAAGTGTTTTCGTTTTTTATTTTATTGTTTTTATTAGAATCACCGTTAAAATCTGCTGGCAGTTCGCCTTATATGAGCTCCCGCGGGAGGAGAATCAGAAAACCACCTCGACGAAACTTCCCACCTGGTGAGCGCTCTGTCCTGAAGGAACTTATGCAATGCCCCTTTCGTTTAAGCTTCCCACTGGACAAACTCTGTGCAGAGGCAGGAAAAGCGAAGTCATTTAAAAACACCTCTAGATTCAGGTTGATTAGTGCTCGAATGATTATCCGAGTGCTGTTTTCCGCATTTTCACATTCCGTTTAAAATGCCAGAAATGTGATTAAAAACATGTATATTTCTTCAGCACCTTTCAAACACGCAGTCATTTCACATTAATCTAATAGGATTTAGAGCATTTGCTTCGTATTAGAATAAACACATTTCTTTAAAGGTTGCAGCAAACCTGCTTCTTGTATTTGTTTCATTGCTGATGGTGCTAGTTGTTGCCCCAGTTGTAGCTGGTATGTCTGGAAGACGCAGTGGGGAACATTAACGTAAGAGTGACCTCTGTCTGATGTAAAGAATGTCATCACTTTAACAGACCGATGAAGCCAGTAATCCCATATCTCAAAAAGTCATTGCTATTCCCCGTCAAAGCTGTAGACAGTTTGTCATTTTCAGAGCTTTTCTGCTCTTGTTCTCCCAGACAATGACTCAGAGGATGAAGCCCCATCACAGGCAAAAACTGATAATAAGGTGGCAGAGCCAGCAGGGGTGGCTGAAGGGCAGGAAGAACACTCTTTGGAGACCGGCGATGTGGAGGCTGATGATATTGATGATAACGAGGATGGAGAGGAGGATGACGAGATAAGTCAGCAAATGGAAGGAGACAGCCCAAGCAGCGAGAGAGATGGAAGACAAGCTCAGTCAGCGTGCATGAGCAGCCGATCTGAATCAAAGCCTTACAGCTCCGTGACACACAAATGTGAGGTGAGGGATTTGTGGGACGGCCTAAGTTGCGCTGTGCCTGCTTTTCCTGCTCTGGTCTGCAGGCTCTGAAGATATAAATGTCAATGCTGGGAGCTTTCATGAAAAGCTGGGCATCATAGATGCTTTTATGCAAATGTTGGTCACATTTGCATGCATATCTTTGCATTAAAAGGCTTCACGATATATTTTCCTCTTTTTAGGACTGCGGGAAGAAATTCACCCACACGGGCAATTTCAAGAGGCACATGCGTATTCACACTGGAGAGAAGCCCTTCAGGTGCCGGGACTGCAACAAGGCTTTCTCTGACCCCGCAGCTTGTAAAGCCCATGAGAAAACACACAGGTGGATGGCTTTTCCTTTTCCTTTTCATATTCATTTAGTGTATCTTTGCATACTTCTGCAGAGGGCTTAATTAAAGTGAGCTGTCGTTGACTCCTAGCCCCCTGAAGCCGTACTGCTGCTCTACTTGCGGAAAGAGCTACCGTCAGATCAGTCTGCTCAACCTGCATCGCAAACGTCACACAGGGGAAGCGCGGTACAGCTGTGAAGTTTGTGGCAAGCTTTTCACCACTTCGGGCAATCTGAAGCGCCACCAGCTGGTGCACAGCGGCGAGAAGCCATACCACTGCGACTACTGCGAGAAGGCTTTCTCTGACCCCACGGCCAAGATGCGACATCTGGAGACACATGACACAGAGAAGGGCAACAAGTGTCCACACTGCGACAAACGCTTCAACCAGGTACCCTTGGAAAGGTTTGGCTTTTCTGTGGACAAATATAAACACGATGAATGAATAACATGATTCCAGGCAACACTATTTTTAATTGAAAAATCTTAGCTGGATAGTAATATTCACTGTTTGTATATGTATATATATATAACTCTGCCTCAAACCCCTTGGGAATGATATGTGTGTGTTCCTCAAACTAGGGTCCTCTTCCTGAGGCCCGTGAGTCTTATGAGTCTGGACAGAAGCCTCTGATGATGTGCCTGAAATGTGCTGGTACCACTCTTACAGTTTGGGGGTTACCACTTAGACCACTTTGGACTTTACCTTCCACACCCACTTTTGCAGCTGGATGTGGGTAAGGGAAGGGAGATAGGAGAAAAACAACACGACTCTCTTTAGAGCAACAGGTCAGGGTACAAATCCTCTGCAGGGCATGGATACAGTAAGGTTCCCCAGGCTAGATCCCTAGTTCTATCCAAACCTGCGCCAGAGAGACTTAACTAAAGTCATACTGGCTTGGCTGTCACCCCGGTTGAGCGCGCATATACTTAAGTGTCATTTAAGGAACATTTTTGTTGTTTTGTGTTTCCTCGTTAGGTTGGGAATCTAAAAGCTCATTTAAAAATCCACATTACAGACGGGCCTCTCAAGTGCAAAGAATGTGGCAAGCAGTTTACCACTTCAGGTAAAAAAAGAAGTAATAACAATGTTGCTTTTTTTCTCCCTGCATTTTTATTGTCACAGTGAATAAAACGCTCTCTGTTTCTTCATGAATACAAATTCTACCTGTCATATTGATCTTGAGAGAAATTAAGGACCAAAAAAATATCAAAACATACACCATTGATTTGTTATTTTATTTATTTATTTATTTATTTTTGTACTTACTAACAGAAACCTACTTTGCTCCTTTCCGTTAGTAGGTAGTGTTAGTCAGTGTTATTCAGTTTGAAAATGGTTTGGGATATACAAAAAACCCATTAAACTGCATGCAAGTACAACAAATGTTATATTTAGAGATTCAGTAATAATTATAATATCACTAATAATATTAAAATAATGATAAATACTATTAAAATAAAGTGTGATATCCAATAGTTAGACCATACATGAACAAAATTATTTAATTGCTTTTAGTTGGTGTGTTACTATGTAGAATTGTTTTTCTTCTTTGAGCCATTTGGTCTAATCTGTGTGTACTAATACCTGCTTTTTAGGGAATCTGAAGAGGCACCTGCGGGTTCACAGCGGGGAGAAACCGTACGTCTGCGGGCACTGCCAGAGAGCTTTCAGTGATCCCGGAGCTCTGCAGCGGCATGAGCGCATCCATACAGGTACTCTGGGGATTCTGGGGAACTTATTTTCATTCTTCCATCTGAATCCCTGTGTGAATATTATCTACTTCCCACGATAGTGAAACAGTTATTTATATGTTGCAGGAGAGAAGCCCTGTGTCTGTATTATCTGTGGTAAAGCTTTCACTCAGGCCAGCTCCCTCATCGCTCATGTCCGCCAGCACACGGGAGAGAAGCCCTACGTCTGCGATCGCTGTGGTAAAAGGTCAGCACGGCACAGTGCTGCAATGATAGGCTCAGGTTTCAAACTCACTTGTAGCTGAGGTATAGAAACTGGCATTATTTAACAGGGATGTTTGAGAGGGGAATATTAAGTGTAGTTTAGAGGTTTTGACCTGTGTAGGCGGTAATGAGAATTGAAGATAATATAGATTTGTGGTCATTCTCAAAGGTCAAGTAACAGTGACCTGTTATAGTTCATTCAAATGATAGTGAGAGTACTGAGATTGACCAAATTAGAGATTAAAATACTGTTTAAAAGATTATTTTCTTATGAACAAAATGAATAAATGTGTCAGTAAAGTAGATGAGAGGAAATATCATATATATGTTTTTGTGCAGGTTTGTGCAGTCTAGTCAACTGGCCAATCACATTCGCCATCACGACAACGTCCGCCCGCACAAGTGTCAGATGTGCAACAAGGCATTTGTTAATGTGGGAGACCTGTCGAAGCACATCATCATTCACACAGGTGAAGAACAAATTTGTTACAAGGCTTTTTTTTGGGAGAGTGAGGGTTCACCTGTTGAGCAGCTAAGTCTCTGTTTCCCACCACATTTGTATCCATCCAGCAGAACTCTGATCTTTCACCGTCAATTGACTACTTATCTTTGTTTTGTTGTCTCAGGAGAGAAGCCGTTCCTGTGCGATAAATGTGGTCGGGGGTTCAATCGCGTGGACAATCTGCGCTCTCACGTCAAGACTGTGCACCAAGGCAAGGCCGGCATGAAGCGGCTGGTGGTGTCAGAGGGAAGCTCAGACGAGTTGGGTGATGGAGGAGCGGGGCCATGCACCTCTGACAGCGAGATCAACATCGTCACCGTCACCACGGAGGACATCGTCACACTGGCGACAGAGGCCCTGGCGGCCAGTTCTGTAGCTCAGCTGACAGGTCAGACTACATCTTCAAGGCTAGAATGTAATCAACAACACAGATGTTTGTAGATGGCTGTGAGGCACAGACGGTGACAATGTTTGTGTCTGTTAACAGTAGTTCCAGTGGCTGCTTCGGTTTCTGCAGATGAGACCGAAGCTCTGAAAGCTGAAATCACCAAGGCCGTGGAGAAAGTGCAAGAAGCAGGTAAGACCTGGCATTATAAAAACATGTAATGTTATGAATAGGGATGGGTACCGGTGTCCGGTGCCATGATGGCACCGGTTCTGACATAAACGGTAGTAACCAGACCGAAAAGCAGCGCACATTTCGGTGCTTTATTTCGGTGCTTTTTTTTCCTGAGCTGTGATACACTTCTAGCCAATCATTTTACGTTTCCGAGGATAGTAGGCGGGTCCAGGTACGTGCGTTCTTTTAGAGCAGAGCTACAGATTAAAAATGCCCAAGGCGAAGCGGTCAAAAGTCTGGCTGTACTTCACAGCAAAATATGCAAACTCAGCAGCCTGCAACAAGTGCTTTAAGCTGATACTGTCAAAGGAGGTAACACCTCAAATCCGATGAAACACCTGGCGACGCATAGCGGTTTTTTTTAAAAGCCCAGAAATGCGCCGTATGATAGCTTGCTGCGAGACCTCACACCGTGCACATCTACTGTGCGTGGGTTGCCTGTTATCGGACCCGGAGTTAGCAATATCCCCCAAAAACACGAAGAGGAGAGTCCTGGCCCCTAGCCCTGTCAGTGTAGCAGAAATGATGACGGATGATGATGGCAGCAGCTGCCGTTCTTCTCTGCGTGAGTAGCTTAATGTTGTTCGCGTGTAATTTACGTTTAGTAGGCTAACCTCGTTATTACATTAATGCATGTAAGGTGAACTAGCAAACATCATCATAGCTACATGCGGCTGTCCTCTTGTTTGATGGCAGATACTCCCTTCACCCTGGCCAAAAAGGCCTAAAATGACCAAAGAAAAAGTGGAAAACAGTTAAACATGAGAGGTTTTGGACAAAGTTTGTGTTTTTTCCCATTGATTAAGCACTGCTTCCAGCCAAGAGTGATACCATATATGCCCCATAGCTGCAGAAAAGGCTAACATTGTTATCTTTTTACAAAAAACCAGCTGAACATGAGAGGTTTTTGGACCAATTTTGTGTTCTCCAGTCTTTAAGCACCGGTTTGAGCACCGTTTGAGCACCGGCACCGTTTCAAAAGTACCGATTTGGCACCGGTATCGGATAAAACCTAAACGATACCCATCCCTAGTTATGAATGACAACAAAATATCAGACATGGTTTGGGGGAGTAGCAGTATGGAGTGTTACGCTTATAAGCTGAAGTCCATTTATTGACCCTGAAAACAATAATCAGTAAAAGAAGCTGAATATGTACGTATGAGTATGTGAGACAGATTTTGAAGTACACAGCTACTTGCATAACCATCTAAATGGTCTCAATGAGAAGTATTATTACAGTACTGTAAACAGTACCGTAAACTTCATCAGAAGCCAGTTCCTTTTTCTTACACAGAACAGGACACAGATTGAAAAATGGTTCGTTTGTTCATGAAACCTTCTTCTCTTCTCAGATCCCAACACGCAGATTTTGTATGCTTGTGATTCGTGTGGCGATAAATTCTTGGATGCCAGCTCCTTAGCTCAGCACGTACGCATCCACACAGCTCAAGCCCTGGTCATGTTTCAGGCAGATTCCGACTTCTACCAGTACACCACAGCCACCACTGCCGAGGGGGATTCCACTGCAACATGGCAACCCACACCCGAACAGGTCATCCACGAAGGAGAGCTAATCTTCCGTGCTCAGGTTGGAGAGGGAGAAACAGAGGACGGGATGATTGGAGAGGCGCAAGAACAAGAAGAATCAGAACAGGAAGCTCAGGAGAAGGTGGAGAATGGACAGGTGGAGACCACCACTGAGATCAAAACATATGAAAAAGATGTAGAGGAGGACAAGGAGCAGGAGATGGAGTGTGAGAGGCAGTCGTAGTGGGGCAGATTTGTTTAAAGTGTGTGTCATTTTGCTTGTAAATGAAATGAGATTTATACTGTATAAGGAGAAGTAAGAAATGAAGTGTGTTTATGAGTTTTGTTAAATATGAACTGGATTCATAACAGACACTGTTCCTGAAAAAAAATTCTTTCCAGATTTGTGATCAGTAATCATGTCCTGTTTTCAGCAAACAAGGTGAGATCTAGTAGTTTTTGTAAACGTTGAGAGGCGGTTATGCTACTTTGTGTAGTTTATTTTTAGACTTCAGTGTAGGACTGTGCTTCGTCCATTATATAAAACATTTTAAAGTCTGTCTTACCCAGTATAACTTAAAGAAAAGAATTCTATGTGATATTTTTCCCATTTTTATGATGAAATAATAATATAATCATTTTCTTTAAACATCCAAAATATTTTTCTTGTACTTAAAGTATTTTCATGCAGAGAATGTTACTCAAAGGCTATCTACATGAACATATATGAGTACTAAACTAAAGTAAAGGACACTTGATGCCTTTTTACAGAAGCAAGGTGTTGTAAATCTTGTGTTTGGATAATATTTGTATATTTGTCATGTTACCTCTGAAAAGATTAGACTTGTGTACAGTGACGACAAACTGACAAATGTCACAAGACATTTTTGTGTCACTATTGATTTTTGTGTCATTAATTTGTCTGCAGAATGGATATAACCCCTAATACTACTTTTACTGGAAGATGCCATCAGCTCAATAAAGAATTGCCACTGCTTGTGTTGTGCTCTTGTTTTTACTAAAAATAAATAAAAAGAATAACAAAGGCTTATGTGCCTTGCTTATTATTTAAAAACAGAAATAACTTAAATGACAGCTGAAAGGCATAATCCTTTAAGTCGTTTAAACGCCGTTTTTGTTGTAAATATTCAGTAAAAATGTGCATATTTATATTTCGATGCCTGGACTTACCTGTTTGCCAGGCTTACAATGAAGCTCTCACGCTATTGGTTGACTGGCAGTCAGAGCGACGCGTTCCGCTCTGTGATTGGCTGCCTCTTAGGGTCAGAGTTTAGTCAACTGCTAACGCTGACGTCGACTTCTGCAGCAAAATGGCGGCGCTGACAGCAGTCATGCAGACGAACCGGTCCGGTTCTTTATCATCGTCCAAAAAACGAACCGGAACGGTGTTAATGAGGCGGTTCAAGCTTTTGGACCATAGCGTCCTTTTATTGCTGTCGTTAGCCTCCGTGCTGCATTGTGCTTTGGCTGACGGTAAGACGTTGGTGCTGCTGGACAACCTCAACATCAAAGACACCCATTCAATCTTCTTCCGCAGTCTGGCAGGTCAGTATGATAATACTATTTTTTTGCAGCTTTACTTACTCTGCTATGCAGTCGTATATATGCCTCGTTTACCGGGCATCAGCAAGTTTTTGGCAGCTAACAAAAAGCCGCTGCTAGACCAGAAATTGATGCACGATAGCAAGAATGCTAACATTAGCTTAGCTGGAATGTGTTCGCGGTCCTAACGTAATTTGAGCCTCTTACAACTCAGTGTAATATAATAATATAGATGAAGATGTGCTCGATGCTGTTGTTGTTAAAATTATTTAAATAATACTATGCATTTCCGTGCATATTTGCATTTCCGCTCCTCTGCTCTTCTGGTTTGCTGGTAGGTACAGTAGTGGGAGAAATCCACTTTCCTGATTAGGCAACAGTCTTCAAAAGAGGAGTTCATACAGTTTGGGTTATTACTGTTTTAAGAAGACATGTAAAACAAAACGTTTTGTCTGAAGATACAACTTTTTGTAATACTCGGGGATATTGCATGCTTTTGTTAGAGATAACATCAGTGCTTGCACACCTTTGCTGTATCCTGTTGTAGTAAACATGTCCTAATTTTCAAAAACCACTGTGTTAAAACTTTAGCCTTAGTACAGCATTGTTACTGTTAATTATAATGCATCTGTCTTCTTCAGACCATGGATTTGACCTCACCTTCAAGACCGCTGATGATCCCTCCCTGTCGCTGATCAAATATGGCCAGTTCCTGTATGACCACTTAATTATCTTCTCACCATCAGTTGAAGGTGAGTTTCGCAGCGTTAAAACAAAAAATAAATAAATTGTGGCAGGTGATTTCTTCCTGAAGGTAAACACTTTTTTGTCATCCGCAGACTTTGGTGGAAATATAAATGTGGAGACTATTACATCCTTCATTGACGGTGGGGGCAATGTCCTGGTTGCTGCAAGTTCAGACATCGGTCAGTTGATTTATAACAGTGTTTGTTCAAGTCGTATATTATTTGAAATGTTTAAGTATGATCATTCAAGTATTTTTGTTTTGTTCTTGTTTCACAGGCGACCCTCTGAGGGAGCTGGGCAGTGAGTGTGGCATTGAGTTTGACGAGGAAAAGACTGCCGTCATTGATCATCACAACTATGATGTGTCTGATCCTGGAGAGGTAAATGGCTTGGCCTTTACACAGCTGCCATTTTATGTTTTGTTATGTTGTTGTAATTTGTGATCTTTTGTAACTCCAGCATACCCTGATTGTCGCTGACCCAGAGAACCTGCTGAAAGCTCCCACTATTGTCGGCAAACCCACCAAGAAACCTGTTTTATTCAAGGGTGTCGGGTAAGCACAGTGATTTTCACGCTGATGTGTAATAAATGATAAATTCATCCTTTTAGCTGGAGCAGAGACTTGTGTCAGAAGATGTAACAGATAGTGTTGTTAGATTTTTAGTCATTGTAAAAGATTAACTCCCATGCTCAGTGGAAAATATATTGAATGTGGCTCACTTCTTCCAGCATGGTGGCAGACCCAGACAACCCTCTTGTCCTGGACATCCTTACTGGGTCCTCCACCTCCTACTCCTTTTTCCCTGACAGACCCATCTCACAGGTAATACTGTTGACATGTCATGATAATGTCAGGTAATGAATTATGATTTATTCAGGACAAACTGTCCCGGGCATGATAAGTAGCCCTTTAAAATTAAAATTGTGTAGTAATGCTTTTGGAAGAAAAAGACAAGCTTATTGTGCACTACCTCATTTTCTCCGCGATGTATAACGTGGTCAAAGTGTCAGAACAAAGGGTGGAGCTAAAACTGCTTTGTTCAGGCAGAATGAACCACAGGGCAGCACCAAGCCCAGTATGAGATGATTAAGGATTATTTTCAACTATTTTTAACGCAAAATTACGCTGGTAGAGTCCAATAATAAACAAGTTGAGTTGAGATCCTTGTATAACTATTATTAGCCTGAATGGATATTCAGTTCACTTCAATTTGATTTTATTTATAGAGAGAATCAAATCACAACAACAGTCACCTCAAGGCATTTTATATTGTATTGTGAAGAGGAAAGCTCCAACAATCAGAAGACCTGCTATGAGCAAACACTTGATAGTGAGAAGAAAAACTTCTCGGTATCACCCCTTTTAACAGGACCAAACCTCATGCACAACCACGCTCAGGGAGGGGCAGCTATTGGCCATGACCGTTTGGGGACAGGAGGTACTAAGTTAATTTTACTTTTTTAATGTTGTTGTTGTTTTGTGTTTTTTTTTTTTTTAATGCTGTAGTACCCCCACGCTGTTGGCAAGAACACCCTGCTGATCGCTGGGCTCCAGGCTCGAAACAATGCCAGAGTGGTGTTTAGTGGCTCCTTGGACTTCTTCAGCGATGCCTTCTTCAACTCTGCAGTGCAGAAAGCCACACCAGGTTCACAGAGGTACTCCTGTCAGTGATGGCCTGGCTTGTTTTTCTTCCATGTGAATGTTACAAGTTCAAACACATTTACTGCAGATTTCTGCAAGTTTAGATGCTTAGAATGTGTTCCACTGAGTTTGCAGTTTAGTGCGTTTGACCTCCTAAAGCTAATCTGTAGGTGGAAAACAGCCTTAAAATGTAAGATTGTAATAACTAGTCACTGATATTAGATTTGGTTACAATATAGTTGGTTACAGATGTCAGTGTTCCCTGTCCTTATGGGCTTTTTCAGGCACGAGCGGACAGGGAACATGGAGCTGGCCGAGGCTCTGTCTCGCTGGGTGTTCAAGGAGGCTGGAGTCCTCAGAGTGGGAGCTGTTACCCATCATCGCGTGGGGGAGACCGACGCCCCCACAGCATACACCATCACCGACCTCGTGGTGGGTCTTGTTGTCTGTTTGTTATCATCACCGTGAAGATATTTGTTTTTAATGCAGTGTCGCTCAATCACTGTAAACCCTTTTCATGCAGGAATACAGCATTGTCATTGAGATGTTGTCCGAGGGCCGTTGGATCCCATTCGACGGAGATGATATCCAGCTTGAGTTTGTGAGGATCGATCCCTTCGTCCGGACTTATCTCAAGAAAAATGGTATGGTATTGTATTATAGAATATATTTACATTCATTTACGTCTTGTTTACAACCTACATGTATTGTTTTTATAATGTTTGGCAGGATTGACTTCATATTCTCGTCATATTTACAAACTGCATTTATGATAAATGTTCCATTGTTGTTCAACTAGGAGGTAAATACAGTGTCCAGTTCAAGCTGCCTGATGTGTATGGAGTCTTCCAGTTCAAAGTGGACTATAACCGACTAGGATATACACATCTCTACTCCTCCACTCAGGCAAGTTCATCAGAAGTTCCCTCCTAAAGACTGAGTCATGTTGAGTTTATTTACTATAAGATAAATGTATAGAAATGGTAAATATGGAAAGTATTGCTCAATTAATCATCCTGGTTACTACCTCTGTTCTTTTATCAATCATTTGTTGTAATAGTAACATAGTAACCTATTAGTTGATGTGCTGTATGGCTTGCTAACTAATCCAGTTGTGTTTCTCCACCGTAGGTATCGGTGCGTCCTCTGCAGCACACCCAGTATGAGCGCTTCATCCCCTCAGCCTACCCATACTATGCCAGTGTCTTCTCCATGATGGCTGGACTCTTTGTCTTCAGCGTAGTTTTCCTCCACATGAAAGAGAAGGAGAAGTCTGACTAATACAGAATGCCAGTGGGGAAGAGAAAATAAGACTGGAAGTGAACTTGTGGTGTGAAGAGTGGAAATGAATGTCGTGATGGCTTGAGTCTTCATGCAGGGACTTGGACTGTTTCTGTTCTGTTATTGGGGAACTCACTTTGTCGGGGTCTGAGGGCCAAAAGAGGCCCTGACTGTAATGCAGTGGTTGTGGGAGGTTTTTTTACACTTTGGAATCACTCAGTGGCCCTTGTCTGTTCAGAAGTCAGTCAGCGTTTGTTTAAAGTTGCTTTACAATTGATTAAATATTTCAAGTCAAACATTTGCTTAGAAATGGGGAAGAAATTTACAATAAAATTTGACCTGCATTGTTTTATTTTTCAGCCAGAAAAGTTTATTGTGGTAACTACATGCACTGATTATGGCAACAACTCATTTGTTTGTTTTTTTTGATAAGATTAATGTGTTTCCAAATAAGTTGGAGTCATCTTAATAAAATATTGACATTCCACTCAATAGAAATGCCTGTTGTCTCTGTAACTTAACACGCAATAACGGTGTTCATTGAAATGTTACGAGTGGTTTGGTCCACTGAATGTGGAGCTGCTATGATTTGTGCTTAAGGCAAAATAAATGTTTAATGACACTCATTTTAATGTGCAGATACTTAACAAGAAGTGAAATGTGGGGAAAAGTAAAAATGAACAACTATCAAAACTCTAGATATTAAACAAACCTTAATCTTGATATGTGCACATTTTTAAAAAAGAGCCAGGGTGCTTTAGCATTTACCAAGATGAACAAGGTCTGAAGAAGAGCTGGAAACGCTGGGGAAAAAAAGTTTATGACTAAGTTAAAACAGTGGAGTCTTGTGCCGAATTCATCACTTCATTCAGATTAATTCAATCACACACTAATTTACATTGATATTGGGTTTTGGCACAATTCTGAGCATAAAATCTTTAAATTTGCGAAAATTTAAGGTCCTTCAGTCTGCGATTAACAAACCGGATGACGTCATTGACGTAACTCACTGACGGCGTGAGTTCAGTTGTCACTCAGAAGACGATAGCATGAAAGTAACCTTAGCATGCGTTACATTGATTAATTAACTACGGAAATAAGCACAAAGAGGTGACTTAAAGTAGGCGTAGTTCACAAGTGGCAGTCAAAGTAATAAAACGCAGAGTGTGAGAAAAATCAGTTCTACTAACAGTAAAATGTGGGTTAACTTTAAAACTTGTTAGCTATCGCAAGCCCCTAGAAAAAAAAAGTCGAGTGGCTAAAGCTAATGCACAGCCATAGGGTAACTGCACTAGGTTTAACCGGGCTGTTCAGTGACTGAGGTTACACCGCTTCGCTGTTTTTTTGGCGTTAGCACTATAGTCCCGAGCTAGTGTCGGTCGCTAACACTGACATTAGTCCTATATTGCTAGTTTGGAAACCAGTTGTGTTGGTGGGCAGGATAATGTTAGCAAGCTACTGCAGGCGGCGTTAGCTTTAGCAAAACAAGTGCTTTGAGTCAGCTGACTGCCTGCTGAAAGCTGCCAACAGACCAGTGATGGATCAACTGAAAGTAAAGGATCGTATATTGGAAAATATCTCATTTTCTGTTAAGAAGGTAAGCGCTGCTGGGGTTGGTTACCGCTAAAATACTGCCAGACATTTTCGCGTTAAGATTTTTCACACGTTTGAATCACTATAGCCAACATTAGGTCATCTTTTGTCTGCTAAAGAGGGCAACTTTCAAGTCAGGAGGACACAGGAGGGCCTTGCCCCTACTGATAAAGAGAAAATAGCGCAGTAGATGTTTCATATAATGTTTTATGGCTCCAGCTCTCAGTTAAGTAGAAGTTTGTGTCTTTTTTGGCTATGGTAACAAAAGTGACACCAAGCCCCTGTGTTTGTTTACTGCGGCATCTGTTATAAACATACCTGCAACCATAAATCCGACACATTTGTAGCAAAAGAGGTCAGTGGATCTTTGCTCTTGATTTTAAATGTAAGTAATGGGCCATTTTGGAAGTCATGTGCAGATCTGCTAGGTGTTGTGGAACATTTCCTATAACCTGACAGACAGCATTGCACCGTCTTCCTTCTTCTCTCCCAGTTAGCTTTTGCATTCGTTTTCAAAAACCACGTTTTTCTATTTAATGATTTATTTTTTGTCATTTTATTTATTGTTTTATATCGTTTTATATTATTACTGTTATTTATATATTTAATCTTCTTCCCCTTGACATTTTCATTTATCTGTGTTGTATTTTCCAGTCCAAATCACCAGTCCCATAATCGGGTGTTTGAATTAGAAAAGTTCCATATTTGTTTATTCCATCAAGCAAATATTTGTGTTTCACCAGGTTTTACCCTGTAATTTACCATGTTCATATGTTTTATTGGACTGACACCTAAAGGACTGTAACAGTGCTTGTAAGCAGATATTCCTCAAGCTTGTGGGCAAATGTACAGTGTTTACCTCTGACAAACATTAGTCATGTGAATAAAGTCACAGGAAATAAATGATCGTTTTTTTCTTGAGTTGCAATCCTCAAACCCCAAAGCGCACACAGTTTGTTCATGCTTTGGTATTTTAATACATTATATTAGGTTCAGGATTAAGTTCAAGGGGCTTTGCAGGTCAGTCCAGGACAATGAAACAGTGTTGCCTGTCACTATTTGGTCCTCGGTGCCAGCACATGCGATTTGAAGTGAAATAGTCACTACAAGGATAGAAGTGGCACCGCTCATCACTAATCACATTGAAGACCAATCACGTGAACAATGTATGAACTAAAGCCTGTTTAGTACCTCCTGTCCCTATTATAGGTAACAAGAAATACATGCATATCCTATAGCTAGCTGAAGTCTCCAGCCCAGAGTCAAAGATATTTTATGAAGTCTGTGCTGCAGCCAACTTACCTTGACTGTCAATGTAAATCATGAAAGGCGAACTTTCTTGGCAAGTCCTTGACTTGGCTTAAATTCCTTGGTTAACTGTGTGTTGTATTGTATGATTAATTTTCTTGAGACCTTGTCCTAAATGTTATTCATGCAGTGTTGATGGCATCCATAAATATACTTTAACTTCATCATCAATTATATTGCTTTAGTTTCATACAACATCATCTTTGATTTCAAACAGATAGTTTGAAATCAAAGATGCCGTTGTGTGAAACTAAAGCAATACAAATAACAGTGAATGACCAGTTTTACAAATTCAGTCATGGGAAGAGGTCCTTTACATGGTTATTGGTGGCTATTTTATTTGTCTAGAGTGAATGAACAACAAAACAAACCAACGATGTCTCTTCACAGCTGCAGAGTTACTTTGCTGCCTGCGAGGATGAAACTCCAGCTATTCGGAATCACGACCGGGTACTGCAACGGCTCTGTGAACACCTTGACCACGCTCTGCTATATGGGTAAGATGGTCACTAGAAGCAGATTGCACACACTGTACATAAAAGCTACCATGACACCATGATTTGCAAAATTCCCATCAAGCTGAGCATTTTACTTGTTGCCATTTGAGTCCTTTCAAGCTACATGTCAGTGTGTAGACACCCCAAAAGGTTGGTTTCGTCACTCATCCAAATGACTTTTTCAGTCTCAGCTGACTGTAGGTTTCCCCAACCTTAAAAAACAGAACATTTGTACAGTAACTGAGACCAGCCCAATGAATGAACAATGAGCTGTGAGGTCAGTGTCTTGATCATTAATATGCAAATTGTCACAACCGTTGATAAACAACCACCGATCAAAGTCCATTGATCATTGATCAAAGCCCATTTATCATTGATCAAAGGCCATGAGTGTGGAGACAGCTTGTTCGATTTGTCAACAACAAGATGGTCCTGCCCTAAAGCATAGCCTTGTACAAAATAAACATCATGTTCTGTTTCCATAAGACCTGAACCTAGAAACTGAGACCATAAACTCTTCCAGAAAATGTTTACTGAGGCCATGAATCAATGGACGAACAGTCCACTTTTGCTATGCGCTCTGACTTTTTGCAGCTGTGTGAGACTCCCCCTGCTGATGAGGGAGAATGCTGTTTAAAATCTCTTCTGCACTGCTTCAGTTTTCAGATCCAGATGTTGAATAGATCTTTTGTATAAAGTCTATAGATTGAAAGAGCAAACATTTGTATCAGTTGTATTTTTTCTGTGTTTTTCTGCAAGAATTATGTCCATCCATGATATCTGTTACAACTTGTGGATGCTTTTGGTTTCAGTTTACATATACACTTTTCACTGCAGGCTGCAAGACATTTCTTCAGGCTACTGGGTGCTGGTCCTTCACTTCACTAGAAGAGAGGCTGTGCGGCAGATAGATGAGCTTCAGCACATAGCAACCAACCTTGGTCGAAGTGAGGCATCTCTCTTAGACCAGCACACACACATGTGGAGTACTTGGAGAGTAAATTATTACTGAACTATTATGTTTGTTGTTTGTAGGTCGTGCATGGCTATACCTGGCACTGAGCGAGAGCTCTTTAGAGAGCTATCTTCGGCTCTTTCAGGAGAACCAAGCACTGCTGCATAAGTATTATTTCAAGTAAGTCATCTAGTCGTTTGATCCCGATGGCTTAAAGGAAATGAAATGTTGCTAATCAGTTATATTGAAACTGAAACATTGTCTTTTGTGAACACGTCTCACAAATTTTTGTTTTTTAAAAAAATTCTTCACGGGTAGGAACGCACTGGTCTGCAGTCACGACCACCTCACGCTCTTTCTCACACTGGTGTCCGGCCTGGAGTTCATTCGCTTCGATCTGGAGCTGGTTAGCATATACTTGACTACCATATCAATACAAGCTAAATTTCTTAAATGACTGCAGCATAACTATATGTTTTTGTTGGGTCTTGGTGGTTCAGGATGTGCCCTATCTAGATGTGGCCCCCTACATGCCAGAATACTACAAACCACAGAACCTGCTGGACTTTGAGGAAAGACTGCCCAGCTCAGACAGCCTGTCTCTGCACTCCTTCACCTCCCTCACCTCCACCAACCTGGAGTGGGATGATAGTGCCATAGCTCCTTCTAGTGAAGGTAAGGTGTACTTAATGTGCTAATCCGTAGCTAATTTTTATTTCCTGCTTTTCTTACTTTTCTTCAGATTTGATTATGTGTGTTTTAGAGTAGAGAAACAGACTAACTGGTTTTGCAATCTTTGCAACTTTACACGCTATTAATTCTTTAATAGCCCTTAAAGTCAAGATTGAGTAGTCAGTTTATTTTATTTATTGAATTTTTTTTAATAGCCAATAGAAATATGTAGTGTTAGTTTTAAGTGTTGCTGTGTCTGCAGTGTGTGGAATTAGCTCTCGTGTCATTATATTCTGCTCTTCTGCTGAGAGGACATGCAGGCATGGCAGGCTGTATTTTGGGGTTTATGATGTAATCAGGGTTCACATCAGTGCAATCACACACTCATGTGCTTTTGCTCATACTGTGATGTCAGGCTAATGGCATGTCAAAGCAGAAGTTAGTTTGACCTTGGCCTTTTATTACTCACAGATATCAAAGTGCATTTTATCAGCTGACTTGGCGTGCAGATGCCATTTGTCATTGAATATTGTCATCAGGGTGATTGCAGCACTAAGCATTTCCCATTCACACCCCACAAAGCACCAAGCCAGTTCTCCTTTTTTTAGTCTAGTTTTCCGCATTGATTCTGTTATTTTGTGTTCCACATATCATGTTGTTTTACTGTTTCTGTGACATTGACTAAGTCTCCTCTCACCTGTCTCCACTCCACCTCTCTCTAATGTTGAATGTTATTCCCTCCTTTTTTTAGATTATGATTTTGGTGACATCTTCCCCGTGTTGCAGTCATTGCCAAGTGCAGACTGGGAAGGTGGGACATTGGTCAACCCTCCCTCTCCTGCCCTACCATGCCTCCTTCCTTCCTTTCCTTCCTACTGTCTGGCATGTTTGTGCTTAAAGCATGCTGGATACTCTACCAGTAAAAACTGCTAGCTGGTGTAAAATATTGTATCTCAAGACACAGAAATACACTTAATGGGAAATGGGTAAGAGTGGTTGAGTTTTATGTAGGTGATTTCAGTTGAATTGTAGGCAAATTTCAATCTGAAGTTTTGTGACACATGACTGACTTTTTATGAATGAATGTGATGTACATTTACTCCCATAGCTGGGAATTTAAAATTGCATTGTGTACATTTAATACAAATTTAAAAGCACAGTGCTTTCTTCCATAATTACTAGGGGTACAACAATACACAAAATTCACGGTTCGGTTTGATACTTTGGTGTCACGGTTCGATATTTTTTCGATACAAAAAAATGTTAATGCCTTTTTAATTTGTCATTTATTAAATTTTCACGGCACATTCCGCACCACATCTCTGTGCGTTCATCATTTGTTTGAAGCCAGCTCACCTCCTGCAACTACTTTTCCGAGAATACGTGCTTCTTTTGTGGTTCGGACTCCTTCTGACATTTCTTTGGAGGTGGAGGAACATCACAGTAATTGCTTAAAGGAGCTTCTTCGACATCTTTAAGAGTTCTAAACAAATGTCTGTCCTCCTCCTGAAAATCTTATGTATGCAAACACGCGTTGCAACTTCTTATCTTGTGCCCGTTTTTTATTTTGACAGCGAATGCGCACCTGCGGACCACTTATGTGCAGCCCTGGTTATTTCGCTTGTGACAGCCCTGACCCGCTACATAGCCCCCACCTAAGGGGTCAGTCGTCCCCAACGACCCCATTACCCCACACAAAGTCCTGCAAATGTCCAGGTGCCTTCTTTTGGCGCACTGGCCGGTCACGAGGGGGGGGGAAGTCACTCGGGTCAGAACATGGGGCGCCACCATCATCCCACTTCTGACACCAATGTGGCGAGCTCAGACAACGAGGAGACGGAGGTATCGTTTGGTCTTGCTTCCCGTGAGCTAGCCAGGGAGCACAGCAGCGCAGCAACAGCAACAACAACAACACACAGGGCGCCCTCTGACCCCGGAAGGACACACCGTCGCAGCGAGAGGGCGTCACCCGTCACTAGATTAGATTAGATTAGATAGAACTTTATTAATCCCTCGGGTGGGTTCCTCTGGGAAATTCGATTTCCAAAAAAGCACAGCACCGACAGAAGTTACAGAGTTATACACACACACATATATATAAATACAGAGACAATATAAATAAAATATACGAAGGGGATAAATAGAATAAATAGGAATAAAAATAAAAATACAAGTGAATTGCACATTTCAAGTATTGAGTCTATTGCACCGTTGACTATTTACAAAAAGTATTGCACAAGGTATTGTACAGTGAGGTGCAGAGGCACTACAGCTTAGTTGTTCCCCCCTCCTTTGTCCTCCTGTTTCCCCTCCCTCTCCCCTCCAGAGAGGAGTTAAACAGTCTGATGGCGTGTGGGACAAAGGAGTTTTTAAGTCTGTTAGTTCTTGTCTTTGGGAGAAGCAACCTGTCACTGAACAGACTCTTCTGGTTGTTAATGGCCGTGTGCAGAGGATGCCTGGCATTGTCCATAATGTCCATCAGTTTCTTTAATGTCCTTTTCTCTGCCACTGTCACCAGAGTGTCCAGCTTCATGCCGACCACAGAGCTAGCCTTCCTGATCAGTTTCTCCAGCCTGGATGAGTCCTTCTTTGCTGTGCTGCTCCCCCAGCACACCACAGCATAGAAAAGTACTCCAGCAACCACCGACTGGTAAAACATCCTCAGGAGCTTCCTGCAGATGTTAAAAGACCTCAGCCTCCTGAGGAAGTACAGTCGGCTTTGGGCTTTTTTATACAGGTGCTCTGTGTTGCATGACCAGTCCAGTTTATTGTCCACCCACAGCCCGAGGTACTTGTACTTGTTGACCACCTCCACCTCCTCCCCCTCTATCTGAACCGGCAGTGGACCTGCTCTAGACCTCCCGAAGTCCACAACCAGTTCCTTAGTCTTTGAGGTGTTGAGTTGCAGGTGGTTTGTGTGACTCCATGCGACAAAGTTCCTCACCAGACTTCTGTACTCCTCTTCCTGATCATCCCAGATACACCCCATGATGGCTGTGTCGTCTGCAAACTTCTGAATGTGGCATAATTCAGAGTTGTTGGCAACATAAACAAAACATAACTGTACAAACAGAACCCGGAACAGCCCTGACCCGCTACAATATATATCCTGCTGCTTTTACACAGGCACTCACATAACGCTCAGCGATTCTCTGCGCGATCAACCTCTCACATGTTTAAGCTTGCTGCAGGAGATTTCACTTGTAATTATCATCACTCACCAATCAGTGCTGTCGCTCTCTATACACAGTTCGCACGATTGCAAAGTGAAACAAGTGAAAGCAAAAAACAAGCGCAAATTCAAACGCGACTTCAATATGTCACATATTGACAGTGGCTCACCGATGCCAATGACATAATTACCCAGCTACATTTCCGAAAGAATGCAAAAGCATTGACATATATTTTTGCCTTCCTACGATAGCCCGACGGGCAGGGCAGAGATAGATTTTGGTAGCCCGACTGGAAAAATCGCTAGCCCCAGGACATCGAGCAGGCGATTTTGCGAGCCCTGTATCTGATTGAGAAATCACTCATCTTTGGAAAAGAGAGTTTATTACAGAGAAATGGCTCTTTCCAAAATAAAAGCTATACTATCCGCTTCTTCTGGGCTATATTCTCAGCAGCATATTAAACATATCAGGTCCCCATAAGGAGAATCATGTGCTAACGGCTGTCTAAATGACTCGGCTAAAGTTAGTAGCATGCTTGTTGTTTTTGTCTGCTTCCGCTTGTCTTTGCACTAGGATGATGTCGGCGTAAATGTGCAGTCATATTTGTTGTGTTCCCACTAGTGCTGTCAGCGTAAATCTCGTTGAAATGATGTTAACGCCACAACACGGCAAATCTCCGTTAACGAGCTACCACGGATCGCCTGTGCATGGGGCTGGACGGCCAACACGTTAATGAGCTAACTGCACTAACACACTAGGTCCCATCCATGTAATTGAGCATTGCGTGGCACATCCAACATACTGTTTTACTTTAGTCCATGACCCGCTTACCTTCAGGGTCATACGTCACATGAAAACCAAAATAGTTCCAAACGCCAGATCTGAATGAGGGTGGGGGAGGTTCAATTTGCCATGTTGCAAGGAGAGCTTAACTTCTGTCTCGCTAGCTTGCCCTGCGCTCAGTGAATCTGCGTTCGACTACTCAGCCTAGGCTGCACTGTCGAGCGCAGATCCACTGAGCGCTCAACACAGACAGCATCGTCAGCAGGAAAGTTGATAAAATAAATTAAAAATTTATTTTGTATTGTTCGATACATATGCGTACCGAACCGAAAGCACTGTATCGAACGGTTCAATATCGATACGAGTATTGTTGCACCCCTAATAATTACAAAAGTGAACCTCATAGAAAAGGTAGCATTTAATAAACACACGCATAGGACATAGGTACTTCCAGCTGAAAGACTTTAGTAAAGCTTTATTAAATAATCATATTAATTCAGTTAGAAGAGAGGCTTATTTTACAGGAAGGTCATCATAAACATTGACTAGTAAGTTTGTTTCACCTGGGAACTCGGTGTTGGGTGGGTTATAAATGAGTACAAAATTATAAGCCCCACTATGAACATTTTTGTTTTTAAAATTATTTTCCGAGTGCTGTTAAACAGGCCAAAGATTTGTTTTAATGCAGCTTTTCCAAACATCCTTGTTTTATTTTAGATGCTTTCATTATTTTACACAGAGAACAAAATTATTTCACAAAAACTACCAGGGTCACAGTTATTAGCTCTCCTGATGCTAAAAGTCAGTTGTGTATCTTTTTTGCTGGATAACAGCCTGCAGGAGTTTGTTTCACGTCTGCTGAGCAATCCCAGTTCATTTTTCTTTTGCGATTCTCTCAAGCTCCTCCAGATTCGATGGTCTTCTGGCATGGATCTCAATCTTCAGTTCATCCCACAGTTTTTGAGGACTCAAGTCAGGCTTTGTACAGGCCAATCAGTAACATTCACTTTGGTTAACTGGAGGTAGTTCATCTCCAGGAGCGACTTATGTTTGGATTAATGGTGTCAGACCCAGTTTTGCTGCGGCCTGCTTGAGGGTTTCTTTGAAAATCTTCACATATCCTTCTTTCTTTAGGATTCCTTTCACCTTGATGAGATTCGCAGTACCAGAAACACTGAAGCATACCTACTTCCTCATACTCCCACCACTGTGTTTCACTGCACATAAGTTTTTCTTGGTCTACAACCTCACAGTCCATTCCTGTGCAAGGTTCTAGTGATCGTCTTCTTTGAGAGTACAATTCCCGACTCGGTCTTTGAAATTGTTCCCTTGCTACCTCAGCCAGGTTTGTTCTGTGCTGTGTCGCTCTCTTTGAATTTCTTGATGATAGTTCTCACTCCAGTTCATAACACTTTAGAAATGCTTTGTATATCCATCTCCTGGTTTGTGAGCGTCAACAATTGTTTTTCTTGAGTCTAACAGATTTTTTTGTGTTTTTGGCATGATGATTTCTCAAGTGACAGCTCAAACCCTCGCTGAAGTTTTTATACTGTGTAAACTGGAAGATAACCCTCAGCTTTAACTTGATTTTACTTTGACTATCACAAAGTTAAAGTAGTTTGTGCTATGGCTCAGTAAAAAGGTCAGTTTTTCAGGAGGCTAATAATATTGATCCTGGATTTTTTTCCCCCTGAAATAATAATGTTATTGTGTGCAAATTGAACTTATCTATGGTTTCTAAAAAAAAACTAGTATGTTTAGAAATGTGTTGAAAAATTCCTTGCTCTGTTTAAAAAAAAGGACATTTTTGACATAAGCTTTAAATTATTAGTCCCACGTGTGGGACTAATAAAGGTTATCTTATCTTATCTTATCTTAAATGTCATAGTTGGACTAATAATTTTGCCCTCATTTGTATTTGCTTCCGTCATGTTGTGCATGTGTTACTTGTTGGGAGAATGGTCCCTGTGCTCACTATGCCTTATTATTTACCACAGCAAGAGATGCTCCTGAAGTAGCTGTAACTCACCTCATTGAGTCTGTCTCTGGTACACTGTGTGTCTGTCTGTCTGGCATACCATTTTGTGTAATGTTGTCCTGTGTCATGCGTTGCACTGGCCTAGGTTCAGCTAAGCTGTAGTGTAAGGTGATGATCGTTCTTGGTCGCAGAGTTCAAATGAGCTTTTACTATATTTTACCACATGTGTATACATTAAGCTCCCGCATGCACACGCAATCTCCAAATGTGAAATTTGTCACAGTTCATTCCACGGACAAAAAATTATTGGTCCGAACATCGTTTGTTTGGAGAAATCTTCAAAGTCGTCTAACTCTTTAAGCTGTAGTCCTATTTGCTGACATCAGGGCTGAGATACTCCAGGTTTCTGTCATGCACAGATGTTCTAGTTCTTAATACCTCAATTCCAGATATCCACCTTTTAGAAAAAGCAGGATGCTGTTGGATAACAAATGCTATTCTCCTTTTGCAGAGCCATCCTAGCTGCCAATGGCTCTCTATATTCTTGACAAAGCATGCTTATTCCATTTTCTGAAGCTTTGATGAGAATATAATTGTCAAATGCAGCTTGTACAAAAACACAACAGTCATTATTAATAACCCTAATGTCAAATACTGATTCCTCTAAATTATTCAGACATATCCATGTATCATCTAACTCTGCCAGCTACAGTGATAAAGCTTGACCTAGGTCTGTGCCTGTGAAAAGAAAACCTCTGCCTGTGTGCCTAACTGAGCTCTTACTTGTTGCATTTTGTGCTTTTTTTGACTCTGCCAAAGGCCTACCAAGAACTCTGCAGTCTCTAACATTTGTTGTGCTACACAGGTGAAGGAATACACGCACTTTTTTGTGGCGCTGTTTTGTTGGTCACTTCTCACATTCTGATAAAAATGCATGAATAGAAAGAATTCTCCTTCACATTACTTCTTTGTAGTATTTGCTACCAAACCAACAGGACGGTGCAAACGAAAAAATTCTGTGTATTTCTACAATGGTGTCAATGTAAATGTAGTAACTGCTGCTGCTTTTGCATGAAATAATTGAATCTCTGTGCCTTTTCATGGTAGAGGGTGACCTGACTGACCAGGCAAGCTGCCCACGATCCAGTGGCTCTGATCCACAGACGGTCATAAGCGACACTGTGGTGCTTTCTACCACTGTGAGGGTGAAGCTACCGCCTGTGTCTCCTCACAGTCCCACATTCAGACACAACCCGTTCAACGAGGACTCTGACACCAATACCTCAGCTGACGTCACACCAGTTCATGTGCCTAGCCGCCACAGTAGCACCACCACAGGGGATGACACGGAGATCAACAGCAATGAGCTTGAGGTTATTAGGTAGGGTAGATACAGCTTCCGTTACTGGCATGCACATATTTCTGGTGTTTTGAACAAGCGCTAACGCCTCTGTTGTTCCAGGATGGCAAAACGAAGGAAACCAACAAAGAAGAGACGTGGAAAGAGCTTTACAGATTCCATCAGCAGCACCCATAACTCCATCTCCTCTGAACAAGTGGAAATGGAAAGTAGCATCACTTCAGTAGATGCTGATTTAGTTAACTGCTCTATAGTGAAGCTGTATGATGAAGGAGAGTTGAGGAGAAGCCGGCTTGGATCAGAGGTTCTGGATGAAGGACGTGATGATGGAACAGGCCTGCGACTCCCAGAGATGGCAGACACCTCCATGGACAGCTTGGGCCAACCGCTGTGTGACGTCATTGACCAGCTCAATGGGACTCTGGATCGAGAGGACACCTGGGAACATCCAGAGGAGGACAAAAATAGCAAATGCTCTTATCGGAGCTCCGAGCCTCCTGCACAGCAGCCCTTTCGTAAGGATTCAGGGGGTAAACCACCTGATCCGGCCCCAGGAGAGACCTCTTGCTCCCCTCTGGCCAAAAGCCCCGGCTTCCTGCCGACCTCTCCTGTTCCTGCAGACGTTTGCTGCTTTACCCCCAACAGTCCAGACTCTGCTCCCACGCGTGGTAGCCACCATGACTCTACAGAGCTTAGCCAGTCACAAACTTTTTCAGGTGGCCTTGAAGATGAAAGAGAAGCAGAAGCGATTGCAGGACAAGAACCCGTCATGAAGGAGGAGGAAGACGCACAAACAGACAAAGAGACTTTTAAAGCTGAAGAAACAAAACAAGTATTACAAGAGGAGAAGCTTAGTCCCTCTGAAAGTTCTCATCCTGCAGAGTTTAAGTAAGCAGCTGAACAAAATGAGCTGTTTGTTGTTATATCGTTGTTTAATGTTTGTTTAATAGTGTTCGTCATTCAAATTTCAGGGTGGACAACAATCACTTGCTGCTGCTTATGATTCATGTGTTCAGAGAAAATGAGGAGCAGCTCTTCAAGGTAAAGACTGAGAGAGAGTTTTTTTTATTGTCTTTAAGGGATGGTGGTTTTAGTGTTGTTGCACCTGCTGGTTTTGACATCAGAGAAGTGGATACAGGTTATGTTTCACACTTTACACCAACCCTGTAAACAAAAACCTAAATTGATTCCAATTTCTTCAAAAATCATCATGTAACAGAGTTAAGTAACATTGATAATCAACAAATGTAATGAAGCTGCTGATGAACTGCATCCCTCTAAAAGTCCTGTGTGGATTATGTCATTTATCTAACATCGACATCATGTCGTAGGCTGCTTTACAGCAGACAGTTTCCAACACTTGTCTCAGCTTTTTCTTTGCGTTTTCAGATGGTGAGGATGAGCACAGGTCACATGGAGGGGGACCTGCAGCCTCTTTATCTGCTGCTGACTGACTGTTACATCTACCTGCTTAGAAAGGGTGAAAGTCTTGTCTGTAATAAGGGATGAACGAGTCCAAAACTTAAACTGGGAATTAATAATAATGGCATTTGTTCCCACAATATATATTTAAAGTATATATTTAACAGTTGTGGGAACAGTGGTGTCCAAGTTTCACAATTTCAAGTTTTATTGTCGTTACTCAGTAAAGACACATATTTCCCTGAACATTCAAAATCTTCCTTTACTGTCCATAAAAGATGCCAAAGAGAAAAAATGAACACATAAATAATATAAATAGGATGCACAATCATTTGAAAACAATAGAAAAGATTAGAAATATCAGCAAATGAGAAACACAGAAGAAATAGAAGATTTACATACAAAACTATATAAATAAAATAAAAGAATCTAAGCTGCAATAAGATCTTGACATATTTATATAATTTAGAGTACTACATCAGCTTAATGTGCTGTAGTAGGATAGCAGTGCCTGTATTTGGGCTGCACATAATGTTTACACATGAGATTAACATTTCTGCATGTCTCGTATTCCTCCGCAGGTGCAGCAGAGAAGCCCTACACAGTAGAAGATGCTGTTTCTTATAACGAGCTGGACTACATATCAGTAAGCTCTTAATTACAGAAGTTGCATGTTTCTATTACGCAGCACGCAGTTACCTCATCATATTATATTGGTAAATGGCCTGTATTTGTAAAGCGCTTTTCTAGTCCCTAAGGACCCCAAAGCGCTTTACACATTCAGTCATCCACCCATTCACACACACGTTCACACACTGGTGATGACAAGCTACATTGTAGCCACAGCCAGCCTGGGGCGCACTGAGGCGCCCCAGGGCGGGTTAGGTTTAGGGTACATCGCATACAGACTACATGCTCTGAGTTGTGAAGCCAAACATGACAGTTTTGTTTCTGATGATGTCATGATGTCGTTTTCATTTAGGTGGGCCTCGACCAGCAGACAGTAACTCTGGTTTGCACCAACAGACGAAGAAAATTCCTGTTGGACACAGCTGACACCTCGCTGACAAGGTGCCTCATATTTGTTTTTACCAGTTTAGCTCCACGCAGTGTCTGACATGTACAGTATTGACATAATCTGACATAATTATGTCTTTGCAGCATGCCTGCGCAGTCTCTCCTTTCATATTTGCATGCATGTATGGGCTTACATGTCAGAAATCAAATAATCTGCACTGAAATGAAGACTCTTCTGTGACTTAAGTTAATTTTATGTCCAAAGCAGGAGGCTAAATAAGTATTTCCATCCAACTGTAAGGATGTGAGCCGGAGAGATACTGACTTTATAGAAGCACGAAGGTTACACCACCAAATGGTTGTCAGTCCCGCCTCCTTCTGACCTCAAGTCAATTTCTTCTTGACTTTTAGTTGGTTCCTGACTAGTCTCAAGTCAGCTATGGTAAAAGGATGTCGAGAGCCTCCGTACCCCTCAGTTCTGACAGACGCCACCATGGAAAAACTGGCGCTCACCAAATTTGTCTCCCAGGAGTCTCACTCCGAGGTAAAGTAACTTTAAACACGATGATCACATTCATTTCAATCATTACTGATGTATAAAAAAGAACTTCATGGTCCACCTGTTCAGGTAGGAGTACATATATGTACATATTTCATCCTCTAGAGTACATATTTATACTAAAATAACCACTTTCCTTCAAAACAGCTTAGCATCCCTAACATCAAATATCATAACCCCAGTTTCAGTTGGGGCACTGTGTAAAATGTAAATAAAAACAAAATGCAGTGACTTGCACATCTCATAAACCCATTAATCACAGTAGAAGATCAAAAACATCTTCATGATTGTTTTTCTTCGTAGGGTTGTAGAATAATTGAGAGTCCCTGCTTTATTGCTTTCATATTTCTTGGCAGACTTTAAAAGAGGTGGCTAACTGATCCTTACCTGTGTTCCCAGGTATCTGAAGTGTCTATTAAACTGTATTCACTGGTTCACTGGGAGGATCCTATGGACATGACTTTATCTCCCCAAGGTGGTCCACCAAATCTTGGAGGATTTTCCAGCACAAAAGAAGGGTCTCTGCAGTATCGGTCTGGAACTACATACCTGGGTAAAGAGCAGTGGAAGAACTGCTACCTCGTTCTCAGGTACGAGCAGGTTGTTGTCTCCTTATTTTAATATCAAACATTAACCCTCAAGCATTGTGTGTTATCAGTTTTCTGAGGTCTCTTTCCTTGAAAAAGCAAATAAACCACTGATAAGCATTAACACCACTGACATACTTTTATGAGTACTATGTGCAAAAAGTGTAGATTACATTTACCATACACCTCACTTCCTTCTATTCACTTTAGCAGTCATAGTGAACTGTATGTGTTTAATGTGTCTTTTGTTAAGTTGAATGTAACTATGCTCTCTTGTCATGCAGTAATGGGATTCTGTACCTGTATGCAGAAAGAACAGATGTGACCCCCTTGCTCTCAGTCACCATGGGGTAGGCTTCATATGCAGATTCTTCAAAATCCATGAAGCAAATGTCCAAAGACACTGAAGTTCACTGGTATATTTTTCTCATGTCGTTTGTATTCTCTCACTTCTCTCACTTCAAAAGAGGAGAGCACTGTGGAGGCTGCCGTCGCTCAAACAACACAGAACGTCCACATGCTTTCCAAGTCATCCTGACAGAGCGCCCTCCGCTGGTGCTCAGTGCAAACAACGAGCAGGACATGGCTGAATGGATGCAGTTACTCTGCCAGTCTGTGTCTAAAGGGGTGAGAAGAGAAAGATAGTAAACACAGCCTGTTCATTAGTGCTCATGAGGTTCACCCAACCATAAAAAAAACTCTTTAAAGAGCAATGGTTATGGTCTATTTTAGATATTAAAAGAGGAAGTGCATTATTTTCCTTCTATGTATCGGCCATATTAAAATGACATACAACCACCTTGCTTCCAGGTCATTCCTCAGGGTGTCTCCCCCACCCCGTGTATCCCATGTTGTCTCGTGGTGACAGACAAGAAGCTGCTGACTTGCCATCAGGACTGCCAGACGAGTTTCTTTCGTTCACTGGGCAGCGCTGACATCTGTGATGTCATCGCTGTCAGCCTGGAGGCAGACATGGCGTACTGTGTTATTGTGAGTGACCATTTCTAAAGCTGGTGTTAGTTTTGCTAACATGGCTTACCAGTGTAATCTCTGTCCTATACTGGAAATTGTACAGCACTGCTGGAACCACTGGAAATTGTATCATAATTTAATGAATGTTGATAAAACTCATGCTTGAGCCGATTACAGCCGTTGCCTTCGAGGTAGTCAAGAACTGTTGCACTGCTGATCTGGTGGAACTAAAGTTTACAGAATGTGCCATCAGATTTCAGTTTGAGGGGTTACCTCATTTTCTCTCAAATGGTAAATAGACTCATTCTTCTACAGCTGTTTTCTTCTCAAGCTCTAAAAACACTTTGTATAACACACATAAATTCATACAAGCAGTTTTTTTTTGCCTGAGTGCTTTCTATGAACACGCTTCAGGGTTCAGTATCTTGTCCAAGGACACTTTTGCATGCAGACTGGAGGAGCCAGGGATCGAACCACCAACCTTGCACTTAGTAGATGACTTACTGTCACGGCTGCCCCATGTACATTGCATAAATTACATTTCACTGCTTTAACACTTTTTTAACACTATAATAAGCATCACTGTTATTCTCCAATTTGTTGGTAGGAGTTTGCAGCTGATCGGGCACAGTTCCTCCCGCCCTGGGTTTTGTACTTCAGCGGCTGTGGAGAAAGAGATCGATTGCTGCAGGCTTTGGACGACGCATGGAAGGCCATTTTTCAGGTAACAACATCGCTTAGTCTGTCAATTGTTGTGTGTTTAAGAAAAAATAGAGCAACTGTGCAGCCAGTGAAGATAACTACTGTCAGGATGTAACCCTCATGCACCCTCTCCGCACACAGGTTGAGCTTCCTCACAGAGACGTTTCTGATCCATTGGTGCAGAAACGCTGCGGCGAGGCACTCGAGCTGATGAAGAGCGCCTGGCAGAGAGCCGACAGTCTGGCTCGAGGCAGAGCCCAGCGTGAACCGTGGTGCTGACAGACACGCACGTGAATATCTATACATTTGCGTGTGTTTGCAGCCACTGAGTCTGATAGTTTGACAGGATGGGGTGTAACAGTTTGTGCCACTGCGTAGTCATAAACTAAAAGACTTATAAACCAACGAGATGTGATGTGGCTTGTGATGAACCTCTGATTCTTAAATGTAATCAGAGAAACTTCCTGTTGTAGAAGCACTGCGTGATGCACATCACATTGCAATGATGCAAGACTGCAGAGTCTTATAGTAGCCTGATAAAACAGCATTATAACTCACTATCTTGGTATTCCTCACACATGGGAGCAGTGTAGACTGAGTCATGCCAAATCAAAGACATTTGCTGTCACATGATTTGACAATTGAGATATAGATAGAAAATGATAATTACATTATTTAGCAGATTGGAGAAGCTTGATGGAGACACAGAACAATTACCAGAAGCTTCTCTGTAACATGAGAGTTTTATGCACGCACATATACAAAGCCATTAATGAAACAGGAAATGGTTGGTTGTTGGTTTAGTAAAAAGTTGACACTCCATAGCCGGAACTTTCTGCACAGCTCACACACCCGTGTTAAGAAAAAGTCACTTGTTGCTTATTAACACTTAGAAAACGTGCTTCTGAACCATAATGGTGGCGTATCATCAGTGCAAACATACAGCACTGCACAGTATCATTGCATATTCACTGACGGTTACATATTTGTTGTGTACGTTTGGGATTAAATTTCGGTTTGTCAGTAAGTAGTTACTCTGAAGTATTGTCACATACACACAGCACATCATCGGGAGAGAATGAGGATATCCGAATACTTAAAGCTTGCACTGTTACATAACATGCTCATGGCTGCAGCATCTGTCCGAGTTCTCACTTTATCAGTTTTAACATTTTCATTCAGATGAAAATAACTTCTTTCAGGAAATACAACAAACTTGCCTTTTCTCCACTCTGCAGAGATGGAGGTTTCCATGCTGACTTGCACTTTTTTTCCCAGTTTTTTAAGCGGTACTGGTTGTGGAATTGCATTAACATGCCATGTTTTATTTTATTTCCTTTTTAGAGAAAATGGGAACAGTTGTTACCAAATTATCCAGTTTGGAGGTTTGTTTTTGTTTTGTAATGGAGGATTTAAGGTTTGGGTAAGGAGTTGTTTAATAACTGAGAGCTAAAGAATGTTTTGACTTCTCATTTTTATTTTGCACCCGTAGTTTATGCTGTACTGTAAGTTCTGGCCACACATCTAGATTATAACATGCCTGCGTCCTCTGCACTAGTCCCAAAGTAGGACCATGTTTGAGGTTTAAAATCCTTCAAAATTTTACAGTCTAGAGCCTTTTAAATAATAGCCTGTTACATTAGCTAATGGTAAAGCCTTAATCTGGCAAGAATACATAATTACAGGACAAATTTAGAAAAAAAAAAGCCTCCTTACTTGGCATAGAAATGATTGTCCGGAGACATGAATAATGCATGTTTGTCTTTAGTATTGAGCCTGATTAGAGGGTTAAAGTGCTGCTGCATGTGCCGTGTGACTGCTCTTTCTGGAAGGCTGAGATAAATATGAGGTTTTCTTTGCGATGACAATGTTGCCTTTTTTAGCAGAACTGAATTAAATTGCCAAATTATTAAATTTAAGCATCAGGTTTGTTTTTTTTTCTTTCAGCAATGCCTTACACTTTATAATTTCACAGGGTCTAAAACAATCAACGTTTTCATTCTGGGAGAAATGTCAATGCTTGTGCTCGATGTAGGTCTGTGGGTCATATACGTCTTACCACTACTTACTGTTGAATATGTATGGAAATGTTACCCAAGCCCTATACACATGTCACTGTGTTGCTCTCATGTCCGCATTGATTTGTATTTTAAGCTCTTCTAAGTGCCCCATGTTCTCTTTCACCTTCTGCTTTTATTTATTCATATATATAATTTTTATTTTATTTTATTTTATAAAGAAATCTAATCTCAGGTGAAAAGGGTACTTCACATCAGAACACTCACCAGTTGCTTCTTCTTTTTTGAGCATTTTATTACTATTATTATTATTATTAATATTATTTAATTTTTTTCTGCTTTGCAGCAGTCCTTTTTAAATTTTCTGCTTTCCTTTTGGTTCCTCCCTTGTGCTCGGTGCATTAAGAAGTGATTTTGCACACATGGACGGCTGCAGAGTGATGTCAACTGTTGGAAAAGGTTTTCTGGAGAAATCCTTTTATATTTTAATGGGTTCCAAAATAGGGTTGGTTGGCAGTGCAGTTAAATTCGTCTCCCACAGTGGGAAAGAAGCATTGCAATATTTGGACTTACTTGAAATGTTTGTCGGATGATTAATAATGAATGTGTTTAAGAGTTGGAGAATATGAATTGTATATAACGAGAAAGTCAAAGTTAGTCCTTTTAAGCAGTGTTTTTGCAGGTGAGACATTGCTGGCCAATGATGGAAGACATCTTTTAAGTAATGCATTATGCAAAAGCGCCTTTTGATTTTTGTTTACTGCATGTAATATTTTTATTGTGTTTAGCATTTTTATTAAAATGTACATGAAGCACTAATCAAACATAACAGTCCCTGAACTCCCACTTGGAGAAGTGCATGTCCTGAAGGTTTTATACTGTTCATTTAATGTAACGAATGTACAAATAAATCTTTGTGAACTGTAACCGAACCCCGTCTCCTGTGGTGTCATGTCCTCTGCTTTTAGTATGCCTGTTTGTGTTTTTTAACAGCTGCCTTTTTGTCACAGGTCACGCCAGTGAAATATGGTGCAATACAGTGGAGTCATGAGGGCAGTTGTGTTAGCGCAGGAACAGAATATTCACGGGTAAGAGGGCATCTTAGGTCACTATGCTTTTAGGAAGTGTAACACAAAATGTGTTCCCATTGTCTGTGATTGCTTTAGATACATTTCTTGTGTATGTTTGCTCAATTAATAGTTTGTTTTTGTAGTGCCTATGACATGCTGCTTGGTGATTTGTATTACCTCTACAAAGGAGATTATGTTTTGAATGAAGTCTTGAATGAGTTCTGTTGAGACCTAGTAGGGGTGTAGAGTGGGCTCATGTTAGCAATCTATTCAAATTTGGCATACTTCCCCTTCAAAGTCCACTCAATAACTTATTGGTTGAAAATTGACTTAGCAACTATGATTCTTAAAAGTGTGTTGTGTATTGTCAACTTAAAGAAAGTACCATGTAAAGATTTAAAATATCATGTTACATTTGACCTCTGACCTTTTCTTCAAGCCCAGTAGATTGAGCTGAAGGTCAAAGTGATAACAATGCTATGTAGAGCTTAAATATTCATTTGTAATTTTCTGTACTTTACACACATTTAAAAAGAACAAATAAAACAAAATGAATAAGTGAATAAGATACAATACTAATCCCTTAAAAAGTAAACACTACTTCAGTCACTTCTTCTGTGTTTTAAATCAAAGTGTGCAAATGTTTTCTGACCAAATGTCACACTGAGACAGTGACAGATGAGCTGTTACATATTCATAGTTTGCCATTTCAGTTACTCTAATTTCTCTGACACACCTGCAGAGGTCATACAAACAGTTTGCATCCAAGCCTGATGTCAACCAAAGTGTACAGGGACGTCTATATGGTGTGTGTGTTGCGGGTAGTGAGTAACTTATGACTGAAACGCCCAAAGTGCTTTTATGTGAACCCAAGTTATTTACTTTTGGCAGAGCAAATATGGGTTTTAAGTTCGGAGCACCTTGCAAATGCTCAAAGTGTCGATAAACTTAAAGGATGTTTGGTATCAGCTGACTCAGTTTGTAGTGAAAGGAAGACGTTCAAGATAGCATCAGATACAATCCAGAGTACATGTTAACAACTTCCTTTATTGCTGATAATAATTTTATAGTTGCTAGGGCAACCGTTACCACTGGTCTTGTTCAGAGGTATCTTTATTATTTAGTAGTACAGTAATAGTGTGCTTGTGAGGTTACCATGAAAAAGAAAGCTGTGAACTCTTTGTAGTAACACAGTTTCAAAATCATAAATAGGGTTAGAAGTTGAGACTGAAAGACTTGAAACCAAATGTAAACCATTACAAAACAGCATCACTGATAGAAAAGGAGGCTGTGATGGCTTATGGCGAAAAAAGAGGAAAGATGTTGATGTTGGATCGATGTTGGGTAAAATATCAGGGGTTTTGACCTCTAGGGAAATTCACAGGAAAAAGTTTAATATGAAAATGAAGATTATGTGCTGTGCCCTAAAGGTTTGTTGTGGATAGCTAAGGTGAAGCTCCAGAGCAGGGGTCTCGAACTCCAGGCCTCAAGGGCCCGGTGTCCTGCAGGTTTTAGATGTGTCCTTGATCCTACACAGCTGATTTAAATGGCGAAATTACCTCCCCAACATGTCTTGATGTTCTTCAGAGGCCTGTTAATGAACTAATCATTTGATTCAGGTGTGTTAATGCAGGGTGAGATCTAAAACCTGCAGGACACCGGCCTCCGAGGCCTGGAGTTCATGACCACTGCTCTAAAGCATCTTTCAAACTCGCCAGTGTTGGCTCCGGCATTGCATTAAAATCCACTCAAAGATACTGGTGATGTCATCATTGTTTTTAAAATAGTTTCCCTTTGACAGCACGACTCTGGTTACTGTATGCGTTGTGTTATTCCTTCATACATGTCTCACAGGTTCGACTCTGCTCTGACTGCAGCACTGCAAACAGCATGAAAAGCAGGAAGGCTGCTGGAGGTGGTGTGCCAAAAAGTGACTTAGTTTTATATATCCTTTATTTATCTAGCTAAAAAGTCTCATTGGCAATAATTAATTCATTTATTTAGTTCTTCATTTTATATATAACCTCTTCATTCATCCTGTTGACTACAGTATTTCTACCATTATTAGCAAAGTTATTACACATAAAAAACACACAGAAACATCACTTTTTAGCTAAAAAAAAAAAACCAACCTCCTGGTACATGTGGGGCTTCTGGACTCTGAGTATAAACCAACAGCATTTTTAAGTGCGCACAGTTTGTTCTGCGCTTTGAGAAGATCACGTGGGGGTGGTGCTTCATCCTCGTGTAATTTATGTTAATTATCTGCAGAATTTCAAACCAGTTCAGTGAAGTATATGAAACAGCTTGCATGGATGAAGGAATACACATTGACTTCAAAGAGAAGAATCCTCTCACAGTGCGTTATGTCCATATAATTATATTATTATAGCACATAAGAGCTTGGACTGCCACTCACTAACTGTTACATTATTTATGAGGTGAAAACGTGCATTTCCCTGCTGAGATGCAGCACAGCACTGTGCGCGGTGTTGCCTGCGTGCTAGATCCATTACGGTATCCACGGCTCTTGCAGTGGAGCAGAGGAGCCTGATGGATGCAGAGATAAAAAGCAGAACGAGGACAAGGGAAGCGTAGATTGCTACAAATGCAGACTTCAGCAGCAGCTTGTTTTTCACTATAGCAAAGACCAGTATCCAGATTTTTTAAGGCTTTTTTTGCATCTCTTACCTTCAGCCTGGCTGAAGTTATCTTTGAATTCCTTCAGTACAGATTTCATGTGAAGGCATAGTGTTTGTTTCAAGTCACAGGAGCTTTTTTTTATCATGTTGAGGAAGAGCTCAGAGCGGCTGAAGGGAGACAGAGAGGTCCTCCTGGATCTGGATACTAGGGCTGAAGCACAAAGCACAGAGAGCTATGGGAGCCTGCAGAATGGGAGCTTTATCCCCCCACGATATGTAAGCTCTGCTTTACTTATTTCCTACAATACTGCAGTGTGATATCTCTTCAGCTCACATAAATCTATAAAATCGCATCACTTTGACACAGCAGTTATTCATTATCCTGTTCCCTTTTGGCCTCACTGATTTCTCAGAGATGTGGCAGTGAGTCTTGAGGGGTTTTACCCTTCATGTAATATAAACATGAACACAAGGTACTGTAAGGACACTGATAATGGGTAATGGTGAGGCATGACTTTACTGCACTGAAAGATTGTTTTCGGCTCATCTTTCTGGTCTTATTACTGCAAAGTGGAGGCATGTACTAGCACAAGAATTAAACCTCTCCTCAAAGCCAATTAAACATTCATACACCGAGCGAAAAGGTTCAAATGCAGAAAAGTGAGCAGAGTTTTCGTCAGCAGCTGTCTCTTTACAGAGTTTCATGATATATTAATGGTGGCTCAACTGTCAGCTTGCAGCTGCAGCTGCTGATGGAGATATGGATGGCGATGATCCCATTTATATGCAGTCTCCTACAAGAAGTAAGCAACCAGTGCCACAGTTGGGGAATTACTTCAGAGACGGGAGAACTAAGATTGGTAGGCTGCTCGCTTTGCATGAGGTTTCATCAGCTCAGTGGTAGGTAGACAAAGTCATTCGTTCATTTAACCTTTCACTCCTCTGGTCTGGGGTGCAGACTTCGTGCTGGTGTGGGAGATTCGTTCACGGAGGAAGCGGCGAGGGAAAGGGACAAATATGGCTACCAGTGAGGAGAGGGAAGCCGTTCCCGCTGAGGAGAGCAGCAGGTCTGAACGAAGGAAAGCACAACTGGCTCAGTGGAGAGAGAAGTTTGTTCAGAACCTGGAGAGTGTTGGTTTGGTCATGGAAAAGGTGTTGTTGACAAGATTAAAGATTATTTATCTTATTATTAAATTATTAAATCTGTTCATTATTTTTCCTGACTTGTTGATTAACGTCTTCTTTGTTGCCTCTTTACTTGTAGGAGGAAACTGCAAATGAAAAGAAGACCATACACTTTCTCAAAATTAGCGCCCCCTGGGATGTGTTGGTGTGTTATGCTGAGGAGCTTTGCCTTAGAGCTCCACTGCAAGTAAGTACAGCTATTTATTTCTAGGTAGGTTCAATTTAAAGTTATTTGTTACGTGACGTTAAACCCAGTTGATAATAATACTAATTTGGGGAATAAACAAGGACAACTTAATATGAAAGAGCACACTGATGTTTACCAGATAAAGTCTTTACTATCTCACTTTTCTCTTTAATCATGCGAACATTTTCTGATTATCTCTTAAGACAATGAAAACCTGTCGTAACATTTCACTCAGAACCAAAAACGTGCATCTTATGCTGTTCTACAGTAATAGAAGGAGGTCACCTGTATCTGTGTTTGTGTCCCAGGCACAGCAGCATCTAGACCTCAACACATCTGCTCGGGTACTGAGTAAACTATGCATACCTAACGTAATGACGGAGTCTGTGCCTAACAGGCCTCTGGACTATTACACATGTGCCTTTCGCAAGTCAAAGATGAGCAGGTGGGTTAACTTCTGCAAACAGTTGGATCAGATCACTGCTGCGTGTTTTGCTGAATGTACGCTTTTCTTCAGATTCCTTGGCTGGGAAGATCACGATACATATTTCACAAATACGCAGAGGCACCGTGTTGTAAGTAACACAAGTGTGACAATAGTAGTATACTGAATGTATCGGATGTATATTTGAACTAACAGACTGAGAGTTTTATTTCAGGTCTATGAGATTCTTGCCAGGACAGCATATGGGAAAAGGAAGAAGGCTGAAGTCGGAGTGGACAGACTGTTAAATGAAGGGGCGTACACAGCAGCGTTCCCGCTGCATGAGGTGAGTTATTTTTAGCTGTTCTGTACACTGAAATGTGTCGTTTTCTCTTTCTCACTAGCAGCATGTTTTTTCTCTTTAGGGGCCCTTTCAGCTTCCAAAGCACGAGGTCCGACCTGACGAGCTGAACCAGAGGCAGGTTCTCTACTACTACTGGGCCCGCTGGTGCAAATGGTACAAGTATCAACCACTGGACCATATCAGGGAGTACTTTGGAGAGAAGATTGCACTCTACTTTGCCTGGCTGGGTAAATATATATTCTTATTTCTGTTGTTCAAAAAATTTGGCTCATTTTTTACAGATAAAAAGCCCACTCCTTCCTGAATCCAGGAGGATTACTGAATCCAGACCAGAAGGTATCACAATAACTAGTAATGTTAATTAAATATTTAGATTTTGTCATTATTGCTAAAATGAAAACATTATAAATATCTGTGCAACTGTTAAGGCTTTCTCCCTGTCGACAAGTAATTTGAGTTTAATTAACTGCTCAACATAAGCGTTCTATTGATATCTCAGTAATTTTATTACCTTGAAGCACAAACTAAAGCAGTTTTTGCAGATTATTTGGTTGAAATCAATTTAAATTTAGTAGCTAACTATAATTTTATTACAATTCTGGTCATTTGATTTGAGTCTGATGGGGGCCAAAGATTTCTCTATTTAAAAAAAACCCCGCTGTTCATTTTAATAAATGAGAAATACGTGGAGTCTGTATTACACGCCAGAATCATTTAAAATGATTAGAAATGGATCAAAACTAATACAGGACAATAAGCAGAGTGCTCACATAAATAAACATACTGTATGATACAGCAATCTAAGCTACAGCCTCCTGGCACTGACTCTACAGTGAATTGCATCTATTACTTTTTTCTTCCTTTCTTTTTTCACAAAAAGGTACAAGTGGAAACTCCTTTTTTTAGCAGTGAAATTCTTTTATGAATCTCTGTTAAGAGGAGAGTGTAGTATATGCAAAGGGGCTATACCTGAGCTTGAAACCATTATTGTCAGGATGAAAGTCATCACTGCAGCTGAAATTGAACATCCGTCTTGCATCAGCTGAGAGCTGCAGTCTAATGGAGCTTTTTGTCTCTGCAGGTTTCTACACAGCCTGGCTGCTGCCGGCAGCAGTGGTCGGGACTCTGGTCTTTGTGTCTGGAGTGATGTCCATGGGTACCAACACACCAGCGTGAGTCTGCATCATGTATACATAGCATGTGTTTTATTGTGTAACACAAAATAATTTTAAATGAAATGTCGCATTACAGACATGGCTAGTCACGTGTGACTGCACTCACTTAGATAAGGTATTGTGGCATAGTTGTTGAAGTTTTACACACAGGGGTCAGTTTAAGCAGGCAGTTCAAACACAAGTGAAGCAACCACCGTTTTAATAGACACAAAAACTTGGATCTTGTCTTTAATAATGTATAACATAAAAATCAAACAAATAGGAAACCCTCACACAAAGTTAGTTGCAACTAGTTGCAAACAGTTGCCAAATGTGAAAAAATCCAATGCAGTCATGGGGCAACTATTGATCACCCAGCCCCCTGACCCCCCGATCCCTCAATGGAGTTTCAGATGGTAACCAGACATTATGTTTAATTAAACATTAAACATACTTATGCACTGACATGTATCACTATTGATAGTGATTCAGCTGAATTTAATGCACACCCACATGGCTCATAATAAAAATAAACGGGACTAATCATTGTCAGCCAGCTGCTGGCTGCAGTGGCTTCTTAGAGTCTTATTGTTTCAGTGAAGCTGCTGAAATTGGTGCCGTTGTGCCTGTTCAGAAACGTATAGCAAAAACCTTACTGATGTCCAACATAAGAGCCAAAGTTCAGTGCTGTACTTAATGTACACACATGAGATTAGCATTGATTTCTCCTTAGAAAGAAAGCAAATAAGTGTGTTATAGCTTTTGTTTTAAGGGCTGCCACAGTTTCCTGGAAATTAAACTCCACTTACAGACTCTCTCAAACAAGCACAACTTTAGATTCAAATATTTCAAAGCAGAGCGCACTCTGCATAAAGACTCGCTTCACAGCTAGATCATCTACATGTGGGATGTCTGTGCCAGTTTGTCATATATTATTTATTAAGAGTTGGCTCTCCTTTCTGGTTTTTCTTCTCAGTGTAAGTGTAGCCTAGATTGTGTACAGTAATATTGCCGCTGTAACTACTGTTTACCTTTTTCTGGCTTCATTTCTTAGGGATAAGTCGATATCCTAGGAAAGAGAGTCTGTGGCAGCAAGAAAAAGCAGCCATCTCTAATGGACAATTAGTGCAGAATAATCCTCCTATTAAAAAAAAAAAGAGGAGGAAATAGATCTCGCTGTCAGTCCAGGCTTTATTTGTAGCTGATCCCATGTGCAGTCAGGGTTTCAGTAACTCACTCTATAACTGTAATAAAGGAAAGAGCAGTAGCTTTGTTTCCCAGCAGGAGGTTAGGAGAATGCTTTCCACACCGCTCATCTGTTCCCTGGAAGCAGTACGTAATAGGTATATGTGCAGCCTTTACATCCATTAGAGTTAATTCTCCCAATCCCTTAGCTCCCACACTGATCATTATTGGGCCTCACAGTTATGTGAGGCCAAATACGTGTTGCTTTAAAACCTGTAATTAGTGTTATCTCAGGTGTAACTAATCTGTGTCAGTGTGTCTGTCAACAGGGAGGAAATCTGTAACAGTGGAGCTAGCTATACCATGTGTCCACTCTGCAAAACATGTAAGGCCTGGAACATGTCTGAGATCTGCACCTTGACGAAGGTACCAAGCTTTTCGTGGTGAACAAATCGCTGACTCTGCGAAAAAAGACTTGAACCTAATGGTTGTACCTTTCTCTGTTGCAGCTGGGATACTTATTTGACCATCCAGGTACAGTGTTTTTCAGTGTGTTCATGTCATTCTGGGCTGTAACCTTTCTGGAGTACTGGAAGAGAAAAATGGCCACTCTGGCACATCACTGGGACTGTATGGACTTCCATGAAGAGGAGGTATTGGTTGCTTTCAGTATGAGTGTGATCATACTGGTCTTATTCGGTTTAGAGCTCTTAGGTCTGTCATGATTATAGATCCAGTAATACAGTAATGGGCATCATGACTGTTTGCACTTGTTTGCACAGGGATTCTATTTTTTTAATATTTGATTTTAACCTTTATACACGGAAGTTTCAGTTTTGTACAGAGTAAACAAGGTAAACAACAGAGCAAAGACTAAAGTTACAGACCAATCTGTGAACCAGACAAAGCCGGTGAAGAGTGTGTCCAGTGATGATGGTCACTGTTTTCTTTAAGGAGCGTCCTCGGCCGGAGTTTGCAGCCATGGCCCCTACTATGGAGCAAAATCCAGTGACTGGGGTCAAAGAGCCATACTTTCCTGAAAAAACCAGGCTGTCTCGCATGTTCACTGGCTCCATGGTTATCATAATGATGGTGAGGCCATTTAAAATATTTTACATACTGTACTGCTGTTTTGTTGTTTTTGCACTTCAGTAAAAGAAATACTCGAGGTGCATTTTAACACTATGCATTATGTTTAGTTAGGTTCTTAAACGGTTTAATTACCACTATTATTGTCACACTGTAAAATGTCGTTCTAATACAGCAGATCCAGATCCGCTCCCGAACAACAGACTTTCTCTTTTTCTCATCATTAATCTCATTGCACGTGGTTTCAGTAAGGAGTCTCGGTTTCTCTTGAGCTTTTCCTTTTGTGATTGTGTTGAGAAATAGAGGTGGGGTTAACACCTTTGTGCCATTCCAGTAAATCCTGCATTGTTAACTGAACCCTTTTTTAATAATGAATCCAGGTCACATGCCTACAGGGCCAGATATGATCCCATCATCTCATCCACGCACTTTATGCTGTGTCCAAGATTCACTTCTTTGTAGATGCAGATCTGAGGATCATTTTTCACACACCCTTGTTTTGATGATGGGATTAGAGATGGAAATGTTTTAAAATTCTAATTCTCTTCCCTGTTCAGTAGAAGGATTTTGCTGGAAACATACTGATGTTATGATAGTTGTGAATTTTGATATAAGGAATGAAAATGTCTGCAAGTTAATTTCCCGAAACTGAAAGGAATAGAATCCACTATTAGACAAAGAAAAGAAATGAATATCATGGAAACAATTATTCAGCTGTTACTAAATTTTATGGGAATAATACCTGATCCAAGCTCTTGTTGGAAGCTCTTGCTTGCTTGCCAATCTTTAGAAAAATCCTACTACTAAATGCTACTGACTTAGAAAAGCATATGCATGTCTAGCACATTCAATTAAAGCCGTCTTTTAAAAACTTTGTTTGTGCTCTGAAAGATGTCAGTCAGGATGTAAGAGATATGGATCAGTTTTATGATGAGCATCATGAGAGCCGCAATGAGGATGCTGGACTCTTGACTTCTTGGTCTTATATTATGCTGCATGGTGTTGATGATGACAGCAGACCTTTGTGTGCCTCTGGCTGTGTGCAGCATATTATGTCGCAGCTACAGGTGTGCTTTTCCCCCTCTTCTCTCAGCTGTGTGTGGTGATGATCTTCCTGGTGACGGTGGTCGTGTGCCGTGGTATCATCAGTGTGGTGATATTTCATTCTGGGAGCCCTGTGCTGCGGACAGAGGTACATTACAGCTGTTTCATGCTTTGCACAAAGAAATGCTACAAACACATTGGAGCTTTTTTCCAAAAAGAAAACTGTTAATAAGAAGAAAATGCAATTATTAAATTATTAAAAATGATCACAATCACATTTTAATATAACATTTTCATTTTTTGGGCATCACAGTGGTGCAGTGGTGGTGGAATCCACTGGCCATTTGGGGACTTTCTGTATGGAGGCCCCAGACTCATACATCCCCACACTGTGTGGGTTCTCTCTGGGTGCTCTGGCTTTATCCCACAGTCCAAAGACATGCATGTTAGGTTAACTGGTGAATATAAAATTGGCCATAGGTGTGAAAGTGAGTGTGAATGGTTGTCTGTTTCTCTGTTTAAGCCCTGTGGTTGACTGGCTCCCTTTCCAGGGAGTAGCCCCACCCTTTGTCCTGTGACAGATGTGATAGGCTCCAGTCAACAATCATGACCGTTCAGTCTTGGTTTTCTTCTTTGTCCGCTGTGTACAGAAATTTATGCTGACACTTTTTATCATATTATGTAACACATATGATCTGCAGTAAAATTCTCATATTTACATTATACCAAGAAACAGCTCAGTGTTACTAACTTTACACATTTTTTTGCCATTCTCCCAACTTTTACTGCCAGTTCACATGGTCAAAAACGATCAACATTTGAGTTGTGTTGTGTTGGTACTGTTTTTAATTAAATATATTTGTACATGTTTAAATGATTTTGCAAATCACTGCATTTTATTTATCATACAAACATTCATGCATTTAATTTCCTCCCCCAGGCAGGGACCATAGCCAACATCTCCAGCAGTATTGTAAACCTGGGGCTCATACTGCTGATGGGCCAGGTCTACACTGCATTAGCTGAGCAGCTCACTAAATGGGGTAAGAATCAATGCTGCTCTCACACACCTCAAACCTCTGTGGTGTATATTGTTATCAGCTTTGTACTTGATTGCCACTAACTAAAAGCTCAGACTTCTCCAGAGCAGGTGAATCTCTTCAGTTGGATCCTTATGGTTATTGTTTCTGTCAAAGTAGCTGCATCATGTTGCAGAATTATGGGACTGTAAAGTACAGATACAGAGGGCATAAAAAGTCTACACACAAAAAAATATTTTTAAAAACCCTAAAAACAATGTGGTTGGACACGTCTGCACGCCTTCTTATAATTAGGGGTAAGATTAATCACATGTGAATTCATATTAAACATTAGTCATCAGTTAAAGTGACTCATTAAAATCAAATGAAGTTCAGCTGTTTTTGTAGGATTTTCCTGATGTGTACCTTGTGGCATCTTCCAACAAAATTTGTGATCTGCAAATAACTTACAAACACATCAAACTGATCTCATTGCTGAAAATAGATGAAAAAAACCCCATTACTGCCAGAACTGAGGGAAAGACAAGAAGATAACTGGCCAGGGAGATTTACAGCAACATTAAATGAGCTGCAGGAATTTCTGGCAAGAACTGGTTGTGTACTACATGTGACAACAATCTCAAGTTAAACACACACATGATATACATACATCAGAGCGTCCACAAGCATGTAGGTTTTGTGTCATGATCTGATAAGGCCAAAGTTGAAGGTTTTAGGAGTGATTCCTTGAGATATGTTTGACACAAAAACAGTTCACATCACCAGAGAAAAACTGTACCTGCAATGAAGCATGGTAGTGATAACATCGTGCTTTGGGGCTGTTTTTCTTCATCTGGAACTACAGTAGGGCTTTAGTCAAGCTGGGAGGATTTATGAACAGTACTAAAATAGCAATCATTTTTCACAAAAAACCTCTTTAGGCATCTGCTAGAAAACTGAAGATCAAGAGGATTTGGACCTTGTAGCACAACAGCAGCAACCAGCTGCATATATCCAGATCATCAAAATAACTGATTCACCAAAAAATGAGCCAGCCTGAGTACAGATTCAGATCCTGCTGAAAAACTGTGGAGTGACCTGAAGAGGACTGTGCTCAAAAGATGGCGCCATAATCTGAAAAACTTGGAGTGTTTTTACAGAGAAGAGAAGGGCAAATAATGAAGACGTGCCATGCTAACAACTAACCAAAAAGACTGACTACTGTAATAAAATGCAAAGGTGCTTCAACAAAGTTGTTAGTTTAACCCTTTAACTCACAGTGTACCATATTTGATACATGACTTTTCATGAGTTCTTGAGATGTTCACATGATCAGTGTGCAAAAACTCTGCTTAATTGTTTAGGCAAAAAATAAGAACAAATAAATAATAATTTTCTGACAATTATTTCATGGGTCAGGCTTTAAATAGCTAAGGATGTGCATATTTATGCAACCAGATTGTTGTAAAAATTTTAGTGTACATGTTTAACCCCTCCAAAAAGATTGTAACTGTTAATCTTGATGTTTAAACAGTTCAGCCACTGTTTAAAATGGATATCGGCAGGATTGTTGATGATGTATCCAGCAGAGTATTTGTAGAATCATCTCATTTCAGTCAAGAAAGTATGATAGACAATCATATTCGCTGCTGATTCTTGATTCTTGTAAAAAAAAACAGACAAATCAAAAAACACCCCAAATTAATGTAAAAAAAATAGTTTACACTGTGGTTTCCCTTTTTTCTTAGTTTTGACTACCTGTAAACCAGTTATCATAATATCTTGTTATCTATATAAAAATCACTTTGAAGTCATTTAAACTAAGTGAAATCAAAGGCAACATTGTCTCGATGTCTTTAACACTGTGTTTTTGTGCGATGTGTTGCAGAGATGCACAGAACACAAACCCAGTATGACAACGCTTTCATCTTCAAGGTGTTCATCTTCCAGTTTGTCAACTTCTACTCGTCTCCCTTTTATGTGGCTTTCTTTAAAGGAAGGTGAGACACACGAGTCACAACAGACACACAGGATAATCATGAAAAGATGAAGACACTGAGACAAAGAAAGTATTTAAGGTGCCACTGATCTCTCTGTGATTAGGTTTGTGGGTTACCCTACCAATTACGGGACCTTGTTCGGGATGAGAAATGAAGACGTGAGTGATTTAGAGAGCCTGTAACGTACCAGCATGTGAAAATGATGCCCCCATAGTGTCATGTCTGTGTGTCTTTGCGTTACAGTGTGGTGCCGGGGGTTGCCTCATTGAATTGGCTCAACAACTTTTCATCATAATGGTGGGAAAACAGCTCATCAACAACGTTCAGGAGTTCATCTTACCGTACGTTGCTACACTTTTAGCTTTTATGGGTTTTTTTTATGTATATGTTTTATGTTTTTATAGAGAAATGTTCTGTTGTCAATCTCCAGCATATTTAAACATCCTTTATTCTTCCTTTTATTTACATCCTTTATTATTTATTTAAAAGCTTTCGTGGTTTACCAGGACATCTTACTTTTTAGAGAAAAAATTTCAGGAGTAAATTTTTTCTGCAATAAAATAATAATTAAACAAATTAGATTCAAACACATGAGCAATAAGTACAGTGACTGTCAAATACAACTGAAAAGATTAAAGCAGAGTTAGGATAAAAGCTAAAACTGGTACAGATGTGGGAGATGCATAAAAGTAGCTGTGCTGTGTCATATTGTTCCACAGTTCCAGCTGTTTAGTGCAGTAAATCTCATCCATGTGCCTCTGCACCATCAGCTGTGTGTGACTGTTTAAGACTTACTGCAGACAGTAAGTGTAAAATAAGGGCAGCAGAGGAGCAGTTCAGTAAATACGCTTAAAACCTCTGGCAAAATTATGTAATCATCACTCTTGAGGATCCAGCTCTTTTACTTTGTAGCACATAAACAAATCACAGATATGATGACAGAAATTATTGCTATACATGAAAAATAAATGGGCAGAAACAGGAGCCAACATTTGTTACAGAACTGTCAGAAACAGGCTGAATGAAATGAGATTTACATGCAGAGAAGCCAAACACAAGCCAGCGCTTACAGTGGGCCAAAGAGGGGCAGTCATGGACTGCGTTAACTGATGTTAGTGATGAATCATAAATGTGGAGTGGCCAAGGGGATGATGCTGGAAATTTGGTCTTGTGCTGCTGCAGTGAAACAGACAAAGATGACTGCATGAAGAAAACAAGCACATTTCCCCACTCAGTGGTGGGGCGGCATGTGTTGTAAAAGATGAGAGGGGATTGCAGTCATTACATCAGCAACAAATGCTTCCAGTGATAGAAAATAGGTTTGGTTAACTAATTCCAACTGAAAGTCTATGGTGGTTATTGGGGAACAATGATTGCTGTTCAGCTACAAAAAATTAGTCCTGTGTCATATCTGTGATGTAATGAACATCCTCTAAATGTGCTGTTTCTGTCATTTTTGCCATTGCATGTTACAATGCATACTAACATAAATCCTTATCCTGATTCCATCAAATGATCAGGTGACCCTGGAGTTATGCTCCAATAGGCCCAGGCTGCTGGGGCGTTCCCTTCCCTCTTCACTCACTTCTTTTCACTCTCTGCATGGTTTTGCACCACGTGTCTATTTAGTCATTAGCCGTTATTAAACTCTGGCACTTTCTCCCATAGTTATCTCCTTTCTCCTGTTTCTGCTGTCTTCTCCCATGCCATCACCCCCAAGTGGTCGCGGCAGATGGCTGCTCTTCCCTGAGCCTGGTTCTGCTGGAAGTGTCTTCCTGTCAAAAGGGAGTTTTTCCTTCCCTCTGTTGCCAAATGTTTGCTCACAGGGGTTGTCTGTTGTTGGGGTTTCTTTCGAATAGTTTTTTGGTTTTAACCTTAGAGTATAAAGCACCTTGAGGCGAATGTGTGCCTTTATAAATAAAACTGAATTAAACCGAAAATGTCTTTTTCTTCCCTAACAGTAAAGTGAAGGCCTGGCGCCAGAAGAGAACTCTGGCAAAAGTGCTGGGTGGCAAGGCATCCCATGAGCCTCGGCGCTGGGAAGAGGATTACCAGCTGGTTGAGTGTGAGGGCCTGTTCGAAGAGTACCTGGAGATGGGTGAGTATCCATATCTGATTTAGAGACTTTAATATCACTGCATTCAACCGGATCGCCAGTTCAGTCCAACTAAAAATTCACACATAGATAATATCCATTTTGATGAAAAAATGCAAAGATTAATTATCTAATTTTAATTTCATGTGCTGCAGTGCTCCAGTTTGGGTTCATTACTATCTTTGTGGCGGCGTTCCCCCTCGCTCCGCTCTTCGCCCTCCTTAACAACTGGGTGGAGATTCGTTTGGATGCACACAAGTTTGTGTGCGAGTACCGCCGGCCGGTGGCTGAACGTGCACAAAACATCGGAGTGTGGTTTAACATACTGGAAGCTTTGTCACACCTGTCTGTCATTGCCAATGTGAGTTCATGTCTAATACATTATTGTCAGACTACATAGCAATATGAGGAAAAAAAGAACATTTATTATCTTTTATTCTTTTTCAGGCTTTCCTAATAGCGTTCACTTCAGATTTTTTACCTCGCCTGCTGTATCAGTACAAATTTGACAATGATCTCAACGGATACGTCAACTTCACCCTGGCTTACGCCCCACTCAACTACACAGAGTACCCTATGTGCAGGTATGCTGCTTTGATCTTTCTTTTTATGCTCCTTTTTATTCCTTCATCTTATGTGTCAAGTTCAACTTCTCATATATGGTTACTTTGGTGTTGCTAAGCAACATTTAAGTTTCTTAACATTTAAGTTAAGTGTGTTCATGTCATAGCCTTGGCCAACAATGGGTGATATTACTGAATATTAAGACTGTTCTTTTCATGTGCTGCTGCTGTATATTATACACACCAAGTATTACAAATATTTCTTGTTGTAACTTTGTAACAAATTATGTTTGTTGGGGTTTTTCAGATACAAAGCATTCAGAGACAACAATGGAAACTACACACTGTTTTACTGGGAGCTCCTGGCAGTCAGACTTGGCTTTATTATTGCATTTGAGGTATGACGGAAGCTTCCTAGCATCTCTATTTACTTCATTTTGCCTGTTTTAGTGGTTTTACCTTTGTTTAGTATTGCCTTTTCACTGACACCTCTATGCCAGTTCTGCTTGTTTGGACAAATTCTAATGATTTAGTCCTCTTTTACCGTTTTGTTTCCATCTGCATCACTTTTTATTCTCTCTCTATATACCTCCTCTCTGCCATTTCCTCACAGTTATTTGTTAATGCTCACCTGAGAGAGAAGAAATTATTCACCAGTTGTACAAATTATGTGGAAAATAAAACTACAAGTACTGTTTTTCCATTTTCATGCTTGAAGATCAGCTGTCTGTTTGCTTAAAATTAATGACAATTTGTGATGTGGAGATTGTTCACACTGTTCTTGCTGTTGTTTTTACTGTCACCAGCACGTGGTGTTCTTCGTGCTGCGAGCCATTGACTGGATTGTACCCGATGTTCCCGAGTCCCTGGAGCTGAAGATGAAGAGGGAGCGCTACCTGGCTAAGCAAGCTCTGGCTGAAAACCAGGAGGCCCTGTTGGTGAGTCGAGCCCGAGCGGCCGCCGCTGCCACTCCAGGCACCTCCAGCCCAGGTCAGTAAGAACATGGGACGCACACACACAAGGTCATGCAGCACACACTTCTCCATATAAAGTAAATCTAGTTAACAATGACCAGGTAAATATGTTCATATTAAACTCACTTAAATCATCTTTTGGATACAAATTTGTGTGTCTGAGAGCAGAAAAAAAATAAAAACAAGTCTTTTCTATTAGAAGTTTCTAATAAAATGTTACCGTGCTTCCTTGTCAGCTGCATGATAAACAAATCCAGCTCTGCAGTGTGTTTCCACGTAGGTGATCCATGCAGTGTCAAACCTGTCACTGTCTCTGACACAGCTGATTCACATTAATAAAATCCACAATTGAAAGGCTTTTAAGAGCTCACCCACCCACCTGCAAAGCACCTGCGGCTATACTGGCTGTCATAAACTCGCTGCGTACAGCATGATCATTAGAGGTAATCTATGTGGGATCAGTGCCAAATATTTCGCTTGATTGCATCGCCAGACTTTGTGACCTGATGTGTGTTGGCACGGGTTATTTCATCCATCAGCACTTCTGTTCAGGTTGGACTTTAAATAAAATGAAAAATCATTATGTTCAGCAAAACGAAGCAGCTTAACACGTCACATGTCAAATTTCATATTCTGCCCACGGGGATTGAGCGATGATCGTCGGGTATAGACTGTCATAGTGTGTATATTCATCCTCACCTGTATGTGTGTGTGTCCCCTTTGTTCTGGCCCACGCTGTTGTCATGTGTCTCATGTAGTGAATGTTGCTGGATGAGGACAGGTAAGTACAGCACAGGTAAGTGAATGGCATTCCTAAAAAGGATGTCATGATTTCAGTTCAGAAATATTGGTATTAATTTATATTTTTAAGCCGATCCAGTGATCATTTAAAGTCTGATTTTCTTTTGTTGTTTAATCAAAAGTTATAATGTGGTACATGTAAGTCAGCAAAACATCTGTAAGACGTCAGTGGGCCCAGAGTTGCTCGCTGTTATGGTGATTATTCATCTCCATATCACATTAGTTAGTCTCTGTTTAGAAGCTGCTTATTTTATTTGCTGATCCAAGTTAATAGCTAGCTCTTTCCTCAACATTACTAACTAATACTAATTACTAATACTACTACTCCCTGTGGTTTCATTGCATTTGGGATGCACAGGTTTTGGATTGGAGTCTGAAAACTTGAATACAGCAGGTGGCATTGTGGGATTTTTATGTCCTCTAACTCCCCTAAAGTCACATTTTGTTTAGTTTAATTTAGAACTTAGTTAGATCAACACTGTGTGAATTTAATGTGCATATTTGCTCTTCGAAGATAAAAAGCAACCATTTTATTAGATGTGAGGCCTACAGGACATACAGACTAAGGACTTTGGCATCTGAAATTATTTATTACATTTCATTGTGTAACCAGTTTATTTAGTGTTGTAGTTACCTGATGTGATCGCTGCAGCAAAAGTATCTGTGTCAGCCTTTTCCTCCTCTGTACCTCTTATTGTAGTCAGTCTAACACAATTAACTCTTTTTCTTGCCTTTCTGCTTCTTTCCCGTTACTTCTGCCATTGCCTCCTCTGAAGGAAGTGACACGTCCCTTGGAAACATGAGTTAGGATTCCTCTGTGGAAAAGAAGCAATGGGACTGAATGCTGGTGGAATATGAGACTTTCCTTTGTATCTCGGATAAGTGAAATTTTCCCAAGAAAGTGGAATACTGTCTTGGGATTGGTTTTCATATCACTAATACATATTCATCTGCACAGATACATGGTAAGCAGGTGTGCTTCGGCCTGCCCACCTTCTTCATATGGACATTTCTCTAACATATTTGGGATTTTTTTCAATCTCATGGTTATTGCAACATTATCAGAGTCTGATGTTACTGGAGCAAAGGGCATGAATTTATAAAGCATAAATCTATGTATTGCTAAATAATTAAGCAACGTATGTGGGGAAAATTAGTATGTTGATTGGCTTCCACTAGCTGCAGCATGCACTGTTAATGCTACCTGACGCCACGCAGGTGTGGGACTTACTTGCAGTACTGTGTGTGTATCCCACGCAGCCTCAGATTGACTTCAAAGTCTGACAACATGAACTATTTAAATGATGCCAAATGTTGTATTGACAGAGCATAGTTTGAAATTACATAAATTCCAATTTGCAGTGTTTTTCTTGGAGTTACTGTTGGGATACCCAGAGGACCTGAAATGTAATGAAGTTGGATTACACCTTGACTCTGCAAAAGCTCATCCTGAATATTTTGGGGGGGCTTTATAAAACTCCTCTGAAGGGACAGAAGGCTTCAAACAAAGGAGTGCACAGGATCAGTAGTGCCACTCATGGAAAGAAAACAGACTTTTATGTGTGAGCTCGGCAGACTGCCTCTTTAATGTGTATTGTTATTATCTTTATGACGAATGCTGACTTGAGGTCAAAGTTCACCTTTCTTGGACAAACTGTTACAACAAGATCAACAGAGTCAACAGTGCTTTGGGGTTTTTTGCTCCTCATTTTCACAAAGCTGGCATTGTTCACTGACTGTATTATCATCACATAGTTTATGCTGCGTTTTCACTCAGCGCCAAGCATGAAAGTCTTTTCTACGTGAATGTCCTGCACAGTATGGCTGTACAGTACTGTAAACAGGAGTGAAACAGCACCTGAGCAGAGGCCATATTTTACATATGAGCTTTTTTGTCATTTTTGATCAAATAAATCTAGTTTGACGAACGCAAACACCTCCTCGATGTGGGATTCACAGCCTCAGAGATGCTGTACTTGCTGGAACTTTAATCCTTCCACACCATCTGTCTTCTCCACTTTCTTCTTCTCTTCATTTTGCCCTCCTTCTTAAAACATCACCTTCCCCCCAAAAAGATGAAAAGTCTCTGATTTATTGGGAGTCAGAAACAGACAGGTGTTTCATTAATGATTTCCCTCTTCCTCTCCCTCCTCCCCACACAAAAACTCCACCAATGGCCGTGGCCTTGGGCAACTCCTGACTTTTACTTCATCTCATCTCCTCTTCCACCTCAGTCTCTTTTTTTTCATGTTATTTCATTCCTGAAGTCACTTTTTTTGTAATGAATACTATCTTCTTCCTCCTCTTCTCTCTCTTGGCCACATTCATCCTTTAGATTGTTGTGATTGCTCTGCGTTCCTCTGCCATGGCCTGCAGGAAGAGTGAGTTAGTACATGTCAGCGAGCACAGGTATGCGCTGCGGACACCGGCTGGCTCATTTACCGGCTGCTGGAGTGAAGTGAGGGAATGTTTGCATGCAAGCAAGACATGGCAACGAGGCATATGATGAGGACTCAGCTGAATATTTTTTTTAAAAGCCCTCGAAACTTGCCTGATAGTCAATGCATTAGCATTTCAGTTGCAAATGCACATACTGAGAAATACAGCTGCATTTCAGGGTTCAGTCAGTGTTACGTGTTGCCTGATATATATGTATATATGTATACATATATGTATATGTATGTGTGTATATATATATATTAGGGGTGCAACGATACACAAAATTCACGGTTCGGTTCGGTTCGATACTTTGGTGTCACGGTTCGATATTTTTTCGATACAAAAAAATGTTCATGCATTTTTTATTTGTCATTTATTAAAATTATAAATATATATTTTAACTCAAAAGTACAGTTTTTAAATTTAACCCTAACCCTTGTGCGTGTTTTTTATTTTGACAGCGAATGCGCACCTGCGGACCACTTATGTGCAGCCCTGGTTATTTAGCTCCTCATATTGCAGCCACAGAAATTCTTTTGTCCATGAAACCATAAAGCTGCACTTTCTTTTTGCCTTATAGTCTGATTTGTCATAACTTCTCCGTTTTGTGGTAAGCTTTTCTTTGGCTGTCACTTCTTCACCCTGACCTGTCTTATTTGGCTCAGCAGAACTGAAATGCTTTTACACACTCACTCACATAAGCTCAGCGATTCTCTGCGCGATCAACCTCTCACATGTTTAAGCTGCGGGAGATTTCACTTGTCATGTTTGCATAGTAAGCTAACGATTAATAAGACGATGTCAGAGGAATTGGTGCACAAATTATCATCACTCACAGATCAGTGCTGTCGCTCTCTATACACAGTTCGCGCGATTGCAAAGTGAAAGCAAAAAACAAGCGCAAATTCAAACGCGATTTCAATATGTCACATATTGACAGTGGCTCACCGATGCCAATGACATAATTACCCAGCTACATTTCTGAAAGAATACAAAAGCATTGACCTTTATTTTTCCTACAATAGCCCGACGGGCAGGGCAGAGATAGATTTTGGTAGCCCGACTGAAAAAATCGCTAGCTCCGGGACGTCGGGCTAGCGATATTGCAAGCCCTGTATCTGATTGAGGAATCACTCATCTTTGGAAAAGAGAGTTTATTACAGAGAAATGGCTCTTTCCAAAATAAAAGCTATACTATCCGCTTCTTCTGGGCTATATTCTCAGCAGCATTCCAACAACGCCCTGTTTTCGTCTCTTGCCCACCGATGCCTTCTTGTTGCAGTAGCCCACTTTTCGTCAGGGTGCCCTGGTTCCTCAACACCTGACGCGGACCTTGTTGATCCGGGCGACGTCCGAGCCGGCATGCCTTCATATTTGAACATTGCTGATCCCTCTATAAACGGTTCAAGCGTTCCTTTGCAGCTTCTCTCCGTTTCCATCTCGGAGTCTGACATTTGGTGAAAGCTGCATGCAGGCGTGCGCTCGCTCCCGCAGCCAGAGGCATTTCTAGCAATGGAGCTGCACGCACAAAATCCAACATGCAAATCTCTGCCTTTCAATCCCCATGTGCAAATCTCACACATTAGGACGGTTCCCAATGCATGCACACACAAAAGTAATCACTTTTCTGATAAAGTAGATACCCCACTGCCCTCACATTCAGAGTTTTTAGTGGTTCAACACTTCCATAGAAGTGCAACCTTATCCTTCCAATTTATGTTCCCTTTCAATCTCAGGGCAGGTGCTGAAATGGCAAACTAAATAACTATCAGTTTTATAGAACGGGCAAGAGAAGGGGAGGAGAATAAGAGAAAATAAGACAGCACTTCCCTAACAGTAGCTGTGTGTGTGAGAGAGGGAGAGGGAGGGAGAGGGAGGGAGAGAGAGGGAGAGAGAGGGAGAGAGAGAGGGAAAAGCAGAGGGAAGGGAGAGCAGAAGAGCTTAGAGAGGGGATCTGCATTGCAAGTAGCTCTGAGTGCAGCAAGCGGTGGCTGTTTTTTCTCAACCTGTTTTTGTTTTTCTGGAGAGGGGAACAAGAACAAGGAGAAGATCCGAGCGGAGGAGTGCAGTTTATAAAAGTCCAGGCTGTGTCTAAAGCTACAGGGAGGACGAGGGAGGAGAGAAGCCGGGAGGAACACAAGGCAGCAATGGATAACAGAGTCCAGTCTGACCCTGGGATGGCCTGGATTCACACACTGCTGCTGAACTCCATCCAGCACACACATTAGGCTGCTAACGCCACTGAGGTACAGTACTAAACATACACCAGCAATAACTCTGAAATAACAAATTAAGTCATGAAACCAACACACACATTCCATCTTGTCTCTGATATCAGACGGCTGCTGTGAGTGGAAGTTGAGTTGCCCGAGAGTGCAGGCTGTGCTTTGTGTGATACACTTGAGGAAAGTAGTGCTGTGCAGCTCGTCAGGTGCATTGCATAAATATGACAGCTTATAAACTCTCAGCTGGATACAGGAAGCACAGTCATGAGACGGGTTATCAGGTGTATTGTCTACCAACAAAAGGCGTCCATTTGAACACATTCTTTAAAGCCATGTGTGTGGTAGAATCAAGTTAATAGCTTAACCATTGTGCTGGCTTCCCCGCTTAGGCAAAGTCTGCAGATAGTCAAGTTACCCAACTCAAATTGATGCATGTATCCTGCCAGTGAGATTATTAGCTTCTGCTTTAATGTATTCTCTTGGAAGAAGCTGCTTCTTGCATCTGTAATGTTTCCAGCTGCTCCCTAGGCAGTGTAGACTAAGGTGAGCCTTGAATGTGATGGTTACAGTGGAGCAGTGAGTTGTTGCAGAGTGGGGCAGGTAAGTGCATGTCTGGAATATGCTGGATGAAGGGTTGTTAAAAACTACACAGGGCTGAAACTTGGCACTTCAGCTCAAACACGCTGCTCAGTTCTCCTCCTTGTTAGATTTTAGCATAATACTCAAATCCACCTCTGTGTTTGTGGCTCCTGGCTAAGAGCTTATTACTAACCCTTCCCTTTTCTGGCTCCGTGTGCTTCGAAACGTGTGAGTGCTTGTATTAATTAATGCCTTCATCTGCATATGTGACACGAAGGGCTTATTCAAAAGCCCCAAACTGGCCAAATTGCTGACGCCGCTTCATCAGTGAATAAAACAGTAATGCACCGATGACATTTAATAGCTGGAAGCTGCTGTGTTTCTCTCGCTCACCCACTGAGAGAGAACACTCTGACTTGTTCTGAATGTCTTTCTACTATCATCAGCAAAATCCCAGGTGATGGCTGGCCCTCTTTCTGCTATCCTGATGACTAAGTGCGTTGTCATGTGAGTTGACGGCTGCCGATGATGATGGCGATGACGACGATGATGATGTGTATGGATAGTCTGGAGATTCATATTTTGACTGGAGCACAATTAGATAGTTGTGAGCGGTTTTGTGGATTATCTGATTTACTGCGGTGTGTTTGTCTCGAATGAGCCATATGCACATCATACGGGCAGAAAGTGTAAATCAGGACCTTGGACTGTTTTACTACACTTTATTACAGGCTGGAGATCGTCTCTCTGATAATCTATCTATCTTTTTTCTCATTGGAGGGAAAGAAAGATGTTTGATGACTGACTTGTTTTTCTTTCTGACTACATTTTTTGGTCTCCCAGCAAATGACTGAAGTTCTGATTTCACTCTGCACGCCTGCTGATATCACAGATTTATAACTTTGCTTGCCGCAGGAGCCCTGCCTTTCCCCAACACTTCCTCCCCCACACAACTGCATGTCTGCAGAGCACCTGCCTTATCACCTGCCACTCAGACACTGGCTGTCTGAGTGTGTGTGTATGTCTGTGTGTGCATGTGCACATGTTTGTGTAGGTGTGTGCAAAGTTTAGGAAAGCAATCCTGGATGCCACACCTCTCGATCCTCCCACCTCACCTATCCCTGCTAACCTTGCATGCAACTGCTTCCCTGTTTACCTCATGGGATTTATAGATGTTCACAAACATTGTCATAAGTGCCTCTGCTCTGGTTTCCTCACTCACCTGTTTTCCTTAAAAACTAGGCTAAGATCACTAAGCAGCACTGACTGAGAGCAATCTGTCATTTAACCATGAGTGACACTGATATTTTAAACTTACTTGGTCATGTTCCTTTTTTTTTTTTTGGCTTGTGGCCTAAATAGCAGCAGTGTTAACAGCCCATAATAGCAGCCTTTTGCTCCTGCTTGTGTGATTTCGAGTTTCTTTGTTTGTCTCCTGCCTCAGCTTAGCGGTCAATTTCAGAGGAATGAGTGTGCCGAGTCATCCGGGGAATGTGGAAAAGTGTCTCCTGCGTATCATCTGGGGGTAGGGCGCCTCTCAAGTTGGACGTGAACTTGTCTTCAAAACCTGTACTCTGAAACAGGCCACCTACTGAGTTAAAAGCCTCTGCACTCAGTTAATAATGATAAGCAAGGAATTGGCTTTGATTTGTATTTAGAAACGTTTTTTTCTGAGGCAAGCAGGAGGCTCCAGCCTCGCTTTGAAAACATAAACTTTTTACTTTTTAGGCAGCAGTCCATGGCTCTGTCAGAGGGCTTTTTGGCCCATATACAAAGGTTAAAACCAACAGAATTTTGAAATCTAAACCCAGGGGCGATGTGTACAGAGCACTGCCCTGACTGCGTTGCTGCACACCTGTCTAAGACTGTAGCCCCAGGTTATTGACTTGGCCAGTGAGACGCATCGTGTGTTCACATTTGGGCTCGTGCACGATAATGCATTCTTGGGTTTGGAAGCAGTGCCCTTCATTAAAATGTTTTCTGCACATCTGTGCTCTTCAGGAAAAAAAACATAAACCAGGTGTTGCTTTCACATTCATCTGCAGCATGTCTTCTTTCCCAATTTAAAGGCCATTCAGCTCTCTTTCACACCCACTAATCCCCTCGATGCTGCTCGTATTCACAGTTTGGTTTTGAATAGTTTACAGCTTTAGCTCTCAGCTAAACACGAATCATTTCTGAATGGTCATCTCATCAGGCGTGCTCCACTTTTGCCTGATCACATTTCAAAACAACTTATAGCTTGTCCGTGCCTGTCCGCATGATAAAAGCGAGGAGCATGGGTAGGGCTCGGTGCTGAGAGATACTGTAGTTAAAAGTGCAACAGAGAGCGTGTGTGCAAACACAGGAGCTGATGAATGCGAGAGATGCAGCAGCAGTTTGGTGTAAAGTAGGTCAAACTCTCGAGAGCTCGTGGCAAAAGATCAGATTAGGAATCAAAGTGCTCTGATTGACAGTTGAAGAACTAACAAACCCCCCATCCTCCTGTTCAGCAGACAGATGTAAGCCATAAACTAAAATGAAACCAATGCAGTTGCATGAATGGCAGTCAGTTATTAGAACTCTTCTGGGCTAAAAAAACAAACAAAAAAAAACATAACAAAACAAAACAACCCAGAGTAATAAATTGAAAGGATGTGGTTTGTGACAGGCTGGAGCCTCCCCCAGCTACCACTGGGTGAGAGGGAGGGTACACCTACAAGGTCGCCAGTCTGACCACACAGACACGGGGAGAACATGCACACAAAGACCCAGTCAAATGGTTGTCGAACTCAGGAGCTTCTTGCTGTGAGGCAACCTCTGCTCCACTGTGCCACTTGAAAACAAAATGTAAACTTTTATCAACAAACCAAATCATTTGTCAGGAACTATTTTCAGCTGTGGAGTAATCCGGATTAGATGTTTGAGTATTTAGAGCAGTATATGTAGGACTGAGTTTAAACTATAGTTGTACAAAAGGGTTAGGTTTGTGTATGGGATTTTCTATGCCCCCTGAATGCACCATCGGGGTGCATGTCCGCAACTTTAGTTCAGGGACAAACGGCAGCCGAACAACGGACAGTGTGTGCGTTCATAAGACCAAACCACACACATACACACCCACACACACTCTCTCGCCCAGCTGCGGGCACATTCTCAATTGGAAATACAAAGAATGACAACTTTATTCCTGGACTCTGCCTGTTTGTTCCTCTTACATCTGAACATTTGCAAGTGTTCTGACCCGACACTCTGAAGTGATTGCTGCCAGCTCAGATTTCTTTAACCCTTCTGAACAATAGTGATTTGCTTATGTTTGTAGTAATGAATAAAGACACCCAGGAGTATCAGAGTACTGTGTTTAAAATATTTTTTAGCATGGAGGAATATGTTTTATCAGCCTCTGGATATATAGCATTGGGGTTTCTTGCTAATATTTTAAGGTACAGTGTAAAGTGTCCTGAACTTCTTCTGTGAATTGGTGCTCAAATTAGCTAAAGAGAAAAAATATATAGGATACTAGCATTAGCTAGTCAGGTAAGAGAGTCAGTTAAATCTAATATGTATGAATATCTAAAGGCATTTATCTAGTGGTTGGAGAAAAAGAAGATATTTGAAGACTTGATGATATGTTTAATGGAACGTTTACTATAAAAACGACATGCTTGCTGAATTTTAACTAATCTGATTGGGTTTAACTTTTCATATCTCCGCATAACCTGCTAAAACAGCTCTCCTTTTTTTCAAATCTCATTGCATTCTGATAACCATCCTCTGTCAGAAGGTGCTCATTATCAGATTTTCTGGATTTACAACCTGTTGGATCTTTGGCTCTCCATCTACATGGTAGCTTTTGCGACTCCTGACAAAGCACCATAATTAGATCAGGTTATTTCCATAAGTTTTGTCAATAGCTCCTTTGTGTCGTTGCTATCCTGGCTGCGTGTCTCTTGTGCATCAGCTTATCTGACTGCAGTTGTCATGGCGGATGAGTGAAGCCGGGAGTGGGGGGCAGGAGAAAGGTTAAAGGTCCAAAAGTCTTGGCGTTTATGCGTGAGATGGTCGCCATTTTTCCAGGCTGTTAAATGAGGGTTCACTGTTTGTTCATCTCTGCTAGCAGGAAGCCCACTGGCCGAGACAAGGTTAGAGAGGGCCTCTCTACATGTTGTCGGTTTCAATTAAAGGCTGGGAGCCCCTCTCTCTGCCACACGCACACAGACATTCAGGTGTACCTTTTGAGTTGTAGCTTTGTGCGATTATTAGCTGGGTTGTCAGCATGCATCTTCATAGTGTCCCAGTAGGTCATGGGTAAGTTGCCTGAGGCTTTAGGGGAGGATTAGGAGAACCCACACCATGTGTAAACATTTAGGTAACCCTCCCACTAACACCACCACTACCAACCTTCTCTGTAGCCTCCGGGGTACTCACCTGTCGCCACTGGTGGAGGCTGGAAGAAGAAGTACGAATACCAAGAAACTAAACTGCCTGACCTAAAATTCACCCATCTGCTTTAAAACTGCTGACATGTTTGATCTGACAAAAGAAATGCTGATTAGCGCGTCAACCTGGACTACTTCTTTCACTAGAATTCAGCACAGCTTAATTTTGAAAGATTAAAATGAAACACCATGAATACCACCTTATTTTCCACACACGTGTCAGTGTTGCACATTTGAAGCGGTGCACAAAATAAACCTGAACTGAGGCAAATTTCCATCAGTGCGGTTGAATTAATTTCACCTTAATTAAATGCATATTTTAAGAATCAGCCGGGAAAGTGCAACTGCACTATAGATGCGTTATCAACTGTAAGCAATCAGAAAATACTAACAGATAAATAGCAAAACACTTTCTAATGATTTAAGCCGTCATAATCATCCATAAAATGCTGTTTTTAAAACTATGGTAGCTGCACTGAAGCACAAGGTTCAATTGCAACATTAATAACAACTCCAAAGGCTGTGGTTTCAAAGATATTTACTCATTTGCTAAACATGCCTACCTCTGTAATATTCTGTTAGATCTAAATTTTCTCGACAAGTTCCCAGCTGCCTTTAACTGTTCGTATGCCAACGCATCATAATTTGCATCAAATTAGTCCTAGTTAGACATCGTTTTTTGCTCTACAGCAGCTTGTAGGATCTCATCAGAACTGAACACGCTGTGAAATATGCTGTTGCAACAACAGAATACTGCATCAGACGCTTTATGCTTTCCATTTTGAAAGCTGTTTCACATCTGTCCCAGCGCTCAATGGAAATATTTCGAAGAAAACAGAGAGCTGAGGAAGGCGCTTTTCCCTGACGCTGAATGATGTCACGTCTTGTCTCGGCAGACAGTGCTGTGCTCTTTAGCCTGCTGCTTGGCAATTAGTGGTCCGATGTGACCGAGCTGAACTGCGATCTCACACATACACGTGAGATGGTCGCACCACACTGCCAGGACACTCCACGTCTGTCTGACCAAACACACTGAGGACGGGCAGTCATGGAAAAAAGTGTGACTGTGTGTGTGTTATCTTTTCATTGTGCCTGGTTATTCATATTTCTGTCATAAGGCATCGTAACGCTGCAACCTTAAAACCTTAAATTATTGTATTTTATCACTGGCGCCTCTTATGGAGCGTTGTGTGGGTTGCAGCATCATAGCAAAGCAAAGTGTGCATTGGCCTGAAGGTTAGGAAAGTAAAGTGTTTATACTGGATCCTGATGATCAGGATTAGTTTATCTTAGTTTATCCATTCAGCCTGGCAGTGTTTTTGTTTTAAGCTCAGTTTAGTTTAAGCTGGATTCCACAGTGGCTTTAATCATTTATTGTTTAACATTTACTATATAAGCAAATGCACACTATTGTAATCTTTGCATTCTTGTAAATAACCATATGAACATTTTTTTTATTGCTACTATGTCTGTGTCGTTTTTTTAAAAAGCCGCTTTTATCCCTTGACGTTGGTTGACGGAGAGTCACTAAATGACAAAGTATCTTTATCTCTATTTATTGTTTTTAGGGTTAGTTTTGGTCTTTTTTAGTTATTATAAAATGGGGCGCATTTATGGGGGGAAGATTCAAAGCTGTTCAGAACATTTGATAGAAACATGAGAGTCTGTGAAAGCAGCAGACCCAAAGTCGTGTAGACACCAGTCCCACAAACACAAATGCACCAGATCCTCACCGCGCTGGTGATGAAACGCTCGGTATTTTTACTTTCTTTCAGTTTGTTTGGTGAGTGCAGATCATCATTTCAGCTAGTTTCTATTTTTTGTTATTTTTAAAATGACTAGATTTTTTTATTTTATTTCAGCAACTGAAAGTTTTTTACTAAACCTAGTTTTAGTCTTACTCAACATAGAGATTTTTGTTGGGGGGTGGGGGGTGCGCCTTTATCTGACATATTGAGATAACACATTTCCAAAGAGCTAAAATAATGTACATTTTTAAGTGTTATCTATTTTATCTTGACTAATCATCAACACGCTTTATTTTTCCTAGTTTGTGATGTTAGACGACATTGTCTGTTTCCGGCCAGGGAAATGGCATCAGTGAAAACTTTTTTTATTTTTTTTTATTTGAAGAGGCTAGATCTACTCTTATACCGTTTCTTAGTTTTATGATCCCTGAAAATAAAAATCCTTTAGTTTTTGTACTTTTGGAGACCACAAGCTCAGTCTTCGTGGGCTCAGATCAGCGTTACTTCTTTCAGGCTGCGATTAATGTGCGTTCAGCTCTCTAGTGAGTATTTACAGACGCAAATGTGGAAAAGACTTAAAATAAATTACAGTGCCTGTGTTGATAGCTGGATTACTTTGGCTGTTTATTGTTGTCAGCTAGCCAGTTAGAAAAATCCCGTGGAGCTGCACCATGGCAGAAGGTAACTTTTGAATCCAAGTGGGAACTGGGAATGTATACAGCGGTTGCCGTGTTTTAATAGATCAAAGGTCAATCACAGCGAGATAACAGCAGTAGTAAGTGCTGCGTGGGACGGGTTCATGTTGATGTTTGAATAATATCTTGATCACCAACAAGTTTGTGATAGATTTGCTTACGTGCCCATTTAAAGCAGTGCTACCTTTATACACCCTAGCATTAGTAAAATAAACAGTGTAGACATGTACATCTTCACTGTCAAAAACCACAAACAGCTCCAGCAATGAATCCATTTGTTTTAAACTCCCAGCAGCAAACATCAGACAAACTTTAATTATGCGATTACACAGCGTTTTGGCTCTGTTGACGTGCTGAATCAGCAATAGATTTATGCTCATATTCCTGCGCTTATCCCCATTAAAGGATTATTTTGAGACGTATCACAATTAAAAGTGCTCCCCGTTTGGCTGCTGGCATTAAATGCACGCCACAGCGCCACTCATTAACTTCTGTATGCAGACACGCTGTCTTAGAGCAGCCTAGTGAAATTACAGGTGGGGAAACACTGGCAGCAAAGTCCACAACAGTCACAAAATAACACCCTGCTGTGACAAGGGAAATTACACGTCTTTGGAATTGAAATTTTAATAGTGCATAGATATAATTGTATCAGGGAGAGGAATGCGCAGCACATGTAATCGGATGCTTTCATGTTTTGATAAAACACAGCAGTGGGATTTATTCTCAGCTCTTTAAATCTTTCTCTTGGTCAAATGAAAAGATGAAACTAATGCGCTGCGCAGATTTATGTTACATTTAACGTGCTGTTAAAGGCTTATGTGAACATTCATTCATTAGGATAGATTATTTCCCTTATTTGCTAGACAATGCACTATAAACGACAGCGGTAGAGAGGGTTTAGCTAATACTTGACATACACTACAGCAGGATTAGAGTATAACCAGCCAGTAATCACATGCAGATACCAGTAAGCTGGTGTCATTATGCAGCAGTGGTCGAGATGTGTTTATATGGCTCAGTGGCTGCACTATATGAGTGGATCAGTATAAGCAGTTCCCACACCCTCTCAGGTGTCCTGTGCTCAGGGCGGCCTGGCCCAGGTACACAGATAAAGGCTGCCTTTGTCTGCAGCGGGGAACAGGTAACCATTTGAGCCTGCCTACCGTGTGTGTGTGTGTGTGTGTGTGTGTGTGTGTGTGTGTGTGTGTGTGTAAGAAAGAAACAGAGAGATAGGATTGACTGGTCTGCCTACCTTTGCCACAAGAACAGGTGTGGCTTTTCAACGGCCTCATATTCACAGCATACACATCTGCGCTCAACAAAAAGGAAGGTAAACTGTGATTTCCAGTCCGTGATTCTCCAGGCAAACAGGCAACATTACAAACATACTCTCAGTGAAAGCACGAGTGTATGCTTTTATCCACTTAAGGGACACTAGGCGCATGCCAATTACAGGTACTCAGGTTAATGGGATACATTAATGTAAAATGTAAGCTTCTCGTGAACATTTGCAGTGTGAGAATGATGATTAAACTCTAAATTACAAAAAAAACATCCCCAAATTAAAGGGTATAATTTCTGGCTACAGAGAGCCTGCACTGTGTGTGTGTGTGTGTGTGTGTGTGTGTGTGTGTGTGTGTGTGTGTGTGTGTGTGTGTGTGTGTGTGTGTGTGTGTGTGTGTGTGTGTGTGTGTGTGTGTGTGTGTGTGTGTGTGTGTGGGCTGTTGTGGAAAAATACCGATAGAAAAGTTTGTCATACAGTACACTATTTTTGCACTCTGTGAGTTTACAGGAGTTTAAAATAATCAAGTGAAGCTGGATAGATTTAAAATTAAACATGCAGGCTAACATATTTTATCCTGCAGTGCTAACAAGTTATGCTGCAAGATATATATTTTTCATGAGCATTCAGTAGTTATCTTTATTAAAAATGAACAAAAAAAAGAAGTGACTGAAAACAAATGTGGCACAAATGTGAGCGTGCATGTGTGGAAAACGGTATTAGTGCTTGCAAATTTGTTTGCTACGTACAGTTTAACCAAGTGCTTCAGCCACAAGAACATATATTTAAAAAAAAAAACTTGACCTGACAAAGAAATTAACTTTTTGTTATTATTGCCAAGAAAACAGAAGAATCTGGTGTGCTGCCATCGACAGCAGTGTGATTATGCCAGAACCACATGCCTAGGTTCCTGCGAGGATGTGACTTGAATATAAAAACTATTTTTTAATAATCCCTACCTCTATATCCCTCTGTGTGTGTGTGTGTGTGTGTGTGTGTGTGTGTGTGTGTGTGTGTGTGTGTGTGTGTGCTGTACGTTCGTGTCTGCCTTATTCTTTTCCCTAGGTGTTTAGGCCAAAAGTTGAGGATTACTTGCCCAGGAAGCAGTGTAAGCAGAGACAGAGCTCCACTGGTGTGTGTGTGTGTGTGTGTGTGTGTGTGTGTGTGTGTGTGTGTGTGTGTGTGTGTGTGTGTGTATAAAGAGCCTGTCAGGAGAGCTAACTTTATGACCCGCTGCTGTGTTTCAGCAGACACTCACTGTAAATAGTCAATCACTAAAGGTGCCTGCTGAAGACAGCAGCTGACAGGAAGTCAGAACAACAACCAGACTGACAGATGAGTGTAGAGCTCAGGTGAAAGGTGAGAGTGCTGACGATCTCTTCCTCCGTCTGTTCTTCTGTTGTGGTATTCTGTCTGGAGCTGCAGTGTGTGCACGTGTGTGTGGAGATGTTAAGTACAGGGGGTGAATGCTGTGTGGAGAAAAGTCCTTTAATTAGAGCAGGAAGACACTGCATCAGACTTAAATGTGCGTGCGTGCGTGCGTGTGCGCGCATGTCTGCACATGTCAGTTTCAGGGTCCTTTTTCATGGAGCTGTATATGTGCCTTTATCCTGCTGCACGAGTTGTAAAATGTGAAGAAAGGGTTTTAGAAGGTCGTTCTTGTGCCACCTCCACACAGTCGGCATCCATAAATGATCTAAATGGTTTCACAAACTTCCAGAATTTGGACTGCTGCTTATTAGAACTGAAAACACCGAAACACTCGATCGATTGTTAGGAATCCTCTGGCGACACTAAGCCAGGCTGCAAACACTGAGCCGCGTCCGACCATGTTCGATTGCAAGATAAGTGGTATGCTGCTGTAGTCATTCTGTCCAGCAAGGTGGTTGGAGGAATTATGTTTGCTCCATGTTTTTCAGATGTTACTGCAGAATTAAATGCTATTTTTTAGGCAGTTCTAAATCCTGAATGTAGATTTTCTAAATCCTTTTTTTATCCAGTCCCTTATGAGCCACTGTTTACCAAAGCTATTAACAAAGTTCCAGTCTGCAGCTCATTTGCATTTGAATTAGAAAATAAGAATTTGTGATCTTCCCTCTCTTCTTTTTTAGCTCTCATGTGCCCGTTCAGCGATGCTCCCCGGGTATGGGTTCTCACCTTTGCCTGACTTCCAGCCTCACCTTCATGCCATTCGCTGCCCAGGAGAAGCCCCCAGCATGTGGATCCCGGGCGGCTCGGCAGAGTCCCAGAGTCTGAGTGAATCCACCGAGGACAGACGTCTCATCCACATGTGTCACCACAAGCACGTTGCTGTGTGCCAGCAGGAAACGCTGGCCTTTTTTGAGCTACAGCCAACAGCGACTCACAAATTAAATGGTTTTGGCTCCTCGAGGCCGGCCATTATACCACACGCACAGTGCACAACACACTCGCAGCATCTGAATGGTTGCAGACAGACGCTAAACGAACAGAATGACACATGCAGCAGAGGCCGCAGGACAGACAGCGAGCGTGGAACAAATCTGAATTCGAACTCTCCCACACTCGCCGCAGGTGACGGCGAGCTTGAATGCCAAAATGGCAGCAGGACTCGTTCGCAGGAGGAAACTGAAAAGCCACAAACGGTCACGACAGTATGTCGTCCTCTCCACGCTGCTCTTAGCCTCCCTCTATCGTTCCCTCTGTCCTCTCTGTACACAAACAGAGACTCCTTGGAATCTCAGCTACCGTCGTCACCAGAATGTCCTGGCATTCAGGGCCCAGACTCCTGCCAGCCTCAGAGGAGAACATCACAGGCTTCCCTGAAAGAGAAATCCATCCGTGAGTGTAAACCTTTTGTTTGATTTGGCAAATTAGGCTCTAAAGCTCCTTAACATTCTTTCTTCTCATCTAATAAAGTAATTTTCTCATGCGCAGGGAGAAAGATGCAGGTTTATTCCCCAGACAGTCCGAGTGATGAATCGCTCAGCAGCCCAGTCCTGGAAGCAGACTACATCTTTCCTGGACCTTTTGCATCTTTCTTAGAGGAAGACCTCAGCGGAATATCTTCACTAGAGACCATTTCAAGTCCCTCATCCACAGACGGTGCTACGGATCTCTCAAACACCAGTCACGATGATATTTTTAATCTACCCGAAGAACCGTTGCAGATAATAGAGGACTCGATGCCATGTGTAGGAGAGGTGAGTGGCAGCATGGACACATCGATCGCCGCGGGTGGAGGGAGCTCTTTGTCACGCACCCGCCAAGGCGACCAGGAACGGCGGCGCTTCTCAGCTTCAGAGATAATATCGAGGCTTCAGCTATCGCAAAGGAAGAACTCCTTCACCTTGAAGCTGGGGAAGTCGCTCTCTGCTCGGGTAGCCTCCAGGGACAGACAGAGCTCCAGCAACCTCAACCCCAACACCGACTGTGAGTAGACAACAGTGATGGATCAATCAAGAGTTTTCCAAAGCAGCCCAACGGATTATAACAGATCAGTGAGACAAATTAAAGATGACTTAATAAGATGACTACCACAGCATGCTGCTTGGGGCAGTTTATTCATTTACTTCTTCCAAAAGTTTCAATCTTAAATGCCTATTAGAAATTTAGCATTTACTGAGCAGAGGCAAGAGTGACCACAAGCTGCAATGACTGCAGGATTCAGCCACATTAAAAGTTCTGCTGTGCTTTAAACTCGAGGGGTGAATGTTAGTGGAACAAAGCCTAACCACTCAGGCAACAATCATGAAATCATCATCTCTAATAACTTTGCTATTGCTGCCAAGCACCAAGCACAGGCTGACTGTAGAGTGTACAAACTGACAGTGATAAATAGCTTTTCCTATGTTCTCAGAAAAGAAGCCTCAGGTTAATCCTTAGTGTAAAAAGTCATGAAAAAGAAAGTACAACAGTTCTTTGTCTCCTTTATTGCATGCGGTCTATCAGAGTAGGTCTCAGAAGGTCATGTCATAAATGCCATAAATCTCACATCCACTATCTGCATTTCATTCTCCTAAGGTAAGTCAAACTCAAAGCAGCGGAGCTCAGGAGGCTCCAGTGACAGCGCTCCCCAGAGTCCCGTGGGACCAGCACCTTCCTTTCCCAGCAGTGACAATGGGATGCCTTTGCAACGCTGGAGCGCCAAGCTCGGGTAAATAGTAGCAAAAATAGTGCTACTTAAAATCTGTAAAGAATAAATCAAACATAGAGTTTCATTTCCCATCGTTTCACAGAATGCGTAAGAAATCCATAGAGGAGGACCTGAACACACATCCATCTGTTCCTAGTTCAAATCGACTGTCACGGTTTTTACCCAGCTGTAAGTTCGCTTCACTTACTGTTTGTTTTTTCCAAAACTGTAAGATATTCCAATCTTTACAAAGTCTTACCTGTTCTTTCCTGGAACAAACTTGCTCTTTTTGCAGCGATTCTGTACCAGGAATACAGCGACGTCGCCATCAATAGAGAGATCCAGAGGCAGCAAGGGAAGGAGCCGGGCACAGAGGAGGAGGGGCTCAGGGAGGAGGGCTCTGATGGGATCCCGTCTCCATCAAATCTGTCCCCATCCAGCTCCTTTCGCTCATCGCGAGGCTCTGCTTTTGCACTGTGGCAGGATATACCTGATGTTCGAAGCAGCGGGCAGCTCGACAACTTCAGCAACGAAGAAAGGAAATTACAGGAGGTGAGTAAAATATTACGTTTCCGTCTCATTTCATCTCTATTTCACTCTTACTGCTCTTTATAAAGCTGAATTGCTGCTTTTATCTAAACTCAGGCAAAGTTTGAGCTGGTGACGTCCGAGGCGTCGTACATTCGCAGCCTGACAATCGCAGTGGACCACTTCATGCTATCACCGGAGCTCGCAGACTGCCTCGGGGCTCAGGAAAAGCAGTGGCTCTTCTCCAAGCTGCCCGAAGTCAAAGATGTCAGTGAGAGGTGAAGTAACACGCAGCTGACGTCCTTCTGTTACCCTGAGGTCGGCGTGTGCTAACATCTCCAGTATCACATCTCCTTCTCTGAGTCTCTCCTCGCTTGTTGCCTGTAGATTTCTTCAGGATCTGGAGCACAGGCTGGAAGAAGACATTCTCCGTTTCGATGTGTGCGACATCGTCCTGGACCACTGCCCGTCTCTGCGAAGGGTTTATTTACCCTATGTCACCAACCAGGCTTACCAGGAGCAGACATACCAGCGTTTGCTGTGAGTGTAGAAACACATCAGCCCCGGGAGACGTGAGCACACATCTGCACATGTGCTTGACCACAGTGCATAAAGTCTGATTGTTGTGTGGCTGTCTGAGAGTGCTCTGGTGTATTTTCACGCCTGCATGACTTAACTTGCAGATGATTCATCTCGACTAAGAGCATGTTTTCTCAAGCTGAATTGGATGCTGGAATTTTGATTCACTTTCTCTGAAAGTCATTAAAACATTTCTCGCCCTGTCCTCTCAGGCACGAAAACCCTCGTTTCCCCGGCATCCTGGCTCGCTTGGAGGAGGACCCCATCTGCCAAAGACTTCCTCTGACCTCTTTCCTAATCCTCCCGTTTCAGAGGATCACGCGGCTTAAAATGCTAGTGGAGGTACACGCTTAAACATTCACTGCAGAATTCCAGTTGAAACCCAATCATACGGAACTGCATACAGGATAACTCTTCGTTTTCCCCTGCGACATCACCACACAAAAGTATTGTTTACTCCTTGGAACATCTTCAAAACCATCTTTACTTTTCAGAATATCTTAAAGAGGACAACACCGGGTTCCCGAGATGAGGACACCGCCACCAAAGCTTTCAATGAGCTAAAAAAGGTGGTGATTATCATCTGTAATAGCCAGTTGGACGAGTACCAGTAGTGAGACATGACAGTAATCACCATGTTGGTATTTGTCTTCTTAGATCATCAAAGAATGTAACTCCAGTGTGCAGTCGATGAAAAGGATGGAGGAACTCATCCATCTCAACAAGAAAATCCACTTTGAGGGCAAGGTGAGGGAAGCGTTTGAAGGTTCCCCTTATTATCACATTTTTGTATTTTTTTTTGTTCATTAAAGCGGAGCCTGCTTCCTTTCTTTGTAGATCTTTCCTCTTATTTCCCAGTCACGTTGGCTGGTAAAGCACGGAGAACTCCTGGAAGTAGACACTCAGACAATGAGCATCTCCGGATCAAAGCTCAAGTTACCCACCAAGCCAGTGTACCTCCACCTCTTCAATGACTGCCTGCTGCTGTCCAGGAGGAAGGAGTGAGTTACATTCAGTGTGCACACAAAGAAAAGCTGAAATATTACTCTAATGATGCATAACATGAAAAGTGCCAAAGGTGTGGCCAGAAAAATTCATCCATTTTCAGTAAACTGCAAGCGGCACACTGGCGAGGATTGCAGTTTGGGTCATTTCCACCGGTCTGTCTCAGGCAGTAGAAGTCTGTGTTGACAGTCTAACCCCGGGCCATGAATTCACGTTGCAGAGCCCCATAAATGTCGGGGTGGGGGAGTCCAGGATGTGCTCCCGCCGCTTTGATTATTGAGATCTGGGGACTCTTTGACCGAAAGCTGCTGTTTGGTCTCTTGATCTCATCAAGACTGATCACCCTCAGCATGAAAGTCGTCCCACTTTCACATCGAAGTTTAAGATCCCGTGTCAAAATGGAACAAATGCAGAGGGTCATAATAGGACTTCCGCAGAGCATTAAAAAGTGGTAAAAGTGCCAGAAGCGGCTCAGATATGCATGAGAAGATGATCTTAAAGGTGGTATCTACCTAGTTTAAAGGTGTTGTTTCAGTTTGACAATTTGGTGTTTTTCCCAGACCTTTAACCCCACAGTGAGGTGATCAGGTGACTCTATTATGCTGTAGGCAGCATTTTGCTGCCATAATATTGGTTCGATTGTCCCTTTACAAGGAAGAATCCCTGCAAATCATTTCAAAGTTGTAGTGAACGCTCTTTATTGAGGAGTGGTGGAGTTTTTCCAATATTACAGGCTACACCTGCACCAAATAGGAAAAGATTGCTGCTTCATTCCTTCTGTAGAGTACCAAAACCAAGTAGAATGGGTAGGTGGTGCTAGTGGTTCAACAACTTACTGAGATGTAGTTTTATCTATGAATTTGTATATACTGCTTGCTATTGATCATTATACTAAAATGACCCATTGTCCTTTGCAGTACATGGAAGTTTATGGTGTTTGTACACGCTAAAATCGGAGAGTTGAAAGTGAAGGATCTCAGTCAGAAGCTGCAGGGGATCTCAGGCTTCATCTTCCACCTACAGCTGTGTGAAGGCCAGCAGCTCAAACATCAGATTCTGCTCAAATCACACACCGAGTGAGTGTCATGTCTTTGTCAAAAGCTTCAGTCACAGCTGGACAAGTTAAGTTGTTTAACCGCTCCTGTCGGCTTTGTGTTTGCCAAGGAGCGGGAAGCAGAGATGGATCACCGCCATGTTTCCGTCTGACCCGCTCGTAGACATCGAGCAAGCCAATGAAAATGATGGTCAGTGGAGATCTATCAGTGCAGAAAGATTTAAGGCAACACTATTCACCTCCTCATTCATGTTCTCGCTTCGTGCCTTTTCCTATTAGATATATCGCAAGTTCAGTGCATCAAAAGCTACCAGGCTCAAGAGCACGATGAGTTAACACTGGAAAAAGCTGACATTCTTCACGCCAAGACAATTACAAGTGATGGTAAGAATCGGGCAGTCTGTTTTTTTTTTTTACCACTCCAGCCTGAACCTAAATGAACAGAACATGGATGCATTAAACACGCAGCTGTTTATTTGATGTCTAAGGGCTGCTGTGTTTCAACAGGCTGGGTGGAAGGCATCAGGCTGTCAGACGGGGAGCGGGGCTGGTTCCCCAAATGCTACGTGGAGGAAATCACAAGTCGCAGCGCGCGCCTCCGCAACCTCAGAGAAAATATCCGCATCAAATGTGTCACACAGAAACTGAAGGGAGAGCACTAACTCTTTTTAACTTGCAACTTGTCATGTGTTAAAGTTGCATTTTGAAGCTTGTGGATGATTGTTTTCTTTTTTAGATGGACGTGGGACCTCCGTAAAGTATGCAGGTGCTAAAACAAGCCAACGTGTTTTGATTGTTATCCCCGTGGTTGACATTAGCAGTTTCCTTTGGCACACTAGCTCCAGAAAGAGAGTGCAAAGCTTCTAATGCTCATTTTCCATTTGTAGTTTAGACTTTCCACACGTAAGACTGTAAACTACACAGGGGGATTACTTTATGCATGATTCGGTACCATTTTTACAGGCTGGAAAGAATGAAGAATGTGGTTTAAATATGTGCACGTTCATCACCAGAGGTAGTAAATGTAAGCATCACTAAGCAAGTCTGTCACTGTTTTTCTATCATGGCTCATGTGGGGCACAATCTTACTTTGGGCTGTCTCCTGGCCTCTGTGGGGTGCTGCAGGTTCACTCTTCTAATAATCAGAAATGTGCTTGATGCGGGTGCTGCTTCTGAGATGCCTCAGGACACACCACAGGCAGTTTTTTCACATTCATATCTTCACGTGATATACGATTTTTTTACCAGTGCAACAGCGCATTATTGCCATCTACACCCTAAAGTGATAAGAATTTGGTCAAACATGCTTACCTCTTTACTAGAGGATGATACCTTTTTATCTGGACATGATCTGCAGTACCCATGCTGTGATGAAGTGCTTTCAGGACGGTATTTTAGAAATGAAACAAGTCGTAGGGTTTAATACCGGTTACACTGTATCCACATATGTAGCCAAACCCTGATATATTGTGTGTATTCCTCTGTGCCATAGACTTCCACTTTTGTTCAGAATCCACTGGTGACATCTCTAATTTGTCAGTCGCACCATGACTGGTGCACAACAACATAACATTGAAACATCTACTCCTGTTTTAGTAACATCTGCATGAAGTCAAAGCCGCAGCGAGCAGCTGTTGACCTATAAAACCAGGAACTGAAAAACCTACCAGTTTCACCTTGTCGGGCATTTACATTAACCATCCATGTGGTAAATGTGGACGTTTAGCGTTACATGTAATCATTTTAAAAACTTTTTTGACCCAAATTAGCAATATAATTGATTATACCGTTATACTAGAAATACTGAAAAAAAAACTGCTTGCATACACTAAGCACTAACTTGCGTATAGGTCTCCATCCTTCAAATTATTTTGTGTAAAAATTCACAAGTGACCAATAGCACAGTGTGACTGAGCTGAAAGCTGTTGTTAATGAACCACTTTAATTAAGATTCCAGTGTAAATTCATCCAGCGGCACATGAAATGTTTGTAACACAGCTTATTTCTGTATCTCACTTCTTAGTTTTAATTTAAACTGTTGCAGTTGCAGTATGTGTATTTATAGTTACTCCTCTAGCTGGTTCCTCTCTAAGGAGATTCTGATGTAAATGTGTTTTCCGATAAAATGGGTTTGTGTATAAAGAGCAAAACGTTATGACTGTAATTTATATGAACTAAGATTTGACAAATACTATTGTATAAATATGACATTTGGAGTCAGTTTAATTCCCAACGCCACAGTAATTACAAGCGCTGTCAGACACTGGATGTTTTCTGGATTTCTGCACATTACTGTAAATGTTTTGCCTCTGAAATAAACAGATCCTTACAATATGTTGTTTGGAATTAAACTTTTTTAAATAGTTTATTTTGAAAAGGTAAAACAAAGCTACATACAGGTATTTACAGTTTATTCACCCCTAAGTTTAAGCTATTTTTGAGACTCTACAGTTTCTACATCTAACATTTCTTCAGGTCTGATCTGCTCTGAAACTGGGTCAAGGACTAGTTTACGCTCGAACATGAATACTGGCTTTAAGTGCTGTGTTCTGTCTGTTCACAGTGACAAAATCAACCAAATATATCAAAGATTAGAACGAGAAGTCTTCACTGCTCTGCCTCCATGTTGTGGCACATACGAGACATATGTACAAATTATCTACATGTTTCAAATTTATGATTACTGTGACGTTTGAGGCTCTTCCTCCCGTCTGAGGAATCAGCCGCGTCCATTGATGTGATATGGGTCGGCTGCTAGCATTGGTTCCTGGGACTCCTTCCTGTTCCTCTGCAGCTTTGGCATTATCGGAGGTGGCGGTTGACTCACAGTAACATGGTTGCTTCTGTCTGGCTGCAAATTAAAAAGAAAATCTTGTTTATGCAAATATGCCGCACGGTTAAAGCACCACACGTCATGTTCTGCATGACAAGCAGTTTTTCTTGCATCTAGAAAAACAACGGACTTTAAAAAGCCTGTGCTTAAGGAGTGTCCAAATAAACATTTTTTATATCTTCTGCTTTCAGAGTTGCTGAATATAGCTGCATGAATGTGCTTTTAATCTCAAACAAGTTCATACAAGTTGATTTTCATACCAAACTAAAACAAGTGACTACCACACATAAGCCTAAACTATGCAGAAATGTGATCGGTCAGTTCATAGAAAGTTTTCTTCTAGAAAGTATTTTATTATGCAGCTACTTTACAACTGCTAAGGAAACGTACCGTTTAATGCCACAATTTTCTTGAATGTTTATGTCCTCCTGCTCTTGGCAAACCATTTAGGCCAAAAAAACTCTTTGTTGGTCACTTCATTAGATATACATGTTCAACTGCTTGTTAACACACATATCTAATCAGCAAATCACCTTTAGGCATGTGGACATGTTCAAGATGACTTGCAAACTAAACATCAGAATGGGGAATAAAGGTGATTTAAACTGGATTTTCCATTATAACCATCTCGAGGGATTATAGAGAATGATCCTAGAAGGAGAAAATGTCTTTGATGCCAAAGGCCAGCGCAGACCGGCCAGACTGCTTCAAGCATGGAAATAACCACTAGTTACAACCGATGTATGCAGAAGACCATCTCTGAAAGCAGCAGCAGAAGACCGCAACAGGTGCCACTCGTGTCGACTAAGAAAAGAAAAACGAGGCTACATTTCACAAGTTGTGCCTTCTATTGTCCACAGTTGTGCAAATGTGTGATGCTATAATGTTAACATGGAACAAAATCTCCGACGAATGTTTCCATCACTCTGTTGAATTTATGCCATGAAGAACTAGCAAGGTGTACCCAATGAAGTGTCCGGTGAATGAGTATTGCTGGCTGATAAAGTGTTACATGGCAGTTTTTTAAATTAATTTGCAGAAAAGTATTTTTAAAATTTCTTTATTTTTCACTCATTTAAATAAAAAGCACATAATAATGTTTAAAATTAAACCTACACAATCTGGCTGCAAACGATCACCTTCCCTGTGACTCCCTCATCTCTCCTGACCTGTTTAGCCTCTTTCACTGTTACAGCCCATACATTATTCTTTAATGTTCAGTAAACATGTATAATCATACAATCATGTCTAACCTGTTGTAACTGAAAAATCCAGTTCTGATAATCCTCCATGCAGGTACAAGAGACCTGCAGCGGCTCCACCAGTTCACCTAAATCCAAACAAAAACAGTGATTATATGAAATGAATCACATATTTATTTTTGCCCTTCCAACGCTGCATTTAACTAAAAATACAAAGATACCACGTGTGTAGAGTGTACCTATCAGTTCAAACTCCAGCCGTCCAGGCAAGGCTGACCTCTCAACTGCTTTGACACTTTGTCGGGGCAACCTTCCCTGTTAGAATGACAGAAAAGACAAGTTGTTTTCTAGATGCTGCTTTAAAGGTTTTAACAACAGGTGAGCTGGGCTTCTGTCCTTAAAGACAGATAACCATATAAACAACATCTCCTCTCACATCATACGCAGTCGAAAGTCTAAAAGCTCAGCCAGAAACTAAACATGTAGAGCAGTCTGAAGCCTGAGCATCCACTTCTCTAACAGTGTATATATAAATACGAGCGAAAATGAAGAAAGAATAGTTAGTTCATCATTTTGGAAATAATTTTCTACTACAAAGATACTGAATGATGAAGGCAGAAAGTTTGAACTACCATGTTACCTACCAAAATAACAAGGAACATGTCATAATTACTGGGACACTGGGAAGTTTTGCTGTCACAGCAGCAGAAAAGGTGTTATTATGGATTTTTCCCACAGAGTAATTTTGCAGTACCTCATATCTTATAGTCAGGCGCTTGTTGTCAACAGATAGAAGCACGATGTCTTGAGGGAAGAGAACCATCAGTCTTTCTTGGAGACCCTAAAAGAACAAAGCCAGCATGCCTTGGTTACTGTATGTGAGCATACTCACATTTCCTGTTATACCGTGTTATCAAAGGAGCTTGCAAAGAAAAGCATCTGGACTTCTTTAAGTTGCTTGAAGACGTTTCACCTCTCATCCGAGAAGCTTCTTCAGTTCTAAAGTCAACTGGTGGAGAGTCCCAGATTTAAACCTAAAGAAGTCCAGACATTTTTCTTTGCAAGCTCCTTTGACTACCATGACCTGGATGACTGAGAACCTTCACAGACATATACCGTGTTATATTTCCAATTTAAAGGACGATCACATTAATTTTTTCTAGGATTTTTATCCGCTTTTGTTGTCTTTTGAAAAGACTTTTTGTGCATTGAGCAGCTTTATGGAAATTCTTGCCCATGTTCATTTGAGATAATCTGAACAAAGAACAACACTAATCTGAATCTCACTTCTGCCCATGACAGGGACAGAGAAGTGACTTGTTGAAGATACCCTGAACTTCTCTGTCAGTAAGTGCAGCTGTTTTTGCCGCTGTAAGCCTCTGTGATCTGGGGTTATCTCTGTCTATGTTACCTGCTGTTTATGCTGCTGATAGCCACTGTTAGTGGCTGTTAGTCTCTGTTATCTGGGATTAATCTATGTTAGTTGCTGTTAGCTGATGTTAGTCTCTGCTACCTACTGTTTAGCTTCTGTTAGCCACAGTTAGCAGCTGTTAGCTGGCTTTCGAGATACTTTTTTGAAGTAGATCTAACTCGGACACTTGTGAATAAACTCTCATATGATGTGAATGAGAATGTATATCAACCTGTTTATCTGAAGAAAACTGTGTTTTTTCTTTTTGTTTGTTTTTAGAACACTCCACCCTAACATTAGCTGACATAATGTTAGCTTATAACCAGCTGTTGTTGTTGTTGTTTAGCCGGCCTGTTGGCAGCTGTCTGGAGGGCAGGGTCATATGTCTAATCTGCTGGAAATAAATAATTGAGAAAATATCATGAATAAATAAGCATATTTAAGTTTTTGTGTGTTAAAACACCCATATTTTGGTTCAAGAGATGATGCTTGATTTGATGATGTAGAGAATGACGTTTTATCCAGACGCCGGTCACATTCTTTATGATAAAACACAGCTATGATCTGTCATATGGTGAGTCTGCATTCGTATGCCTATGAGTTTTAACATGTCCTATGCAGGTGGCTGGTCTCTAGTCATATATAAAACGCAGTTATGCGGAATAGCGATGTCTATCTCAACAACTGTATTCAAGATGGTGGGAGGACTGTATTTTTAATTGGATTAATTCTAAGTTTATGAGATTGCATTAAGTTGTTGGAAGATCGAATTACACACGTATCAATGTATATTTATGAGAACTCATAGCTGAAAAGAGTGAAAACTGCTACATGGTGATAGAGAACAAGGTTGCACATCCTTTTTCTTAGGAGCTGAGGGGAAATATGTGCTCTTGTCAATTATGGTTCAACTTGCATCATGTGGTAAATGTAGAAGGAAAGAGTACTGAAAATAGGGTCTTTACACTTTTCTGAGGCCTTTAAGAAGTCAGAAGAAAATGTCTTTCCATGCTGAAAGACAGCATGTATACATCATGTTCATTGCATTCATACAATATATGAATGCAATGAACATGATTTTAACAAGACTTTCCAGTTGTGGTTTGTCATAAGTTAGTTGCACAATGTTAATGTCATAGTTACCCAATCCTTTTTTACCGTGAATGAGAACTCAGAGCAGTCTTATTATTAATTTGCAAGCAATTTTTTTGGTTCCCTATGATGGCTTCATCATTTCCCCAAAGACTATTTTATAATTCTAATAAAACAAGATAATTTTTATTAGGATTTAAAAAAGAAGTCAAGTTTCTATTTAATGATCTAAATGGAAATTGCCTACCGTCTAATTTTGGTGATTTTTGTGCCCGCCAAACAGTTGATCATCTTTAGTTTAATATGTCAACACACAAAAAATGTTTTAAAAATATGTTACAGAAAACTTTCAGAGGACGTTGAAGAGTATTTACTACCTGTCTCTGTGTGTTGATGATGTGGACAATAGATACGTAGCTCGGCTGACCCATGTGCTGTATGGGCGAGCCCTCCCATTGCCATATTGGAGCTTGTAGTAAGTATTTTTTCAGTTCTTCTCTTTTCCAGTTCTCATCACACGGTAACTAGAAGAGAAATATGTGCACAGTGTATTTTACTGACATGTAACTACAATACTTTGGTAACCAGATGCAGTGCAACAGTTAGTCAGTACTAGATAGGAGAGAGCGCAGTGGGAGGGACTCATGGGTTGGATCATGGCCTTGTATCTCCTGTCTTCTGCGTGCTGCATCCATTTCTGTAGGTCTGCCGCACTGGCACACGTGAACACCTTGGAGTCCATCACTGGACCTGGATAGAAGAGGGAACAGCATAAACCATGCTTAGTTTTTCACACTGCTTTGCACGTCTTAGTGGAACTCTGTAATTTCCACGGACTCACTGCTGATTTCAAACATGTGTGGCGAATGTGACGCGTCCAAGTCCAGAGAGACAACTTGGAAGGAAAGTCCAGAAAGGGGAAGAATGCCCTGCAAGATAAACGAAGACAAACTTAAAGAAATGAATAACACCGACGATTAGATTCCTGTATTAAGATTGCAGTGCAGAAATTGCCTGACAACAAAAACCCAACATTTAAGAATTTAGGACATTGATCCCTAAAAGTTCCTGCAGATTTATTGTGTTTCTACACTTTCAAAACATAATTCACCCTACAAAGTTTGGAGATTTTCATCAAAAAAAAGTGAAAGGTGTTTGGGAAGGCGGCAGGCACAGTGGATCTGAATAGCTGCATTATAGACGTTTGACAGTATATTTGGGGTTTGACCCATAGCTGGAAATAAAAACTTAAATCATTCTATTTTCACCTTTTGCAACTTGGAAGTAAAATTCTAACCTGTTTGAATGCAGCTTGATGCAGGGTATTATGACTAGGGTCTAAAGTTACAGTATACAGTTTTCTGATCACAAGAGACAATTTAATAAGTTAATGAATTAATTTTTCATTATTAATAAAGCCAATGTGTGAAAAAAGGCATGTGCATGTACAACACAAGGATCTAAAGAGCCTTCCATTAGGTGACCTCAGTAGCCTGGGAGGGGTAAGGTTTCACAGTGGCTTCAGCAGTGGTAATGTCCCATGCCTTTTCCCAAACCTTGGTTCATGTGATGACGTAAAAGGCTAGTACTGGGTCAACGACCCCCTCATAAGGAACAACCCCCACTAGAATTTAAATACACATGCATGTAGTGTATGATCACACTTTTAAGCTGATATCATGTTTAAAAGGTTTGTTGTTTATGTCGACCAGTTTGGCTTGGGGTCCTCATAGAATGAGTTAAAAATGCTCTGTTGTAGCTGTTTTCTGCAGGGCACAAATGACAGCCCGTGATTTAATTTCCAACCCCCCGCAGCTTTATTATTAACACCCACTTTTAGTTTTATGTTACACTACACTAATCCAATAAAGGTTTTCACTTCTGTGAAAAAATATGTTTACTTCAGTTTTCCAGTGATCGTCTGCTAACATAGCATTTCTAACCACACGTCTTAAAAAGTATAAAGAATACCTCATAAACAAAGTCTTGCCGAGAGTGGTCCAGAGAAAGGATGAGTAGGTGGAAAGAGAACAAAACCAGGAAGTGTTCTTGGGTTTCCTGCAGAGGCACAATTCACAGGATTTAATCATTTTCACTGCTTTTTTAAAAGGGCCACATAAACACATGTGTGGGTGCTAAGTGACTTGTTTATGATATTTAACTAATTTATAACTAATTAAACTAATTTAAATGTGATTTTTCTTATTGCAGCAGTTTTTTTCATTTTATTTTGTTGCTCATTTTAGTTTAGTCTAAATCCAAGGACTGTCTCACACATTAAATTTCTCACTCCTTTTGTGTGTTACCATATTACCTGTGTGTAGCTGATGTAGAGAGACACCAGTGAGGAGTGGATGATCTCTCCATACATGTGGGCAGCTTGGCCCTCCCAGCCCCTGATTGGCTGTTGGGAGTATATCCTTTGGTGGAGCTCATCTCTGCTCTTTCCCCACAGCACCACCTAGAGACACAAAAATATATCACCCCATGTCTGTGGCTCATTTCATGTGTCTTATTTTTGTCTGTCTTTGACAGCAGTGTTAAAAGATGCAAGGTTTTCTCTTAAATAGAGAGAATTAAAAAAAAATTTCTAGTGGGTGGCCATTTCCCCCTTCCCACTATCTCGTATCACTGTATTTATTTATAGTCAGTATTAACACATGCATTACACAGCAAACCTGAATGTATTTCACCATTGCAAGGCTTGAATCACTGTCTTTAGGCAAACTTTGTGTGTTTAGGGAACAAATACAGAGGTAAAGTGTAAGAGTTGAATCAAGTCTGAGAACAAAGCTGTGTCTGGCAATGTTTCCTCTCTTGTATATTTCCTGTAAAGTTTGAATCACACCAAAGGGGAATGCAGAATATGTCACCGTTGCATTGGAAATTCCTACAGCGCACGAGGTCTCGTCTCACCCCGGCTGAGCACTACAAGTGTTAATTCAGACTCAACCACACAGCATGCTCTGACCTTGAAAAGTGCACGATCAAAGTGTCAAGATGTTTATTTGTCAAGTACACAGCACACACACATAGCAACCTCTTGTTCCAGGTGTGGTATTGAAGGTCTGCGTGGTGGCTGGGGCTGCTCGTCTCTGCTGTTCCTCACAGACAGCTGAAGTCTGGTTTCTCCCAGGCTCCACACACTGAAAACAAACACGCACTCTTGCTCAGTGAAGGTACAAACACTTTAATGCATTAGTCATAACTGTACTGACAATTAGCATACATGCCAAAATGGTCGATTTTTGAGTATAGTCATGCAGAGCTGAAAGGAAGTAGATATGATTTCATATTATTGTTTGAGAAGTAAGTTAAATTTTGACTTTGGACCATTCACATTTTAAAATAATTCTAATTTATCTAATACTGGGCCATGAAACAATTGAACAATTTGTGCCTGTTATGGCCATAAGAGGGTTATCCTCTCTCTTAGAGCAGGCTGACTACTTGTATTTGTAGGAAAATAATAATAGGTCCTTGTAATTGAAATATACAATAGTTTTTAAGAACATTGTAAAATGGCTAAGCACAAGCATTGTCCACATTGCCAGAAATTTAAATCAATGTATAAATATATGTTTGATAGATTGATTGAGGGGGAGCATTAAGCTACAAGAGGTGTTTTCAGTATAGATATTTTTGTATGTTTTACATAATGTTGTTATATAATGTATTAAACCTACCCAGGAACTAGCTAACTATATGACTGAGCTATAAATGTGTGATAGGGTCGGAGTTCATAAGTGTTGGTTCCTCCTGCTCATTTTTGAGCACTAGAGGACTTTATTTTTCTTCATGTATATGCTCTATTTAGTTCTATTTTGTATATATGACCACATGCTTGAAAACCGTCAATCAATCAAAACTCATTTTCTGAGAAAGATATCAAATGACTGAGGCAGGTGGTATAACCATATATAACATATAACCACATAATGCTGGCCTGGTATGGCCACAGTATAGACACCTTCTAAAGGCTGTTTCCAGCAGGATGACATGCCATAACACAAAGTTTAAACAGGTTTCGTGAACACAACAATGACTTCACACACAGTTCAACTTCACATTTTATATTATGATTGTGTAATATAATTACTGAGTGCATTCAAGAAGCCCTGTAAATAAACCTGAAACTCTGAAACAACACAAAAACAATCATGGCTGGGGAAATAAAGTCAAGTTTAATAATAAACTGACTTGAAGTTGTTATTACTGTTAGATATTTACTGATCTAACTCATCTGGTGATTAAACGTTATAGCTGTTTTTGTTATTATCATACTAGTGACGGCACTAGTTAAGCCGGTTCTCCTGAAATTGCATTATTTTCTTGTATATAAACAAGGTCAGCATCAGTATACTGAGCCAGTCAGTAGCTAGCAAGCGCACATTCTAAGACATCTTTGAAACACACACTTTTGTGTGTGTTATGAAATACAAACATAAGTGGCTTGCCTGATAAGCAGTTATAATTAAAGAGCTACACATAAGGAGCAGAAGCTCCTGCAGTGATTAGCTTCTGCTAATCCCCCAGCCTTTGAATGAGAGGGGATTTGTCCCGCCCTTACTCTGTATTAAACCCCTCCATGCTTCAACCATTGTCTTATAGTAATCTGCTAATCACATCAGTGCAGCATCACTGAGCACCCAAGTTCATGTTGAGTAAATAGGAGCCAATTAGCTCTCCTGTCTTGTGTCTCCATGAGGTGCTGATGGGCAGAAATCGAACGCGTGTCATTGGTTGTTCTGCAGTTTTTGTTTTCTTTTTCTTGTTGGATTTAAATCTAGTTTTAAAGTTTAAAGTGCTCTGTGTGACAACACATCCTGTTACTGTAAAGCCAAGCATGTAGTGTGTGTGGTATATCCTGTACATGATAACACTGAATATGCTGCAGTGCTGAAAAGGATTATGCTTGCGTTTTACATTATCACCTTAAAAATGTCAAGAATGAAATGCCACAGAAAACCGCATGTGTTGAAAGAGAAGCAGCTCTCTTTTCACTTTACAGCCTGCCACCGCTTCCTCCAAAACACAGAAAAACCACATTTAAAGTGACTTTAGAGATACACTCAAAAAAATACTGAGTGAAAGTCACACGTTGCCGTTCTGTTAACTGTTATTTATATATTTATATATATATTTATATAGTTAACTTTTTGTTGCAGGATCAAAATACAGTGAAATAAAATTGTTTGTTTTATTTTTTGAACAGCTCCTAGCTTCAAACACTAATCTTGCATTTGTGTCTTACCCTAAATTGTCTCCAGAGAGTTCCAGGAGCTCAATCTCATCAGGGCCCACCTCGTCCACTCCAGTATGCCTCTGGGTCACACTGCAGCATCCCATGACGGAGAAGGAGTCTGTCCCTCTTTACCTCGTCTCAGCTTCTGTTCCACACACTGAGCACCATCTGTCTAGACAATCATCCAAACAGTTTGTGCGTGCCTCATTAAAACCAAAGAGATAGCAAAAAAATGGGGGGGTGGGTTTAGAAGAGGATATTGTGCACAGGAGCAGGGGATGAGGAGGCGGTGTGCTGCTAAGCTCTAGTTCCCCCTTTTTGCCAGCATTCAGTGTGTATTTCCACAGAGCCCTGAAAACAAAAAGCTTTTGAAGAGGAATTGAAGACAAAAGTGGCAGGTTTTTGTTGAATTGCAGCGTAGTAGTTGTTCCTTCCTTCCTGTCAGTTGGCCGTCGGCAGATGACTGAGCAGCTTCCTATTTTACACTCTGAACTTACGCTGGGAACCTGCTGATGTATCAGCATGATAAATAAAAACTGTTTTGTCACAAAAAGACGAGCCGACCAGATGAAGGTCAAAAACTATCATACCTCCTGAAGTTGATAAGACAAGCTCCCTCCTTGTTGTGAAACGTGTGGAAGCAGTTATCTTATTGGGAAAGATGGGGCCATGCCTGTCTAGTTTACATGCGCTGAACTTGACTCTGAGTAGCCAAGAGAGATAATTATGAGTTATGACACAGAGAGGTAAAGGGCTGCAGTCAAAACAAGCTACAACAACTGTAGAGTGGAGCCTTGCGTTGATCTTCCTGGTTAAAGTTGCAGTAAGGTGGTGGGAGGGTTTGCACACAATCACGTCTGAGTGACTTTCCACAGATCAGAAGCTGCTCTGCTGATGCAACTTCATGTCAGATGACTCACTGATGCATTTTCTACCAGACCCTTTGATTTGAGAATGAATGTTGTATGCATGCACTAACAAAGAAAAATGACTTTGACATGGGTTCTCTTCGCCACACCTTCCTTACCAAACAGGACCAAAAAAAGAAGCCAGAAGATATTGTTGATGATGAATACATTCTTTATTGACGCATTTTCCAGAGTATTTCTCTTAAAATCTTTAAAAAGCACCAAAGGCTTTTTATACCGCAGCTGTCTGCATACTGTCACAGTTCCTCTTTTCTTTTCTACACTAAACTCTTCGTATCCTAAATTGTTCCACATGTTCAATACTGTAAGGTACGGTGTTCCAGGAGAGCCACAGACAGGTAGAGCTTCACTCACTCAGAGCTAGTGATGACGGGGATGTGATGGTCATTTCCAGCCTTTAAATGATGATTCAAAGTACTTTTGCTTAGCTTGAGTTTAGCTGTATAATGTGAATTCCCTGACTCACAATGATTTTGTGAAGTGCTGGTGGGACGGTGGCCACTCATCGACCTGCTCCTTCGTTTTGGAAGTGCTGAATCATTTGCAGAATTATCAGGGGGTGCCGAGGGAACACTTTTTTCCTCTGTTCCACACATAAACCTTCTGGGTTCAGTTTTCTGAGCATCTTTGGTGTTTTTCTGCAATTCCATGCTAGACTTCTCTGTAGTGGAAAAAGCACTATAGAGAAGCACAAACTCCCTCTGACTGACCAAAGGAAATATTTTCTGCCTGCCACGAATCTTCCTGAAGATCTCCAGAGTCAAATCTAGAGAAGGGCATAAAACAACAGACAGACTTATAGATAGAAAAAACACTTTTGGTTGTTACAACACATCAGCCTGTTTAGCAAACATGTGCAATAAAGGGAACTGTGACTATGCCAGTTAAACACTAAACAAAATGTGAGAACATCTTTGGTGGAGTGGTATTAATACAAACATATGCTGAATTTGCATTTGGGGCTTGCGAAACGTGCTGTTTGTTTTTCCAGAACTCACCTAGTGTCTCCACAACCACGCTGGGTATCACCTCCTTTAGCACCTCACAGTTCGTATGGAGAGCTGGATTGCAGTTCATCTCCAGCAGCCACACCTATCAGGAATGCACACACTCAATGCATATGCTAAACACTGTTTGCATTCACATTACCAGAAATGTCCTACCCACTTTGAAGTCTTCATCGACCAAGAAGTCACAGCCGATCAAGTCAAAGAACCCCAGGCGGCAGTCTAACTTTGACTTGACTGCTAAGAAGCACTGGCTCATGATCTGCTGCATGCGCTTCTGAATATCAGGGAGAAAGAAAGTTGTTCATTAGGCATCAGAATGATTTTATGACTTTTGTATTACCGGCTGGTTTGTTTCACTTCAACTAATTAAAGTTCCTCACTACTGCATATAGCTCAAGCTTCATTTAAGTCAAAGAAATGTGTGTGTGTGTGTGTGTGTGTGTGTGTGTGTGTGACACAACGCCAAAAATGAACCGACCAATCTGCAGGGCACTGTAAAAAAAAACAACCCATCACATGTAACATCTCATTTTAGTGATGGGATGATGCATCCAAAACTTAACCACAATCTCAATTAGCTGCATGTGCCAGTAACCATCATTATAATTGTAATTGGTCCCTGAGAGCTACAACACTGCACTCACTGCAAAGGCGCCCAGCACCCAGTCCCTGGGCAGATCCTTTGCAGCCTGAAACCTGTCGTTGACGTAGGCGTTGAAGCTCTCCATGGACCACACAGTGTCTTCCTTCAGTTGGCTGTAAAGAGGGTTCTTCTTCTGCATGTACTGGAAACGAACAGCAGGGGGACCAGAGACACACGAAGATGTGAGCAGAGGCAGGTAGCAAGTTTGTGCCAAAACAAAAAGCTTGATCTGGAAATAATGAAGACATGTAGCATAAAAAAAGACAGACATGAGTGTCCCTCTAGCAATAATTTTCCAGCTGAAACATGTTTAGCATCTTTAATATCTGATGTGCACATAAAATTCACCACCGAAAGTAAAACCTAAACTAATGTGTGATTCAAGCTAAAATACAAAATAAACCAAGGTTAAAATCCTTTGCTAGTTTAATGGTTCAATTACAGTGATTTGTGTGTTTTGCTAAATGTAGACAATAAAGTGAATGTGAATCTGATCTGGTCTGTCTGTGGAAATGCTTGTAAATAACATTTCAAAGACATACCGCTCTAGTTAAAACAGTGATGATGTAAAGTGTCATTTTGGTTTCTATTCCTAAATACACATTTCTGCTATAGCCAGGACTCATTTCTTAGCGTATACGGAAGATGGCACATTGTTTCAGGACACGTTTAGCCTTGTTACAAGGTCCACTGGAAGGACCTGCTTTCTAACTGCTTCCCCCATTCACCACATTTTTTAACAGCTGTCTGATTTCCAAGCAGATGATTGTAAAACCGTTTAGACTTTGATCTTCCAGTTAACCCTTCATATTCTCGCAGAGTCTATCTAGATTAGGGGTCTACCTGGTTGGTCAGGTGGGCAGAAAGGTTCTTGGAGGTGGGGTCATAGAGGTCACAAGTCAGTCGCACGTAACCATGACGGAAAAAGACCACATAAGGTGCAGTGCATGCGATGAGAAGGTAGGAACGCACGTCAAACTTTTTCCCTTTCAGCAGCAGCGGGTTCTGGATGTAACTGAGGACAAATCGTAGGTCTGCATTCAATCGCACAAACACCTTCAAAGGCTGCGTTTGACAGCAAGAAGCTGAAGCTGACAGTAAGAAATGAATGACAGATGGTTGACTAAACAACCTGTAGTACAACAGAATTGTTTTTATGGTTCCTTATCATTGGCTGCTGTTACTTCTGTTCATGTTATTTTAGAACAGCACTGCAAAATGACAACTGAATCAGAGACCCAAAACTAAAGGTTTTTTGAAGCCTGTTGATGCTTTTAAAACCATGTGCCAATACTAAAAACCAGGAATAGCAGGCACTCAAGCTACAAAAATAGAATAATATGCCTGCTTCTCTGGGAACTGCAAGTGTGGGTGATATTAATCTTAACATCCTGTGTTCACCAACTGTTGAATGATGTAAGCCTGAGGCTGGCGGTAATGCATTTTCCTGTTGAACTGGCGGTCCTCCATGTGCTTCAGCTTCAGTCTGAAGGCAGCTATGTCCTCCTTGCTCTTCAAAAGGAAGATCCCTCTTCCCTGGTTCATACCCGTAGGCTTACAGATCCACATGCGGCTCTCCCTGTTGCTCACACCTGGCGACAGTGACAAAATTTAATTAACGGGGTGTCACAGGAACTGAGCTTTCCACCTGACAGTTTCCTTTTCTGTATTGTTTTTAACTTTTCAAGGCTTAATCCTGTATTGAGGCATTTGTCATTTTCACCAGTAAAATCTGATTCCGTGAAATCGTGCTTTAGTTGCGCTCAAGCACAGTTGTGGGAAAACTGGATTGCACCCAAGTGTGTTGTATTTACTTTTCACCTCTTTAGCAAATATTTAAATCTGAAATGTGAGTCGGAGTATTTCCTTTTTTTCTATATGTTGTAGTGGAATATGATCTCTAGGCCACTACATGTCATATCATTATGAAAATAAAGACGTAAAAAAGCTCAGAACATATTGTGAACTGCAGTCAATAAAAATTATGATGCAAAATTTCAATTTCTAGTTTTTTTAAAAACAGTCAATATGCTGTTTTAAAAGTGATGCCAGCATCGACTGTCTTTAAACGCACGTCTATTAGAGTTGGTTCTGTCCTTTTTCCTTCTTTTCCACAAATTCATCCATCACCAACAGATCTAAAGCAGCTGTCTGTATTCTTGTCCTGTTTACTTAGTGATAAACGTGTTTGTCAAAACCCGTGCACAACTACTGTCATTATGCTGGGTGCCTGTAATTACTACAGTGGGTGTTAAAAATCTATTTCATCCTCAATGCTTACCATGAAAAATGTCAACTTTAATATTAAATGTATTTTCTTTGGCATTCACATCCTGCTGCACCTCTCTCCTTGTGTTTGTGTCTCAGCCCTGCCCTCTGCTGACTCATCTCTATGGCAACAGCATGTTCCCCTGGTGATTTTATCAGGGCCTTATGGGAGGTGAAGTGCATTATTTTCCAGCGTCCACAGCCTCTTGATTAAACACTCACCAAGGCGACTGTTGTCTTAACGCTACGCAGGACAAACGATTTTCTTTCTTTTCAATGTTGGATGCGTGACCCAACATGCATTTCAAGTTTAATTGATCTCATTTTAAACCTGCAAACTAAAGGATGTTCCAGTTCAACCAGTACTGTTATTGTTGCATCAAAATGCTAATGTGTAAAAGGTTGTTGTAGTTAGGTAAGATGTCAGTTACCCTCCTGTTGGGCAAAGAAAGCCTCTCTCTCTTCCCTCACATCCATGCGCAAAGTAGTGGGTATGAACTCTTCCATTTTCAGCCTCCTGTAAATTACAACAGAACAAAACGAACAAGGAAGCCCACATGGATGTCGGTGCCATGGATTGCGGGAAAACTGGCTTTGAGGCAAAAAAGAAAGTCAGGCCACAAACATACAAAATCTTTGGTGTACCACAACAACATTCATATGTTCTGTTCATCCATCGTTTGCGGCATATGTTCAGATTTATTCCAAACCCCAGTCATACCATAATTTCAAAGCATTAAGTCAAGCTTTACATATATGCAAATTGATTTTTCTGAAGAACTGAAGGAAGTTTGTAATAAAAAAATAAAAAAATCTAAAAACATACACAAAGTCTAAAATATGGCATATTTCCTGCTATATACTGGTATAATAGTCCATTATTGCATATCTTCACTAGCACTGAAACATTTTCCAGCATTAGTATAAAATTCCACTTATATACTTTTAATTCTGTTTGTAGAAACTGAAGTACTCTAATCTTAATATTTGTAACTATAAATTCACATAATCACATTAAAAGCTGAACAGCTGGTTAAAATAACTCAGTGTTCATAGTTTTTATCTCTAAAGTGTGATATCTCTAAAATGAGGAACATCATATCTCAGAGCGATGCTGGAAACTAATTCATGCATTTATTACTTTTTAGGATAGACTATTATTATAATCAAGCTGTTCTAAAAACTTCCTGACAAGCTTACAGTTGATCCAAAATGCTGCAGTAAGAGCGCACACAGTGACTAGAAAGAGAGGGCATATTTCTCCCATATTGGCTTTTCGTCATTGGCTCCCTGTTAAATCCAGAATCAAATTTAAAGTCCTTCTTCTCGTATTCATTAATCAGGCCTCTCTTAAAGACCTCATAGTACCGTATCAGTCCAATAGAGCACTGCGTGCTACGACTGCAGGCTTACTTGTGGTCCCTCGGATATTTAAATGTAGAATGGGAGTTAGAGTTTTCAGCTTTCAGGCACCTTCTGTGGAACCAGCTCCCAGTTTGGATTTGGGAGACAAACCCTTTCTCTAATTTTAGGATTATGCTTAAAACTTTCCTTTTTTGATAAACTTTACAGTGAGAACTGGATCAGGTGAGCCTGAATCCTCCCTTGGTTATGCTCCAATAGGCCTATGCTGCTGAGGCTTCCCATGATCGACTGAGTGTTTCTTCTTCACTCACTATGTGTTTATACTCCTTTGTATTTAATCTTTAGTTATTATTAACTCTTCCACAGTGTGTCTTTTGTCCTGTCTTCCTCCCCTCACACCCAACCAGTCGCAGCAGATAGCCGCCCCTCCCTGAGCCTGGTTCAGCCGGAGCTTTCTTCACGCCAAAGAGAGTTTCCCCTACTATCGTTGAAGCGCTTGCTCATATGGGGTCATATGATTGTTGGGGTTTTCTCTGTATTATTATAGGGTCTTTACCTTACAATATAAAGTGTTTTGAGGTGACTGTTGCTGTAATTTGTTGCAATATAAATAAAATTGAATTGAATTGAACTTACAGAACTAAGCTTGATACAGAGGCCTCTGCGATGCACACTGATAGCTCTACAGATGCAGTAAAATAAAAAAATAAAAAATGTATTGCATGTTTAAGAAACTGTTAGCTTTGTCCTTCTTTAGCTCTTTAGTTTTGGGGGGCAATGGTTGGGAGACTTTTTTCCTTTTCATACATGTTTTCCTTCCTACCAAAGATAAAGTATCCATCTGTACATGACGTCATTTACCATAAAAATTAGGTTAGTATCAGAGTTTACATCTAATACTTCCTGCTCTGACACAGATGTTTGCACAATAACTTTGCGTCGCATTCAGCATATCCCAATTATGAAAGTGAAGTACATTTTTAATGTTTGTGACTATAAGTGAAGCTTTTTTTAACTGCATGTTTCTATGAGCGTATGGTTCTGTTTTTAAAACTATTGTATTTCCTTGCCGAGTATGACGTAAAAAAAAAATCAGGTTGTAAAATCAAACTAATTTACTATTAATAATTAACCACAGATCCAGCATATAACTGCGACACAAAGCTTCTGTGATTCAATGGAGAGGCTAGATATCTGATGAGGTTACTTGGCGTGTTTATTAAATAGTTTCACAGGCTGATATGGTTTTAAATCATTATTTACAGAGTGGGGCTTCTATTCAGCCACAGTAATCGTACCGGATAGAAGCTGGGAGATTTGACACAGCTGCAAAATTTGGTAACAGAGATATACCTGTCTGCTTTTAAGAGAAACAACCATTTTGGATACGAGAGAGAGACAAAGACAAAGAAAGGAAAATAAATGTCCAGCTCACCTAAGTGCTTGACCATGGCTGACTCTGCTGCTCACTCGCTCGTACTGTTGAAGACTGCTGAGGAGACCGATCTTCGTGGTGAGCACCTTGTTATTGGGAATCTGGTACATCAACTGCCTGCCTGGGAACAAAAAATGAGGATTTTGAAATATTAGTTAGTTAGCATGTCAACTTTTAGTTCTGTCTCTTAAGCTAAGCAACAGAAATTGCATATTTTCGTCGTAAACCAGCTCCAGGTGATATCCTCTGCATTCCCACTACCTTCTCTGAAGTTGGAGTACTGGGCTGGTGATTTGGTCTCGCACCACTTGAGATTGAAATCCTCCCTGTCCTTGTTGTAAATCCTCTTCCATCCTCTGCTCTCACAGTAATTGCTCACTCTGAAGGAAAAGTCCCAGAGGAAATCACTTAGACTTTAATCACACCACAAACAAGAAGTAAGGGGTCACATTAGAAAAGCTTTAGACTGACAAAAGGCCCCAAATAAAATACATACCATGCTATTTTTTATTCAAGCATCACACCATACATTTCTCCACAACAGTTACTTTGAAATTAAATAATTCATACTAACATTTTAGCTCCGTTGGTTCCTCCAAAAAAGTAAAAAGGCCCAGGCCCCCTCGGCTCCTCTATCTGCCTGCCTGACAAATCCTTTAACTTGGACCTCTGGACGGGTTGTGCCATTATACATGGACCTGATACACAAACACAACACATTACCGATTCATTTCTTTACAACAGAAAGGCAGAAGAAATTAATTCTATTCTATTCCGGGGAATATTTAAGTTGTTTAACTTATAGTGTTTTTATTTTATTAGATTAAGATGTGCAGACTTGCATTTTTGTGTGCTAAAATAAAAATCACCCTATGGACAGAATTTAAAATAAGGCGCCCTCTTTACTCCACACACACCTCCACTTTGGCTCTCCTGGTTGACAGACGATTGGGAAAATGTCTGTCTCTCTTTCCAAGTCTGTGTCTGTGGCAGCAGTGTCTGTTCTCTTCCTGGTCCCTCCTTCCTCAGACTTCCTGCAGGCCTGCTGCTTCCACAGGGAACTTCTGTTTCCTCCTTTTCTTGGCCTCGCTTCTTCTCCAGTCTGGTCTCTGCTGCATCCTGACCATAACTGCAGGGATCCACGGAGCACCTTGATGACATCTCTTTGCTCTGGCGAAGGTCGCTGGGGTAATTTATTATTGATCCATAATTAGAAAGTGGGAGGAGCTCTTTTGATTCACAGTGATCCTGTTGGCATAAAGAGCGGAACAAGAGGAAAAGTACTACTGTAGAGTACGCTTCATTCATAGTATTTTCCCTGTTTCGTATGTGCATATTTTTTACTATTATATTATTTGAGCATCACACTGTTCATACTTCAAACAGGTTCATAATGGCAGAGAATAACTCTTATTAATAAATACTCTTCCTGAAGTGCATTTTAATTACGCATCCGCCCAAACTGCCAATTTAACTTCAATTTGTCAATGTTGCTCTTTTAAAGTGATCTCCCTCCAAAAGCTTACAATATGATGACATGTGAAGTTTAATGTGCCTAATTATGTTATGCTGAAATTGCAGCACCATATCACTGGTCTTCTAGAAAATGGTGAATAAAGAAAAAAAATGAAGTAAGCGTACCTAGGTGGCCTGCTTCCTGTACCAACAGCATGTAATCAGGCTGATATGCTGATCTAGTATGCAAATAGTAGCAGTGGAAATGTGATAAATAGTTGTATGGCTTTACCGTTTGCTGTGGTTTAATAAGAAATTAGCTCTGTTAGTCCTTTTACTGTTGTTTTGTGTGAGTATCATAAATGTAGGTAGGTATTTATGTTGGAAAGCAGGAGCAGAACTACTACAGCTATTCAAAAGTAAAACGGTTTACCTGCAACTACAGCTTCACACACACAGACATCAGGGCTCCCTGAAAAACTTGTCAGCTTACTCTTCTTCTGCCAAGTGCACTCAACCTTATAGTCCAACTGCAGGGCCAAGACAAACAGTTAAACCCACAGACTGAAGGACAGACTCGACAGGGGCGCAATCACATGGTCTGTCGCCAGTTTAGTCTAAAGTTAGCCACAGTATCGCACAATGAAAGCAAGAAAACCAACTAGTAATGTAAACAATCACCAGTTACTCGGGTAATGGGACCCTTAGCAACAGTTGCTACTTGTAGATTGAATCTTACAACACAAACTAACAAGTCAAGATTGTGTATCCCACACCAACCGGACCTCTAAGTTTAGCTTCATTCATTATTTATTGTCCGTAAGCCTCTTTTGTGTGGACCCTATGGTAACATGAGAGCACTGTGTCAATCAAAATGGATTTGCCAGTTTTCCAGGGTGGCCTGGTAGGTAAAATAGTGTTCTCAACTGGCTCAGTGTCATTAACATCTAAAAGAAATCATTTCAGGGGACTTGTTTGCTTTAGATACACCGGTCTCCATCTTTTACATTGGGTTGTCTGTAGGACAGGAGGTAGAGCAGGTCATCTGCTAATCTGAAGGCTGGTGGCTTGAGCTCTGGCTACTCCAGTCTGGCCAAAGTGTAACTTGGGTCAAATTTGCGTGTGTGAATAGTAGATAGCAACCGTTAAGATGTAGAAGAATAAAGTGCTTATATCAATGGGTGAATAAGTACTAAGTAAGTGCTATACAAGACATCGTCCTACCTGTGGCCTACCCTATGTCTTTAGGTCCAGTTTACACAATTTAAGTTAGAAATCTAAGTAATAAAAATAAACCCAAGTGTCCCATTAAACTATGACATAATTTAATGTGAACATTAATTTATTGTAAAACTACTTCATCCAAGGCGAATCGTTCTTGATACTTCCAGACATCATCATTAATCATAAAGTCTAGCGCCAAATCCAGCAGCAGGTATGCAGTTGAGCAACATAGCATTAGTCTGCTCGCATGGCAAATCCACTAATCACCTTCTGTCTCAGTGATTTGACTCTGGGGGAAACACCCAGGCCCAGCTATGGCTGGCAATTATGCATAATCTTCTCTCTTCCTCCAAACAACCTGATAATTGACAGGGGTGGGTACCTTTTAGACCCAGCACACATGCAACCATATAATTACACATACAGAGGGGCAACCACGAGCAACATAAGCACACTGTGAGCAGCCATATGGACCAAAGTATTGTGCCTTTTAGAGCATACATCAAGTTTGGTTTGACTTACCATCTGTAACCTGATAAAAGGACAACCAAACTGTGAGTCAGCGTGATTTTGGCTCTATTGATCTGGTTTGTTTTTTTGCATCACAATTATCCTCTGTGATAAATCAAATGTAAAAGAAGGAAGTTGCCAGTCTGATCAGTTGAGTTATTTATACACATATGGCTGTAAAAGTGTAAATGCCCAAGTGCAAAATACTAGCTATAAGAGGGAGCTGCTTGGCAATAAAACTAGTCCAGCCACAACACCCCAGTTGTTACAAGGAGGCCTCCCATATTCTTGTTTAACAGAGCTTTGTGTGGAGCCAGTGTGAGCCACACCTTGATAAAGAGCCGCCATCTGATAGACACACTGTGCAAAGTGCTGCGTAGGTGGACAAAGAGAACAGGCTTGTTTTACAACCTCATGGTTCACCATCTGCTAAGAGACTGTGTACATTTGTGTGTCTGTGTGTGTGCTCATATATGAATTTTAGTGAATAAACTTGTGTATTTAATGTCACCATCCCTTTTTTTTAATCCTGTCTTTCATTATTTATACCTGAATTCATATCTTTCCTTTGACCTCCATTTGTTAGTAAAGGGTGTGGGAAATATGACACTTTTTACTTTTCCTTTCTTTTTCTTTCCATTAAGGTAGTTTAACTTTCTGTGGGTGGTGCTCCACTGATACTCATACTCCTGGGCCTTATTGTAAGAAAAAAAAACACATCAGATAGAATATGCCAGAAAGACAGTGAGTTAGTGAATTTAAAATACAGGAATATATCGTTAGGTGTGTGTGACTCTTAGTGACTGTCCTATCTTGGGGCAGTGACAACTTAAGTTTTGTGTTTCTTTGAAGGCTCACCTATTCCCATGTCATCTCAACTGACTCAAACCAGAAAGTGCGCCGCAATTACAGGGATGCACCCTGCAGCAATGGTGTCCCCACACAACCCATTATTTAGAGGGATTCTCCTTGTCAAGGTGTTATAGCGGAAGAAATGGAGTTGAGTTACGATGCAAAGAAAAGCTTGTCTGAATAGGGTCTCTCGCGCTCGCTGCTGCTATTCATGGTTTCCTTACAGGATTACAGCAGCAGAGCACAGGGGGCTGTAGTATCGAGGGGCGACACTGCGTTCCCAGGGTCGATATCTACTTGTTCCCTCTGGTGACAAGTACAACACGGAAACAGAAAGACATCGAATTTCACAGAGAATAACAATGATATGGGAAAATGTGCAAGTGGAAATGTACATTTTGTCCTTTGTTCTGAAACAGCCGTCTAACAAGCATGAACACGTGTTGCCTATATTGCTTTTACTTGTTAGTAAGTAAGAGTGCTATAAGTGTAAGAGTCACAATACAATTTTGTACAAACTTGATGATTCAGTCCTACCTCTTACATAAGAAGATCAAAATGTAGGATGATGAGAATATGTGTATTTGACTGGTTGTTGTTCCCTTTACTATGGTGAGTGATGTCATGTGCAGCGGAGTGAGGTGGAGAGCTGCATTAGGCATGAGAGCATACAGTTTTTTTTATTTATAATAATAATAATGTATACTTTATTGATCCCTGTGGGGAAATTCCTCTCTGCATTTAACCCATTCACTCAGTGAAGCAGTGCAACAATGTAACAATGTAATTTTGATCATTTCAAAGTAAAAGTTTTAAAACTTAATTAGCTCTCCTGTCATATGCATCAGACCTAAGTTACTGTGCATGCAGTTCCAGAGTGCCTTGTTTAGAGATTTAGAAGGAATCTCCAAAGAATTCCAAGTTCGGAAACATAAGGTATAAAAAATTGTTAATTGTGTTGGTTACACCCTTTAAAGCTATGAGAAGACACAGGAGGACACCGCTTGATTTTTAAATGGAAAATGACTCATAAATAAAAACAAAAATCTTTGACAAGAACATGACAGTACTTGTTATGTTATCCTTTTATATTTCACTTTGTTGCTACTAGCAAAAACTAAAGAACAGCAACTTCTAGTTTAAGCAGCTAGATTCATTCATTTGGTATATTTGAATCTAAATTCTGCCACGTTGTGAAAACGAAAATCTAGCTGAGAGGCTACCAACTAATGTTACTTGGTTTATGACATTTAAAAGATTTGATTATTAAAACCCAACATTAAGAAATTAAATCTTCTAGCTATAACTGAACAAGCTAACATTAGCGTCATGAACTATTTATTATTAAGTAAACCTTAACAATTATTTTTGCAATGTTTTGGGGGTTAAAGCATATCTGTGCGAGTCAGACTTTATCAACAGTCTGAGAAAAAAGTGACAAACAAACAAACAGCTGCTGCTATAGGCTAACATACAGATAGTTTCACTGTGAGGGTTTTATTTTTTTAATGTGCAAATTATGGAAGCTTGGGTACAATTTTTGGTTGCTGCTTTAAAGTTTTGTTCGGTATCTCAAAATTTCAACTTGGAAGTAAATTCAAAAATATCCACCTCCAAATCTTTAGAAAATACAGTGTTCTCTCGCTATAACGCGGTTCACCTTTCGTGGCCTCACAGTTTCACAGATTTTTTTTTAAAATTTTGCATGCTTTTTCTAAAAAAAAATTAAAAAATTATTACAGCTGTGTTCTGCATGCTGATCAGCTGTAGACCATCTCTACGTATACGGTAGTGGTGTTGTGGCAAAAATAAGCTTCCACACCTGAAACTGCCAAAATTTCCACCTACAAACTTACCGCTTCTCGTTACGGTCCGACTTTCCTTTCTTCTGAGCTGTTGCTGTAATCACTTTCTTGCCCACAGGAGGCGCAAGTTTAATGTTTACTGCAGCACTAACAGTTGTACATATTAGCTGTCAGGCTTTCAGATGACTTCAGAAGCTTAACTGACACCAGGCGCTTTTCTTTGTCCAGCAGACAACCTGTAACTACCAGAGCTTCTGATAGCTTCTGTACAACTTGACTATGTTATGGCGTGCTCCTGTAGTATTTATTATGTTCCTCCATGTTAAACTAAGTTAGCTAAAAGTTGTTAGCTAGCTAAGTAAAATATGTGTGTTCACAGCAGTGTATTTTGTGAATTTGCCCTGCAGCAGTATCCAAATTATGTAAGTTTGATTTGTTCTTAATAACAAAGAATATTTTATGGTCGAGCAGACCAATACTAATGTTTGCATGCTAAATAGCTACTTAACTTTTGAATAAGAGGAGGTAGAAAATTATTTTTCATCAGCTTTCGAAGTAAAATGACAATGTGCTCAATAATAATAATTTAAAAAAATTAAGGTATATCATACATCATTTAATCACACACTCAACATTTTGTGTTTCTCAATGATAGGAAAAACAAAAAAGCAGTATCAGAGATGTCCTGTCAGAGATATCCTGAGTAAGTAACGAAGTTAAAGCTATTTTGTGTTAGTTATTTACCTTCTATGGACCTGCAAACTCCATGCAGGTATGTACGGTGTGTGATAAGTCTGTCACATCTTATATGTCTTTATCTGCGTTCTTCAAACGCTGACCTGACAGTAAATGACTGATTACATTGCTGCTAAATTATGAATCGAATCTTTGTAAAAGCTACGATTATCCTGTCTTTAATGCGTTTTAGAATTAACCAAACAAAGATTGTATAGTTTATGAAATAGATAGATGAAAAGATACTCCTCAGTGTTTCTAATGAAGGCATTTGCTCACAAATTGCAGCTTGTTGCTGATAAAAACAAAAACAGTGAAAGCGAGTATTTCTCACATGGATTAAATAAGATATTTCCTATAATCTAGCAATGCTTCTACCAAAACCTGTAATCAGCTCCACACCTTGATACACTCGAGTGTGCCAGCTTTTTACTCTTACTGTGCGTCAGCACGTGCAGGTATGTCACAGCCGTTTAGCTGCCGTTGTGCTCCTGTTCCACTCCAGTGGATAACCCAGCTAAGTGAGTCTAGACTTCTCATCCACAGCCAACACTAATACAGGAATCTGGTTTGACTGCAGTAAGCATGCACAGACCAGCGCAGGAATTCTTTACAGGCCCTCCGCCAGTTAGTAATGTGATTCAGCGGTGAGACGTCACAAAGGGAGGAGCTGACTACAGCAGTAATTGTACTTTTTAACTCCGTGTCTTTAAGTTCAGTCTAAACCACCAATAAGCTAAGAGCTAAAACACTTGCAGCTTGTGGAGGGACAAAATGATATGTAGGTAGAGCATACATACGCTGTCATAATGGTTTAAAAAGATAGTCATTTCAAAATTGTGCTTCCTTTCATATTAGTTTACCAGCTCACATAGAAATGTCACACTCTTGATTTGTTTGTGTCCCCATCATTTAAAAAAAGCATATTGGTAATGTTTAGGAGCATTAATGCAACAATATTTTACAGCAATTTCTACTTTACCATTCATAGGATTTACACAGTTTAATTCTTCATATACCTTCACTGCAACACCACAAATAATACTTAGACCATATTACTTTGATGCCCTGTAAGTATGCACCGCCACAAAAGGGCTTTTTCACAACAAACATTTTGAAAAGAACTAATAAATAACACCTTTGCATATGACATTTGAAAATTGCAGTGTCAAAAATACTGAATTGATTGGTAATTGTATTTACTTCTGTGATCTTTCCAGCCCTGAAATAAATAGAGTATTATTTATTTATTGAACTGAAGGCCATATATTAAAAAAAAACCTCACTGTAATGTGTCATTTACAGTAGGAAACACAGGATACTATTTTAAAGGTGCGTGCACACAATGACTCAGCATAATTTTTCTTTGTTGTTCCCCCTAAGTTGTTAAACAGATACCATTGTGTGTTTGATCAGAGTGAAAGGAGAACCTGCTGATCATGTTGGCTGAGCTTTAAGATTTGATGCTGTATTTAACCTGTTAAATACTAAACCTTTCAAAAACCTTTCCTCACAAAAAATCCTTCATAATGAAAAACAAGCAGTGTAGCAATTTAAAATAAAGCTTTGACTAATGAATGATTAAACAGGCGCTGAAAAAGAAAACATTGCTGCCAAAATAAACTAAATGCTAAAATTAACAGGTTATTGGTTACTGAATAAACACATTCCCCTTACATTTAGCTTTTCTTAATTTTACCTTTAGTGTTTGTCAAACACATAAACACACACTGACGCATAAAAAGGAACTGACCAACTCATTCCACAGAGGCCCGAGGTACGTCATATTAAATGTTTTTTTGTGTTTGCGTTCTCACTGATAAAAACCATAAGTTATGATTTTAATCACTGCCTATACTGACTGAATGTTAAGTCGGCCGGTACCCTGGCAGTTTTACCAAGCTAGTCTCTGTGCTGCTATAGAGCGGGACACAATGAAGGCTTAGCTGATAGTGGGGGGGAGACCTCATGGGTAAATTGAGGCATTTAAAAAGAAGCTCTGTTCAGCGGTAACCTGATCCACACCTGACTGGGGCTCGGCATTCCGGTGTGGCCGGGGGAACAGTTCACAATTACCAGAGAAACTGCAGCAAAGAGCCAGGGCCCTGGAAATCTGCGGTAAATGGTTAAAAATTATTCTGAAAGTCACTTTTCACGAGAGAAAAAAAACAAGCAAACAAAAGGAACATTTTCATTATTATCCATCTTTATTTAAATGATTTTTTTCTTTACAACATACCACATTAGATACAGTTTCTATGTACAGAGTGTGTGTGAGAGTTTTGAAAACTGTGCGCATTGTTCTTCTGTAGCTGGAGAAAATCCAAGTTCCCAAAAGGAATTTAGTTATTGCGGTAAGAGTAAGAACGCCGATCTTTCAACAGAAACGTTACACAATTTCTAATCCTTTTTTTCTTTTTTACATCATATTCACATTAACATTCCTGTCAGAAACAGGATTACAGCACAAAGACCCCTAAAAGTCCAACCTTATCTTGAACTGCTGCTCAATTGAGAAACTTTGACTCAAGGCACATGGAAGAAACCACCAAAAAATCAAACCATCTTCCAGCGCATGGATCATAGTTCCATAGTCATCACTCAGCCCCATCTGCCACTACTGTTAATATGCTGATGTGCTTCCCTGGATTGCCCTTTGTCAATACGCTGAGAGTCAGATGCACGAGAGTGTGAGAATAGGAAGTAAGAGAGCAGAAGGTAATGCCATTTAATGGACGGCATTACCAGACAGTATTAGACACCAATAATTACATCTAACCATGTCTGGTAAGACGCCTATCAACAGGCTGGAAGGATGACTTCTGAGCTTTCACCTGTGCAAAGAGGAAGATGAAAGCTGGAGGGAAGAGAACAGTGTTGCAGAAACAGGCTGAAATGAGCAGTTCCTCTTTTGCTGCGATCATAGATTCTGTTAACACTACATTGTACCTTAAGTCATTTTTTCCATTTTACTTTGCCAAGCATGCAGAAAGAGTCAAAGCCACAGGTAAACAGACCAAGGGGAGAAAAAAAGCAAACTACGCTTGGCTAGCTTGACTTTTTGTTTTCCGGTTTGGCTACATTTTTGCATTAATGCAAATTAAATGATGAAATCCAGAGAAAAGGGGGATAACTGGAGGGACAAAATACAATTCCATGTTTCTGTGGCTTAGATAATGGAGCTAGATGAGCAAATAAAGGTGTGGCTCAATATTTGTGGGGTAATTCTCCCTCCTTCTGCAAACACTAGGTTTCTGCTTGCTTCATGTCTATTATTTGCTTTTGTTTCTGACGTCTGTTTGAAGACTTTACCCATGACATTCACGTCTATCCCGATGATGGAAAGTGTTCATTGTGTAAAACGGTGTATTTAATCTCCTCTGTTCTAAGTCAACAGCACAGAAATTAATTGGAAGTTAAACTTCCAATGTATTATAGGAAGTCAGTTTTATATCTGCTTAAAATTCCTGGTAGACAAGCCTTGGAAAGCTGGGAAAAGGCTATAGTCTATAAATGACTCTATAGCTGTGTTGGGTTTTTTTATGTAGCAAGGCACTCTCAGGTGAGCTCGTGTGTCAGTTCCAGGATGTGCCACGCAGGTAGGGCTAGGTGGACCAATCGCTGCCATACAGCACAAAGACCAACACTGTTCAGGGGAGGGAACAAGGAAATGAGGCCCTGCAGGACCGGTGGAACCATCAACTGACTGCTATTCTTTAACTTGGGGTGGGGTTGCCATTAACGTTTTTTTTTTTAAAAGGGAGGTTGGGAGATAAGTTAAAGAGCTGACTTTCAGGACTTACTGTATTAGAGATCTACTTGCTCTCACAAGAATATATTAGGGAAAACCCTAAGAACTATACTAGTTCGCTGGAATCAGACAGAATTCGGTACAGCCTGAGGCAACGCAAGTCTACTGTAAACAAAAGACTGTAAACTTTACCTGGAATCGACATGCGAGTAAAATGTGAGCACACCGAGCAGCTGGCTTTGTGAAATGTGCCCTTCAGCGACCACATCAAAATGCCTCGAAGAGTTCAGCTGCCCTTCACAATATTTGTCATTTACATACCGGAGACCACGCAGTCACCCAGAAAACATCGTTACCAGACAGTGTTAGAACAACAGTAGTACAGTCCAGCACTGTCAGGTAAGATGGATCCTGAGAGCCATTTCTGTCACTGCTCAAGCATTTGAGCTGATCCACAGGGCCCAGAATGGGAGCAAGTTGCCACCAAACAATGATAGAGCGGTTGATATGATTGTAGTCGGCAGGTGGCTATCATCATCATTACCAGGCAGTATTAGAGAAAGTGATGATATCCAATGCTGCCTCGTAAGATGGAGATAATCACCCAAAACACGTCTGACACCGCCTAAAGTTCGTGAGGTCATCATTCATTCATTAACCTTCAATAAATGGAAATCTTAAAAAGTTTTCTCTAAAAAAAAAAAGAAGAAGAAGAAAAGAACAAAAAAAACCAGGGAAATTCAACTTTATCACATTAAATGTTAAGAATTTAGCTCAAAGACACGTAAAAATATGCAACTTTTCAGCTCCACTAAACTTCTGAACTTAACCACCACAGAGCCCACCAAACAGCCATACATTGCTGAAAATGGTACAGGAAATGGTAGCAGGGGGAAGTCCATATCTACAGACGACCTCTCTGCTGTGTTACTGCTGAGCCCTTGTTGTGGTTGGGGTATTTAGCTTAAACTTGCTGTCACAGAAGACTGGGCCACAGTGGTTGTTAATGATTGCCAAAACCTGTTCTGACTAGTCTAAATCTATGGCACGGCAAGGTTGGGAAGGCTGCTTTTCACACAATACATGGCAGTTACTAATTTCAAACACTACAAATTGCGCACATCCCTCAGCCTCAAAGGCATGTTAGCCCTCGGGGAGCTCTCTCTCACCAACGTCACACTGTATCCTTGCTGTTTGTTTTAGGTTGTAACATACTATTCTCGTTCGATTAAAGCAGCGTGGTAAGAGAGCTGTTTCAACAGATGTTTAATGAATTTAAAGAAAGGAAAACCTCTTTTTTTCTCTTTTCCACTGGCGGACCTTTCGGGCCGTTGTCTTTGTGTTTGCCGAGTGATGAAAGGTTGATGGAATGCTGCTCAGCCCGACCTGACCAGTGCTGTGTATGCAGAAGGTCACTGAAACAGCCCTCCTTTACTGAATAACGTGGATCATTCACAGGTATAAAGCGTGAAATCTTCACACCCTATACTGAAATTTGAGTGTACATCATTATTCTCTAATAATACGTGCTGCGAGTACACTTTTACCTACAAAAAAATAATTAATTAAAGACTAAACCTTCGATTTTAAATCTTTGTCCTTTTAAAAGCAACTAATTTTGAGGCATTTTTGGCAAGAGCTGCTTCACAGTCATCCTTAAAGCAACGCTAAAGTAGAGTACAGAGGGGGGAGGGAGAAGAAAAGAGTATAAGGGAGTGAAAAGTTCGGGGGAAGGAAGCTGAGAATGCACCTGTAACCTTACCGTCATGAAAAGTACCCCAAGGAAAGAATGCAACAAAACCAAAGTAAAGTGAGCACGTTTAGAGGGATGGAGCTGAAGAAGAAAGAAAAAAGATCTTGAGTTTCCAGCCCGCTGCCTGAGAACACTCCGTCTTCCTCCCGGTCAGGCAGGCCCCATGAAATGAGAAAGCCAAGCAGACCTGCTCTCCCAGACTATTTAGTTAATCATCAGCATTATAAACCAGTGCTGCAGGCCCTCTGAGAAAGACAAGAGCATGAGAGAAAAAGAAAGAGGTGAAACAAAGATTAGCCTAGAAATTTGAAGCTGGTAGAAACAAGCTGTGAAAATAACAGTACCTTATTAAAGCAGAGCATGTCGTGTGTCAGTATTCAAATATCTAACCAGCTCCTACGTCCTCTCTGTTTGCCCCGCGTTTGTCCATATACTTCCTCTTCTGCTCCAGCTTATGTCAACGTATCGCAAAGCTTTTCTCCCATTGTGCTCTGCGCCGTGGGAGTTAGCTGTGCTCGCGGCTAACCACGCTTTTTGCCTGTTGGAAGTGAGGCGTGCTCAGGTAACTCTGCCCTCTCTGCTGGAATGCGACTCTGCTGTGAAGTGAACAACCTGATAGGTAAACTGGCCTGGGCCTTAATCAATAGTTGCTGTCTTTGTGAGAAAACAATGGCAGGGAAACCCAAAACCTTATTTAACTCCAGACCTTATCTCAGTGCCACCTAATTGGCCCTTCAGACTACTGAGGAGCTGCGTGGTGACATTTAGGCTACGATACTGCTTATCATCCGTGTGCCACTCAAGTTGCTTGCTAATGATTTTAAATGTGCACACTGTGATGGACTAGGTATACTTTTGTCTTTTTTAAAACTGTCGCTCCTTTGGCCAGCCCAGTCTCGCCCTCGTCACTTCACCTCCCCCATTTTGACTAAAATATTCAAAAAAAATTTGACTACCAAAAAACGAGATTTAAGCTTTTCCTACCAGACTTTTTAAGCTCCTCCCCCTGGAATACAGCTTTATTAGCTAAGTTATGAATATGAAAAAAGTTAAATAATTGCTTTTTAACATGGTGCCAGGTCCCTGGTGGGAGATAGCATTACTCCTGATTAAGTGTTTAATCCCAAAACAAACAAAAATCCAAGTAGAAAATTTGTGTTTAATCCCAAAAGTGGAATTTTTTTGTTTTTAACTTTAATTCAGAAAGTATTTATTGATGATGTAATTTTTCCTTGGTTTAAAAAAAAGAAAAAAAGTACTAGCCTAGCCTAGCACCGAGTTTCCTTAAATAGTCCTGACCCTTAATGCAGTGTCATTCACCCTGCAATCGTATTGCAGCTTGAATTTAACCTCTCACCCCATGAGGCGATAAGACTTACACTTCCCTTTCAGGTCAGACCTGTGCCTCAAACATGAGCAAACAATGTAAAATAAGTATCTGCCACTTTTTTCTGGCTTGCTGGTGATTAAATGTCACCCCACTGAAATTCTATTCAGTACTTCCCGCCCTGTTGCAATACACCAGCAGGGCAACTGGCACTCATGTGACTCGCAGCTATTCTACTGTATGAAAGAAATGAACAAATGTTTCACTTTCCACCAATCACAACCTTCCACCGCGCTCTGCAGTTGTCGCTGTACAGTAAGCAGTCGACATTTTCCCTCCATTTTCCCTTCTCCGTTTCGGACTTCCACAGTCCGCCGCTGCTTGAAAGCATGTTAATAGCAGCCTAGGAAACTAAATGTATACCTTCTATCTTGTGAAAATGCTCTGCTCTGATAATTCCAACTCCTGTCTTAACTTGTACTAAACCTCAAAGGTACGGAAAACGGATGAGCAGACATTTTACGTCTGTCTGACTCACTTCCACATCTGAAACGGGCAGTGTTGAGTCAAAGTTGAAAAGCCAAAAGAGAAAACCCGTAGGTTAAACGCGAGGGGAAAAGGCTGGATAATGTCATCAACGGATTTACAGTTCAACAGGTTGAAGGAAAAAAAGTTACTAATTAAGTTGATATGAATTTTCGCTTAAATTAACAGAAATGTTTGTTAAATAATCGGCTACTACTGTCATGCTATGGATTTGTGAAGATGTTTCATACCGTAGTGTCGTGGTTGTCTCCTCGTTAAGCATGTTTAAGTCTGTAAAAGAAGGAATCAGCGTCTAGCTTCATATCCTTTGACAAGTCTGGCAGTTTGCCTTTACCTGCCCCAACTGGTCTATCCAGTTTAGGAATGAGCGTTAGCCTCTATTGTTTCCTCTTCTTTCTCTCTGCTTAAATGGAGCTGAAATTTGATACACATTATTTTCGCTCCCCATTGAAACTACCTGGACCCTCCTATATCAGCACGCAACTGCCGAGGGCTTCACGCGATGACCTAATTTGTTTGTCGTACATTTCCTGCTCTTAGCCATCTACCGATTGTCCTTAAAGTTCTAACTCTGCCGCCGCTGAGCAACAGGTAATGACAACAGCACAAACTTTAAAGATGGAGAATGAAGACAAAGAGGGGATCGCATTTGTGAATTTACCCAGTCGTTCCCAGGTGTGGTCATCGATCCAGAAACCCCAGACAAGAGGCATCATTGTATGCGGGCTCCTGACGCCCTGTTGGCTAGTCTTTCGCGGTCCTGCTCACGCTGAAGGACAGTCGACCTCTGGACGGTGATTAGAAAGTTAAGGGGGAAAAAAAGCTGTCCTCGTCACGTAGATGCAGGCGTAGAGTCATAAGACAAGCCAAACCCCGGAACACAGCCAACCATTTCGAAGCGCGTCAGTCATCATCCTGCTGCCAGAGCAAAACTTGTTTTTTTCCGTGAGCCCTCATCGGCGGTGTGAAGCGTTTAAGCTCCTCAAGAAGACAGAGGCTGAATTTGTAAAGGGCTTGGTTTACATGTAGCATGACCTCCCCTCCTCCTCTTTCCCCCCACAGGTGTAATTTTCAGGTTGCAGCCAATCTCCTTGGGCTCTGCCGCTTGCAGGTGCGTCCCCTGCGCTGCCTTTAGCCAATGGTCTTAAAGACGAATACCCCACCCATCCCACCTCACCGGTTTGCTCACCTCCACCCTCCCCATCGGCCCCCAGGTACCTTGTTGTGTGTGTGTGTGTATGTTTTTATGATGTCAGCTCAAGCCTCTGTGGAAACGACCTCCTATGTTCTTATTACAACTTATTACTTCCCAACTGCCAAACACACCCATCCTGCTCAGGGAAAATAAATCATCAAGCCAGAAAAACTATTGGGGGTCAAGTATTCGAAAACATGTATCTTTAAGGTATTATGTCAAGCGCAAACTTTTACCTGCTTCCTAGAGGCATAAGCCCACCATAACCTGAAATGCCTGCCCTTTGCTCTCATAACTTCCCCCGGGCTCTCTTTGTGTCCACACACCTTTTTTGCCCCAACAATAACCCGTCTGAGTTTCACCGGGAAAGGACAGGTGTACAAAGTACAGGTGAGTAAGACATACTGAGAAGGAAACACCAGCACTCTGTGGTCAGTTTGAGTTGTGTGAAACGGGGGAGCAACGACAAGGGGCCTGTTGGGGCCCTTGGCCCTTAAGGGCAAAGAGGGGTATTATCCAAACCTGGTCAGGGCTTGGCTGGATGCTGGGTAAGGTCACTTTCGGTCTTGAGGTGTAATTATCGGGATTAGACTCAACAATGAGCACAATGCCAGAACCATATCCTGTTTCAGTAGGGGCGTGGCAGAGGTTGCAGCAGAACTACATTGAAAAAGATGGAATAAAGGCGATTGTTTGAATCTATAAAACACATCGCAAATAGACATTAGGGAAGGAAACTAGAATAAAATAATTTATTATCCACAAGTCTTTCAGTTTAACCATTAGGTTAGGGATGGTTATGGCAAAGCTCAATGTTCAGCCTGTTAACAGTTTACTGCTTTAGCTGACCACCACACTTGGTAATAGTTACATAGGGTGGGCTTAAGCATTAAAAGTAGTTTATTCACTTTTTTCCTTTTGACACCATCAACCTTGAGCGGACCTCAGTCTCTTCAAAGGAAGCAGTTTGTAAATTGCTCTGCTCTGAAAGGTTTGCTTTGTTTAGGCTTTTCATTTGCATACCAAATGAGGCAGGGACAGGACAAGGGCCTGACCTGAGCTTATTTGGCTACTGATGGCTATCTGGGCAGCCGGTCACGCAAGACGGGATGTAAAGACATCCATCACCAGCAGTGACCCAACAGCTTCAGATGTACAACAAGCACAAAGAGGCAAATGCTTACATGCATGCTTAAATTCAAAACTGCAAAAGCGATATAAGTTTTGAAGTTACAACCCTCTACAATTCGGAGTCACTCTGTAGGTAGTTGGAAGCGGGACACAGACATATTCTAGTTATGCCAGAGCTTTCTATCTGCTAAAAGGGAGCTTTTCTTACCAGTGTTGCCAAGTGCTTGCTAATAGGGGTCTGATTGTTGTGGTTTTCTCTGCATTGTTGAAGTTATTGCAAAGCTCCGTGAGGTGACTGTTGTTGTTGTTGTTATAAATAAAATGAATTACTATGACTTAAGGACTTCACAAGGGGATTAAGCTAATCAGTAAAAATGACTTAATGTTTCTTTACAGTATAGAAAAATGAATGTGTGTGTGTGTGTGTGTGTGTGTGTGTGTTTAAACAAAAGGCCTACAAACTAACACCTAAAGGCAGGTGTAAACTACGTCTGGAAAATGACAACAAATAGAGCGAATACTTTTCCTGTCGAGAATCCTTTCCGGGCAGTGACCGATACGTTAGGATACTTTTTCTATTCGCATGGGAAGTTTGTTCTCTGACTCATGATTTTTCCATGACTTCGCTTTAAATGCTTTAGGTCTTATATGTTTACTGATACCTGATACACTGCTGCCCCGTGTACTTGGTTGTATCCTTGTTTGCGTTTATAGGAACCTGACAGCCAAACATGTGGATCACATTCTGGATCCACACTAGAACTTGTTAACTAAGAAAAGGAAAATAATGACTCACGCTTGTTTCATTTTATCCTGTGCTGTCACTGACAGTTTCCATGTTGCCCTTCATTAACCTGCATTTTGTATCCAAGGTGACTCGCAAAGCTGGACATGTATCTCCCCCCAGGCCTCAAAAGTAGACTATATTTCTGTTTATATGATGTTTAGCCAACCGAAAAATCATAGTGCACTGAACAGGTGACCTTTGTGGCACACTCCGCCCTTTAAAACCCAGTTCAATAAAGTGTGTTTACCCCCCCCACCCCCAAATATTCCCACATAACCACATCTGTAGCTTCGGGCCTTACACACACACACACACACACACACACATGCACAGCCCACCAAAAAATTAAAATTAAAATTAAGGTATTTATTTAAGGGAGCATTTTCTTTTCAGAATCTAGCCCTCAAAGGGTTAAGGATTTTTTCACTGTTTTACACTGATCATTGTTAGCTTCAACAAATTACACAAATAACAATTAGCAAAAATTTTCTACTTGGATTTTTGTTTGCAAAGTCTCGGTAAGTGAATTGCTTACATTCCAATGAGAATAAAGGATAAAAATATGCCAGAAACAGTCAAAGAGTTTATGATAAATCTCCTGATTAGTCTATATACGCTCTGAAAGCATTTCATTACCTGTTCTATTGCTGGTTAATGCAAATGTCTATTAAGCCAATTACATGGCTGTAGCTGAGTGCTTTTAGGCACGTAGACATCATCAAGACAGTGCTGAAGTTCAAACCAAGACTCTGAACGTGGTTCGGTTGATGGTGCCAGAACAGCTGCTTGGGCATTTCTTAACCTGCAGATCTGCTGGGATTTGCACACATAATCATCTCTAGGTTTTACAGTGAATTGGCCAAAAAAGAGAAAATATCCATTGAGCAGCAGTTCTCTGGGAAAAATGCCTTTTTGATGCCAAAGATCAGAAGAGAACGACCTGATTACTTCTAGCTGATAGAAGTAAAGCTACAACTCAAATAACCACTCATTACAACCAAGGCACGAGAGCTGCTTCTCTGAATGTACAAGACACCAGATCTTGAGCTATAGCAGCAGAAGGCCTCAACAGGTGCCACTCCTGTCAGCTAAGGCTGATAAACACACACTGAAAGCATCCATCATGCCTTCTATCAACAGTTTATGCTGCTGTTGGTGGTGTAATGGTGTAGGATATTTTCTTGGCACACCTTGGGTCCTTAGTACTCTTTAAACACCACAGGCTCCACAAGTGCTGTGGCTGATTATGTCCATCCCTTTATGATCATAGTACCCATCCTCTGATGGCTGACATGTCAAAAAAGTAAAATCCTCTCAAATTAGTTTCTTCAGCATCGTGATTAGCTCACTGTACTCAAATGGCCTCCATGGTTACCAGATCCCAATCCATTAAAGCACACTTGGGATGTGGTGGTGCAGGTGATTTGCATCATGGATGGACCAAAATGTTTCCAGTACCCTGTTGAACTGGTGCCACTTAGAATCAAAGCAAAAGGGAGGTCAAACCCAGGACTAGGTGCAACTAATAAGGTGTCTGGCGAGTCTAGGTACTAAAATCTGATATGGAAAAAACAGCTTCAGTGGTGAACGTTTCACACATGTGCTCCTAAAAGGTTGAGACATGCATATAGTATGTCAAGCTTCTACATGTAAATGTATAATTGTTATAATTGTCTTTGCAGCATGCACGTTTTAGGAAATAGCATGAATGTCTAAAATTTACAAAATTTTTGCAATCTGATCATCGAAGGAAATGATAGACGGCCTGACAGGGCATGTATCAGCCATGTATCATTTTAAATAAGGCCTGTTTGGGATATTTTGGGTATTCAGAGACCCACCAAAGCTTTTACACGTATCAAATATAGCTTGTCTGACAACTGTTTCGATACTGTGCACGTGCAGATGGACCTAAATGGAGTAGTTTTAATAAAGGTGTATGTGTGCATGTCTTGAAGTAAATAGACACCTTGTACTGTATAGAGTCACCTGTGAAACTGATCTGAACAATGCAGTATGCTGTGTCTTATAACATATTCATCAGTTATGAATAATGAATACCAATCTTTCCATGTTAAAGTGAAAAGTCAGGGGTATAGTAGTTGTTGTGAAAGCTGCTGTTCTCACAGGTCTCTTAAATTGGAGGCCTTTAATCGCTCAGTACGCACTAAATGATTGTTCGGTCTTTTCTATTGTTTTATCCACCTGTCCGCTTCTCCTGCCCTTCTGCTCAGGTGACTACGAGATAATTATAGAGATTTACGTTGTCTTAGAAGAAATTGGAGGACTTAGCCCAGGTGTGATGTTTAAAGGTCCCTCATTACACTGTTCAGCACTCAGCCACTGAGTTCTACCGAGTCTCTCGCCAATTAGCTCCCTGTCTGCCAGGGCAGAAAAACCACCTCACTCGCTCAGAGCAGATAACAGAAATATGGAATACAGCTTTTGTTGGTGTCATTGTTGTTCTTGCAGTTCTTTTTGTACATCACAGTGTTTTTAACTCTATATTGTACTTTTGCATTTGCCCTGTTGTTGCAAGAAACAACAAGTCTCACTTCTTTTCACAAAGCCTGAGAATCACCAAGGGAGCAGCATGCACACAAGCAGTGTAGCAGCCACAGCCGTGCTCTGACTTGCCGCCTGCCACCAGCAGCAGGTAATTGGCCCCAAAGGATTTGGTGTGGGAAGGTGTGTATGGATGGCACGGTTGTATCCCATAATCTCCAATGGGCCATATTGCTATAGGGGAGCAGAGCGAGGCATACTAATTATTACTATTTCACAACACAACTGTTTGGCTCCAAACTGCTGCTGTGATCAACTTGACATCCACGACACGCACAGAGATAAATGGAGTAATATTCAGAATTCATACATGACCATAATCCACATAAATATACCCACTGTTGAATGTTAATGTGCTCTAAATATGGTCGACACAAAGGTTGGAAAAGTAAAATTGTCATATTAAAAAAAGTAAATAAACACACACACATACACACACTGGCAACTGAGGGGTGTACTTACTACCAAGCAAGATGAATGGGTTAGTGAGCTATGTTGAGCTTAAAGTCAGATTGCTCTGTATTACGAAAGTGGCTCGCTTTTTACTTGGCTAAATCACCATGGCAACTTATGCTGAACACATAACCTGGTTGGGAGCAGGTTTAGAGCTTCGGTTGATGAAACAATCGTCTGGAAGTGCCGCGTTTTAACTGATTCTTCTGTTTGCAGCATGTTTTGAGCACAATATAGATTTTCTGCTGAGGGAATACGTTTTATATGTGGAGTTTGTTAAGTCGTGCCTTACTAGCGTCATAAATGAAGAAGCCCAGGTGTGAAGATGTAAATGTAAAATTGCTGAAGTAGAAACTGCATCAGTGTTTTTGTACTTCTAATCTGCTGCTAAACCTGTTTTACGCTGCTGGAATTGTAGCTGCTAGAAACACAATAGAGAAACTAGAGTATGTTTCATTTATTATTCTGTGGGACAGTAACATTTAATGTTTAAAAGTATCCAGTTTAAGCATAAGCATTATTCCTAAGGACGTGCTTGTTAAAATAAATATATTAACTCAAACTAAAAATTGAAATTTGTCCAGTCTCTGCCCTAGATCACCAGATTAATGATTTTCTGCAGCATGAATCTCTCTCTCACAACACTGCTGAATCTTACTGTTGTGGGTTTTTTATGTTCTTATCACCATTTCATTATTATCATCTGAAAACATCTCTGATTGGACTAGGCGGCTCTCACAGGCTTCATTTTCTGTGAAGAAGGGTCACATGACGAGCTTGTAGCTTGAACCAGAAAGCACAGCTCAACAGAGAAAATAGAAAACCACTGTAATAATACCTGTTATCTCCACTTGGGGTTTTAGATTTTTTTTTAAGCCAGCAAACACAAAGACAGCATGAACTTCCTTCATGGTATACCCCTCTGGCCTACAACCATCACCTATCTCACACTCTGACCACATTACGTAACATACAGCTGTCGTTTTCCCCTCCACATGGTAACATTTCAACTCAGTATCGCTAAATAGTGAACTAGTTTTTACAGAAATTGTAGAAATGATGATGTTGTAATGATAGATATTAATAGTAAATATCATGGGGCAGCCAAGAACAATATGCTAATAATAAAAGGGATGTAAAACTGTAAGTGTGATGCGTCATCTCATTTTAATTAATTGCATTTTAATTTGTGGTAAAATGTATTACCACATTATTTTTTGAAAAAAGCATCCATTACAAATCATTAACTGCAAAGTTAATGATAATAAATTAAGTCAGACCTCAGTGGTACATGAGAAGCACATCTTCTTAAAGTCAAGTTCAATGTCATCTGAATGGATTCTTATCCATCCTAAAACTGCATGTATAGACACTCACACGCTAAAGTTTGACTCTTGTTGCCAGTCAAACACACCTGCAGAGCAGCCGGCTGGCTCAAATTTCAGTCATTCGCCGTCCAGACGCTGGAGTTTGTTTAGGAAATGAGCGTAAATGGTGACCTGAAGGTCATCATTCATTGTGTCGTGCTTAAAAAAGCTTGTCAGCCTTGCCTTCTTCACATCCAAAACTGGCATTGTCAGTCTTTAAAGGATTTCTGTGTGTTCAGTTGGACGGCATTATGAGGTGCTAGGAGAGCGTACCATCTCCAAACACACCTGTCCGTTTCTTCCAAAAGACTTTCCATTTGATCTCATGTAATTAGCTCACTGTATAATGCGTTTACTAAAGCATTTGAATGAAGGCAATAAAGATTTTTCAAGGATGAGATATCTGCTTTAGCTTATGTGCATGTCAGTTTCATTCAGGCATGACAACATGAACAGGAGCTGAGTGCCCATTGCACAGGCCTTTGAGTCTTTGGGGCAGAGATTATTCTGAAAGGAAAATCATGCTTGGACAGCACATACAGCTGATTATCAAAGGTTCATCAATCAAAGTTATATTTATGATAAACACAAGTTCAAAACTGCTTTTAATTAGCCATAGATAATGTCTGGTGTCGTAACAGCATCACCATTCATTTTTAACTCTGAGACCAGGCGAACCAAAGGGAGGCTGACAGATAAATGTAAACTGGAAGTAGGTCTACTCGGTGCTTTGTAAATAAATCACAAGTCTGTTTTAACCAGAAGTCCCCAGGAAGTGAATATTAACTGAAACTAAATCAGGAACTAAAAGTCCTTCTTGTGTAGACCTGTTTGCATTTCTACCACACCGGAACGACCGAGACCAAACGGACAAATTCCAAAGATTATATTTTAAGAGAAAACTTTGTGATCTTTGTCTGATTCTTACACACCATACAGGAAGTAGTCATAGTTTTGAATGTCTGCAAACATAAAAGGTCACCTCCAGTCCCAGTATTGATACAATTGGCAGGCATTGCTTGCTGCTCAATGGAAGTCATTGTTACTGCTAGAGTGGCAGAGTTTGTCTTCAAAGGATGGTGTTTGCTGACACGCACTTCAGCACTCTCAGAGAATTTCTTTATCATGTCCTGTAGCATGAAACATTTGGGACAGGAGGGTTTGGGGCTGATTGGAAGAATGCTAAAAGAGCCTTGCAAAGATAGAAAGCAGTTCCCAGTGGTGTCTTTTATACTGAAACTTTTTTCAGCTGCAAAGATATTCAGGGACTAGCCTGAAAAAACCCCTGCAACGACTGATCGATTCTCACAGTCTGCCCTTTTTTAAAATTTTAGAATTACAACTCTTATTTCTAGATTTTACCAGTGTTTTTAGACCCAAAACATGTTCCATGAAATATGGGAAGGGAGTGGGAGGGCAGGAGCTGTGCCAGTTTTACAGTGTGAATTATGTATGGATCTTCAAACCTTCAGTAACAGAGTTCAGCAGAAACAAAGTCTGTATTCACAATGAAGGAAAAGATCTGTGTGTAATTCTGATACAATTTAAAAAATGTTGAATTTAAAATGATTAAGGGTTTGATATAATACCCAAAGAGCCTGCCTCCATGACAAAAAGATAAAAATAAAAAATAAGATAAACACACTCCAAACATCATACGAACAGTAAATGTATCGTGTGTTAGTCTGCCATTTTTTTTGTTTGAAGCCTTTTTCATTCAAGTGTAGCATTCTTAACTCTTATCATCACTTTAAATAAAAAGCTCAGAGAATCACTGACGCTCTAAAAGCTGAGCCTAGTCACTGTAACATGGTATGAACTGTCACGACAGGTCAAAAAATATGGGAAATTCATTTCTGAAGGTTCATTTCAGCCTTTGTGCCCTGAGGACGGCCACACATCACACACTGAAAGAAAACACAGTGTCTACAACGTTTTTTGGTAAACTGGGTTAAAGCAGCGGCCCCCAACCTTTATTGCGCCACGGACCGGTTTATGTCCAACAATATTTTCACGGAACGGCCTTTAAGGTGTGGCGGATAAATACAACAAAATAAAACCAGTATTGGTACCAAAAAAAAGGAAGAAGATTTATTCATAACACACGGGAAAAGACCCAGGGAAACCGAGTTAACGATAAAAATGATAAAACTGATAAAAACCCTGAAAACCATAAATTTCACACCCGAGCCTCAACTCTTGCAGCCCAGTACCAAACGACTCATGGACCAGTATTGGTCCGCTTAAAGGATTAAGTCCAGTAGTTTTTCATTTTATGTTGACACTATAACTTTTGCAAACTTGTGTCTCAATGTTGCTAAAAATACTTGACATGTACAGTGCATTTTTTGTTTATTCTTTTGTTCTTTGCATGTTAAGTAATAACTGATCTCTCCCACACTGTCTGCTTTGAGGAGGGGGGGGGCAGTAATCGCAGGTTTTGCAAATGATGCAAGATGTGTTTGTGATTTGGAAGCTCTCCAGGGAAGCAGGGTTCAGGTGAAGACGCCATCAGGAAGCGTCCCACTGGGACCAGTTACCAAGAAACACAGCCCTCAACCCCATATGCACCCTCCACTTCCTCCATGTGTCAGGGCCGAGGGCGAAAACAAAAACCACCCACACTGCAGCAGATATTGCGAAGTGACCAAAAGCAGCCGGAAGCAACTGAAATGAAACCTGCTTAAAAGTATAAAAAAAAGCTTTAAAGTCCACATCAAGCCTGAAACAGCTCAGTGCCAAGGCAGCACAGTCACACTTCTCAGAAACAGCCCCGGCTTCCCGCATCACCTGTTTACTACTTCTAAAACTAGTCTGCCTTTTTAGGTCATCACTCTCAGTCGCAAACAGGTGACACTACCTCCATCCCAGATAGGAAATAACGGTCAGCCCCCATGTGGCCCATATTTGCAGTTTGTATGGGCCATACTTGGTCTTGACACTAACACGGTAGGTCTGGCTGCTTCAACATATCGAAAGGATCCAGATGTTAGGGGTTTTGTGGCATTTGGATCACATCTGGCAGGTACAGCCTTTTAGAGGGTCGTAGATACCAAATAAAGCCCAGATCAGACCCAAATGCTTTTCAGTGTGATTTCTTTCTTTCAGAATCACACGAAGAGTCGTCTAAACATTAAACTCTGGTAATAAAAGAGAAAACTAACTGTACACACTGTACTGTAACTTACCTCTGAACTACTTTTACAGTGTTTTGCTATTACACATACTACGAATCTGTTTGACTTGACTAGGAACTCATCATAAAGGCTTTGTCTCTCATCACTGTCTGTTGCCAGTAAATTACTGCCGAGCCATATAAAATGGATGCAATTAAGTGAAATTTATAGCTTAAATCTCTTTGCTGCTCTTTGAAATCCTGAACGTCGCTGCCAAAATATACATCTGACCTAAGCGGTAAGGGAGGGGAATAGGGAGATACCGAGAAATTCAACCTTTCCACTCAAACTTTAAAACAAGGGGCCGAGGGCTAAGAGATTTTTAAAATAAGCTCAAGAGTGAGCCATCTTCAGCTAATCTGCAGCTATTCTAAACACAAACTCACACTTCATTAAGGAACTCGTGCTGTGGCTCGCTGTGAGCACACTGCATATCGGATCAATGCAGGAAAAAGCTTTTGTTCCTCATGCAAACAGAGTTCAGGTTCCGCAACTGTAAGTGGTGTAAGAGCTGTTGAATGTTTATGTGAAAGGAAACAGATTTCCCCCTGAACTGAATAGATCCCTTTGTGCATTTACAGTATCGCTTATTAAAAATACGCCAACACTCATTGCTGAGCAAATGCTGCAGCGAGAGAACTGACAGGGACTGGACATATAGAGCATATATCCTACATAGTGGACAGCAGAGAACTTCAGTCTCGGACTCCTGGCTTACTTGTGGGTCTCGGATATTTAAAAGTCGAATGGGGAGCAGAGCCTTGAGCTTTCAGGCCCCTCTTCTGTAGACCGAGCTTCCAGTTTGGATTCAGGAGACAGACACTATCTCTACTTTTAAGATTAATCTTAAAACTTTACTGTTTTAATAAACCTTGCAGTTAGGACTGGATCAGGTGACCCTGAACCCTCCCATAGTTACATAGTAGGCCTACGATGCTGGGGATTTCCCATGATGCACTGACTTCACTCACCTTTTTCACTTACTATGTGTTTAAACACCACTCTGTATTTAATCATTAGTTATTATTAAACTGCCCTGTGTGGTGACCTGTCCAGACGGATGGATATTAATCTCTTGCTCTCTACCAGTGCACATCTTTTGTCCCGTCTCCCTCCCTCACAGCCAACCAGCTGCCCCTCCCCTGTTGGAGGTTTCTGCTGTTAAAAGGGAGTTTTTGCTTTCCACTGTTGCCAAGTGTTCGCTCGCAGGGTCATGTGATGGTTGAGTTTTTATTTCTCTATTATTGTTGTGTCTTTACAATAAAAAGGCGACTGTTGTGATTATAAAACAAAATTGAACATCAAATAGTAAGCTACACCTTCCTTTCTACATAAAGCAAAAAAGTGTTACACTGAATGATGAATGTTTTCTGCTGCTAAAAGCTGCACTTGAATTAGATAATTATATAGCTAATCATATAGAGTATATATGTGAAGCACAGGATTTGATAAAAAGGAGGTAGGATTCTGGAAAACCACTCCAGCTTCGATCTCAGTTGACTCCCAAGTCTGTCCTCAGATTTAATTCATAGAGCTGGCTATGCGAGTAAATCATCAGCACATGAAAACATGCGTGTCAAAGTCCACAGGCCTAAACATTACCTCGGCCTCTCTGCTGCACCAGCCTGTCATAGTAAGAGGCTACACATTAACATATTCAGCACAAAGGCTTCCTCAGCCACAGCTTTTACAACGCCAAACACACCCTGTGGATTCGGGCGCCGCTCTGTAAACACTACAGTTTCCAGACGGCAGGCAACTGGGTTCATATAATCCTTACGGCCAATCAGAAAAGAGGCAGCTAGGTGCAATACAATGCATGAGAACCTGTGGAGGAGCAGGTGCCATGGAGACCAGCTGTTCATCGGCTGAGGAAGTGAAGGTAAGGGCTGTATTTTGGCGGTCAGAGTGTATACACTCATCCCGTATGATGCTGCTGTTTTATGGCCGGCGCTCTGTTCATGGCAGTGTGTTTATGCTATCTAATCTGCGATCATTCAGGAAGACACTGGCATTAAGGAGCCTCTGAATCAACATACTGAAATTTAGCCAAGAGTAGGCACCATAAAACAGCTGAAATTTAGCAAACGCACCCCACGAGCTAACTCCACCTTGACATTTTAGGATTAAATACGACTAAACACTGCCATCAAAGCTCCTGTCGGTGCATATCCAATAAGAAAAACCCTCCCTTCTCCTTTTCCACAATGTGTTTCTCATAAGGTTGGAAAGTAAAGACACTCAATAGATGTGGGAAGTCCTGCAGCTTTGACCCCACCTGACCTACCTGTGGATGAGCATAATCTCTGGCCTGGATGACCACCCAGTCTCTCCTTTCCTTCAAAGCAGGCCGAGAGGTGAATCTGCAAACGTGTCCCCGTAACTCACATCTCCTCTAGAACCTCACACTCTCCTGTTCACCCGGTGCTCTGAGACCAAGTGCATTTAAAACGTGAACTGGGAAAAACTGAGGAAAAGATGCTGGCAGCTGGTGATGTGTGTTGAGAGGAATGCACCGGTGTTATCACTCACTGAGTTATGCAAGAGCGATCCGGTGGAAACCTTTGCCTGGTACAGTATTGGGCCTCAGCCTGCTTGTGCATAAGCTAAACACACTCAGTGGCGCTCTGGCACATACACACACAGCCGAGCAGTTCCTGCCCTGAGGATTTTCTAATTACCCTCAGTGAATGGGAGGCAGTCGGACACACAGAGGGCCAACCGCCTGGGTTATCACACACACTCACCCAAGACTCCCCTTTTTTCTTCCAAATATACAGTAGTATTTTTAGCTTTCATCTATGGCTTTTTTCCCCTAAGAAGCCATAAAGTATATGGGAGGTATCCTGAGGAGAAGACTTGTTCTGGGCAATGCTGTAGGCCAAGCTATAACGAAAACCTTTATATCAGTGTGCTTTCAGTTCCCTCACAGAGGGAACTCGTTACAGAACATTTTCAATGCAAAGTTTAAAATATTCTTGTTTAAGGCTGCCTTTCAACTTAGAGCCTGTTTGTTGATCAGAGGCAGAAGAATAGAATATACGTTGATTTATCTGTCAACATATTTCAGTGCAGAAAAAGATCCTGATTTGCACTTTGCTATTTTTCCCCAAAACTCCTTCACACACAGAGCTCAGGTACTACAGACACTGGCTGTTTTATCAAGCTGCTAATCCAGTTTAAAGTTTCTTTAGAGTGGCGATGTCACTCTCCATTTAAATCACAGGCTATGTACAGTCAGTCCACTTTGGACTTTAGTGGGCCAGACCAGTGATACCTCGCTTTCTGTCCATGTAAAGTTTAACTACACACGTTTAATCCTGAGATGTCGTAATGTAAGACAAAGAAGTGAAATTTCGACAGTATGTCTCAGAGTGTACACATGTCAAAGAAAGTCTGCTTTAGTAAAGAAGAAGAAAAGACAAGAACTTTTCTCTCATTTTATTGTTTATAGATTACTTAATTACTTTGGCGCGGTATGAATGGCCTCCCCGTGGCCTTTATCGGTAGAACAAGCTTTAAAATGTATGAAAATACAGTTTAAAGTCCAAAATTTACACCCCTGCTCTACAACAAGCAGCCATCTTAAACACACCTTCTGGCAGGTATTTAAAACCATTATCTTAAATAAACTTTAATCTCGTTGGTCACCAGGACTTTAAAACTGCTACTCGCCAGTCAAATCTGAGAAACGCTGCTTAAAAAGATTTTAAAAAGCCAGGTTCTCCTGAGAATCATACTTGCACCACCATCTTTGCTGTTACTAATTTCTCCCATAAATTCTTTGGGTGTCATATCTTTCATAATGTCTCACTCCAGTCTTGCTTGAACTCGCATGCTAAATGAACAGGGAATACTGTGAAAATACCAGCTGTAACTCATGACATTAAAGGTGTGCGCTTCAAAACACGGAACAATTGTGTGTGTGTCGGGGGGGGGGGGTTCTTTGCAAATGTTATCAACCCTCAACTGTGAAAACAAGTTTTAAAGGATCCCACATTCTGGCGCCATACAAAAGTCAAACTCAGCTGCACACTGTCTTTCCAAAAGCTTTTTTTCCCTCCTTCATCTCATTCAGAGGGACCAAGTGAGGAACTCCCGGCGATGAATGCAGCGTGGTAGCAAGCTGCAGCCCCAGGCTGCAGAGCTGAATGGAGCGACAGTAAGGTGAGGAAGAGTGGTATCAAATGAACACATGAAAGAGGGAGGTTACTGGATTTAAGGCTTTTTGTCTTTGGACTGTTCAAAGGAGACAGCTGTCGACTGCACAAGGCTCAGCTCTATTCATGTGGAGGGGGGGGGGGTGACCGCAGACAGACCACGCCAACATACACACACACACACTTCAAAAGAAGTTGTGTGCAAATGTACGTCAACTCAGTGTTTTCAGGACAGATTCACATGTTATTATCATTTAACATGACTTCATTCAAACATAACTGCGTCTGCATCTTATTGCCTCTTAGACTGCAGTGCACAGAGCCGCTGCAGGTGGGGCACAGATAAGTGAAACTAAGGTAAATGAAGGATTTTTGAACAAGTAAACAACCATTTGATGACACTTTTAAAATCAAATCAAACCAAATCAAGCTGCCAGGGTTCCAGAAACAATAACCTCATACTAAAGGTGAAAAGCTAGAGAAAAAAAAGGTTGAGTTGTCTTTTTCAGTGGGTTTGCTGAGAGAAAGAAGGGCGTGGCACCTGGAGCACCGCTAACAGCGACAGTGACACTAGAGGCCAAAACTACCTGTGGGCACAATTTGCCTTAGTGCGCCACACTACCAGCTTTGGGGAATAGGCCCCTGCATGAGATTGGGCTGTACTGTCCCAATACACAGCACATAAAAGACAAGCAAACAGGCTAACAGCCAACTGAATAACAGGCTTCTGTGTTTATTAAACAGAGGACAGGAAGGTGAAAAAACATGAAGTTAAGGTGAAAGATTGGCTCTTTTTTTAGCATCTGAAATCGGACTCAGCAGAAAAAATATCTGTCATATCTGTCCACATAATTTTCCATGTTTCTTTCATGTCAGAGACCCACAGGACCTGACGGTGTTACCTCAGGAGCGCTGCTATGTTGGGACTAAAAAGGCCCTGAACTTTAAAGCTCTATCCAACACAGTGGCTGTCTGTCTCCCTGACCTGTGTAACACATTGTGTAACACAAAAATTTTCATCAACCAAAAAAACTGAAACATAGGCTTGTGGAAAGTGCTGAACCCAAAAATTACTACAGGCCAGACTATTTGTTGGACAGTTACAATTAAATGCTACAAAAATCAACAACACCACACATGGCAGAAAAGCCCAGCCCTGTGGCTGCTAACACTTTTAGCCACTTTCTCCATCAGAGCGCTACAGAGAGACACACAGACAGCCACACTGTCTCACATACACACACGCAGTGCTGCAAAAATATATTTGCCCCTTACTGATTATTATTAATAGGATTGTCACACTTGAATGTTTCACATCATCAAACACATTCGAATATTAGACAAAACGTGACAAGGTCATTTTGACTTTAACCTGCTGCAGAAGTAAATAGTTTTCTTAAATCATGAGTTAATTGTGATTAACCACATTGTTTTGGAAAGCCTTCAGTTTCACTAGCCACACCCAAGCCTGATTATTGCCAGACCATTGATTTGAGAAATCACTAAAATAGAACCTGTGTGACAAAGTGAAATAGGCTAAAAGATCTCTCAAAGCAACACATCATGCTACGATCTAAAGAAACTGAAGAACAGATGAAAAGCTATTTCTAAGGCTTTGTGACTGCAGTGAACCACAGTGAGAGTGTTTATCCACAAATACAAGTCCCCAAAAAAAGGGTCAAATACATTTTCACCGCACTGTAGCAGCTAACCAGCGTAGGAGGAAATCCGAGCACCAAGAGGACTTCCACATGTGCTCTATATAGGCACAAGGAGAACCCATAAATTCCCCAAGCTGCCCCACTTTTAGTCTCGATGCCATTTTTAGACTTTTTTTTTTTTTAATTTTCTTATTTTTAAAATAACCTATATCCATATTTATTTCAGCAACAAAGTTGGGCATTTTTACGCTGGAGCCTGTAAAGAAGTACTGGCAACGTTTATGAAAATGTACTTTTGAGATTTCCTTTTTCAACTTCGGCGGTTGTTGCTTTGTTCATATGACAAGTGTGGAACATACTGAGGCCCGCAGTGCAGCTGCTGAGGCCTGCAGGTGAATATCACTGGCATTTGAATAAATTCATGGATCTGCCTCCTAATCAGGTCACCTGGGGATGCGTTTAATCACTCTTTGCTTTTCTGAAGCAGTGCAGTGAAACACCACCCTGCATTACCTAACTGCCATATACCTACCTTTTAAAACCCTACCACAGATCTGGTGTATATTTATACCATGTCCTTATACAAATACTTCTGTATCTTTATTTACAAAGCCACAGATCCATATCAGTGTGCTGCACACTAAGGGCCTGATTAAATATGTCTTTAATGTAGTCAGACAAGTTTGTTCCTTGAGTTTTTAGGCACCCACCAGCATCACAACTCACAGGAACAAAAGGAAAGCACATTGATAGTTGCTTTAAGAAATATACGCAGCTTGCACGACACCACTGAAGCAAACGATGATCCTGTATGTCTACACTACAGCTGTTTTTAGCACTGATCTAGGATCAAAACTCCCCTGACTGATGCGTGGATTTTTTGGATGAATTGTGGGGGGGTTTCAGTTGTTGAGGAGATAAAACGTGGAATAGTGAGACGTTGAAAGTGAAGCACAAAGTTTCACCAGGTGCACAGAAAATCCCAGTCTGACACTGAAAGTCAAATCACTCTCTCCTTTGCCTGAAGCAGCTTTTTCTGCTGTCTGAGCTGCGTCATCACCGTAGCGCATCTTCGGTTGATATTTGCATCAGAGGCAAATCAGGCAGTATGTGGGAGAGCCTGGGTACACGGGCAGAGCTGTAGCAGCTTCTGAGCCACCACTTTTCATTTGGTTCTGTTTCACTGCCTGTATTTTTTTAACTAATAGAAAATGTGGGGAAAACAGCCACAAGCACAGATAAAGTAATAATATAGTCCATATTATCTACATTATATCTATCGACATTTCTTCCAACTGAATGGACCAGCGATGGTCACGCTATAACCCCTGCTCCTCCAAAGGCTTCACTTCTATTTTCCTATGCAAATAACTTTGCATCCATGGACTGCCTGCAGGAGACAAGGCTGCTCTGTCATGTTCAGGCCTCTCTTCCTGACCTCTTTTGTTCAAATCAAACCAAGATGCAAAACTGGCTTCTGCCGCAAACATAACTAACAGGCAGCGCCCTTTGTCTGCGACAGTTTCGCACAGAGACGAGCTGCGGGGGAACTGAAAACAGCCACAACCGCTCTTTTAGTGATGTGTGAAATGAATGAAAGAAATGTGATGGATTAGATTTTTTATTTTAACCTGCCTTAGAAGTAAAATCCCTATGATCTGGTTTTATTTATGGTTTCCGAACAATGTGAACGCACTACAACTCACACAAGACGTATCCTGTGGGTGTCATCAGGCCTAATTAACCTGCATCATTCTTTGTTTACCCATCTGCTGTGGTGGGGGTCCCACTACATATGGACTGTATTATCCTATAAGAAGTGTAATGACCACCTTTTTTACAAATCTGCAGCAAAGGGGGACACTCTGGGCAGCAAGGAAACAGCTGGCTGACTACAATGAGGGCAAGATGGGATGGGAGGAGTTAGGGTGGGGATGCAGAAGGGGGTGGTGGGTGCACAAGTTGCGGCATGGGCACGCTATTGAAGTGTTAAGCAGTTAAGGTGTGGCAGGTAGTGTGGGGAGATGGCTATGCACTAAAATGCTGTTCAAATGGCTTTGAGGCAACTGTGGAGTCGCATCAATGATCAGCTGTACCTGGGACACACACACACACGCACAAAGAAACGAGCTCCTGTGTGGGGTATTGTGAGCACAAACACCGAAATTACACAAGGCTCTCGTGTGCCCAGAGAGTTGAGCCAAGCTCGGCTGGTGTTGCATCAGTGGGAATCTCATCATAGCAACAGATGCCCACAGTCAGCCTGGGAGGAAGGCGAGAACAGGAGCACAAAGGGGAAAACAAGGTGCTCGCCTCCTGAAAGGAGCAGGTGCATCATTTCCATCGTGTATCAAAAAGCCTATAAAACATATTCAACATATAGTTTTCTTGGATTTTATCAGCACTTTGATAAGAATACACCCAAATCATCACAAATTGGAGCATCAGTTATCATTTACCACCAATGCACAACCGACCCCTTGCTGTTACTGAGATTGTAAAGATCATTTCTGTATCCTCAGATAATCGTCTTGTGAGACATTAGCAGTAAAATAACAGGATTTCTGCTTCTTTGTTTAAAGCAAGGGATGCTGTCTTAGTAACAAAGGTATTGTCTTGTTTGGGGATTTAAATGTTCCCATTAAAAGCAAAATCTGAGGGTGACACTATATGTTTATTAGCCTGTGCTACTTATTTATCATGTGTTTATTATTTATTAATTATTTGTGACCGAGAGGAGACACTGAGACTTCCAGGAAACTTTAAGTCATTGTTGTTAAAGAGAAGCTTTAATCCCATGGGTCACAGTTATCACGATCTGTGCCATTAAAACTAAACGCAGGATCTTTCCTTTTTCCCCAGGAGGACTAACTATACCGTGACAGTCAGTAAACCTGTGCAGCTCTGGAGCAGTTTCATCAGGTTTGATAAGACTAGACTAGATAAGACTAAGACTAAAACAATCCTAGAAGCCTGGATATTTTGGCCTTTGCTGCTACTACTACTATCTTTGAGCTCTTGAAACTAAGTGGGAGTGCAGCCGTGAAAAGCTTGAATCCCCCTTCAGCACTGCGAAGCTATGAACTTATACATGAACTTAATAAATTGTTTCAGGAATGCTCTGAAGCTTTCTTTGCAAATATTGGGCAAAATGCCTCAAATTAAAAGGAAAACAAGTCTATGTGTAATAATTATTTTTTAATTATCCTCCATCCTCTAAACTTTTCCCTTTTCTCATTCCCTTCCTTGTACCTGACCATTTTCGGAGGAATGTTCCTCAGTAATTAATTTCTCTATCACAACAAAGCATGCTCAATCCTTCTTATATCATCTCTCCTTGTTGAAATATCATCTACCTGGATAGAAAAGCTCACAAAACAGAACACTATCAGTCATGGATTTGCCTCCCCAGAGCCCAGACCTCGATATTATTGAAGAAGTGTGGAATCATCTCAACAGAGAACAGAACAAAACGCAGAAACATCTAAAGAAGAGCTTTGAATGTATTGGAGAAATATTCCTGAAAACTACTTAAAGGAATGACTAGAAAGCTGACTAAGGCTGTGTTACAGAGTAAACATGCTCATAACAAAAATACTGACTTTCAAGCTCGTTAGAGCTGCACAAGCACTGTTTTTACCTTATATGCTATATATAAATAAGAATTTTGCACAGCACTGTATATTTGTGCTAATACAATCCTAAAGTTTCTTCAGTGAAGAAACAGGAATGACCGACTGGGGGACGTCTGACAATAAAAACCTCATCTGCTCTGTTTTGTAGCCTGAACTTCTAGCAGAGGATCTCAGGCTACATTCAGGCTCACACGAGGTTTTGTAGGTCAGAGCTGCAGGACATTATGAGGAAAATCCCCATGTTTACTTAAATACTCTTGTTAATAAATGACAGTGTTATTCATTTTTATTGAATCGTTTTTGAGGTCTTTCTGTAGCATTTTGGGCCTGTAAGGTTTGTTAACTGTTTTGTTTTGGGGGGATTTAAAGAAGAAGTATTACTGGTGAAAACATGCTAAATGTTTTTACAATGTATTTGAAACGATGCAAACAAAGCTGCATCTCAGGAGTCGAATAGCCAGAATTATTTGTGCCAAACATCATTCCAAATTTGGGATGGTTCGTAGGTCTTTCACAGGCTCCAAAGATGAACTTAAAGTTGTCCACTGTGTTTGTGAGACATTTGGAGAAGGTAAAGGGAGCCCTCCTGCCGCATTTTCTTTCCCTTTATCTCCCGCTTTATTTCAGCGAGTGAGCAAAACTTGCAGGTGTGGACGTTTTAAAGTTATGTCCCAAAACAAAGCAACCGATGATGGGACAACAGTTGTTTAGTGACAGTGTAAACAAAGCCAGGTTGAATACTGGTTTCTTTCCCCAGTGGGCGAGTTGCGTCACTAAACCTTAGCATGAAAAACTCGCAGCATCTTTTTGGTTAACTTCCATCAAAGCATCAAAACTGGACCGCGCAGAGTTCGGAGGGCAAAGCTGCCACAAAGACTGAAGAGTTGAGAGGAAGTGTTGGGCCGGATTTCTCTGTGACTACAAACACATTCTGGTTTTTTGGTGTTTGTTTTACACTTCATCAATGAAACAGGACACAGAGGAATATGTGGACTTCCTGACTCAGGGTGCCACACCTTGTAACAAACAGCTGACTCTCAGGGGATTGTGGATGTGGCAAACAGGTAAACAGTGCTGAAAACACACCTCTGTAGGAAGAGTCACACTGTGATAACGCCACAGATAAACTGTGTTTTAAAGCAGAAAAAGTGACAGAAGACTGAATCATGCTAAATGCTAAAAGAGGCATAATCTGCATTTATTCCTGATCTGTCCAAAATCTGATGGAGCATCAAATAAAAGTTAGTCTAGAACCAAATGATGTGAGGCTGAGAGCTTTGAATCATATGACACTTCCTTCCCCGGGCTCGTTATATCAGACACGTGAAAGTGTACGCACAAACCTATTGTGCTTTCACCTGTTCTTTTCTTTCCCCCCCACAGTTACCAGGCAATACAGTAAACACAGTGAGCGTCTGAGCAAACCTGTAAGACAACTTAAAAACTGGAATATGAAGCAGCGTGCGTCATGTCAGCCATTGGATCCCTACTTAGTCATGCTGATACAGTTCATACACAGGTTCATGAGTTTGAAAACCCCCGGTTATATTGATCATTAGCTTTACGTTCTTCAGTAATATTGAGAGCACATTAGATTAAATAGCACATTTCAAAGAACCCAAGTCAAAGGCCTCAGTGAGTACATGACAGTTTTTTATCAACTGCTTTTTAAAAATGTAGTCGAGGCATTTTAGAGCGGAAAGGGGAGTGTGTTTCCAGAGTGTGCGGGCAACAGCGCCGAGGACTCAAAAGGAGAGTAGACGTTTAGCTGAGAAGGTCTGAAAAGTACCAGGAGTAATGGCATATAGAGATTTGTAGGTGAGGAGGATTTTATTGGAGATTCAGGTGGGGATGATGTGTTGCCAGGTGTGCACTCTGGCAGGTGAGTCCTGAACATACTGTAGCCTGTCCAGGCCTCTGTTAGGGAGATCGAACAGGTGTGAATGGTGGTTTCAGCGTAATGGCCAGAGTCTGAATGGATTTGGTATATGATAACAACAGGAGGGTAGCGTACAAGATGACATCCAGGTTGTGGATAGTTCCTCCATCTTACTGGAGCTGGAAAGATCCTTCCACATCAAGACCAATATAGCAACCACTCGGGAGCCACAGCCAAGAGTTCAGTTTGAGAAAGCTGATGACATCCAGTTTTTGATGTCTTAGAGGAAGTGGAAAAGAGAGGTAACTGGAGAAGCTGGTGCTGAGATACATTATCAGTATAGCTCAGTTTATGGTGGTGGATGATCTGACCTAGTGGAAGCATATAAATTATCAAAAGGAGAGGTTCCAGCACAAATCCTTGAGGTACTCTTTGGCTGACTGGAGCAGAGGAGAAACACGAGTTTCTGCAGTTGAGTTAATGTGCCCCATGACACCGGCAGAGTGCTACACCTGCACTGGGAAACTGTATGAAAAGCTCCTGAAAGGTTCAGGACACAGCGGACAAATTTCAAACCCCTAAATTAACCAGTGTCTTTAATAATTAGTGTCTTTATGTAGGAGTTTTTCTCAGACAGAACACAAGCAGCTATTTAACACTCACAAAAGCTTTAAATCCAACTATCAGTCTCCTTCTGTAACATTGTGAGCACTAATGTTGGATAGATGGTTGGATAGACCTTTAAGTATAACCTAAATACTCTAGCAAGAACTCTTCACCTCACTGGATGGATGGAAAGGAGAGAGAGCTTCAGTTCACACAGGGCACGGAAAGCAGTTTGGTGAGGAAGTGCGCCCTCTGTAGGCGCCCTGAGACATCGCCCTGTGCTTGTTGCCTTCCCGTTCCACATATAGTCTGCCTGACATAATGACATGGATATAAATCATAACATCGTGTGTGTGTGTGTGTGTGTGTGTGTGTGTGTGTGTGTGTGTGTGTGTGTGTTTAAACGTCATTACTCTGATTTTCCAGCTGCCACTAGATGGCGATCTCACCTCATCTCTCTGGCTTTGCTGCAGGAGATGAAACACACTAATAGTGACACACTGGCTGCAAATGTTTGCATGGATGTTGTTCGTGGTCGGTGAAACGAACGAAAATCAGTAAGACAGAGTCAGATCGTCAGAGTGGTATTTATTCTAATACAGGAAAATAACGAGGAGGAGCTGGAACAGAAGCTAAAATCAGAAGGATACGAGACAGAAGAATGCACAATACACCTGAAAATGCCAGTATATTGATCATCATAATTAAAAGTGTGGAAAAGATGGATGGATGCCAGTTCCTTATTCACAAATATTCGAAGTATATATGTCTCCTAACATGTGTTTTCTGTTTATCCTGTGCTAAACATGTTTTTGTATTTTTCTTTCACCAAACCTTCCCATGATCAAAATGTAAGTGAGAAGTTTGAGTTCACATAACAGAAAGGACATCCCCTTTTGCCTTTATTTTCATGGCTACATCGGCAAATGTTAGCTGGGGCCCTTATGCCTGCAGAAGTGCCTTAATTTCATACATTCACCAAGGTACCTTTTGTTCCATATTGCCATGATATGGGTTGTAGCTCAGGTAGAGTAGGTCAGAAGGTTGGTGGTTCGATCCCTGGCTGCTCCAGTCTGCAGGCCAAATATCTTTAGACAAGACACTAACCCTAAGTCGCTCATTAGAGTATGAATATGAGTGAAGGAGGCATTTGTATAAAGCGCTTGAGTGCTCCAGGAGAGTAGAAAAGCACTATATAAGAATTTGTCCATTTACATGATAGCATCATGCAATATCTTTGTCATCTGGACACCCAGGATGTGAATCTCCTGTTCTCTATTGGATTGAAATTTGGTGACTGTGGAGGCCATCTGAGTGCAGTGAACTCACTGGTTAATGTTGAATAAACCAGTTTAAAAGGATTTCAGTTTTGGTCTGTCACCCTGCTGAAAGCAGCCATCACCATAGGTACACTGAACATGCTGCGTTGTGCAGCCAACCTCTTTTGGTCATATACTCCGGTAGGCTGTGATATTTAAATGATGCTCAGTTGGTACTAAGAGGTAAAAAGTGAACAAGAAAAATATCCCACACACCAGGAGGCTGAACCAATGATACAAGGTAGGATGCATCCATGCTTTCAAGTTGACCCTACCATCTTAATGGTAGCCAGACCAGACCAAGTCATGGGGTTAGGTTATTCACTAATCTTACTGAGCATGTGCAAACTGTAGCCTCAGTTTCCTGTTCTTAGCTGAGAGGAGTGGTACCTTTGTGCTCTTCTGTTTGTTGTAACAAATAGCTATTTGAGTTACTGTTGGCAGAGTTTGGAGGAGAAAGGCAGTCTGGCCATTCCCCTCCAACCTCTGGCATAAACAAGGCATTTTCACCCAGAAAACTGCCGCTCGATATGTGTTGTTTGTGGCCCATTCTCTGTAAACACTCAACTTGGCTGCACAGGAAAATCCCAATAGGTCAGCCGTTTCTGAAATACCAACAACCATGACACATTCAAGGTCACTAAAGTCCCCTTTCTTCCTCATTCTGATGCTCGGTTTGAACTTCACCAGGTTGTCTTCACCATGTCTACGTGCATAAATGCACCGAGCTAGCTCCAAGGTTGAACAGTTGTCCATCCATCCATCCATCTTCATCCGCTTTGTCCGGGGCCGGGTCGTGGGGGCAGCAGCCTAAGCAAAGAGGCCCAGACCTCCCTCTCCCCAGCCACCTCCTCCAGCTTATCCGGGGGAATACCAAGGCGTTCCCAGGCCAGCCGAGAGATATAATCTCTCCAGCGTGTCCTGGGTCTGCCCCGGGGCCTCCTCCCGGTGGGACATGCCTGGAACACCTCACCCAGGAGGCGCCCAGCGGGCATCCTTGTCAGATGCCCGAACCACCTCAGCTGGCTCCTTTCGATGTGGAGCAGCAGCTGCTCTACTCTGAGCCCCTCCCGGATGGCCGAACTTCTCACCCTATCTCTAAGGGAGAGGCCAGCCACCCTTCGGAGGAAGCTCATTTCTGCCGCTTGTATCCGCGATCTCGTTCTTTCGGTCACTACCCACAGCTCGTGGCCATAGGTGAGGGTAGGGACGTAGATCGACCGGTAAATTGAGAGCTTCGCTTTTACACTCAGCTCCCTCTTCACCATGACGGACCGGTGCAGCGTCCGCATTACTGCAGCTGCAGCCCCAATCCGTCTGTTGATCTCCGGCTCCCTTCTCCCATCACTCGCGAACAAGACCCCGAGATACTTGAACTCCTCCACTTGGGGCAGGAACTCATCCCCGACCCGGAGTGGGCACTCCACCCTTTTCCGGCTGAGAACCATGGCCTCAGATTTGGAGGTGCTGATCCTCATTCCCGCTGCTTCACACTCGGCTGCGAACCGTTCCAGTGCGAGCTGGAGGCCCTCACCCGATGAAGCCAACAGAACCACATCATCTGCAAAGATCAGAGATGAGATTCTGAGGCCACCAAAGCGAAAGCCCTCCGCCACTTGGCTGCGCCTAGAAATCCTGTCCATAAAAATTATGAACAGAACCGGAGACAAAGGGCAGCCCTGGCGGAGCCCATCACCCACCAGGAACGAGTCCGACTTATTGCCGGCAATGCGAACCAAGCTCTTGCAACAGTTGTATAGGGATCGAATGGCCCGTAGCAATGGGCCAGACACCCCATACTCCCGCAACACCTCCCACAGGACACCCCGAGGGACACGGTCGAATGCCTTCTCCAAGTCCACAAAACACATGTAGACTGGTTGGGCAAACTCCCATGAACCCTCAAGTATCCTGGAGAGGATAAAGAGCTGGTCCAGTGTTCCGCGACCAGGACGAAAACCGCATTGTTCCTCCTGTATCCGAGGTTCGACTAACGGACGAACTCTCCTTTCCAGCACCCTGGCATAGACTTTCCCAGGGAGGCTGAGGAGTGTGATCCCCCTGTAGTTGGAACACACCCTCCGGTCCCCTTTCTTAAAGATGGGGACCACCACCCCGGTCTGCCAGTCCACAGGTACTGCCCCTGATCTCCACGCAACATTGCAGAGGCGTATTTGATGAAATGGCAAGAGCGGGAATATTGGGATATATCAAGTATAAAAGATGTGATGTTAACATGTGAACAAAAAGTCAAACAAATATATATTGAGTACTGAATGATTTTATGTTGTAGTCCACCTAACTAAACTGGCCGAGCTGGCGTTTATCATAGAGGATTAGACAAACCAGTAACCTTTTTAAAAAAAATAAATATCGCCTCAGCTTTGTGATGTTCAAACAAAAACAAGAAATTCGAACATCACGGCTTGATTTTTGGTCCCACTGTTCTGTCATCCTGTCCTCAGACGTCACCAAATCACTGAGTCATATGCCAAAGCCTTCTGAGCCATAAGACAATTAGGACTAAGAGGAAGCACAAGGCAGTGTTTAACCAGAGACGCTGCTCAGAAACCAGCCACACTAAAAGGGTTACAGCGGACACAACTTGCTCACCTGCTGTTTAGCGGAACTAAGATTGGAGGATGCATCCAGGAAAGGGATCGAGGGATCCATTATTACACACACTTTAAATATTTCAGTCTTTGAACCTTTCAAATCATCTTTGACACTGCAGTGAGTGTTCTTCCATTTAATCCCCCCCCCCTCCTAAATGTAGTCAGGGAGGAAAGTGTGATTGAAATAGTTTTCCTGGTATAAAAATAGTCATTTGGAGTCTTTTCATTTCTCACAGGCTGCAAAAAATCAATTTCTTTGCTGTGTGGGTGAAAACAGGAATGAAAATAGTGTCTGAAAATAAGCAGGTGTGCACTGATGAAGGTAAGGATTAGCAGGGAGACGAGGCAGCAACAAAAAGGGCTTCGAAAATCGAGAATACTAACAGGATCATTCTTAACAATAACTGAGTGCAAAACTTTCCATGATTTAATCCTTTGCTTTGATGAAGAGTCCATAATGGTTCAGGTAAGGATACTGTGGGTCATTCTGATCAAATTCATGACACAGGCCAGACTGAGACCTTGTTACAGGACATTATCATCTCTGTTGATGACACTTTACCCTGGAAATGTGTTGCTCATAAACATTCATTATCCTGAAAATAAGACCTTTAAATTGAACTCAAATTGTATTGTTGACCTATTTTTATTTCCTGCATGTAACTACAAAGATACCCCCGCTATTTCTTGATTTCATCTATATTAAAAAAATAAAAGATGAAATAAAAAAGAAAACAGATAACACCATGGTATCATTCGTTCAAGGTATCCACTCTGTTACTATAACAGGATTTTCAGTAACAGGAAAGAGATTTTACCACAAAGAAAGATTATTAACACGTTATTAATCAAATTTTCACTATTATAAAAAGGAAGTGCGATGTACTGTAGGTAAGGTTTTACAGGGTTTGTGTTACTCTAGGGTGAGATCGCTGAATTATCTGGATAAAAATGGACCAAGCATTTCATAAATGACTATATACAGAGAAGATCAGTATTCCTAATGTGGAGCCCTGGAGAACTCCTTCAGATTAGGGAGAAAAAAAACTATTTGAAAACAAATCTAAAGCATTCCTGTCAATACTGTGAAGGCTATTCACCAGTGTCAAAGGGCACATAATAATAATCAGCATCATCATTTGTTTTTTATATAGGCAGCTGAAATTGAGCTACATGTTTGGAGATATGACAGGTGTAAATCGTGGGACTGTCCTCGGGGTGCAATTTCACATCTTTGTACTGTGAGAGGAAACCCAGACAAAAAGTTCTACCCATACACACGGTTCAAACCCAAAACCGCTTTGCTGTGAGGGGATAGTGCTAAGAACTGCACCATCGATCAATCCGAAGGACAAAGTGATGATGCTATATAATAATTTGAATACATGTACAATGTTCCTGAAGAAGTCATTTGTTTTTTTAATCACAAACATATGATCAAAAGCTTTTTTTCAGAGTACTTCTTGTCCAACAATGTGAGTTTGCACTATGGCTAGCACAGCGGTACAGTGATTAGCATCATCACCTCACAGCAAGAAGGTCCTGGTTCAAATCCTGGCTGGGGCCTTCCTGTGGGGACTTCACATGTTCTCCTTGTGTCTGCGTGGGTTGTCTCAGAGTACTCAGACTTTCTCCCACATTTCAAAGACATGCATGGGGTTAGGTTACCTGGTCAAGTCATCTTTATTTATATAGAACATTTAAAAGACATCAAGCGTCAGCCAAAGTGCTGAACAGAGGAATATAATAAAAATAATAAAAATAGCTAAAAACATTATAGAAACATTGTAAGACATCCATATATGTTTGTAAAAAATAGTGGTGACTATAAACTCAGGTAAGCACAGCTGGGATAGATTCAAGCCTCCATCCATGAGAAGAACCGACGGATATCTGGTCAGCTGAGAGGTTTCCTTTGTTAAAAACAGCATCTTGTCACATCATTTTAAACAAGATGTGTCGATATGACTGGACACATTATTCTACAAATAAAATTTTGACAAACATGCAGCTTAATCTGTGAAATTTGAAAGAATGAGCTACCTTTTCAATCTAAAATATAATTAATAAGTTAACCATTCATTCACAGAGGTTAGCATCTGATTCTGTTGCTGCTGACTCTTGATTTCTGCAAGCATGCTTCAAGTCAAGGGGAAAATGCAGCACACTCAACTGAGGTAAGGAAATCTCATTGTTTAAATTAAGAAATGAAGCATAGGAGAAGCCCAAGTCCTTAGAAAACAGTTCCATATTTATTGCAAAATATTTTTGTACAGAATACAACTGAAAAAACATCAACAGAGGAGGAATGGACAGTAAGGCCAACATCAGAACTCCAAGAGCTGAAATGTACAAACACCAATAGTAACAACTGCTGCTTTAATATAATTTTTATACATAAATTGTTTCCTGCCCTCACAGCGACCTCCTTAAAAAAACAAAAACAAACAAAAAACCACAAACATCTTCCCCTTTTTTTCTAGAACATTATTGCCTTTGCCTGTAAACCCATCACCTTAAAACACCAACAATCCTTAAAATGCTGAAATTTCTGTAAGAAACGTGTCCCTTGATTGACAATGTCTCACAAAATATAAATATATATATATATATACTTGTAAAAAGCTCCAAACGATATGGGACTGATAATATTTCAGAAGTGTGTAACATCACGTTTCTTTGAGAACACGAGGAGGTTCAAAACAGTAAGCTAAAGTTAAAAGGCTAACACCATTAGCTCAGCTGCTAACATCAGTAACCGAGTGTGCTGTGATAATATTTCTGATTCTAACCTAAAAAAAAACATGAAAATTAGCTTCTTTTTTTTTTAGTTCACTTCACACTGCTGGAATAACCGAACGCTCGCTTGAGCTTAGAGGGGTTTAGCATAGTGCGTCTAGGTAATTTCGGGCGTGCATGCCCATGCACATCCTCATGCGATTTGGCACTGATAAAAAAAAGAAAAGAAAAATTCTTTCCTCAAAGCAAATCTCGTGGTACCCCTTGGTTTCTCCAGCTCCTTCTCTGTTACCTTTTTTTTTTTCTTTATACATAAGAAAGGCAGAGTGAGACCGGATATACCCCCTCCCAAAAAAAAAAAAACATTCAAATGTACATCTTTTTAACATTGCCTCTCCCAAAATTTGGGATCTAATGAAGAAAAAAAAATGTCTCTGGAAGCTTATGTCCGAAAATAAAAATTAAATTAATATATATATATATATATATATATATATATCTGCATAAGCCCTTCAAGTTAACACACCAAGAACAGATATCAGGATGATATACAATCCAGAACTCCAGAGGAGAAAGGGAGGCTTTCTTCTGAAAAGACTGGACTACAAAGGTAGACGTGGAAGGAAATACACAAGTGACACGACTACGCAATGTTTTTGCCCTTCTGATTCTAGATCTTACAATACATCTGGTGGGTTTGGTAACAAAATAGCTGTTAAAGTGTGTGCTCGCTGGGTTCTCCGCACCAGCCGTGTGACAGACAGACCGAGTGGTCGCCACACACAAAGTGAAACACAGAAACGAAGCCGACTGGTTCTTCTGGGAAGCTTGGTGGACTTTTTTTTTTTTTCTTGTATTTTCAGAGGAAAACATCAGCTTTGTTGCAAACATTCGTTTAACTAATGAGAATGAAACTGTGACTTTAGACAAAGTGTTTCTACTTCAGTTCTTAGTCAGTATGCCCAACTCTCCATCCTTTCGTTTCAGTAACCTGTTGCTTTATAATGCTGTGTATCTGTATGTGTGTGTGTATGTGTGTGTGTGTGTGTGTGTGTGTGTGTGTGTGTGTGTGTCTGGGGGTGGCTCTTTAATTCTGTATGGATATTCCAAGTGCTTTCAATGATTTGATACCCTGAGTAGAGGACATAGGCTTGGGGGTGAACTTCAGTAGAAACCAAAAACCTTTTGGCCGAAAAAGGACATTACTAAGTAATACCACCTTTCACACATAAATACACACCTGTACTCATAGGTACGTTATAAACCACAAATGTAAGCAGAGAGAAAGAAAACGACAACAAATCACCCATGACGACACGGTCCTTTTCAGCTTTGCAATATGCATATGTTCATGCATATACAGTGTGTATTTCCCCTTGCATACAGACAATTGGTTGGGGATTATATAGAGAGCCTTTAGTTATACCAACTCCCTCTGCAGAGACTAACACTGATTATTAAGAGACTGATACAAATGAGAGCAAACATAATTCACAGGACAGGCTGAGGAGCAAGATGAGAAGTGATTTCTGCGCAGCCTTGTAAACAGATGTGGCCAGAGAGCCAGAGAGGATGATGGGACAAACATCCACTTAAAGCAGCAAAGAGAGGACAGATTACACGAGGCAGAGGCTGGGTGGGAGTGAGGAAAAGAAGTAGTGAGTGAGGGGAGGGGCGTTTTTTTACCCTCCCAGCTTGCCAATCAAAGCAGCGGCGTCGTCTCGTGACTTTGACTGTCGTACTCAGCTAAACATCTGTCCTGGAGCTGAAAATCGAATTAAATTAATAAACACGTTCCTGCCTGCGCTGCTCGATGAAAGCTACTCCGAACACAAGGTGGCCTCTCAGTGATTTAATACAGCATCTGATAGTCAAGCAGCCTGTGGGCTGATCCAAGGGGATGGTTGGGGTTACTGGGGGTGTCCAAAATAACAGCTGCCCACTGCCCATCCCCAGCCTCGCTTCTCTCCGATGCCCCCCTCCACTATTCTCTGGACTGAGCGGAGAGAGAAGCTCAGACAAACAGCTGGATCCGCTCGCGGATGGTCTGCCGGCAGATCGGGCAGGTCTTAAGCGCGGCGCTGCAGTCGATGCAGGAGGCGTGCCCGCACTGGAAGACCAGCTTGATGTGGTTATCGATGCAGATGGGACAGGTCATCCTCTCCTCCATCTGACGGTAGCGGGACTGCAGTTGTTCGAGCAGGTTGTGCTGCTCTGAGTTCTCGGTGCCGGGGCTGCAGTCCACCTCCGTTTGGTCTGTGGAAAGAGGTCATTGTTATTAAACGAGTTCATTTTATGCAGACTGTGCAGTGCTGTGCAAGATGAGACCGTCCTGCTGTACTAATGGCTCAAAATAATAAGGTTAACACGGAGACAGCAGTGTCCAGAACACACAGCTGCTTGCATTTACCATTCAAGGCTGCGTCTGAGTGACCAGACAGCACCACGAATACGGAGACGTCGTCTTTAGGACATCATAAATGAATAAATAATTTCATGAATAAACATTAAGATAACAAGAAACATTTAAGGCTTAAGATTTCGGACAGTAAAGCAGCTAGAACTTACCTTGCCTAATTTTCTTGGTGATTGTGACCTGGCATTTGATGCACTTCTTCATGCGATGGGCACATTCTGTTTAGACAAGCACCGCATTAGCCAAGGATCAATTAGACTCAAAGTCTATTTTTGTCTGTATCAATAACAATACTGTTTGACATTCAATAATGAAAGTAGAGCAAACAACACAGAGAGAAAAAAGGCATAGCCCACCTTCACAGGCCACACTGTGCTGGCAGGGGCAGAAGAGAACCAGAAGAGCCAGCTCGGAGCAGATGAGGCATTCGCTGGGCCCGGGCGGCGTTGGTAGAACCAGGTTGGTCATGGTGTTGGGCGTCGTGTGGACCCGCCGCAGGCTGGCGCTGCTCAGGCCCTGTCCGCATGTGATGGCCTGCAGGCGCTGCAACCTGACACACAACACACAGCTATAACGCCCCACTAAACCAAGGCTTCCTTTTTTAACCTCAGCTGACTCCCACACACCAGCGCTTATTCCTTAGCAACTGTTTTCTGTTTGTCATTTCAATGAAAAATAGCACATAAGAGTGTAAATATGACCGTCAGAATGTTTTATGAACTATGCATCATAAAAATATCAGCCACCGCTTCGTGTACTTCAACCCTAATTTTGCAAACGGCTACCTGTGCTTCTCAGAGAAGCTCTTGATGAGCTGCAGCATGGTGCTGTCTGCCACCAAGTCCAGAGGACTCTTGCCCTTGTGGTTGGCGTAGCTGATGTCAGCACCTTCCATCGCTAGAAAACAGGCGACAGCTGTGCCTATGCTCAGCTCCGTACTCCCCAGAAGACCTGTCGCGTTCAGCTGTGGACAGAGAAGATAAGGGAGGGGAGAGAAATTTTAGACCGTTTTAGAGACGCACTCTTTAAAAACCTAACAGCTGATCCGAACGGTGAGAGCTGAGAACAACTTAAAAACCTCCAGGAGCTGAATTTAAGCAACACCAGGTAACTGAAGTAAAAACAGTGCAACCCAGCTAAGGCTGATATATAATTGCACTCCTAATCAGCACGGAAGAACTCCTAATAACTCATCTGCTGACAGTGGCCAGAACAGCCCTGAGCACTTAAGTCTAGCCACCTTCATGGCTGTGTATGTGTGTGTATTAGTGTGCGCTTGGCAGGTGTCCAGGATGCTGAGAGGAGCTGCAGTGTTTGCGGTCATGTATACTAGAAAGGACGTTCTTCTTCACTGGTGCAATGATACCAACACGAACTGGTGGAACAGCAATTAAAGTGCTGCTCAAAGCAAAGAGTCAAGGTCTGTGTAAAATGAATATTAGGCCACTTCTCGTGAGTAAAAGATTCAGCCAAGTATCAAACAACAGATAAACAAAGTTAGCATCTATCTAATTACCGGAACCTCTCTTTTCCCAGTGTAGGAATACGTGGAAATCATGTGACCTAAATCCATCTATTTCCCATTTTGATGATGTCAGAGCAGTCCTAACAACGTACAATTTGGATTAACTACAAGTAGTAGAATTAGCCGTTCTCTCATTCATTACAAAGTCTCTGCCAGTATTTTCTTTTAAAGCCACAGAACGAGATTAGAGTCAAAGACACAGTCATCTTACGAAATCCTAAATGTTGAGGGCTTATTGTTCAAATGTCTATAGCTTCACTGGGCATGCAGCCCCTGCTTTAAACTATATATGGTATCATTTCACTGCACTCCTCATTACTTTGTCCGCAGTTAACCCCACTCTTCTGCCATGTTTATACAACCTGCCAAAGTCCTTACTCCTTATTTAACGCCGTCTTTAAGGTCATGCCACCTGAGTCCTTCCAACTCCTTCTCACACTCATCCTGCTGTTTACCTGGTAAAGTCAACTAACTCTCTTACACTAAATTAACCCCTAGAACTAAGGGTAAATAGTGTAACACTTATTCATCTATGTCCATCATTTTATCCTCGACCCTTATTAGCCTTTATTTACCCTACTATGAGCCTGCACTTACACTCTAAAGCCCGCAATAATCTTTCTCCAGCTCTAAAGTAATGTTCTGATCGCCATTTACTCTCTTATCCAGTCTATATTTACATCTCTTAGTAGTCTCTTAGTTTACCTTGTTGCCAGGTTTTATTTAGCCACCATTTCATCCTGTCAAACAGCATCTTTTCTCTTGCTCTCTTTTCATTTGATCCACTTCCAGCAACACCAAGAATTCAACAGTAGAGGATCTGTTAAATGCCAATCTCATGTTTTAAATCTATCCCATCATAACGGGAATCGCAAAAGTTAAAAAGTGGTGAACTTTGGTGTAGCAGTAAAACAGTTTCATCAAACCAGGCGCTCCCCTCGAAGGAATCTTTTAAAAATGAAAAGAACAAATTTAACAACATGCCACCTCCCCCTCCCCGTCAGTTCTCACCCTGCAGTACAGAGACGTGGAGGAACATCCGTCGCTGCTCTCCTCGCTGCTGCTGGTACCTACGGATGGGCTGAGCATAACGTTGGCCAGCTGCGGGCGGAGGAGGGCCACGTGCATGGCCGTGTCACCGTCCTCGTCCTCCATGTTGACGTCGGCGCCCTCGTCCACCAGCAGCTGCACCAACTCTGTGTGGCCCTGCGTCACCGCCAGCTGAAGCGGCGTCTGGTTCCGGTTGTTTCGGATGTTGATGTCACAGCGCCCCTGTAGAAGAAGAAGAGCAAAAACAAATACATTTTTTTTTACGTTTTACAACAAAAGCATCGGTTTAAACAGGTAAATATGCAAACGTATGGTCAACTCGCCTCCTTGATGAGGATTTCTGCGACATCTTTGTGGTTGTTGAGAGCCGCCAGATGCAGCGCAGAGAAGCCGTCCTCTTTTTTAACATCGACCAGCTGCCGTGCTCGGGCCAGGATCTTTTCTGTGGCCCTGCCAGCAGGACAGAAACACAACACTCAATTAGCCACATCGTTCCTGACTCCTTAAATTAAGTGCTGTATTAGCTGTCTTCGAGCTTGTTGCCCCATCAAACACTCACAGAAACGGCTGAATATTGATATAATGGTAACACTTGAATTGAATGGAATATCAATGTATTTTATTTGATGTTGTTTTATTTATCTACAAATACTTAAACGTAGGGACACTGGAACAAAGGGACAACAAGTCAGGCTTTTACAGGAAACAAAAAAATAGTTATTCAACTGTCCTTTTATTTTACTCAAATATATGTAATAAGGCCTGTTCTCCCTTCCTAAGGTAAAATAAAATAAAATACTATATCAGCAATAACTATGTGACCTTAAAATGAGAAAACAATCAAGCAGGATTACAAATAAGCTGTTCTAAATCTCTACTAAATACCAAGTATAAAGTGAACATCCATCATGCACATCAGCATAATGAATATTAAATAGAGAAGTAAAAAAAAAGGGCCCAAAAAGTGCAATGTATTTATGATGTCAGCTGGGGAAATACTATTTGTTTTTCCACTGAATTTTAATGAAATTACGCACTTACAGTATAAATAAAACGACAACAGCCTAAATGTACAACATTGAGTACTTCCTTAACCATATATTGATGTAGGCTTATCATTATGTGCCTGAATCTGACCAGACAGCGACAAGTGTCTACAACACCACCTTGAGCTGAAGAAAAGGCACAAAGCATAAACCTCTCAGAAATGGAAATATGATCAAGTTTCCTGGTCTCTGAAATGAGCTTGGACTGAGACGCAGCTGCTGTAAAGCCGCTAACAAGCCAATCTGACAAGAACGCTCACCATCATCATCAGTGTTCAAACAAACAGTGCACTACATCAAGGACAAATACCACAACCTCCACCTCATTTACACAGTGCTCAACTCAGCTGAGGACAGCCAAGCTCAAGTTTTCTAACGTGAAAAATTTAAGAGCAAGTTTGGTCAGATTAGAGATTAGAGCAAGTCGTCTTAACTGTGAGAGGTTAACAAAAGTGAAGTTGAAATTCGGCTGCATTCGGTGAAGTGACAATATGGGAACTATTTTTTTTATCTTTACCACACTGGACTAATTCTGCAGTTTAAGGATGGACTGCACTGTTGAGTTGCCCTCTGGTCTGTAGCCGAGTTTGCTTTATGACGTGTGAAATTGAAGTCGACAGCCTTCACGAACGCCCGGGAAGCTAGCGTGTCTGTGAAGGCCTCCGTGTGAGGTGAAGCAAACTTTCCAGTGATCGTAACTTAATTTTAATGTCAATCCTGCTGGGTCTCACTGAAAAACACCAGTGGTGCACACATCGATAGCTGGTGTCGAGCAATCATAGTGAAGCTGAAGCAGATTAACAGATGGCATATAAGGAACACCCATCATTATTTTTTTTAACTCATCCCTTTTTTTTGTTAGGGGAGTGGACACTTTAACCAACATGGCCCTGTATCCAATCACTGTCTGCATTGCCTTGAGATGACGCATTATAATTGAGACTGTAGTCTGTCTGATAATAATAAATAAATGTAATTCATATTCTGGAAATAATACTCTTCCAATTCGAATAATGGTTTTCAAAGTTGTGCTTTTTCTTTTAACCCGACTGGATGCAACTGTATGACATCAGAGTAACAGGGACAACTTTAATGCAGGTTTCACTGACCTAACTAAAATTTTACAGTGATTACAGGACTCTTAGCAGCAGAGCGCTAATACATGAGGTCCTGGACTGCTATAAGTAAGCGGCATGTATAGGCACGATTGATGGATGAAGGCTGTTAGGGAGACACTGTGTTAGAGGTCATTGGTATCTGCAATGCAGCTCTATACGTGTGTGTCAGCGTGTGTGTGGTTGAGCTATAAAAGTTAGCTCCAGACCACCTTTTATTAGCTTCACTCAGGACGGGTAGCAGCCGCCTCAGCTGTGTCACCTCTATATCTGCTGTGCCTTTCTTCTCTGCATTTCTTCCATAAGCCTTACTCCTGTGTGTGTTCACGAATATTCAGACTTGAGCTGGCGTTTTGAGGCAGTTTTGTACAAACATGCACTCACGCGCAAGAGCTGGAGGGCATCTTAGGCACGCTGGTAATGACTTTCCTGGGGACTGAAGTCATCATTAGGTTATTTTTGGGAGTTTCCATCATGCTTGTTTGTAGCTTGCTTTTCAATCAAAGCTTGATAAAAGCAGGAGGACTGCTTGATGTACACGAGACGACAAAACAAAACATAAAACGTGGCGGTATTATTAGCTATAAGAGTGACTAAGTTGTGAAATCTAGCTGTGTCAGAGAGTTTACACAGTACTGTCAAGATGAACACTAAAAATGAAGACAAGGGTTTGAAGAAAAAGGGGAAAAAAACTTGCTGCAGACGTGGTGAAAGTGAGGAGAAAACAATAAAGCTATGTTGAGGTGAAATAGAGGCAAGCAGTTTTCATTTTCAAGTAAATACAGTTAGCATCGTCTCTCCTATCGAGCTGAAACCTCTAAAAGGAAATCTGGCAACAAGCCTTGTTTCTTTTCTTTCCCAGGACTGTTTGTGAACTTGGCCTCAAGCCCCTATTTTTCCATTTCCTTATAATAAATAAATATTCTAATAAACAGAACATTCTTGTCTTTTGGTCACAAAAAAGAAGGTCACAGCTGCTCTTGAGAACTCAATCCTCAGGATAGTAAAGCAGCCATCAATTAAGCAGTGGAAATATCCTAATGGACAAATGGACTGAAAACAGACAATGAGGGAAACAAAAGAAGCAGTTTTAGTCTGCTATGTGTATTGGACAATATAGAAACACAAAAAGTAGACAGTCACTGTCCTGCATTAGTATAGTGTAGGCCTGCTGATGATAAATGAAGGACCTGGTGAACCGAGTTGATCCTGAACACTGTAAATCCTGTGTCTCTGTTTTTGGTGCAGCAGCTGATGTCAGGCTAAATGAATGCTGGGGAGAGCAGCCTAAATTCCCAGAGGTGCACATATGACACTTGCCAGAACAGATCGGACATTTATTAAATGACTGTCTACTGCGGCCTCCACTTGCAGGTGTTGCTTGCCAAAAGTCTTTTCCCCGCTCAGTCCACATTTGTCCACACACCGCTCATGTGCAGGGATGTCCTGAGATACTATTTTTCAAGGTCAGTAGATTATAAGACACGTAGGAGGAGCCTGGCTGTGGGAGTGCTGAGGATATGTGGGTCACTGGGAGGAAGTCAGAATTTGAGGCTTTAAAGCCTTTTTTGAGGAGAAAGCCTCATTAACTTGCAGCATTTTTTAAGTAAATTTATAGCAATAAATAAATAGAGGAGAGTCTTCAGGAAAAACAGCCAGCGGACTATAGTAAGCTAGAGTAATGCATTTGTTCTTTACTGACCATACAGATTCATGGACTTTAGATATAAGATACACTTTTAAAGTCTTGAACTAAAGCCTTGAATGAATGAATTGCTTCGGGGGGAATTTACGGTGATTCTGGTATTTTTAACTACTTGCCTTATTGCCTTATTGACCCACCCCTTAAAAAGCCGGGGAAAATCTTCCATGACAAATTTGTGCTATTTGTAATGGAAAATTCCCAAAAGGTTGTTAAGGCCTCAAAGCAAATGTTCAGTCAGATTTGTTGCATTTAGGGAAACAGCAACCTTTTAAAAGTCACTTGAATCTTTAATGCAATATTTCTTTACCTTATCAAAATAATCCAATTTCCACCTAAAGAAAATACAGATTTATACATATAGAACTGCACTCAATCATTTCAAGCAATATATTGTTAATACTCCGGAAATTAATGAAGAAAAAAAAAAATCACACTACAGACCGCATTAAGCAACAGGCAACGCATTACTGAGAAGAATGATGATTGTTGACTTTTCCCTCTACCTTTACATGTTCCTGGAGGTGTGGAGAACAGAGGGAGATACCGGCACACCAACAAAAATCCAGGGAACATTTATATGAAACCCTATCATTGTGAGAAAACTCAGTTATCAACTGCATTTCTGTGTCAAGACTCAGCTTAAGATTAAGAACCTCCAGTGTTGATCAGCCTCAAACCAACAGACAGAAAATAATGGAGCCTTTGTGGCACGTACCACTGAGGCAACTTTGAAGGCTGGCCTTAAGCACTTCAGTGTTGAGTAAAATGGCTGAGCTGATCCTTTTCCAGCTTCCGAACGGTGTCACTTGTACCTCTTTCCCATCCGGACAGTGTCTGTGTTGGTGCAGAGCCGCTTTCAGAATGGGCTTGAATTTCGACAGCGTTGCAAAGTGAAGTTTATGTAACACAGTGTACAGTATCTTCTCTCTGTGCCTCTAAAACAGTGTTACACAGCAGTGACAAAGTCTACAGCCGAATCGTGACAGCTTTGCTGTGTTAATAAAGTCTTTCCTGGGAAAACATGTCTGGCTCATTGTTTAGCTTTTGTTTGGATTTTGGGAATTTTTACGCACTCATGAATCTCAAAACTGCATTGCTGAGAAATGACTAGACTGCATACAGTCCAGGGAAAAGAGAAATAAAAAAAACTGAGTGTGTACAGAAAGAAGTGACGCAAAAGTAAATGTTGTTGCATTTTTGCCTCATATTGACAGTCAGCCTGCTGACAGCAGCAGAAGCTGTGTGGGAGATGAGATCTATCTGTAACAGATAGCGCTGAGAGAGCCGACCTTTGAATCCTTATTTGAACCCACAGAAGAGACCCACACATAAGCACACAAGCCTATACACGCACACTTCCAACGCTCACAGATACATGCGTTTAAACTAACAATACACGGTGAAAAACTGAGCAAGGACTGAAAGCTGAATGACGCTAAAGGTTTTTTACTTTGCAGCTGAATTTGTTTGGTGTACATAAAGCTGGATTTGGGGAAACCAAAGCTTTTGATTGATTTTTCATCAACGTGGTGCGAGGTTTAATCCAGAACCAGTTTCCCAAATTCTGAAACATAGTATAGTATCATTAATTTGCTCAGCCCAAAGCAGAACCACTGATTTCACTACATATCGTACTGTGTATGACTGTGTACGTGACAAATAAAAAAAAAAAAAAAATTTGAATTTGATGCCAGTGACTACTGCAAGAAATTCAGCAACGATTGGCACATGAAACCCACTATGATTTTCTTCCTAAAGAAACTACCCCAACTCCTGCCAGTAACAATAGTCAATAATAGTCTTTTATTGCTTTGGCACATTCAATTTTGTGATATTTTAAGGCACATGCCCAATACTTCTTAATCTCAAAGTGACAACTGCAAGACTACAAGGCAAAATCTTTTCAAAAGTCCTAAAATCCTCTAATGACACTAAATGGTAACCCCTAGAAACCCCAATTGCATGTTAGAGCTCAAGAAAATGCCTCAAGTGCCTAAAAAAACATTTAAAGTCAAAAAATCTTTTCCAACAAGTTTTGGGGATATTTCCTAATTTCACTTCTGTGTATGACATGTGACTGCGCATGCAGATATGATTACGTCATCCCCACTCACAGTTTGTTTCCTTTGAGGGCAGCATGGTGCAGCAGGTTGAAGCCTCTGTGGTTCTGCTGGGTGAAATCAATGTTGGGCACCACGGACAGGATCTCAATGATATTGCGGAAATCTTTAGCAATGGCGTCGTGGAGCGGCGTGTCCCCGTATGAATCCTGTTAAAGACAGGAAGCAAACAGGGTCAAACTAGCTTTTCAAATTCAGGTTTTTAAATATTTTCTTGAGACTTTAGAAAATAACATTGACATGGTCTATTAAACATCTTCTATACAAAATATTCCGGTGATCTGTCGACTGAACATGATTTCTGTTCACTACAATTTGTTGATCCAGGGAGGCAAAAGTTCCTGATTGCCTATATGCTTCCCCGCCTTTATGAAATGGTCAAAAAAAGCAGATGTACGCTCAGATCACGTGCACATTTATCACACGGAAACGCTGAAAAAACTCTGGGCTGGCATGTTTTTAGCTGAGTAGCCACACCATTGAAGCAGAAAAAAATAAATTAGGAAATTGTTGGCCTGGTTGCAGGCGTGTTAGACCATGTGAAAAATCCCCTATGGGCAGTATGACTGAAAGCCAGAGAAGATTACTTACTGGCTATCTAAACACTTACTCAAGGGTCTCTCTCCACCCCCCTAAACTGACTAGTTTGATAATTAATAATAAGCTCATTCACTCCTAACCAGTAACTGCGCCAGAGTGAGTCAAATAGTTGAGTTAATTTAGTTCAAATAAAAGATAAGGAGTAAAAAGCAACACTGGAAAAATGATCAAGCATAAAAAAAAACTAACATGTTGGATCATTTTTATTTATGGCTGGGGTCAGGACTGAGCACACAGCCACCTCTCACCTGGAGATTGACATCAGCAGAATGTTCAGTTAGCACCCGCACCACGTCAGTGAAGCCCTTGTTGACGGCGATGTGGAGCGCCGTGCACATGGAGTTGTTCAGGAGGTTGACATTTGCCCCCTTACTCAACAGCAGCCGCGCGATCTCCGCCTGATTACTGGACCAAAACAGACACAAATTAACCCGCACTTGATTGTTCACATTTCTGTAAACTATATTAATTCAAAACTAGGAGACAACAAATGAAAAGAAAAAGAAAAAGCTACCTGCATCTTCAAAAAGCCCAAGAGTTTCTTACCACGACACACAAATATCCCATCTGACTTTTTTATAATTTGGATTATATGAAATCTTTCCTGATCACATTAACGCAGGACGTTAACTGGGTGCCTTATTATGGTTATTATGCAACAGTTCAAGGCAGTCACTTCTGTGAACAGGTGATCACATTACAAGGAAAGGGATTAGCTTGAGCTCAAGTCATTTATCTGTCAGTCACAAGCTCCTGTTTTGGACTTGCAATATGCTAGTCTTTTCTTGTTTGTATTTGGCAAATTGTCTCTGTATATATATATATATATATTTTTGTGTGTGTGTGTGTGTGTCCTTACCCAAAAGCAGTGTAGTGCAATGCCGTGTCTCCATCTTCATCTTTGACCTCAACTGAGCTGTTTGCCTGCAGCAGGGCCTTCACCACCTCCATGTGGCCTTGGTGAGCAGCAACCTGCAGCGCAGTCTTGCCTTGGTTCTTGATATCCACCTGCCATGGGCACACACATCGTTGCAGATTCATCAGAGCTGATGCTAGTCTGGACAATAACTGAGCTCAACACAGAGTGGTTGGAAATAATCTGCACATGAATAACAACCACACTCGTCATACACTTGAACACATAATCCAAATAAGTAGTGTCGTCACAGCAGAGCTGAATGCAGAGATAAATATTTACTCCGACTTCACAGTGTGACTTTTTTTTCCTTTTTTCTTGAACAAAAGAAAAACATCTTAGGAAATTTCAAACATCAATTTAAGTAGTCTAGATCAACACTGAATGAAAAGTGAGTGCGACACAGCTACACTAACACACAGTGGCCAAACTGCAAGGTTTCAAAAGTATTTCGACACTTCGGTGTGTCACTGATGCACAAAAGGAGCCACATGTGACTCAGAGGTGTTTGAGGGATGCCATTTAGAGAAAAAACTCAATACGATAATGAGGTTGTAAAACCCACAGCCTATCTGAGGTCTATCTATAGCAGCTGGGTTTCCCAAAATGACCAGTTGGGTATTTTCTAAAAAAAAAAAAGCACATGTGAACAGGAAAACTTGAAAATTGCAAAAGACAGTGTAAACAATGAATCTCAGGTTTGACAGATGCCGAGAAAATCTGGTTCATGATGAAGACAAACTGCACACAGTGATGCACAGCAAGTCTAGAACCTCACTAAAACACAGGCAATGATCAAAGGGTGAAAAATGATGCCAACATTTTATTCTACTTTTAAACAACTGATCACTTATTGCTTTTTTTTACCCATATTGTTTGACAGCTTTTAGATTATGCCTTATTCTTCACCTGTAATCAGTTAGGAGTGACTTAAGCACTGTTACAAATACCTTCATAAAGAAAATATATTCTATATACAGCATGCCTGGATCAATCACTGATCTGTCCTTTCAAAACCAGTTTTACGTTCTGTCATTCAAACATGCAATTAATGCCTGGAATTATTTGATTCTTTGGCTAAGGTAGCCCATCTGGTTGTGTTGGAGATTTTTCCTCCAAACCATGGGGGAATTGTTGGTTTTCTCTATAATAATGTAAGGTCTCAGCCCTCTTGTGTGTGACCTGAAGATACATATGTCATGCTTTGGGGTTACATCAATAAATTATTGGACAGTGTTTCCACTGCCTGTGTCAGTGGGTGAGGGTGGAGGGGAAACCTTGTAAATCTGTTAACAAGTGAGTCCTATAGTTGAGTTTGAGTTGCATTTTTACATAATAGCACTGACAGACTGGAAAATGTCAGCCTATAATATTGCTGTATCTGGCTCAATAAGTCAATCAGACTTCAACCCAAGGCCTGGAGCCCTGATGTAAAGAGCTCTTGGAACAGACAGTGGACTGCAGCAAAGAGAAGGAGTGCTGCACTAACCTTGTCAGGATACTTCTGCACCAGCTCCCGCACCTTGCTGGCACTGCCATGCGCTGCCTCAATGACTAGCCGACTGGGATTGTCTTGCTCTGTGGACTGAGAGAGCAGCTTCTCCAGCACTGAGATGACAGTACCTGAACAGAGACAGAGTCAGAAAGAGAGGGAGAAGAGGAGGTGTAGGGGTAGGATGTGAAAAGGGAACAGAGGACAAAAGAATTACATTAGTTTTTTCCACTTCAATTCTAATGTCGCACAAGCCTTGCAAAAAAAAAAAAAAAAAAAATAAGCCATTCGAACTGGTTAACGAATGCTAGAATGAGTCAAAATGTCCCAGCATGCACTGGAATCTGACCACACACATTTGCAAACACACATCAGTCTGTTGTTAGCCTCCCATAATCTGAACTGAACACATAAACAGAGAAGATTTTGTCATGATTAAGAGACTGCTGAGAACTTGTGACATGATGACAAACGTGTCCACCTGCTGTCAAAGTGCAGGATCAGGAGATGCTACAGAGAAAATTTCAGAAAGAAGCATACTTTACACACTGCTGAAAAAAAACAAACAAACTTGATGCCACTGATGCCGCATGGATGAGAAAGGATGCGTAGCAAAGCTGAAATGAGGGAGAGTAGGGGGATAACTGAAAGCCTGCAGGAGATAAAGCTGGAGCTGGTGTGTTAGAGATGAGCCCCCTCTTCCCGGCAGAGGCCTTACTTCCAGATTCGTTGGGGTTCTCGGCCGTCATGAGGTTGGCATCCACCTCCACGGGTTGGGCTGAGAGGCACGCTGGGTTAAATGTCCATGTCTGGCCTCCAAATGCTACCCGTAGGTCACCATCTGCATATACTTTCAACACCTTGCCGACCTGGCCCAGCACCTATGAGAATAACACAATGAATAGGTGAGAAAGAATTGACAATGACAAATAAATGATCCTTACTAAACACCCATGTACAACCTAATTTTCATGAAGTAGGTCAGTCGTAATGTGATGACGTTAAACAACTGGATCCTTTACTTTTGCAAGTAGCACAGTAAACATTGTGCACATAAACAGGGAGAAACCTGAAACCCGGAATATAGAGAATGGAGTAAAAGGGCACTGGCATTTGCCAAAATGCATCGGAAAAGCATTAACTAACATCTAAAATGATGCCATGTTCCAACGTATCTGTATTAGTAAACAATACACAGCAAACTGACACATAAATCCTGACTAGGATATTCGCTGGCTACAGCGGAAGCCATGGAAAACTGGCTGTTGCCCCCGGAGGGTAAATCAACAGATTAGCTGGGTTGCTGGACTAAGTTATGAAACACTGGGTTCAAGTCAAAGTCATTCTTCAAAGCGATCATTACTTCACCAATTTATGTGACTCAAGTCTTCACTTCTGCACACAAGGTGAGGATTTTCAATCCAATTCTGAAAAACCACAGTAAGTTAGCATTAGGAGGCTACGAATATTATCAGGTAAAATGAGCATACAGGAGTCATGCTGTCTGTCCATTCTCCATGGCCAGCCTGCAGTCTCTTCACGCTCTCCATGTCCTCCAATACTCTCACTAATTCCCCAACTCCAAACGTGTTCACCTAAGGGGGAAAAAAAGCAGCCGAAGTCTAAACAAAGTAATTTAGCTGTAATAAACTGTGATATTAAAATAACAAAATAAGTAACGCAGTACCTTGGTGAGTGCCCCAGGATGGAAAGTCCAGCGGATATTGTTGCTGTACTGGACTCTGACATCTCCTCGGTCAGTGATTCTGTGAACCGTCCCAATCCGGCAAATGTACTGCAAACACAAATATGCTATTTAACCCTGGGTCTTCCTCTACATGGCTGTGACCTTAATGTCCCTTTTAGCAGCTGTGATATGAGAGTTGGATGCTCCATTTCTTTCTCCTCTGTTGCAACCTCCATCTGAGCCACTTATATAAATCTTCTGTATGCTGTGTTCTAGAGCCACGTGCATTTGAGGACATGTTTGTGTAAAACATGAAGCAGTTCATATGGTTACAATGGAAACCTGCTGGAAAAACCCAAGGAAGAGCACTATGTACGTCTGTATTGTATTAGTACTCAATAGGGAGTTATTTAAAGCTGCCTATAGTCAACCGGTATTATGTTTTTACTTTTTCTAGCGGAAGGCATTTGTACCTCTGCCATTTTGGGGTTCCACCCTCCGTGGCCCTCCTGCATCTGCCGTAGGATGTCTACCTCCAACAGACATTTGACCTTGTCACCCTGCTGGAAAGAATGGCCGTCTGCGCTCTCCTGACGCTGCAGCTCTGCGTGCTCTCCTGGATGAACAGGTGTCAGCGTCAACAAACAGAAACTGACTCGAATTTTTTTTCCTAAGCTAATGATAAAAATAGCTTGGGTTTAAAGCCAGTATGTAATCAGTTTCTCAGTGTTACAGTATTACAATGCCACACAGAAGTACTGATAAGCACTGATATACGACATACAAGACATAAGTTGTTTACATCAAGTTAAATCAAGTTTCTGAGCCACTAAATAACTTTAAACTTTCTAAGGAATGCATACTTGAATAAAGAAAGTCTGTCTTACCAAGTTTTGGTAGGTGATCTTTGTAATAGAAGCCTCCCTGGCCATCTGTCACATATTTCAGGTCTACCTTGCCCTTGTGGCCCATTCGGTAAACATTAGTGGTGCCATTAGACCAGGTGACACTGGCCACGCTGCGACCAGACTCGTTGTCCCAGCCACGAATGTCCACTACCTTCCCAACCTTACCCTCCCCACCTACACACACACACACAAAAGTGCAGAAACAAACACAGATATAATGCAAGAAACACCAGTGCATCAGTTTATGGGAAAAATGGGAAACAAATGCAGTGAAAAGAAAACAAGCTCAATAAAAGAAGGAAAGGTGGTTAGTTAGACGACCGTGGTGTGATGCAATGATCAAAAAATAAATAAATAAACATGAGTGCAAACAAAGTGAGAGACAAACATTTCATTGTAGGGGCTGCCAAGTATCACAGACATTCATTATGATTTTCTACAATCACCGTCAAACACCTGACAATTTCCTCTTTTTGATTTGAGTGAAACCAAAGGACCAAATAATCAAACAATAAACACAAACCACATTATTAATGCACGTGTTGTGTCACAGGATAATTTCAGATCCATACATCCAGCTGTATGATGTAAATAAATCCTTGCTATGCCATTTAAGTCATCAAGCTGCTTCAGCGCCTAAACACACCAACTAAACCAGTGACCTGTAAGACAACACGGTAGGCTGGGAAGACACAGAGCATGCTCAGTGTGTCTTTTATGCACTTAGAGCATACACCATTTAGGCCTGATGAGTGACTTAACCGAACCCCAGGGCACTGATTTCAAAGGCACCAAAAGGACATTTTGACTCATTCTCCTTAGAAAGAAAAGGGAGCGTTGCTATTCTCACAACCCTGGACCAAAAAAAAAAGAAGAAGTCTAAGGACACGTTGCCATTCTCTATTTCTTTAAAGGGAACGTTTACAGACTTGAATTTAGCCCATCGATGTGGAAGATTACTTTGAATTAAGATTTTAACTAAACATCAGCCAGCGTAGGCTGTTTGGATCTGAAAAAAAAAAGAACATGCAACAGCGAAGTCAGTATACAGTATATGACAGAGTTAAACTTCAGCCATTCGTGGAGGCAATAAAACACAATTCAATGTCTCATATATTCTTAACTCTCTACTTTATCTAAACTAATCTTTTTTATCTAAACTATGACCACAGACTTCAGGTGCAGGGTCTTTCTCAGTTTATGCCACTACACAATGATGGAAAAGAAAAGGCAAACATTCAAACAACGAGGACTCAACTGGGACTCTCAGAGACGCAAACAGTCAGGCACATCTGTGAGACAGACTTATATGAGTCACCCGCAAAATAAGTACACACAGACACATGCTAACACAACATCTTACAGGTTAATGAGTTGTGAGGTTACAATGTTATTATGGGCTGTTGATGGTAAAACACTTTGAAGAGGAACATTTCCACACTCAAGCATGCACAGAGTTTGCTGAGTTGCCAGGTTATTGGTATCATTAGCCCACACATCACTCACCATCTTGGTTGCCCCAGTCCCAGTCTGGTCCACGAACCACTTTAACCCCCTGGAAGATTCCTTTGAGGATGATTCGTGGGAGGTTCTGCCTCGGTGCCAGGCTCACCCTGTGACAAGAGCATGAAGACGCAGCTGAACAAACAATCATAGAAAATGCTGAAGGGTGCTAAGCAACCCCAAAACCTTCTCCAAATATGCACATTAGAAGTTCTAAAAATTAAAAATTAACTCTCTTACATATTTGTAAGAGTTTGGAATTAGTGGCAAGGCAAGTAAGAAAAAAATGTAACACTTGCAGCCAATACATTTACTCGTGACAAGAAAACATTTGAAGTTACACAAGATATGACAGTGCAGTAAAGAACACATCTGCCTGACATATCAAACAAATGCTACTCAAGGCTGTCTGTTCTGAGAAATGATATCTTACTTAGCAAAGGCCATTTTGTAAAAGGAATTCAAGGACTGTGAATAGCTATGCTTAATAATAACACACACACACACACACACACACACACACTATTAAAGCCACAATATTCTCAACACCATTAACCTTGAACACAATCTGACATAGGTGAGCTAGCCGTATCTACAAAATCAAACATACTTTATGGTAAAAATTTGATCAGATCTTGGTGCAAAAGAGCTGCCTATTCCCATACTTCTCGACGAGATCAAAGCCCAGCTTCCTTTCCAAGCAAACAGCTAATGGGATAAACTCCAAATCATATTAAATCCAGTGTGTTGAAAAGAAAAAAGAGCCTTGTGAGAGCCGTCATCCTCAGGGAGTCTCATAGAGACTCTCGTGCTGGGGTTTCGCTCAAAGTTAGGCTTGACTAACTTCACCCCCATCGCTAGCCAGATTTTCAGGATCCCATATGTGCCACAGCAGAAAATAGCAGTGCATTTTCCTCTTAAAGCTAACCAACAGTGAGTGTGGTCTGAGCTTAGACAGGTCTGTGCCGAGAATGATGTGTATCTGAGCACAGAGCTTTCAGCCTAATCCTAGACAGCAGAGCTATCAGAAAGCAGGGCACCACAGGGCAAATCATAGACAGTGCACGTGCTAGCATCCAGTACTATGTGCATCTAGATAGTTATGCACATGCATATACAACTTCAAACCATGAAGCTGCTAATAACAAATGCCCATTTCCTGATGGCACCATTCAGATTTAGTTTAGAAAGACTGGACAAACTTAAGTATCATGAGCACCTCTACTTATGACAACAATAAGTCAGCTCATTAAGACAAACAAACCTATTATGAAAACATGACCCATGGTTTTTTGAGAGCAGAGAAGATATAAACTGACAGATGTCCCCGTTTTCATGGACAGTGAAACACACGACCTCAGTGTTTCACATGTTTGTTTTTTCAGTACAGCTTCTCTTTCAAGGGATCAAGATTTCTAATCCAGCTTGACCAAATGTCAGCGCTGCTCACAGACAAGATGAGGATCAGGGCAAGAGACCTAAACCTACTGACACAAAAGCTGGATCAACAGTCATCCAAGCAATAGCCTTTGGTATTAAAGCAGTGTAATACACACAAGGATCTACCAAGCAAAGAGAAGTCACATCTGTCAGAAAGACAAAGCTAAACTACGTGTATGTGAAAATACCAGGAGTGTGTCATGCAAATGCATTCAGAGCTTGTATCTCAAAGCAAGTTTAAAATGTCTGTCTTGTTTGCATTTAGAGCCTTTAATGTGTGAGTTGCCCCTTTACAACTGTAAAAACAGCATTAGGTTCCAGACTTATTGGTGATATCTTTAGAAATAACATGTTTTGTCATTATCTAGTACGATACTTGTTTTAATCCATACTTCACCTAGTAACGTACTAATCTTAACACATTTGAGGAGCGTTTTAAACGCTATTTTGATAAGACTGGAAAGAAAAAAAAAATCATTACACATAGTGCTTAGATCCCTAACAAAAAAATGAAAAGGAGAGACAGCTATTTTTCCACCAGAGCTACAACTCTATTCAGTTCTGTCTGGAAGAGGGAAAGCAGCAGAAATCCCTGCAGGACAATAATGAGGATAGTTTGGTTGTAGCTTAAACATGAACACACAGCAGAAAACTGAGAAGTCAGGTGGGGCGGTGAAGGATTAGGCACTGATTTGACCCAATAGGTTCGCATGTGTGGTGCTTGCGTTGGGAGAGCCGATTAACCAGCTGCATACCGACCATCTCCTCGTAAACATATGGCACGCACATATGCTGCTGTGAGCATGTAAACACATGCCTCTTTGTACCATGTAACATATGAATCTTAACTAAATGCAGGACTCGGCAGGCTTTTCAGCGCATTCGGTACATTGCAAAATTATTCCAAAACAACAGCCAGAGGCTAATAACGACCAGGCTTCATGGCTTGTGAGCATAAAACTTCGCCCTGACTCGCTCCACATCTGAGACCTGTTAAAACATGTCTTCAAGGAAGTTGAAAATGTTAACATGCTAATCCTCACAGCTGAGAATGGTAACCATGCTAATCCAGCTAAATCTGTGTAATTACAATGGAACACTCATGTACAGTACATCCGGCTCAGCTCTCACACCACGTTTGTGACGCCGCTATTATATTGTCAGCATTCTGCAGCCGTTTATTACGCTGACCACCGATTGTCCCCTCAGGCCGCCGATAAGGTTTCTGCCAACGGTATGACAGTAAACTACAAATAGATCAAGCTTGCTTAAGTTGCATTTAAAGCCTTGCACATGTTTGACCCACATGAAAGGAGTCCCTCTTAACTAGCCCGAGCCCCAACTTGAGCTTCCTAACAAAAATCACAGCTGGCACTGCATGAAGTCACAAACATTATGAAGGCAAGTTAAATTTGTCCTTCCAGGCAAATATCAGTGTGTCCCATGACTGCCAGATTATAAATTCATCTTTTGAAATGCTGTCAGTGAAATATGGGTCAGTGTGGTCCGGAAATAAAGAAGTGCTGTGTGTCTAGCATCACATATTGTCGGCTGCTCTTCTACTTCATTCATTGGATGAGAAAAGAAGTGACTTTCATGTGATGATTTTCCAAATCTGTATCAGTGAGAGACAACAATTGCAATTTAATTTTTCCTCCGATTATACAAATCTCCCTTTGATAAGACTCCAAGATATAAATAGATAGCATTATAATGATATGAGAGAAAAACTGTTACTTATATCAAATGATTAAATGATCTTGGTTGTCTTGTATAATTTGCATTCACTACACTGGCTGTGTGCTGGCATTATGAGTAAGCTTGCACTGACCAAAAAGACTCCTCTATAAAAATGCTTCTGACATACATAAACAAAAGTTATTTCTAACTTCAAATCCAACCCAATTTATCACCACTGTGAAAAACACAACTGAATAACAAACAATAACATCTCAAAATTTGTTTTCTAAAAGCTAAAATTTCACTTTAAGGGGGCAGGGCATAATTATAAGCCAGTACATAGTTTTCAGAAGTTAAAGGAATGACTGGAATATTTATTGGGGCAACATAAATATATCTTGTAGTCAAACAACTGAAAATATGTTGAGTCACACTGAAGTTCACCGCCATCGAGAACAATACGTGGAACATTGTGCACTCACTCGCTGTGAGAGCCGTCAATGATAAACACCGAACCACTCAAAAGACAAAGAGCTTCGACCGGTTGGAGATTTCATCCACATCGTGACAGGATAAGGTTGGCTGACTCTGATAGGCATCAATATACCATTTGTATTTTTGATTCTTTAAAAGTCATCTCCCTGAGAGCCAGAATTGAGAGAGGCTCATTGTGTTATCACTCCATTCAAAAAGGTTGCAGAAAAGAGCTACAATTTCTAAATCTCATTCATATTATAAAGCCTAGTATTTATGAAAGGCCATTTCAAACATCTTTCAAATGGAGATATTAATCCCACAACATCCTATTTTAGTCTTTGAAATCTCTGTATTTTAAGATTCTGTATTTCTATTCTTCTACACCGCTTTAAATTAGCATCTACGTAATGTGCCATGATCTCAAAGAACCCACACATAAAAGGTTTCTACAGTATAAATAGTAACTAACAACAATGCAAAACTGTAACATTTAGGTTGACGAATCGCAAATGCTACTTACATTTACTAGCTCAAACAATTTAAAGGTGTTTCTCGTCTCAATAAAGTACAGCCTTATTTTCGGCTTTCTAAGTTTAGCCTTGTCTCACTTTGATGTTATGCACCCTGTATGAGATTGCAGCAATGCCTGTTTGGTAGATTTCAATAACAAAGGCAGGTTGCTACTTGAAATATATCACTACTATATATTTCCTAAAATCATTATCTTTGTTAATGTGTCTAAAGAAATCCCCAACTCAATGAAATAAAAAAAATGAACTGTCAGTGAGTATTAGTATTTACTTGCCCAGTACTGACAAAAGGAAGGCGCTGATGTTTTAACCCACATGGAGGTTCACAGAAAGGTTTTTATTCTGTTATCTCAATGCTGTTCACAGCTGAGCCAAACAAAATTTTGACCTTAATGAAAATCAATAGTTTTGGGGAGAAACTGAGGAAGGAAAAGAAATGAGTTCCAGCTGGTGTCAGAATGCTAAATGATTACTGCAAAGGCCAGATTTCACTCAGATGTGCAATTGATGTGCTGCTCCGGTACCATACCACCTATCCATAGCAGACGAGTACAGACCTGACCAAAATCTAAAATTCCACTTTATTAACAATACGTCTCATATTTAATTAATTAAAACAGGATTTCACAGATCAATGCAGGAAAAATCAAGCTGCACATTCATAAGCAAAGGTGTAAGAATGCATCTGTTCATCCCATTTTAAAATAATGTGCTGATTGTGAGACTTAATTTTTTTTTTTTTTATTTTAAAGGGTTTTAATAGAAATCAAGATTACCAAATTCTTGGGCCAAAAAAAAAAAAAAAAAAAAAACTTTTGAGAGGAAGCCATTTGTAAGAAGCCATGATTCATGCACCTATTCTGAGCATTTTTCGGGCAACAGACTCAGAGGAATTAAATGGAACTGTGTTGGACCTGGACGGGACTAAACTATAGAAGAAATCTGGGTCATACATATCACCTCGTTAAAATGAGAACAGGCCATCCAGCTGACATTCAGACAGTGCCTGGAGCAGTTTGGAGCTCTACTGTGAACTGATGCAGAAGAGTGAATTCTGAAGGGAGAACTCACTCCAGTAAATCTGGATACGTAGGACACTTGGAATCAGCTCACTAAACATTTATCCCCAGCAAGGAGGCGTGCAGTTTGCACGATGCCCACTTTTATACCACAGGTGTCTTGTGATGACATTCGTTAGAGTTCGTGCGGGACCAGCCATGCTCTGCTGAGGTCATTAGAATTGTGGCTGTGACACATCCATTTTTTAATGGTTGTGTCACCCTCAAATACTAACATCTTAACACATAGCACTGTAGACTAACTACAGCTGCAGCCAAAGCCCAAACAATAACAATAACGCTGAGGTACAACATCACAATCACAAGCAATAGTGGCCGCATGATGTTGTTCAGAAGACTCCAACCAGACCTACAGGAATGTATGAATTCCAGATTAAGATTAAGATTTGAGGAAGCCATTATGAGGCCAACACAATTTGAAAACAGCAAAGTAGCAAAGACACCATCATTAGAATTAAATAAGGATCAGCTGTGCTGGAGAGCGAGCAGAGTTGTACTCACGGCTGGGAGTGTGCTGTCTCGTAACGCTCGAAAGCGTGGCTCAGGTCATGCTTGTTGTTCATGTAACACTGGGTGCACAGGTCGTAATCGAAGCACACCTTGCACTTCCATCGCATTCCCATGATTCCATGCTTCTTGCAGCTGTCACAGATGATATTGGAATGACGCACCCCTGGAGTGGAAAGTGAGATGTTGAGTGGGCACAACAGGCTTGATGTTTCTTTTTGTATTTTTGTTACAAAGAAACATATGTTTTGACAGAACATGTCATAACCTTCACAGCAAAGAGGACACTACCATTCATTCCCCCGTGTCTAAGTCAGTGAAACGTTTAAGGCATACGTCACATCCTTGATGATGTTACTTATTGCAGAGGGTAACATCATGAGATGTGCAAAAACTGAGGCACAAACAGCATGTGCCTCAGGCCCCCCACCCCCTTGGCTCCTCATCTCTTCTCCTCCTCTTCTTTCGCTCCATTAATTGAAGGGCAAGTTTTGTGAGGCAGAAAAATGTTGCTTGAAATGGAGCAAAAATGCTAATGAGTCCTGCATTAATGTGTGTGTCATTCAAGTTCAAAACTGAGCTGGATGGCTGATGGCTGAAGATAAGAGATGACTTACTGTACCCCGCTTTCTTTAAATGGGCCAAGTAAAGGCTACGTTCACAAAAATACAAAGTGTGTAAAGAGAATGTGTGTAAAAATAAATAAATAAATAAATAAAAAATACTACATGGATCAACTACATGGATACATTTTTCACTTTTTATCAGAGCCTTTCAAGCTAGTGCTCGGCTTTAAAAATGCTGAATTATCAGGATAAGATCGAGTTCAAGCATTTACATAATTATAAAACAAATCCTGATCAAATGTTTTTTTTTTTAATTTAAAAGAAGTATTAGGATTATAATAACACTATAATTCGTAGCAAACAATAACTACCTACACAAATTTGAACCTATTAAAAGCTTGGAAAGTAATCTAACCAAAGGCAACATTTTATTTTGAAGGCGCTCTTGAACATCAAAGCTTCTAGCATTTTCCTAAGCTGGAAAAAGCAGAAATAACCATTTTAACTATGAATTACTGAAAGGACTGAAAACAATACAATAGCATAGTATCGTTTGGTATAATAACAAAACTACAATCACACTGGTGCCATGACTCAAAAGTTTCACAGCAGTTTCATATGACTCTAATGTAATCGCTTACCAATCTGAGCGTTATCATAAAGCAGCAGGTCATAGGCACCCTGGTAGCCAGTACGGTAGTTGGTTCTCGTGCCGCTGTCCCACTGCACCACCACCGTCTTGTCTGGAGTTGTAGTGCTGCCCTGACGCCCGATCTCCACCACAGTACCCACATGGCCCTCACCATCATCTTGGTTTCCCCATTTCCAGTCCAGGCCGCGCACAACACGCATGCCTACCTCCATGCTGCCTCTTTTGGGGCCTGGCCGACAGGCTGAGGGCAACGTCTGAGGCCTGGCAACGCTGTCACGTCCGCTGCTGCTGCGCCTCCGGGGCTTCTGAGGTGCAGAGCCGGCTCGTGCCGATGGTACTGCTGGTAAGGACGGCACAAGGGTTGTTTCCGGGAACAGATCAGGGGTGACTGAAGGAAAAAAAGGATAAAAAGCATTGAAAGAGCAGTCACAGTAAAATGCTCCAAGTACAAAAGAAGTTGATACATTCCACTCCTGCACCAGTGTGTTTTACTACATGCCTATCAGTGTTTGCTTGGGGACTTGAATAGCAGCATGCCATACGTCCTATTAATTTCTTAGCAGTGTTTTACTCTTAGTGGTGGATCATTCACTGGAGGTCTTGCTGTGCATGATGGCACACTTGTGGAGAAAGCAGCTGGACATCAATGCTATGCCCTCCTGCGCTAATCAAGCCCTGGCCGGATATGTGCACATGTACACACACACACACACACTTAATTCCTTAGCAGGACAACATATTGGCCTCATTCTTGTCCTGAACGTCAACTCATAAGACTGAGCTAGTAATCATGGGGCAAAAACTGAAAACACATAAGGTGAGATCTCTGAAACAAACAAAACAGGCATCTTTTAAGTGACATAAACAAAGTTACAATTTAACAATGAACAAAACTCTGAGTTTATGTAATTGCTAATGAGATAAGTATTTTGTCTCACAAAGACTGGCGCTACTGGTCCAGATACGATCAGGGGTTAAGCCATCAAGTTGAACTTCCTTATACGGGGGTTTCTTAAACACAGAGTTAATCACAAGAAAAATCTTACCCACACTCCCCTAGCCTGGGCTTGTTGTCATATTCTTCATGAACAAGTGAACACTAAGCTATAACAGCAAAAAAATCAAATGCAAAAAAAAAAAAAAAAAAAAAAAAAAATCTCACAGTATTCCTCAGTAAGTAGGGAGTAATCTGCCTAAATCTCCTTAATTAAAAAGAAACAAACTTTTGCCGTAGGCGAATAAATTAATTTAGGTTGTTTTTTCAAAAGAAACCAAAAAGATTAAATTTTGTCTGAAGGAGAAAACATTTCACACAGCTGACTGAGTACACCAGTGGTTTAAACTGATGCTGCTGGGTGTTGGAGACTACAACTACAAGTAAAAGGAAGTGGCATTTACAGTAAGGGAAAGCTTGAGTCAGCAGCACAGAAAGAAACTTCTGCTGGAGACCATGATCATCAGCACACATCTAATTACATCCATTAATCACATGTGGCACATCAGATCTACTCTTTTATACACCACATCATTACATCTCCATCACAATTTAAAGTATTCCTTGTTTATTAAAGCAATGCTATTTAAATATAGTGTGTCTCAAATAATTACCAGGTCCTTTCCTACAACATGCAATTCAATAAAGAAGAATTTGAAGATGTCATATCTTCAGTTCTTTGGAAGTACACATTCTTTTGGTTGCCACACACACACACACACACGGCCTGCCTCCACATACAGCACTACCAAAGAGGCCTCTTGTCTTGCTGTAATGGAGAGGAAGGAAATTTACTTAGACAATGCAGGCATTGTAACTTGATTGCTTTGGATTTCCAGGAATACCAGTGAGACAACAGCCCTGGACTTACCAATAATGGTGGTAGACCCTAAATCAGTCATTATTTTATACCCCTACAGTTACTGACACAAACAGAGACACCAGTAACAGCAGTCACTAGTAGTGACTGGTTAAACTGGAAGTCAGAACAATAAACAACGCAATAACAGCTTATCTGTGGCATATCAGGCATGATATCTGACGACAATCTCTAAAAGATGATGTGGGTAGTCCATAACTTCCCTGTTCAAAGAAACTATTATTTTAAATTAAGCAGATGATGAGATTTAAGCTTTTTCTATGAACAGCTCAAACAGAGAAAAAATAAATAAATAAATGATCTTTAAATCCACAAGTCTGTGCATATTTGTGGGGAAAAAATCCTTAAACTTTCCAAATACCCTCCATTATTTGTTCATGTTTACACCCAACATGTCTTTTAATATTGAGCCTAATAATACACCCATAGTGTTTATTAAAAGATAAACAAAAACCTTTATATAAGAGGGCGGACAGATGTTTGTAAGAAGCTGAGATTACACTTGCACGCTTATTGAGATTACAATGTCATTTAGGTGGTGACTGCTTAAACATAAGGGATGTAGGGGATAAAAGGAGGAAAAGCAGGCTGCTTATACTCCATTTTCTGTCCAACGTGACAGCTTAGCCTCTTTTGTGCACTGAAACAACATCCCAGTTATCTAATATTTCAGCGTGCACAGAGAGGAGCTGTGAGGGGCAGTGGACAGCCTTCATGAAGCTTCCCAGCATTCTGCACATGGATGCAAGTAAGAAAAGTGCTGGACGACAACACAATCCTAACTTATTCAGAGCAACAGAGTCAAACTGAAACCCTGGAGGTCAGTATATTTATACCACAGTTAAATCTGCAGTGAAGCTGAGTAAAGAAAAAGCAGTCAGCTGTCTTAGCATTCAGTGTTAGAAGCTCTGTATAATAATAATAATAAAAATACCAACCTATCACCTACATTTAAAACTGTTCTGCTATCCACACATAACCCCCCCCCCCCCCCCCCCCTCCCCCCCCCCCTCCAATACCACCCACTCCACAGCCCCCTCAGTGTTCCAGAGAACCCAGCGTGACTACTGATATCTTATCATTATTAAATAGTGCAGTACTGAGAAGTAGACTAAAACATAGTGGATTCACTGGATCGCTTTACCTACGCAACTAGGTCATTTCCAGTTTCACAATTTAGTGCTGAGGAAGGTGGTGTTTTTGCCTGTGGAAAAGCTTCATGAAGATATGCACAGTGTGCACAAACGGTGAACACACAGCTAAAAGCTGTACTTGGCAATAGGGCTGGGCGATATGACCCAAAATTCATATCTCGATATTTTTTAGCTGGATGGCGATATAAGATATATATCTCGATATTTTTTTTTAAAGCCATAAGTTAAGAACAAAAAGAGAGTTCCTAGTCACACTGTGTCCCAGATGTCACACGGGCACTTTTATTTACATACAGCGTAGATGTACATGAAGAAATTACTCAAAAATAAATTATCAGCATTTATTAAATAATCATGGTCCATAAATAAAAGAAAACAATGTTGTTTTTGTGCATAACAAAAAGCTCACAATTGTGCAGTCAAAATGTAAACTAATAGACGCTGAGCATAATAACAAAGAGACAGATTTCACAGCTGCACCACGTCTCTGAACAGGTCCTTATACACACACAGTACGTATCACTCCGCGAGGCTCCTCCTCGGTAGCCGTAATCCTCCGACAATCCATCAAGCGGTGCAGCTCTGTAGCTTAGCAAAGTCATATTAAAACATTTTTTGACAGATTGCTGAGCACCACATAAAATCGGTTCGCGGTCAGTAAGCACAACCAGAATTCATACATAAGGCGCACTGTCGATTTTTGAGAAAATGAAAGGATTTTAGGCCGTGCAGCCCCTCCTGGCTGCATGTCGTTAGCGCGGTTAGCTCGCTAACACGTTGACGCCGTCCAGCCCCACGCACGGTAACTCGCTAACGGAGATATTCCGCTTTCATCTTGTCATTGCCTGCAGGTGAAGCTAAGGGGGAGGGGGGAGTTGTGTTCAGTGAAGGAGAGGTGAGGCCGAGTAACGTTGCGTAGAGACAAAAGTGGACGAAAGAGAGGTATACCTGCGGCTCCACAAGTATAATTATAACGTAACATAGACTATATCGATATAAACGATATTGTCACATCTTATATCTCGTATGAAAATATATCGATATTTTTAAAAAACTCGATATATCGCCCAGCCCTACTTGGCAAACATAATTAATAAAATATCGCCATATTCTTTAATCCCAAAGTATTTTTTTTTCTTTTATGTTGGCAGACGGTAGCTTCCAGCCTTCTTCTCAACACACCAACTGCAAAAAAAAAAAAAGATCACAGAATCCCAACATCTTAGGCAACAAAGCTGCTGTTTAAGAATCCTGAAAATAAGAGTGAATCCTGTTGAAAACGAATCACCAGCCCTCAAGTGAAGAGCACACTTTTACCTCATGGAAACATTTCAGAAAACGGTGACTACCACCTTATGCTTGACAGCAAAGCGGTACGGATGTAAAAACAATTCAGCATGCTCTTCTATTAACAGCTTCATGCAACTTCAACTTTAAAATTTACTCTATGTTTTCATGTATTACTACATCTCATATGTAATGTTGCAAGGCAAATACAAGACTGTGCCAACAGACTTAATGATGAAATTTACTGTCAGACTTTACTACTTCATTAGTGCTCCACCAGCCAAAATTCTGCTCAGGGACATACAGACAACAGCAATTAGTAGTTGCACAGTACCAATACTGTGTTTACATTTATAGACATATTTTTTAAAAATCACCCACAAATACATTTAAATAAATACCAGACAGACAGTTCTTTCAAACCTAATCAGCGCCTGTAGTGTCGTTTATGATAACAGCAAAAAAAAAAAGGAGTGAGCTCATGGCATGACTTTATGCATAATGTAGGACAGAACAATAAGCTTCTCAATGGTGGTCTAGGTTTGAGAACACACAAAAGATTGTAGCCACAGTCTACGAGTTTTACAAAGCATTACAACCAATAACAATGTGAGATATTCTGAATCATAGTTTCCAGATGTCAAACTCTGGAGTGTCACCACATTTCGACAACTGCAAGCGTATATCTAATTAGAGCGAACAGGTGCAGGTGCAGCATGAGCTCTTTTATTCCAGAGGTCGGCTCTCCAGCGCGCATTCCTTGTACGTCTCTCTATGAGAGGCGCGGGTGAAGGCAGTCATGACAAGGCTACCTGTGTTGCTGAAATGTCACTGCCAATCTGCGACAGAGGGCTAAGACGGCCTGGATTACAGATCTCTGCCTGCAACAACAGATGGCCTAGCTTCCGTCATACACGCTGCTGAGGGCCAATCTGGGAGAGTAAGGTCCGTCACACAAACAACAGGCAGACATGCCAAAATTACACACAGCAAAAACAAACACACACATTTTTAAAAAAAAGTAACAAAAAAAAAAACAAAAACAAAGAAAAAATCCTCATTGAATTATTATGTGTAGCAGCTGATCACAAAGCAAACAGCAACACTATGTCTAATTTATTTGTGCATGTATGTTGTTTGTAAAAGTAACTCAATGCTAATAGCACCCTTAATTGATTTCTTTATCTCATACAATAAATACAGAAGTTGCAAAGAAGAAAGATGTATATATTACTCACTGGTGATATTTCTTCTGCTAAAAATAGGAAATGCTAGTCAGTTCTTCTGTATTTGTACCATTTTTATTAACTTATTGTTTACTGAAATAAAGTTAAATGCAATACAGCATAAAAAAATTAAATAGGAGAAATGATACTGATAGATACTCTGAGATTTTTTGCTGTTTGTGAATATTAACATTCACCTAAATGTATCATTAAATGAAGTGCAGCTGGGAGCAGGCAGCGATGGTCATAAATCGCACTGAAAAATAGTCCATGATTAGAGAAGCATTTCAGAATCAGTATTAATAGTAAACACATGTCCCCACTTTAACTTAAACAAAGACTGTTACATAATCTTCAGAGATGTAGGCCCACAGCCTGATAAGCTATCTGAAGACATCGATGAAGCAGATACTACATATTTACACTTCTTTATCCAACCATCAGAAAGACCCAGTCCTGCCCTCTACTCACTGAGCAGCTTCAAAATGGAAAATGAGTCAGGAGTATTATTATTGGCAGAGCCAGCACCATCAGATACGTGCTACTGTGCAAAGCTGCAAAGGCCCAGTTTGGCTGCGCGCCCAGAGACACATGTTCAAATTGGCTTATATCCTCGATTTCATTTCTAATAACAAGAGCCCGTTTGCCTGTACTGATATTCCTTTCATCACTGTCACCGGACCAAAATGCTTACCAAAGTGTAATCTATACACAAGAGTTTAATATCAGCTTTAATATCAGAAGTGAGTAAAAGCCTGCTGGAACTAGTTTACGTCAGAAACATCTGGAGGCCAGAGGAGTTGCGGGAAAATCAATAAGGACCGTGAGTAAATAATACCTGTACAAAAAGATTTCTCCAGCTTAGGTGTCGAGATTAAAAGAGAACTCTCAGTTCACCGTTTCAGGTTTCTGCTTGCCCTAGCTTACTTGACATAATCAAATGAGAGCAGGTCATATAGACTTAACAGATACACCAATCTCACAGCCTCGCTACAGATATGAGATATAATATTGCTCATTTTCTTCTAACAGCATTTCCTGACCACTGCGGGCTTCCTCAGAAGGACAACGATCCTTGCTACACAGCAAAAACAGATCTGCAGCAGAGTGCGAAACACTACAAAGAGCACAAGGTGTTGATCCAGACTGACTGAGCATCCACAACAACAAGCCCAACCCACAAAAGACCCCAGCCCAAAATGAACAGGATCCATTATTGTTTGAAAATGTTTAGTTTTACAGAGGGCATATGCCTCAACAAACAGATACTAAAAGTAAGTATTTCCTCTATATTTATACATTTAATCATTTCAGCTGTACATTTTTTTAAAGGTGTAGTTTTTATTTTAATTTTAGGTAACTAAATGTTTTTAGTTACCGGTCTTCACTCATCACTATTCTCCTTGTGGCAGTCACACAGGACATTACCTAAGGTCCTGTATCCATCCCCTCATATGTCAGAGCTATCGCCCTGCACAAGAGGAGCCCACTATATTATATTATTAGGCAGGCGATTTTAATATTGTGGCTCATCTGTGAAGATCTTCAGTTCCACAATTCCAATATATGATGACCATGCACCTCTTAAAACAAATTCACACTAAACTCTTTGTTCAAAAGCATACTTAGAAAGCTTAATGGCTACAGCTTGACTCTCACAGACGTTTCCAGATAAGAAAACTTCAACCCTAGAAACTTTTATAAAAGACATCAAAAAACTCTATGACAGCACTGTACTAATCATATTATACCGCACAATAATGATAGTCATACTCACTTCCCATGATCTTTAGTCCACTTTTGAACATGTCAGCAGCTGTAGGATTCCAGTTTGCTGTGACACCTCAAGCTTCAACTACTTTTATCCAGGATCTACTAGCAAGACCATGTGAAAGCTCCAGTCACCCCACTACCCCACCTTTCTAGCACAGTCTCAGTATTTGGTTTGCTGTGAACTTTGATCTTTGTTTTGGAACATGCAGTTTCTCTCTCTCTCCCTCTTTTTTTTTGGGACAGATGACAGATGTTGCTCAAGAACTACATGCGCCTGACGCCTTATCTGGGGTGAAAAACATACTGATTCGGTAAAGAAATAACTTAAAAAACAAACAGTGCAAATCCCACAAGAAGACTGTTTTTTTTAGGTAAACACATTACTTTGTGCTATAATGAGCACTGTCACATCAGAGGTACGCGAAAGCTTTGATCAGTTCATGTGTTTGCCAAGGGTGATCTTTCATACAATGAGCTGAACTCACACAAGTGCAAGTCCAATCAGGGCCGGCATAGACCTTAAATACATCATTTTAAAAGTCAATAGAGAGTCACATGTGACTACTTGCATTTGATAATTTGATTTTGTATTAATGTCACCTACAAAAACAGGGGGACATTAAGTCTTACCCACTGGCTATACCTGGCTCGCTCCATTCTCGTCTTAAAAGCTAAAAATCTATGCAGTATTCTCCGCATCACAAAAATCCTCTCTAAAAGAGTCTACTTATTCGACATTTTTGACAGCACTCCCTACAGCTCTGTAGTCATTGCCTATACTAATACTGTTGAAGAACTGTGATTGGCTTCCCTGTAACTAAAATTAAAATTACTTACTCAACGTTGACACCTCATACTGAGATTATTGCAAGATCATTGCATCTGCAGGTCAGGACAAACATTTTTCGTATTGTGATTGTCACCCAGCTGTTACACAAAGAAAGAAAAACATACTGGCTGAGTGAGGTAAAGAAAAAACCTACACATAATCAGCGCAATTGACGACAGGCCTAAAGTACAGAATCAATGTGACTCAGCATTGATTCTGTACTTTAGGTATTTGTATATCAAAACATCCAGGCTGTACTAACCTCACCTGAAACATATGAACTTTTAAGTCTTATCTAGGCCAGTGTCCATTTATTTGATCGAGTTTAGTTCGCTTCACCAAGCACGCAGTGTTGTGACAGCTACTTCTAATAAACGCAAATGCCTGTGAGATGGGGAGAACAGTGATTAAACAACCGGCATTTGTGAATCGACACACTAAAATCCAAAAGCACTTGCATTACTTTGACAACACGTACATTAGCGTGATGCAGTGCCTGCAGGCCAGGACAAACATGTTTAGCCATTTATGTGACAGATTGGTTATAATCAAACAAAGATAGCAGCAGCCAAGCGGCCAGATGTCTGCCTCAGCACGACTGCTAGCTTTACTACAGATTGCAAAGACATGTGGCACAATTGTAGTAGCATGGCCGTGGACACATGCTGGCTGCATGTATGTTGCACATGATCAGTTTCTCTGTCTGGGAGCTAAACTATGAAATCAGGAAATATGTCTACCATATATTGCTGGGGTTTGAAATATGAACAGAATGACAGAATGGATTTCAATATTTTACACAAAAGGCAGGTAGCATTGCTTAAATGGACATCACTGAAGCTGCATCACTTGCTACATAATGCATACCCCATTTAGCTGGTTTACCTGTTGGTATAGTGATGTGCAGCAGGGTGAACACAGAGACCGACAAAAACAGGAAGGAGAGGAAGCAGCTCCTACATCCTGCTACATAAAAACATCAGAGAATGAAAAATAAGCTACCAGTGGTCCCACCAGCTTCCAGCAAGGAAAATATAAAACGCCTCTTCAGCACTGACGCCTCGTTCTGATGCACTCCCTGAATGAACCGGAGGAAGGAGGAGGAGGGTATACTGGGGGGCGGAGGAGTAGGACAGCCAGCATGTCTTTCAAGAGATATCATATGCACTTGCAAGCAGACTTACAGAACCAGCATCCTTCTGTAGTGTACAGACAAACAGGCTGTAGAGGATCAGAGCTGAAGGAAGAGGAGAGTGCCTTGCTGCTGGAGGATGCAGCCAGCATTTAGTCCTTTGTGCGTTGTGTCAGCAAGGATTACCGCCGTGGAGGAGGAGGAGGAGGAGGTGAGAGGGAGGAGGAAGGCCAGGAAAAGCGGCTGCCTGATGAGCGCTGCATTCAGCTTGACGTTCCCGTGGTCTCACATAAAAAACAGGCCAATGGGCTTTGCTCTGTAAAGGCTTCCTCTGATGCTATACTCCATCACTGAGGGACGTGAGCATCGGCAGCACGCATGTGAAGCTGACACGCTGTGTTTACAGAAACAAAAAAAAAAAAATGCAAAAACACATGCGCATCAAGCTCTGCATAAGGATGCACAGCCCTCTCTTTCATAGCCCGTGGGGACAACATTCGCTCTACTGCCAATAAGCAGACAAGCAAAGGACACAGAGCAGGGGGGAGGGGCATATGCTTCAGGGGGAGGGTCTGGATATTGTGTTTTGTGTTGGGAGATTGCTCAGGGAAATGGAAAGGGGTGGGGCTGGTTATGGTTTCTGATGAATGGGCATCTGCCACAATCCTCGTTTTTTGTTTTTTTTTTGAGTCGCAAACAGGTTTGTGCAACCACTGCTAGTCAGATAGCAACACCAGCCCAGAGATTCCTCCAAGCTCACACTGAGAAGAGACGGGCATTTGTGTGTGTGTGTGTGTGTGTGTGTGTGTGTGTGTGTGTGTGTGTGTGTGTGTGTGTGTGTGTGTGTGTGTGTGTGAGAGAGAGAGAGAGAGTAAGAGATTCCCAATGCTTTCCTAGCTTTGAACAATTATCTTCCAATGTGGCTACAGCTGTAGGAGACATCACCAATATGGATCCAAAAGTGAGCCAATGACACTCTGTCCATGCTAGCACACACATGAATGTACAGATAGTAATGCCAAGATGCGAAAAGACAAGTGCAAGCTTAGGAAGTACTTGAGACCCAGCCATATAATGAAGTTTATTACACCACTCTTGTAAACAAAGCTCCTGCTGTCTGTGTAATAGACATATATATATAAAAGGAAGCATTCAGTCACCCAGTTCCTCTTCCAGCAGACGCAAACACACACAAACATGTCATCAGATGTCACCAGACTGGGAGGACTGCTGAAATAAAAGCCTCGTTAGAGGCTGTGAAAAAAGATGTTTTAATATAGCTGCAAGACATGTCTGATCAACCAACTGTCCCAGCAGGTACACTGGCTTTATTTAGAACCTTGATTTTATTACAAAAGACAACAGGGAACAGCAAACACATTTAGCACTGCAAAGAATCAAACGCTCACTTCTATTTATGTCCTGGGTACTCAGGCCTGGAGTATGAGACCAAGGCGTCCTCACTGCTCAGTCCAAATGCGTGCCATGAATGCAAACATACTACAGATGAAACGGTATGGAAATTTAGTGTGATGATGAAAAATTATGAATGTTTGTTTTTCCACAGAGTGAAAACATTCATTCACTGTAATCATTTAAAGCTCCAGCACATCAGCCAAGTCTGATACTAGGTTATATCCAGTGACCCCCACCCCCCAGGAGTAATTCACAAAGCTACAAATTAGTCTTTAGAAAACTGTAGAAACTGCAATGAGCCCAAGTGGCATAAATACAGAGGAGGCTGTATCTGATTTTAACCCGTTTCTCCAGTTGCAACCCCTTTACAAGCGTAAAAACAAACAAATGCCAGGTTTGAAATAATAATATTTTGGTCAGATGACTTAACTATGCAACATGTTATGGTAATCAAAAGCTAAATAGAGCATGCAGACATGCAATTAATCTGGCAGCAGAAGAATCATGTGTAATTACAAGAGTGGGTTAAAAAAAGCCTTCTCAGCAATGCTCTCTGTGTTTCTGGACACCACAACCAAATCTGATTAAGTTTCCCCTTACACCCTTAAATGCAAATATAGCCACACTTTACTTTTTAGTGACACCCATCAATCAATTTCTTGACAGATCACAATGGCAGCAGGAAAGCTACCACAACACACAGACCACAAACACCCAGAGGTGGTCCAAGACCAGATGAGATCTAATAGCAGCAGTGTGTTCTTTGTCCAACCCAGGGTTTCCCCAAATTTGATGTGCCCAAAAAACTCAAATGCAAGGCAGTAGGGGCAATCCTGATCAGACACGGAAATCACTTAAAATGGTAACACAGGACACAATGGAGAAGCAACTCCTTCCACAAATTGGAGCTCTTTATCTTGGCTCACACTCAGCCCAGCCACTCCACAAAAAAACAGTCATTTTGGCAATTTACATTAGCAAATACAAGTACACTTTTAGCTCAGGATAACAGAAATAGTGACAGTTCAAACCTTCAACCTCAACCTCACGCTCCATTTCACCATCACTAGCTGTAAAAAAAAGATTCAGAAACACTGGAACGCCTTGGACCAGCTGATCCTGGCAGCTGTGGTTTTGGAAATGACAGAAAGCTGTTCCCAAAGGGAGAGCCAAAAGAAGATTTAGAAGACCGAGTGAGGGAGGTATTACCACGTGCTACCTTGTGAGGATTCAGGAAGCCACAACCAGACCTGGGGGGGTAACATCCTAGGTCAGGTCATTGTCCAAATTCGTCCATTCTCACATGCAGCACACAATGGGTAATGTCCAATTTCAACCACAATGTTTAATGTGCTCCAAACAGCACATCCACTGGGTAATGGTTAGCGAAGTTCTGGGCTGCAGTTTTCTTCACCTGAGGCGCTGTTCCATCCCAAGAAAAATTCTATTTTCTGGCACAAATGCTGCACTCTAAAACATCAGCAAAATTAGACTGTTTTTGACCTGTGGATTGCTACACTTTGTTAAACCCATTACTGCACTCGTGACACTAACATCAAGCTCTGCTATGCGATATTATGCATGCTTGTCAGCCAAAAATCCCCTTTTTTAGCTTAGTTAGAAAATCTACTTAAAAAGACAAGAAATGACAAGAGATGTGGAAACACTCAAAAGGTCACCATATTTTCCATTATTTACAGAATGTATCATTCCAGCCAACAATGATGGAAACACAAACCATAACAGGGTCACTGAAATCATTAATTCTAATAATTGCTATTTTAAAAAGGCCATGTGTTGAAGAAAGTTTCAAGCTTCTTCCAAAAGTTAAATCAAAGAGCATAATACCTTACCTTGGGTATTTCCACATAATATTTTCCCCATTTGTTCTCAAACGCAGTCAAGTGAACTGTTTCTCTAAAACACTAGCCACAACCGTGATGTAGGAAAGCGAGCAGGCGCTTCAGGTTATTACTGTAATGTAGATTTGTGGAACCAATAAGAGACAGAGACACAGCAGAGGGCTGAAACTATGCTGCCGAGTAGGTGTGGCTGTCCAGTTATATGACCAGTTGCTGCTCCAGTGTGAGGCAGCTGCAACTGAGCTCTGATTCATCACTAACAAATGACCAGAAAGATGACAGGTGTTAAAAAAAAACAAAAAACAGTGCCACAGTCTTAGCACCTGTCAGGATAACCAGACACTGCAACATCAATGACAAAATAATTTCTCTAACAGTGCCCATCATTCATTCTAATAGTTTTTATTCTTATGCTCCCACAGTTCTGTCTTTTTCAGCATTTTCAGTCAGGTGACAGTGAATATAAAGTTTGACCAATGCTGATGGATACAGTAAAACAACCATGACACCCAACAAACTGAAAGTAAGCCTCCTTGTTATCGACTCCCTGACCTCTCATGTGATGAAGGCGTGACACTAAACACCTCTCACAATTTGCCGGCTTAATTATAGCAAATGTTATACAGATTGTTACACTTTAAAGGCAGTCCAAAACTATTCGCTCTAGCTTAAGTGTGGCTTTTTTGAATTGACAACTGAAGTTCAAGCAGCTTCACCACAGTATAAAGATGCTGTGATTATAACAGGAAAATTAACGGAAGCCTTTCATCTTAAAGGCAGCTGGACAGACTCACATCTGTGTTCTTATTTAGTCAAAACTGTGCCGTGACACACACACAGAGACCTTTTTTCCTCGGTAAAACAGTGACCAGAAATCAGCGTCGCTTTTTTAGGGATGGCTGGATTCTGCGTATTACTAGCTTCTCTAACGTTAATGCTAGCTAGCTAATTCATGTTTGCCCAACCTGTACTGGTATATTTAAAAAAAAAAGAGGCAGCTTATTTTATAGGTGGAGCTACTCACCGGGTCTTTTCCACGAATTTATTTTGCAGTGAAATAAAATTCCATATTGCTGCCTGCTATCAACGCTGACATGGCTTGCTTCAAGGCAAATAAGTATTTACAATACTGAAAGCTTTTGCTGCACACAGCCATGACAACACGCCCATGCGTTGCGTCACTGGTGCTACCTTCACGTGCTCCTCGTGAAAAAGGAAACAAATCTTCATTCAAATACAAACTGTGTATACGATCATCGGCCACTTTATTGGGTATACCGGTTCAACAGTCACGTTAATTAAGATATCTGGACAGCCAACCCATCTTATATTATCAGCTATGGCAGCAACTCGAGGTGTTTGGGTAGATAGACATGGTCAAGACGAAGTTCAAACCAAGGATCAGAATAGGGACGAGTTGTGATTTAAGTGACTTTGAACGTGCCATGTCTAGTGGTGCCAGGATCTGAGTACTTCACACTGTTGATCTTCTTGGATTTTTCTGCACAACATGTTGTCTGATTAAAAATGTCTTGTTGATGACAGAGGTCAGGGCACAGTGACTGTAACTCGAGTAACCACTCGTTACAACCAATATATACAGAAGAGCATCTCTGAATGCAAAACAGCACAAACCGGCAACAGCAGCAGAAGACCACACTGGGTTCCCTTCCTGCCAGCTACAAAGAAGAGACTGAGGCCACAGTTCACAGAGGTCAAATTGGACAATAGGCGACAACTCCGCAGCAAGTGTGGGATACTGCCATGTAAACATGAACCTAAATCTCTGAGGTATGTTGTCAGCAACCTGCTGAATTTATGCCACAAAGAATTAAGGTACTTCTGAAGGCAATAGGAAGGTGTAACTAATGAAGTGGCCAGTAAGTGTGTTTTATAACGTTTGACTTCAAATAATAACCAATCACATTTGTCACCTGTGTAGCTTCAGTGCAAAGAAACAAGAACATTTGAAGTGATAATGCTATTTTTAAAAAAACAAAACAAACAAACTTGCTTTAGAAACACAATAAATGGGTTAAAGGGAAAGCAGAACTATTTGAAACAAGGTTATTTAACAGTCGTTCACTGAGCTGACTTATATTTCACGTGTCCTTCTCGTCACCTAAATGAAGTACAACGAGTCACACAAGCTAAATGTACCTTACAGTTCATCAGTATTTATAGGATGCCAACATTTCAATAGCATTTTCAATGCATAATGTTATGGTGCTCCACTGTTTACAGCATTTACCAGATGGGAGTGGCAGTTGTCAACATCCACTTCATTTGCCCCTCATGTCTCTGGGCTATGGGTGGAAACTGCAGAATGCAGTATGGAGCCATGTAATTATTAAAGTAAAGCTCGGGACAGCCTTCCTAATGAAATTCAATTAAAGCACTCGACTCTTAACTGCACTGTAACTAAGGTTAAAGTGTAAAACTATCAGCTATGTTTAAGGACAAAGAAAAAGGAATACTGCAAACACGTCCAGTAAATAAAAAGTATTCAATTAAAAGAATAAAAATAAAGCTCCTTCTGCGATCTTTTATTTAAAATAACTTTCCACAGAGGCTGTGTTTTATCATCGGTCTTCTGCTAATATTCAAATTAGTGATACTCATAGAGTTTGATCATATAAGACATATAATATGTAAACAATTAGTCTAACACCGAGTCGTTACACCAAAACGTCAGAGAGCGCGTGAAATGTTTAATAACGCAAAGCCTGTGACAGCTTTCTGTGCCGGTTGTCCTAACACCTGTTCAATACTGCCCCCTGCTGGCCAGCTATGACCATGGTTTTTGTTGGGGGACAATATGCACTTGTTAATGAAACTTCAACATTATTGTATTATTTAGTGCCTGCTGTTAGAAATGTAATTTAGTGGAGTTATAGTGGCGTGGAGGAACAACTAGATGTGTCTGTGGGGGTTTTCAGTCATCCGGGTCATATTAAGAAGGCGACTTGTCTTCTTTATGGTGTTTTTGTTCTTTAGGAAATGTTTGACCACTGTGCCTTGTCATGTTAGCCAAGGCACAGAGTTGAAAGAAGAGCCACTTTGACATGATAAGACATCTGCTCTTAACCTCCTAGGACCTGGCGTCCATATATGTGGACATCACATTTTGGGTTATTTAGACCAAAATACTCAATCTTGCTCTACAAGAGCCTGATATCCACTTACGAGGACATTATACTGCTACTGTCCTATCGAAATTTTAAATGAATATCCTTATATGTTGCTCTCATTTTTCTTAGAAACAAAAATAAGGTAATTCTTTGTTTTTACATTCATCAGGTCCCAATCAGCCCAAATATCAAAGAGAAATTAAAACTGCATGCCATGAAAGAGTTCAGGTCTTAGGAGGTTAAAGGTTAAAGGTCCCTCCGTTGAGGATGCCAATGCTCAAGTTTTGAAGCAAGACCACAGATGGTTTGAAAGAGGAATAAGAGGTCAGCTATGTCCATCATTGAACAGAGGGAGCGGCTGCCCCCCTTCCCAAGCGCATTGTGTCATGTGATCTCAATAGATCACATGATAGGGTAAGGCAAGTTCTTCCAATGGTTTCACCTGAAACCTGTGGGTGGTGGTAACGACTCACACCTTGGCTCATGTGATGACAGTGGGTCAATGACCACCTCCTAAGCATAAAAAAAACACTAGAATTTAAATACCTTCGTGTCTCCACCTTTTGGTTTTAGAACTGAGGAAGCCCCTTGGAAGAGAGGTGAAACATCATCATCCCCAAAAAAAGAAACCCTAAAGAAGTTCAGTCACTTTTCTAAGTTCCTTCGACATGTAAATGATCTTTCCCCGTGGTATGAATAAGACTGTGCTACTAGTCATGCCAACTTTGTATCACTCCAAGAACATGAGAGAAGTGTCCATATTATGAAGCATTAGTTGCTCTGTCATTATGCGTGATGCATTTTCTTTTTCATATTTGGAGGTTGTTTTTTTTCCCCCACCCAATGTAAAACTAAGGATTTCTAAGTGTTTAGTGATGTTTACTTATCTCAACCGATCTGGATTAAAGATGAGTAAGCAATCTTACCATTGATTCAAAGTGAAGACATGGCACATCAGTATGAGTAACTTTTATTACTGACAAAATACTATTAGGCTCTCCAAAATAAAAACCACAATGAACAAATTAAGAGTATGTACCATAATGAGAGGACAGCAATGGTTTACTGATGTTTGTAGGATCATGTTATATGTCATGTCTAGAAATATGGCAACAGTAGGTTTACTTTTAGTCTTTATATTATGAAAATGTTGCCCGCCCCTACAAATCAACACCAACACTTCGTACTTTTACCAACACATTACAGCAGGCTTAATACTCGATAAAAGCATCTTGATTATGTTTTCAGCATCCCGAAGGAGGAGCTAAGTCTGTTCAGGTCATAAATTAAACAATAAATTAAAGCCAGCGAGAGCCTTTAGACAGTTTTGTATGAATACAAATACAAATCAGTACGTAAACTAGTCAGTATTAAATCGACAAAATTTGAATTTTATACTAAATCACAGTAATGGCAGGCTGCCAGAAGGAGCCAGAATGATCCCGAATACATAGAAAAGTCCCATCAGGAGGTTGAGCTTGGCTGTTTTCTGGGGGATCTTGGCGTAGCATCGGCTCCTGAACTGCTTCTCCAGGGAGAAGGCCATGGGCAACGTGAGCAGAGGCAGTGCCATGCTGATGGTGTAACGGGTGGCGAGGATGCAAAAGAGCACGTAAGGGACAAAGAGCAGGAGGTTGTAGAGGATGTAAGACAGCATAGGTCCAATGAGGATGGCCAGGGTGACGATCCCCGCTTGCTTGTCAGAGTCCATGTCTCGTGTGTTGTTGCTGTGGAGGATAGCTTCTGTGTTGAGGGCCAGCGGGACGGCATACACCAACGGGAGCACGGAGAGGTACCCGACCTGCACCGCGTGGGCAAACATGACTGCCAGTGGGCCGAAGGTAATGAGGATGACTACATCTCCCAGGGCCACATACTTGAGGCCAATGCCTGGAGAAGAAGAGAAAACAGGATCGGTCAAAAACAGCAAATTGAGTTCCACCGAGTCTCACAGTCAAAACTTTGGCAGTACATTTAAAAGAGTATTCCAGCAGTCTGGGTACTGCATTGTTAAAAAGTTTGGGTTAGTCTTAGTTTGGTCAGAATCATCACGATTTTTTTAAGCCTTTCATTAGTGCCTCACTGCCATGTAAAGTCTTTCAAGCCAGTTTGAAAAACTGACCAACTATTATCACACACTCACCAGTACCTACCACAGCCAGTAAACTGCTGTTTTTATATCAGTGATGTTCCCCAACACCAACTTTTTTCCCCTTAGCAGTGATCAAATTCCTAAAAACACATCACCGTTCATTCAAATGATGCATTTTACTTTATTATTTGTAATGGTAAAGTCTTTCAGGAATAAATGTAACCCTACACCTCTGCCTACTTCAGCCTGAGTGGATCTATGAATACCCGACCCCTCCACCACCTCACTGCAACTGACTCTACTTAAACACAATGTTAGAAATTTAAGTGATAGATAAAGTGATCCCTTAGCCTGACTATGTTATCAAACAGCCAATCTAGGAACCCACCAGCTAGTGTGCATACTGAAGCGTAATTTATCATCTGGACATATGGTGACTGGCTGAAAAGTGGAAGGGAATAGTGAAGAGAGTGACAGTGGAATACACATGGAACAGCAGAACTGCAAATAAATACAGAAAGAAAAGCACAGACAGTGGCTGCTTCACAGAGAAAACTTCGCTTTTCGCTGTGGCTCACTGACCAACACCACAAGCTGGAGTAACCCTTAGACCAGTTGTACGACATACTTTGTACATCGCCTCCATCTGACAACAGAAGCTCTCTGCAGGCATCCAGGCCATCCCTGAAGTGCCAGCAGTCAGCGAATGTGCCACCTCTCCTGGACCATAAATTCTGCCTGCAGTCCAACAGAGGCAACATGTGCACTGTCCACTAACACAGTGGTAAAAACAGTTACAAAAGTCCACTGCAGCTACTGTCTGCGTTTTTATTGCGGTTTCTTGGGTGCTTTTCCCCATTCCAACTGAACTTTGCTGTCAGTCCCTTCCTACTCCGGCCTACTTGATGCTTACATCCGCCATTTTCAGCAACGTGACGACGGGAGATGCACATCATGTTACATGGAAGGTTATGGTGTAGGCATCACTGTCCGAATGGAAACACGTACACAGATCCAACACATTTGCAGGCCCATAAATTCTGCTTAAGCTCAACAATCTTATAAGCACTCTGGTATAATCATAGTAAATTCAGGCCAATACTTTGTGTTGCATCTACCGCTCATTATTTAGCAAGGCAGAAATATTTTCAAAAGCCAATAAATAGTTACACTGTCATGAGATGATCTGGTTTTCAGACTGCATTAAAGCAAATCCAGTCCTTGTATGAAGTGTTTACCTTCATACGATTACATAAGACTACAAACAGAAACCAGAAAGCTTCTCATACCAAAACTCGTGTCCTTTGCATTTGCAGATATCTGGTAATAGAAGTTATTCAACATCTTGTGCTGGTAGACAAACATTTTTCCTGAAAATCAGCTCTGATAGGTTGACAGAAATGTTTTGTTACATATGAATCCTGATCACCTGAACTTTTTTCCCTAAAACAAAATAATATCACACTTAAAAAAAAAAAAAAAAGTCCTGATGAAAATGCTTTCTGTTGGAAAGCATAAACGTCACCTCATGAAAAAATGTGACACATCTCTGTCATGTTTTTAAAGAAATGCTTTCTTAAAGGGCCAGTTCACCCAAATTCAACAAACAGGTAACTGTGGGGATGGGTTTTTTTGCCAGTTTTCAGTCATCTGTCTCTTAAACATCTGCCACCAGATTGTGAAATATATTTTTTCAGCGTTGAATCGCACCTCAATGATTTTAGGGTAGATGCACAGTACAAATTATCTGCAAAGCTATGAACCAAAAGTGACCCTCCAACAAATTGCATAGGACAGCTTAAATTTAAGATGTGTGTTGACAAACAGCTAAGCAGTGATTAATACTCAATTTAACGTTTCACTCACCACCGGTGTATAAGAAGGAGCTGGAGAGACCCCCAAAGTAAATTAGGGCTAGGTGCTCCAGCCTCAGCGTAGACAGGAAGAAAAGCAGAGTGGCACACAAGCACCCCAGAGAATATAACAAAGCGCCAAACATAACAACATCCTGTGGTGCCAGGATTTCGTCCACAAGAGTCCTATCATCACTCTTCTTGTGGTCAATCCCTTTGGAGAAGTCATAGTAGGTGTTTACAAGGTTACCCGCCCCGTGAACCACGAGGACGGCCACAGCACACACCATCAGAACGACCAAGTCCACGGAGCCATCCAGTTTGTACGCCAAGGCGCTGCCAAGGGCCACGGGCGTTAGTGAGGCGCTGAAGCTCCATGGCCTCAATGCTAGCACGTAGGCCGCACACTTGTGCCTTACATCCGAGGCAACGCGAGCCATCCTTGACATTTTGTTAGCAGGTGCAGGATGATTTTGCACAGAGTTACTCATACCAGTCGCCCATTGCTGGCCATTATGACCATTCGACCCTGCAAGTAAAAACGTTTCCGCCCTGCTTTGTTTCTGCTCTTTGGCCATTGTCCTTCAAGGCGGTCTGCAACACGAGCAATGTTCCTAAATGTTCCGAGTCTGGGATTTCTGCAAGAAACAAAAAACACAAAATATAAATTTACAAAATAGACACCTGACAGTGTTTACAAGACCACAGCCATCATATGAGCATGTCATTTCCAATACGCTAAACAAAGCCAGGTAGTAAACTTTAGTACTTTGAGGAAATACGTGCCTTTACCTTACACACAAAAGATCCCCAGTTTTAAGAAAGAAATGAATGCCAGCTTCAAGAGGTCACAACTTAGTACTCTTAGCTGTTTGAGTCTGACACATGTATTGGGTACATGGAGATTAAAAGCAGAAGCAAATATAACATATTGAAAAATAATCACCCAAAAGAGATCACATTATACAACAGTAACTCAACACTGAGAAAGCCCAATTATTAAAAAAAATGTCTATAAGAGAGATTTAAAAAGACAGGGATGGCTAACAGAGTCTTGACTTGAAACCACAAGTTTATGGTATCATATGATTTCAATTATACTTTGACGGAAGTCCAGAGAGGGCCTTAAAAGTCATCATAAAAACAATCCAAAAGTTAAGATAAACTAAAACAGGAGTGACATGCTATCCTGTTTTGGTTTTGGCGAAGAACTAAAAACTTTTACGCATTTTTTTCTAAAAGTTTCACACAGACTTTGTTACTGACGTCCACAACCACGTCACATCCTCCATCTTCTGGCAAATGTTCACACAGTTTAAGGCTGTAGACATGTACACACCATGTTGAGTTTGTTTGTTAAACTGCCATGAATTAATAAATACGAATTGCGTGAGAAATAGTCTCACTGAGTTCCGCGAAAGTAACGCCAGGGAATTTATTTTTAAGTGGGTACTTTAAAAGCCAAACTCCGGCTTACTGCCAATGCAAACTTCATTTGAAATTTGGGTGAAACTACCCTCGGGAGAAAAACGGCTCAGGTGCTACCCAGACAAGGACACGGCACTCAAAAGGGGGTAAACAACATGAGGCTAACGACTGAGATTATGGGATTAAAGCTAAGTGCTAGCCATCCGAGCTAATGGCTGTATGTACAGGGACGGAGGGGAGGAAATGTCTGACAGCAGTTCTTACCTGCTATGTTTTCAATATCCCACACACACCTGCACTCTCTCCACTTAAAACCATATTTCTCTTCAAGGTGAGCTCTGTGTTGCAGGAGGCAGTTAGAAAGCTTACGTGTCAGCTTCGACAGTACCCGACTGGCTGGCCACTGTAAAGCCTGCGAGACCAGACGGGTGCCATTTCCTCCGCCACGAGTGTAACCGCGTACAAAGGTCGAAGAAAACAAGCGTCGTAAAAAGGGTTCCGCCCTCCTTTTTTTATTCTTAGATATAAACCCGGATATGAGGCAGAAAATAAGTGGACGGATGGATGGATACAGCACTGGAAAAGTCTTTTTATATGTTGTTAGGAAAATGGGAAATAGTTTATTGGAACATAAGCAAAGACACAGAATATAGGGCACAAAAATGTAAAAAACAAAAACAAAACGTGTTTGTAAAATTCTATCCAGCTTGAACGACAATATTTGATGTGAACGCCTTTGTTCTTCAACGCAGCCTGAACTGTCTTCCATTTATTTCTTTAAGTCATCTTCATGAATAGTTCAGGCTTCTTGAACATTCACAGCTCTTCTTTGGACGTTGGCTGTCATTTGACGATCCGACAGTACAGCAGTAGTGTTGAGGTCCGGGCTCCGTGGAGGCCTATCCATGACTGATGGTGTTCCCAAACACATTGTCAATGCTTTTACTCCACTGACAGTGTGTTTGTGATCACTGCTATGCTTAAAAAATATATAGCTAACCCGAATACAGATAGCAGATCAATGGTGGTGGAGGATCAAAATCTGACAGGACTTTTTAAAAGATTCCATCTGTTTTAAGAAGGTCTCCAGCACCACTGGCTGAAATGCAGCCCCACTGCAACAGATCCTCCACCGTGTTTTACGGGTGGCTGCAGACACTCACTGTACCTCTCTCCAGACCTCCAACTTGTCCAGTTTCCTCAAATATTTAAGGAGACACTGGACATCAAACCAAGCTATGAAACTTCTTTAGCTAATAGCCCTTTGGGAGTCACCATGTTAGGGTGAAAACACTATTTTATGTTTGTCAGACTCTGTTATTTCATCGTTTGTAGATTCAACTAAAGAAAGAAAAAAAGATTTTTGTGTTTTGTTTTGGGGGTTTTTTTGTGAGAAGCAGATGGTAATAAAATGCCTAAAGATACATTTTAAAAATGGTTCTTTGCTAAACTGTGTTATGTGTGAACACAGCACTGGTTCACCCCTTGAGCTAGATGCATTTTTGTGTGCTTGAATGATGTATAGGTCAGTGTTAAGTGGCTTAACAACATTTCTCTGACAATGGTCAGGTACAAGGACTGGACTGAAAATAAGTGAAAAAGCAGCCAATATAAAAAACAACAACAACAACAACAACAAAAATAACCAACAACTCATGAAGTCCTTCAGAAAGCCTGGAGAACTATTGTTCAAGACCATTTAAAAAATCCCAAGAAGGCCTGACTCATTGGAAGCAAAATGTAAAGAAATGAGCGTGGCTCAAGACTTTTGCACAGTATTGTATATATATTTATTATGTCATCATCAAACACACACAATGATGTAATCAGGCAAAATGTCAACCCTCCAATGACATATACAATTTAAAGGAAAAAGTGGTTATAGCCATAGTTATCATATGCATACTGAGGTCACAAGAAGCTGTTTGTGCTCATAGCCATGAAAACAATCCAAAACAGATGACTGGAAGAAACAAACAAACTGACAAACACAGGGAAAGAAATCTAACTATCACATGTGGCTTGGCCATATAACAAAGAGTGATTTACTCACCTCAGTTAATCACAGTTAAGCTACTTAAAAAAGAAAATCAGTGTGTAAGTAGAGTGGTTTGTGGTTGGATGAGTGACGCATGAGTTCAAGCGGTCTAGCTTCCAGCCATTTAAGGGAAAAAAGATTAGCCAGGTCTGGCCAGAGATGACAGTCAGCTGGCTGAGGACCTTTCCCAGCTTCACCCAAGGGTGTACTAGAACAACAAACTCAGGGGAAGGTCATCAGACCAGGGGAAAAAGAAAATCTCCCCCTTCGAGCAGTTGGGCTGCACACGATATACTCGGTAAGAAAATGTAAAAAAAAAAGAGAGAGAAAAAGTTGTAACATTTTACACAAATGTATACTACAAAAATGGATTGGTCGCTCCAGCTACTGGGTTATCTAAGACAAATAATGTGGGAGTGCATTCAGCTACATCACTTTAGAAAAGGATCCAGTGGAATCATTTCTATGAAATAACTTCTGGGTTTGGTCACTGTACCAAATCAAACAGATAAAGCATTTTAATGCTGCAGTAATGCTTCTAGTTTGTTGAAAGTTAAGTTCAGGAAAAAAAAATGTTGATTACCTTCTACTTTTGTTGATCTGTCTTCTTTAGAGCATCTTGGCTTGTCACGGGAAGGAAAAACACGGGCAGAATCATTATTAAATATCATTTATGTGTCCTCGGGGCCAAGCATGCGAGTCAGCATGCATAATACCAGAACCCTGAAACTGGCATGACATTATGAAGTATTTATTAATTCGAGAAATTCCACCAATTTTCCTGTCAGTCAGACTGTGTGTCGGGGGAAAAAGCAACTATTTACCAACCGGAGTCAGAGACACTCAAACAAGATTTGACCTAAAAGCCACAAAAATGATCACATGATAGAAATACCTCTACACTATTTAAATACAGAGTCATAACAGGGTCACACAGAGGGTGCAAATGTAAACTGCCATTTAAGTGTCACTACGTCTTGTAGGGGAACAACTTCATGGAACATTTTTGTGATTAGACTCAACCTTATTTTTGACTCACTGCTTATGGTTTGACTTTCATCCCAGAAGCAGCAGGTTTCTCTCAAGTTTAAATTTCTGACACATCCTTTCCTGCATTTTGGTGGATTTTTTTCTGCACCATTTTCCACCTTTTATGCATCATGGTTGGAAGTGTCTTTATGTATGAAAAGGGAAAGTTTAATATCATCAGTACTAAATCAACACCTGTACAGATTTACTCTTCTGTGTTATTTTGTGTCAGCTCAGATTGACAGTGTAATGAACTGACTGTTTACCAAGCTATTAGTGGCATCTTTAATCTCTTTAAATGGGAACCTCTGAAGTAAATAAAAAACGAATTTATTTTCATTAATCAACGTCTGAACAACAACAGTTAATTTAAAATGTCGCATGTCTGTGTTTTGTGATGATTTCTGGGAATCGACTATGCATTTTGAGTCTGGCTGAAAAAGGAAGAACAGACAACAAGTTCAGTTGATAAACTAGGAAGACTTCCAAACTTGGGGTGGGAAAAAAGTGGGTTTTGGACTTTTTGAATATAAAACAAATCTCAGTGATGAACATCCTGGTTTCTTTGCATGACAAGGACAAGCACGAAATGTGCCCGGACATTTTGTTGTTGGTTTCACCCAAGGGTGTACTAGAAAAAACTAAATCTGCAGTTTTTCTGCTTTGGTGTTAACAAAGGGGAATCAGCAGAAGTTGCTGATGAGCAGAGAGAGAAACGAAGCAGCAGTGAGGTCGACCGGAGAGTGACAGAGTAACAGAGTAAGAGTAAGGTTCCAACAAACAGATCCCTCCTTAAAACTGGACACAAATAAACCCCCAATGCAGAGAGGCCTGATACGAATTCAGTCTAGCAAGCACATTTTTTTCCTTTCTAAAAAACACAAACGTGATAAGTGAAGGACTTGCAGATCGCCTCTGGAAACTGTACCTTCGAGAGATTTTAAGCAGTAGTTTTGTTTGCACTTGTCCTCACCGGTTTGGTTTCTTTGCATGACAAAGACAAGCACAACGTGTGCATGGACATTTGCCTGCATGTTGCCTGCTCCAGCACTCCATCTTGGAAAAAAAGGTCACACTTTTGGAGAAAGTGTCAGGAAAAACTGCTGTTGCATGGTAGGGCTCTCTCTTCTCTGAGTCCAGGGACACAGTTTTATCTGAGGCCAAAGGTCTAGAGTATTCAGTTGATGTCCCTGCAGCTAGCTGGACTGATTTCATGTTAATGGATTAGACAAGCACAAACCAGAACCATAAAGGGTTGCCTGTGTCACTGTGCCCAGCTTTAGACAGTATCTGGAGGTGGATAGTACAGAGGAGGGTGGCTTAGTTAACCCACTTCCTGTGGCTCCCTCACAAAAGCTCAACTCTTCTCTCCAAGCGCTGCAGATTCTCCACATCCCAGCTGGACAAAGTTTATCAGACTCAGATGGGCACTGCCCTGCCATACTGAACTTGAAAAATAGAAACTAAATATTGATCCTATCGCACTAGTATCGATCCACTATAGCAGGTTGGTATCATCAATATTTTTGTGACCACCTCAGTTCAGTTCAGTTCATTTTTATTTCAAACATTTCAAACATGTGCCTTCACAATCATTACAAAATATCATTACATCATTTGTTTGAAAAGGAGTTGTCCATACCCCCTCAAGTTTCACCATGTACACGATATTAGTGTCACCTCTGGAGCTGGAAAACTACAAGTAAAATCTATTATCTGTGGTACATTCATTGTTCATATCATACTCTTCTTCCTGGACATGCAAGCTGTAAAACTAAAATAAAATGTTTAAAATAAACACTTAAAACTGTCTCTTATAGAGTAATTTAAACAAAACAGCCGACTAAATAAAGCCCCGATTTTATTCTGACCTAAAAATATCTGCCACGCTGTAAGGAGGAGAAGAATAAACTCAGCAGCGTTACATAAACGTGCAAAAACTAATCTTGCCCAAAAAATAAAAAATCAGCCTTTGACTCCGCTTTGGCTGCATCTCCGGCGGTTGCAACAAGTGGTTTGACGGACGTTTGGTTTTCATTAGGTCGTCTCGACACTGACCCCCTGCCCCGTCTACAGTAACGTGAAACCAGCCCGCTGGCAGGCGCTCAGTGCGGAAGAGAGGCGAGCAGAGCTGATGCAGTCTGCACTGCTTTCACAACCCGGTCGGTCCGCGGGGCTGGACTGCGCTGCCTGCTGCGCACAGCGACCACAAGCTCCCCAAGTAGTGACCCACCAGCAGCGATGCGTGCTATGGCCACGCAGTAGCATTCACTGGAATAGATGGTGAAGCAGTCTTTTGCAGAAGGGATTCTTCTTGTTTTTGTCTCCCCTGGAGGTGCGCTATGGCAGCCATGGTGAGCTGTCAGAGTGGCAGAAGTTTACGAAACGGCGACTGGGGCTTCGCACCTCTGCTGGCTGCTGTGCTGCTCAGCTTTCTGCTTGCAGGGATGCAGCAGACCACAGCGTTTCCCACCTGGAGATTAGAGGTATGCTGTGACCACTTTTTCCTTGCAGCTGCAGAGTCCGGCACATAGTTGTGCTTATGAAGTTATTAAGATGCTGGTTACCTTTTGAAGTCACATAACGCCAAACTCCATTCAGAATTCTGCTCCATTTGCAAAACTGTTTATGTAACAGGAGACTACATACGGGGGTAGAAAAGTAAGGCTTATTGATAGTTCATGGTGAAAGTGGCAGTAATGGTGAACCCAGCAATGAAACGCTGTTTTATATTGAGAGTAAGAGGTAAGGTAAAAGCAACGCACCATATATTTACCACAAATCCACAAAGGTTATTATCGGCTTTATTATTAGTTGTGCTGGCGGTGCCCACTTGACAATCAGCAAAACAGAGCAGCGGGTATCAGGAAAATACCAGATCATTTAGGAACGATGCACATCATTTTCTTTCACTGTTACATTATGCAAGAATCCGTGCAATTTCAAGCCATTCGTCTGGATCTTCAAAGATATTTTTAGCTGGAAATCCTCACATGAAATCAGTGAGTGATGGTAATAGGCATCAGATTCAATTATGTGAAGTTAGATGAATGCTGCTATTAGGTTATGTCTATGGAATGGGTCTCTGTGCAGTAATATCTTCAGCGAATTGGATAAATGTGTTTCTCCACACATTTCACTCAGTGCCACCCACCCGCTGTGACATAGAGCCTGAGGGATCGCTTTATGTCACTGCCTTTGCCACACGCTCTCATTATGTGTCAGTCAAGAAGCCCGCTGGTGGGGATTACACAACTTCATGAAGTTAAGTAACAGAACAACCAAAGAGCATTTCTCATTGATTTATACTGAAATGAATCGGCAATTATCCACTGTAACATACTTATTATTTCTATATTACTAAACGAGATTAACAATATTTGTTTTGACAATGTTCAGCCTCACTCTGTTTCATTTTAACATGAATATGTGCGTGTTGACAAAAAGTGCGACAGACAGTCTGTGTTTTGATTTGTGTACAGAAAATCGCTTTTGTTGACTAGAACCCTCAAAGTCTCTGAGGTTCAGATGAAAATCATAATCCCTTGTTTAGAAATTTCTGGAAACGAGGTTAAACTCTTCCAGACTCCCCAAACGATCCATGTGGGATTTGTCCTCAGATGTTTCGCCCTCTGTCAGCTCTCACCGCCGGCTCTGAGGTTTAGTCTAGAGGACTAGTGGGTTTGCGGTTCATCTTTATTTGTGGCAAACATGCCAGATGAGCTTTGTGGTGAATATAACAAGACGTGACACATTAAGAAACGCGCTGGCTTTAACACCTCATAAGTCACTGAACGCACGACTCCAGCATGTCAGCTGAGGTCGGGAAAAGCAACTTTTGTATAAAACAGTGACCTATGCCTTTAATCTGGTAGTGAAATGTTATATTTAACACCAAACCACGAGAGATCGTGAAGTTTAATAACGGTGTGGGACAGTCTGGCCACCCAAAGTACTATTTTGGAAAGGAAATGAAGGAAGTACTGCATCTGTTTGTCTTGACTGGGTGAAGCAGGAACAGGAACTGGAGGACTGGGCGTAGATTCCAAAATGAAGGGAGAGACTTTGATATTTTCTCTCCATCTTCAGTGTTTTTCCTCAGCAAGAAACTTATATTTATAAAAGAAAATTATATTTGTACTGGGTTTTAGTGTCAGAGATATTATATAAAAAAAGAGGCATGGTACTCAAAGAATCCTGGAGTTGTGGTTTTACAGTAGAATCCAGCTTTATATCCAAGTGACTTCTGAAGTAGGACCGTACCCCTGTAAAAGTAAGGTTTTTCTCTGATTGGCTGCCCCTCACAAACAGATGATGCAAACAGCCAATGGTTTGGGGCTTCGGTGGTTACAATCAGAGCAGAGTGCCTGATATGACCATATTAAAGATATCCACGCTTAATGACATCATAGAGAGGCAAGAGAAGGAAAAATTGTCTGAAACTGAATGGCTCACGGGGACAACTTGTTCATAATCTGACCTTTTTATTTGAACCTTTAGCCATTTTTAATCAGCGCATCCACGATTTAACAGAGGTTGTGTCATTTCTTGCCTGAAAAAATCTAAATGTATCAGTATTTATGCATGTTCTGAATGCTCGTGAAAAAGAATCCCAATACTCTTAAGAATTTGTGGTGTCTTGCTCTCTGTTTTTCACTCAGACGATGATTGCAGTCACATGGAGACACTGGTTAGTTTCACACCCAAAGAGACTTGGCGAGCATGACCCATAGCCTCGTGTTGGCTGCATGTTAGACCCTGAAAGGACATTTCTAATCTTGTTGTCAGACCACAGAAGAAACACTTAGTCTGAAGCATACTGAAAACTTTCACTTTGCTTTGCTCTCTACTATAAAATCTTGTTCATCCCCTTGCATTTCACCTGACACACGGTATTCCTGCTCATCAGTCAGGCTCTTGTAAAGAGCCAGGTATAACAGACCAAGTGGTACTTTTCAACAAAGTCAGGTTTAAGCCTATATTCACCCAGCGCCTTCAAAAGCGTGTGCTGTGCACGTGTCTCCCAATGACTGCCAGTTGTGTACCCTCAGCAGTTTCTCTTTTTAAATGTCTGCCTCCTTAAAACCCCATTAAAGCCATCAGGCAGTGCGAGAAACATTCCTGTTGTCAAGCACAGGAATGGGCTCCTCAACTGAGAAATCGCAGCCTCTCTTCTAGTGCCGAAAAGCGGATTTATTGCTCAAACCCATTTCCATAGAAAGTTATAGATTTATTGCGAGGTGTGATCACTATTATGGAATATCTCTGCAACTCAACATCAGCCGCAGAATATTTATGAAAGCATTAAAACTCAAAGCACCCATAGGCAGCATTTCAGTGTTATAACAGAGTCCAGACTCCAGCTGTCATCCCCCCGAAGAGATATCAGACTCAACATACTGGTGAAAAGTATCAAACTTAATGCAACTTTTTTCTTACTTCTTTCCTGAGATGGAAAGTTGAAAATATAATATTCACTAATGTGACCAGTTGAATCTCATTGAATTCTTAGGAAAGCCAAATGAGTCTTTAGGATTCAGTTACTCCTGTCACAGTGTGAGGTCATTCATTCAAAGTTTCTCTTTGTCCAAGGAAGAAGCTCACACCACTGTGCTGCTCATCGGGATCCGCAAAGAGGCCCGGTCACAAGTACTTCACCTCTCCAGGAACAAGCGCTACACCCTCACCCCGGAGAAGCTCAAATGGGACAAGTTCAAGCTCACATACAAGTATTTATTTACAGCCTGCGATGCACAAAAGCAATACAAATTAGGCAAAGGGAGAGCGAATGTTTGTGCTAAAAGAAACCGAGATGAGAGACCGAGGCTCCAGATTTCAGACAATCGTGCACTATAACTACTGTTGATGTGGGTCAGCTGCTACATTTTCTAATCTTAAGTCACTGTTTGCACTGAACCTTGTCCACCAAAAGTTTGTCGAAGCACCAAAAAGTGGTCTGAATTATCATCTGACTGTGAACACTGTAAAATAGTGAGCACATAGGGGATTCTGAAAGGCACGCCACAGTTGCTTGGCTTCCAAAGAGTTGGATTGAGCTGTGTTAACTGTCAGGAGAAGATCCAGTAACTTTATTCATCCTGGAGCTGTAAAATGATCCGCTAACGGGAAGATTAGATTGAGCTAGAGGAGCTCCAAAAACCGTTGGTTGGTGGTAGACAAACTTTTTTTTTTTTAAACAGCTTAATTTAAGTAATTTTCGCACTAGTAAAATGGATGGTATCAACAATTTATTAAGTTACTGTCTAACTGTGATATTAGAAACTATCTGGTCTCACTAAAACAGAGCGGTGCTGAGGAATGTGTCTTTTGTGTCTGAACAGTAGCTATTGTGTTTTGGCAGATTCCTCAGCTGTAGAGGAATGTGTTGAGGGACAACTATTAACCACACCGTGCTGTTGTTTCCGAGCAGGTTGCTCTCCTTCCCTACAAACTTGATGAACGCCAGCGATACACGTCGGGGAATCGCCAAGGCTTTTGGCATGTGGAGCGACGTCTCGCCGTTCACCTTCAGAGAGGTGCCGGCCGACCAAGAGGCGGACATCAAGATCGGTGGGTGCATCTCTCCCTCAAAAGATGTTGCTTGGTTAGTTCTGAGTGCCAGACTTTTCTGTTTCTCCCTGCTGTTGTCGCCGCAATTTCTTTGCCTCATTAAATCGCAGCACTGCAATGACATTACCAAGCTTATATTCAACACATATTCATAATTCTTAATGAAAAAAAATGTCTAACAACTTCCAGACATATCAGCTCATGGCAAAAGTCCCCAAATTCTGCTTTATCTGCCCCCTTTGGGTGCAAACTCGAGAGTCCTGCATAAATTCTCAGAGTGAGTGAGAGGAATGGTCGTCATCCTCTGAGTTTGTCATTTGTGATCCATCATCTCCCCACTCCAGTCTCCACGGAGCAGGAATAATGGAGGGAGGGCTTCCCTCCTTGGCTCTGAGCTATTTCTCTCCGTTTCTCTGTTTTGGCAGGCTTCTATCCAGTCAACCACACAGACTGTTGGCAGTCCCACTTGCACCATTGTTTCGATGGCATCACAGGAGAACTGGCTCACGCGTTCTTCCCGCCAACAGGAGAGATCCACTTTGACGACCACGAATATTGGATTCTGGGAAACATGCGCTTCAGCTGGAAGAAAGGCACGCATCTTTATTGTGTTTGCTGAAACTTTTAATATTTCATGCGTGAAGTAATGAATGCAGCAGACACCGAGCTGAGCTGTCTCTGTTGCAGGGGTTTGGCTGACGGATCTCGTCCACGTGGCGGCTCACGAAATCGGTCACGTCCTGGGACTCATGCACTCCATGGATCCCAAAGCTTTGATGCACCTGAATGCAACTCTGACAGGGCGCAAGCTCATCACACAGGATGAGGTGTGGGGTTTGCACCGGCTCTACGGTTTGTTCACAGTCCTTATGTTTTCTCTCACACAAACATTAAAGGTCTTCTTTTTGTACTTTCATAACACATCTGAGGATTTGGGGGGACGTATGTGGTCTAGATGACACATTGAAAGGCACCCCAAAGCCTCTTGATTGAATGAATGAGGCCCATAAAGAGCTGGGATCAAGACACATGATGAGGCTGATGACACATATGGCAGCATCAGGATTGAAAATGAGCATTGAGTGTCGACTGGTATTTCACAAGGGCAGAAAACTGACGGTGCATCTGGGAAGCCTCTCAACAGCCTGACAGAAGAACCTGCAGGAGAATTCATTCCCTCGGGCAGTTTGACAGGTTCAAGAATTCCTTAACGTTGTTGTTAAACATGGCTGAGGGAAAACAAGATTGATGCTGCCGCTGTCAGATGAGATGACGAATTGGGTCTAGACTCCAACTGGCCTTCAAACTGCATATGTCCTGTAAAGGACGCTGTCCAACATCCCACCGGGATGATTTAAGGCATTGCCCGGATCGGACGCTTTCTCAGAATGTAGTCTGATGCTGGTATTAGAAGCATCTAGATATTCCTGTAAAGGAGTATTGCTGCGCGCTTCTGATCAAAACCAATCATAATGTAGAGCACAATGTTTGCGTTTGATGACTGAAAGCGAAACATTAATGAATACTGTACAAAATACTCACGAGTGGTCTTTAGCGTGTGTCATAGTGAGTCATTTTCACTGGCACAAAAAGCAGATTGTGTGTTCGTGTTTGGAGGGTTGGAGGTGTTCCAATTCTTTTGCCTGACTAAGAGCTGCCATCTGACCCTCCTCCTCACTTCATCTCTCCCCCCTCCTCCAGGATGTTTGGATCGTCTATTTATCTGTCCGGCCTGGGCTCGGAAAGGCTACTGCGAGAGCAAGCGCAGACTGATGCAGAAGCACTGCCCCTCCAGCTGTGATTTCTGTTACGGTAAGAAGCAGCAGTGGCAACGGCAGCAGGAGTCCAGGGGGAAGGAAAAAAAAAGAAGACAGAGAAAGTTTTCTCTCAATTGAGCAGCATAAGGAGCTGCTGTGAACCGTTTGCCAATGGAGCAACGGGAGCCAACAGGTCCAGCCATGCAGAGCTGCGCTGGAGGTTTTCAAGGGTCTGATTTGTAGGGAGATTACACTTGGCGCTGGGAGAGTCTGTGTTTTATTTCTGGAGAGTGGCAGCGTTTCAGAACGCTCACACAGCAGGGCCGCTACCTGTCGATTGCTCTCTCAGTGAGGGCTGCTTTACACAAGTGTCACTCATCAGACAACTGCCTCTGTAGGTTTATTGTGGGATGCTGTGGTGCAAAGATCTCCTTTTTTTTGCACAACAAGAAGTGGCTCAGTTTTAACTATCACAGCCCCACAGACTGTGGCTTTCTGAGATTTTTTTGTCAGCAACAGGGGGACAGTGTGGAGAGAGGCAAGAGGATACGATTCCTGGCTCACAGTAATCTGTTCCTCATTGCTGATTGGGAGACGTTGTACGGCTGTGGAAAATTCCTGAGTGACTCCAAACCGCTGGAATTTCAGACTGTGGCTTGAGGGTTAGAGACACACAAGGTCAATTTGGATTTTTGCAGCATTAACGAGAGCGACTGTTTTTTAGGCAGACTGAGTTGATCACGAGGCGGCCTGTTGCGCTTGTCACCAGATGGGAGAGATTACACTGATAACACAGGCACACCGCCAGCAGGTTAGCAGCATGGATGCCTGACGTGATAACGCTGCTATCAATGATTTTGACAGTAATCAGCATTTTGGCGAGGCGTTTGTGAAAGCATGGGCGTTTCTGGGATTTAAAAACAAACAAAACATGGGGAACGCACGGGGGCTCAAATCAAGAAATTTATATATTTGGTGAAAAATAAATAAACAGAGTGAAGAAACCTGGCGTAGAAAACACTGATAAAAATCTCTCATGTGCAGCCCGACGCCCAGATAGACTATTATATCAAAAGTCTGTGTAGTGCCCACACAGAATATCTTTCAAGTACTAAAGGAAAATGACTCATCAGGCAGGAACATGCATTCATTCATCTGTGTTTCTCTTTAATGTTGCTGCTAGAGAGGATATTATTTACTTATGTACTCTCGGGTAGTTTTACCTACAGTAATTCTACATTAATACAGCGTTTCAGCAGATTAAAACAATAACTAATAAGTAACTAAACCTTAAAAAATATGGAGTACAAATGACACTATGTGCATCCAAAATATAGTGGAAAGCAGAAAGCAGGATAACTTAATTTCTTAATTTTTTGCTCCAATAAACAAGACTTTCTTGTACTTTTTTAAAAAAGTTTTCTTGATGAATGGTTCGCCAGGCTTTCTGAAGATTTTTCACAGCTTCTCTTTGGACATTGGCTGCTTTTTCACTCGTTTGTTTGTTTGTTAAGTCTCATAAGACTGACCTATCAATCATTCAATCATAAAAAAGATGCTTAACTCAAGGGATGAATCAGTGTTGTGTCTACACATAACAGACAATCTTAGAATTACTGCCAGTATGTAAAAAAAAAAGCATCATCTTTTCCATTTCTTTAGTCAAATCTATGAAAAATACCAAAGATAACACAATTTGACAGGCATGGAATCGTATTTTTGCACCAACAAGATGATTCCCAAAGAGCTATTAGACAAAAACTTGGCATATCTCGGACCTCGACATTATTGAAGGAGTGTGGGATTATCTTGACAAAAGGCAGCCAAAATCCAAAGAAGAGCTTTGAATGCCCTTTAAGAACCCTGGAGAACTATTCCTGATGACTACTTAAAGAAATGACAAGAGAGTTCAGGCTGTGTGGAAGAATAAAGGTGGTCATAACAATAATGACTTTCAAGCTCACTAGAATTGCACACAAACTCTGTTTTTGCCGTATATACAGTATTTCCATGTATGATTGCATAATTTCAATAAACTGTTGCACCTAGTTCACATTTTCCTTTCAGGCACTGCTGTGTGAGGAAAGGCTGTGACAGCTGGAGACAGTGAAAGAAACTGAGGTTTATGGTTATCACAAATCTTTTAGTTCCTTTTTGATCACGGGTGGGAAACATTTATTTCATACAGCCACACTGACTAAGTTAGATAAAGTCAGCCAAGAGCCACACACCGGCTATATGAATGGAAACACAGCTACAGGTTAGAGTGATTAAATTACTAATATTCAACCCAAACGTTGTATTATCGTTTAAATTAGCCCACATCTTGCAAGTTGTCACACTGCACATGTGTATCTTAAGATAATCATTTTATGGTTAAGAACACCAAGTTATGACCTTTGCATTTCCTGTTGTGGTGCACCAGCTCACCAGTGTTTTCTTTTCTATCCTCTTCAGAATTCCCTTTCCCCACCGTAGCTCCCACCCCGGCTCCCCCAAGGACCAAACACAAGCTGGTGGTCGAGGGCAAGAAACTGACATTTCGTTGCGGGAAGAAAATAGCATCAAAGAAAGGCAAAGTACAGTGAGTGTCTCTCTCTCTATCCCTCCAATATGTTATCAGTTTACCTGGTTACAGTGATGCTACAGTATTGCAGTTGCTGAGCGCCGTCTCTAACGTGCGAATCCTGTTTCAGCTGGTACAAGGACGGGGAGCTGCTGGAGTTCTCTCACCCAAACTACATCTCACTGAAAGACGACCACATTACTATAGTGGCCAACGCCATCAACGAAGGCATGTACACCTGCATCGTTAAGAAGAAGAACAAAATTCTCACTAACTACTCGTGGAGGGTACGCGTGCGCTTCTGAAGCAGAACAGCCCAGCTCCTCTGCACACTGAACAGGACATATTCACAGATGGTCACCAGGAGACCTCACTCACTAGGGCACATACTAGTATTTTTTGTTTTGTTTTTTAAACGTTCTTCCTGTATCCACGTAAAATTGTTGACCGTCTTTGTGTAAATGCGTTTACATCTGTGCAAAGAATAAATGCTCTGTGACAGATATTTTTTACATTTTTTTGTGGAAAACACTACCTGACTGTAAAAAGCTGTTTGTGGCAGATGCTGTGGTTTGCATTTTATTTGGTGATGAAAGTTCTGTGCAGCTCTCATCAGTTGTTCGGGACGATGACGTCAGTCTGGATTCATCAAGCCTGGACTTCTTCAAAGCTCTTTCAGCTAAGGCAGCTGAAGGAGTCCAAGGCCACCCACGGGATTCCTCTGAAAAATAGGGACTAATTAGTTGCACAGAAACCCAGAAGATATTAGTACTGTTGGGAGAACTCACCATAGCCTTCTACAAAATGTCCCAAATGTCTTTTTTTTTTTTTTTTTTTAATGGACCTGAAAAACTTACAGAAGCCCTTGCTTTAGATGCATAGCATTCAAATAATTTACACACTGCCCCAAGTAAGCTACTAAAGCCAGAATAAACAATGTTGTCTACAGCCTTTGGAACCATTTGGACCTTAAACCGCATATGGAACACCTCAGACGTCTAGCTTACTTTACTAGTCGCACGCTGAGGCCAATAGTCTGCCTCCAGGGACTGAGCAGTCAGTTCCACTCGCAGCTCTCTGTCCAAGCTTATTCAACACATCAGGTGTAATAATCTGCAGAAAGGCCTACGGTGGGTCCAGGGGATAGATAAAATTGATTAATGAATATTTCCATTTAGTGCTGGCTCTGCGAGCCCCAGGACAGGAGGGGCCTTTTTTCAGTACCTGTTCCAGTCCTGCAGGGACCCGAGCTGCACTGTTTATTTTTCTTTGGCTCGAAATCAAAGAATTTATTGGTTTCATTCTGAAGTCAGGGTCATTTAAAAACAAAAGCAAAGCAAGCCGGGGCCTTTTTTTCCCCCTGAAAGAACAAAGTACTGAGACAAAGTGGTGCAGCACAAGGAATGACATCACTTTTGGACAGCAGCTACCAAGCTGGTTTGAAGGCTGCATTTCTTTCAGGCTCGACTTCCCTTCATTTTTTTCCCCCTCCTTTGGCAGTGTGCGGTTGTGTTTGCATAGCTTGGACAGAGTTTATAAATATGGGAAAAAAGGCAGACAAAACAAAGTTTCAAACTTTATTTCTAGCAAAAACATCAGTTCCCTGTCATCAGGAGAGCTGACATTCCCATTTAAATTTTAACATTATGCTGGATGGAACACACAGCAAATGCTGCATCATTATACAGTAGCTCAGGCAGCCAGGAAATACCAACCATTTATAAAACCTGGTCCTCTCTCATGAAATATAAAAGGGAAAATAAAAGTCAAACATGAGAGAAACACTTTCGAATAGATTTATGGTTGTTTCTCCTCTTTAAGAGCTACAAAGGTCACATTTCAGTTAGTTAAATGGCTTAATATTTAAAAAAAAAAAAAAAACCCCAAACAGGAAGAGTGGAAATTCAACAGGTTTGAGCCATCAGTCTTGCTGTGAGACAGTCTTGACTATGTGGTAACAGTTGTAAATGATCAGATACTGATCTGCTCTAAAGCTGTAAACCAGTGATACGATCCGGTTCCAAACAAAAAACAAAACAAAACAAGAAGTCCCACGAGTCTTTGCTGGATCTTTTCCTGTTTTCCAGCTGGGCGTCCTGAAGCTTGAGGCTCAGAACTTGAGGCTGAATCCTGGACCGACTGCAGATGCCCCCTGATAGCTGGTTGTCAGGTGGAAGCCAGTATCTCTCAGGTCATCATCGCCCTACAGAGACAATGGAAACATTCACAACTTGTAATATTAACAAAAACTTTTGAAATCTTGCACTTCTTACATGCTTATTACAAAACTGACCAATATTATTTTATGACTCTAGTTACCTTTGGAAACCCCTAACCTGAATTTAATGACGGATTTGATTACAACTAACAGTTTGTATTAAGACTATTATTATTAACACTCCAAATACTTAATCACAAGCTCAAGCTTTTTTTTCACCCTGACGAGAAGAAAAGTGAGACAAAAATACACTTGTCATGGTCTAATTGGCGTGTAAGGCAGCAAATACCAACACTTAATTCCACTGAAAAATCTCAGTAGTGGCCTTAAGCTGCTGGGTGAGCCGGACCACTGCTGAAAACATTAGGAACTAAAAAGTGCTCATCATGGAAAACACGAGGAGGAAATACGCGGACACAAAGCAGAAGCCTGTAGGTCTGTAATCTATTTAACACAGGCAGCGTTCAGAAAGCCTGGTAGCTGTGTGTAATGGAGAAAAGTCAGGCCTAATGCTCTTACCAGGTGACTGTAGCCCAGGCCTCCCTCGGGTGGACGAGGACTGGTGCCTCGCTTCACCCTCTGCTGCTCGCTCTTAGCCGGCCAGGTGGGGAACATCGAGGAGTCAATGGGGAGAGGAGACTCCCTGAAGTACTCATGTTTGAGAGCCTCATCTGATGAAATCCTCTTACTGGGGCAGTAGGTGAGGAACCTGGAAAACAATCAATAATAATTTTAAACTTATGTTTTAGCAGCGTTTCATCAGAGATGCCAAACTGCCTCGGAGAACTCAGGCTTCTTGTGTGGACAAAACTGCCAGACCTGCTCTCACCTCAGGTTTTTTTTTTTCTCTGCTATTCAAACGGGTCTGCCTTTTAGCTCAATGAAGGCCAGTTCCACAGTTGGAAAACCAATCAGGGCTCTGTAGGTAGGATTAACCATGAAGGAGCGATCTTTCTGTGCCATGGCCAAAAAATAGTGACGAGAAATGGCCAGCAGAATGACGCATGCATGGATGGGATTGACGCAGCTTTACAGGTTGCTGTAAGTTAACAGCGCCTAACAGCTAATTAATGGTTTCTGTGTAATCAAAGTCCTGCTGATGGTTGTGTCTGATGCGAACATTTGAAGATTACACATGTGCCAGCTGACTTTTACTTTATTGGGTCACAGTCACACTGAGTAACGCTGGCATATAACTGGCATCAAAATGCTCGAAAAGCTCCATTTCACCGTTGTTTTCCCTACTTTTTCTAATCTAAATGATGTCAAAAAATTCATATTCACAATATGGTTGTCTACAGAAGGACTACCCACCTAATCTTCAACGTCCCCAAATAATATTAACAAGGATCACTCTGATTATTCTGCAAAGTTACTCTTACATAGTCAAAGAACAAAAATGTTTAGTGTTTAGTGTATAACAGTGTATAACAGGCCCTGTAGTGACACAGTCTGAACACAAGGTGTGGTGCTGATGCCAAAGGCCAGAGAGTTTCTGCAAACAGTCGGAATTATACATGACAGGAGCAACACAGACTCAGACTGTGTCTGAGGGGAACCCTCCGTAAGTGAGTGCAGACATTAAACATAAAAGATTTTACAAAACAAATGATCTCTAATTTAACGTGAGAGGATATCTACAGGAGGATTAATGGCTGGGATTAGACAGACACCAGGTCTAGAAGACAAGAGCACTATACTAGCAACATAAGACAAAACCTGCTACTTGTGTCCAATGCACCATTTTGTTATGGAATTACAAAAATGTGCACTCTCCCTGTCCTGTAAGCTTGTTCCTTTTCTTGACTGAGGACCCAGCTGCTTTTCATTTGAGGACTACGGTCCTATTTATGCACGGGACACCAGGTAATGGAAACTCATTATCTAACAGGATAGAAACAGGACAGAAAACAGGCAGGATTCTGGCTCTCTAGGAGGATTAAAATTGGGATCTCTTAACTACTACATGTTGAAATGGTAAACGTATAACAGGTTAAAGAGTTGTGAATTGAAACCTCCTTCAGTTAGACACTGAATCTGGGTCTTCAAATGCTTTCACACACAGGAGAGGTGTGATATTGCAAACAACAACCAAAAAAACCATTGCTCTGCAATGTCAACCTGCCAGATACACCTCCAAAGTTTCTCTGTACTGCTCCGTTGTGAAGCTTTTCTAACAGCACTTCCCTACGTGTTGTACACTGACAGCTGAAGTTTCAGCAATTTTGGAAATGAACCAAATTTCCACCAAATTGTGGTTCCTCACACAGCAGCACAGCAAACATGTTGTTACCATCCTCTGCAGCTGGGAGCTAGCTGACCAGCATGGTTTTGTCATTTACAGGTGTAGAGAAAAGTTTCTGTGGCTGGTTAAAGACCTGAGAGGAGAGTTGAGAAGCTCATCTGCGCAGTGCAGAACAATGCTGATCTTTGGAATGTGAGAGAAAGAATTATGAAGCCATCACTGATTTTCCCTATTAAATGTGTGTTTTCTAAAACATTTTCCTGTACTGTGGAGCGTCACCATGGTGAGTGCGTGTGTGTGAAACGGAACAAGGGGGATGGAACTGGACTCCTGCTGGGATATATCCACTACTGCTGTCATGTTTTAAGAAAGCTTGCCAGAAGTGCACCGACTAAATAAAAAGCTGTGGAAAGAGTAACAGAATTTGACAGGGTAGAAAAGGGTTCGTCCAAGTAAGGCAATTTCCACTGCAGGAGCCATGCTGATTGTTACCTAATACATGCTCTTCATCACTGTATACCAGTGATATGTGTTCTCTCAACACTGAAAATTTGCCATCAAATATTTACACAAGTCTATGGGACTTATTCTCTATCCCTTAAAAATGGCTAATTTATAATGTATTTGACCTTTCTTTTCAAATGGTGTCTTTATGGTTTATAACCTCTTTAGTATCTTTTGAAAACACAGAATCTACAGACACATGAAAACAGACAATAGCTGCAATACTACAACCTGACTGCAGTGCAGTGAAAGGAGTTATGTTTCTTATGCAAGAGTAAAAAAAAGTCTCTAAAAATCCTACTTGTTCATGAGGTCAAAGCCTTGGTCTGACAGCAGTGCTCCAAAGCGCTTTCGCAGGTTGTTGTAGGGGTATTCTGTGAAAGTCATCTTCTTCACAGCGGGCAGCTCGCTGTAGCCGGGCCAGATCTTCTCGCTGGGCGACCCTAGATCCTAGAGTCAACACAGACAAGTCAGCAGACATACTTTTAGTCCACTCCCCCAAAAAAACAAAACAAAAACAAAAAGTGGACACGAGAGATTCCCAGTTTGGCTGATGTGCTCATTAACTGCAGAAGTGGCAAGTAGCCAGTCCTTGGTGCATTTCAAAACTGATCACTGGTAACAACAACATGGGAGGCCCAGGTAACATCGCTTCATATTGCTGTTATGCCTAATTTAGATCATTTAGTGTAAGGTATAACAACATCATCTGGGGTGACAGCTACCAGCAGCTCCACCCTGTGGTTCACTGCAGAACTGCACTCTGACAGAAAACCTTACAAGCAGTAAAAAGAAAAGCTTTAATATTTATAGTGACAATACCCCACCTTTTATAAGCACAAATGAAAGCATTTACCTTGAAAATCTTGTTAATTTGGTCAATTTCAGATTTTCCAGGGAAGAGAGGCTTCTGGGTGAGAAGCTCGCCAAATATGCAGCCCACTGACCACATGTCCACAGCTGTGGAGTATTCCTGCGGAGAGAAGAACAAACACAGTGGCAGTCCACAGAAACATAAAGTAGACTGTCTGCCTGGCACGTTCCTCCTGGAGTTTATGTGAAAGTGGATGCACACTGATGGGTCGCTAGGCCTCTGCCGTCTGACGGCATAAATCATGCAATGTAAAACTCTAATAGCATTTTGTGGTATTTGGTGTGTTACAAGCCAAATGCTCAACAGATGTTGTCTTCTATTGGAGAGATATGCCTTTGTGTAAAACAATCAGTCAGGATGATGTAACTATTATCTATGAAAGGCTATCACTTTACTGTCTGTAGTTTCAGCTATTGTATTCAGGATTCATCAGACTCCTGCAGTGTGTGAATTTGAATTCTCACCTTGGCTCCAAGCAGCAGCTCAGGCGATCTGTACCACAGGGTAACCACCACCGGGGTGTAAGGCTTCAGGGGGGAACCGTACTCCCGGGCCAAACCAAAGTCACCAATCTACAATCCAAGACGGATGAGGAGACCTTTGAAATGCTCTAGTTTGGGCTAAATAACAGTATTTCAGCATTAAAGATGTTTATATCAAAATCATCTGACCATTAAAGAAGAAATCAAATCCTGGCAGCAGGGAGTCATATTCAATTTGAAAAAAAATTACACAATCGAGTGTAATTCACATTATCTACTGCCAATTTGCATAAAATTCACGCCAACAAGTGTCTGTAAAAATTTTGTTTATTTACACATGGACCCAGTCTTCACTACACTTTGCCAGAAATTCATGCTCTAATTGAATTCTACTAATCATGTGTTGTTTATGCAACTGTGTTCACGCTGCTAGCTTGTTGGAAAGACAGATTAATGAAATCACCTTTTGGATTTCCTCCATTACTATTCCTCCATTAAAAACAAATGTGAAAGATAAAAAAAAATGTAAAAAAAGTGAGACAGTATTTAAGAGTCAAACCAGGACTTTTAAGTGTTGTCATCTAGTGACTGTTCTTAATGAAGACTAGTGATAAACCAACTATCAGTGTCTCAGGTTTCGTTCACACTGCAGGTCAATTCCGATTTTTTGATCAAATCCGATTTTTTTTGTCTGCTTGTTGACACTACAAATAAAATGCGACAGCAAACGCACTCTAGTGTGAACCCTCAAAGCATGTGCAAAAGAAGACGTCACACACAACGCGCTCTATTTAGACCCAGAGCAAACAGTATTGTTTGACTGATGGCCCTTAATATAAAGACTTGTTTCTGACTTTACATTTAGAATTTTGCTTTAAGTTATAAAGTTATTTTGTTATTTACATATGGCCTAATAATTATCCTTATTGCTGTTTTAGAGAGGAGCGGTGCTTCAAAGGATAGTTGCTGATTTCTGTCAGAATCTGCAGATTATACAGTACAAATAACATGTTCACGTTTCTCCAACATCGTCTTCCCAACAGTTTCACTGGATGGCCAAGAAGCGTTCACGATGTCTTCTCGGGCGCTTTTCCGGCACTGATAATTGGCGTCTGTCTTGTGTCAGTGACGTAAAAGACTGATTTAATGCGACCTGACCATTCAAACAGCAGTTGCGTTCTAAAACATCAGATATGTATCTGATTCAGTACCACATACGAAAGTGACCCAGATTGGTTTTTAAAATGTTGGATTTGTGCTGTTCACACTGTCATACCATGATCGGATATAGGTCGCACAGGGTCAAAAAAGTCGGACTTGATGCGCTTTCGCCTGCAGTGTGAACGTAGCCTAACGTTACCACACCATTAGTCCCTCAGAGTTAGAATTGCTCTCCTGGTATACCTTGAGAATACCCTTGTGGCTCAGCAGCAAATTGGACGTCTTCAGATCACGGTGAAGAATCCAATTATCGTGGAGGTGTCGGACTCCTCGGAGCAACTGAATCATCAGAGTCTTTACTTCTCCTGGAAGAGAAGGTGGCACATTGTACAGTTAACTACCTTCAGAGGTAAACCCAGAAGCAAAGAAACATCTATGAGATCTTACATTCTACTGAAGTCAGAAGATCTTTTTTCAACCTTTCTCTCACACAGACATACACGAAAATGGATTCAAGCAATGTATCCATTCTACCTGGCAGGAAGGGCTGCTTCATTGTTTCCATCAGACTCTTCAGATCATGTTCTACATAGTTCATCACAATGTAGATCTTGTCCATATTGCTTCCAACAACTATTTCCTGATAGGAAAGGATTAGTTGTATGTACAAATCATTAGTAGAAGCTGTAAATGGTGAAATGTTAATCGCTAAGCAAATATCAAAATGTTTTCTTACCCTTACTGTGACAATGTTTGGATGTTGAGCTTTGAGAATTGTATTGATTTCTCTTAAAGATGTGATGGGAAAGCCCTCCTTCTCCTTCTCCATCTTCAGCCTTTTCAGCGCAACAATCTCATCTGTGAACATGATACTATAGTCAGTTTTACTAAAAACAATAAACCCAGCTGAAGAGCACAAAAGCAAATAGATGAGTATCTTTCTTTTCATACCGGTCTTTTTGTCCTTGGCTCTGTACACCACGCCGTAGGTTCCCTCCTCTATGCGATTCAAACACTGAAATTCCTCAACACTGCGGCAACCCTGAACACAAAATGCAAGTCAAGATTATAACATACAGAAAATGGGCCAAAAATAATAACATACATCCATAATTTGCGCTCATATGGATGATGCGCAACATTTGTGACCCTAACCTGAAAAGCCGGCAGATATTTGGGCAGCTCCTTCTTCAGCTCCACAGGTGAGACTGGGGGAGACTCTGGGATGTAGTTCCCTTCTGGAGTGGCTGAACGGGAATGAGTTTGAGAGTGAGGGGTGGGTTCCCCCTCTCCTGCTTCTTCTTCCTCCTCATCTTCCTCCTCCTCCTCCTCCTCCATGTCCTCACCACTCTCTTCTGAGTCATGGTCAAAACGGGACTCTGGTACTGTGTGGTAAACGGTTACATGTTATAAATAATAGGGGTGCAACGATATTCGTATCGATATTGAACCGTTCGATACAGTGCTTTCGGTTTGGTACGCATATGTATCGAACAATACAATTTTTTTCAATTTTTTTTTTTTTGTGTCCCGTTTGGATCTATAGCCATCAGAATTGTTGTCTTGAGGCCAAGAAAGATGCCAAGAGGATTTATTTTAAGTGGATCATCATATTGGTCCATTTGATTGACCTTTATTATAATTATGAATTTATTTTATTTTCAGTTGCAAACGGGACAGACATGACTGTGGGATAGGACAGGGGGAAAGAATGAAAGAAAGAGGGGGAGAGAAAGAAAGAAAACCAAAGGGGAGAAAAAAAAAGAACAATACAAAATTTGTAATTTATTTTATCAACTTTCCTTCTGACGATGCTGTCTGTGTTGAGCGCTCAGTGAATCTGCATTTGACTACTCCGCCTAGGCTCGAGAGTGCAGCCTAGGCGGAGTAGTCGAACGCAGATTCACTGAGCACTCAACACAGACAGCATGGTCAGAAGGAAGAGCGCAGGGCAAGCTAGCGAGACAGAAGTGGACCTCCCCACCCTCATTCAGATCTGGCGTTTGGAATTATTTTGGTTTTCATGTGACGTATGACCCTGAAGGTAAGCGAGTCATGGACTAAAGTAAAACAGTATGTTGGATGTGCCATGCAATGCTCAATTACATGGGTGGGAGCTAGTGTGTTAGCGCAGTTAGCTTGTTAATGTGTTGGCCGTCTAGCCCCTCTTTATAGGGTAGCTCGTTAACGGAGGTTTGCCGTGTTGTGGCGTTAAGGTTATTTCAACGAGATTAACCTGAAAGCACTAGTGGGAACACGACGAATATGACTGCACATTTACGCCGACATCATCCTAGTGCAAAGACAAAAACAACAAGCATGCATGCTACAAACTTTAGCCGAGTCATTTAGACAGCTGTTAGCACAGGATTCTCCTTATGGAGACCTGATATGTTTAATATGCTGCTGAGAATAGAGCCCAGAAGAAGCGGATAGTATAGCTTTTATTTTGGAAAGAGACATTTCTCTGTAATAAACTCTCTTTTCCAAAGATGAGTGATTCCTCAATCAGATACAGGGCTCGCAAAATCGCTAGCCCGATGTCCCGGGGCTATCTCTGCCCTGCCTGTCGGGCTATTGTAGGAAGGAAAAATATATATCAATGCTTTTGCATTCTTTCAGAAATGTAGCTGGGTAATTATGTCATTGGGTGAGCCACTGTCAATATGTGACATATTGAAATCGTGTTTGAATTTGCGCTTGTTTTTTTGCTTTCACTTTGCAATCGCGCGAACTGTGTATAGAGAGCGACAGCACTGATCTGTGAGTGATGATAATTTGTGCACCAATTCCTCTGACATCGTCTTATTAATTGTTAGCTTACTATGCAAACATGACAAGTGAAATCTCCCGCAGCTTAAACATGTGAGAGGTTGATCGCGCAGAGAATCGCTGAGCTTATGTGAGTGCGGCAGGATATATATTTCACTACGATGACCTGGATGACTGAGAACCTTCACAGACAGATATATATTTTACTTCTGCTGAGCCAAATAAGACAGGTCAGGGTGAAGAAGTGACAGCCAAAGAAAAGCTTACCACAAAACGGAGAAGTTATGACAAATCAGACTATAAGGCAAAAAGAAAGTGCAGCTTTATGGTTTCATGGACAAAAGAATTTCTGTGGCTGCAATATGACGAGCTAAAAAACAACACGCACAAGGGTTAGGGTTAAATTTAAAAACTGTACTTTTGTGTTAAAATATATATTTATAATTTTAATAAATGACAAATTAAAAAGGCATGAACATTTTTTTTTGTATCGAAAAAATATCGAACCGTGACACCAAAGTATCGAACCGAACCGAACCGTGAATTTTGTGTATCGTTGCACCCCTAATAAATAAGGTATGCATTTTAAATGAATACATTACAATTTAGTTTCTAAATTGTAATGTATTACAAAATCTTGTTTTACAAGATTTTGAAAAACTCCTGCCAGGTTGGAGATTTTCGAAAACTCTGTTTTTGCGTTTACGTGTGGATGAGGAATACGGAGTTTGTCACGCAACATCAAAGGTGTGTGCCTTTTTTGACGTCACGCTGTGCGCCATGTTATTGTTTACATGAGATGAATTTCTACAATAACAGATAGACAAAATACTGCTACTGTTAATCTGACTATCTTCAGTTTTTACACGCTTACATTTTCAAAAAAATGCCTCTATGTGCAAAATGGGTTCAAAAACAAACAGCTGCGGGATACTGTTTGTCCGTGATTTGAACCGGGGGAACAAATGGTGGCAGGATCAGCCTGATATTATTTGTATCCCACTGTAACTTTACTGTATAAACAGCTAACATCGCCAAAATTTCAGGAGCAGTTAGTCATTATAAGAAGTGTTTGTGAACTAAAAATCAAGAATGTGGGATACTGTTTGTCTGTAAGGAAAACAAACTCTGCAGGGGAGACCTACCTTGGCACTTTTGCATGTAAAGCCAAAGGGAAGATATGCTTCATCATATTTTCTAGTCTTTGGCTTGGAAGCATTCATCCAAGCATTCATTTTTTTCCCCTTTCTTTTCATACTGCCCCCCCCCCCCCGCAATGGCTCTGCGCCCCACACTTTGGGAACCTCTACTTTAGGAGTAGCAGCAATTTTGGGGAATCATTTAGGGATAGCAAGACAACACCCACTTCGCTCATCGGTTGGATGAGATAAAGAATAGTTTCCCAGTAACATGGTTCATAAATGTGACACAGCACAGGAAAAGCTGTCCAAAAGCAGGACAAGAATCCCAACTCTGCACAAAAACAGCCATGTGATGGAGCAATCAAGAAGACATTCCAATATGTACAATATTCGTTTTCCATGAAATTAAGATAAGATCTCTCAAAATTATGTCAGAAAATTTAAATTACTGGAATTTTCAGATGAATAAACTCCAAACAATGTGTGATTTGTACACAAATGCTCATTCAGCAAACTTCTCAGATATGAGAGGAACATCCACAGCACAGTCACACACACCTGAGGTGTGACCCATCAGCCACCAAAACGTGCCTCATTAGTGATGCTGATGACTTTTCCATTTTTAGCTTGTGGCGATAATGTTGTGTAGATTGTGATCGAGGGGAGTTTTTATCAGAAGTTTAGTCATTTATGAATGTGCTACAGAGAGTATTTATTTTGCATCATTACTAAAGCACAGTAGTTAAAAACAAAAAACAGCCATAGTTTGAGTTAAAAATGATGACTTTAAAGATTCTTTTCTTTTGCCATGCTAATGTTGTAATTAATTTATGTAATTAAGCATGGCGCAGTTTAAAAAGCGGTTTAAGGATATGGTTTTTACAGGGTACAGGGAAAAGGTAGAGATTTGATAGGGTGTTCTTGTCTAATATTTTCATGTGTGTGCGCATGCACGGGTTTGTTGGTATGGGTATATATGTATGTGTATATGTATGTATGTATGTATGTATATACATATATGTGTATATGTATGTATGTATATATATATGTATGTATATATATGTGTATATATGTGTATGTGTATGTGTGTGTATGTATGTGTGATATATATATATATATTAAATATATATAAAATTGTAGGTTGTGTATCCTTCAGGTGTTAATGGGGTTATTGAAAATGTGTATATGTGCGTATGTGTGTATATACGTAGGTATGGATAGATAGAAACATATATGTGTATATATTTAAAAAAAAAAAAAAAAAAAAAATTACACATAACATATAATGTAATTACAAGGAGGTATTTCTGTAGTCTATTGATACTAGATAGTGGAAAAGGGGTGGGATTAAATAAGCTTATGCTTCTTCCTGCTCCTTTTTGAACATGGACGTTATTTGGAGTTGTGGTTGCTCGTTTTCCTTTGGTTTGCTTTGTTCATTTGTCTCTTTTAATTCTTTTTTTTTTTTTTTTTTTTTTATACTTTTTCAACATGTTCAAAATAAAGATTCAATCAATCAATTTAGTGACATAAGGTCAAAACAATCAAATAAAAAAATCTATACACATCTTCAAAACACCATCAGAAAATGTGTTCTCTTAAATGTGAAAATCCTGTACATTTTTAACAGTACTGAATTTTTTGCACAGTAACATTTGGCTGATAAAATCTAGCTATACAGATGCCTTGATGTCATCTAATTACCGAATATAAAACTAAAGTAAAGGGCTTAATTTAAGGAACTTTTTTTTCATTCTTGCCTGAATACTATTTCATACTATTTCTGTGTTTTGCCCTTATGGTGGTGCGATTGTTTCTTAAAGGCACAGTCTGCAGTGTTAGAGTCCTGGCTGGGTATAAAAAGCTAAGAAAAAAAAACAACTCTCTACTTCTCCAAATATGATTTCTACTCTCTTTGATATCTGAGGTTTACTCACCTGCAGGTATGTGATTTCCATTTTCCCTCTCCTGTTCAAAATCTTCCCCAGACTGCTCGTCCTCACTCACGTCTTCTGAGAGGAAGAAAGCCACTTTGATAAGCATCTGATGGCAGTGATAGAACCGTATGGGCCACAAATATTTGTACCTGCACTCTGCTCAGACCGCCCTGAGCCTGAAGCAGATTCCTCCTCTTCTTCTTCTTCACCCTCACTCTGGCTGCTGGACTCTTCTTCATCTTCCTCCTCATCTTCCTCTTCCTCAGAAACAGACGCTGATGCTAAATGAAATAAGGAAAGATAAAAAAACTGTTTAAAAACTGGAAATTAACTGCAAATTAGGGCTGCACGATTAATCGTTAGAAAATCGCGATCTCGATTCATACTTATGTGCGATCTCATTTCCAAATGACAACGATTAATATAAAAAAAAAAAAAAAAAGACGACGACCACGATTGTACCGCATTTTGATCCGGGACGTAATCTGCATGAAAACAAGCGCTCACTCTTCCTGCTCAACAAATGACAAGGGCGGAGCCTTATACCACGTGATACAGAAGCTGTGCCGTGTGATGCTAAAATTAGCAGGGAAAAAACAACGGCGAGCACGTCAGGGATGACGAGAAAGTGACAGGAGAAAATCCGTCCCGGTCAACCACCCAAACATCAATAACGGGAACCTTATTCAGCGCTTCCCTATACCCGTCAAACTCCCGCAGACACAAAGAAATTACGGAGGCTATCACTTATCACCTGACCAAAGATTATGGCTCCCATCAACACTGTGCAAAACGAGGGATTTAGGAAAATGATCAACACCCTAGACAAATGCTACACAGTGCCGTCCCGCAACTATTTTTCTATTGTTGCACTACCTGTTCTATGCACGCAGTGTCGAGCAACGGTGGAGACGGAATTTCAAGCAGTACAACATTTTGCGGCAACAGCAAAACGTGAGACATTTTGCGGCAACAGCAAAACGTGAGACATTTGTTGTTTTTATGTTTATTTATTGTTTTTATGTTCAGTCTCAACTGTTACGAAGTTGATGTGCAGTTGATAAGTGCAATAAATATTTATACTGGAAAAGAAAATCGTGAGAGAATCGTGATCTCAATTCTAAGCCAAAAAATCGTGATTCTCATTTTATGCAAAATCGTGCAGCCCTATTGCAAATCTACAGAGCCTTCCTAACACAGTGAGCTGTGGTAGATATTTGTTGTCATCCTATTCTTCTGATGATGATCAGAAGTCTTACCAAGTTTGACCAATCAACGAACATCCCTATCAATATTAATCGTCTGCTGTAGTGGAGTCTTTGACATCCATTAAGTTTAACTTTTTTAAACTTAATGGCAATAAAACAGAATTCATTTTAATAGGCACCAGATCAAAACTGACTACAATTCCAACCAGTCTTTCGTTATCCATTGATAACTCTGTTGTCACACCATCCCCTCAGGTTAAGAGTCTTGGTGTCATCCTCAATAGCACTCTGTCTTTCACAGCACATATAAATAATATCACTCGGTCTTCCTACTTTCATCTCCGTAATAACCGTCTTCGTCCCTCACTCACACTACACAGTACCGCCATATTTGTCAATGCTCTTGTCACATCTCGTCTGGATTACTGTAATTCTCTTCTCTATGGTCTACCTCATAAATCCCTCCATAAATTGCAGTTGATTCAAAATACAGCTGCTCATATTATTTCCAGAACTAGATCCACTGAACATATAACACCTGTTCTTAAACAGCTCCATTGGCTCCCAATTCACCTCCGTGTCAATTTCAAGATCCTGCTTCTCACTTTCAAAGCACTTCATAACCTTGCTCCTCCATATCTATCCGATCTTCTCCATACATACTCACCCCTTCGTACACTCCGCTCTTCTTCAGCCTCCCTTCTGTCAGTTCCACCTGCTCGCCTGACTACCATGGGACTCAGAGCCTTTAGTTGTTCTGCCCCGAGACTTTGGAATGCACTTCCACTTGCTCTACGGACCACACACTGTCTCCCCACTTTTAAATCACTACTCAAAACTCATCTATTTAGAATTGCATACACCTGATCTGTCTTAGGCCATTTTTACCTTGCTCAGTTTTTATATTTGCTTTTATACTTTTATGACTGTTTATGTCTAAATTTTATCTACCATGTTTGCTATATATGCATTTTTCTTATGTTTTTTATGGTATTGTTTACGTGTTACTGTAAGGTGACCTGAAAGGCGCCTATAAATAAAATGTATTATTATTATTATTATTATTATTATTATTATTATCATCTGCTAATTGCTAAATCTGTAGGTTACAATTTAACTCACCCAGGGAGGATTCTGCAGTGCTAGTCTTCCTTTCATTATCACTGATATCCTGCAGATCAGCAAGCAGATCCTTGCTCTCAGGCTTCTCTTCTTTTGATGCTGCAGAAAAGAAAAAAAATTAAAATTAGTATGAGTTACGTTGGAGCCACAATAATCTCTTAATAGTCTCAACAATAACCATTGATTAAAAAAAAAAAAACAAGAACAATTTAAAACTCACATCCGCTTTTCCGTGTTTCACTGTGATCAGACCTTTCTCTGGGAACACGTACTGGACTACGGCTGCGGTGACTTTGTTTTGGCTTGTCATCATATTCCTCAGGTAGCATCCGAGATGGCACTTTAGATGAGAAAAATTAATTAGGTAATCACTGATGCAGGTTTGCCTGACAGGCTGCAGGGTCTAAAAATCCCAATCCATCAAGTCACAGTTTAGCATTTTGAGACATTTGCTTACTTGCTTAAATACATTTGCTTCCCCAGTTACATGAGAATAAAATTATGACTCTTCTTCTGTGTTGAAATTACACAGCTGGGAAAGGACACCATGTTTAGTTACACTCACTGACCTTCTCGTCGAGTCCCTCTTTCTTTGCGTCGCTCTTCAGCCCTCCTCTCCCGGTCTTTTAGCTCTCGTTGTTCTTTCTGCTGTTCCCAGAGCTTTCGGTCACGCTCCCGCTGGCGCTCGAGCTGCTCCAGTCGGTCCCTGTGATCCAAAAAAAACCCAGCAGAGTCCACTGGAGGTCTGTTTGGATAATCCAAAGTTCACTCTTGTCACTGCTTTCTTTGGTTTCTTTAAATGGACAGTAGTTAAGTATTAACTTGAATTATTTATGTTTCATGTCTTTATTTAATTTAAAAAAAAAACATCACATATAAAATTAGTGTTTTTTTAAAGGATCAAACACATTAGCGCTGACAGGATTTAACATTCTGACATGCAATCAACAAAAGTTCAACAAAACAGATTTTCAAACAAGTTAGCGTTGACAATATCAAAGAGGCAAAATTATCAGAAATTATCTGAACTGACATGAGATTATTTACTTCTGGCCAAAGTTGGTGCTCACCTCTCTCTACGTGAATGAGCTCTGGCCTGTTCCCTTCTTTTCTGCCTTTCCCAGTCTCGCCGGGCTTTGTCCTCTTCCCAGTGACGTTTCCTGCGATCGCTTTCGCGCTCTTTTTCTTTATCTTTGAGTCGTGCATGTTTTCCTGCTGTTTAAGTAACAAACAGACATGAAAAAACAGCCCTAAAAATAAAAATATGTATCTGTAAAACATGTGAAGCAGAGTCTCTGAACCTCCTTCAGCTGAGTGACTGCGATGACGTCTTTTATCTTTTCGCTTCTCCTCTTTTCTGTGGTGAGATTTGTCCTTTCTTGCTATTTGCTGTGGAGGCTTAATTGCTAGTGATTCGTCTTCTTCCCCTCTAAAAGAAACAAAGAAAACATTGTGAGGAGAGTTGCACCAATTCAGAACCAATATCTGTCTAATACCCTTATGGATCATTCCACTAAAAAAATAAAATAAAATAAATCTGTTCAGAATTGGCTTTATAACCACTTATAAGCAATAGCAGACTACTTAAAAGTCAATAATCTGCTACTATTTATATTAATTATATTATTTATAGTACTCTGTACTGTATTGTACTATATTTTGCATGTTCATAATTTTTTGCCCTTATGTTGTAATTTTGCATTGCATGTTTAGTGTGTCCTCTGTATTGTTGTGCTGTCCCAACTGATACAGCAAATTTGCTTTGCCGCACAATAACAAAAAAAGCCCAACAACAACAACAACAAAAAAACGTGACCTGAATTAACATTATACAGCAGCTTTAAGCTCTTATAACTTTGTAATAAGTTATTGCTGCTAACCTGCATGCTAGCTGTATGTTATAGTAGCTTCTGCTGGTTATGTATACTAATTTCCACATTTAAAAAAAAGAAGAAAAAGTCATGGATCAGTTTACCCACTCATAATTTCCCCCAACTTCCAAGTACCTGTCCTCCATTGAGTCTTGACGTGCATATGGCGAGTTACGAATTGTTATTTCCATTCTTTGATCCCGAAGTTCTCCTTCCTCCGGAGTGTCTCGTTTGGCTTCCCGATCATCCGCCTGTGAAGCAAGGCCCTTTGAGAACTGGCCAAGACAAGAAATCCAGAATTTGGGGTTAAAGCCTACAAGAAGACAGTGAGTACAAGAGGGCTAACATACAAAAAAAGACCACAACATTTTTGTATTTAGCAACTTCACTAATGTTTAGACAAAATTAATTAGGCTATGTTTCTTAATAAATTCTATATTCCAATCCTAAATTAACATCTGGGTTTTAAGATAAAAATGCTAACATGACAATAACTGAGACCTAAGACATTAATTCACAAATCTGTTTGTTGCATTCTGTGTCAGCATGCATGTGTAACATAGAGTGTATATTAGCTTTTAGATACTTTACATTTTTCTGGCGTTTCGGATCAGTTTTCTCTTGTAATTCTTTTCTGCGTTTCTTCTCTAGTAAGATTTCATCAAGAGTTTTAACTTTCCAGGTGTCTTTTTCGTCCCCCATCGGCGTCTGCTCTCCACCGCCTGCTTTGCAACACAAACACACAGAGGGTTCAGTACTGTCTCCTTAGCGTAGCTTTGTTTGAATCAGAGAAAGGGGCTTACCATTTGTTAATTACTGATTTAATTTACCATTCAACTGAATTAGGATCAACGCTTCAGAATCCCACCCCCGTCTTTGCTTTGGACAACTACTAATAAAAAACTGATTACGGCTTTTGAAATAATTAAATAAAGTAACGGAAGACAATGAAAGACTTGCGGATTTCCAATTTTAGCTGGTGGACATAACATACACTGTGTACACGCTGTTTAATGCCCTGGTGCAGTGTGTCGGAGAGTTCAAGTGTTGCTCAGCCGTCAGTCATTTTTACCACTTTCATATATCAGAGACGCCAACCAAGTGTAGTTAGACACGTACAGGTCGCCACCAAAAATAAAATACCCATTATTAAGTTTATATATACATAGAGCAACAGTCGAAAAGCGACTTCTTGCTAAATCGGCTGACTAAAGCGGTGGATGCTAACAAGCTAGCTACTAAACGTTAGTTAGCGAAAGCTAACATGGGGAATCACTGCTAAACAACTTCAACAGCTAATAAGATGGTGTTGAAAGAAACTACTCATATTGCCAATAATGTTAATCAATTACACACATATAGGCGTGTGCATATCTAAAACTGAAAGCATAAATGCAGTTAACTTTAAAATTATTGACCGAGCGAATGAAATGGTCAAACAAACCTGAAATATGCGCAGCGGTATTATGGCACACCGGAAGTTACAACGCGCTGGTAACGTATGTAATACTTCCGGTGTAAAACAACAAGGTCAAATATAATATAATATAATATAATATAATATAATATAATATAATATAATATCACAAATCTTTATTGTAAGAATTAAATGTAAAAACTAAAGAAAGAATTCTGGTGGCTTATTTCCCAGGCTGTCTTGCAATTATAAAACAAAGTTGTATTTCAATAATAGATAGTGAAAAACAGGTGTCATTTTAAATGTCTATAAATAGCGTAAAACTAATGAAAATACAGTTAAAAGTCCAAAATGCATGCCCTCCTTCACTTTTTACAGTGCTGTACAGTGGGCCAGAAGGGAGGGAGTGCAGGTCTTTTTTGATTATAAGTGCAGATATAACATCTATTTGTGCACAGAAGATCTTAGCATCTTACCAAACTACAGTCACAGAGGGTCGGGGAGGGGGCTTAAAAGCACCTTGCTGATGTAAGGTCATCGGCAGAGTAGAGCATAGAGAAGTTAACATATAATATTTGTCAAAGAAAACTACATTAAACGCTTTCTTCTCAGAGTGGAGTACATGCCTCAAAATGAGTGATTGCTGAATTTATTCATACTACAGACACCAGAGGGAGCTGTTATTCCAACTCCATCAAACTGGATCACTAACATTCTTTGCAGTGTAGCCAAAGAAAAGACAACAAAAGACATCAAATCGAGTTTTCACTGGCACAGGGGAGTATCATGAGCATCATCATTAACATTTTTAGTTCATATGTAGCCTACTATCTGCACAGGATGAAACCATAATGAACCACACTGGGGTTTATAACTGAGATAGAGTCATATAATGAGGTGAAAAAAGAAGAGCAAGATTACAGCAGAATTTATGACAGACTGACATGTACTATGGCCAAGTTATCATAGGACGCAGGGCTTTTGATCTCTGGCTTAAATTTAAAAGTGCCAGCACAGGATAGACACCTTACCTTTTGGTGGTATTGCATTCTGGGCAAAAGGGATTTTTGTGGGTTACAACAAAAACAGTCCAAATGTTTAGGCTGGTTAAGTTTTTGACTCAAAACAGTGAGGAAAGGCAAATGCAAACTGATAAGACACATGTGGATGATGACATACAGGTGAGGGGGTGATCAAAGGTTAACAGGGGAAAGTCACAGTTCACAAAAATAGTATATAGCTTTGCTGCTTATTGAATAAAAACAAAGAACTTAGAGTGCTTTTATTTTTATTTTAGTAGAGACTCAAAACTTAGAACAGAAAGCTGCTGGGGTTTGGAAAAGAATTGAATAAATATTTAAAATATACTTTGACACATGCAAAGGGGGGGCTTGAACACCTGTCCCTTTCCTGGTAGGTGCCCAAAGTGCCCTTTTGTTGACGCAATTTTTTTAAATGTGTGTGCGTGCAGAGTCCTGTCTGTGCCCCTCAACAATAATATTTAACTATTAATCAGTTATGCTAAATAAAACAATCTGGCTTGTACTACTCATATGGGCGATTGTGGCTCAAGAGTTGGCAGTTCGTCTTGTAATCGGAAGATTGCCAGTTCGAGCCCAGGTTGTTGGTGCCAGGTTAAAATTGCCTCCAGTTATTACCTGGGTAGAACTAGCCATCCTCATTACTCCAGTTTGCAATTAATTTACTTAAGTTTGACATCATGTTTCTATTTAGAGACCTGTTATTGTATCCATTCACGTTGATAAGAATAATTTTCTGTTCACAGACTTCTATCAACACCATGATCCAATGTCCCATTCCATCGCTTTTATGATCAATAACCTTCCCTGCAAATTTGTTAAAGTCATCACTCCTGCTGAGTGAGTAGTACCATGCGAATAAAGAATACTTTCTGATGTTTCCAAAATGTTTCCTCTTCCTTACTAGAATGTGTTTCTTGTAAAAAAAAAAAAAGAATGTTTATATATATATATATAGACACACACACACACACATATATATATATATATATATATATATATATATATACACACACACACACACACACACACACACACATATATACATACATACATTTTTTTAGTTAACTTGCAGTGACTTTTTCAAGTGCATCTCACGGATCAATTCTTTTACTGTCTATTATTGCATAACCCTCCTTCAGGAATGCTCTTCTGCCGTTGTTTCGAGCTTCCTGCACCTTGGGCCACAGCTTGATCCGAGCTTCACGGTCTTCTTTGGAGAAGTCCTCTTTAAATTTTATGTTCAGTTCTTTGCAGACCCTGGCCTCTTTGGATTTCTTCCATACTTCATCCCTAGCTGTCCTCATGCTGAACTGTATGATGATTGGTCTTGGCACCTTGTTGCTCACAGCATTGTCTTTCTTCCCCAGTCGGTGTACTGTATCAACCATAAGCTGCAGTTTTTCCACTGACACAGGAACCACTCTTGTTAGAATGCCGATCACTGTTTCATGTGTATTCTCGTTTTCTTTCTCTGTCAGACCCAGTATTCTGAGGTCCCATCTTCTGCGGTACCGTGCACTCTCCAGACAGCTCTCCTTTAATTCTTTGTTTTCCTTTACCAGCGACTCCACCTTTTTCTTTAGCTTGTCAATTTCCTCTCTGTTTTTTTGGGTTGCCTGTGTGTTTACTTCAATGCGTTGTTCAAAGGCTTCCAACTTCTTGTCAAGCGAATCAAACCTTTCCTCGCATCTTTTTGTGAAGCCAAGTAAAACTTCATATACAGGGAGTGCAGAATTATTAGGCAAGTTGTATTTTTGAGGAATAATTTTATTATTGAACAACAACCATGTTCTCAATGAACCCAAAAAACTCATTAATATCAAAGCTGAATGTTCTTGGAAGTAGTTTTTAGTTTGTTTTTAGTTTTAGCTATTTTAGGGGGATATCTGTGTGTGCAGGTGACTATTACTGTGCATAATTATTAGGCAACTTAACAAAAAACAAATATATACCCATTTCAATTATTTATTTTTACCAGTGAAACCAATATAACATCTCCACATTCACAAATATACATTTCTGACATTCAAAAACAAAACAAAAACAAATCAGCGACCAATATAGCCACCTTTCTTTGCAAGGACACTCAAAAGCCTGCCATCCATGGATTCTGTCAGTGTTTTGATCTGTTCACCATCAACATTGCGTGCAGCAGCAACCACAGCCTCCCAGACACTGTTCAGAGAGGTGTACTGTTTTCCCTCCTTGTAAATCTCACATTTGATGATGGACCACAGGTTCTCAATGGGGTCCAGATCAGGTGAACAAGGAGGCCATGTCATTAGTTTTTCTTCTTTTATACCTTTTCTTGCCAGCCACGCTGTGGAGTACTTGGACGCGTGTAATGGAGCATTGTCCTGCATGAAAATCATGTTTTTCTTGAAGGATGCAGACTTCTTCCTGTACCACTGCTTGAAGAAGGTGTCTCCAGAAACTGGCAGTAGGACTGGGAGTTGAGCTTGACTCCATCCTCAACCCGAAAAGGCCCCACAAGCTCATCTTTGATGATACCAGCCCAAACCAGTACTCCACCTCCACCTTGCTGGCGTCTGAGTGGGACTGGAGCTCTCTGCCCTTTACCAATCCAGCCACGGGCCCATCCATCTGGCCCATCAAGACTCACTCTCATTTCATCAGTCCATAAAACCTTAGAAAAATCAGTCTTGAGATATTTCTTGGCCCCGTCTTGACGTTTCAGCTTGTGTGTCTTGTTCAGTGGTGGTCGTCTTTCAGCCTTTCTTACCTTGGCCATGTCTCTGAGTATTGCACACCTTGTGCTTTTGGGCACTCCAGTGATGTTGCAGCTCTGAAATATGGCCAAACTGGTGGCAAGTGGCATCTTGGCAGCTGCACGCTTGACTTTTCTCAGTTCATGGGCAGTTATTTTGCGCCTTGGTTTTTCCACACGCTTCTTGCGACCCTGTTGACTATTTTGAATGAAGCGCTTGATTGTTCGATGATCACGCTTCAGAAGCTTTGCAATTTTGAGACTGCTGCATCCCTCTGCAAGTTGTCTCACTATTTTTGACTTTTGTGAGCCTGTCAAGTCCTTCTTTTGACCCATTTTGCCAAAGGAAAGGACGTTGCCTAATAATTATGCACACCTGATATAGGGTGTTGATGTTATTAGACCACACCCCTTCTCATTACAGAGATGCACATCACCTAATATGCTTAATTGGTAGTAGGCTTTCAAGCCTATACAGCTTGGAGTAAGACAACATGCATGAAGAGGATGATGTGGACAAAATACTCATTTGCCTAATAATTCTGCACTCCCTGTATATTCTCGATGCTCACCTGCTTCCCGGTAGTTTTGCTTTTCATTTTCTTGGGATTGGGACTTGGTAACGGAGTGTGGTCACCCATGGGTCTTGCGATTTCTTGTTGAAGTTCCATCTCTTCTATATCTTCCTCCTCACATGCTTCTTGCATAGCAGCAAGGTTTAAATCGTGATCGGAAAGGCTACCTGCTAGCTTGGGGTTAGCCATTTTTATTGCTCTAAGTTTATCTTTGTGTCCTTCTGAGGGTCTTTCAAAGTAGCTTCCGGGGGGTTTCGATTGCGTTCTACTTCCTTTTGGAGTAACTGTTTGTCAGTAAAGTATTTTTCAGGACATCAAAATCACGTTTCCTAATCAGACCCGCAGATTGTACAACCGCTTATTCCGCCATCTTGGCCCCCCCGACAAATGCGTCCTTCATTTCCCCGAATTTGAAGGATGGGTCGGGTGTGTCCTTCGTGGCTCACCATATCCCAGAATTCATAGCGCGGCCCAGCCAAATTTCAGCTGCCAACAATGGTGGCTGCTACTGAGTTTTAAAATTAGTCTTATTAATCTTTCTGGGTCACAAAATAAACGTTTAACATATCTTCAGGCGAGAAAGTAGCTGTGTAAATTTCAAATATCTGCTTGGTTTATCAAGACATCGCATATTCGGATAGACCCGATTTGTACGGTCCAACTTTGCACATGCGCAGTAAGGATCGGGGAGTCCTGATCCATAACTATCTTTTTATTTTTCGTTTTTGTCTACATTACATTGAAATGTTTCATTATTGGAAACATTTTAAGAGATTTGTCTGTGAAGGTTCTCAGTCATTCAGGTCATCGTAGTCAAAGGAGCTTGCCAAGAACTGTAGAACTGAACTGTGTGTGTGTGTGTGTGTGTACACTTTAGTTTTTGACAATATATACAATATAGTACTTAAAGGAACACACTCCACTTTTTTAGAAATAGGCTCATTCTCCATCTCCCTCAGAGTTAAAAGTGCAGCATCTTCTTTGTAGATCCGTAGGTTAACAGGACTTTGGAGCGGGATCTTAAGGGATGGGGCGTGGCCAGGATTTTTGCTCGAGGCGCCATATTAGCAGGCCAAACAAATGCTTGCTGTGTGGTCCGTTGTACATTCACAGACACGCATACACATTTCCACACACATACCATCATATAGAAGAGAGATTTCTGAATAGGGATTTTTTTTTGTTAAAGAAACATGAAAGACCTCAACTTAAGGTTAAGTGTATAAACTTGAACTTGAAACATCTTTATGATGCAACCGAAAGAATCATGAATCTGAAAAGCGACATGATTTTTCTGGATTTTATTTTTGTCGACTTATGAAGTTATATATATTGTTTTGTATATTTTTGAAATTTCTTGAGGAGAAGATTGCTGTTTGGCTGATTGGTCCTAACCAATTACTGTATAAAAAGATGAACGATGCGACAGCACTTCCTCCCATTCTGCGAAAATGAAGCCAAAATATCCCGCTTGTGGGCGCTGCCATGTTCCACTTTTGGAGCCAGAGTCTGCTCAGTAGTAACTCGTGGTGGAGCGTCTCTGGACATGACTGCGAACACGCCCCCTTATGCTTTTTACATAGCCCGGCTGCTCCGTCTCTAATTCTGCAGGGTATGATGACTGTTATTTAAAGCTACTAATTAAAGTGTTTATTTAGATTAAAACTTATCATACAAAACATGCACTCAAAAAAGGTGCATCTAAACAAACCTGTTTGAATCAACAGGCCTCTGTACCCTATGTTGCAAACAGTTTTGTTAAACTATATAAAAAACATGAATTTATCTTGCTGGAGAGCACATAATACACACGACAGATTACACATCCAAGCTTTAATCATCATGTCATGCCTGTGGGAGTTACCTGGAAAAAATGCAAAGACTGACTTAACATTAGAGGAAGGCATGTTGTCCAACATCGGTCTAAGGTGTGAGTGAACCAGTTTTTTGGTTGTCACTATGCAGTTTAATAATTCCTACACAAACTAATGGGAACATATCTGATAAAAAATATCAACTGTAAACAATCCTTAGTTTTTAATTTTTGTTATAGGAGGGAACATATGTGGTATTTTAGCATCAGACACTTTCACGGCTGCGCAGCAGTCGTGTGGTGAATTGAGAAAAGGATCCAAAATGCAGGCACTGGCTGGGGTGCGAGTGAATGTTTATTTACAGAGGTGATAAGGTGACAAAAACAGGAGGAGCAGAGCGGGGAGCAAACAAACCTAAACTGGGGAAACCTAAAGAACTCAACTTAAACCAAACACTAGTGATGTGACGTTCTGTATCGAGGCTTCGAAGCTTGTGTCGAGTAATTGAGGGGGCGTTTCCGCGATGCGCGTATCGAGGCTTGCTTCATTTATGGGAAGAGCTGAAAATGATGACGTCCGAAGCCTCGCTGCCCGGCTGTACCACGTGACTGGTTCATGAAGTGGTTCGAACTTTGCCGCGAGATATGACAGCAATATAAACCCCTCAGACTTCATTCAAAATGTAGGTGTTTGATGGAGAGTTGCGGTTAGTGAGAGTTTGGAGACAGTTTGGAGGTTTATGAGAGTGAGGAGAGAAAGTCAGGAGAGAATGGAGCCAGCTAAGAAGAGGAGGATGTCCTCCCCTGTGTGGGAACATTTTGATTTTATTCCTCCCAACAAGGTATGTAAATTTCTACAGAAGATGTATTTTCATAATAATGATGGTGCAATACAATTTATGTTAAGCGGCTTTACTTTTGTACAAGGTGAAGTGTTTGCTATGTGCCAGGGAGCTGGGATATAACAACAACACCTCATCCATGCTTAGGCACTACAGAGCTTTACATGAGAATAAGGGGAACACCAATTGTGGAGCAAGACCAGGTGAGCCATCAAATGCAATGATAATATAGGATGCAGTAATGTTACTAAATGATATAACAATATTATACAACTGTAATACGTTCCGTGTGTGATATTTATATTTGTGCTTTGTCTTTATTGTCTTTCCTCAGGAGAACAATCTCCAATAGATGAAGACCTGGTTAGCATGGTGATTGAGGACTCCCAGCCATTTAGCATTGTGGAGGACAAAGGATTCAAAAGATTTGTGAAATCATTAAATCCTAGCTATGTTCTCCCCACTAAAAGGTCATAAAAGCAGTGAAAATTTAGTTTTTACAGAATAAAACGTGGGCAGGACTGAGGCTCAAAGCCTCAGTGTGTAGCTGTCCATACCTCAACGTTACAAAAGCACAACCACTGTCCACACCCCCAACCACACCTCACCTCACAGTAAATGATCATTTCCATTTTAAGCATTTCCAAATGATCATTTTCCATACTGCCAGTATAAATATACACAGTATGCTGCCATCAATACAATATAGATGTTTTACACACTCCTTTTGTTGTTGACATTTACAGGCTGTGTGCAAAAGGCCACACTCTTCAAATTCATGCCAACTAATATTTTTACGTCCAGTAGGTGTCCTAATAGAGCAAATGAAGCTTCAAGAAGCTTTGCACTGGAGTGAACCAATTGGATGAAAAGCTTCAGTGCTTCATGAAGCTTCATCTGCCCATCACTACCAAACACGCACGGGAGGAGGAACAAAATGCACAAAGAAAGATGGCGGAGAGACGCAGACTGAACACCAGGTTACACAGAATTATGCAGACGGACATGGAGTTAAACAGACGACGCAACAGAGAGCACAGGAAAACACAGGGCTTAAATACACGGGGAGTAATCAGGGAATGGGCCACAGGAGGGAGACACAGCTGGGAGAAATTAGGCTAACGAGACAGGGGAGTGGTAAAACTGAACACACTGACATGAAACATGAACTTTCAGAATAAAACAGGACAGAGAACCAGACAGGGCACTGAACTTGACAGGCGGACTCATAAGTAGACACAATAACACCGAGGACAGACAGAGGGAACACAGAAGTGGGAGCAGGCAGGTAAAGAACAGAAACCTAACAAATGGCAAAATCACAGCAGAATACATACTCGGAATGAACAAAAGCATAAGGCAACACAGACTCAGGACCATGACAGACACTTAGTTTTCTGTTTTCTGATGAAGTGGTTCATTTGTGCAGATGATGCCTTAATTTAACGAAAACACAAATCAGACACCAGCTCACAACCTTAAACATGATTATTGTGCTAGCAATTGGGTGTGATCCAGTGATGGATTCATGATTAGCTAACAATGAGGAATGGCAGGGATATTTTTCTTTAGCAAAAGAAACAATAAAACAATGAAAAGACCTCAGGAGACATAAAACTGTTTTACTGGCAAAATATCAAAACTAAAGCCAATAACTTTGCTGATTTTCTCTATCTGTGCAATATTGATTAAGGTTACTGCTCTTTAAGGTAAATATCAAAACTATTACACTGTTTAATCCACACCAATGCATCATATTCTGTAAAATCATATTTTTGTATATGTTGTCCTGTGAGGACATCTGATCTCTGAAAAAACAACTGTTAACAAAGCTGGAAAAACAAACCCACATCTTGATCCTTAAAAAAACATATTAATATGTATCTTAATAACAAAAACAATCACAGCTCAAATAAAAGGCTTCAGCCTACTAATATTAGTTCATAAAATACATTCTCTGCGCCAAAAGTGATGAGTTAAGGTGCCCATGGAGGCAAGGGTGCCACCAGGCATTTGGCCCCGGGGCAGACCCAAGACAGGCTGGAGAGATTATATCTCTCGGCTGGCCTGGGAACGCCTTGGTGTTCATATTTATATTAATATTCTTATTCTTCTATGACAAAAAGTACAAGTGTTCATTTAAGGAAATAAACAGAGCAGTAAGAGATATTTTTCAATTTTTTTTATTTTATTTTTGATTTGCCACCAATTACATGTTTTTATTTGTAATTTTTGTAGTGCTCCATGCTATGTGAACCCCTCACCTGATGTTTTATGTTTATTAGTTTAGTTTAGATTCTAAACTATCAACCCCAACAATCGAATGATCTCCTTTAATAGCAAGCGCTGGGCAACGGTGGAAAGGAAAAACTCCCTTATAAAAAGGGAGAAACCTTTGACAGAACCAGGCTAAGAAAGGGGCAGCCATCTGTCATGACTGGTTGGGGGGTGAGAGGCAGAGGAAAAGAAAAAAGAGAGCACACGTTAGCTATATGTTGCTCACATTGCCTAAAATGAACAACGTATGGTTTTCTGGACTGTGAAAGAAATGTCTCAAGTCAGTTTTCAGTGACGTGACTGAAGACTTTTCTGGATGGCCGTGCGGATGCTTGTCAGAAACAGTTCATTTCCTTTCTTGGAGAAACGAACTCCGTTGTGTAAAAAAATGGAGTTGTCAAAAAACCTGATGTGCGGATGCTCAATAATCACTCCATCGAAGCGGTCGACAGCCTTTCTAATGCTGGCATTCACAGTCTTCCTGTCCTTATTGATTTCGCCTGGATTTCCATATATCCACACTTGACGCTCATTGATGGATGAATATGCAATTGTCATTGAGGGGAACTCTGTGTGCAATTGCATCAATTCCTTCTCAATGACAGAAGAAAGTTCATAAGCAGAAAAGAGTCCCAAATCATTGCCCCCAGCATGGATTACCAGTATGTCAGGTGGGCTCTGTGTGGATAGCTCCTTATAAAAACAAGGAAGGACTCCCCCCCAGCGCATTCCTCGTTTGCCAAACCACTGGACTTTGGTATTAAGTCCGAAATTTTCTCCGAAAATCTCTTTTGCTTCACCCTTGGCTCGTCTAATGTAACTGGACCCAATGATCCACACGTTTGTTTCTCTCTGGTCTTCTGGGCTCTCTTTCTTTTTCGGTGTGTTTTCACAGGTGTTGGTATCGCTCAAGGCCGTATCGTTTGTTTTCTGACCTGGGAGTCGGATAGTCCTGGACCAGGGACTTTTTTGGATGCTCTGTGTCACTACTGATTGTTCTGGCCTCTTGTTGTCTTTCAGTGTGTTTTCAGATGTTTTGGTATCACCCAAGGTCATATCGTTCATTGTTTTAACTAGGTGTTGGATATTCTTTGGCGGAAAACTTTTTCGGATGCTCTGTGTCACTACTGATTGTTCTGGCCTCTTGTTGTCTTTCAGTGTGTTTTCAGAGGTTTTGGTATCACTCAAGGTCATATTGTCCATTTTCTCAACTACGTGTTGGATAGTCCTTGACGAAGAACTTTTCTGGATGCTCTGTGTCACTGCTGCTTGTTCTGGCCTCTTGTTGTCTTTCAGTGTGTTTTCAGAGGTTTTGGTATCACTCAAGGTCATATTGTCCATTTTCTCAACTACGTGTTGGATAGTCCTTGACGAAGAACTTTTCTGGATGCTCTGTGTCACTGCTGCTTGTTCTGGCCACTTGTTGTCTTTCAGTGTGTTTTCAGAGGTTTTGGTATCACTCAAGGTCATATTGTCCATTTTCTCAACTACGTGTTGGATAGTCCTTGACGAAGAACTTTTCTGGATGCTCTGTGTCACTGCTGCTTGTTCTGGCCTCTTGTTGTCTTTCAGTGTGTTTTCAGAGGTTTTGGTATCACTCAAGGTCATATTGTCCATTTTCTCAACTAGTTGTTGGAAAGTCCTTGACGAAGAACTTTTCTGGATGCTCTGTGTCACTGCTGCTTGTTCTGGCCACTTGTTGTATTTTGGAGTGTTTTCAGAGGTTATGGTATCACTTGAGGTCGTAACGTCCATTTTCTCAACTAGTTGTTGGAAAGTCCTTGGCGCATAACTTTTCTGGATGCTCTGTGTCACTGCTGCTTGTTCTGGCCTCTTGTTGTATTTTGGAGTGTTTTCAGAGGTTATGGTATCACTCGAGGTCGTAACGTTAATTTTCTCAATTACGTGTCGGATATTCCTTGACAAAGAACTTTTCTGGATGCTCTGTGTCACTGCTGCTTGTTCTGGCCTCTTGTTGTATTTTGGAGTGTTTTCAGAGGTTATGGTATCACTCGAGGTCGTAACGTCCATTTTCTCAACTAGTTGTTGGAAAGTCCTTGGCGCATAACTTTTCTGGATGCTCTGTGTCACTGCTGCTTGTTCTGGACTCTTGTTGTATTTTGGAGTGTTTTCAGAGGTTATGGTATCACTCGAGGTCGTAACGTCCATTTTCTCAACTACGTGTTGGATAGTCCTTGACGAAGAACTTTTCTGGATGCTCTGTGTCACTGCTGCTTGTTCTGGCCTCTTGTTGTATTTTGGAGTGTTTTCAGAGGTTATGGTATCACTCGAGGTCGTAACGTCCATTTTCTCAACTAGTTGTTGGAAAGTCCTTGGCGCATAACTTTTCTGGATGCTCTGTGTCACTGCTGCTTGTTCTGGACTCTTGTTGTCTTTTGGTGTGTTTTGAGAGGTTTTGGTATCACTCAAGTTCATATTGTTCTTTTTCTGAACTTGGAGTTGGATAGTCCTTGAAGAAGAACCTTTTTGGATGCTCGGAGTCACTGCTGTTTCTTTTTTCTCAGTGTCTATTCTCATCCTCTTTCTCTCTGGAGAGTAGCTCTCAGAGTTGTTTTTGCTGCCTTTTGAAATCTGACTGTATCGTCTTTTCAACACAGTTTTTTCTTCACAGATTCGTCTCTTTTTCCTTGGTGGAGAGCAGCTGTCGGGACTTCTGCAATTCTGTGCAGCATAATCCGGGCCTCGCTTCCTCTTGAGTGGAAGCTGGAAATGTGTTTCTTCAGAATTTGGCTCTGGATTTTGGTGGTCCATTGTAGTAAAGCCAGCGTAAGCTTGTTGACTTTTGCCGTGTTTACTCTGAGACATGTTAGAGTGTTGATGAAGTGACTGTGTTAAAGGTTCAACTGTTTTAAAATGTTTCTCAGGTTTACCTTTGAATGCTGCAATCTTGAGTGTTGCAAATAAACTGACTGAAAGTTTGGGATTCTTACCCCTACTTATAGATTCACTACTATGACATCATAATGATGTCATAACAAAATGTAACAGTAACATTCTTTTTTCTTCTTCTTTCTTTTAAATTTGGTGTTATTGTCTATAGGGCTTTGGAACGTGATGTCACGGGAGGGGGCGTGGCCTCCGGGCACCATTCTAGCAGGCCAAACAAAGGTACGGTGGCCCTGAGAGGCCAAACGGACTGCAACTTCAGAAAACACTTGCAAAAAGAAAAATGCTGCAAAAAGAAAAACACTTGCAAAAAGAAAAATGCTGCAAAAAGAAAAACACTTGCAAAAAGAAAAATGCTGCAAAAAGAAAAACGCTGCAAAAGCACACACAACACAACGGAAATAGGAAAAAAATACAACAGAAATGTTTCTGGGGAGACAATAACCGGACGGACCAGTTGCACGAACCAAAACATGCTAACAAGTGCACTGGGACTGGGAGACACTTCAAAGAAGTGGAGTGGCCAAAGAGTAAACTTTCAAAAGTAAGTTCTGAATAATATGTCACTTATTTATGTGCTAATGTTTAATAATGAGGAACATTAGAACATTACTGTTGGCCACATGCCGGCAAAGTTATGTGACATTAGCGATGTTTGTACTTTCAGCATTTACTTTGTTTTAAAGCCTTTACTTTATACGCCAGATAGTCGACCTTAATCTTACAGAGAATCTGATGATTTTGTGGATAATTAAAGTCAGTCATATATCCACAAACACAACAGGCTGAAAGTCAGTGATGCTGCTCGGTTTGCAGTCCTGAATATTACGGAACAAGCAGGATTCACTGCACTGTTAATGTTTTGCAAGTGTTTTCTGAAGTTGCAGTCCGTTTGGCCTCTCAGGGCCACCGTAGCTTCCCGATGGTTAGGGAAAAATGCAGTGGCATGGCAGGATGCTGTAAACGGACCAAATTTCAGTCAAGAGAACAACTGAGATAATCCATCCACATACAGGTTAGTCATTAATGTGCTGCTGCATTGCCTGGGCTGTAGTTACATGGTAAGGTTTTAAAAACTGAGCTTTAAAATGAATAGTTGTAATAAAAACTGAGAGAGGCCGACAGTGATCACTTACTTTTTGTAAGGGGCTTGTTGAGATTAAATAGAACAAGTTACAAAGCATTAAAACATGTTAAAAACACAACAGCCTTATTAAACGCAGAGTAGTTTGGGCCCAGAAGTAGGATTGATCACGTCATCACTTAAAGACCGGATAGACACATGGTGGAGTTACTTTGTTGTGTTTGTGTGTGTTTTTAAGTAGTTTTAAACTTTGTGATCCACAACAGGTAACAGTAAAAGATGAACATTTTTAAGCATAATGCTGTTACCAAACTACATTAATGGCCCAAAAACAGACCATAGAAAAAACCGTGGCTATGTGAAAAAAAATGATGACAACTAGTCCTAATTCAGGCTAATTGTTTTTTTGTTTTTTTGTTTTGTTTTTTTCCGACATCCCTCCACACACACAGGCTGTGCTGGCTCACAGAAAGAGTGGGTCATCAACATTATCAGGCAGCTGGTGTTCATAGCAAGCCTCACCAGACAGCTTCAGTCCATATCGGATGTACAGGATGGAGTTAAGGCTCTGCAAGGACATCTGATTTGTAAGTTTGCTTTTTACCACACTCATCTGGGCCAAGAGTAGAGGAAACTGCCTTATCTTCTGCAGCTGGAATTCAAAACAAGTATTTGAACTCGGACACGGCCTGCAGATTAGACTGGGTTTGTTTGGTTTTTCTTTTTCGTGCTTTTCCCACTTTTCTAGCTTGTTGTGCCCTTTTTCTTTCAGGATCTGCAGTTTCCTCCCTGTCCAGTAGAGGCCTCTCTCAGAGAAAGAACAGCTTGGGGATGCAGATGATGACGATTGGAGATCAGACACACCGCCCCCACCTCTCCTTATCCATGCTTAGGTCAGAAGTGGAATGCTCTTTTGCTGTTTGTTAGTTACGGATGGAGTAACACTAACTAAGGAAATACACACAACACAGTGATTGTGAATAAGTCACTCCAAGTGTGAAAAGGTGATAGTCAGAGTGAGACTACACATGAATTATTCAGGAAATGCACACTCAGTGAGAGAATAACTATAATTCAGTGTCACTAGGGGATATAACTTGAAGATGATGTGTCTTCATTTCTGATTCATTTTGAACAGTGATGAATGTGGAAGTAAATGAGCGCGAGCTGATCAAAACGGGCGAGCTGTTTTTACATATTTCTGCAGCCTGGATGCCGTGGGCTTTGTCCACGAGTAAAAGATGACATCGCCCATTTCGGATCTTATATATAGTTATACCTTGGTGTTTTGTAGCATCACCTGACAAACTTTTACTTTCCTGATGTTTAGACTTTCTGATCCCTCCACAGACTCTGCTTTGTCTTTCTACAAAGAGTTGACGACATTAAATACAGATGTTTTAACAGTGCTTGAATGTTTTATTTTGTTTACTCTAGCCTCCAACTCAAACTTTGGTTGCTCCTATGCCCACGTCACTTCCTCCACCAATCAGAATGAGGGTCCGGGTTCAGGAAGACGTCTTCCTGATCCCAGTTCCACAAAGGTCGGTGAAAAGTTTTAAGTTTGAGCAGTACATAAAAATAAATCCCAATCTGATTGGTATAGTGTTTTTTTGTTGTTGTTGTTGTTTTGTTTTTAATTTCTGTTTAATCACCGGTCATTGCTCTGCATCCCAGTGAGGCCAACTCCTGCTCTGTGTCGTGGCTGTGTGAGCAGGCAGCTCAGCGTTACTACCAGAAATGTGGCCTCCTGCCTCGTCTCTCTCTGCAGAAAGAAGGCGCTCTGCTCTCCCCGCAGGACCAGCTACTGGCCGTCCTGCACACAAATGAAGAGGTGAGGTTGGATTTAAAAAAAAAAAAAAAACCCCACAGTGACAAGAGGACGGCTATGACTGTGAAACAGCTTGCACGTCAGCCAGTGAGCATACTCCTTTTCTTAGGCAAAGTATGGCCCAAATTCATAAAATAGACTTTCTCATAGACACAGAGGTCTTTTCATTAAATCACTGATAGAAGGAATGGAGGTTCTAGGTCCTTCCACAATGACTTCATCTTTCTTACCCAGATGAGGCGTGCAGGTTTTAGACTGTATGATTCTGGTAAGAAGGTGAAGGGCTGATTATGTTAACAAGCTGCCTGAGAAACTACAATCTGAGAAACTGTAAAGATTAGAACCATTTCTATTACCAGACTGGATGCTGACTTGCTTTTGGAGCCAGCTTCCAGAAGACACTGAAGGAATCACAGTTTTTGGGATTGAATCCTTGGCTTCACTTTCCCGCACCAGTGCAGGATAACTGATGGGTTTGTGTTGCGGGTTCTGGCTGACGTTTGCTCGTGGGGATCTCCCTCCTCTCCCTGAGCGATACAAGAAGGCCTGTCAAAGTCTAGCAGTGGGTGAGCAACACAGAGGAAATGCATTATAAAACGGACACATGTGCATTCTTGTATTCTGTTATGAAGTACCATCTCTTTCTACCTGTAGATGAGAACAAGCGTGTCTCCCGGCTATGTGAGGTTCGGGACCGGGGTTCCTCCGTGTCAGGACTCCAAATGTCTCTGTTTGGCCGCCTCTTCCCTCAGCCCGCTCCTCCGTGCCCTAAAACTTCAGGCCAGCCTCACGGAGCTGCGAATTTCTGGAAACCGTATGTCTGACGACCTTCTCCCTGAGCTGATTGCCACAACGCTCACCATGCCTCGTCTGCAGCTGCTGGACATTTCTGCCAACTGCGTTACAGGGGACGGCCTGGAGAAGGCTGTAAATGCTTTAAAGGGACAGAGTGCACCTGCATTCCCGGTAAGGGCCTCAGCTAGCCAATAGTGGCAGCTCCAGGTTTACCATCTAACCTGTATTTAAGTACCTCTGGTCTTAATAACTACCTTAGATCTTAATAACAAGCTAACCTGATTCATATCAATGATATCTGTCAGAGAGAATTGGCTCTCGTGATCATTTGCTTTTTCTGCTCGTTTCCACTCAAAGTGCCTGGAGGAGCTGGACCTCAGTATGAACCCACTGGGGGACGGCGTGTCTGAGTCTCTGTCCTGTCTGCTGTCCTGCTGCCCTGTGCTAGCCAAGCGGTCTCTGCAGGTCTCACTGCTCATTTCCTTCAGCAGCATCGACTGCTGCTAGCCAGCGCGCTCACAGGTGACTCTCTAACAAGCAGCTGACTGAAGCCTTAAGCTTCACTGAACTCCCATCCATAAGCAAAACTGCAACTAACTTTACATCTTCTGAACGTTCAGGCACAGGCCATTTGAAAGCAGTGTGCCTGTCCCTCAATCCCCTGGGCTCCACCGACTTTGAGCTGGTGTTAAAGACTCTGCCCCTCCACTGCCTCCCACACGTGGACCTGTCAGCTGTCTGCAGAGGGCCTGCTGATTACCCGGCACTGGAACACCTCGCCAAAGTCCTGTCACAGGTGTGCACGCAAAAATCATGCAATGTCATTTATTGTCGAAAGATATAATTGTGCAATCAGGTTAAGACTTTTGTGTTTTTGCAGGACGAGTGCTCTCTGACCCACCTCAGCCTGGCTGCAAATGGGCTGACAGACAGCAGTGTAGCTACCTTGGCGAGGTGTGTGTGTGTGTGTGTGTGTGAGGGCGTCATTTCTACGGCTCAGTTATTACTCATGTTAGTGGGGCTTTGCCTTTGTTTAAATTGTCACTCTTTACTGGCCTGTTGGACTTTTTCTTATTATTTCACAGGTGCCTCTCGTCGTGTCCCACACTGGTGAGTCTGAATCTGTCAGGAAATCCGTCTGTTACATCAGTGGGACTTCACAACATCCTGGCGTCTGTCAGAGAGGCCCGTCGACCACTGACACTTCTAAACCTCGAAGGTATGTCTGAACTTGGAGATACTCCATGGAGTTCCTTTTTTTTTCTAAAGCTATTCTTAGATTCACCGTTTCACACTAATTCACAATTTGGATTTCTTTGATGTTTTTATCACCTGTGCAAAGTTGTACTTGGCAACAGTTTCTTTCTTGCTATCAGTGCGTTTCCTTTTGACGCATTTCTAAGTTTGAACATTTAGTATGTATGCACAGAGGTGTTACATGATGATTACACACACAGACATTACAATATAGAAGTGTGGTTTAAAGATTTAAAAAAAAGATTAGCTGTGAATTAATTTTCCATTTTATGGAGCAGAAAACATTGCTGAATGCTAGCTAACAGGCTACATTTGGATGTCAAATATTTATAGGGGGGAAAATGGAAATTATGGATATGAAATAAAATGATTCTTTGTTGCTTAACCTGCAGGTTGTCAGGTCTCTGGCCCCTGGGAGAGTCAAGACCTGGACAGTTTGTCAGAGCTGGTCCAGGATATCCGTCTTTGCTCTCAGACCCTCAACAAGCTGGACCGACAGACCTTGAAGCAGAGCTGGGACAGGACTCAGTCACACGGACACTTTCTCGACCGAAACTCCAAGTGCCTCCTCTCTGCCACCTCTACTTGAGGGTGGCAGGTGTGTTCATAATAAATAATTAATAATGAATTATTAATTTCCTAATAATTCATAATAAAAGTGGTCATTTTTATAAACATTTTGTTTAATGAGGCTACACCAAAAAGAAACAAGATAAAAACAAAATAAAGTGACATGGCGTCCACCGACAGTCTGTGGATAGCTTGTGTTTTATGCATTTTTGTCTGCCTTATTTAGACATGTAAAGCTCTGTATCTGTATAAAGAGTTTGTGTTAGTGTGTGAGAGGTTTTGTGTCACAATGGTCCTGTTTTGTAGGATTTGATTTAAAAAAACAAACATAATTAAAGTAACCAACGATGCTATACGTTGACATCGTTCTTTCACTGTAAGACAAAGCAGGCTATGGTGAATAATCACAGCGATTTTCAGCTCTGAAGAAATCTATCTAGGAGCTATGACAGTGTAAAGACACCCTGCAATTTTAAATGTGTGGCGACATTTGAATGAGGCGCGTACCAGTAGAGGGAGCCAACGCACCACGAATGGTACACAGCCACAGATGCGCTTTGTGCAATGTATTTGTGACATGCAGGAGTGTCCGCAAAGAAATGTGGATAAGTTGTAAATCAAAAGCTAAAGAGCTCATTCTTGCACTGTTTTGATCAGAACACACGTGGGAATGTTCAAGTGTTGAGAATTTGTAATTATAAAGTGAATTAGGGAAGGATATTAGATACTGCCACTGGCTAGATTTCAACCTGGGTCTCTCGCTCCCAAAGCGCGTTCTCTACGCCGCGGCCTGCCCTATAATATATTTCAAGCGTTTACCACAACTGAGAGGTGAAAACTGCCGTTTCTTCGTCATACAAAATGTTCTGTAACTCCAAAAGTACACGGACTGTCGACATCATTCTTTCACTGTAACAATCAGCAGGCTTTAATAAAAAAGGGAAAAAAAAATCAAGGCGGTTTTCAGGTCTCTAAAGAAAAATACATCTAGGAGATATGAGGAGTTGAAAACGCCTCTGTTACAGAATTTCAGCTGTCATTTTCACTCAAGTCTCCATAGACTTTGAATGTGGACATTTTTTAACTGTGTTGCTTCGAGGCCATTTGCGAGAAAACGGCAACTCCTACAATAATGACAGTGTCATTTTGTTAAAGGCAAGAAAAATACCTACATTTTGATGTATAATTTGTGTTAATGAAGGCAAAATTGAGCGTTTGTTCGGACATGAAGAAGAGATTGAGAAAGCGACAATGCATGGTGTGTTTGGCGTCCATAGCAACCATAACAACCAATATTGATTGATGGAAGAGATTTTGAGACAGGGGTAAAAAAAAAAAAAAAAGGCAGAGAGAGCCCATTCTGTAGGCTCGCCTGTAGGCTTCTAGCAAGCGTAGCAAGTGAATTTCAGAGCCAGGGATTTTTTTTTTTTTTTTTTTTTTTTTTGTGTCCCCAGCATATGGTCCGCATGGGATTCGAACCACTGCCCTCTGTCCTCAATCTCTGCCATAGGGCCTGTCACGTTCCCATGAGCCACTCGGCGGCCCAGAATGACAGGGCAAAAGTGCTATATTTAAAGTGCACACCTGCGCAGCCGCACCCCAATTTTCGGCTCTTTTTCATTAGCTGGACACCAGGCCTTATCTAGTCAGCCGTTCCAACCACATCCCTGCCAATGTGTGCCTACGTCAAGCCGCATACAAGTGTAACGCTCACAATTTTCTGCTATCACTCTAAGGCAACTTAAGTGTTAGTGACGTCACACCTATGCGCCACTGCCCTCTGTGGAGAATGGGAGAAATGTGCTTGCACCTCAACCTATGGACTCAGACGGACATTCAATCATCATCTTCCTCACTCAAGGTAACCTTATGGCTTGTAGGAACACTGCACGTGTATGATAAGACTGTAGCCGTTCAACCGGCCCTCGTAAGGTTGCTGAAGACAGTGAACACCGTGGAATTCTCAGTATCACTGTGGCCCTGGGTTTTTCCACTGTCCTGCTAAGTGCTTATGTAATTGTAACCAACATAGGAGAGAGACGTAACATCGTGGAAGAGACATAAAGTGAGTAAAAACGATCTAAATGCATTTAGAATATATTTAGAACTACAAATTACACTTTTCTTAGCAATTATTGTTTTTTATGTCAAGCTTCAAGCTAGCTTCTTTATTGGGGCTTGGGACCAGCAAAAGTGACCCGAAATTTGGTCTTTAAGTCTGGTCATTAGCATGTCTGGACCCAAACTACACTGCAGGTCCCAAAGTCAAATGATCACTGAGAGTTAAAAATCTGTCTGAAGTTAGAAGTTAGCAGAGAGTTAGCTCACTAGTTTCCGTCTAAATATAATATACCAGGTTCTGACTGAGGGATTTCTAAAACAAATTAAAAGGCACAGCTCTGCTATCACTTCTGACATACATGAAGACAGGAAAGTAAGCAGCAGTGATGTTTGTAGGGTTACTGAAGTTTGGCTAGCTGGTATATAGTGATGTGCTATGTGACTAGCGAAACAGCTATGTTAGCATAACATTAACACAGTGATGAAGGGGAACTTTTTTCCACTGGATAAGAATTAAGGTGAGGGTTCCCGATGGTTAGGGACAAATGCAGTGGCATGGCAGGATGCTGTAAACGGACCAAACTTCAGTCAAGAGAACAACTGAGATAATCCATCCACATACAGGTTAGTCATTAATGTGCTGCTGCATTGCCTGGGCTGTAGTTACATGGTAAGGTTTTAAAAACTGAGCTTTAAAATGAATAGTTGTAATAAAAACTGAGAGAGGCCGACAGTGATCACTTACTTTTTGTAAGGGGCTTGTTGAGATTAAATAGAACAAGTTACAAAGCATTAAAACATGTTAAAAACACAACAGCCTTATTAAACGCAGAGTAGTTTGGGCCCAGAAGTAGGATTGATCACGTCATCACTTAAAGACCGGATAGACACATGGTGGAGTTACTTTGTTGTGTTTGTGTGTGTTTTTAAGTAGTTTTAAACTTTGTGATCCACAACAGGTAACAGTAAAAGATGAACATTTTTAAGCATAATGCTGTTACCAAACTACATTAATGGCCCAAAAACAGACCATAGAAAAAACCGTGGCTATGTGAAAAAAAATGATGACAACTAGTCCTAATTCAGGCTAATTGTTTTTTTGTTTTTTTGTTTTGTTTTTTTCCGACATCCCTCCACACACACAGGCTGTGCTGGCTCACAGAAAGAGTGGGTCATCAACATTATCAGGCAGCTGGTGTTCATAGCAAGCCTCACCAGACAGCTTCAGTCCATATCGGATGTACAGGATGGAGTTAAGGCTCTGCAAGGACATCTGATTTGTAAGTTTGCTTTTTACCACACTCATCTGGGCCAAGAGTAGAGGAAACTGCCTTATCTTCTGCAGCTGGAATTCAAAACAAGTATTTGAACTCGGACACGGCCTGCAGATTAGACTGGGTTTGTTTGGTTTTTCTTTTTCGTGCTTTTCCCACTTTTCTAGCTTGTTGTGCCCTTTTTCTTTCAGGATCTGCAGTTTCCTCCCTGTCCAGTAGAGGCCTCTCTCAGAGAAAGAACAGCTTGGGGATGCAGATGATGACGATTGGAGATCAGACACACCGCCCCCACCTCTCCTTATCCATGCTTAGGTCAGAAGTGGAATGCTCTTTTGCTGTTTGTTAGTTACGGATGGAGTAACACTAACTAAGGAAATACACACAACACAGTGATTGTGAATAAGTCACTCCAAGTGTGAAAAGGTGATAGTCAGAGTGAGACTACACATGAATTATTCAGGAAATGCACACTCAGTGAGAGAATAACTATAATTCAGTGTCACTAGGGGATATAACTTGAAGATGATGTGTCTTCATTTCTGATTCATTTTGAACAGTGATGAATGTGGAAGTAAATGAGCGCGAGCTGATCAAAACGGGCGAGCTGTTTTTACATATTTCTGCAGCCTGGATGCCGTGGGCTTTGTCCACGAGTAAAAGATGACATCGCCCATTTCGGATCTTATATATAGTTGTAGAAGCCTACATGCAGTTTAATTTGAAATGTATGCTTTTATTTTGATAGTGCAGAAAACAGGAAGTTGGGCGAGAGGAGAGTGGAGCCATATGGTTTTTTGACCTCGCAATCTCTCTTCATCCATTTTGAATTGACCTTTATAAGTTTTTGTAATTTGGAATTCTGTTGCTGTGTACCTGTTTGGACTATTGAAGTAAATATTGAGAAGCTATCAAGGACTGCGGTTTCGTTTTTTGTTTTTTGTGGATAAGGAAAGAGGGACCAAGCGGAGCGTCAAGCTAAGGCTCCATTAGAAGGAAACCTACATTAGTCAAAAAACCTGCTCTTCACGGATTAATGGAGTTTGGAAACGCCTGACTATAAAGTAAGAAGGAAATACCGAACCGAGGAAAAACTGAAGATGGAAAACCGTAAGTCTTAAATTGCCTTGCCTTTTTTTTTTTAATTTGCTGAGGTGCATGTGTATTGATTGAGTTTGGAATTTTGCTACCCATGGACGAACAAAACAGTGGAAAAAGGATTGTAAAAATGACTGAGAAGGCTATGGAAGACTGCAAGACTAGAAATGTCAACACACGTAGACATAAGCTCTCTCAATTAACCGGCATGAAAAAAGAAATTGAGCAATTAATGGAAGATGATGCAAACGTTGACCTCGTTAAAAATAAATTACGAGTTGACTTTAGCTCTTTGCAGCAAGACTTTGCTAGCCTAAATTCTGAACTGCAACAACTTATGAGTGAAGAGGAATTTTTGGAAGATCAAAATAGTTGGTTTGATCCAAAGAACAAGTCCCTGAATGATTTCTTTTGGAAATGTGAAGGGTGGATGAATGAAGTCATGAAACTCTCTGAACAGAACAGAGAGGACGACACAAGAAAGCAGGCAGACAATAGGTCCATGTCATCAAAGTCGGCAAGCAAACGCTCCAGTAGATCTGGATCACAGCGCGGAAGCATTTCCTCTACATCTTCTTCTACATCTTCCTCTATTAGATTAAAGGTAGAAATGGAGCGTGCTGCATTAAAGGCAAAGGCTGCAGCTCTGGAGAAGAGTTTGGCAATAGAAAAGGAAGAAGCGGATTGGTACGCAGAAATGAAAGGAAAAGAGGCTGCAATAAAGGCTAAAAAGGAAATGCATGCTATGCAGACTGCCCTTGCTGAGTCAGATGCAAAACTGGAAGTTTTGCAAAAATATGAAGATACACAGCCAGACATGAGCATTTTTGCAGATGATGATCAGAATGGCAAAACTGAAATTAAAACCACATTCCACCCAACATCGCAGTACGTCTCATCAGCACCCTACGATGGCGACGATGTGCAGACACCAATGCATGAAAGGACAGTGCCTGCGCCAAGCACTGAAAGGGCCGGTGAACCTGTGCTCGATAGTTTGTGTCAAGCCATTTCTCAGCAAGTTAATGTCACTGAGTACCTGGTAAAGAATCACAAAGCTTCTCTATTACCTGACATCTCCATTCCAACTTTCAACGGAGATCCACTTGAATACAACTCTTTTATCGGTTCCATTGAACATGGAATTGAAAACCGCACTGATAATAATCGTGATCGTCTACAGTATTTGCTTCAGTACACGAGTGGACAACCACATGAGTTGGTTAAAAGTTGCATCCACATGGAACCTTCAGTGGGTTATACAAAGGCGAAACAAATGCTCAAAGAGTTTTTTGGAGATGACTTTAAGATAGCTGAAGCCTACATAAAGGAGGCCTTGGATTGGCAGACAATTAAGCCAGAAGACGGCACTGCACTACAGTCCTTTGCATTGTTTCTCACCGGCTGCTACAATGCAATGACAGATGTTAACTACATGGAAGACTTGGATAATACGTCTAACCTAAGGGCATTAGCTAACAAGCTTCCTTACAAACTTAAAGAAGCGTGGCGAAAATATGCTTGTGACCTGCAAGACAAAACGAAGAAAAAGGTCAAGTTTAAGGATTTTGTCAACTTTATCAATAAGCAAGTTAGGTACGTGCTACACCCACTTTATGGAAATATAAGGGAAACTACAACAGGTGTGAAGGACTCATTCAGACAAAGAGCAAAGCCACAATATGCAGAGACATTCAAACCAAAGAAAGTGTTTACAACAGCAATCACTGACCCTCAAATGGAAAACAAGACAGAAAGTGCCAAACAAGTGGCATCAAAAACACGGACCGTCCAAGTGGATTCAAGCAGCAAACCTTGTGTTTATTGCAAGGGAGAGCAACACAACCTCCAAATCTGCAGAAAGCTCAAGGACAAGCCTCACAAGGACAAGATTGAGTTTTTAAGGAGCATAGGACTGTGTTTTGCCTGTTTGAAACATGGCCACATGAGTAGCAGCTGCAAAGACAAGCTCCATTGTCAAGAATGCTCTCGACTGCATCCTACCCTGCTGCACATCACCAATAGGGACTCACAAGAAGAAACAGCAAGGGGGGCTGCTCAACAGTTCGTATCAAGTGCTCTTGTACAAACAACAGCAACTTTCAGCATGACTGGGGCCGGTAAGGAAGATTGTATTCTTCCAATCGTTCCAGTACGTGTCAAGGCCCAGAAAGGAACCAAGACAGTAACAACATATGCATTCTTGGATCAAGGCAGCTCAGCCACCTTTGTGACAGAGTCACTGATAAAACAACTGAACCTGAATGGACGAATTACGAAAATTTCACTCCGCACGATGGGAAATGAATCTGTTGTGAACACCTGCATTGTGACTGGACTGGAAGTCAGTAGTCTGGATGGTAGCCAGTTTATTAAACTTTCAGAGGTGTATGCACAAGACCACATTCCTGTAAGTAAAAACAATATCCCAAGCCAAGAAGATGTTGACAGGTGGTCACACCTGACGGAAGTGAAACTTCCCACTATCCAAGCGGATGTTGGATTACTCATAGGAGTGAATGTTCCCAAAGCCATGGAACCGCTTAAGGTGGTAAACAGCGTGGACAATGGACCCTACGCAGTGAGAACAATATTAGGTTGGACAGTAAATGGACCACTTAGGAGTGGAGGCGACATGAGTGGGAGAAACAGATCGGCACAAGTGACTGTGAATAGGATATCAGTAGCCAGGTTGGAAGAGCTCTGGCAGCTACAGTTTAAGCAGGACTTTCCTGATGCAGGACAAGACGAAAATCTTGAAATGTCCAAGGAAGATCGTCAGTTTCTGAACATGGTGTCTCAGTCTGCAAAACTGGAGGATGGCCATTATAGTATTTGTCTTCCAGTGAGAAGCAAGGCGCTGTGCTTGCCAAGCAACAGAGAAGTCGCAGTGCAACGTGCGCTGAACTTACAGAAAAGATTCACCAGAGATGTCAAGTTTTACGAGGAATATGTTGCATATATGGATGATATCCTAAAAAAGGGTTACGCGATCAAACTGAACGATGCTGAATGTAAGTCACTGGAGGGACGAACATGGTATTTGCCTCATCATGGAGTGAGACATCCGGTCAAGCAAAGGTTACGTGTTGTCTTCGACTGCGGGGCAAGCTTTCAAGGAACATCGCTGAACCAGCATCTCTTGCAGGGACCGGATTTGACAAGCTCACTGGTGGGAGTCCTCCTGAGGTTTCGACAGGAGATTGTGGCAGTAATGGCTGATGTGGAGGCCATGTTCCACCAGGTCAGAGTCAGCAAGGAAGATACAGATCTCCTCAGGTTTCTTTGGTGGTCTGATGGGAATTACAAGGAGAAGCTTGCAGAACACAAAATGTTGGTCCACATCTTTGGTGCCACCTCTTCGCCAAGTGTTGCATCTTTTGCACTTCAGAAATGCGCTACTGATTTCGAAAGGGAATTTGGTCAAGAAGCTGCAAGGACAGTCAAGAAAAATTTTTACGTGGACGACTGTCTTAAGTCAATTGCAGAGGAAGATGCAGCAATCACCCTGTGTTCTGACTTGAGGAACATGTTGGCAAAAGGCGGATTTCGACTAACAAAATGGTCAAGCAACAGCAGAAAGTTGCTCAACTCAATTCCTGATGAAGAAAGAGCACAAGGATTTAAAGTTCTGAATCCGGACGAGAGTAATTTGCCGATGGAAAGAGCATTGGGAATTCAGTGGTGTGCTGAATCAGATCAGTTCAAGTTCAAGATCAACCTTAAAAACAGACCGAACACTAGAAGAGGACTGCTTTCCCTTCTCAGCTCCATCTTTGAGCCACTGGGATTTGTTGCTCCGGTGATTCTGTGTGCGAAAAAAATCTTGCACGATTTATGTCGGAGGAAATACGGCTGGGATGAATACCTACCGGAGGACGTCATTAAGAGCTGGAATAAGTGGGTTGCAGATTTGCAAAGGCTTGACGACTTTGGAGTTGATAGGAGCATCAAGTCAAAGCAGTTTGGTGCACCAGTCTTTGCGCAGTTGCATCATTTCGCTGACGCAAGCGAAGACGCTTATGGCACAGCAAGCTACCTGTTGCTGCGCAATGCAAGTGGCGAGACTCAGTCCACCTTGGTAATGGCAAAGGCAAGGGTTGCACCTTTGAAGTGTCCAACCATCCCACGAATGGAACTGATTGCCGCAACTGTTGCAGTGAAGATGGATAAACTTCTAAAGAAGGAACTAGAAGTAGAACTGCATGAATCTGTTTTTTGGACAGATAGCACGGCTGTGCTAAAGTACTTGAATAGTGAAGGCACAAGATTCAAGACCTTTGTTTCTAATAGGATCTCAGTAATCTTGAGCCATTCTCACATTCGGCAGTGGAGATATGTCAATACCACTTTGAATCCAGCAGATCATGTCTCTAGAGGACAGACTGTTGCAGCATTCTTAAAATGTGGCGATTGGCTTTCGGGACCAAGTTTCCTATTCTGCTCAGAAGATCAGTGGCCGAAGAATCCAGATCCCAGAATGCTGGATTTTGATGACTTAGAGGTCAAAAGAGAAGCTCAGACACATGTCATTCAGATGCAAGGGCTCAAAGACGCAGTAGACCAGCTGATGAATCACTACTCATCTTGGACAAAGCTAAAGCGTGCTGTAGCCTGGTTCATGAAACTGAAGAGTTTGCTTAAGGAATTAATAGCAAAGAGAAAGGAAGCAAGCACAATGAGTGAGGAAATCAGGATGAGCCAATTCAAGAAAGCTTTCAAGGGAAAAAATCTAACCTGTGATGATTTGTCTAAAGCAGAAATGGAAATTGTGAAGTACTGTCAGAAGCAAAGTTTTGAACAGGACTTGGCAATGCTGAAAGAACATCAAAGGGTGAAGAAAAAAGGCTCTCTCTACAAGTTGACTCCAGTACTGCAAGATGGAGTCATAAGAGTTGGAGGAAGGTTGAGTCGAGCAGCGATGCCAGATGATGCTAAGCAGCAAGTCATCTTGCCAAAGGAGTCACATATCACACAGCTTGTGTTAAGACATACCCATGATGTTACAGCTCACGCCGGACGGAATCACATGTTGGCTCATCTGCGTCAAAAATTTTGGATCCCTGGAGCAAATGGAGCCATTAGAAGGTTCTTGTCAAAATGTGTCACCTGTAAAAGGCTACACGGAAGTACTGGCAAACAAATAATGGCAGATTTACCAAAATGCAGGATCCTGCCTGATGACCCTCCGTTCACCAAAGTAGGTGTTGACTACTTTGGTCCATTCCTGGTAAAAAGGGGAAGAAGTCAAGTAAAAAGATATGGTGTCATTTTCACATGTCTTACCACACGAGCTGTACATCTGGAGGTTGCATCTTCACTTGACACTGATGCATGTCTCAACGCCATCAGAAGATTCCTTGCCAGAAGAGGACAAGTTAAAGAGATGTACTCGGATAATGGAACCAACTTCCGATCAGCTAACAGTGAGTTAAAGAAAGCAATTAAAGAATGGAACTCCAGTATGATCATAAAATCATTGCAGCAAAGGGGGATCCAATGGCATTTTAATCCACCAGCAGGATCTCACCATGGAGGAAGCTGGGAGAGACTCATCCGCTCAGTGAGAAAAATTTTGAACGTCACAGTAAAAGAACAACTGTTGGATGAAGAAGGTCTCCACACCTTGCTGTGTGAAGCTGAGGCTATTATAAACAGCAGGCCTATTACAAAGGAATCTTCAGATCCCAATGACCTGGAGGCTTTAACACCCAACCATCTCCTGTTGCTGAAGGTTAAGCCAGAATTACCCCCAGGAATCTTCAACAAGGATGCCCAGTATGTAAATCGCAGGTGGAGACAAATCCAATATCTTGCAGACATTTTTTGGAAACGCTGGTGCAAGGAATACCTCATGCAGCTCCAAGAGCGTCAACAATGGACTACACCTAAGAGAAATTTCCATGTTGGTGATGTTGTGCTGATCGTAGATGACACAGCACCCAGAAATTCATGGCCACTAGGAAGAATCGTAGAGACCTTTCCAGACCAGAAAGGTCTGGTGCGTCAGGTGAAAGTAAAGACCAAGACCAATGAGCTTTGTCGACCAGTTACAAAGCTGTGCCTTTTGCAAGAAGCTGAAGATAATTGATGCACTCTTCGAAAATCAAGAACTAGTTTCCTCTGAGGGGAGGAAAGTGAAAGAAGATTCTTTTAAGATAGTTGAAGTTCAGTTAAGTGATGTAGCCATAGATCTTTTCATTTAAGTTAAAGATTTTGTAGTAATTGTTTCAAAGACATTGATAACAATTAGGGGCCGGTAATGTAGAAGCCTACATGCAGTTTAATTTGAAATGTATGCTTTTATTTTGATAGTGCAGAAAACAGGAAGTTGGGCGAGAGGAGAGTGGAGCCATATGGTTTTTTGACCTCGCAATCTCTCTTCATCCATTTTGAATTGACCTTTATAAGTTTTTGTAATTTGGAATTCTGTTGCTGTGTACCTGTTTGGACTATTGAAGTAAATATTGAGAAGCTATCAAGGACTGCGGTTTCGTTTTTTGTTTTTTGTGGATAAGGAAAGAGGGACCAAGCGGAGCGTCAAGCTAAGGCTCCATTAGAAGGAAACCTACATAGTTATACCTTGGTGTTTTGTAGCATCACCTGACAAACTTTTACTTTCCTGATGTTTAGACTTTCTGATCCCTCCACAGACTCTGCTTTGTCTTTCTACAAAGAGTTGACGACATTAAATACAGATGTTTTAACAGTGCTTGAATGTTTTATTTTGTTTACTCTAGCCTCCAACTCAAACTTTGGTTGCTCCTATGCCCACGTCACTTCCTCCACCAATCAGAATGAGGGTCCGGGTTCAGGAAGACGTCTTCCTGATCCCAGTTCCACAAAGGTCGGTGAAAAGTTTTAAGTTTGAGCAGTACATAAAAATAAATCCCAATCTGATTGGTATAGTGTTTTTTTTGTTGTTGTTGTTGTTGTTGTTTTGTTTTTAATTTCTGTTTAATCACCGGTCATTGCTCTGCATCCCAGTGAGGCCAACTCCTGCTCTGTGTCGTGGCTGTGTGAGCAGGCAGCTCAGCGTTACTACCAGAAATGTGGCCTCCTGCCTCGTCTCTCTCTGCAGAAAGAAGGCGCTCTGCTCTCCCCGCAGGACCAGCTACTGGCCGTCCTGCACACAAATGAAGAGGTGAGGTTGGATTTAAAAAAAAAAAAAAAACCCACAGTGACAAGAGGACGGCTATGACTGTGAAACAGCTTGCATGTCAGCCAGTGAGCATACTCCTTTTCTTAGGCAAAGTATGGCCCAAATTCATAAAATAGACTTTCTCATAGACACAGAGGTCTTTTCATTAAATCACTGATAGAAGGAATGGAGGTTCTAGGTCCTTCCACAATGACTTCATCTTTCTTACCCAGATGAGGCGTGCAGGTTTTAGACTGTATGATTCTGGCAAGAAGGTGAAGGGCTGATTATGTTAACAAGCTGCCTGAGAAACTACAATCTGAGAAACTGTAAAGATTAGAACCATTTCTATTACCAGACTGGATGCTGACTTGCTTTTGGAGCCAGCTTCCAGAAGACACTGAAGGAATCACAGTTTTTGGGATTGAATCCTTGGCTTCACTTTCCCGCACCAGTGCAGGATAACTGATGGGTTTGTGTTGCGGGTTCTGGCTGACGTTTGCTCGTGGGGATCTCCCTCCTCTCCCTGAGCGATACAAGAAGGCCTGTCAAAGTCTAGCAGTGGGTGAGCAACACAGAGGAAATGCATTATAAAACGGACACATGTGCATTCTTGTATTCTGTTATGAAGTACCATCTCTTTCTACCTGTAGATGAGAACAAGCGTGTCTCCCGGCTATGTGAGGTTCGGGACCGGGGTTCCTCCGTGTCAGGACTCCAAATGTCTCTGTTTGGCCGCCTCTTCCCTCAGCCCGCTCCTCCGTGCCCTAAAACTTCAGGCCAGCCTCACGGAGCTGCGAATTTCTGGAAACCGTATGTCTGACGACCTTCTCCCTGAGCTGATTGCCACAACGCTCACCATGCCTCGTCTGCAGCTGCTGGACATTTCTGCCAACTGCGTTACAGGGGACGGCCTGGAGAAGGCTGTAAATGCTTTAAAGGGACAGAGTGCACCTGCATTCCCGGCAAGGGCCTCAGCTAGCCAATAGTGGCAGCTCCAGGTTTACCATCTAACCTGTATTTAAGTACCTCTGGTCTTAATAACTACCTTAGATCTTAATAACAAGCTAACCTGATTCATATCAATGATATCTGTCAGAGAGAATTGGCTCTCGTGATCATTTGCTTTTTCTGCTCGTTTCCACTCAAAGTGCCTGGAGGAGCTGGACCTCAGTATGAACCCACTGGGGGACGGCGTGTCTGAGTCTCTGTCCTGTCTGCTGTCCTGCTGCCCTGTGCTAGCCAAGCGGTCTCTGCAGGTCTCACTGCTCATTTCCTTCAGCAGCATCGACTGCTGCTAGCCAGCGCGCTCACAGGTGACTCTCTAACAAGCAGCTGACTGAAGCCTTAAGCTTCACTGAACTCCCATCCATAAGCAAAACTGCAACTAACTTTACATCTTCTGAACGTTCAGGCACAGGCCATTTGAAAGCAGTGTGCCTGTCCCTCAATCCCCTGGGCTCCACCGACTTTGAGCTGGTGTTAAAGACTCTGCCCCTCCACTGCCTCCCACACGTGGACCTGTCAGCTGTCTGCAGAGGGCCTGCTGATTACCCGGCACTGGAACACCTCGCCAAAGTCCTGTCACAGGTGTGCACGCAAAAATCATGCAATGTCATTTATTGTCGAAAGATATAATTGTGCAATCAGGTTAAGACTTTTGTGTTTTTGCAGGACGAGTGCTCTCTGACCCACCTCAGCCTGGCTGCAAATGGGCTGACAGACAGCAGTGTAGCTACCTTGGCGAGGTGTGTGTGTGTGTGTGAGGGCGTCATTTCTACGGCTCAGTTATTACTCATGTTAGTGGGGCTTTGCCTTTGTTTAAATTGTCACTCTTTACTGGCCTGTTGGACTTTTTCTTATTATTTCACAGGTGCCTCTCGTCGTGTCCCACACTGGTGAGTCTGAATCTGTCAGGAAATCCGTCTGTTACATCAGTGGGACTTCACAACATCCTGGCGTCTGTCAGAGAGGCCCGTCGACCACTGACACTTCTAAACCTCGAAGGTATGTCTGAACTTGGAGATACTCCATGGAGTTCCTTTTTTTTTCTAAAGCTATTCTTAGATTCACCGTTTCACACTAATTCACAATTTGGATTTCTTTGATGTTTTTATCACCTGTGCAAAGTTGTACTTGGCAACAGTTTCTTTCTTGCTATCAGTGCGTTTCCTTTTGACGCATTTCTAAGTTTGAACATTTAGTATGTATGCACAGAGGTGTTACATGATGATTACACACACAGACATTACAATATAGAAGTGTGGTTTAAAGATTTAAAAAAAAGATTAGCTGTGAATTAATTTTCCATTTTATGGAGCAGAAAACATTGCTGAACGCTAGCTAACAGGCTACATTTGGATGTCAAATATTTATAGGGGGGAAAATGGAAATTATGGATATGAAATAAAATGATTCTTTGTTGCTTAACCTGCAGGTTGTCAGGTCTCTGGCCCCTGGGAGAGTCAAGACCTGGACAGTTTGTCAGAGCTGGTCCAGGATATCCGTCTTTGCTCTCAGACCCTCAACAAGCTGGACCGACAGACCTTGAAGCAGAGCTGGGACAGGACTCAGTCACACGGACACTTTCTCGACCGAAACTCCAAGTGCCTCCTCTCTGCCACCTCTACTTGAGGGTGGCAGGTGTGTTCATAATAAATAATTAATAATGAATTATTAATTTCCTAATAATTCATAATAAAAGTGGTCATTTTTATAAACATTTTGTTTAATGAGGCTACACCAAAAAGAAACAAGATAAAAACAAAATAAAGTGACATGGCGTCCACCGACAGTCTGTGGATAGCTTGTGTTTTATGCATTTTTGTCTGCCTTATTTAGACATGTAAAGCTCTGTATCTGTATAAAGAGTTTGTGTTAGTGTGTGAGAGGTTTTGTGTCACAATGGTCCTGTTTTGTAGGATTTGATTTAAAAAAACAAACATAATTAAAGTAACCAACGATGCTATACGTTGACATCGTTCTTTCACTGTAAGACAAAGCAGGCTATGGTGAATAATCACAGCGATTTTCAGCTCTGAAGAAATCTATCTAGGAGCTATGACAGTGTAAAGACACCCTGCAATTTTAAATGTGTGGCGACATTTGAATGAGGCGCGTACCAGTAGAGGGAGCCAACGCACCACGAATGGTACACAGCCACAGATGCGCTTTGTGCAATGTATTTGTGACATGCAGGAGTGTCCGCAAAGAAATGTGGATAAGTTGTAAATCAAAAGCTAAAGAGCTCATTCTTGCACTGTTTTGATCAGAACACACGTGGGAATGTTCAAGTGTTGAGAATTTGTAATTATAAAGTGAATTAGGGAAGGATATTAGATACTGCCACTGGCTAGATTTCAACCTGGGTCTCTCGCTCCCAAAGCGCGTTCTCTACGCCGCGGCCTGCCCTATAATATATTTCAAGCGTTTACCACAACTGAGAGGTGAAAACTGCCGTTTCTTCGTCTTACAAAATGTTCTGTAACTCCAAAAGTACACGGACTGTCGACATCATTCTTTCACTGTAACAATCAGCAGGCTTTAATAAAAAAGGAAAAAAAAAAAAATCAAGGCGGTTTTCAGGTCTCTAAAGAAAAATACATCTAGGAGATATGAGGAGTTGAAAACGCCTCTGTTACAGAATTTCAGCTGTCATTTTCACTCAAGTCTCCATAGACTTTGAATGTGGACATTTTTTAACTGTGTTGCTTCGAGGCCATTTGCGAGAAAACGGCAACTCCTACAATAATGACAGTGCCATTTTGTTAAAGGCAAGAAAAATACCTACATTTTGATGTATAATTTGTGTTAATGAAGGCAAAATTGAGCGTTTGTTCGGACATGAAGAAGAGATTGAGAAAGCGACAATGCATGGTGTGTTTGGCGTCCATAGCAACCATAACAACCAATATTGATTGATGGAAGAGATTTTGAGACAGGGGTTAAAAAAAAAAAAAAAAAGGCAGAGAGAGCCCATTCTGTAGGCTCGCCTGTAGGCTTCTAGCAAGCGTAGCAAGTGAATTTCAGAGCCAGGGATTATTTTTTTTTTTTTTTTTTTTTTTTTTTTTTGTGTCCCCAGCATATGGTCCGCATGGGATTCGAACCACTGCCCTCTGTCCTCAATCTCTGCCATAGGGCCTGTCACGTTCCCATGAGCCACTCGGCGGCCCGGAATGACAGGGCAAAAGTGCTATATTTAAAGTGCACACCTGCGCAGCCGCACCCCAATTTTCGGCTCTTTTTCATTAGCTGGACACCAGGCCTTATCTAGTCAGCCGTTCCAACCACATCCCTGCCAATGTGTGCCTACGTCAAGCCGCATACAAGTGTAACGCTCACAATTTTCTGCTATCACTCTAAGGCAACTTAAGTGTTAGTGACGTCACACCTATGCGCCACTGCCCTCTGTGGAGAATGGGAGAAATGTGCTTGCACCTCAACCTATGGACTCAGACGGACATTCAATCATCATCTTCCTCACTCAAGGTAACCTTATGGCTTGTAGGAACACTGCACGTGTATGATAAGACTGTAGCCGTTCAACCGGCCCTCGTAAGGTTGCTGAAGACAGTGAACACCGTGGAATTCTCAGTATCACTGTGGCCCTGGGTTTTTCCACTGTCCTGCTAAGTGCTTATGTAATTGTAACCAACATAGGAGAGAGACGTAACATCGTGGAAGAGACATAAAGTGAGTAAAAACGATCTAAATGCATTTAGAATATATTTAGAACTACAAATTACACTTTTCTTAGCAATTATTGTTTTTTATGTCAAGCTTCAAGCTAGCTTCTTTATTGGGGCTTGGGACCAGCAAAAGTGACCCGAAATTTGGTCTTTAAGTCTGGTCATTAGCGTGTCTGGACCCAAACTACACTGCAGGTCCCAAAGTCAAATGATCACTGAGAGTTAAAAATCTGTCTGAAGTTAGAAGTTAGCAGAGAGTTAGCTCACTAGTTTCCGTCTAAATATAATATACCAGGTTCTGACTGAGGGATTTCTAAAACAAATTAAAAGGCACAGCTCTGCTATCACTTCTGACATACATGAAGACAGGAAAGTAAGCAGCAGTGATGTTTGTAGGGTTACTGAAGTTTGGCTAGCTGGTATATAGTGATGTGCTATGTGACTAGCGAAACAGCTATGTTAGCATAACATTAACACAGTGATGAAGGGGAACTTTTTTCCACTGGATAAGAATTAAGGTGAGGGTTCCCGATGGTTAGGGACAAATGCAGTGGCATGGCAGGATGCTGTAAACGGACCAAACTTCAGTCAAGAGAACAACTGAGATAATCCATCCACATACAGGTTAGTCATTAATGTGCTGCTGCATTGCCTGGGCTGTAGTTACATGGTAAGGTTTTAAAAACTGAGCTTTAAAATGAATAGTTGTAATAAAAACTGAGAGAGGCCGACAGTGATCACTTACTTTTTGTAAGGGGCTTGTTGAGATTAAATAGAACAAGTTACAAAGCATTAAAACATGTTAAAAACACAACAGCCTTATTAAACGCAGAGTAGTTTGGGCCCAGAAGTAGGATTGATCACGTCATCACTTAAAGACCGGATAGACACATGGTGGAGTTACTTTGTTGTGTTTGTGTGTGTTTTTAAGTAGTTTTAAACTTTGTGATCCACAACAGGTAACAGTAAAAGATGAACATTTTTAAGCATAATGCTGTTACCAAACTACATTAATGGCCCAAAAACAGACCATAGAAAAAACCGTGGCTATGTGAAAAAAAATGATGACAACTAGTCCTAATTCAGGCTAATTGTTTTTTTGTTTTTTTGTTTTGTTTTTTTCCGACATCCCTCCACACACACAGGCTGTGCTGGCTCACAGAAAGAGTGGGTCATCAACATTATCAGGCAGCTGGTGTTCATAGCAAGCCTCACCAGACAGCTTCAGTCCATATCGGATGTACAGGATGGAGTTAAGGCTCTGCAAGGACATCTGATTTGTAAGTTTGCTTTTTACCACACTCATCTGGGCCAAGAGTAGAGGAAACTGCCTTATCTTCTGCAGCTGGAATTCAAAACAAGTATTTGAACTCTGACACGGCCTGCAGATTAGACTGGGTTTGTTTGGTTTTTCTTTTTTGTGCTTTTCCCACTTTTCTAGCTTGTTGTGCCCTTTTTCTTTCAGGATCTGCAGTTTCCTCCCTGTCCAGTAGAGGCCTCTCTCAGAGAAAGAACAGCTTGGGGATGCAGATGATGACGATTGGAGATCAGACACACCGCCCCCACCTCTCCTTATCCATGCTTAGGTCAGAAGTGGAATGCTCTTTTGCTGTTTGTTAGTTACGGATGGAGTAACACTAACTAAGGAAATACACACAACACAGTGATTGTGAATAAGTCACTCCAAGTGTGAAAAGGTGATAGTCAGAGTGAGACTACACATGAATTATTCAGGAAATGCACACTCAGTGAGAGAATAACTATAATTCAGTGTCACTAGGGGATATAACTTGAAGATGATGTGTCTTCATTTCTGATTCATTTTGAACAGTGATGAATGTGGAAGTAAATGAGCGCGAGCTGATCAAAATGGGCGAGCTGTTTTTACATATTTCTGCAGCCTGGATGCCGTGGGCTTTGTCCAGGAGTAAAAGATGACATCGCCCATTTCGGATCTTATATATAGTTATACCTTGGTGTTTTGTAGCATCACCTGACAAACTTTTACTTTCCTGATGTTTAGACTTTCTGATCCCTCCACAGACTCTGCTTTGTCTTTCTACAAAGAGTTGACGACATTAAATACAGATGTTTTAACAGTGCTTGAATGTTTTATTTTGTTTACTCTAGCCTCCAACTCAAACTTTGGTTGCTCCTATGCCCACGTCACTTCCTCCACCAATCAGAATGAGGGTCCGGGTTCAGGAAGACGTCTTCCTGATCCCAGTTCCACAAAGGTCGGTGAAAAGTTTTAAGTTTGAGCAGTACATAAAAATAAATCCCAATCTGATTGGTATAGTGTTTTTTTGTTGTTGTTGTTGTTGTTTTGTTTTTAATTTCTGTTTAATCGCCGGTCATTGCTCTGCATCCCAGTGAGGCCAACTCCTGCTCTGTGTCGTGGCTGTGTGAGCAGGCAGCTCAGCGTTACTACCAGAAATGTGGCCTCCTGCCTCGTCTCTCTCTGCAGAAAGAAGGCGCTCTGCTCTCCCCGCAGGACCAGCTACTGGCCGTCCTGCACACAAATGAAGAGGTGAGGTTGGATTAAAAAAAAAAAAAAACCCCACAGTGACAAGAGGACGGCTATGACTGTGAAACAGCTTGCATGTCAGCCAGTGAGCATACTCCTTTTCTTAGGCAAAGTATGGCCCAAATTCATAAAATAGACTTTCTCATAGACACAGAGGTCTTTTCATTAAATCACTGATAGAAGGAATGGAGGTTCTAGGTCCTTCCACAATGACTTCATCTTTCTTACCCAGATGAGGCGTGCAGGTTTTAGACTGTATGATTCTGGTAAGAAGGTGAAGGGCTGATTATGTTAACAAGCTGCCTGAGAAACTACAATCTGAGAAACTGTAAAGATTAGAACCATTTCTATTACCAGACTGGATGCTGACTTGCTTTTGGAGCCAGCTTCCAGAAGACACTGAAGGAATCACAGTTTTTGGGATTGAATCCTTGGCTTCACTTTCCCGCACCAGTGCAGGATAACTGATGGGTTTGTGTTGTGGGTTCTGGCTGACGTTTGCTCGTGGGGATCTCCCTCCTCTCCCTGAGCGATACAAGAAGGCCTGTCAAAGTCTAGCAGTGGGTGAGCAACACAGAGGAAATGCATTATAAAACGGACACATGTGCATTCTTGTATTCTGTTATGAAGTACCATCTCTTTCTACCTGTAGATGAGAACAAGCGTGTCTCCCGGCTATGTGAGGTTCGGGACCGGGGTTCCTCCGTGTCAGGACTCCAAGTGTCTCGGTTTGGCCGCCTCTTCCCTCGGCCCGCTCCTCCGTGCCCTAAAACTTCAGGCCAGCCTCACGGAGCTGCGAATTTCTGGAAACCGTATGTCTGACGACCTTCTCCCTGAGCTGATTGCCACAACGCTCACCATGCCTCGTCTGCAGCTGCTGGACATTTCTGCCAACTGCATTACAGGGGACGGCCTGGAGAAGGCTGTAAATGCTTTAAAGGGACAGAGTGCACCTGCATTCCCGGTAAGGGCCTCAGCTAGCCAATAGTGGCAGCTCCAGGTTTACCATCTAACCTGTATTTAAGTACCTCTGGTCTTAATAACTACCTTAGATCTTAATAACAAGCTAACCTGATTCATATCAATGATATCTGTCAGAGAGAATTGGCTCTCGTGATCATTTGCTTTTTCTGCTCGTTTCCACTCAAAGTGCCTGGAGGAGCTGGACCTCAGTATGAACCCACTGGGGGACGGCGTGTCTGAGTCTCTGTCCTGTCTGCTGTCCTGCTGCCCTGTGCTAGCCAAGCGGTCTCTGCAGGTCTCACTGCTCATTTCCTTCAGCAGCATCGACTGCTGCTAGCCAGCGCGCTCACAGGTGACTCTCTAACAAGCAGCTGACTGAAGCCTTAAGCTTCACTGAACTCCCATCCATAAGCAAAACTGCAACTAACTTTACATCTTCTGAACGTTCAGGCACAGGCCATTTGAAAGCAGTGTGCCTGTCCCTCAATCCCCTGGGCTCCACCGACTTTGAGCTGGTGTTAAAGACTCTGCCCCTCCACTGCCTCCCACACGTGGACCTGTCAGCTGTCTGCAGAGGGCCTGCTGATTACCCGGCACTGGAACACCTCGCCAAAGTCCTGTCACAGGTGTGCACGCAAAAATCATGCAATGTCATTTATTGTCGAAAGATATAATTGTGCAATCAGGTTAAGACTTTTGTGTTTTTGCAGGACGAGTGCTCTCTGACCCACCTCAGCCTGGCTGCAAATGGGCTGACAGACAGCAGTGTAGCTACCTTGGCAAGGTGTGTGTGTGTGTGTGTGTGAGGGCGTCATTTCTACGGCTCAGTTATTACTCATGTTAGTGGGGCTTTGCCTTTGTTTAAATTGTCACTCTTTACTGGCCTGTTGGACTTTTTCTTATTATTTCACAGGTGCCTCTCGTCGTGTCCCACACTGGTGAGTCTGAATCTGTCAGGAAATCCGTCTGTTACATCAGTGGGACTTCACAACATCCTGGCGTCTGTCAGAGAGGCCCGTCGACCACTGACACTTCTAAACCTCGAAGGTATGTCTGAACTTGGAGATACTCCATGGAGTTCCTTTTTTTTTCTAAAGCTATTCTTAGATTCACCGTTTCACACTAATTCACAATTTGGATTTCTTTGATGTTTTTATCACCTGTGCAAAGTTGTACTTGGCAACAGTTTCTTTCTTGCTATCAGTGCGTTTCCTTTTGACGCATTTCTAAGTTTGAACATTTAGTATGTATGCACAGAGGTGTTACATGATGATTACACACACAGACATTACAATATAGAAGTGTGGTTTAAAGATTTAAAAAAAAGATTAGCTGTGAATTAATTTTCCATTTTATGGAGCCGAAAACATTGCTGAATGCTAGCTAACAGGCTACATTTGGATGTCAAATATTTATAGGGGGGAAAATGGAAATTATGGATATGAAATAAAATGATTCTTTGTTGCTTAACCTGCAGGTTGTCAGGTCTCTGGCCCCTGGGAGAGTCAAGACCTGGACAGTTTGTCAGAGCTGGTCCAGGATATCCGTCTTTGCTCTCAGACCCTCAACAAGCTGGACCGACAGACCTTGAAGCAGAGCTGGGACAGGACTCAGTCACACGGACACTTTCTCGACCGAAACTCCAAGTGCCTCCTCTCTGCCACCTCTACTTGAGGGTGGCAGGTGTGTTCATAATAAATAATTAATAATGAATTATTAATTTCCTAATAATTCATAATAAAAGTGGTCATTTTTATAAACATTTTGTTTAATGAGGCTACACCAAAAAGAAACAAGATAAAAACAAAATAAAGTGACATGGCGTCCACCGACAGTCTGTGGATAGCTTGTGTTTTATGCATTTTTGTCTGCCTTATTTATACATGTAAAGCTCTGTATCTGTATAAAGAGTTTGTGTTAGTGTGTGAGGTTTTGTGTCACAATGGTCCTGTTTTGTAGGATTTGATTTAAAAAAACAAACATAATTAAAGTAACCAACGATGCTATACGTTGACATCGTTCTTTCACTGTAAGACAAAGCAGGCTATGGTGAATAATCACAGCGATTTTCAGCTCTGAAGAAATCTATCTAGGAGCTATGACAGTGTAAAGACACCCTGCAATTTTAAATGTGTGGCGACATTTGAATGAGGCGCGTACCAGTAGAGGGAGCCAACGCACCACGAATGGTACACAGCCACAGATGCGCTTTGTGCAATGTATTTGTGACATGCAGGAGTGTCCGCAAAGAAATGTGGATAAGTTGTAAATCAAAAGCTAAAGAGCTCATTCTTGCACTGTTTTGATCAGAACACACGTGGGAATGTTCAAGTGTTGAGAATTTGTAATTATAAAGTGAATTAGGGAACGATATTAGATACTGCCACTGGCTAGATTTCAACCTGGGTCTCTCGCTCCCAAAGCGCGTTCTCTACGCCGCGGCCTGCCCTATAATATATTTCAAGCGTTTACCACAACTGAGAGGTGAAAACTGCCGTTTCTTCGTCTTACAAAATGTTCTGTAACTCCAAAAGTACACGGACTGTCGACATCATTCTTTCACTGTAACAATCAGCAGGCTTTAATAAAAAAGGAAAAAAAAAATCAAGGCGGTTTTCAGGTCTCTAAAGAAAAATACATCTAGGAGATATGAGGAGTTGAAAACGCCTCTGTTACAGAATTTCAGCTGTCATTTTCACTCAAGTCTCCATAGACTTTGAATGTGGACATTTTTTAACTGTGTTGCTTCGAGGCCATTTGCGAGAAAACGGCAACTCCTACAATAATGACAGTGCCATTTTGTTAAAGGCAAGAAAAATACCTACATTTTGATGTATAATTTGTGTTAATGAAGGCAAAATTGAGCGTTTGTTCGGACATGAAGAAGAGATTGAGAAAGCGACAATGCATGGTGTGTTTGGCGTCCATAGCAACCATAACAACCAATATTGATTGATGGAAGAGATTTTGAGACAGGGGTAAAAAAAAAAAAAGGCAGAGAGAGCCCATTCTGTAGGCTCGCCTGTAGGCTTCTAGCAAGCGTAGCAAGTGAATTTCAGAGCCAGGGATTTTTTTTTTTTTTTTTTTTTTTTTTTTTTGTGTCCCCAGCATATGGTCCGCATGGGATTCGAACCACTGCCCTCTGTCCTCAATCTCTGCCATAGGGCCTGTCACGTTCCCATGAGCCACTCGGCGGCCCGGAATGACAGGGCAAAAGTGCTATATTTAAAGTGCACACCTGCGCAGCCGCACCCCAATTTTCGGCTCTTTTTCATTAGCTGGACACCAGGCCTTATCTAGTCAGCCGTTCCAACCACATCCCTGCCAATGTGTGCCTACGTCAAGCCGCATACAAGTGTAACGCTCACAATTTTCTGCTATCACTCTAAGGCAACTTAAGTGTTAGTGACGTCACACCTATGCGCCACTGCCCTCTGTGGAGAATGGGAGAAATGTGCTTGCACCTCAACCTATGGACTCAGACGGACATTCAATCATCATCTTCCTCACTCAAGGTAACCTTATGGCTTGTAGGAACACTGCACGTGTATGATAAGACTGTAGCCGTTCAACCGGCCCTCGTAAGGTTGCTGAAGACAGTGAACACCGTGGAATTCTCAGTATCACTGTGGCCCTGGGTTTTCCCACTGTCCTGCTAAGTGCTTATGTAATTGTAACCAACATAGGAGAGAGACGTAACATCGTGGAAGAGACATAAAGTGAGTAAAAACGATCTAAATGCATTTAGAATATATTTAGAACTACAAATTACACTTTTCTTAGCAATTATTGTTTTTTATGTCAAGCTTCAAGCTAGCTTCTTTATTGGGGCTTGGGACCAGCAAAAGTGACCCGAAATTTGGTCTTTAAGTCTGGTCATTAGCGTGTCTGGACCCAAACTACACTGCAGGTCCCAAAGTCAAATGATCACTGAGAGTTAAAAATCTGTCTGAAGTTAGAAGTTAGCAGAGAGTTAGCTCACTAGTTTCCGTCTAAATATAATATACCAGGTTCTGACTGAGGGATTTCTAAAACAAATTAAAAGGCACAGCTCTGCTATCACTTCTGACATACATGAAGACAGGAAAATAAGCAGCAGTGATGTTTGTAGGGTTACTGAAGTTTGGCTAGCTGGTATATAGTGATGTGCTATGTGACTAGCGAAACAGCTATGTTAGCATAACATTAACACAGTGATGAAGGGGAACTTTTTTCCACTGGATAAGAATTAAGGTGAGGGTTCCCGATGGTTAGGGACAAATGCAGTGGCATGGCAGGATGCTGTAAACGGACCAAACTTCAGTCAAGAGAACAACTGAGATAATCCATCCACATACAGGTTAGTCATTAATGTGCTGCTGCATTGCCTGGGCTGTAGTTACATGGTAAGGTTTTAAAAACTGAGCTTTAAAATGAATAGTTGTAATAAAAACTGAGAGAGGCCGACAGTGATCACTTACTTTTTGTAAGGGGCTTGTTGAGATTAAATAGAACAAGTTACAAAGCATTAAAACATGTTAAAAACACAACAGCCTTATTAAACGCAGAGTAGTTTGGGCCCAGAAGTAGGATTGATCACGTCATCACTTAAAGACCGGATAGACACATGGTGGAGTTACTTTGTTGTGTTTGTGTGTGTTTTTAAGTAGTTTTAAACTTTGTGATCCACAACAGGTAACAGTAAAAGATGAACATTTTTAAGCATAATGCTGTTACCAAACTACATTAATGGCCCAAAAACAGACCATAGAAAAAACCGTGGCTATGTGGAAAAAAAATGATGACAACTAGTCCTAATTCAGGCTAATTGTTTTTTTGTTTTGTTTTTTTCCCGACATCCCTCCACACACACAGGCTGTGCTGGCTCACAGAAAGAGTGGGTCATCAACATTATCAGGCAGCTGGTGTTCATAGCAAGCCTCACCAGACAGCTTCAGTCCATATCGGATGTACAGGATGGAGTTAAGGCTCTGCAAGGACATCTGATTTGTAAGTTTGCTTTTTACCACACTCATCTGGGCCAAGAGTAGAGGAAACTGCCTTATCTTCTGCAGCTGGAATTCAAAACAAGTATTTGAACTCGGACACGGCCTGCAGATTAGACTGGGTTTGTTTGGTTTTTCTTTTTCGTGCTTTTCCCACTTTTCTAGCTTGTTGTGCCCTTTTTCTTTCAGGATCTGCAGTTTCCTCCCTGTCCAGTAGAGGCCTCTCTCAGAGAAAGAACAGCTTGGGGATGCAGATGATGACGATTGGAGATCAGACACACCGCCCCCACCTCTCCTTATCCATGCTTAGGTCAGAAGTGGAATGCTCTTTTGCTGTTTGTTAGTTACGGATGGAGTAACACTAACTAAGGAAATACACACAACACAGTGATTGTGAATAAGTCACTCCAAGTGTGAAAAGGTGATAGTCAGAGTGAGACTACACATGAATTATTCAGGAAATGCACACTCAGTGAGAGAATAACTATAATTCAGTGTCACTAGGGGATATAACTTGAAGATGATGTGTCTTCATTTCTGATTCATTTTGAACAGTGATGAATGTGGAAGTAAATGAGCGCGAGCTGATCAAAACGGGCGAGCTGTTTTTACATATTTCTGCAGCCTGGATGCCGTGGGCTTTGTCCAGGAGTAAAAGATGACATCGCCCATTTCGGATCTTATATATAGTTATACCTTGGTGTTTTGTAGCATCACCTGACAAACTTTTACTTTCCTGATGTTTAGACTTTCTGATCCCTCCACAGACTCTGCTTTGTCTTTCTACAAAGAGTTGACGACATTAAATACAGATGTTTTAACAGTGCTTGAATGTTTTATTTTGTTTACTCTAGCCTCCAACTCAAACTTTGGTTGCTCCTATGCCCACGTCACTTCCTCCACCAATCAGAATGAGGGTCCGGGTTCAGGAAGACGTCTTCCTGATCCCAGTTCCACAAAGGTCGGTGAAAAGTTTTAAGTTTGAGCAGTACATAAAAATAAATCCCAATCTGATTGGTATAGTGTTTTTTTGTTGTTGTTGTTGTTGTTGTTTTTAATTTCTGTTTAATCGCCGGTCATTGCTCTGCATCCCAGTGAGGCCAACTCCTGCTCTGTGTCGTGGCTGTGTGAGCAGGCAGCTCAGCGTTACTACCAGAAATGTGGCCTCCTGCCTCGTCTCTCTCTGCAGAAAGAAGGCGCTCTGCTCTCCCCGCAGGACCAGCTACTGGCCGTCCTGCACACAAATGAAGAGGTGAGGTGACACTGAGGAGAGCCAGAAGTGACCATACTTGGACCACAGACAATTTAAAAGATGCTGAAGACTACCATGATTGGTTGATGAAGTCTGATCACGAGTGTTTAAGACAAATGTTGTCACCGTTGCTATCTTGGATTTAAAAAAAACAAAACAACCCACAGTGACAAGAGGACGGCTATGACTGTGAAACAGCTTGCATGTCAGCCAGTGAGCATACTCCTTTTCTTAGGCAAAGTATGGCCCAAATTCATAAAATAGACTTTCTCATAGACACAGAGGTCTTTTCATTAAATCACTGATAGAAGGAATGGAGGTTCTAGGTCCTTCCACAATGACTTCATCTTTCTTACCCAGATGAGGCGTGCAGGTTTTAGACTGTATGATTCTGGTAAGAAGGTGAAGGGCTGATTATGTTAACAAGCTGCCTGAGAAACTACAATCTGAGAAACTGTAAAGATTAGAACCATTTCTATTACCAGACTGGATGCTGACTTGCTTTTGGAGCCAGCTTCCAGAAGACACTGAAGGAATCACAGTTTTTGGGATTGAATCCTTGGCTTCACTTTCCCGCACCAGTGCAGGATAACTGATGGGTTTGTGTTGCGGGTTCTGGCTGACGTTTGCTCGTGGGGATCTCCCTCCTCTCCCTGAGCGATACAAGAAGGCCTGTCAAAGTCTAGCAGTGGGTGAGCAACACAGAGGAAATGCATTATAAAACGGACACATGTGCATTCTTGTATTCTGTTATGAAGTACCATCTCTTTCTACCTGTAGATGAGAACAAGCGTGTCTCCCGGCTATGTGAGGTTCGGGACCGGGGTTCCTCCGTGTCAGGACTCCAAATGTCTCGGTTTGGCCGCCTCTTCCCTCAGCCCGCTCCTCCGTGCCCTAAAACTTCAGGCCAGCCTCACGGAGCTGCGAATTTCTGGAAACCGTATGTCTGACGACCTTCTCCCTGAGCTGATTGCCACAACGCTCACCATGCCTCGTCTGCAGCTGCTGGACATTTCTGCCAACTGCATTACAGGGGACGGCCTGGAGAAGGCTGTAAATGCTTTAAAGGGACAGAGTGCACCTGCATTCCCGGTAAGGGCCTCAGCTAGCCAATAGTGGCAGCTCCAGGTTTACCATCTAACCTGTATTTAAGTACCTCTGGTCTTAATAACTACCTTAGATCTTAATAACAAGCTAACCTGATTCATATCAATGATATCTGTCAGAGAGAATTGGCTCTCGTGATCATTTGCTTTTTCTGCTCGTTTCCACTCAAAGTGCCTGGAGGAGCTGGACCTCAGTATGAACCCACTGGGGGACGGCGTGTCTGAGTCTCTGTCCTGTCTGCTGTCCTGCTGCCCTGTGCTAGCCAAGCGGTCTCTGCAGGTCTCACTGCTCATTTCCTTCAGCAGCATCGACTGCTGCTAGCCAGCGCGCTCACAGGTGACTCTCTAACAAGCAGCTGACTGAAGCCTTAAGCTTCACTGAACTCCCATCCATAAGCAAAACTGCAACTAACTTTACATCTTCTGAACGTTCAGGCACAGGCCATTTGAAAGCAGTGTGCCTGTCCCTCAATCCCCTGGGCTCCACCGACTTTGAGCTGGTGTTAAAGACTCTGCCCCTCCACTGCCTCCCACACGTGGACCTGTCAGCTGTCTGCAGAGGGCCTGCTGATTACCCGGCACTGGAACACCTCGCCAAAGTCCTGTCACAGGTGTGCACGCAAAAATCATGCAATGTCATTTATTGTCGAAAGATATAATTGTGCAATCAGGTTAAGACTTTTGTGTTTTTGCAGGACGAGTGCTCTCTGACCCACCTCAGCCTGGCTGCAAATGGGCTGACAGACAGCAGTGTAGCTACCTTGGCAAGGTGTGTGTGTGTGTGTGTGTGAGGGCGTCATTTCTACGGCTCAGTTATTACTCATGTTAGTGGGGCTTTGCCTTTGTTTAAATTGTCACTCTTTACTGGCCTGTTGGACTTTTTCTTATTATTTCACAGGTGCCTCTCGTCGTGTCCCACACTGGTGAGTCTGAATCTGTCAGGAAATCCGTCTGTTACATCAGTGGGACTTCACAACATCCTGGCGTCTGTCAGAGAGGCCCGTCGACCACTGACACTTCTAAACCTCGAAGGTATGTCTGAACTTGGAGATACTCCATGGAGTTCCTTTTTTTTTCTAAAGCTATTCTTAGATTCACCGTTTCACACTAATTCACAATTTGGATTTCTTTGATGTTTTTATCACCTGTGCAAAGTTGTACTTGGCAACAGTTTCTTTCTTGCTATCAGTGCGTTTCCTTTTGACGCATTTCTAAGTTTGAACATTTAGTATGTATGCACAGAGGTGTTACATGATGATTACACACACAGACATTACAATATAGAAGTGTGGTTTAAAGATTTAAAAAAAAGATTAGCTGTGAATTAATTTTCCATTTTATGGAGCAGAAAACATTGCTGAATGCTAGCTAACAGGCTACATTTGGATGTCAAATATTTATAGGGGGGAAAATGGAAATTATGGATATGAAATAAAATGATTCTTTGTTGCTTAACCTGCAGGTTGTCAGGTCTCTGGCCCCTGGGAGAGTCAAGACCTGGACAGTTTGTCAGAGCTGGTCCAGGATATCCGTCTTTGCTCTCAGACCCTCAACAAGCTGGACCGACAGACCTTGAAGCAGAGCTGGGACAGGACTCAGTCACACGGACACTTTCTCGACCGAAACTCCAAGTGCCTCCTCTCTGCCACCTCTACTTGAGGGTGGCAGGTGTGTTCATAATAAATAATTAATAATGAATTATTAATTTCCTAATAATTCATAATAAAAGTGGTCATTTTTATAAACATTTTGTTTAATGAGGCTACACCAAAAAGAAACAAGATAAAAACAAAATAAAGTGACATGGCGTCCACCGACAGTCTGTGGATAGCTTGTGTTTTATGCATTTTTGTCTGCCTTATTTATACATGTAAAGCTCTGTATCTGTATAAAGAGTTTGTGTTAGTGTGTGAGAGGTTTTGTGTCACAATGGTCCTGTTTTGTAGGATTTGATTTAAAAAAACAAACATAATTAAAGTAACCAACGATGCTATACGTTGACATCGTTCTTTCACTGTAAGACAAAGCAGGCTATGGTGAATAATCACAGCGATTTTCAGCTCTGAAGAAATCTATCTAGGAGCTATGACAGTGTAAAGACACCCTGCAATTTTAAATGTGTGGCGACATTTGAATGAGGCGCGTACCAGTAGAGGGAGCCAACGCACCACGAATGGTACACAGCCACAGATGCGCTTTGTGCAATGTATTTGTGACATGCAGGAGTGTCCGCAAAGAAATGTGGATAAGTTGTAAATCAAAAGCTAAAGAGCTCATTCTTGCACTGTTTTGATCAGAACACACGTGGGAATGTTCAAGTGTTGAGAATTTGTAATTATAAAGTGAATTAGGGAACGATATTAGATACTGCCACTGGCTAGATTTCAACCTGGGTCTCTCGCTCCCAAAGCGCGTTCTCTACGCCGCGGCCTGCCCTATAATATATTTCAAGCGTTTACCACAACTGAGAGGTGAAAACTGCCGTTTCTTCGTCTTACAAAATGTTCTGTAACTCCAAAAGTACACGGACTGTCGACATCATTCTTTCACTGTAACAATCAGCAGGCTTTAATAAAAAAGGAAAAAAAAAATCAAGGCGGTTTTCAGGTCTCTAAAGAAAAATACATCTAGGAGATATGAGGAGTTGAAAACGCCTCTGTTACAGAATTTCAGCTGTCATTTTCACTCAAGTCTCCATAGACTTTGAATGTGGACATTTTTTAACTGTGTTGCTTCGAGGCCATTTGCGAGAAAACGGCAACTCCTACAATAATGACAGTGCCATTTTGTTAAAGGCAAGAAAAATACCTACATTTTGATGTATAATTTGTGTTAATGAAGGCAAAATTGAGCGTTTGTTCGGACATGAAGAAGAGATTGAGAAAGCGACAATGCATGGTGTGTTTGGCGTCCATAGCAACCATAACAACCAATATTGATTGATGGAAGAGATTTTGAGACAGGGGTAAAAAAAAAAAAAGGCAGAGAGAGCCCATTCTGTAGGCTCGCCTGTAGGCTTCTAGCAAGCGTAGCAAGTGAATTTCAGAGCCAGGGATTTTTTTTTTTTTTTTTTTTTTTTTTTTTGTGTCCCCAGCATATGGTCCGCATGGGATTCGAACCACTGCCCTCTGTCCTCAATCTCTGCCATAGGGCCTGTCACGTTCCCATGAGCCACTCGGCGGCCCGGAATGACAGGGCAAAAGTGCTATATTTAAAGTGCACACCTGCGCAGCCGCACCCCAATTTTCGGCTCTTTTTCATTAGCTGGACACCAGGCCTTATCTAGTCAGCCGTTCCAACCACATCCCTGCCAATGTGTGCCTACGTCAAGCCGCATACAAGTGTAACGCTCACAATTTTCTGCTATCACTCTAAGGCAACTTAAGTGTTAGTGACGTCACACCTATGCGCCACTGCCCTCTGTGGAGAATGGGAGAAATGTGCTTGCACCTCAACCTATGGACTCAGACGGACATTCAATCATCATCTTCCTCACTCAAGGTAACCTTATGGCTTGTAGGAACACTGCACGTGTATGATAAGACTGTAGCCGTTCAACCGGCCCTCGTAAGGTTGCTGAAGACAGTGAACACCGTGGAATTCTCAGTATCACTGTGGCCCTGGGTTTTCCCACTGTCCTGCTAAGTGCTTATGTAATTGTAACCAACATAGGAGAGAGACGTAACATCGTGGAAGAGACATAAAGTGAGTAAAAACGATCTAAATGCATTTAGAATATATTTAGAACTACAAATTACACTTTTCTTAGCAATTATTGTTTTTTATGTCAAGCTTCAAGCTAGCTTCTTTATTGGGGCTTGGGACCAGCAAAAGTGACCCGAAATTTGGTCTTTAAGTCTGGTCATTAGCGTGTCTGGACCCAAACTACACTGCAGGTCCCAAAGTCAAATGATCACTGAGAGTTAAAAATCTGTCTGAAGTTAGAAGTTAGCAGAGAGTTAGCTCACTAGTTTCCGTCTAAATATAATATACCAGGTTCTGACTGAGGGATTTCTAAAACAAATTAAAAGGCACAGCTCTGCTATCACTTCTGACATACATGAAGACAGGAAAGTAAGCAGCAGTGATGTTTGTAGGGTTACTGAAGTTTGGCTTGCTGGTATATAGTGATGTGCTATGTGACTAGCGAAACAGCTATGTTAGCATAACATTAACACAGTGATGAAGGGGAACTTTTTTTCCACTGGATAAGAATTAAGGTGAGGGTTCCCGATGGTTAGGGACAAATGCAGTGGCATGGCAGGATGCTGTAAACGGACCAAACTTCAGTCAAGAGAACAACTGAGATAATCCATCCACATACAGGTTAGTCATTAATGTGCTGCTGCATTGCCTGGGCTGTAGTTACATGGTAAGGTTTTAAAAACTGAGCTTTAAAATGAATAGTTGTAATAAAAACTGAGAGAGGCCGACAGTGATCACTTACTTTTTGTAAGGGGCTTGTTGAGATTAAATAGAACAAGTTACAAAGCATTAAAACATGTTAAAAACACAACAGCCTTATTAAACGCAGAGTAGTTTGGGCCCAGAAGTAGGATTGATCACGTCATCACTTAAAGACCGGATAGACACATGGTGGAGTTACTTTGTTGTGTTTGTGTGTGTTTTTAAGTAGTTTTAAACTTTGTGATCCACAACAGGTAACAGTAAAAGATGAACATTTTTAAGCATAATGCTGTTACCAAACTACATTAATGGCCCAAAAACAGACCATAGAAAAAACCGTGGCTATGTGAAAAAAAATGATGACAACTAGTCCTAATTCAGGCTAATTGTTTTTTTGTTTTTTTGTTTTGTTTTTTTCCCGACATCCCTCCACACACACAGGCTGTGCTGGCTCACAGAAAGAGTGGGTCATCAACATTATCAGGCAGCTGGTGTTCATAGCAAGCCTCACCAGACAGCTTCAGTCCATATCGGATGTACAGGATGGAGTTAAGGCTCTGCAAGGACATCTGATTTGTAAGTTTGCTTTTTACCACACTCATCTGGGCCAAGAGTAGAGGAAACTGCCTTATCTTCTGCAGCTGGAATTCAAAACAAGTATTTGAACTCGGACACGGCCTGCAGATTAGACTGGGTTTGTTTGGTTTTTCTTTTTCGTGCTTTTCCCACTTTTCTAGCTTGTTGTGCCCTTTTTCTTTCAGGATCTGCAGTTTCCTCCCTGTCCAGTAGAGGCCTCTCTCAGAGAAAGAACAGCTTGGGGATGCAGATGATGACGATTGGAGATCAGACACACCGCCCCCACCTCTCCTTATCCATGCTTAGGTCAGAAGTGGAATGCTCTTTTGCTGTTTGTTAGTTACGGATGGAGTAACACTAACTAAGGAAATACACACAACACAGTGATTGTGAATAAGTCACTCCAAGTGTGAAAAGGTGATAGTCAGAGTGAGACTACACATGAATTATTCAGGAAATGCACACTCAGTGAGAGAATAACTATAATTCAGTGTCACTAGGGGATATAACTTGAAGATGATGTGTCTTCATTTCTGATTCATTTTGAACAGTGATGAATGTGGAAGTAAATGAGCGCGAGCTGATCAAAACGGGCGAGCTGTTTTTACATATTTCTGCAGCCTGGATGCCGTGGGCTTTGTCCAGGAGTAAAAGATGACATCGCCCATTTCGGATCTTATATATAGTTATACCTTGGTGTTTTGTAGCATCACCTGACAAACTTTTACTTTCCTGATGTTTAGACTTTCTGATCCCTCCACAGACTCTGCTTTGTCTTTCTACAAAGAGTTGACGACATTAAATACAGATGTTTTAACAGTGCTTGAATGTTTTATTTTGTTTACTCTAGCCTCCAACTCAAACTTTGGTTGCTCCTATGCCCACGTCACTTCCTCCACCAATCAGAATGAGGGTCCGGGTTCAGGAAGACGTCTTCCTGATCCCAGTTCCACAAAGGTCGGTGAAAAGTTTTAAGTTTGAGCAGTACATAAAAATAAATCCCAATCTGATTGGTATAGTGTTTTTTTGTTGTTGTTGTTGTTGTTGTTGTTTTTAATTTCTGTTTAATCGCCGGTCATTGCTCTGCATCCCAGTGAGGCCAACTCCTGCTCTGTGTCGTGGCTGTGTGAGCAGGCAGCTCAGCGTTACTACCAGAAATGTGGCCTCCTGCCTCGTCTCTCTCTGCAGAAAGAAGGCGCTCTGCTCTCCCCGCAGGACCAGCTACTGGCCGTCCTGCACACAAATGAAGAGGTGAGGTGACACTGAGGAGAGCCAGAAGTGACCATACTTGGACCACAGACAATTTAAAAGATGCTGAAGACTACCATGATTGGTTGATGAAGTCTGATCACGAGTGTTTAAGACAAATGTTGTCACCGTTGCTATCTTGGATTTAAAAAAAACAAAACAACCCACAGTGACAAGAGGACGGCTATGACTGTGAAACAGCTTGCATGTCAGCCAGTGAGCATACTCCTTTTCTTAGGCAAAGTATGGCCCAAATTCATAAAATAGACTTTCTCATAGACACAGAGGTCTTTTCATTAAATCACTGATAGAAGGAATGGAGGTTCTAGGTCCTTCCACAATGACTTCATCTTTCTTACCCAGATGAGGCGTGCAGGTTTTAGACTGTATGATTCTGGTAAGAAGGTGAAGGGCTGATTATGTTAACAAGCTGCCTGAGAAACTACAATCTGAGAAACTGTAAAGATTAGAACCATTTCTATTACCAGACTGGATGCTGACTTGCTTTTGGAGCCAGCTTCCAGAAGACACTGAAGGAATCACAGTTTTTGGGATTGAATCCTTGGCTTCACTTTCCCGCACCAGTGCAGGATAACTGATGGGTTTGTGTTGCGGGTTCTGGCTGACGTTTGCTCGTGGGGATCTCCCTCCTCTCCCTGAGCGATACAAGAAGGCCTGTCAAAGTCTAGCAGTGGGTGAGCAACACAGAGGAAATGCATTATAAAACGGACACATGTGCATTCTTGTATTCTGTTATGAAGTACCATCTCTTTCTACCTGTAGATGAGAACAAGCGTGTCTCCCGGCTATGTGAGGTTCGGGACCGGGGTTCCTCCGTGTCAGGACTCCAAGTGTCTCGGTTTGGCCGCCTCTTCCCTCGGCCCGCTCCTCCGTGCCCTAAAACTTCAGGCCAGCCTCACGGAGCTGCGAATTTCTGGAAACCGTATGTCTGACGACCTTCTCCCTGAGCTGATTGCCACAACGCTCACCATGCCTCGTCTGCAGCTGCTGGACATTTCTGCCAACTGCATTACAGGGGACGGCCTGGAGAAGGCTGTAAATGCTTTAAAGGGACAGAGTGCACCTGCATTCCCGGTAAGGGCCTCAGCTAGCCAATAGTGGCAGCTCCAGGTTTACCATCTAACCTGTATTTAAGTACCTCTGGTCTTAATAACTACCTTAGATCTTAATAACAAGCTAACCTGATTCATATCAATGATATCTGTCAGAGAGAATTGGCTCTCGTGATCATTTGCTTTTTCTGCTCGTTTCCACTCAAAGTGCCTGGAGGAGCTGGACCTCAGTATGAACCCACTGGGGGACGGCGTGTCTGAGTCTCTGTCCTGTCTGCTGTCCTGCTGCCCTGTGCTAGCCAAGCGGTCTCTGCAGGTCTCACTGCTCATTTCCTTCAGCAGCATCGACTGCTGCTAGCCAGCGCGCTCACAGGTGACTCTCTAACAAGCAGCTGACTGAAGCCTTAAGCTTCACTGAACTCCCATCCATAAGCAAAACTGCAACTAACTTTACATCTTCTGAACGTTCAGGCACAGGCCATTTGAAAGCAGTGTGCCTGTCCCTCAATCCCCTGGGCTCCACCGACTTTGAGCTGGTGTTAAAGACTCTGCCCCTCCACTGCCTCCCACACGTGGACCTGTCAGCTGTCTGCAGAGGGCCTGCTGATTACCCGGCACTGGAACACCTCGCCAAAGTCCTGTCACAGGTGTGCACGCAAAAATCATGCAATGTCATTTATTGTCGAAAGATATAATTGTGCAATCAGGTTAAGACTTTTGTGTTTTTGCAGGACGAGTGCTCTCTGACCCACCTCAGCCTGGCTGCAAATGGGCTGACAGACAGCAGTGTAGCTACCTTGGCAAGGTGTGTGTGTGTGTGTGTGTGAGGGCGTCATTTCTACGGCTCAGTTATTACTCATGTTAGTGGGGCTTTGCCTTTGTTTAAATTGTCACTCTTTACTGGCCTGTTGGACTTTTTCTTATTATTTCACAGGTGCCTCTCGTCGTGTCCCACACTGGTGAGTCTGAATCTGTCAGGAAATCCGTCTGTTACATCAGTGGGACTTCACAACATCCTGGCGTCTGTCAGAGAGGCCCGTCGACCACTGACACTTCTAAACCTCGAAGGTATGTCTGAACTTGGAGATACTCCATGGAGTTCCTTTTTTTTTCTAAAGCTATTCTTAGATTCACCGTTTCACACTAATTCACAATTTGGATTTCTTTGATGTTTTTATCACCTGTGCAAAGTTGTACTTGGCAACAGTTTCTTTCTTGCTATCAGTGCGTTTCCTTTTGACGCATTTCTAAGTTTGAACATTTAGTATGTATGCACAGAGGTGTTACATGATGATTACACACACAGACATTACAATATAGAAGTGTGGTTTAAAGATTTAAAAAAAAGATTAGCTGTGAATTAATTTTCCATTTTATGGAGCAGAAAACATTGCTGAATGCTAGCTAACAGGCTACATTTGGATGTCAAATATTTATAGGGGGGAAAATGGAAATTATGGATATGAAATAAAATGATTCTTTGTTGCTTAACCTGCAGGTTGTCAGGTCTCTGGCCCCTGGGAGAGTCAAGACCTGGACAGTTTGTCAGAGCTGGTCCAGGATATCCGTCTTTGCTCTCAGACCCTCAACAAGCTGGACCGACAGACCTTGAAGCAGAGCTGGGACAGGACTCAGTCACACGGACACTTTCTCGACCGAAACTCCAAGTGCCTCCTCTCTGCCACCTCTACTTGAGGGTGGCAGGTGTGTTCATAATAAATAATTAATAATGAATTATTAATTTCCTAATAATTCATAATAAAAGTGGTCATTTTTATAAACATTTTGTTTAATGAGGCTACACCAAAAAGAAACAAGATAAAAACAAAATAAAGTGACATGGCGTCCACCGACAGTCTGTGGATAGCTTGTGTTTTATGCATTTTTGTCTGCCTTATTTATACATGTAAAGCTCTGTATCTGTATAAAGAGTTTGTGTTAGTGTGTGAGAGGTTTTGTGTCACAATGGTCCTGTTTTGTAGGATTTGATTTAAAAAAACAAACATAATTAAAGTAACCAACGATGCTATACGTTGACATCGTTCTTTCACTGTAAGACAAAGCAGGCTATGGTGAATAATCACAGCGATTTTCAGCTCTGAAGAAATCTATCTAGGAGCTATGACAGTGTAAAGACACCCTGCAATTTTAAATGTGTGGCGACATTTGAATGAGGCGCGTACCAGTAGAGGGAGCCAACGCACCACGAATGGTACACAGCCACAGATGCGCTTTGTGCAATGTATTTGTGACATGCAGGAGTGTCCGCAAAGAAATGTGGATAAGTTGTAAATCAAAAGCTAAAGAGCTCATTCTTGCACTGTTTTGATCAGAACACACGTGGGAATGTTCAAGTGTTGAGAATTTGTAATTATAAAGTGAATTAGGGAACGATATTAGATACTGCCACTGGCTAGATTTCAACCTGGGTCTCTCGCTCCCAAAGCGCGTTCTCTACGCCGCGGCCTGCCCTATAATATATTTCAAGCGTTTACCACAACTGAGAGGTGAAAACTGCCGTTTCTTCGTCTTACAAAATGTTCTGTAACTCCAAAAGTACACGGACTGTCGACATCATTCTTTCACTGTAACAATCAGCAGGCTTTAATAAAAAAGGAAAAAAAAAATCAAGGCGGTTTTCAGGTCTCTAAAGAAAAATACATCTAGGAGATATGAGGAGTTGAAAACGCCTCTGTTACAGAATTTCAGCTGTCATTTTCACTCAAGTCTCCATAGACTTTGAATGTGGACATTTTTTAACTGTGTTGCTTCGAGGCCATTTGCGAGAAAACGGCAACTCCTACAATAATGACAGTGCCATTTTGTTAAAGGCAAGAAAAATACCTACATTTTGATGTATAATTTGTGTTAATGAAGGCAAAATTGAGCGTTTGTTCGGACATGAAGAAGAGATTGAGAAAGCGACAATGCATGGTGTGTTTGGCGTCCATAGCAACCATAACAACCAATATTGATTGATGGAAGAGATTTTGAGACAGGGGTAAAAAAAAAAAAAGGCAGAGAGAGCCCATTCTGTAGGCTCGCCTGTAGGCTTCTAGCAAGCGTAGCAAGTGAATTTCAGAGCCAGGGATTTTTTTTTTTTTTTTTTTTTTTTTTTTTTGTGTCCCCAGCATATGGTCCGCATGGGATTCGAACCACTGCCCTCTGTCCTCAATCTCTGCCATAGGGCCTGTCACGTTCCCATGAGCCACTCGGCGGCCCGGAATGACAGGGCAAAAGTGCTATATTTAAAGTGCACACCTGCGCAGCCGCACCCCAATTTTCGGCTCTTTTTCATTAGCTGGACACCAGGCCTTATCTAGTCAGCCGTTCCAACCACATCCCTGCCAATGTGTGCCTACGTCAAGCCGCATACAAGTGTAACGCTCACAATTTTCTGCTATCACTCTAAGGCAACTTAAGTGTTAGTGACGTCACACCTATGCGCCACTGCCCTCTGTGGAGAATGGGAGAAATGTGCTTGCACCTCAACCTATGGACTCAGACGGACATTCAATCATCATCTTCCTCACTCAAGGTAACCTTATGGCTTGTAGGAACACTGCACGTGTATGATAAGACTGTAGCCGTTCAACCGGCCCTCGTAAGGTTGCTGAAGACAGTGAACACCGTGGAATTCTCAGTATCACTGTGGCCCTGGGTTTTCCCACTGTCCTGCTAAGTGCTTATGTAATTGTAACCAACATAGGAGAGAGACGTAACATCGTGGAAGAGACATAAAGTGAGTAAAAACGATCTAAATGCATTTAGAATATATTTAGAACTACAAATTACACTTTTCTTAGCAATTATTGTTTTTTATGTCAAGCTTCAAGCTAGCTTCTTTATTGGGGCTTGGGACCAGCAAAAGTGACCCGAAATTTGGTCTTTAAGTCTGGTCATTAGCGTGTCTGGACCCAAACTACACTGCAGGTCCCAAAGTCAAATGATCACTGAGAGTTAAAAATCTGTCTGAAGTTAGAAGTTAGCAGAGAGTTAGCTCACTAGTTTCCGTCTAAATATAATATACCAGGTTCTGACTGAGGGATTTCTAAAACAAATTAAAAGGCACAGCTCTGCTATCACTTCTGACATACATGAAGACAGGAAAGTAAGCAGCAGTGATGTTTGTAGGGTTACTGAAGTTTGGCTTGCTGGTATATAGTGATGTGCTATGTGACTAGCGAAACAGCTATGTTAGCATAACATTAACACAGTGATGAAGGGGAACTTTTTTTCCACTGGATAAGAATTAAGGTGAGGGTTCCCGATGGTTAGGGACAAATGCAGTGGCATGGCAGGATGCTGTAAACGGACCAAACTTCAGTCAAGAGAACAACTGAGATAATCCATCCACATACAGGTTAGTCATTAATGTGCTGCTGCATTGCCTGGGCTGTAGTTACATGGTAAGGTTTTAAAAACTGAGCTTTAAAATGAATAGTTGTAATAAAAACTGAGAGAGGCCGACAGTGATCACTTACTTTTTGTAAGGGGCTTGTTGAGATTAAATAGAACAAGTTACAAAGCATTAAAACATGTTAAAAACACAACAGCCTTATTAAACGCAGAGTAGTTTGGGCCCAGAAGTAGGATTGATCACGTCATCACTTAAAGACCGGATAGACACATGGTGGAGTTACTTTGTTGTGTTTGTGTGTGTTTTTAAGTAGTTTTAAACTTTGTGATCCACAACAGGTAACAGTAAAAGATGAACATTTTTAAGCATAATGCTGTTACCAAACTACATTAATGGCCCAAAAACAGACCATAGAAAAAACCGTGGCTATGTGAAAAAAAATGATGACAACTAGTCCTAATTCAGGCTAATTGTTTTTTTGTTTTTTTGTTTTGTTTTTTTCCCGACATCCCTCCACACACACAGGCTGTGCTGGCTCACAGAAAGAGTGGGTCATCAACATTATCAGGCAGCTGGTGTTCATAGCAAGCCTCACCAGACAGCTTCAGTCCATATCGGATGTACAGGATGGAGTTAAGGCTCTGCAAGGACATCTGATTTGTAAGTTTGCTTTTTACCACACTCATCTGGGCCAAGAGTAGAGGAAACTGCCTTATCTTCTGCAGCTGGAATTCAAAACAAGTATTTGAACTCGGACACGGCCTGCAGATTAGACTGGGTTTGTTTGGTTTTTCTTTTTCGTGCTTTTCCCACTTTTCTAGCTTGTTGTGCCCTTTTTCTTTCAGGATCTGCAGTTTCCTCCCTGTCCAGTAGAGGCCTCTCTCAGAGAAAGAACAGCTTGGGGATGCAGATGATGACGATTGGAGATCAGACACACCGCCCCCACCTCTCCTTATCCATGCTTAGGTCAGAAGTGGAATGCTCTTTTGCTGTTTGTTAGTTACGGATGGAGTAACACTAACTAAGGAAATACACACAACACAGTGATTGTGAATAAGTCACTCCAAGTGTGAAAAGGTGATAGTCAGAGTGAGACTACACATGAATTATTCAGGAAATGCACACTCAGTGAGAGAATAACTATAATTCAGTGTCACTAGGGGATATAACTTGAAGATGATGTGTCTTCATTTCTGATTCATTTTGAACAGTGATGAATGTGGAAGTAAATGAGCGCGAGCTGATCAAAACGGGCGAGCTGTTTTTACATATTTCTGCAGCCTGGATGCCGTGGGCTTTGTCCAGGAGTAAAAGATGACATCGCCCATTTCGGATCTTATATATAGTTATACCTTGGTGTTTTGTAGCATCACCTGACAAACTTTTACTTTCCTGATGTTTAGACTTTCTGATCCCTCCACAGACTCTGCTTTGTCTTTCTACAAAGAGTTGACGACATTAAATACAGATGTTTTAACAGTGCTTGAATGTTTTATTTTGTTTACTCTAGCCTCCAACTCAAACTTTGGTTGCTCCTATGCCCACGTCACTTCCTCCACCAATCAGAATGAGGGTCCGGGTTCAGGAAGACGTCTTCCTGATCCCAGTTCCACAAAGGTCGGTGAAAAGTTTTAAGTTTGAGCAGTACATAAAAATAAATCCCAATCTGATTGGTATAGTGTTTTTTTGTTGTTGTTGTTGTTGTTGTTGTTTTTAATTTCTGTTTAATCGCCGGTCATTGCTCTGCATCCCAGTGAGGCCAACTCCTGCTCTGTGTCGTGGCTGTGTGAGCAGGCAGCTCAGCGTTACTACCAGAAATGTGGCCTCCTGCCTCGTCTCTCTCTGCAGAAAGAAGGCGCTCTGCTCTCCCCGCAGGACCAGCTACTGGCCGTCCTGCACACAAATGAAGAGGTGAGGTGACACTGAGGAGAGCCAGAAGTGACCATACTTGGACCACAGACAATTTAAAAGATGCTGAAGACTACCATGATTGGTTGATGAAGTCTGATCACGAGTGTTTAAGACAAATGTTGTCACCGTTGCTATCTTGGATTTAAAAAAAACAAAACAACCCACAGTGACAAGAGGACGGCTATGACTGTGAAACAGCTTGCATGTCAGCCAGTGAGCATACTCCTTTTCTTAGGCAAAGTATGGCCCAAATTCATAAAATAGACTTTCTCATAGACACAGAGGTCTTTTCATTAAATCACTGATAGAAGGAATGGAGGTTCTAGGTCCTTCCACAATGACTTCATCTTTCTTACCCAGATGAGGCGTGCAGGTTTTAGACTGTATGATTCTGGTAAGAAGGTGAAGGGCTGATTATGTTAACAAGCTGCCTGAGAAACTACAATCTGAGAAACTGTAAAGATTAGAACCATTTCTATTACCAGACTGGATGCTGACTTGCTTTTGGAGCCAGCTTCCAGAAGACACTGAAGGAATCACAGTTTTTGGGATTGAATCCTTGGCTTCACTTTCCCGCACCAGTGCAGGATAACTGATGGGTTTGTGTTGCGGGTTCTGGCTGACGTTTGCTCGTGGGGATCTCCCTCCTCTCCCTGAGCGATACAAGAAGGCCTGTCAAAGTCTAGCAGTGGGTGAGCAACACAGAGGAAATGCATTATAAAACGGACACATGTGCATTCTTGTATTCTGTTATGAAGTACCATCTCTTTCTACCTGTAGATGAGAACAAGCGTGTCTCCCGGCTATGTGAGGTTCGGGACCGGGGTTCCTCCGTGTCAGGACTCCAAGTGTCTCGGTTTGGCCGCCTCTTCCCTCGGCCCGCTCCTCCGTGCCCTAAAACTTCAGGCCAGCCTCACGGAGCTGCGAATTTCTGGAAACCGTATGTCTGACGACCTTCTCCCTGAGCTGATTGCCACAACGCTCACCATGCCTCGTCTGCAGCTGCTGGACATTTCTGCCAACTGCATTACAGGGGACGGCCTGGAGAAGGCTGTAAATGCTTTAAAGGGACAGAGTGCACCTGCATTCCCGGTAAGGGCCTCAGCTAGCCAATAGTGGCAGCTCCAGGTTTACCATCTAACCTGTATTTAAGTACCTCTGGTCTTAATAACTACCTTAGATCTTAATAACAAGCTAACCTGATTCATATCAATGATATCTGTCAGAGAGAATTGGCTCTCGTGATCATTTGCTTTTTCTGCTCGTTTCCACTCAAAGTGCCTGGAGGAGCTGGACCTCAGTATGAACCCACTGGGGGACGGCGTGTCTGAGTCTCTGTCCTGTCTGCTGTCCTGCTGCCCTGTGCTAGCCAAGCGGTCTCTGCAGGTCTCACTGCTCATTTCCTTCAGCAGCATCGACTGCTGCTAGCCAGCGCGCTCACAGGTGACTCTCTAACAAGCAGCTGACTGAAGCCTTAAGCTTCACTGAACTCCCATCCATAAGCAAAACTGCAACTAACTTTACATCTTCTGAACGTTCAGGCACAGGCCATTTGAAAGCAGTGTGCCTGTCCCTCAATCCCCTGGGCTCCACCGACTTTGAGCTGGTGTTAAAGACTCTGCCCCTCCACTGCCTCCCACACGTGGACCTGTCAGCTGTCTGCAGAGGGCCTGCTGATTACCCGGCACTGGAACACCTCGCCAAAGTCCTGTCACAGGTGTGCACGCAAAAATCATGCAATGTCATTTATTGTCGAAAGATATAATTGTGCAATCAGGTTAAGACTTTTGTGTTTTTGCAGGACGAGTGCTCTCTGACCCACCTCAGCCTGGCTGCAAATGGGCTGACAGACAGCAGTGTAGCTACCTTGGCAAGGTGTGTGTGTGTGTGTGTGTGAGGGCGTCATTTCTACGGCTCAGTTATTACTCATGTTAGTGGGGCTTTGCCTTTGTTTAAATTGTCACTCTTTACTGGCCTGTTGGACTTTTTCTTATTATTTCACAGGTGCCTCTCGTCGTGTCCCACACTGGTGAGTCTGAATCTGTCAGGAAATCCGTCTGTTACATCAGTGGGACTTCACAACATCCTGGCGTCTGTCAGAGAGGCCCGTCGACCACTGACACTTCTAAACCTCGAAGGTATGTCTGAACTTGGAGATACTCCATGGAGTTCCTTTTTTTTTCTAAAGCTATTCTTAGATTCACCGTTTCACACTAATTCACAATTTGGATTTCTTTGATGTTTTTATCACCTGTGCAAAGTTGTACTTGGCAACAGTTTCTTTCTTGCTATCAGTGCGTTTCCTTTTGACGCATTTCTAAGTTTGAACATTTAGTATGTATGCACAGAGGTGTTACATGATGATTACACACACAGACATTACAATATAGAAGTGTGGTTTAAAGATTTAAAAAAAAGATTAGCTGTGAATTAATTTTCCATTTTATGGAGCAGAAAACATTGCTGAATGCTAGCTAACAGGCTACATTTGGATGTCAAATATTTATAGGGGGGAAAATGGAAATTATGGATATGAAATAAAATGATTCTTTGTTGCTTAACCTGCAGGTTGTCAGGTCTCTGGCCCCTGGGAGAGTCAAGACCTGGACAGTTTGTCAGAGCTGGTCCAGGATATCCGTCTTTGCTCTCAGACCCTCAACAAGCTGGACCGACAGACCTTGAAGCAGAGCTGGGACAGGACTCAGTCACACGGACACTTTCTCGACCGAAACTCCAAGTGCCTCCTCTCTGCCACCTCTACTTGAGGGTGGCAGGTGTGTTCATAATAAATAATTAATAATGAATTATTAATTTCCTAATAATTCATAATAAAAGTGGTCATTTTTATAAACATTTTGTTTAATGAGGCTACACCAAAAAGAAACAAGATAAAAACAAAATAAAGTGACATGGCGTCCACCGACAGTCTGTGGATAGCTTGTGTTTTATGCATTTTTGTCTGCCTTATTTATACATGTAAAGCTCTGTATCTGTATAAAGAGTTTGTGTTAGTGTGTGAGAGGTTTTGTGTCACAATGGTCCTGTTTTGTAGGATTTGATTTAAAAAAACAAACATAATTAAAGTAACCAACGATGCTATACGTTGACATCGTTCTTTCACTGTAAGACAAAGCAGGCTATGGTGAATAATCACAGCGATTTTCAGCTCTGAAGAAATCTATCTAGGAGCTATGACAGTGTAAAGACACCCTGCAATTTTAAATGTGTGGCGACATTTGAATGAGGCGCGTACCAGTAGAGGGAGCCAACGCACCACGAATGGTACACAGCCACAGATGCGCTTTGTGCAATGTATTTGTGACATGCAGGAGTGTCCGCAAAGAAATGTGGATAAGTTGTAAATCAAAAGCTAAAGAGCTCATTCTTGCACTGTTTTGATCAGAACACACGTGGGAATGTTCAAGTGTTGAGAATTTGTAATTATAAAGTGAATTAGGGAACGATATTAGATACTGCCACTGGCTAGATTTCAACCTGGGTCTCTCGCTCCCAAAGCGCGTTCTCTACGCCGCGGCCTGCCCTATAATATATTTCAAGCGTTTACCACAACTGAGAGGTGAAAACTGCCGTTTCTTCGTCTTACAAAATGTTCTGTAACTCCAAAAGTACACGGACTGTCGACATCATTCTTTCACTGTAACAATCAGCAGGCTTTAATAAAAAAGGAAAAAAAAAATCAAGGCGGTTTTCAGGTCTCTAAAGAAAAATACATCTAGGAGATATGAGGAGTTGAAAACGCCTCTGTTACAGAATTTCAGCTGTCATTTTCACTCAAGTCTCCATAGACTTTGAATGTGGACATTTTTTAACTGTGTTGCTTCGAGGCCATTTGCGAGAAAACGGCAACTCCTACAATAATGACAGTGCCATTTTGTTAAAGGCAAGAAAAATACCTACATTTTGATGTATAATTTGTGTTAATGAAGGCAAAATTGAGCGTTTGTTCGGACATGAAGAAGAGATTGAGAAAGCGACAATGCATGGTGTGTTTGGCGTCCATAGCAACCATAACAACCAATATTGATTGATGGAAGAGATTTTGAGACAGGGGTAAAAAAAAAAAAAGGCAGAGAGAGCCCATTCTGTAGGCTCGCCTGTAGGCTTCTAGCAAGCGTAGCAAGTGAATTTCAGAGCCAGGGATTTTTTTTTTTTTTTTTTTTTTTTTTTTTGTGTCCCCAGCATATGGTCCGCATGGGATTCGAACCACTGCCCTCTGTCCTCAATCTCTGCCATAGGGCCTGTCACGTTCCCATGAGCCACTCGGCGGCCCGGAATGACAGGGCAAAAGTGCTATATTTAAAGTGCACACCTGCGCAGCCGCACCCCAATTTTCGGCTCTTTTTCATTAGCTGGACACCAGGCCTTATCTAGTCAGCCGTTCCAACCACATCCCTGCCAATGTGTGCCTACGTCAAGCCGCATACAAGTGTAACGCTCACAATTTTCTGCTATCACTCTAAGGCAACTTAAGTGTTAGTGACGTCACACCTATGCGCCACTGCCCTCTGTGGAGAATGGGAGAAATGTGCTTGCACCTCAACCTATGGACTCAGACGGACATTCAATCATCATCTTCCTCACTCAAGGTAACCTTATGGCTTGTAGGAACACTGCACGTGTATGATAAGACTGTAGCCGTTCAACCGGCCCTCGTAAGGTTGCTGAAGACAGTGAACACCGTGGAATTCTCAGTATCACTGTGGCCCTGGGTTTTCCCACTGTCCTGCTAAGTGCTTATGTAATTGTAACCAACATAGGAGAGAGACGTAACATCGTGGAAGAGACATAAAGTGAGTAAAAACGATCTAAATGCATTTAGAATATATTTAGAACTACAAATTACACTTTTCTTAGCAATTATTGTTTTTTATGTCAAGCTTCAAGCTAGCTTCTTTATTGGGGCTTGGGACCAGCAAAAGTGACCCGAAATTTGGTCTTTAAGTCTGGTCATTAGCGTGTCTGGACCCAAACTACACTGCAGGTCCCAAAGTCAAATGATCACTGAGAGTTAAAAATCTGTCTGAAGTTAGAAGTTAGCAGAGAGTTAGCTCACTAGTTTCCGTCTAAATATAATATACCAGGTTCTGACTGAGGGATTTCTAAAACAAATTAAAAGGCACAGCTCTGCTATCACTTCTGACATACATGAAGACAGGAAAGTAAGCAGCAGTGATGTTTGTAGGGTTACTGAAGTTTGGCTTGCTGGTATATAGTGATGTGCTATGTGACTAGCGAAACAGCTATGTTAGCATAACATTAACACAGTGATGAAGGGGAACTTTTTTTCCACTGGATAAGAATTAAGGTGAGGGTTCCCGATGGTTAGGGACAAATGCAGTGGCATGGCAGGATGCTGTAAACGGACCAAACTTCAGTCAAGAGAACAACTGAGATAATCCATCCACATACAGGTTAGTCATTAATGTGCTGCTGCATTGCCTGGGCTGTAGTTACATGGTAAGGTTTTAAAAACTGAGCTTTAAAATGAATAGTTGTAATAAAAACTGAGAGAGGCCGACAGTGATCACTTACTTTTTGTAAGGGGCTTGTTGAGATTAAATAGAACAAGTTACAAAGCATTAAAACATGTTAAAAACACAACAGCCTTATTAAACGCAGAGTAGTTTGGGCCCAGAAGTAGGATTGATCACGTCATCACTTAAAGACCGGATAGACACATGGTGGAGTTACTTTGTTGTGTTTGTGTGTGTTTTTAAGTAGTTTTAAACTTTGTGATCCACAACAGGTAACAGTAAAAGATGAACATTTTTAAGCATAATGCTGTTACCAAACTACATTAATGGCCCAAAAACAGACCATAGAAAAAACCGTGGCTATGTGAAAAAAAATGATGACAACTAGTCCTAATTCAGGCTAATTGTTTTTTTGTTTTTTTGTTTTGTTTTTTTCCCGACATCCCTCCACACACACAGGCTGTGCTGGCTCACAGAAAGAGTGGGTCATCAACATTATCAGGCAGCTGGTGTTCATAGCAAGCCTCACCAGACAGCTTCAGTCCATATCGGATGTACAGGATGGAGTTAAGGCTCTGCAAGGACATCTGATTTGTAAGTTTGCTTTTTACCACACTCATCTGGGCCAAGAGTAGAGGAAACTGCCTTATCTTCTGCAGCTGGAATTCAAAACAAGTATTTGAACTCGGACACGGCCTGCAGATTAGACTGGGTTTGTTTGGTTTTTCTTTTTCGTGCTTTTCCCACTTTTCTAGCTTGTTGTGCCCTTTTTCTTTCAGGATCTGCAGTTTCCTCCCTGTCCAGTAGAGGCCTCTCTCAGAGAAAGAACAGCTTGGGGATGCAGATGATGACGATTGGAGATCAGACACACCGCCCCCACCTCTCCTTATCCATGCTTAGGTCAGAAGTGGAATGCTCTTTTGCTGTTTGTTAGTTACGGATGGAGTAACACTAACTAAGGAAATACACACAACACAGTGATTGTGAATAAGTCACTCCAAGTGTGAAAAGGTGATAGTCAGAGTGAGACTACACATGAATTATTCAGGAAATGCACACTCAGTGAGAGAATAACTATAATTCAGTGTCACTAGGGGATATAACTTGAAGATGATGTGTCTTCATTTCTGATTCATTTTGAACAGTGATGAATGTGGAAGTAAATGAGCGCGAGCTGATCAAAACGGGCGAGCTGTTTTTACATATTTCTGCAGCCTGGATGCCGTGGGCTTTGTCCAGGAGTAAAAGATGACATCGCCCATTTCGGATCTTATATATAGTTATACCTTGGTGTTTTGTAGCATCACCTGACAAACTTTTACTTTCCTGATGTTTAGACTTTCTGATCCCTCCACAGACTCTGCTTTGTCTTTCTACAAAGAGTTGACGACATTAAATACAGATGTTTTAACAGTGCTTGAATGTTTTATTTTGTTTACTCTAGCCTCCAACTCAAACTTTGGTTGCTCCTATGCCCACGTCACTTCCTCCACCAATCAGAATGAGGGTCCGGGTTCAGGAAGACGTCTTCCTGATCCCAGTTCCACAAAGGTCGGTGAAAAGTTTTAAGTTTGAGCAGTACATAAAAATAAATCCCAATCTGATTGGTATAGTGTTTTTTTGTTGTTGTTGTTGTTGTTGTTGTTTTTAATTTCTGTTTAATCGCCGGTCATTGCTCTGCATCCCAGTGAGGCCAACTCCTGCTCTGTGTCGTGGCTGTGTGAGCAGGCAGCTCAGCGTTACTACCAGAAATGTGGCCTCCTGCCTCGTCTCTCTCTGCAGAAAGAAGGCGCTCTGCTCTCCCCGCAGGACCAGCTACTGGCCGTCCTGCACACAAATGAAGAGGTGAGGTGACACTGAGGAGAGCCAGAAGTGACCATACTTGGACCACAGACAATTTAAAAGATGCTGAAGACTACCATGATTGGTTGATGAAGTCTGATCACGAGTGTTTAAGACAAATGTTGTCACCGTTGCTATCTTGGATTTAAAAAAAACAAAACAACCCACAGTGACAAGAGGACGGCTATGACTGTGAAACAGCTTGCATGTCAGCCAGTGAGCATACTCCTTTTCTTAGGCAAAGTATGGCCCAAATTCATAAAATAGACTTTCTCATAGACACAGAGGTCTTTTCATTAAATCACTGATAGAAGGAATGGAGGTTCTAGGTCCTTCCACAATGACTTCATCTTTCTTACCCAGATGAGGCGTGCAGGTTTTAGACTGTATGATTCTGGTAAGAAGGTGAAGGGCTGATTATGTTAACAAGCTGCCTGAGAAACTACAATCTGAGAAACTGTAAAGATTAGAACCATTTCTATTACCAGACTGGATGCTGACTTGCTTTTGGAGCCAGCTTCCAGAAGACACTGAAGGAATCACAGTTTTTGGGATTGAATCCTTGGCTTCACTTTCCCGCACCAGTGCAGGATAACTGATGGGTTTGTGTTGCGGGTTCTGGCTGACGTTTGCTCGTGGGGATCTCCCTCCTCTCCCTGAGCGATACAAGAAGGCCTGTCAAAGTCTAGCAGTGGGTGAGCAACACAGAGGAAATGCATTATAAAACGGACACATGTGCATTCTTGTATTCTGTTATGAAGTACCATCTCTTTCTACCTGTAGATGAGAACAAGCGTGTCTCCCGGCTATGTGAGGTTCGGGACCGGGGTTCCTCCGTGTCAGGACTCCAAGTGTCTCGGTTTGGCCGCCTCTTCCCTCGGCCCGCTCCTCCGTGCCCTAAAACTTCAGGCCAGCCTCACGGAGCTGCGAATTTCTGGAAACCGTATGTCTGACGACCTTCTCCCTGAGCTGATTGCCACAACGCTCACCATGCCTCGTCTGCAGCTGCTGGACATTTCTGCCAACTGCATTACAGGGGACGGCCTGGAGAAGGCTGTAAATGCTTTAAAGGGACAGAGTGCACCTGCATTCCCGGTAAGGGCCTCAGCTAGCCAATAGTGGCAGCTCCAGGTTTACCATCTAACCTGTATTTAAGTACCTCTGGTCTTAATAACTACCTTAGATCTTAATAACAAGCTAACCTGATTCATATCAATGATATCTGTCAGAGAGAATTGGCTCTCGTGATCATTTGCTTTTTCTGCTCGTTTCCACTCAAAGTGCCTGGAGGAGCTGGACCTCAGTATGAACCCACTGGGGGACGGCGTGTCTGAGTCTCTGTCCTGTCTGCTGTCCTGCTGCCCTGTGCTAGCCAAGCGGTCTCTGCAGGTCTCACTGCTCATTTCCTTCAGCAGCATCGACTGCTGCTAGCCAGCGCGCTCACAGGTGACTCTCTAACAAGCAGCTGACTGAAGCCTTAAGCTTCACTGAACTCCCATCCATAAGCAAAACTGCAACTAACTTTACATCTTCTGAACGTTCAGGCACAGGCCATTTGAAAGCAGTGTGCCTGTCCCTCAATCCCCTGGGCTCCACCGACTTTGAGCTGGTGTTAAAGACTCTGCCCCTCCACTGCCTCCCACACGTGGACCTGTCAGCTGTCTGCAGAGGGCCTGCTGATTACCCGGCACTGGAACACCTCGCCAAAGTCCTGTCACAGGTGTGCACGCAAAAATCATGCAATGTCATTTATTGTCGAAAGATATAATTGTGCAATCAGGTTAAGACTTTTGTGTTTTTGCAGGACGAGTGCTCTCTGACCCACCTCAGCCTGGCTGCAAATGGGCTGACAGACAGCAGTGTAGCTACCTTGGCGAGGTGTGTGTGTGTGTGTGAGGGCGTCATTTCTACGGCTCAGTTATTACTCATGTTAGTGGGGCTTTGCCTTTGTTTAAATTGTCACTCTTTACTGGCCTGTTGGACTTTTTCTTATTATTTCACAGGTGCCTCTCGTCGTGTCCCACACTGGTGAGTCTGAATCTGTCAGGAAATCCGTCTGTTACATCAGTGGGACTTCACAACATCCTGGCGTCTGTCAGAGAGGCCCGTCGACCACTGACACTTCTAAACCTCGAAGGTATGTCTGAACTTGGAGATACTCCATGGAGTTCCTTTTTTTTTCTAAAGCTATTCTTAGATTCACCGTTTCACACTAATTCACAATTTGGATTTCTTTGATGTTTTTATCACCTGTGCAAAGTTGTACTTGGCAACAGTTTCTTTCTTGCTATCAGTGCGTTTCCTTTTGACGCATTTCTAAGTTTGAACATTTAGTATGTATGCACAGAGGTGTTACATGATGATTACACACACAGACATTACAATATAGAAGTGTGGTTTAAAGATTTAAAAAAAAGATTAGCTGTGAATTAATTTTCCATTTTATGGAGCAGAAAACATTGCTGAATGCTAGCTAACAGGCTACATTTGGATGTCAAATATTTATAGGGGGGAAAATGGAAATTATGGATATGAAATAAAATGATTCTTTGTTGCTTAACCTGCAGGTTGTCAGGTCTCTGGCCCCTGGGAGAGTCAAGACCTGGACAGTTTGTCAGAGCTGGTCCAGGATATCCGTCTTTGCTCTCAGACCCTCAACAAGCTGGACCGACAGACCTTGAAGCAGAGCTGGGACAGGACTCAGTCACACGGACACTTTCTCGACCGAAACTCCAAGTGCCTCCTCTCTGCCACCTCTACTTGAGGGTGGCAGGTGTGTTCATAATAAATAATTAATAATGAATTATTAATTTCCTAATAATTCATAATAAAAGTGGTCATTTTTATAAACATTTTGTTTAATGAGGCTACACCAAAAAGAAACAAGATAAAAACAAAATAAAGTGACATGGCGTCCACCGACAGTCTGTGGATAGCTTGTGTTTTATGCATTTTTGTCTGCCTTATTTATACATGTAAAGCTCTGTATCTGTATAAAGAGTTTGTGTTAGTGTGTGAGAGGTTTTGTGTCACAATGGTCCTGTTTTGTAGGATTTGATTTAAAAAAACAAACATAATTAAAGTAACCAACGATGCTATACGTTGACATCGTTCTTTCACTGTAAGACAAAGCAGGCTATGGTGAATAATCACAGCGATTTTCAGCTCTGAAGAAATCTATCTAGGAGCTATGACAGTGTAAAGACACCCTGCAATTTTAAATGTGTGGCGACATTTGAATGAGGCGCGTACCAGTAGAGGGAGCCAACGCACCACGAATGGTACACAGCCACAGATGCGCTTTGTGCAATGTATTTGTGACATGCAGGAGTGTCCGCAAAGAAATGTGGATAAGTTGTAAATCAAAAGCTAAAGAGCTCATTCTTGCACTGTTTTGATCAGAACACACGTGGGAATGTTCAAGTGTTGAGAATTTGTAATTATAAAGTGAATTAGGGAAGGATATTAGATACTGCCACTGGCTAGATTTCAACCTGGGTCTCTCGCTCCCAAAGCGCGTTCTCTACGCCGCGGCCTGCCCTATAATATATTTCAAGCGTTTACCACAACTGAGAGGTGAAAACTGCCGTTTCTTCGTCTTACAAAATGTTCTGTAACTCCAAAAGTACACGGACTGTCGACATCATTCTTTCACTGTAACAATCAGCAGGCTTTAATAAAAAAGGAAAAAAAAAATCAAGGCGGTTTTCAGGTCTCTAAAGAAAAATACATCTAGGAGATATGAGGAGTTGAAAACGCCTCTGTTACAGAATTTCAGCTGTCATTTTCACTCAAGTCTCCATAGACTTTGAATGTGGACATTTTTTAACTGTGTTGCTTCGAGGCCATTTGCGAGAAAACGGCAACTCCTACAATAATGACAGTGCCATTTTGTTAAAGGCAAGAAAAATACCTACATTTTGATGTATAATTTGTGTTAATGAAGGCAAAATTGAGCGTTTGTTCGGACATGAAGAAGAGATTGAGAAAGCGACAATGCATGGTGTGTTTGGCGTCCATAGCAACCATAACAACCAATATTGATTGATGGAAGAGATTTTGAGACAGGGGTAAAAAAAAAAAAAGGCAGAGAGAGCCCATTCTGTAGGCTCGCCTGTAGGCTTCTAGCAAGCGAATTTCAGAGCCAGGGATATTTTTTTTTTTTTTTTTTTTTTTTTTTTGTGTCCCCAGCATATGGTCCGCATGGGATTCGAACCACTGCCCTCTGTCCTCAATCTCTGCCATAGGGCCTGTCACGTTCCCATGAGCCACTCGGCGGCCCGGAATGACAGGGCAAAAGTGCTATATTTAAAGTGCACACCTGCGCAGCCGCACCCCAATTTTCGGCTCTTTTTCATTAGCTGGACACCAGGCCTTATCTAGTCAGCCGTTCCAACCACATCCCTGCCAATGTGTGCCTACGTCAAGCCGCATACAAGTGTAACGCTCACAATTTTCTGCTATCACTCTAAGGCAACTTAAGTGTTAGTGACGTCACACCTATGCGCCACTGCCCTCTGTGGAGAATGGGAGAAATGTGCTTGCACCTCAACCTATGGACTCAGACGGACATTCAATCATCATCTTCCTCACTCAAGGTAACCTTATGGCTTGTAGGAACACTGCACATGTATGATAAGACTGTAGCCGTTCAACCGGCCCTCGTAAGGTTGCTGAAGACAGTGAACACCGTGGAATTCTCAGTATCACTGTGGCCCTGGGTTTTTCCACTGTCCTGCTAAGTGCTTATGTAATTGTAACCAACATAGGAGAGAGACGTAACATCGTGGAAGAGACATAAAGTGAGTAAAAACGATCTAAATGCATTTAGAATATATTTAGAACTACAAATTACACTTTTCTTAGCAATTATTGTTTTTTATGTCAAGCTTCAAGCTAGCTTCTTTATTGGGGCTTGGGACCAGCAAAAGTGACCCGAAATTTGGTCTTTAAGTCTGGTCATTAGCGTGTCTGGACCCAAACTACACTGCAGGTCCCAAAGTCAAATGATCACTGAGAGTTAAAAATCTGTCTGAAGTTAGAAGTTAGCAGAGAGTTAGCTCACTAGTTTCCGTCTAAATATAATATACCAGGTTCTGACTGAGGGATTTCTAAAACAAATTAAAAGGCACAGCTCTGCTATCACTTCTGACATACATGAAGACAGGAAAGTAAGCAGCAGTGATGTTTGTAGGGTTACTGAAGTTTGGCTAGCTGGTATATAGTGATGTGCTATGTGACTAGCGAAACAGCTATGTTAGCATAACATTAACACAGTGATGAAGGGGAACTTTTTTCCACTGGATAAGAATTAAGGTGAGGGTTCCCGATGGTTAGGGACAAATGCAGTGGCATGGCAGGATGCTGTAAACGGACCAAACTTCAGTCAAGAGAACAACTGAGATAATCCATCCACATACAGGTTAGTCATTAATGTGCTGCTGCATTGCCTGGGCTGTAGTTACATGGTAAGGTTTTAAAAACTGAGCTTTAAAATGAATAGTTGTAATAAAAACTGAGAGAGGCCGACAGTGATCACTTACTTTTTGTAAGGGGCTTGTTGAGATTAAATAGAACAAGTTACAAAGCATTAAAACATGTTAAAAACACAACAGCCTTATTAAACGCAGAGTAGTTTGGGCCCAGAAGTAGGATTGATCACGTCATCACTTAAAGACCGGATAGACACATGGTGGAGTTACTTTGTTGTGTTTGTGTGTGTTTTTAAGTAGTTTTAAACTTTGTGATCCACAACAGGTAACAGTAAAAGATGAACATTTTTAAGCATAATGCTGTTACCAAACTACATTAATGGCCCAAAAACAGACCATAGAAAAAACCGTGGCTATGTGAAAAAAAATGATGACAACTAGTCCTAATTCAGGCTAATTGTTTTTTTGTTTTGTTTTTTTACGACATCCCTCCACACACACAGGCTGTGCTGGCTCACAGAAAGAGTGGGTCATCAACATTATCAGGCAGCTGGTGTTCATAGCAAGCCTCACCAGACAGCTTCAGTCCATATCGGATGTACAGGATGGAGTTAAGGCTCTGCAAGGACATCTGATTTGTAAGTTTGCTTTTTACCACACTCATCTGGGCCAAGAGTAGAGGAAACTGCCTTATCTTCTGCAGCTGGAATTCAAAACAAGTATTTGAACTCGGACACGGCCTGCAGATTAGACTGGGTTTGTTTGGTTTTTCTTTTTCGTGCTTTTCCCACTTTTCTAGCTTGTTGTGCCCTTTTTCTTTCAGGATCTGCAGTTTCCTCCCTGTCCAGTAGAGGCCTCTCTCAGAGAAAGAACAGCTTGGGGATGCAGATGATGACGATTGGAGATCAGACACACCGCCCCCACCTCTCCTTATCCATGCTTAGGTCAGAAGTGGAATGCTCTTTTGCTGTTTGTTAGTTACGGATGGAGTAACACTAACTAAGGAAATACACACAACACAGTGATTGTGAATAAGTCACTCCAAGTGTGAAAAGGTGATAGTCAGAGTGAGACTACACATGAATTATTCAGGAAATGCACACTCAGTGAGAGAATAACTATAATTCAGTGTCACTAGGGGATATAACTTGAAGATGATGTGTCTTCATTTCTGATTCATTTTGAACAGTGATGAATGTGGAAGTAAATGAGCGCGAGCTGATCAAAACGGGCGAGCTGTTTTTACATATTTCTGCAGCCTGGATGCCGTGGGCTTTGTCCAGGAGTAAAAGATGACATCGCCCATTTCGGATCTTATATATAGTTATACCTTGGTGTTTTGTAGCATCACCTGACAAACTTTTACTTTCCTGATGTTTAGACTTTCTGATCCCTCCACAGACTCTGCTTTGTCTTTCTACAAAGAGTTGACGACATTAAATACAGATGTTTTAACAGTGCTTGAATGTTTTATTTTGTTTACTCTAGCCTCCAACTCAAACTTTGGTTGCTCCTATGCCCACGTCACTTCCTCCACCAATCAGAATGAGGGTCCGGGTTCAGGAAGACGTCTTCCTGATCCCAGTTCCACAAAGGTCGGTGAAAAGTTTTAAGTTTGAGCAGTACATAAAAATAAATCCCAATCTGATTGGTATAGTGTTTTTTTGTTGTTGTTGTTGTTGTTTTGTTTTTAATTTCTGTTTAATCGCCGGTCATTGCTCTGCATCCCAGTGAGGCCAACTCCTGCTCTGTGTCGTGGCTGTGTGAGCAGGCAGCTCAGCGTTACTACCAGAAATGTGGCCTCCTGCCTCGTCTCTCTCTGCAGAAAGAAGGCGCTCTGCTCTCCCCGCAGGACCAGCTACTGGCCGTCCTGCACACAAATGAAGAGGTGAGGTGACACTGAGGAGAGCCAGAAGTGACCATACTTGGACCACAGACAATTTAAAAGATGCTGAAGACTACCATGATTGGTTGATGAAGTCTGATCACGAGTGTTTAAGACAAATGTTGTCACCGTTGCTATCTTGGATTTAAAAAAAACAAAACAACCCACAGTGACAAGAGGACGGCTATGACTGTGAAACAGCTTGCATGTCAGCCAGTGAGCATACTCCTTTTCTTAGGCAAAGTATGGCCCAAATTCATAAAATAGACTTTCTCATAGACACAGAGGTCTTTTCATTAAATCACTGATAGAAGGAATGGAGGTTCTAGGTCCTTCCACAATGACTTCATCTTTCTTACCCAGATGAGGCGTGCAGGTTTTAGACTGTATGATTCTGGTAAGAAGGTGAAGGGCTGATTATGTTAACAAGCTGCCTGAGAAACTACAATCTGAGAAACTGTAAAGATTAGAACCATTTCTATTACCAGACTGGATGCTGACTTGCTTTTGGAGCCAGCTTCCAGAAGACACTGAAGGAATCACAGTTTTTGGGATTGAATCCTTGGCTTCACTTTCCCGCACCAGTGCAGGATAACTGATGGGTTTGTGTTGTGGGTTCTGGCTGACGTTTGCTCGTGGGGATCTCCCTCCTCTCCCTGAGCGATACAAGAAGGCCTGTCAAAGTCTAGCAGTGGGTGAGCAACACAGAGGAAATGCATTATAAAACGGACACATGTGCATTCTTGTATTCTGTTATGAAGTACCATCTCTTTCTACCTGTAGATGAGAACAAGCGTTTCTCCCGGCTATGTGAGGTTCGGGACCGGGGTTCCTCCGTGTCAGGACTCCAAATGTCTCGGTTTGGCCGCCTCTTCCCTCAGCCCGCTCCTCCGTGCCCTAAAACTTCAGGCCAGCCTCACGGAGCTGCGAATTTCTGGAAACCGTATGTCTGACGACCTTCTCCCTGAGCTGATTGCCACAACGCTCACCATGCCTCGTCTGCAGCTGCTGGACATTTCTGCCAACTGCGTTACAGGGGACGGCCTGGAGAAGGCTGTAAATGCTTTAAAGGGACAGAGTGCACCTGCATTCCCGGCAAGGGCCTCAGCTAGCCAATAGTGGCAGCTCCAGGTTTACCATCTAACCTGTATTTAAGTACCTCTGGTCTTAATAACTACCTTAGATCTTAATAACAAGCTAACCTGATTCATATCAATGATATCTGTCAGAGAGAATTGGCTCTCGTGATCATTTGCTTTTTCTGCTCGTTTCCACTCAAAGTGCCTGGAGGAGCTGGACCTCAGTATGAACCCACTGGGGGACGGCGTGTCTGAGTCTCTGTCCTGTCTGCTGTCCTGCTGCCCTGTGCTAGCCAAGCGGTCTCTGCAGGTCTCACTGCTCATTTCCTTCAGCAGCATCGACTGCTGCTAGCCAGCGCGCTCACAGGTGACTCTCTAACAAGCAGCTGACTGAAGCCTTAAGCTTCACTGAACTCCCATCCATAAGCAAAACTGCAACTAACTTTACATCTTCTGAACGTTCAGGCACAGGCCATTTGAAAGCAGTGTGCCTGTCCCTCAATCCCCTGGGCTCCACCGGCTTTGAGCTGGTGTTAAAGACTCTGCCCCTCCACTGCCTCACACACGTGGACCTGTCAGCTGTCTGCAGAGGGCCTGCTGATTACCCGGCACTGGAACACCTCGCCAAAGTCCTGTCACAGGTGTGCACGCAAAAATCATGCAATGTCATTTATTGTCGAAAGATATAATTGTGCAATCAGGTTAAGACTTTTGTGTTTTTGCAGGACGAGTGCTCTCTGACCCACCTCAGCCTGGCTGCAAATGGGCTGACAGACAGCAGTGTAGCTACCTTGGCGAGGTGTGTGTGTGTGTGTGTGTGTGTGTGTGAGGGCGTCATTTCTACGGCTCAGTTATTACTCATGTTAGTGGGGCTTTGCCTTTGTTTAAATTGTCACTCTTTACTGGCCTGTTGGACTTTTTCTTATTATTTCACAGGTGCCTCTCGTCGTGTCCCACACTGGTGAGTCTGAATCTGTCAGGAAATCCGTCTGTTACATCAGTGGGACTTCACAACATCCTGGCGTCTGTCAGAGAGGCCCGTCGACCACTGACACTTCTAAACCTCGAAGGTATGTCTGAACTTGGAGATACTCCATGGAGTTCCTTTTTTTTTCTAAAGCTATTCTTAGATTCACCGTTTCACACTAATTCACAATTTGGATTTCTTTGATGTTTTTATCACCTGTGCAAAGTTGTACTTGGCAACAGTTTCTTTCTTGCTATCAGTGCGTTTCCTTTTGACGCATTTCTAAGTTTGAACATTTAGTATGTATGCACAGAGGTGTTACATGATGATTACACACACAGACATTACAATATAGAAGTGTGGTTTAAAGATTTAAAAAAAAGATTAGCTGTGAATTAATTTTCCATTTTATGGAGCAGAAAACATTGCTGAATGCTAGCTAACAGGCTACATTTGGATGTCAAATATTTATAGGGGGGAAAATGGAAATTATGGATATGAAATAAAATGATTCTTTGTTGCTTAACCTGCAGGTTGTCAGGTCTCTGGCCCCTGGGAGAGTCAAGACCTGGACAGTTTGTCAGAGCTGGTCCAGGATATCCGTCTTTGCTCTCAGACCCTCAACAAGCTGGACCGACAGACCTTGAAGCAGAGCTGAGACAGGACTCAGTCACACGGACACTTTCTCGACCGAAACTCCAAGTGCCTCCTCTCTGCCACCTCTACTTGAGGGTGGCAGGTGTGTTCATAATAAATAATTAATAATGAATTATTAATTTCCTAATAATTCATAATAAAAGTGGTCATTTTTATAAACATTTTGTTTAATGAGGCTACACCAAAAAGAAACAAGATAAAAACAAAATAAAGTGACATGGCGTCCACCGACAGTCTGTGGATAGCTTGTGTTTTATGCATTTTTGTCTGCCTTATTTATACATGTAAAGCTCTGTATCTGTATAAAGAGTTTGTGTTAGTGTGTGAGAGGTTTTGTGTCACAATGGTCCTGTTTTGTAGGATTTGATTTAAAAAAACAAACATAATTAAAGTAACCAACGATGCTATACGTTGACATCGTTCTTTCACTGTAAGACAAAGCAGGCTATGGTGAATAATCACAGCGATTTTCAGCTCTGAAGAAATCTATCTAGGAGCTATGACAGTGTAAAGACACCCTGCAATTTTAAATGTGTGGCGACATTTGAATGAGGCGCGTACCAGTAGAGGGAGCCAACGCACCACGAATGGTACACAGCCACAGATGCGCTTTGTGCAATGTATTTGTGACATGCAGGAGTGTCCGCAAAGAAATGTGGATAAGTTGTAAATCAAAAGCTAAAGAGCTCATTCTTGCACTGTTTTGATCAGAACACACGTGGGAATGTTCAAGTGTTGAGAATTTGTAATTATAAAGTGAATTAGGGAACGATATTAGATACTGCCACTGGCTAGATTTCAACCTGGGTCTCTCGCTCCCAAAGCGCGTTCTCTACGCCGCGGCCTGCCCTATAATATATTTCAAGCGTTTACCACAACTGAGAGGTGAAAACTGCCGTTTCTTCGTCTTACAAAATGTTCTGTAACTCCAAAAGTACACGGACTGTGACATCATTCTTTCACTGTAACAATCAGCAGGCTTTAATAAAAAAGGAAAAAAAAAAAATCAAGGCGGTTTTCAGGTCTCTAAAGAAAAATACATCTAGGAGATATGAGGAGTTGAAAACGCCTCTGTTACAGAATTTCAGCTGTCATTTTCACTCAAGTCTCCATAGACTTTGAATGTGGACATTTATTAACTGTGTTGCTTCGAGGCCATTTGCGAGAAAACGGCAACTCCTACAATAATGACAGTGCCATTTTGTTAAAGGCAAGAAAAATACCTACATTTTGATGTATAATTTGTGTTAATGAAGGCAAAATTGAGCGTTTGTTCGGACATGAAGAAGAGATTGAGAAAGCGACAATGCATGGTGTGTTTGGCGTCCATAGCAACCATAACAACCAATATTGATTGATGGAAGAGATTTTGAGACAGGGGTAAAAAAAAAAAAAAAGGCAGAGAGAGCCCATTCTGTAGGCTCGCCTGTAGGCTTCTAGCAAGCGTAGCAAGTGAATTTCAGAGCCAGGGATTTTTTTTTTTTTTTTTTTTTTTTTTTTTTGTGTCCCCAGCATATGGTCCGCATGGGATTCGAACCACTGCCCTCTGTCCTCAATCTCTGCCATAGGGCCTGTCACGTTCCCATGAGCCACTCGGCGGCCCGGAATGACAGGGCAAAAGTGCTATATTTAAAGTGCACACCTGCGCAGCCGCACCCCAATTTTCGGCTCTTTTTCATTAGCTGGACACCAGGCCTTATCTAGTCAGCCGTTCCAACCACATCCCTGCCAATGTGTGCCTACGTCAAGCCGCATACAAGTGTAACGCTCACAATTTTCTGCTATCACTCTAAGGCAACTTAAGTGTTAGTGACGTCACACCTATGCGCCACTGCCCTCTGTGGAGAATGGGAGAAATGTGCTTGCACCTCAACCTATGGACTCAGACGGACATTCAATCATCATCTTCCTCACTCAAGGTAACCTTATGGCTTGTAGGAACACTGCACGTGTATGATAAGACTGTAGCCGTTCAACCGGCCCTCGTAAGGTTGCTGAAGACAGTGAACACCGTGGAATTCTCAGTATCACTGTGGCCCTGGGTTTTTCCACTGTCCTGCTAAGTGCTTATGTAATTGTAACCAACATAGGAGAGAGACGTAACATCGTGGAAGAGACATAAAGTGAGTAAAAACGATCTAAATGCATTTAGAATATATTTAGAACTACAAATTACACTTTTCTTAGCAATTATTGTTTTTTATGTCAAGCTTCAAGCTAGCTTCTTTATTGGGGCTTGGGACCAGCAAAAGTGACCCGAAATTTGGTCTTTAAGTCTGGTCATTAGCGTGTCTGGACCCAAACTACACTGCAGGTCCCAAAGTCAAATGATCACTGAGAGTTAAAAATCTGTCTGAAGTTAGAAGTTAGCAGAGAGTTAGCTCACTAGTTTCCGTCTAAATATAATATACCAGGTTCTGACTGAGGGATTTCTAAAACAAATTAAAAGGCACAGCTCTGCTATCACTTCTGACATACATGAAGACAGGAAAGTAAGCAGCAGTGATGTTTGTAGGGTTACTGAAGTTTGGCTAGCTGGTATATAGTGATGTGCTATGTGACTAGCGAAACAGCTATGTTAGCATAACATTAACACAGTGATGAAGGGGAACTTTTTTCCACTGGATAAGAATTAAGGTGAGGGTTCCCGATGGTTAGGGACAAATGCAGTGGCATGGCAGGATGCTGTAAACGGACCAAACTTCAGTCAGGAGAACAACTGAGATAATCCATCCACATACAGGTTAGTCATTAATGTGCTGCTGCATTGCCTGGGCTGTAGTTACATGGTAAGGTTTTAAAAACTGAGCTTTAAAATGAATAGTTGTAATAAAAACTGAGAGAGGCCGACAGTGATCACTTACTTTTTGTAAGGGGCTTGTTGAGATTAAATAGAACAAGTTACAAAGCATTAAAACATGTTAAAAACACAACAGCCTTATTAAACGCAGAGTAGTTTGGGCCCAGAAGTAGGATTGATCACGTCATCACTTAAAGACCGGATAGACACATGGTGGAGTTACTTTGTTGTGTTTGTGTGTGTTTTTAAGTAGTTTTAAACTTTGTGATCCACAACAGGTAACAGTAAAAGATGAACATTTTTAAGCATAATGCTGTTACCAAACTACATTAATGGCCCAAAAACAGACCATAGAAAAAACCGTGGCTATGTGAAAAAAAATGATGACAACTAGTCCTAATTCAGGCTAATTGTTTTTTTGTTTTGTTTTTTTCCCGACATCCCTCCACACACACAGGCTGTGCTGGCTCACAGAAAGAGTGGGTCATCAACATTATCAGGCAGCTGGTGTTCATAGCAAGCCTCACCAGACAGCTTCAGTCCATATCGGATGTACAGGATGGAGTTAAGCTCTGCAAGGACATCTGATTTGTAAGTTTGCTTTTTACCACACTCATCTGGGCCAAGAGTAGAGGAAACTGCCTTATCTTCTGCAGCTGGAATTCAAAACAAGTATTTGAACTCGGACACGGCCTGCAGATTAGACTGGGTTTGTTTGGTTTTTCTTTTTCGTGCTTTTCCCACTTTTCTAGCTTGTTGTGCCCTTTTTCTTTCAGGATCTGCAGTTTCCTCCCTGTCCAGTAGAGGCCTCTCTCAGAGAAAGAACAGCTTGGGGATGCAGATGATGACGATTGGAGATCAGACACACCGCCCCCACCTCTCCTTATCCATGCTTAGGTCAGAAGTGGAATGCTCTTTTGCTGTTTGTTAGTTACGGATGGAGTAACACTAACTAAGGAAATACACACAACACAGTGATTGTGAATAAGTCACTCCAAGTGTGAAAAGGTGATAGTCAGAGTGAGACTACACATGAATTATTCAGGAAATGCACACTCAGTGAGAGAATAACTATAATTCAGTGTCACTAGGGGATATAACTTGAAGATGATGTGTCTTCATTTCTGATTCATTTTGAACAGTGATGAATGTGGAAGTAAATGAGCGCGAGCTGATCAAAACGGGCGAGCTGTTTTTACATATTTCTGCAGCCTGGATGCCGTGGGCTTTGTCCACGAGTAAAAGATGACATCGCCCATTTCGGATCTTATATATAGTTATACCTTGGTGTTTTGTAGCATCACCTGACAAACTTTTACTTTCCTGATGTTTAGACTTTCTGATCCCTCCACAGACTCTGCTTTGTCTTTCTACAAAGAGTTGACGACATTAAATACAGATGTTTTAACAGTGCTTGAATGTTTTATTTTGTTTACTCTAGCCTCCAACTCAAACTTTGGTTGCTCCTATGCCCACGTCACTTCCTCCACCAATCAGAATGAGGGTCCAGGTTCAGGAAGACGTCTTCCTGATCCCAGTTCCACAAAGGTCGGTGAAAAGTTTTAAGTTTGAGCAGTACATAAAAATAAATCCCAATCTGATTGGTATAGTGTTTTTTTGTTGTTGTTGTTGTTGTTGTTTTGTTTTTAATTTCTGTTTAATCGCCGGTCATTGCTCTGCATCCCAGTGAGGCCAACTCCTGCTCTGTGTCGTGGCTGTGTGAGCAGGCAGCTCAGCGTTACTACCAGAAATGTGGCCTCCTGCCTCGTCTCTCTCTGCAGAAAGAAGGCGCTCTGCTCTCCCCGCAGGACCAGCTACTGGCCGTCCTGCACACAAATGAAGAGGTGAGGTTGGATTTAAAAAAAAAAAAACAACCCACAGTGACAAGAGGACGGCTATGACTGTGAAACAGCTTGCATGTCAGCCAGTGAGCATACTCCTTTTCTTAGGCAAAGTATGGCCCAAATTCATAAAATAGACTTTCTCATAGACACAGAGGTCTTTTCATTAAATCACTGATAGAAGGAATGGAGGTTCTAGGTCCTTCCACAATGACTTCATCTTTCTTACCCAGATGAGGCGTGCAGGTTTTAGACTGTATGATTCTGGTAAGAAGGTGAAGGGCTGATTATGTTAACAAGCTGCCTGAGAAACTACAATCTGAGAAACTGTAAAGATTAGAACCATTTCTATTACCAGACTGGATGCTGACTTGCTTTTGGAGCCAGCTTCCAGAAGACACTGAAGGAATCACAGTTTTTGGGATTGAATCCTTGGCTTCACTTTCCCGCACCAGTGCAGGATAACTGATGGGTTTGTGTTGTGGGTTCTGGCTGACGTTTGCTCGTGGGGATCTCCCTCCTCTCCCTGAGCGATACAAGAAGGCCTGTCAAAGTCTAGCAGTGGGTGAGCAACACAGAGGAAATGCATTATAAAACGGACACATGTGCATTCTTGTATTCTGTTATGAAGTACCATCTCTTTCTACCTGTAGATGAGAACAAGCGTTTCTCCCGGCTATGTGAGGTTCGGGACCGGGGTTCCTCCGTGTCAGGACTCCAAATGTCTCGGTTTGGCCGCCTCTTCCCTCAGCCCGCTCCTCCGTGCCCTAAAACTTCAGGCCAGCCTCACGGAGCTGCGAATTTCTGGAAACCGTATGTCTGACGACCTTCTCCCTGAGCTGATTGCCACAACGCTCACCATGCCTCGTCTGCAGCTGCTGGACATTTCTGCCAACTGCGTTACAGGGGACGGCCTGGAGAAGGCTGTAAATGCTTTAAAGGGACAGAGTGCACCTGCATTCCCGGCAAGGGCCTCAGCTAGCCAATAGTGGCAGCTCCAGGTTTACCATCTAACCTGTATTTAAGTACCTCTGGTCTTAATAACTACCTTAGATCTTAATAACAAGCTAACCTGATTCATATCAATGATATCTGTCAGAGAGAATTGGCTCTCGTGATCATTTGCTTTTTCTGCTCGTTTCCACTCAAAGTGCCTGGAGGAGCTGGACCTCAGTATGAACCCACTGGGGGACGGCGTGTCTGAGTCTCTGTCCTGTCTGCTGTCCTGCTGCCCTGTGCTAGCCAAGCGGTCTCTGCAGGTCTCACTGCTCATTTCCTTCAGCAGCATCGACTGCTGCTAGCCAGCGCGCTCACAGGTGACTCTCTAACAAGCAGCTGACTGAAGCCTTAAGCTTCACTGAACTCCCATCCATAAGCAAAACTGCAACTAACTTTACATCTTCTGAACGTTCAGGCACAGGCCATTTGAAAGCAGTGTGCCTGTCCCTCAATCCCCTGGGCTCCACCGGCTTTGAGCTGGTGTTAAAGACTCTGCCCCTCCACTGCCTCACACACGTGGACCTGTCAGCTGTCTGCAGAGGGCCTGCTGATTACCCGGCACTGGAACACCTCGCCAAAGTCCTGTCACAGGTGTGCACGCAAAAATCATGCAATGTCATTTATTGTCGAAAGATATAATTGTGCAATCAGGTTAAGACTTTTGTGTTTTTGCAGGACGAGTGCTCTCTGACCCACCTCAGCCTGGCTGCAAATGGGCTGACAGACAGCAGTGTAGCTACCTTGGCGAGGTGTGTGTGTGTGTGTGTGTGTGTGTGAGGGCGTCATTTCTACGGCTCAGTTATTACTCATGTTAGTGGGGCTTTGCCTTTGTTTAAATTGTCACTCTTTACTGGCCTGTTGGACTTTTTCTTATTATTTCACAGGTGCCTCTCGTCGTGTCCCACACTGGTGAGTCTGAATCTGTCAGGAAATCCGTCTGTTACATCAGTGGGACTTCACAACATCCTGGCGTCTGTCAGAGAGGCCCGTCGACCACTGACACTTCTAAACCTCGAAGGTATGTCTGAACTTGGAGATACTCCATGGAGTTCCTTTTTTTTTCTAAAGCTATTCTTAGATTCACCGTTTCACACTAATTCACAATTTGGATTTCTTTGATGTTTTTATCACCTGTGCAAAGTTGTACTTGGCAACAGTTTCTTTCTTGCTATCAGTGCGTTTCCTTTTGACGCATTTCTAAGTTTGAACATTTAGTATGTATGCACAGAGGTGTTACATGATGATTACACACACAGACATTACAATATAGAAGTGTGGTTTAAAGATTTAAAAAAAAGATTAGCTGTGAATTAATTTTCCATTTTATGGAGCAGAAAACATTGCTGAATGCTAGCTAACAGGCTACATTTGGATGTCAAATATTTATAGGGGGGAAAATGGAAATTATGGATATGAAATAAAATGATTCTTTGTTGCTTAACCTGCAGGTTGTCAGGTCTCTGGCCCCTGGGAGAGTCAAGACCTGGACAGTTTGTCAGAGCTGGTCCAGGATATCCGTCTTTGCTCTCAGACCCTCAACAAGCTGGACCGACAGACCTTGAAGCAGAGCTGAGACAGGACTCAGTCACACGGACACTTTCTCGACCGAAACTCCAAGTGCCTCCTCTCTGCCACCTCTACTTGAGGGTGGCAGGTGTGTTCATAATAAATAATTAATAATGAATTATTAATTTCCTAATAATTCATAATAAAAGTGGTCATTTTTATAAACATTTTGTTTAATGAGGCTACACCAAAAAGAAACAAGATAAAAACAAAATAAAGTGACATGGCGTCCACCGACAGTCTGTGGATAGCTTGTGTTTTATGCATTTTTGTCTGCCTTATTTATACATGTAAAGCTCTGTATCTGTATAAAGAGTTTGTGTTAGTGTGTGAGAGGTTTTGTGTCACAATGGTCCTGTTTTGGAGGATTTGATTTAAAAAAACAAACATAATTAAAGTAACCAACGATGCTATACGTTGACATCGTTCTTTCACTGTAAGACAAAGCAGGCTATGGTGAATAATCACAGCGATTTTCAGCTCTGAAGAAATCTATCTAGGAGCTATGACAGTGTAAAGACACCCTGCAATTTTAAATGTGTGGCGACATTTGAATGAGGCGCGTACCAGTAGAGGGAGCCAACGCACCACGAATGGTACACAGCCACAGATGCGCTTTGTGCAATGTATTTGTGACATGCAGGAGTGTCCGCAAAGAAATGTGGATAAGTTGTAAATCAAAAGCTAAAGAGCTCATTCTTGCACTGTTTTGATCAGAACACACGTGGGAATGTTCAAGTGTTGAGAATTTGTAATTATAAAGTGAATTAGGGAACGATATTAGATACTGCCACTGGCTAGATTTCAACCTGGGTCTCTCGCTCCCAAAGCGCGTTCTCTACGCCGCGGCCTGCCCTATAATATATTTCAAGCGTTTACCACAACTGAGAGGTGAAAACTGCCGTTTCTTCGTCTTACAAAATGTTCTGTAACTCCAAAAGTACACGGACTGTGACATCATTCTTTCACTGTAACAATCAGCAGGCTTTAATAAAAAAGGAAAAAAAAAAAATCAAGGCGGTTTTCAGGTCTCTAAAGAAAAATACATCTAGGAGATATGAGGAGTTGAAAACGCCTCTGTTACAGAATTTCAGCTGTCATTTTCACTCAAGTCTCCATAGACTTTGAATGTGGACATTTATTAACTGTGTTGCTTCGAGGCCATTTGCGAGAAAACGGCAACTCCTACAATAATGACAGTGCCATTTTGTTAAAGGCAAGAAAAATACCTACATTTTGATGTATAATTTGTGTTAATGAAGGCAAAATTGAGCGTTTGTTCGGACATGAAGAAGAGATTGAGAAAGCGACAATGCATGGTGTGTTTGGCGTCCATAGCAACCATAACAACCAATATTGATTGATGGAAGAGATTTTGAGACAGGGGTAAAAAAAAAAAAAAAGGCAGAGAGAGCCCATTCTGTAGGCTCGCCTGTAGGCTTCTAGCAAGCGTAGCAAGTGAATTTCAGAGCCAGGGATTTTTTTTTTTTTTTTTTTTTTTTTTTTTTGTGTCCCCAGCATATGGTCCGCATGGGATTCGAACCACTGCCCTCTGTCCTCAATCTCTGCCATAGGGCCTGTCACGTTCCCATGAGCCACTCGGCGGCCCGGAATGACAGGGCAAAAGTGCTATATTTAAAGTGCACACCTGCGCAGCCGCACCCCAATTTTCGGCTCTTTTTCATTAGCTGGACACCAGGCCTTATCTAGTCAGCCGTTCCAACCACATCCCTGCCAATGTGTGCCTACGTCAAGCCGCATACAAGTGTAACGCTCACAATTTTCTGCTATCACTCTAAGGCAACTTAAGTGTTAGTGACGTCACACCTATGCGCCACTGCCCTCTGTGGAGAATGGGAGAAATGTGCTTGCACCTCAACCTATGGACTCAGACGGACATTCAATCATCATCTTCCTCACTCAAGGTAACCTTATGGCTTGTAGGAACACTGCACGTGTATGATAAGACTGTAGCCGTTCAACCGGCCCTCGTAAGGTTGCTGAAGACAGTGAACACCGTGGAATTCTCAGTATCACTGTGGCCCTGGGTTTTTCCACTGTCCTGCTAAGTGCTTATGTAATTGTAACCAACATAGGAGAGAGACGTAACATCGTGGAAGAGACATAAAGTGAGTAAAAACGATCTAAATGCATTTAGAATATATTTAGAACTACAAATTACACTTTTCTTAGCAATTATTGTTTTTTATGTCAAGCTTCAAGCTAGCTTCTTTATTGGGGCTTGGGACCAGCAAAAGTGACCCGAAATTTGGTCTTTAAGTCTGGTCATTAGCGTGTCTGGACCCAAACTACACTGCAGGTCCCAAAGTCAAATGATCACTGAGAGTTAAAAATCTGTCTGAAGTTAGAAGTTAGCAGAGAGTTAGCTCACTAGTTTCCGTCTAAATATAATATACCAGGTTCTGACTGAGGGATTTCTAAAACAAATTAAAAGGCACAGCTCTGCTATCACTTCTGACATACATGAAGACAGGAAAGTAAGCAGCAGTGATGTTTGTAGGGTTACTGAAGTTTGGCTTGCTGGTATATAGTGATGTGCTATGTGACTAGCGAAACAGCTATGTTAGCATAACATTAACACAGTGATGAAGGGGAACTTTTTTCCACTGGATAAGAATTAAGGTGAGGGTTCCCGATGGTTAGGGACAAATGCAGTGGCATGGCAGGATGCTGTAAACGGACCAAACTTCAGTCAAGAGAACAACTGAGATAATCCATCCACATACAGGTTAGTCATTAATGTGCTGCTGCATTGCCTGGGCTGTAGTTACATGGTAAGGTTTTAAAAACTGAGCTTTAAAATGAATAGTTGTAATAAAAACTGAGAGAGGCCGACAGTGATCACTTACTTTTTGTAAGGGGCTTGTTGAGATTAAATAGAACAAGTTACAAAGCATTAAAACATGTTAAAAACACAACAGCCTTATTAAACGCAGAGTAGTTTGGGCCCAGAAGTAGGATTGATCACGTCATCACTTAAAGACCAGATAGACACATGGTGGAGTTACTTTGTTGTGTTTGTGTGTGTTTTTAAGTAGTTTTAAACTTTGTGATCCACAACAGGTAACAGTAAAAGATGAACATTTTTAAGCATAATGCTGTTACCAAACTACATTAATGGCCCAAAAACAGACCATAGAAAAAACCGTGGCTATGTGAAAAAAAATGATGACAACTAGTCCTAATTCAGGCTAATTGTTTTTTTGTTTTTTTGTTTTGTTTTTTTCCGACATCCCTCCACACACACAGGCTGTGCTGGCTCACAGAAAGAGTGGGTCATCAACATTATCAGGCAGCTGGTGTTCATAGCAAGCCTCACCAGACAGCTTCAGTCCATATCGGATGTACAGGATGGAGTTAAGGCTCTGCAAGGACATCTGATTTGTAAGTTTGCTTTTTACCACACTCATCTGGGCCAAGAGTAGAGGAAACTGCCTTATCTTCTGCAGCTGGAATTCAAAACAAGTATTTGAACTCGGACACGGCCTGCAGATTAGACTGGGTTTGTTTGGTTTTTCTTTTTCGTGCTTTTCCCACTTTTCTAGCTTGTTGTGCCCTTTTTCTTTCAGGATCTGCAGTTTCCTCCCTGTCCAGTAGAGGCCTCTCTCAGAGAAAGAACAGCTTGGGGATGCAGATGATGACGATTGGAGATCAGACACACCGCCCCCACCTCTCCTTATCCATGCTTAGGTCAGAAGTGGAATGCTCTTTTGCTGTTTGTTAGTTACGGATGGAGTAACACTAACTAAGGAAATACACACAACACAGTGATTGTGAATAAGTCACTCCAAGTGTGAAAAGGTGATAGTCAGAGTGAGACTACACATGAATTATTCAGGAAATGCACACTCAGTGAGAGAATAACTATAATTCAGTGTCACTAGGGGATATAACTTGAAGATGATGTGTCTTCATTTCTGATTCATTTTGAACAGTGATGAATGTGGAAGTAAATGAGCGCGAGCTGATCAAAACGGGCGAGCTGTTTTTACATATTTCTGCAGCCTGGATGCCGTGGGCTTTGTCCAGGAGTAAAAGATGACATCGCCCATTTCGGATCTTATATATAGTTATACCTTGGTGTTTTGTAGCATCACCTGACAAACTTTTACTTTCCTGATGTTTAGACTTTCTGATCCCTCCACAGACTCTGCTTTGTCTTTCTACAAAGAGTTGACGACATTAAATACAGATGTTTTAACAGTGCTTGAATGTTTTATTTTGTTTACTCTAGCCTCCAACTCAAACTTTGGTTGCTCCTATGCCCACGTCACTTCCTCCACCAATCAGAATGAGGGTCCGGGTTCAGGAAGACGTCTTCCTGATCCCAGCTCCACAAAGGTCGGTGAAAAGTTTTAAGTTTGAGCAGTACATAAAAATAAATCCCAATCTGATTGGTATAGTGTTTTTTTGTTGTTGTTGTTGTTGTTGTTTTGTTTTTAATTTCTGTTTAATCGCCGGTCATTGCTCTGCATCCCAGTGAGGCCAACTCCTGCTCTGTGTCGTGGCTGTGTGAGCAGGCAGCTCAGCGTTACTACCAGAAATGTGGCCTCCTGCCTCGTCTCTCTCTGCAGAAAGAAGGCGCTCTGCTCTCCCCGCAGGACCAGCTACTGGCCGTCCTGCACACAAATGAAGAGGTGAGGTTGGATTTAAAAAAAAAAAAACAACCCACAGTGACAAGAGGACGGCTATGACTGTGAAACAGCTTGCATGTCAGCCAGTGAGCATACTCCTTTTCTTAGGCAAAGTATGGCCCAAATTCATAAAATAGACTTTCTCATAGACACAGAGGTCTTTTCATTAAATCACTGATAGAAGGAATGGAGGTTCTAGGTCCTTCCACAATGACTTCATCTTTCTTACCCAGATGAGGCGTGCAGGTTTTAGACTGTATGATTCTGGTAAGAAGGTGAAGGGCTGATTATGTTAACAAGCTGCCTGAGAAACTACAATCTGAGAAACTGTAAAGATTAGAACCATTTCTATTACCAGACTGGATGCTGACTTGCTTTTGGAGCCAGCTTCCAGAAGACACTGAAGGAATCACAGTTTTTGGGATTGAATCCTTGGCTTCACTTTCCCGCACCAGTGCAGGATAACTGATGGGTTTGTGTTGTGGGTTCTGGCTGACGTTTGCTCGTGGGGATCTCCCTCCTCTCCCTGAGCGATACAAGAAGGCCTGTCAAAGTCTAGCAGTGGGTGAGCAACACAGAGGAAATGCATTATAAAACGGACACATGTGCATTCTTGTATTCTGTTATGAAGTACCATCTCTTTCTACCTGTAGATGAGAACAAGCGTTTCTCCCGGCTATGTGAGGTTCGGGACCGGGGTTCCTCCGTGTCAGGACTCCAAATGTCTCGGTTTGGCCGCCTCTTCCCTCAGCCCGCTCCTCCGTGCCCTAAAACTTCAGGCCAGCCTCACGGAGCTGCGAATTTCTGGAAACCGTATGTCTGACGACCTTCTCCCTGAGCTGATTGCCACAACGCTCACCATGCCTCGTCTGCAGCTGCTGGACATTTCTGCCAACTGCATTACAGGGGACGGCCTGGAGAAGGCTGTAAATGCTTTAAAGGGACAGAGTGCACCTGCATTCCCGGCAAGGGCCTCAGCTAGCCAATAGTGGCAGCTCCAGGTTTACCATCTAACCTGTATTTAAGTACCTCTGGTCTTAATAACTACCTTAGATCTTAATAACAAGCTAACCTGATTCATATCAATGATATCTGTCAGAGAGAATTGGCTCTCGTGATCATTTGCTTTTTCTGCTCGTTTCCACTCAAAGTGCCTGGAGGAGCTGGACCTCAGTATGAACCCACTGGGGGACGGCGTGTCTGAGTCTCTGTCCTGTCTGCTGTCCTGCTGCCCTGTGCTAGCCAAGCGGTCTCTGCAGGTCTCACTGCTCATTTCCTTCAGCAGCATCGACTGCTGCTAGCCAGCGCGCTCACAGGTGACTCTCTAACAAGCAGCTGACTGAAGCCTTAAGCTTCACTGAACTCCCATCCATAAGCAAAACTGCAACTAACTTTACATCTTCTGAACGTTCAGGCACAGGCCATTTGAAAGCAGTGTGCCTGTCCCTCAATCCCCTGGGCTCCACCGGCTTTGAGCTGGTGTTAAAGACTCTGCCCCTCCACTGCCTCACACACGTGGACCTGTCAGCTGTCTGCAGAGGGCCTGCTGATTACCCGGCACTGGAACACCTCGCCAAAGTCCTGTCACAGGTGTGCACGCAAAAATCATGCAATGTCATTTATTGTCGAAAGATATAATTGTGCAATCAGGTTAAGACTTTTGTGTTTTTGCAGGACGAGTGCTCTCTGACCCACCTCAGCCTGGCTGCAAATGGGCTGACAGACAGCAGTGTAGCTACCTTGGCGAGGTGTGTGTGTGTGTGTGTGTGTGTGTGAGGGCGTCATTTCTACGGCTCAGTTATTACTCATGTTAGTGGGGCTTTGCCTTTGTTTAAATTGTCACTCTTTACTGGCCTGTTGGACTTTTTCTTATTATTTCACAGGTGCCTCTCGTCGTGTCCCACACTGGTGAGTCTGAATCTGTCAGGAAATCCGTCTGTTACATCAGTGGGACTTCACAACATCCTGGCGTCTGTCAGAGAGGCCCGTCGACCACTGACACTTCTAAACCTCGAAGGTATGTCTGAACTTGGAGATACTCCATGGAGTTCCTTTTTTTTTCTAAAGCTATTCTTAGATTCACCGTTTCACACTAATTCACAATTTGGATTTCTTTGATGTTTTTATCACCTGTGCAAAGTTGTACTTGGCAACAGTTTCTTTCTTGCTATCAGTGCGTTTCCTTTTGACGCATTTCTAAGTTTGAACATTTAGTATGTATGCACAGAGGTGTTACATGATGATTACACACACAGACATTACAATATAGAAGTGTGGTTTAAAGATTTAAAAAAAAGATTAGCTGTGAATTAATTTTCCATTTTATGGAGCAGAAAACATTGCTGAATGCTAGCTAACAGGCTACATTTGGATGTCAAATATTTATAGGGGGGAAAATGGAAATTATGGATATGAAATAAAATGATTCTTTGTTGCTTAACCTGCAGGTTGTCAGGTCTCTGGCCCCTGGGAGAGTCAAGACCTGGACAGTTTGTCAGAGCTGGTCCAGGATATCCGTCTTTGCTCTCAGACCCTCAACAAGCTGGACCGACAGACCTTGAAGCAGAGCTGAGACAGGACTCAGTCACACGGACACTTTCTCGACCGAAACTCCAAGTGCCTCCTCTCTGCCACCTCTACTTGAGGGTGGCAGGTGTGTTCATAATAAATAATTAATAATGAATTATTAATTTCCTAATAATTCATAATAAAAGTGGTCATTTTTATAAACATTTTGTTTAATGAGGCTACACCAAAAAGAAACAAGATAAAAACAAAATAAAGTGACATGGCGTCCACCGACAGTCTGTGGATAGCTTGTGTTTTATGCATTTTTGTCTGCCTTATTTATACATGTAAAGCTCTGTATCTGTATAAAGAGTTTGTGTTAGTGTGTGAGAGGTTTTGTGTCACAATGGTCCTGTTTTGTAGGATTTGATTTAAAAAAACAAACATAATTAAAGTAACCAACGATGCTATACGTTGACATCGTTCTTTCACTGTAAGACAAAGCAGGCTATGGTGAATAATCACAGCGATTTTCAGCTCTGAAGAAATCTATCTAGGAGCTATGACAGTGTAAAGACACCCTGCAATTTTAAATGTGTGGCGACATTTGAATGAGGCGCGTACCAGTAGAGGGAGCCAACGCACCACGAATGGTACACAGCCACAGATGCGCTTTGTGCAATGTATTTGTGACATGCAGGAGTGTCCGCAAAGAAATGTGGATAAGTTGTAAATCAAAAGCTAAAGAGCTCATTCTTGCACTGTTTTGATCAGAACACACGTGGGAATGTTCAAGTGTTGAGAATTTGTAATTATAAAGTGAATTAGGGAACGATATTAGATACTGCCACTGGCTAGATTTCAACCTGGGTCTCTCGCTCCCAAAGCGCGTTCTCTACGCCGCGGCCTGCCCTATAATATATTTCAAGCGTTTACCACAACTGAGAGGTGAAAACTGCCGTTTCTTCGTCTTACAAAATGTTCTGTAACTCCAAAAGTACACGGACTGTGACATCATTCTTTCACTGTAACAATCAGCAGGCTTTAATAAAAAAGGAAAAAAAAAAAATCAAGGCGGTTTTCAGGTCTCTAAAGAAAAATACATCTAGGAGATATGAGGAGTTGAAAACGCCTCTGTTACAGAATTTCAGCTGTCATTTTCACTCAAGTCTCCATAGACTTTGAATGTGGACATTTATTAACTGTGTTGCTTCGAGGCCATTTGCGAGAAAACGGCAACTCCTACAATAATGACAGTGCCATTTTGTTAAAGGCAAGAAAAATACCTACATTTTGATGTATAATTTGTGTTAATGAAGGCAAAATTGAGCGTTTGTTCGGACATGAAGAAGAGATTGAGAAAGCGACAATGCATGGTGTGTTTGGCGTCCATAGCAACCATAACAACCAATATTGATTGATGGAAGAGATTTTGAGACAGGGGTAAAAAAAAAAAAAAAGGCAGAGAGAGCCCATTCTGTAGGCTCGCCTGTAGGCTTCTAGCAAGCGTAGCAAGTGAATTTCAGAGCCAGGGATTTTTTTTTTTTTTTTTTTTTTTTTTTTTTGTGTCCCCAGCATATGGTCCGCATGGGATTCGAACCACTGCCCTCTGTCCTCAATCTCTGCCATAGGGCCTGTCACGTTCCCATGAGCCACTCGGCGGCCCGGAATGACAGGGCAAAAGTGCTATATTTAAAGTGCACACCTGCGCAGCCGCACCCCAATTTTCGGCTCTTTTTCATTAGCTGGACACCAGGCCTTATCTAGTCAGCCGTTCCAACCACATCCCTGCCAATGTGTGCCTACGTCAAGCCGCATACAAGTGTAACGCTCACAATTTTCTGCTATCACTCTAAGGCAACTTAAGTGTTAGTGACGTCACACCTATGCGCCACTGCCCTCTGTGGAGAATGGGAGAAATGTGCTTGCACCTCAACCTATGGACTCAGACGGACATTCAATCATCATCTTCCTCACTCAAGGTAACCTTATGGCTTGTAGGAACACTGCACGTGTATGATAAGACTGTAGCCGTTCAACCGGCCCTCGTAAGGTTGCTGAAGACAGTGAACACCGTGGAATTCTCAGTATCACTGTGGCCCTGGGTTTTTCCACTGTCCTGCTAAGTGCTTATGTAATTGTAACCAACATAGGAGAGAGACGTAACATCGTGGAAGAGACATAAAGTGAGTAAAAACGATCTAAATGCATTTAGAATATATTTAGAACTACAAATTACACTCTTCTTAGCAATTATTGTTTTTTATGTCAAGCTTCAAGCTAGCTTCTTTATTGGGGCTTGGGACCAGCAAAAGTGACCCGAAATTTGGTCTTTAAGTCTGGTCATTAGCGTGTCTGGACCCAAACTACACTGCAGGTCCCAAAGTCAAATGATCACTGAGAGTTAAAAATCTGTCTGAAGTTAGAAGTTAGCAGAGAGTTAGCTCACTAGTTTCCGTCTAAATATAATATACCAGGTTCTGACTGAGGGATTTCTAAAACAAATTAAAAGGCACAGCTCTGCTATCACTTCTGACATACATGAAGACAGGAAAGTAAGCAGCAGTGATGTTTGTAGGGTTACTGAAGTTTGGCTTGCTGGTATATAGTGATGTGCTATGTGACTAGCGAAACAGCTATGTTAGCATAACATTAACACAGTGATGAAGGGGAACTTTTTTCCACTGGATAAGAATTAAGGTGAGGGTTCCCGATGGTTAGGGACAAATGCAGTGGCATGGCAGGATGCTGTAAACGGACCAAACTTCAGTCAAGAGAACAACTGAGATAATCCATCCACATACAGGTTAGTCATTAATGTGCTGCTGCATTGCCTGGGCTGTAGTTACATGGTAAGGTTTTAAAAACTGAGCTTTAAAATGAATAGTTGTAATAAAAACTGAGAGAGGCCGACAGTGATCACTTACTTTTTGTAAGGGGCTTGTTGAGATTAAATAGAACAAGTTACAAAGCATTAAAACATGTTAAAAACACAACAGCCTTATTAAACGCAGAGTAGTTTGGGCCCAGAAGTAGGATTGATCACGTCATCACTTAAAGACCAGATAGACACATGGTGGAGTTACTTTGTTGTGTTTGTGTGTGTTTTTAAGTAGTTTTAAACTTTGTGATCCACAACAGGTAACAGTAAAAGATGAACATTTTTAAGCATAATGCTGTTACCAAACTACATTAATGGCCCAAAAACAGACCATAGAAAAAACCGTGGCTATGTGAAAAAAAATGATGACAACTAGTCCTAATTCAGGCTAATTGTTTTTTTGTTTTTTTGTTTTGTTTTTTTCCGACATCCCTCCACACACACAGGCTGTGCTGGCTCACAGAAAGAGTGGGTCATCAACATTATCAGGCAGCTGGTGTTCATAGCAAGCCTCACCAGACAGCTTCAGTCCATATCGGATGTACAGGATGGAGTTAAGGCTCTGCAAGGACATCTGATTTGTAAGTTTGCTTTTTACCACACTCATCTGGGCCAAGAGTAGAGGAAACTGCCTTATCTTCTGCAGCTGGAATTCAAAACAAGTATTTGAACTCGGACACGGCCTGCAGATTAGACTGGGTTTGTTTGGTTTTTCTTTTTCGTGCTTTTCCCACTTTTCTAGCTTGTTGTGCCCTTTTTCTTTCAGGATCTGCAGTTTCCTCCCTGTCCAGTAGAGGCCTCTCTCAGAGAAAGAACAGCTTGGGGATGCAGATGATGACGATTGGAGATCAGACACACCGCCCCCACCTCTCCTTATCCATGCTTAGGTCAGAAGTGGAATGCTCTTTTGCTGTTTGTTAGTTACGGATGGAGTAACACTAACTAAGGAAATACACACAACACAGTGATTGTGAATAAGTCACTCCAAGTGTGAAAAGGTGATAGTCAGAGTGAGACTACACATGAATTATTCAGGAAATGCACACTCAGTGAGAGAATAACTATAATTCAGTGTCACTAGGGGATATAACTTGAAGATGATGTGTCTTCATTTCTGATTCATTTTGAACAGTGATGAATGTGGAAGTAAATGAGCGCGAGCTGATCAAAACGGGCGAGCTGTTTTTACATATTTCTGCAGCCTGGATGCCGTGGGCTTTGTCCAGGAGTAAAAGATGACATCGCCCATTTCGGATCTTATATATAGTTATACCTTGGTGTTTTGTAGCATCACCTGACAAACTTTTACTTTCCTGATGTTTAGACTTTCTGATCCCTCCACAGACTCTGCTTTGTCTTTCTACAAAGAGTTGACGACATTAAATACAGATGTTTTAACAGTGCTTGAATGTTTTATTTTGTTTACTCTAGCCTCCAACTCAAACTTTGGTTGCTCCTATGCCCACGTCACTTCCTCCACCAATCAGAATGAGGGTCCGGGTTCAGGAAGACGTCTTCCTGATCCCAGTTCCACAAAGGTCGGTGAAAAGTTTTAAGTTTGAGCAGTACATAAAAATAAATCCCAATCTGATTGGTATAGTGTTTTTTTGTTGTTGTTGTTGTTTTGTTTTTAATTTCTGTTTAATCACCGGTCATTGCTCTGCATCCCAGTGAGGCCAACTCCTGCTCTGTGTCGTGGCTGTGTGAGCAGGCAGCTCAGCGTTACTACCAGAAATGTGGCCTCCTGCCTCGTCTCTCTCTGCAGAAAGAAGGCGCTCTGCTCTCCCCGCAGGACCAGCTACTGGCCGTCCTGCACACAAATGAAGAGGTGAGGTTGGATTTAAAAAATAAAAAAACAACCCACAGTGACAAGAGGACGGCTATGACTGTGAAACAGCTTGCATGTCAGCCAGTGAGCATACTCCTTTTCTTAGGCAAAGTATGGCCCAAATTCATAAAATAGACTTTCTCATAGACACAGAGGTCTTTTCATTAAATCACTGATAGAAGGAATGGAGGTTCTAGGTCCTTCCACAATGACTTCATCTTTCTTACCCAGATGAGGCGTGCAGGTTTTAGACTGTATGATTCTGGTAAGAAGGTGAAGGGCTGATTATGTTAACAAGCTGCCTGAGAAACTACAATCTGAGAAACTGTAAAGATTAGAACCATTTCTATTACCAGACTGGATGCTGACTTGCTTTTGGAGCCAGCTTCCAGAAGACACTGAAGGAATCACAGTTTTTGGGATTGAATCCTTGGCTTCACTTTCCCGCACCAGTGCAGGATAACTGATGGGTTTGTGTTGCGGGTTCTGGCTGACGTTTGCTCGTGGGGATCTCCCTCCTCTCCCTGAGCGATACAAGAAGGCCTGTCAAAGTCTAGCAGTGGGTGAGCAACACAGAGGAAATGCATTATAAAACGGACACATGTGCATTCTTGTATTCTGTTATGAAGTACCATCTCTTTCTACCTGTAGATGAGAACAAGCGTGTCTCCCGGCTATGTGAGGTTCGGGACCGGGGTTCCTCCGTGTCAGGACTCCAAATGTCTCGGTTTGGCCGCCTCTTCCCTCAGCCCGCTCCTCCGTGCCCTAAAACTTCAGGCCAGCCTCACGGAGCTGCGAATTTCTGGAAACCGTATGTATGACGACCTTCTCCCTGAGCTGATTGCCACAACGCTCACCATGCCTCGTCTGCAGCTGCTGGACATTTCTGCCAACTGCATTACAGGGGACGGCCTGGAGAAGGCTGTAAATGCTTTAAAGGGACAGAGTGCACCTGCATTCCCGGTAAGGGCCTCAGCTAGCCAATAGTGGCAGCTCCAGGTTTACCATCTAACCTGTATTTAAGTACCTCTGGTCTTAATAACTACCTTAGATCTTAATAACAAGCTAACCTGATTCATATCAATGATATCTGTCAGAGAGAATTGGCTCTCGTGATCATTTGCTTTTTCTGCTCGTTTCCACTCAAAGTGCCTGGAGGAGCTGGACCTCAGTATGAACCCACTGGGGGACGGCGTGTCTGAGTCTCTGTCCTGTCTGCTGTCCTGCTGCCCTGTGCTAGCCAAGCGGTCTCTGCAGGTCTCACTGCTCATTTCCTTCAGCAGCATCGACTGCTGCTAGCCAGCGCGCTCACAGGTGACTCTCTAACAAGCAGCTGACTGAAGCCTTAAGCTTCACTGAACTCCCATCCATAAGCAAAACTGCAACTAACTTTACATCTTCTGAACGTTCAGGCACAGGCCATTTGAAAGCAGTGTGCCTGTCCCTCAATCCCCTGGGCTCCACCGGCTTTGAGCTGGTGTTAAAGACTCTGCCCCTCCACTGCCTCACACACGTGGACCTGTCAGCTGTCTGCAGAGGGCCTGCTGATTACCCGGCACTGGAACACCTCGCCAAAGTCCTGTCACAGGTGTGCACGCAAAAATCATGCAATGTCATTTATTGTCGAAAGATATAATTGTGCAATCAGGTTAAGACTTTTGTGTTTTTGCAGGACGAGTGCTCTCTGACCCACCTCAGCCTGGCTGCAAATGGGCTGACAGACAGCAGTGTAGCTACCTTGGCGAGGTGTGTGTGTGTGTGTGTGTGTGTGTGTGTGTGTGGGCGTCATTTCTACGGCTCAGTTATTACTCATGTTAGTGGGGCTTTGCCTTTGTTTAAATTGTCACTCTTTACTGGCCTGTTGGACTTTTTCTTATTATTTCACAGGTGCCTCTCGTCGTGTCCCACACTGGTGAGTCTGAATCTGTCAGGAAATCCGTCTGTTACATCAGTGGGACTTCACAACATCCTGGCGTCTGTCAGAGAGGCCCGTCGACCACTGACACTTCTAAACCTCGAAGGTATGTCTGAACTTGGAGATACTCCATGGAGTTCCTTTTTTTTTCTAAAGCTATTCTTAGATTCACTGTTTCACACTAATTCACAATTTGGATTTCTTTGATGTTTTTATCACCTGTGCAAAGTTGTACTTGGCAACAGTTTCTTTCTTGCTATCAGTGCGTTTCCTTTTGACGCATTTCTAAGTTTGAACATTTAGTATGTATGCACAGAGGTGTTACATGATGATTACACACACAGACATTACAATATAGAAGTGTGGTTTAAAGATTTAAAAAAAAGATTAGCTGTGAATTAATTTTCCATTTTATGGAGCAGAAAACATTGCTGAACGCTAGCTAACAGGCTACATTTGGATGTCAAATATTTATAGGGGGGAAAATGGAAATTATGGATATGAAATAAAATGATTCTTTGTTGCTTAACCTGCAGGTTGTCAGGTCTCTGGCCCCTGGGAGAGTCAAGACCTGGACAGTTTGTCAGAGCTGGTCCAGGATATCCGTCTTTGCTCTCAGACCCTCAACAAGCTGGACCGACAGACCTTGAAGCAGAGCTGGGACAGGACTCAGTCACACGGACACTTTCTCGACCGAAACTCCAAGTGCCTCCTCTCTGCCACCTCTACTTGAGGGTGGCAGGTGTGTTCATAATAAATAATTAATAATGAATTATTAATTTCCTAATAATTCATAATAAAAGTGGTCATTTTTATAAACATTTTGTTTAATGAGGCTACACCAAAAAGAAACAAGATAAAAACAAAATAAAGTGACATGGTGTCCACCGACAGTCTGTGGATGGCTTGTGTTTTATGCATTTTTGTCTGCCTTATTTATACATGTAAAGCTCTGTATCTGTATAAAGAGTTTGTGTTAGTGTGTGAGAGGTTTTGTGTCACAATGGTCCTGTTTTGTAGGATTTGATTTAAAAAAACAAACATAATTAAAGTAACCAACGATGCTATACGTTGACATCGTTCTTTCACTGTAAGACAAAGCAGGCTATGGTGAATAATCACAGCGATTTTCAGCTCTGAAGAAATCTATCTAGGAGCTATGACAGTGTAAAGACACCCTGCAATTTTAAATGTGTGGCGACATTTGAATGAGGCGCGTACCAGTAGAGGGAGCCAACGCACCACGAATGGTACACAGCCACAGATGCGCTTTGTGCAATGTATTTGTGACATGCAGGAGTGTCCGCAAAGAAATGTGGATAAGTTGTAAATCAAAAGCTAAAGAGCTCATTCTTGCACTGTTTTGATCAGAACACACGTGGGAATGTTCAAGTGTTGAGAATTTGTAATTATAAAGTGAATTAGGGAACGATATTAGATACTGCCACTGGCTAGATTTCAACCTGGGTCTCTCGCTCCCAAAGCGCGTTCTCTACGCCGCGGCCTGCCCTATAATATATTTCAAGCGTTTACCACAACTGAGAGGTGAAAACTGCCGTTTCTTCGTCTTACAAAATGTTCTGTAACTCCAAAAGTACACGGACTGTCGACATCATTCTTTCACTGTAACAATCAGCAGGCTTTAATAAAAAAGGGAAAAAAAAAATCAAGGCGGTTTTCAGGTCTCTAAAGAAAAATACATCTAGGAGATATGAGGAGTTGAAAACGCCTCTGTTACAGAATTTCAGCTGTCATTTTCACTCAAGTCTCCATAGACTTTGAATGTGGACATTTTTTAACTGTGTTGCTTCGAGGCCATTTGCGAGAAAACGGCAACTCCTACAATAATGACAGTGCCATTTTGTTAAAGGCAAGAAAAATACCTACATTTTGATGTATAATTTGTGTTAATGAAGGCAAAATTGAGCGTTTGTTCGGACATGAAGAAGAGATTGAGAAAGCGACAATGCATGGTGTGTTTGGCGTCCATAGCAACCATAACAACCAATATTGATTGATGGAAGAGATTTTGAGACAGGGGTAAAAAAAAAAAAAAAAGGCAGAGAGAGCCCATTCTGTAGGCTCGCCTGTAGGCTTCTAGCAAGCGTAGCAAGTGAATTTCAGAGCCAGGGATTTTTTTTTTTTTTTTTTTTTTTTTTTTTGTGTCCCCAGCATATGGTCCGCATGGGATTCGAACCACTGCCCTCTGTCCTCAATCTCTGCCATAGGGCCTGTCACGTTCCCATGAGCCACTCGGCGGCCCGGAATGACAGGGCAAAAGTGCTATATTTAAAGTGCACACCTGCGCAGCCGCACCCCAATTTTCGGCTCTTTTTCATTAGCTGGACACCAGGCCTTATCTAGTCAGCCGTTCCAACCACATCCCTGCCAATGTGTGCCTACGTCAAGCCGCATACAAGTGTAACGCTCACAATTTTCTGCTATCACTCTAAGGCAACTTAAGTGTTAGTGACGTCACACCTATGCGCCACTGCCCTCTGTGGAGAATGGGAGAAATGTGCTTGCACCTCAACCTATGGACTCAGACGGACATTCAATCATCATCTTCCTCACTCAAGGTAACCTTATGGCTTGTAGGAACACTGCACGTGTATGATAAGACTGTAGCCGTTCAACCGGCCCTCGTAAGGTTGCTGAAGACAGTGAACACCGTGGAATTCTCAGTATCACTGTGGCCCTGGGTTTTTCCACTGTCCTGCTAAGTGCTTATGTAATTGTAACCAACATAGGAGAGAGACGTAACATCGTGGAAGAGACATAAAGTGAGTAAAAACGATCTAAATGCATTTAGAATATATTTAGAACTACAAATTACACTTTTCTTAGCAATTATTGTTTTTTATGTCAAGCTTCAAGCTAGCTTCTTTATTGGGGCTTGGGACCAGCAAAAGTGACCCGAAATTTGGTCTTTAAGTCTGGTCATTAGCATGTCTGGACCCAAACTACACTGCAGGTCCCAAAGTCAAATGATCACTGAGAGTTAAAAATCTGTCTGAAGTTAGAAGTTAGCAGAGAGTTAGCTCACTAGTTTCCGTCTAAATATAATATACCAGGTTCTGACTGAGGGATTTCTAAAACAAATTAAAAGGCACAGCTCTGCTATCACTTCTGACATACATGAAGACAGGAAAGTAAGCAGCAGTGATGTTTGTAGGGTTACTGAAGTTTGGCTTGCTGGTATATAGTGATGTGCTATGTGACTAGCGAAACAGCTATGTTAGCATAACATTAACACAGTGATGAAGGGGAACTTTTTTCCACTGGATAAGAATTAAGGTGAGGGTTCCCGATGGTTAGGGACAAATGCAGTGGCATGGCAGGATGCTGTAAACGGACCAAACTTCAGTCAAGAGAACAACTGAGATAATCCATCCACATACAGGTTAGTCATTAATGTGCTGCTGCATTGCCTGGGCTGTAGTTACATGGTAAGGTTTTAAAAACTGAGCTTTAAAATGAATAGTTGTAATAAAAACTGAGAGAGGCCGACAGTGATCACTTACTTTTTGTAAGGGGCTTGTTGAGATTAAATAGAACAAGTTACAAAGCATTAAAACATGTTAAAAACACAACAGCCTTATTAAACGCAGAGTAGTTTGGGCCCAGAAGTAGGATTGATCACGTCATCACTTAAAGACCGGATAGACACATGGTGGAGTTACTTTGTTGTGTTTGTGTGTGTTTTTAAGTAGTTTTAAACTTTGTGATCCACAACAGGTAACAGTAAAAGATGAACATTTTTAAGCATAATGCTGTTACCAAACTACATTAATGGCCCAAAAACAGACCATAGAAAAAACCGTGGCTATGTGAAAAAAAATGATGACAACTAGTCCTAATTCAGGCTAATTGTTTTTTTGTTTTTTTGTTTTGTTTTTTTCCCGACATCCCTCCACACACACAGGCTGTGCTGGCTCACAGAAAGAGTGGGTCATCAACATTATCAGGCAGCTGGTGTTCATAGCAAGCCTCACCAGACAGCTTCAGTCCATATCGGATGTACAGGATGGAGTTAAGGCTCTGCAAGGACATCTGATTTGTAAGTTTGCTTTTTACCACACTCATCTGGGCCAAGAGTAGAGGAAACTGCCTTATCTTCTGCAGCTGGAATTCAAAACAAGTATTTGAACTCGGACACGGCCTGCAGATTAGACTGGGTTTGTTTGGTTTTTCTTTTTCGTGCTTTTCCCACTTTTCTAGCTTGTTGTGCCCTTTTTCTTTCAGGATCTGCAGTTTCCTCCCTGTCCAGTAGAGGCCTCTCTCAGAGAAAGAACAGCTTGGGGATGCAGATGATGACGATTGGAGATCAGACACACCGCCCCCACCTCTCCTTATCCATGCTTAGGTCAGAAGTGGAATGCTCTTTTGCTGTTTGTTAGTTACGGATGGAGTAACACTAACTAAGGAAATACACACAACACAGTGATTGTGAATAAGTCACTCCAAGTGTGAAAAGGTGATAGTCAGAGTGAGACTACACATGAATTATTCAGGAAATGCACACTCAGTGAGAGAATAACTATAATTCAGTGTCACTAGGGGATATAACTTGAAGATGATGTGTCTTCATTTCTGATTCATTTTGAACAGTGATGAATGTGGAAGTAAATGAGCGCGAGCTGATCAAAACGGGCGAGCTGTTTTTACATATTTCTGCAGCCTGGATGCCGTGGGCTTTGTCCAGGAGTAAAAGATGACATCGCCCATTTCGGATCTTATATATAGTTATACCTTGGTGTTTTGTAGCATCACCTGACAAACTTTTACTTTCCTGATGTTTAGACTTTCTGATCCCTCCACAGACTCTGCTTTGTCTTTCTACAAAGAGTTGACGACATTAAATACAGATGTTTTAACAGTGCTTGAATGTTTTATTTTGTTTACTCTAGCCTCCAACTCAAACTTTGGTTGCTCCTATGCCCACGTCACTTCCTCCACCAATCAGAATGAGGGTCCGGGTTCAGGAAGACGTCTTCCTGATCCCAGTTCCACAAAGGTCGGTGAAAAGTTTTAAGTTTGAGCAGTACATAAAAATAAATCCCAATCTGATTGGTATAGTGTTTTTTTGTTGTTGTTGTTGTTGTTGTTGTTGTTTTTAATTTCTGTTTAATCGCCGGTCATTGCTCTGCATCCCAGTGAGGCCAACTCCTGCTCTGTGTCGTGGCTGTGTGAGCAGGCAGCTCAGCGTTACTACCAGAAATGTGGCCTCCTGCCTCGTCTCTCTCTGCAGAAAGAAGGCGCTCTGCTCTCCCCGCAGGACCAGCTACTGGCCGTCCTGCACACAAATGAAGAGGTGAGGTTGGATTTAAAAAAAAAAAAAACCCACAGTGACAAGAGGACAGCTATGACTGTGAAACAGCTTGCATGTCAGCCAGTGAGCATACTCCTTTTCTTAGGCAAAGTATGGCCCAAATTCATAAAATAGACTTTCTCATAGACACAGAGGTCTTTTCATTAAATCACTGATAGAAGGAATGGAGGTTCTAGGTCCTTCCACAATGACTTCATCTTTCTTACCCAGATGAGGCGTGCAGGTTTTAGACTGTATGATTCTGGTAAGAAGGTGAAGGGCTGATTATGTTAACAAGCTGCCTGAGAAACTACAATCTGAGAAACTGTAAAGATTAGAACCATTTCTATTACCAGACTGGATGCTGACTTGCTTTTGGAGCCAGCTTCCAGAAGACACTGAAGGAATCACAGTTTTTGGGATTGAATCCTTGGCTTCACTTTCCCGCACCAGTGCAGGATAACTGATGGGTTTGTGTTGCGGGTTCTGGCTGACGTTTGCTCGTGGGGATCTCCCTCCTCTCCCTGAGCGATACAAGAAGGCCTGTCAAAGTCTAGCAGTGGGTGAGCAACACAGAGGAAATGCATTATAAAACGGACACATGTGCATTCTTGTATTCTGTTATGAAGTACCATCTCTTTCTACCTGTAGATGAGAACAAGCGTGTCTCCCGGCTATGTGAGGTTCGGGACCGGGGTTCCTCCGTGTCAGGACTCCAAATGTCTCGGTTTGGCCGCCTCTTCCCTCAGCCCGCTCCTCCGTGCCCTAAAACTTCAGGCCAGCCTCACGGAGCTGCGAATTTCTGGAAACCGTATGTATGACGACCTTCTCCCTGAGCTGATTGCCACAACGCTCACCATGCCTCGTCTGCAGCTGCTGGACATTTCTGCCAACTGCATTACAGGGGACGGCCTGGAGAAGGCTGTAAATGCTTTAAAGGGACAGAGTGCACCTGCATTCCCGGTAAGGGCCTCAGCTAGCCAATAGTGGCAGCTCCAGGTTTACCATCTAACCTGTATTTAAGTACCTCTGGTCTTAATAACTACCTTAGATCTTAATAACAAGCTAACCTGATTCATATCAATGATATCTGTCAGAGAGAATTGGCTCTCGTGATCATTTGCTTTTTCTGCTCGTTTCCACTCAAAGTGCCTGGAGGAGCTGGACCTCAGTATGAACCCACTGGGGGACGGCGTGTCTGAGTCTCTGTCCTGTCTGCTGTCCTGCTGCCCTGTGCTAGCCAAGCGGTCTCTGCAGGTCTCACTGCTCATTTCCTTCAGCAGCATCGACTGCTGCTAGCCAGCGCGCTCACAGGTGACTCTCTAACAAGCAGCTGACTGAAGCCTTAAGCTTCACTGAACTCCCATCCATAAGCAAAACTGCAACTAACTTTACATCTTCTGAACGTTCAGGCACAGGCCATTTGAAAGCAGTGTGCCTGTCCCTCAATCCCCTGGGCTCCACCGGCTTTGAGCTGGTGTTAAAGACTCTGCCCCTCCACTGCCTCACACACGTGGACCTGTCAGCTGTCTGCAGAGGGCCTGCTGATTACCCGGCACTGGAACACCTCGCCAAAGTCCTGTCACAGGTGTGCACGCAAAAATCATGCAATGTCATTTATTGTCGAAAGATATAATTGTGCAATCAGGTTAAGACTTTTGTGTTTTTGCAGGACGAGTGCTCTCTGACCCACCTCAGCCTGGCTGCAAATGGGCTGACAGACAGCAGTGTAGCTACCTTGGCGAGGTGTGTGTGTGTGTGTGTGTGTGTGTGAGGGCGTCATTTCTACGGCTCAGTTATTACTCATGTTAGTGGGGCTTTGCCTTTGTTTAAATTGTCACTCTTTACTGGCCTGTTGGACTTTTTCTTATTATTTCACAGGTGCCTCTCGTCGTGTCCCACACTGGTGAGTCTGAATCTGTCAGGAAATCCGTCTGTTACATCAGTGGGACTTCACAACATCCTGGCGTCTGTCAGAGAGGCCCGTCGACCACTGACACTTCTAAACCTCGAAGGTATGTCTGAACTTGGAGATACTCCATGGAGTTCCTTTTTTTTTCTAAAGCTATTCTTAGATTCACCGTTTCACACTAATTCACAATTTGGATTTCTTTGATGTTTTTATCACTTGTGCAAAGTTGTACTTGGCAACAGTTTCTTTCTTGCTATCAGTGCGTTTCCTTTTGACGCATTTCTAAGTTTGAACATTTAGTATGTATGCACAGAGGTGTTACATGATGATTACACACACAGACATTACAATATAGAAGTGTGGTTTAAAGATTTAAAAAAAAGATTAGCTGTGAATTAATTTTCCATTTTATGGAGCAGAAAACATTGCTGAATGCTAGCTAACAGGCTACATTTGGATGTCAAATATTTATAGGGGGGAAAATGGAAATTATGGATATGAAATAAAATGATTCTTTGTTGCTTAACCTGCAGGTTGTCAGGTCTCTGGCCCCTGGGAGAGTCAAGACCTGGACAGTTTGTCAGAGCTGGTCCAGGATATCCGTCTTTGCTCTCAGACCCTCAACAAGCTGGACCGACAGACCTTGAAGCAGAGCTGGGACAGGACTCAGTCACACGGACACTTTCTCGACCGAAACTCCAAGTGCCTCCTCTCTGCCACCTCTACTTGAGGGTGGCAGGTGTGTTCATAATAAATAATTAATAATGAATTATTAATTTCCTAATAATTCATAATAAAAGTGGTCATTTTTATAAACATTTTGTTTAATGAGGCTACACCAAAAAGAAACAAGATAAAAACAAAATAAAGTGACATGGCGTCCACCGACAGTCTGTGGATAGCTTGTGTTTTATGCATTTTTGTCTGCCTTATTTATACATGTAAAGCTCTGTATCTGTATAAAGAGTTTGTGTTAGTGTGTGAGAGGTTTTGTGTCACAATGGTCCTGTTTTGTAGGATTTGATTTAAAAAAACAAACATAATTAAAGTAACCAACGATGCTATACGTTGACATCGTTCTTTCACTGTAAGACAAAGCAGGCTATGGTGAATAATCACAGCGATTTTCAGCTCTGAAGAAATCTATCTAGGAGCTATGACAGTGTAAAGACACCCTGCAATTTTAAATGTGTGGCGACATTTGAATGAGGCGCGTACCAGTAGAGGGAGCCAACGCACCACGAATGGTACACAGCCACAGATGCGCTTTGTGCAATGTATTTGTGACATGCAGGAGTGTCCGCAAAGAAATGTGGATAAGTTGTAAATCAAAAGCTAAAGAGCTCATTCTTGCACTGTTTTGATCAGAACACACGTGGGAATGTTCAAGTGTTGAGAATTTGTAATTATAAAGTGAATTAGGGAACGATATTAGATACTGCCACTGGCTAGATTTCAACCTGGGTCTCTCGCTCCCAAAGCGCGTTCTCTACGCGGCGGCCTGCCCTATAATATATTTCAAGCGTTTACCACAACTGAGAGGTGAAAACTGCCGTTTCTTCGTCTTACAAAATGTTCTGTAACTCCAAAAGTACACGGACTGTCGACATCATTCTTTCACTGTAACAATCAGCAGGCTTTAATAAAAAAGGGAAAAAAAAAATCAAGGCGGTTTTCAGGTCTCTAAAGAAAAATACATCTAGGAGATATGAGGAGTTGAAAACGCCTCTGTTACAGAATTTCAGCTGTCATTTTCACTCAAGTCTCCATAGACTTTGAATGTGGACATTTTTTAACTGTGTTGCTTCGAGGCCATTTGCGAGAAAACGGCAACTCCTACAATAATGACAGTGCCATTTTGTTAAAGGCAAGAAAAATACCTACATTTTGATGTATAATTTGTGTTAATGAAGGCAAAATTGAGCGTTTGTTCGGACATGAAGAAGAGATTGAGAAAGCGACAATGCATGGTGTGTTTGGCGTCCATAGCAACCATAACAACCAATATTGATTGATGGAAGAGATTTTGAGACAGGGGTAAAAAAAAAAAAAAAAAGGCAGAGAGAGCCCATTCTGTAGGCTCGCCTGTAGGCTTCTAGCAAGCGTAGCAAGTGAATTTCAGAGCCAGGGATTTTTTTTTTTTTTTTTTTTTTTTTTTTTTTTTTTGTGTCCCCAGCATATGGTCCGCATGGGATTCGAACCACTGCCCTCTGTCCTCAATCTCTGCCATAGGGCCTGTCACGTTCCCATGAGCCACTCGGCGGCCCGGAATGACAGGGCAAAAGTGCTATATTTAAAGTGCACACCTGCGCAGCCGCACCCCAATTTTCGGCTCTTTTTCATTAGCTGGACACCAGGCCTTATCTAGTCAGCCGTTCCAACCACATCCCTGCCAATGTGTGCCTACGTCAAGCCGCATACAAGTGTAACGCTCACAATTTTCTGCTATCACTCTAAGGCAACTTAAGTGTTAGTGACGTCACACCTATGCGCCACTGCCCTCTGTGGAGAATGGGAGAAATGTGCTTGCACCTCAACCTATGGACTCAGACGGACATTCAATCATCATCTTCCTCACTCAAGGTAACCTTATGGCTTGTAGGAACACTGCACGTGTATGATAAGACTGTAGCCGTTCAACCGGCCCTCGTAAGGTTGCTGAAGACAGTGAACACCGTGGAATTCTCAGTATCACTGTGGCCCTGGGTTTTTCCACTGTCCTGCTAAGTGCTTATGTAATTGTAACCAACATAGGAGAGAGACGTAACATCGTGGAAGAGACATAAAGTGAGTAAAAACGATCTAAATGCATTTAGAATATATTTAGAACTACAAATTACACTTTTCTTAGCAATTATTGTTTTTTATGTCAAGCTTCAAGCTAGCTTCTTTATTGGGGCTTGGGACCAGCAAAAGTGACCCGAAATTTGGTCTTTAAGTCTGGTCATTAGCATGTCTGGACCCAAACTACACTGCAGGTCCCAAAGTCAAATGATCACTGAGAGTTAAAAATCTGTCTGAAGTTAGAAGTTAGCAGAGAGTTAGCTCACTAGTTTCCGTCTAAATATAATATACCAGGTTCTGACTGAGGGATTTCTAAAACAAATTAAAAGGCACAGCTCTGCTATCACTTCTGACATACATGAAGACAGGAAAGTAAGCAGCAGTGATGTTTGTAGGGTTACTGAAGTTTGGCTTGCTGGTATATAGTGATGTGCTATGTGACTAGCGAAACAGCTATGTTAGCATAACATTAACACAGTGATGAAGGGGAACTTTTTTCCACTGGATAAGAATTAAGGTGAGGGTTCCCGATGGTTAGGGACAAATGCAGTGGCATGGCAGGATGCTGTAAACGGACCAAACTTCAGTCAAGAGAACAACTGAGATAATCCATCCACATACAGGTTAGTCATTAATGTGCTGCTGCATTGCCTGGGCTGTAGTTACATGGTAAGGTTTTAAAAACTGAGCTTTAAAATGAATAGTTGTAATAAAAACTGAGAGAGGCCGACAGTGATCACTTACTTTTTGTAAGGGGCTTGTTGAGATTAAATAGAACAAGTTACAAAGCATTAAAACATGTTAAAAACACAACAGCCTTATTAAACGCAGAGTAGTTTGGGCCCAGAAGTAGGATTGATCACGTCATCACTTAAAGACCGGATAGACACATGGTGGAGTTACTTTGTTGTGTTTGTGTGTGTTTTTAAGTAGTTTTAAACTTTGTGATCCACAACAGGTAACAGTAAAAGATGAACATTTTTAAGCATAATGCTGTTACCAAACTACATTAATGGCCCAAAAACAGACCATAGAAAAAACCGTGGCTATGTGAAAAAAAATGATGACAACTAGTCCTAATTCAGGCTAATTGTTTTTTTGTTTTTTTGTTTTGTTTTTTTCCCGACATCCCTCCACACACACAGGCTGTGCTGGCTCACAGAAAGAGTGGGTCATCAACATTATCAGGCAGCTGGTGTTCATAGCAAGCCTCACCAGACAGCTTCAGTCCATATCGGATGTACAGGATGGAGTTAAGGCTCTGCAAGGACATCTGATTTGTAAGTTTGCTTTTTACCACACTCATCTGGGCCAAGAGTAGAGGAAACTGCCTTATCTTCTGCAGCTGGAATTCAAAACAAGTATTTGAACTCGGACACGGCCTGCAGATTAGACTGGGTTTGTTTGGTTTTTCTTTTTCGTGCTTTTCCCACTTTTCTAGCTTGTTGTGCCCTTTTTCTTTCAGGATCTGCAGTTTCCTCCCTGTCCAGTAGAGGCCTCTCTCAGAGAAAGAACAGCTTGGGGATGCAGATGATGACGATTGGAGATCAGACACACCGCCCCCACCTCTCCTTATCCATGCTTAGGTCAGAAGTGGAATGCTCTTTTGCTGTTTGTTAGTTACGGATGGAGTAACACTAACTAAGGAAATACACACAACACAGTGATTGTGAATAAGTCACTCCAAGTGTGAAAAGGTGATAGTCAGAGTGAGACTACACATGAATTATTCAGGAAATGCACACTCAGTGAGAGAATAACTATAATTCAGTGTCACTAGGGGATATAACTTGAAGATGATGTGTCTTCATTTCTGATTCATTTTGAACAGTGATGAATGTGGAAGTAAATGAGCGCGAGCTGATCAAAACGGGCGAGCTGTTTTTACATATTTCTGCAGCCTGGATGCCGTGGGCTTTGTCCAGGAGTAAAAGATGACATCGCCCATTTCGGATCTTATATATAGTTATACCTTGGTGTTTTGTAGCATCACCTGACAAACTTTTACTTTCCTGATGTTTAGACTTTCTGATCCCTCCACAGACTCTGCTTTGTCTTTCTACAAAGAGTTGACGACATTAAATACAGATGTTTTAACAGTGCTTGAATGTTTTATTTTGTTTACTCTAGCCTCCAACTCAAACTTTGGTTGCTCCTATGCCCACGTCACTTCCTCCACCAATCAGAATGAGGGTCCGGGTTCAGGAAGACGTCTTCCTGATCCCAGTTCCACAAAGGTCGGTGAAAAGTTTTAAGTTTGAGCAGTACATAAAAATAAATCCCAATCTGATTGGTATAGTGTTTTTTTGTTGTTGTTGTTGTTGTTGTTGTTGTTTTTAATTTCTGTTTAATCGCCGGTCATTGCTCTGCATCCCAGTGAGGCCAACTCCTGCTCTGTGTCGTGGCTGTGTGAGCAGGCAGCTCAGCGTTACTACCAGAAATGTGGCCTCCTGCCTCGTCTCTCTCTGCAGAAAGAAGGCGCTCTGCTCTCCCCGCAGGACCAGCTACTGGCCGTCCTGCACACAAATGAAGAGGTGAGGTTGGATTTAAAAAAAAAAAAAACCCACAGTGACAAGAGGACAGCTATGACTGTGAAACAGCTTGCATGTCAGCCAGTGAGCATACTCCTTTTCTTAGGCAAAGTATGGCCCAAATTCATAAAATAGACTTTCTCATAGACACAGAGGTCTTTTCATTAAATCACTGATAGAAGGAATGGAGGTTCTAGGTCCTTCCACAATGACTTCATCTTTCTTACCCAGATGAGGCGTGCAGGTTTTAGACTGTATGATTCTGGTAAGAAGGTGAAGGGCTGATTATGTTAACAAGCTGCCTGAGAAACTACAATCTGAGAAACTGTAAAGATTAGAACCATTTCTATTACCAGACTGGATGCTGACTTGCTTTTGGAGCCAGCTTCCAGAAGACACTGAAGGAATCACAGTTTTTGGGATTGAATCCTTGGCTTCACTTTCCCGCACCAGTGCAGGATAACTGATGGGTTTGTGTTGCGGGTTCTGGCTGACGTTTGCTCGTGGGGATCTCCCTCCTCTCCCTGAGCGATACAAGAAGGCCTGTCAAAGTCTAGCAGTGGGTGAGCAACACAGAGGAAATGCATTATAAAACGGACACATGTGCATTCTTGTATTCTGTTATGAAGTACCATCTCTTTCTACCTGTAGATGAGAACAAGCGTGTCTCCCGGCTATGTGAGGTTCGGGACCGGGGTTCCTCCGTGTCAGGACTCCAAATGTCTCGGTTTGGCCGCCTCTTCCCTCAGCCCGCTCCTCCGTGCCCTAAAACTTCAGGCCAGCCTCACGGAGCTGCGAATTTCTGGAAACCGTATGTATGACGACCTTCTCCCTGAGCTGATTGCCACAACGCTCACCATGCCTCGTCTGCAGCTGCTGGACATTTCTGCCAACTGCATTACAGGGGACGGCCTGGAGAAGGCTGTAAATGCTTTAAAGGGACAGAGTGCACCTGCATTCCCGGTAAGGGCCTCAGCTAGCCAATAGTGGCAGCTCCAGGTTTACCATCTAACCTGTATTTAAGTACCTCTGGTCTTAATAACTACCTTAGATCTTAATAACAAGCTAACCTGATTCATATCAATGATATCTGTCAGAGAGAATTGGCTCTCGTGATCATTTGCTTTTTCTGCTCGTTTCCACTCAAAGTGCCTGGAGGAGCTGGACCTCAGTATGAACCCACTGGGGGACGGCGTGTCTGAGTCTCTGTCCTGTCTGCTGTCCTGCTGCCCTGTGCTAGCCAAGCGGTCTCTGCAGGTCTCACTGCTCATTTCCTTCAGCAGCATCGACTGCTGCTAGCCAGCGCGCTCACAGGTGACTCTCTAACAAGCAGCTGACTGAAGCCTTAAGCTTCACTGAACTCCCATCCATAAGCAAAACTGCAACTAACTTTACATCTTCTGAACGTTCAGGCACAGGCCATTTGAAAGCAGTGTGCCTGTCCCTCAATCCCCTGGGCTCCACCGGCTTTGAGCTGGTGTTAAAGACTCTGCCCCTCCACTGCCTCACACACGTGGACCTGTCAGCTGTCTGCAGAGGGCCTGCTGATTACCCGGCACTGGAACACCTCGCCAAAGTCCTGTCACAGGTGTGCACGCAAAAATCATGCAATGTCATTTATTGTCGAAAGATATAATTGTGCAATCAGGTTAAGACTTTTGTGTTTTTGCAGGACGAGTGCTCTCTGACCCACCTCAGCCTGGCTGCAAATGGGCTGACAGACAGCAGTGTAGCTACCTTGGCGAGGTGTGTGTGTGTGTGTGTGTGTGTGTGAGGGCGTCATTTCTACGGCTCAGTTATTACTCATGTTAGTGGGGCTTTGCCTTTGTTTAAATTGTCACTCTTTACTGGCCTGTTGGACTTTTTCTTATTATTTCACAGGTGCCTCTCGTCGTGTCCCACACTGGTGAGTCTGAATCTGTCAGGAAATCCGTCTGTTACATCAGTGGGACTTCACAACATCCTGGCGTCTGTCAGAGAGGCCCGTCGACCACTGACACTTCTAAACCTCGAAGGTATGTCTGAACTTGGAGATACTCCATGGAGTTCCTTTTTTTTTCTAAAGCTATTCTTAGATTCACCGTTTCACACTAATTCACAATTTGGATTTCTTTGATGTTTTTATCACTTGTGCAAAGTTGTACTTGGCAACAGTTTCTTTCTTGCTATCAGTGCGTTTCCTTTTGACGCATTTCTAAGTTTGAACATTTAGTATGTATGCACAGAGGTGTTACATGATGATTACACACACAGACATTACAATATAGAAGTGTGGTTTAAAGATTTAAAAAAAAGATTAGCTGTGAATTTATTTTCCATTTTATGGAGCAGAAAACATTGCTGAATGCTAGCTAACAGGCTACATTTGGATGTCAAATATTTATAGGGGGGAAAATGGAAATTATGGATATGAAATAAAATGATTCTTTGTTGCTTAACCTGCAGGTTGTCAGGTCTCTGGCCCCTGGGAGAGTCAAGACCTGGACAGTTTGTCAGAGCTGGTCCAGGATATCCGTCTTTGCTCTCAGACCCTCAACAAGCTGGACCGACAGACCTTGAAGCAGAGCTGGGACAGGACTCAGTCACACGGACACTTTCTCGACCGAAACTCCAAGTGCCTCCTCTCTGCCACCTCTACTTGAGGGTGGCAGGTGTGTTCATAATAAATAATTAATAATGAATTATTAATTTCCTAATAATTCATAATAAAAGTGGTCATTTTTATAAACATTTTGTTTAATGAGGCTACACCAAAAAGAAACAAGATAAAAACAAAATAAAGTGACATGGCGTCCACCGACAGTCTGTGGATAGCTTGTGTTTTATGCATTTTTGTCTGCCTTATTTATACATGTAAAGCTCTGTATCTGTATAAAGAGTTTGTGTTAGTGTGTGAGAGGTTTTGTGTCACAATGGTCCTGTTTTGTAGGATTTGATTTAAAAAAACAAACATAATTAAAGTAACCAACGATGCTATACGTTGACATCGTTCTTTCACTGTAAGACAAAGCAGGCTATGGTGAATAATCACAGCGATTTTCAGCTCTGAAGAAATCTATCTAGGAGCTATGACAGTGTAAAGACACCCTGCAATTTTAAATGTGTGGCGACATTTGAATGAGGCGCGTACCAGTAGAGGGAGCCAACGCACCACGAATGGTACACAGCCACAGATGCGCTTTGTGCAATGTATTTGTGACATGCAGGAGTGTCCGCAAAGAAATGTGGATAAGTTGTAAATCAAAAGCTAAAGAGCTCATTCTTGCACTGTTTTGATCAGAACACACGTGGGAATGTTCAAGTGTTGAGAATTTGTAATTATAAAGTGAATTAGGGAACGATATTAGATACTGCCACTGGCTAGATTTCAACCTGGGTCTCTCGCTCCCAAAGCGCGTTCTCTACGCCGCGGCCTGCCCTATAATATATTTCAAGCGTTTACCACAACTGAGAGGTGAAAACTGCCGTTTCTTCGTCTTACAAAATGTTCTGTAACTCCAAAAGTACACGGACTGTCGACATCATTCTTTCACTGTAACAATCAGCAGGCTTTAATAAAAAAGGAAAAAAAAAATCAAGGCGGTTTTCAGGTCTCTAAAGAAAAATACATCTAGGAGATATGAGGAGTTGAAAACGCCTCTGTTACAGAATTTCAGCTGTCATTTTCACTCAAGTCTCCATAGACTTTGAATGTGGACATTTTTTAACTGTGTTGCTTCGAGGCCATTTGCGAGAAAACGGCAACTCCTACAATAATGACAGTGCCATTTTGTTAAAGGCAAGAAAAATACCTACATTTTGATGTATAATTTGTGTTAATGAAGGCAAAATTGAGCGTTTGTTCGGACATGAAGAAGAGATTGAGAAAGCGACAATGCATGGTGTGTTTGGCGTCCATAGCAACCATAACAACCAATATTGATTGATGGAAGAGATTTTGAGACAGGGGTAAAAAAAAAAAAAAAAAGGCAGAGAGAGCCCATTCTGTAGGCTCGCCTGTAGGCTTCTAGCAAGCGTAGCAAGTGAATTTCAGAGCCAGGGATTTTTTTTTTTTTTTTTTTTTTTTTTTTTTTTTTTGTGTCCCCAGCATATGGTCCGCATGGGATTCGAACCACTGCCCTCTGTCCTCAATCTCTGCCATAGGGCCTGTCACGTTCCCATGAGCCACTCGGCGGCCCGGAATGACAGGGCAAAAGTGCTATATTTAAAGTGCACACCTGCGCAGCCGCACCCCAATTTTCGGCTCTTTTTCATTAGCTGGACACCAGGCCTTATCTAGTCAGCCGTTCCAACCACATCCCTGCCAATGTGTGCCTACGTCAAGCCGCATACAAGTGTAACGCTCACAATTTTCTGCTATCACTCTAAGGCAACTTAAGTGTTAGTGACGTCACACCTATGCGCCACTGCCCTCTGTGGAGAATGGGAGAAATGTGCTTGCACCTCAACCTATGGACTCAGACGGACATTCAATCATCATCTTCCTCACTCAAGGTAACCTTATGGCTTGTAGGAACACTGCACGTGTATGATAAGACTGTAGCCGTTCAACCGGCCCTCGTAAGGTTGCTGAAGACAGTGAACACCGTGGAATTCTCAGTATCACTGTGGCCCTGGGTTTTTCCACTGTCCTGCTAAGTGCTTATGTAATTGTAACCAACATAGGAGAGAGACGTAACATCGTGGAAGAGACATAAAGTGAGTAAAAACGATCTAAATGCATTTAGAATATATTTAGAACTACAAATTACACTTTTCTTAGCAATTATTGTTTTTTATGTCAAGCTTCAAGCTAGCTTCTTTATTGGGGCTTGGGACCAGCAAAAGTGACCCGAAATTTGGTCTTTAAGTCTGGTCATTAGCATGTCTGGACCCAAACTACACTGCAGGTCCCAAAGTCAAATGATCACTGAGAGTTAAAAATCTGTCTGAAGTTAGAAGTTAGCAGAGAGTTAGCTCACTAGTTTCCGTCTAAATATAATATACCAGGTTCTGACTGAGGGATTTCTAAAACAAATTAAAAGGCACAGCTCTGCTATCACTTCTGACATACATGAAGACAGGAAAGTAAGCAGCAGTGATGTTTGTAGGGTTACTGAAGTTTGGCTTGCTGGTATATAGTGATGTGCTATGTGACTAGCGAAACAGCTATGTTAGCATAACATTAACACAGTGATGAAGGGGAACTTTTTTCCACTGGATAAGAATTAAGGTGAGGGTTCCCGATGGTTAGGGACAAATGCAGTGGCATGGCAGGATGCTGTAAACGGACCAAACTTCAGTCAAGAGAACAACTGAGATAATCCATCCACATACAGGTTAGTCATTAATGTGCTGCTGCATTGCCTGGGCTGTAGTTACATGGTAAGGTTTTAAAAACTGAGCTTTAAAATGAATAGTTGTAATAAAAACTGAGAGAGGCCGACAGTGATCACTTACTTTTTGTAAGGGGCTTGTTGAGATTAAATAGAACAAGTTACAAAGCATTAAAACATGTTAAAAACACAACAGCCTTATTAAACGCAGAGTAGTTTGGGCCCAGAAGTAGGATTGATCACGTCATCACTTAAAGACCGGATAGACACATGGTGGAGTTACTTTGTTGTGTTTGTGTGTGTTTTTAAGTAGTTTTAAACTTTGTGATCCACAACAGGTAACAGTAAAAGATGAACATTTTTAAGCATAATGCTGTTACCAAACTACATTAATGGCCCAAAAACAGACCATAGAAAAAACCGTGGCTATGTGAAAAAAAATGATGACAACTAGTCCTAATTCAGGCTAATTGTTTTTTTGTTTTTTTGTTTTGTTTTTTTCCGACATCCCTCCACACACACAGGCTGTGCTGGCTCACAGAAAGAGTGGGTCATCAACATTATCAGGCAGCTGGTGTTCATAGCAAGCCTCACCAGACAGCTTCAGTCCATATCGGATGTACAGGATGGAGTTAAGGCTCTGCAAGGACATCTGATTTGTAAGTTTGCTTTTTACCACACTCATCTGGGCCAAGAGTAGAGGAAACTGCCTTATCTTCTGCAGCTGGAATTCAAAACAAGTATTTGAACTCGGACACGGCCTGCAGATTAGACTGGGTTTGTTTGGTTTTTCTTTTTTGTGCTTTTCCCACTTTTCTAGCTTGTTGTGCCCTTTTTCTTTCAGGATCTGCAGTTTCCTCCCTGTCCAGTAGAGGCCTCTCTCAGAGAAAGAACAGCTTGGGGATGCAGATGATGACGATTGGAGATCAGACACACCGCCCCCACCTCTCCTTATCCATGCTTAGGTCAGAAGTGGAATGCTCTTTTGCTGTTTGTTAGTTACGGATGGAGTAACACTAACTAAGGAAATACACACAACACAGTGATTGTGAATAAGTCACTCCAAGTGTGAAAAGGTGATAGTCAGAGTGAGACTACACATGAATTATTCAGGAAATGCACACTCAGTGAGAGAATAACTATAATTCAGTGTCACTAGGGGATATAACTTGAAGATGATGTGTCTTCATTTCTGATTCATTTTGAACAGTGATGAATGTGGAAGTAAATGAGCGCGAGCTGATCAAAACGGGCGAGCTGTTTTTACATATTTCTGCAGCCTGGATGCCGTGGGCTTTGTCCAGGAGTAAAAGATGACATCGCCCATTTCGGATCTTATATATAGTTATACCTTGGTGTTTTGTAGCATCACCTGACAAACTTTTACTTTCCTGATGTTTAGACTTTCTGATCCCTCCACAGACTCTGCTTTGTCTTTCTACAAAGAGTTGACGACATTAAATACAGATGTTTTAACAGTGCTTGAATGTTTTATTTTGTTTACTCTAGCCTCCAACTCAAACTTTGGTTGCTCCTATGCCCACGTCACTTCCTCCACCAATCAGAATGAGGGTCCGGGTTCAGGAAGACGTCTTCCTGATCCCAGTTCCACAAAGGTCGGTGAAAAGTTTTAAGTTTGAGCAGTACATAAAAATAAATCCCAATCTGATTGGTATAGTGTTTTTTTGTTGTTGTTGTTGTTGTTGTTTTTAATTTCTGTTTAATCGCCGGTCATTGCTCTGCATCCCAGTGAGGCCAACTCCTGCTCTGTGTCGTGGCTGTGTGAGCAGGCAGCTCAGCGTTACTACCAGAAATGTGGCCTCCTGCCTCGTCTCTCTCTGCAGAAAGAAGGCGCTCTGCTCTCCCCGCAGGACCAGCTACTGGCCGTCCTGCACACAAATGAAGAGGTGAGGTTGGATTAAAAAAAAAAACAAACCCCACAGTGACAAGAGGACGGCTATGACTGTGAAACAGCTTGCATGTCAGCCAGTGAGCATACTCCTTTTCTTAGGCAAAGTATGGCCCAAATTCATAAAATAGACTTTCTCATAGACACAGAGGTCTTTTCATTAAATCACTGATAGAAGGAATGGAGGTTCTAGGTCCTTCCACAATGACTTCATCTTTCTTACCCAGATGAGGCGTGCAGGTTTTAGACTGTATGATTCTGGTAAGAAGGTGAAGGGCTGATTATGTTAACAAGCTGCCTGAGAAACTACAATCTGAGAAACTGTAAAGATTAGAACCATTTCTATTACCAGACTGGATGCTGACTTGCTTTTGGAGCCAGCTTCCAGAAGACACTGAAGGAATCACAGTTTTTGGGATTGAATCCTTGGCTTCACTTTCCCGCACCAGTGCAGGATAACTGATGGGTTTGTGTTGCGGGTTCTGGCTGACGTTTGCTCGTGGGGATCTCCCTCCTCTCCCTGAGCGATACAAGAAGGCCTGTCAAAGTCTAGCAGTGGGTGAGCAACACAGAGGAAATGCATTATAAAACGGACACATGTGCATTCTTGTATTCTGTTATGAAGTACCATCTCTTTCTACCTGTAGATGAGAACAAGCGTGTCTCCCGGCTATGTGAGGTTCGGGACCGGGGTTCCTCCGTGTCAGGACTCCAAATGTCTCGGTTTGGCCGCCTCTTCCCTCAGCCCGCTCCTCCGTGCCCTAAAACTTCAGGCCAGCCTCACGGAGCTGCGAATTTCTGGAAACCGTATGTATGACGACCTTCTCCCTGAGCTGATTGCCACAACGCTCACCATGCCTCGTCTGCAGCTGCTGGACATTTCTGCCAACTGCATTACAGGGGACGGCCTGGAGAAGGCTGTAAATGCTTTAAAGGGACAGAGTGCACCTGCATTCCCGGTAAGGGCCTCAGCTAGCCAATAGTGGCAGCTCCAGGTTTACCATCTAACCTGTATTTAAGTACCTCTGGTCTTAATAACTACCTTAGATCTTAATAACAAGCTAACCTGATTCATATCAATGATATCTGTCAGAGAGAATTGGCTCTCGTGATCATTTGCTTTTTCTGCTCGTTTCCACTCAAAGTGCCTGGAGGAGCTGGACCTCAGTATGAACCCACTGGGGGACGGCGTGTCTGAGTCTCTGTCCTGTCTGCTGTCCTGCTGCCCTGTGCTAGCCAAGCGGTCTCTGCAGGTCTCACTGCTCATTTCCTTCAGCAGCATCGACTGCTGCTAGCCAGCGCGCTCACAGGTGACTCTCTAACAAGCAGCTGACTGAAGCCTTAAGCTTCACTGAACTCCCATCCATAAGCAAAACTGCAACTAACTTTACATCTTCTGAACGTTCAGGCACAGGCCATTTGAAAGCAGTGTGCCTGTCCCTCAATCCCCTGGGCTCCACCGGCTTTGAGCTGGTGTTAAAGACTCTGCCCCTCCACTGCCTCACACACGTGGACCTGTCAGCTGTCTGCAGAGGGCCTGCTGATTACCCGGCACTGGAACACCTCGCCAAAGTCCTGTCACAGGTGTGCACGCAAAAATCATGCAATGTCATTTATTGTCGAAAGATATAATTGTGCAATCAGGTTAAGACTTTTGTGTTTTTGCAGGACGAGTGCTCTCTGACCCACCTCAGCCTGGCTGCAAATGGGCTGACAGACAGCAGTGTAGCTACCTTGGCGAGGTGTGTGTGTGTGTGTGTGTGTGTGTGTGTGTGTGGGCGTCATTTCTACGGCTCAGTTATTACTCATGTTAGTGGGGCTTTGCCTTTGTTTAAATTGTCACTCTTTACTGGCCTGTTGGACTTTTTCTTATTATTTCACAGGTGCCTCTCGTCGTGTCCCACACTGGTGAGTCTGAATCTGTCAGGAAATCCGTCTGTTACATCAGTGGGACTTCACAACATCCTGGCGTCTGTCAGAGAGGCCCGTCGACCACTGACACTTCTAAACCTCGAAGGTATGTCTGAACTTGGAGATACTCCATGGAGTTCCTTTTTTTTTCTAAAGCTATTCTTAGATTCACTGTTTCACACTAATTCACAATTTGGATTTCTTTGATGTTTTTATCACCTGTGCAAAGTTGTACTTGGCAACAGTTTCTTTCTTGCTATCAGTGCGTTTCCTTTTGACGCATTTCTAAGTTTGAACATTTAGTATGTATGCACAGAGGTGTTACATGATGATTACACACACAGACATTACAATATAGAAGTGTGGTTTAAAGATTTAAAAAAAAGATTAGCTGTGAATTAATTTTCCATTTTATGGAGCAGAAAACATTGCTGAACGCTAGCTAACAGGCTACATTTGGATGTCAAATATTTATAGGGGGGAAAATGGAAATTATGGATATGAAATAAAATGATTCTTTGTTGCTTAACCTGCAGGTTGTCAGGTCTCTGGCCCCTGGGAGAGTCAAGACCTGGACAGTTTGTCAGAGCTGGTCCAGGATATCCGTCTTTGCTCTCAGACCCTCAACAAGCTGGACCGACAGACCTTGAAGCAGAGCTGGGACAGGACTCAGTCACACGGACACTTTCTCGACCGAAACTCCAAGTGCCTCCTCTCTGCCACCTCTACTTGAGGGTGGCAGGTGTGTTCATAATAAATAATTAATAATGAATTATTAATTTCCTAATAATTCATAATAAAAGTGGTCATTTTTATAAACATTTTGTTTAATGAGGCTACACCAAAAAGAAACAAGATAAAAACAAAATAAAGTGACATGGCGTCCACCGACAGTCTGTGGATAGCTTGTGTTTTATGCATTTTTGTCTGCCTTATTTATACATGTAAAGCTCTGTATCTGTATAAAGAGTTTGTGTTAGTGTGTGAGAGGTTTTGTGTCACAATGGTCCTGTTTTGTAGGATTTGATTTAAAAAAACAAACATAATTAAAGTAACCAACGATGCTATACGTTGACATCGTTCTTTCACTGTAAGACAAAGCAGGCTATGGTGAATAATCACAGCGATTTTCAGCTCTGAAGAAATCTATCTAGGAGCTATGACAGTGTAAAGACACCCTGCAATTTTAAATGTGTGGCGACATTTGAATGAGGCGCGTACCAGTAGAGGGAGCCAACGCACCACGAATGGTACACAGCCACAGATGCGCTTTGTGCAATGTATTTGTGACATGCAGGAGTGTCCGCAAAGAAATGTGGATAAGTTGTAAATCAAAAGCTAAAGAGCTCATTCTTGCACTGTTTTGATCAGAACACACGTGGGAATGTTCAAGTGTTGAGAATTTGTAATTATAAAGTGAATTAGGGAACGATATTAGATACTGCCACTGGCTAGATTTCAACCTGGGTCTCTCGCTCCCAAAGCGCGTTCTCTACGCCGCGGCCTGCCCTATAATATATTTCAAGCGTTTACCACAACTGAGAGGTGAAAACTGCCGTTTCTTCGTCTTACAAAATGTTCTGTAACTCCAAAAGTACACGGACTGTCGACATCATTCTTTCACTGTAACAATCAGCAGGCTTTAATAAAAAAGGGAAAAAAAAAATCAAGGCGGTTTTCAGGTCTCTAAAGAAAAATACATCTAGGAGATATGAGGAGTTGAAAACGCCTCTGTTACAGAATTTCAGCTGTCATTTTCACTCAAGTCTCCATAGACTTTGAATGTGGACATTTTTTAACTGTGTTGCTTCGAGGCCATTTGCGAGAAAACGGCAACTCCTACAATAATGACAGTGCCATTTTGTTAAAGGCAAGAAAAATACCTACATTTTGATGTATAATTTGTGTTAATGAAGGCAAAATTGAGCGTTTGTTCGGACATGAAGAAGAGATTGAGAAAGCGACAATGCATGGTGTGTTTGGCGTCCATAGCAACCATAACAACCAATATTGATTGATGGAAGAGATTTTGAGACAGGGGTAAAAAAAAAAAAAAAAAGGCAGAGAGAGCCCATTCTGTAGGCTCGCTTGTAGGCTTCTAGCAAGCGAATTTCAGAGCCAGGGATTTTTTTTTTTTTTTTTTTTTTTTGTGTCCCCAGCATATGGTCCGCATGGGATTCGAACCACTGCCCTCTGTCCTCAATCTCTGCCATGGGGCCTGTCACGTTCCCATGAGCCACTCGGCGGCCCGGAATGACAGGGCAAAAGTGCTATATTTAAAGTGCACACCTGCGCAGCCGCACCCCAATTTTCGGCTCTTTTTCATTAGCTGGACACCAGGCCTTATCTAGTCAGCCGTTCCAACCACATCCCTGCCAATGTGTGCCTACGTCAAGCCGCATACAAGTGTAACGCTCACAATTTTCTGCTATCACTCTAAGGCAACTTAAGTGTTAGTGACGTCACACCTATGCGCCACTGCCTCTGTGGAGAATGGGAGAAATGTGCTTGCACCTCAACCTATGGACTCAGACGGACATTCAATCATCATCTTCCTCACTCAAGGTAACCTTATGGCTTGTAGGAACACTGCACGTGTATGATAAGACTGTAGCCGTTCAACCGGCCCTCGTAAGGTTGCTGAAGACAGTGAACACCGTGGAATTCTCAGTATCACTGTGGCCCTGGGTTTTTCCACTGTCCTGCTAAGTGCTTATGTAATTGTAACCAACATAGGAGAGAGACGTAACATCGTGGAAGAGACATAAAGTGAGTAAAAACGATCTAAATGCATTTAGAATATATTTAGAACTACAAATTACACTTTTCTTAGCAATTATTGTTTTTTATGTCAAGCTTCAAGCTAGCTTCTTTATTGGGGCTTGGGACCAGCAAAAGTGACCCGAAATTTGGTCTTTAAGTCTGGTCATTAGCATGTCTGGACCCAAACTACACTGCAGGTCCCAAAGTCAAATGATCACTGAGAGTTAAAAATCTGTCTGAAGTTAGAAGTTAGCAGAGAGTTAGCTCACTAGTTTCCGTCTAAATATAATATACCAGGTTCTGACTGAGGGATTTCTAAAACAAATTAAAAGGCACAGCTCTGCTATCACTTCTGACATACATGAAGACAGGAAAGTAAGCAGCAGTGATGTTTGTAGGGTTACTGAAGTTTGGCTTGCTGGTATATAGTGATGTGCTATGTGACTAGCGAAACAGCTATGTTAGCATAACATTAACACAGTGATGAAGGGGAACTTTTTTCCACTGGATAAGAATTAAGGTGAGGGTTCCCGATGGTTAGGGACAAATGCAGTGGCATGGCAGGATGCTGTAAACGGACCAAACTTCAGTCAAGAGAACAACTGAGATAATCCATCCACATACAGGTTAGTCATTAATGTGCTGCTGCATTGCCTGGGCTGTAGTTACATGGTAAGGTTTTAAAAACTGAGCTTTAAAATGAATAGTTGTAATAAAAACTGAGAGAGGCCGACAGTGATCACTTACTTTTTGTAAGGGGCTTGTTGAGATTAAATAGAACAAGTTACAAAGCATTAAAACATGTTAAAAACACAACAGCCTTATTAAACGCAGAGTAGTTTGGGCCCAGAAGTAGGATTGATCACGTCATCACTTAAAGACCGGATAGACACATGGTGGAGTTACTTTGTTGTGTTTGTGTGTGTTTTTAAGTAGTTTTAAACTTTGTGATCCACAACAGGTAACAGTAAAAGATGAACATTTTTAAGCATAATGCTGTTACCAAACTACATTAATGGCCCAAAAACAGACCATAGAAAAAACCGTGGCTATGTGAAAAAAAATGATGACAACTAGTCCTAATTCAGGCTAATTGTTTTTTTGTTTTTTTGTTTTGTTTTTTTCCGACATCCCTCCACACACACAGGCTGTGCTGGCTCACAGAAAGAGTGGGTCATCAACATTATCAGGCAGCTGGTGTTCATAGCAAGCCTCACCAGACAGCTTCAGTCCATATCGGATGTACAGGATGGAGTTAAGGCTCTGCAAGGACATCTGATTTGTAAGTTTGCTTTTTACCACACTCATCTGGGCCAAGAGTAGAGGAAACTGCCTTATCTTCTGCAGCTGGAATTCAAAACAAGTATTTGAACTCGGACACGGCCTGCAGATTAGACTGGGTTTGTTTGGTTTTTCTTTTTCGTGCTTTTCCCACTTTTCTAGCTTGTTGTGCCCTTTTTCTTTCAGGATCTGCAGTTTCCTCCCTGTCCAGTAGAGGCCTCTCTCAGAGAAAGAACAGCTTGGGGATGCAGATGATGACGATTGGAGATCAGACACACCGCCCCCACCTCTCCTTATCCATGCTTAGGTCAGAAGTGGAATGCTCTTTTGCTGTTTGTTAGTTACGGATGGAGTAACACTAACTAAGGAAATACACACAACACAGTGATTGTGAATAAGTCACTCCAAGTGTGAAAAGGTGATAGTCAGAGTGAGACTACACATGAATTATTCAGGAAATGCACACTCAGTGAGAGAATAACTATAATTCAGTGTCACTAGGGGATATAACTTGAAGATGATGTGTCTTCATTTCTGATTCATTTTGAACAGTGATGAATGTGGAAGTAAATGAGCGCGAGCTGATCAAAACGGGCGAGCTGTTTTTACATATTTCTGCAGCCTGGATGCCGTGGGCTTTGTCCAGGAGTAAAAGATGACATCGCCCATTTCGGATCTTATATATAGTTATACCTTGGTGTTTTGTAGCATCACCTGACAAACTTTTACTTTCCTGATGTTTAGACTTTCTGATCCCTCCACAGACTCTGCTTTGTCTTTCTACAAAGAGTTGACGACATTAAATACAGATGTTTTAACAGTGCTTGAATGTTTTATTTTGTTTACTCTAGCCTCCAACTCAAACTTTGGTTGCTCCTATGCCCACGTCACTTCCTCCACCAATCAGAATGAGGGTCCGGGTTCAGGAAGACGTCTTCCTGATCCCAGTTCCACAAAGGTCGGTGAAAAGTTTTAAGTTTGAGCAGTACATAAAAATAAATCCCAATCTGATTGGTATAGTGTTTTTTTTTTGTTGTTGTTGTTGTTGTTGTTTTTAATTTCTGTTTAATCACCGGTCATTGCTCTGCATCCCAGTGAGGCCAACTCCTGCTCTGTGTCGTGGCTGTGTGAGCAGGCAGCTCAGCGTTACTACCAGAAATGTGGCCTCCTGCCTCGTCTCTCTCTGCAGAAAGAAGGCGCTCTGCTCTCCCCGCAGGACCAGCTACTGGCCGTCCTGCACACAAATGAAGAGGTGAGGTTGGATTTAAAAAAAAAAAAAAAACAACCCACAGTGACAAGAGGACAGCTATGACTGTGAAACAGCTTGCATGTCAGCCAGTGAGCATACTCCTTTTCTTAGGCAAAGTATGGCCCAAATTCATAAAATAGACTTTCTCATAGACACAGAGGTCTTTTCATTAAATCACTGATAGAAGGAATGGAGGTTCTAGGTCCTTCCACAATGACTTCATCTTTCTTACCCAGATGAGGCGTGCAGGTTTTAGACTGTATGATTCTGGTAAGAAGGCGAAGGGCTGATTATGTTAACAAGCTGCCTGAGAAACTACAATCTGAGAAACTGTAAAGATTAGAACCATTTCTATTACCAGACTGGATGCTGACTTGCTTTTGGAGCCAGCTTCCAGAAGACACTGAAGGAATCACAGTTTTTGGGATTGAATCCTTGGCTTCACTTTCCCGCACCAGTGCAGGATAACTGATGGGTTTGTGTTGTGGGTTCTGGCTGACGTTTGCTCGTGGGGATCTCCCTCCTCTCCCTGAGCGATACAAGAAGGCCTGTCAAAGTCTAGCAGTGGGTGAGCAACACAGAGGAAATGCATTATAAAACGGACACATGTGCATTCTTGTATTCTGTTATGAAGTACCATCTCTTTCTACCTGTAGATGAGAACAAGCGTGTCTCCCGGCTATGTGAGGTTCGGGACCGGGGTTCCTCCGTGTCAGGACTCCAAATGTCTCGGTTTGGCCGCCTCTTCCCTCAGCCCGCTCCTCCGTGCCCTAAAACTTCAGGCCAGCCTCACGGAGCTGCGAATTTCTGGAAACCGTATGTCTGACGACCTTCTCCCTGAGCTGATTGCCACAACGCTCACCATGCCTCGTCTGCAGCTGCTGGACATTTCTGCCAACTGCGTTACAGGGGACGGCCTGGAGAAGGCTGTAAATGCTTTAAAGGGACAGAGTGCACCTGCATTCCCGGCAAGGGCCTCAGCTAGCCAATAGTGGCAGCTCCAGGTTTACCATCTAACCTGTATTTAAGTACCTCTGGTCTTAATAACTACCTTAGATCTTAATAACAAGCTAACCTGATTCATATCAATGATATCTGTCAGAGAGAATTGGCTCTCGTGATCATTTGCTTTTTCTGCTCGTTTCCACTCAAAGTGCCTGGAGGAGCTGGACCTCAGTATGAACCCACTGGGGGACGGCGTGTCTGAGTCTCTGTCCTGTCTGCTGTCCTGCTGCCCTGTGCTAGCCAAGCGGTCTCTGCAGGTCTCACTGCTCATTTCCTTCAGCAGCATCGACTGCTGCTAGCCAGCGCGCTCACAGGTGACTCTCTAACAAGCAGCTGACTGAAGCCTTAAGCTTCACTGAACTCCCATCCATAAGCAAAACTGCAACTAACTTTACATCTTCTGAACGTTCAGGCACAGGCCATTTGAAAGCAGTGTGCCTGTCCCTCAATCCCCTGGGCTCCACCGGCTTTGAGCTGGTGTTAAAGACTCTGCCCCTCCACTGCCTCACACACGTGGACCTGTCAGCTGTCTGCAGAGGGCCTGCTGATTACCCGGCACTGGAACACCTCGCCAAAGTCCTGTCACAGGTGTGCACGCAAAAATCATGCAATGTCATTTATTGTCGAAAGATATAATTGTGCAATCAGGTTAAGACTTTTGTGTTTTTGCAGGACGAGTGCTCTCTGACCCACCTCAGCCTGGCTGCAAATGGGCTGACAGACAGCAGTGTAGCTACCTTGGCGAGGTGTGTGTGTGTGTGTGTGTGTGTGAGGGCGTCATTTCTACGGCTCAGTTATTACTCATGTTAGTGGGGCTTTGCCTTTGTTTAAATTGTCACTCTTTACTGGCCTGTTGGACTTTTTCTTATTATTTCACAGGTGCCTCTCGTCATGTCCCACACTGGTGAGTCTGAATCTGTCAGGAAATCCGTCTGTTACATCAGTGGGACTTCACAACATCCTGGCGTCTGTCAGAGAGGCCCGTCGACCACTGACACTTCTAAACCTCGAAGGTATGTCTGAACTTGGAGATACTCCATGGAGTTCCTTTTTTTTTCTAAAGCTATTCTTAGATTCACCGTTTCACACTAATTCACAATTTGGATTTCTTTGATGTTTTTATCACCTGTGCAAAGTTTTATTTGGCAACAGTTTCTTTCTTGCTATCAGTGCGTTTCCTTTTGACGCATTTCTAAGTTTGAACATTTAGTATGTATGCACAGAGGTGTTACATGATGATTACACACACAGACATTACAATATAGAAGTGTGGTTTAAAGATTTAAAAAAAAGATTAGCTGTGAATTAATTTTCCATTTTATGGAGCAGAAAACATTGCTGAATGCTAGCTAACAGGCTACATTTGGATGTCAAATATTTATAGGGGGGAAAATGGAAATTATGGATATGAAATAAAATGATTCTTTGTTGCTTAACCTGCAGGTTGTCAGGTCTCTGGCCCCTGGGAGAGTCAAGACCTGGACAGTTTGTCAGAGCTGGTCCAGGATATCCGTCTTTGCTCTCAGACCCTCAACAAGCTGGACCGACAGACCTTGAAGCAGAGCTGGGACAGGACTCAGTCACACGGACACTTTCTCGACCGAAACTCCAAGTGCCTCCTCTCTGCCACCTCTACTTGAGGGTGGCAGGTGTGTTCATAATAAATAATTAATAATGAATTATTAATTTCCTAATAATTCATAATAAAAGTGGTCATTTTTATAAACATTTTGTTTAATGAGGCTACACCAAAAAGAAACAAGATAAAAACAAAATAAAGTGACATGGCGTCCACCGACAGTCTGTGGATAGCTTGTGTTTTATGCATTTTTGTCTGCCTTATTTATACATGTAAAGCTCTGTATCTGTATAAAGAGTTTGTGTTAGTGTGTGAGAGGTTTTGTGTCACAATGGTCCTGTTTTGTAGGATTTGATTTAAAAAAACAAACATAATTAAAGTAACCAACGATGCTATACGTTGACATCGTTCTTTCACTGTAAGACAAAGCAGGCTATGGTGAATAATCACAGCGATTTTCAGCTCTGAAGAAATCTATCTAGGAGCTATGACAGTGTAAAGACACCCTGCAATTTTAAATGTGTGGCGACATTTGAATGAGGCGCGTACCAGTAGAGGGAGCCAACGCACCACGAATGGTACACAGCCACAGATGCGCTTTGTGCAATGTATTTGTGACATGCAGGAGTGTCCGCAAAGAAATGTGGATAAGTTGTAAATCAAAAGCTAAAGAGCTCATTCTTGCACTGTTTTGATCAGAACACACGTGGGAATGTTCAAGTGTTGAGAATTTGTAATTATAAAGTGAATTAGGGAACGATATTAGATACTGCCACTGGCTAGATTTCAACCTGGGTCTCTCGCTCCCAAAGCGCGTTCTCTACGCCGCGGCCTGCCCTATAATATATTTCAAGCGTTTACCACAACTGAGAGGTGAAAACTGCCGTTTCTTCGTCTTACAAAATGTTCTGTAACTCCAAAAGTACACGGACTGTCGACATCATTCTTTCACTGTAACAATCAGCAGGCTTTAATAAAAAAGGGAAAAAAAAAATCAAGGCGGTTTTCAGGTCTCTAAAGAAAAATACATCTAGGAGATATGAGGAGTTGAAAACGCCTCTGTTACAGAATTTCAGCTGTCATTTTCACTCAAGTCTCCATAGACTTTGAATGTGGACATTTTTTAACTGTGTTGCTTCGAGGCCATTTGCGAGAAAACGGCAACTCCTACAATAATGACAGTGCCATTTTGTTAAAGGCAAGAAAAATACCTACATTTTGATGTATAATTTGTGTTAATGAAGGCAAAATTGAGCGTTTGTTCGGACATGAAGAAGAGATTGAGAAAGCGACAATGCATGGTGTGTTTGGCGTCCATAGCAACCATAACAACCAATATTGATTGATGGAAGAGATTTTGAGACAGGGGTAAAAAAAAAAAAAAAGGCAGAGAGAGCCCATTCTGTAGGCTCGCCTGTAGGCTTCTAGCAAGCGTAGCAAGTGAATTTCAGAGCCAGGGATTTTTTTTTTTTTTTTTTTTTTTTTTTTTGTGTCCCCAGCATATGGTCCGCATGGGATTCGAACCACTGCCCTCTGTCCTCAATCTCTGCCATAGGGCCTGTCACGTTCCCATGAGCCACTCGGCGGCCCGGAATGACAGGGCAAAAGTGCTATATTTAAAGTGCACACCTGCGCAGCCGCACCCCAATTTTCGGCTCTTTTTCATTAGCTGGACACCAGGCCTTATCTAGTCAGCCGTTCCAACCACATCCCTGCCAATGTGTGCCTACGTCAAGCCGCATACAAGTGTAACGCTCACAATTTTCTGCTATCACTCTAAGGCAACTTAAGTGTTAGTGACGTCACACCTATGCGCCACTGCCCTCTGTGGAGAATGGGAGAAATGTGCTTGCACCTCAACCTATGGACTCAGACGGACATTCAATCATCATCTTCCTCACTCAAGGTAACCTTATGGCTTGTAGGAACACTGCACGTGTATGATAAGACTGTAGCCGTTCAACCGGCCCTCGTAAGGTTGCTGAAGACAGTGAACACCGTGGAATTCTCAGTATCACTGTGGCCCTGGGTTTTTCCACTGTCCTGCTAAGTGCTTATGTAATTGTAACCAACATAGGAGAGAGACGTAACATCGTGGAAGAGACATAAAGTGAGTAAAAACGATCTAAATGCATTTAGAATATATTTAGAACTACAAATTACACTTTTCTTAGCAATTATTGTTTTTTATGTCAAGCTTCAAGCTAGCTTCTTTATTGGGGCTTGGGACCAGCAAAAGTGACCCGAAATTTGGTCTTTAAGTCTGGTCATTAGCATGTCTGGACCCAAACTACACTGCAGGTCCCAAAGTCAAATGATCACTGAGAGTTAAAAATCTGTCTGAAGTTAGAAGTTAGCAGAGAGTTAGCTCACTAGTTTCCGTCTAAATATAATATACCAGGTTCTGACTGAGGGATTTCTAAAACAAATTAAAAGGCACAGCTCTGCTATCACTTCTGACATACATGAAGACAGGAAAGTAAGCAGCAGTGATGTTTGTAGGGTTACTGAAGTTTGGCTTGCTGGTATATAGTGATGTGCTATGTGACTAGCGAAACAGCTATGTTAGCATAACATTAACACAGTGATGAAGGGGAACTTTTTTCCACTGGATAAGAATTAAGGTGAGGGTTCCCGATGGTTAGGGACAAATGCAGTGGCATGGCAGGATGCTGTAAACGGACCAAACTTCAGTCAAGAGAACAACTGAGATAATCCATCCACATACAGGTTAGTCATTAATGTGCTGCTGCATTGCCTGGGCTGTAGTTACATGGTAAGGTTTTAAAAACTGAGCTTTAAAATGAATAGTTGTAATAAAAACTGAGAGAGGCCGACAGTGATCACTTACTTTTTGTAAGGGGCTTGTTGAGATTAAATAGAACAAGTTACAAAGCATTAAAACATGTTAAAAACACAACAGCCTTATTAAACGCAGAGTAGTTTGGGCCCAGAAGTAGGATTGATCACGTCATCACTTAAAGACCGGATAGACACATGGTGGAGTTACTTTGTTGTGTTTGTGTGTGTTTTTAAGTAGTTTTAAACTTTGTGATCCACAACAGGTAACAGTAAAAGATGAACATTTTTAAGCATAATGCTGTTACCAAACTACATTAATGGCCCAAAAACAGACCATAGAAAAAACCGTGGCTATGTGAAAAAAAATGATGACAACTAGTCCTAATTCAGGCTAATTGTTTTTTTGTTTTTTTGTTTTGTTTTTTTCCCGACATCCCTCCACACACACAGGCTGTGCTGGCTCACAGAAAGAGTGGGTCATCAACATTATCAGGCAGCTGGTGTTCATAGCAAGCCTCACCAGACAGCTTCAGTCCATATCGGATGTACAGGATGGAGTTAAGGCTCTGCAAGGACATCTGATTTGTAAGTTTGCTTTTTACCACACTCATCTGGGCCAAGAGTAGAGGAAACTGCCTTATCTTCTGCAGCTGGAATTCAAAACAAGTATTTGAACTCGGACACGGCCTGCAGATTAGACTGGGTTTGTTTGGTTTTTCTTTTTCGTGCTTTTCCCACTTTTCTAGCTTGTTGTGCCCTTTTTCTTTCAGGATCTGCAGTTTCCTCCCTGTCCAGTAGAGGCCTCTCTCAGAGAAAGAACAGCTTGGGGATGCAGATGATGACGATTGGAGATCAGACACACCGCCCCCACCTCTCCTTATCCATGCTTAGGTCAGAAGTGGAATGCTCTTTTGCTGTTTGTTAGTTACGGATGGAGTAACACTAACTAAGGAAATACACACAACACAGTGATTGTGAATAAGTCACTCCAAGTGTGAAAAGGTGATAGTCAGAGTGAGACTACACATGAATTATTCAGGAAATGCACACTCAGTGAGAGAATAACTATAATTCAGTGTCACTAGGGGATATAACTTGAAGATGATGTGTCTTCATTTCTGATTCATTTTGAACAGTGATGAATGTGGAAGTAAATGAGCGCGAGCTGATCAAAACGGGCGAGCTGTTTTTACATATTTCTGCAGCCTGGATGCCGTGGGCTTTGTCCAGGAGTAAAAGATGACATCGCCCATTTCGGATCTTATATATAGTTATACCTTGGTGTTTTGTAGCATCACCTGACAAACTTTTACTTTCCTGATGTTTAGACTTTCTGATCCCTCCACAGACTCTGCTTTGTCTTTCTACAAAGAGTTGACGACATTAAATACAGATGTTTTAACAGTGCTTGAATGTTTTATTTTGTTTACTCTAGCCTCCAACTCAAACTTTGGTTGCTCCTATGCCCACGTCACTTCCTCCACCAATCAGAATGAGGGTCCGGGTTCAGGAAGACGTCTTCCTGATCCCAGTTCCACAAAGGTCGGTGAAAAGTTTTAAGTTTGAGCAGTACATAAAAATAAATCCCAATCTGATTGGTATAGTGTTTTTTTGTTGTTGTTGTTGTTGTTGTTGTTGTTTTTAATTTCTGTTTAATCGCCGGTCATTGCTCTGCATCCCAGTGAGGCCAACTCCTGCTCTGTGTCGTGGCTGTGTGAGCAGGCAGCTCAGCGTTACTACCAGAAATGTGGCCTCCTGCCTCGTCTCTCTCTGCAGAAAGAAGGCGCTCTGCTCTCCCCGCAGGACCAGCTACTGGCCGTCCTGCACACAAATGAAGAGGTGAGGTTGGATTTAAAAAAAAAAAAAACCCACAGTGACAAGAGGACAGCTATGACTGTGAAACAGCTTGCATGTCAGCCAGTGAGCATACTCCTTTTCTTAGGCAAAGTATGGCCCAAATTCATAAAATAGACTTTCTCATAGACACAGAGGTCTTTTCATTAAATCACTGATAGAAGGAATGGAGGTTCTAGGTCCTTCCACAATGACTTCATCTTTCTTACCCAGATGAGGCGTGCAGGTTTTAGACTGTATGATTCTGGTAAGAAGGTGAAGGGCTGATTATGTTAACAAGCTGCCTGAGAAACTACAATCTGAGAAACTGTAAAGATTAGAACCATTTCTATTACCAGACTGGATGCTGACTTGCTTTTGGAGCCAGCTTCCAGAAGACACTGAAGGAATCACAGTTTTTGGGATTGAATCCTTGGCTTCACTTTCCCGCACCAGTGCAGGATAACTGATGGGTTTGTGTTGCGGGTTCTGGCTGACGTTTGCTCGTGGGGATCTCCCTCCTCTCCCTGAGCGATACAAGAAGGCCTGTCAAAGTCTAGCAGTGGGTGAGCAACACAGAGGAAATGCATTATAAAACGGACACATGTGCATTCTTGTATTCTGTTATGAAGTACCATCTCTTTCTACCTGTAGATGAGAACAAGCGTGTCTCCCGGCTATGTGAGGTTCGGGACCGGGGTTCCTCCGTGTCAGGACTCCAAATGTCTCGGTTTGGCCGCCTCTTCCCTCAGCCCGCTCCTCCGTGCCCTAAAACTTCAGGCCAGCCTCACGGAGCTGCGAATTTCTGGAAACCGTATGTATGACGACCTTCTCCCTGAGCTGATTGCCACAACGCTCACCATGCCTCGTCTGCAGCTGCTGGACATTTCTGCCAACTGCATTACAGGGGATGGCCTGGAGAAGGCTGTAAATGCTTTAAAGGGACAGAGTGCACCTGCATTCCCGGTAAGGGCCTCAGCTAGCCAATAGTGGCAGCTCCAGGTTTACCATCTAACCTGTATTTAAGTACCTCTGGTCTTAATAACTACCTTAGATCTTAATAACAAGCTAACCTGATTCATATCAATGATATCTGTCAGAGAGAATTGGCTCTCGTGATCATTTGCTTTTTCTGCTCGTTTCCACTCAAAGTGCCTGGAGGAGCTGGACCTCAGTATGAACCCACTGGGGGACGGCGTGTCTGAGTCTCTGTCCTGTCTGCTGTCCTGCTGCCCTGTGCTAGCCAAGCGGTCTCTGCAGGTCTCACTGCTCATTTCCTTCAGCAGCATCGACTGCTGCTAGCCAGCGCGCTCACAGGTGACTCTCTAACAAGCAGCTGACTGAAGCCTTAAGCTTCACTGAACTCCCATCCATAAGCAAAACTGCAACTAACTTTACATCTTCTGAACGTTCAGGCACAGGCCATTTGAAAGCAGTGTGCCTGTCCCTCAATCCCCTGGGCTCCACCGACTTTGAGCTGGTGTTAAAGACTCTGCCCCTCCACTGCCTCCCACACGTGGACCTGTCAGCTGTCTGCAGAGGGCCTGCTGATTACCCGGCACTGGAACACCTCGCCAAAGTCCTGTCACAGGTGTGCACGCAAAAATCATGCAATGTCATTTATTGTCGAAAGATATAATTGTGCAATCAGGTTAAGACTTTTGTGTTTTTGCAGGACGAGTGCTCTCTGACCCACCTCAGCCTGGCTGCAAATGGGCTGACAGACAGCAGTGTAGCTACCTTGGCGAGGTGTGTGTGTGTGTGTGTGTGTGTGAGGGCGTCATTTCTACGGCTCAGTTATTACTCATGTTAGTGGGGCTTTGCCTTTGTTTAAATTGTCACTCTTTACTGGCCTGTTGGACTTTTTCTTATTATTTCACAGGTGCCTCTCGTCATGTCCCACACTGGTGAGTCTGAATCTGTCAGGAAATCCGTCTGTTACATCAGTGGGACTTCACAACATCCTGGCGTCTGTCAGAGAGGCCCGTCGACCACTGACACTTCTAAACCTCGAAGGTATGTCTGAACTTGGAGATACTCCATGGAGTTCCTTTTTTTTTCTAAAGCTATTCTTAGATTCACCGTTTCACACTAATTCACAATTTGGATTTCTTTGATGTTTTTATCACCTGTGCAAAGTTGTATTTGGCAACAGTTTCTTTCTTGCTATCAGTGCGTTTCCTTTTGACGCATTTCTAAGTTTGAACATTTAGTATGTATGCACAGAGGTGTTACATGATGATTACACACACAGACATTACAATATAGAAGTGTGGTTTAAAGATTTAAAAAAAAGATTAGCTGTGAATTAATTTTCCATTTTATGGAGCAGAAAACATTGCTGAATGCTAGCTAACAGGCTACATTTGGATGTCAAATATTTATAGGGGGGAAAATGGAAATTATGGATATGAAATAAAATGATTCTTTGTTGCTTAACCTGCAGGTTGTCAGGTCTCTGGCCCCTGGGAGAGTCAAGACCTGGACAGTTTGTCAGAGCTGGTCCAGGATATCCGTCTTTGCTCTCAGACCCTCAACAAGCTGGACCGACAGACCTTGAAGCAGAGCTGGGACAGGACTCAGTCACACGGACACTTTCTCGACCGAAACTCCAAGTGCCTCCTCTCTGCCACCTCTACTTGAGGGTGGCAGGTGTGTTCATAATAAATAATTAATAATGAATTATTAATTTCCTAATAATTCATAATAAAAGTGGTCATTTTTATAAACATTTTGTTTAATGAGGCTACACCAAAAAGAAACAAGATAAAAACAAAATAAAGTGACATGGCGTCCACCGACAGTCTGTGGATAGCTTGTGTTTTATGCATTTTTGTCTGCCTTATTTATACATGTAAAGCTCTGTATCTGTATAAAGAGTTTGTGTTAGTGTGTGAGAGGTTTTGTGTCACAATGGTCCTGTTTTGTAGGATTTGATTTAAAAAAACAAACATAATTAAAGTAACCAACGATGCTATACGTTGACATCGTTCTTTCACTGTAAGACAAAGCAGGCTATGGTGAATAATCACAGCGATTTTCAGCTCTGAAGAAATCTATCTAGGAGCTATGACAGTGTAAAGACACCCTGCAATTTTAAATGTGTGGCGACATTTGAATGAGGCGCGTACCAGTAGAGGGAGCCAACGCACCACGAATGGTACACAGCCACAGATGCGCTTTGTGCAATGTATTTGTGACATGCAGGAGTGTCCGCAAAGAAATGTGGATAAGTTGTAAATCAAAAGCTAAAGAGCTCATTCTTGCACTGTTTTGATCAGAACACACGTGGGAATGTTCAAGTGTTGAGAATTTGTAATTATAAAGTGAATTAGGGAACGATATTAGATACTGCCACTGGCTAGATTTCAACCTGGGTCTCTCGCTCCCAAAGCGCGTTCTCTACGCCGCGGCCTGCCCTATAATATATTTCAAGCGTTTACCACAACTGAGAGGTGAAAACTGCCGTTTCTTCGTCTTACAAAATGTTCTGTAACTCCAAAAGTACACGGACTGTGACATCATTCTTTCACTGTAACAATCAGCAGGCTTTAATAAAAAAGGGAAAAAAAAAATCAAGGCGGTTTTCAGGTCTCTAAAGAAAAATACATCTAGGAGATATGAGGAGTTGAAAACGCCTCTGTTACAGAATTTCAGCTGTCATTTTCACTCAAGTCTCCATAGACTTTGAATGTGGACATTTTTTAACTGTGTTGCTTCGAGGCCATTTGCGAGAAAACGGCAACTCCTACAATAATGACAGTGCCATTTTGTTAAAGGCAAGAAAAATACCTACATTTTGATGTATAATTTGTGTTAATGAAGGCAAAATTGAGCGTTTGTTCGGACATGAAGAAGAGATTGAGAAAGCGACAATGCATGGTGTGTTTGGCGTCCATAGCAACCATAACAACCAATATTGATTGATGGAAGAGATTTTGAGACAGGGGTAAAAAAAAAAAAAAAAAAAAGGCAGAGAGAGCCCATTCTGTAGGCTCGCCTGTAGGCTTCTAGCAAGCGTAGCAAGTGAATTTCAGAGCCAGGGATTTTTTTTTTTTTTTTTTTTTTTTTTGTGTCCCCAGCATATGGTCCGCATGGGATTCGAACCACTGCCCTCTGTCCTCAATCTCTGCCATAGGGCCTGTCACGTTCCCATGAGCCACTCGGCGGCCCGGAATGACAGGGCAAAAGTGCTATATTTAAAGTGCACACCTGCGCAGCCGCACCCCAATTTTCGGCTCTTTTTCATTAGCTGGACACCAGGCCTTATCTAGTCAGCCGTTCCAACCACATCCCTGCCAATGTGTGCCTACGTCAAGCCGCATACAAGTGTAACGCTCACAATTTTCTGCTATCACTCTAAGGCAACTTAAGTGTTAGTGACGTCACACCTATGCGCCACTGCCCTCTGTGGAGAATGGGAGAAATGTGCTTGCACCTCAACCTATGGACTCAGACGGACATTCAATCATCATCTTCCTCACTCAAGGTAACCTTATGGCTTGTAGGAACACTGCACGTGTATGATAAGACTGTAGCCGTTCAACCGGCCCTCGTAAGGTTGCTGAAGACAGTGAACACCGTGGAATTCTCAGTATCACTGTGGCCCTGGGTTTTTCCACTGTCCTGCTAAGTGCTTATGTAATTGTAACCAACATAGGAGAGAGACGTAACATCGTGGAAGAGACATAAAGTGAGTAAAAACGATCTAAATGCATTTAGAATATATTTAGAACTACAAATTACACTTTTCTTAGCAATTATTGTTTTTTATGTCAAGCTTCAAGCTAGCTTCTTTATTGGGGCTTGGGACCAGCAAAAGTGACCCGAAATTTGGTCTTTAAGTCTGGTCATTAGCATGTCTGGACCCAAACTACACTGCAGGTCCCAAAGTCAAATGATCACTGAGAGTTAAAAATCTGTCTGAAGTTAGAAGTTAGCAGAGAGTTAGCTCACTAGTTTCCGTCTAAATATAATATACCAGGTTCTGACTGAGGGATTTCTAAAACAAATTAAAAGGCACAGCTCTGCTATCACTTCTGACATACATGAAGACAGGAAAGTAAGCAGCAGTGATGTTTGTAGGGTTACTGAAGTTTGGCTTGCTGGTATATAGTGATGTGCTATGTGACTAGCGAAACAGCTATGTTAGCATAACATTAACACAGTGATGAAGGGGAACTTTTTTCCACTGGATAAGAATTAAGGTGAGGGTTCCCGATGGTTAGGGACAAATGCAGTGGCATGGCAGGATGCTGTAAACGGACCAAACTTCAGTCAAGAGAACAACTGAGATAATCCATCCACATACAGGTTAGTCATTAATGTGCTGCTGCATTGCCTGGGCTGTAGTTACATGGTAAGGTTTTAAAAACTGAGCTTTAAAATGAATAGTTGTAATAAAAACTGAGAGAGGCCGACAGTGATCACTTACTTTTTGTAAGGGGCTTGTTGAGATTAAATAGAACAAGTTACAAAGCATTAAAACATGTTAAAAACACAACAGCCTTATTAAACGCAGAGTAGTTTGGGCCCAGAAGTAGGATTGATCACGTCATCACTTAAAGACCGGATAGACACATGGTGGAGTTACTTTGTTGTGTTTGTGTGTGTTTTTAAGTAGTTTTAAACTTTGTGATCCACAACAGGTAACAGTAAAAGATGAACATTTTTAAGCATAATGCTGTTACCAAACTACATTAATGGCCCAAAAACAGACCATAGAAAAAACCGTGGCTATGTGAAAAAAAATGATGACAACTAGTCCTAATTCAGGCTAATTGTTTTTTTGTTTTTTTGTTTTGTTTTTTTCCCGACATCCCTCCACACACACAGGCTGTGCTGGCTCACAGAAAGAGTGGGTCATCAACATTATCAGGCAGCTGGTGTTCATAGCAAGCCTCACCAGACAGCTTCAGTCCATATCGGATGTACAGGATGGAGTTAAGGCTCTGCAAGGACATCTGATTTGTAAGTTTGCTTTTTACCACACTCATCTGGGCCAAGAGTAGAGGAAACTGCCTTATCTTCTGCAGCTGGAATTCAAAACAAGTATTTGAACTCGGACACGGCCTGCAGATTAGACTGGGTTTGTTTGGTTTTTCTTTTTCGTGCTTTTCCCACTTTTCTAGCTTGTTGTGCCCTTTTTCTTTCAGGATCTGCAGTTTCCTCCCTGTCCAGTAGAGGCCTCTCTCAGAGAAAGAACAGCTTGGGGATGCAGATGATGACGATTGGAGATCAGACACACCGCCCCCACCTCTCCTTATCCATGCTTAGGTCAGAAGTGGAATGCTCTTTTGCTGTTTGTTAGTTACGGATGGAGTAACACTAACTAAGGAAATACACACAACACAGTGATTGTGAATAAGTCACTCCAAGTGTGAAAAGGTGATAGTCAGAGTGAGACTACACATGAATTATTCAGGAAATGCACACTCAGTGAGAGAATAACTATAATTCAGTGTCACTAGGGGATATAACTTGAAGATGATGTGTCTTCATTTCTGATTCATTTTGAACAGTGATGAATGTGGAAGTAAATGAGCGCGAGCTGATCAAAACGGGCGAGCTGTTTTTACATATTTCTGCAGCCTGGATGCCGTGGGCTTTGTCCAGGAGTAAAAGATGACATCGCCCATTTCGGATCTTATATATAGTTATACCTTGGTGTTTTGTAGCATCACCTGACAAACTTTTACTTTCCTGATGTTTAGACTTTCTGATCCCTCCACAGACTCTGCTTTGTCTTTCTACAAAGAGTTGACGACATTAAATACAGATGTTTTAACAGTGCTTGAATGTTTTATTTTGTTTACTCTAGCCTCCAACTCAAACTTTGGTTGCTCCTATGCCCACGTCACTTCCTCCACCAATCAGAATGAGGGTCCGGGTTCAGGAAGACGTCTTCCTGATCCCAGTTCCACAAAGGTCGGTGAAAAGTTTTAAGTTTGAGCAGTACATAAAAATAAATCCCAATCTGATTGGTATAGTGTTTTTTTGTTGTTGTTGTTGTTGTTGTTGTTGTTTTTAATTTCTGTTTAATCGCCGGTCATTGCTCTGCATCCCAGTGAGGCCAACTCCTGCTCTGTGTCGTGGCTGTGTGAGCAGGCAGCTCAGCGTTACTACCAGAAATGTGGCCTCCTGCCTCGTCTCTCTCTGCAGAAAGAAGGCGCTCTGCTCTCCCCGCAGGACCAGCTACTGGCCGTCCTGCACACAAATGAAGAGGTGAGGTTGGATTTAAAAAAAAAAAAAACCCACAGTGACAAGAGGACAGCTATGACTGTGAAACAGCTTGCATGTCAGCCAGTGAGCATACTCCTTTTCTTAGGCAAAGTATGGCCCAAATTCATAAAATAGACTTTCTCATAGACACAGAGGTCTTTTCATTAAATCACTGATAGAAGGAATGGAGGTTCTAGGTCCTTCCACAATGACTTCATCTTTCTTACCCAGATGAGGCGTGCAGGTTTTAGACTGTATGATTCTGGTAAGAAGGTGAAGGGCTGATTATGTTAACAAGCTGCCTGAGAAACTACAATCTGAGAAACTGTAAAGATTAGAACCATTTCTATTACCAGACTGGATGCTGACTTGCTTTTGGAGCCAGCTTCCAGAAGACACTGAAGGAATCACAGTTTTTGGGATTGAATCCTTGGCTTCACTTTCCCGCACCAGTGCAGGATAACTGATGGGTTTGTGTTGCGGGTTCTGGCTGACGTTTGCTCGTGGGGATCTCCCTCCTCTCCCTGAGCGATACAAGAAGGCCTGTCAAAGTCTAGCAGTGGGTGAGCAACACAGAGGAAATGCATTATAAAACGGACACATGTGCATTCTTGTATTCTGTTATGAAGTACCATCTCTTTCTACCTGTAGATGAGAACAAGCGTGTCTCCCGGCTATGTGAGGTTCGGGACCGGGGTTCCTCCGTGTCAGGACTCCAAATGTCTCGGTTTGGCCGCCTCTTCCCTCAGCCCGCTCCTCCGTGCCCTAAAACTTCAGGCCAGCCTCACGGAGCTGCGAATTTCTGGAAACCGTATGTATGACGACCTTCTCCCTGAGCTGATTGCCACAACGCTCACCATGCCTCGTCTGCAGCTGCTGGACATTTCTGCCAACTGCATTACAGGGGATGGCCTGGAGAAGGCTGTAAATGCTTTAAAGGGACAGAGTGCACCTGCATTCCCGGTAAGGGCCTCAGCTAGCCAATAGTGGCAGCTCCAGGTTTACCATCTAACCTGTATTTAAGTACCTCTGGTCTTAATAACTACCTTAGATCTTAATAACAAGCTAACCTGATTCATATCAATGATATCTGTCAGAGAGAATTGGCTCTCGTGATCATTTGCTTTTTCTGCTCGTTTCCACTCAAAGTGCCTGGAGGAGCTGGACCTCAGTATGAACCCACTGGGGGACGGCGTGTCTGAGTCTCTGTCCTGTCTGCTGTCCTGCTGCCCTGTGCTAGCCAAGCGGTCTCTGCAGGTCTCACTGCTCATTTCCTTCAGCAGCATCGACTGCTGCTAGCCAGCGCGCTCACAGGTGACTCTCTAACAAGCAGCTGACTGAAGCCTTAAGCTTCACTGAACTCCCATCCATAAGCAAAACTGCAACTAACTTTACATCTTCTGAACGTTCAGGCACAGGCCATTTGAAAGCAGTGTGCCTGTCCCTCAATCCCCTGGGCTCCACCGACTTTGAGCTGGTGTTAAAGACTCTGCCCCTCCACTGCCTCCCACACGTGGACCTGTCAGCTGTCTGCAGAGGGCCTGCTGATTACCCGGCACTGGAACACCTCGCCAAAGTCCTGTCACAGGTGTGCACGCAAAAATCATGCAATGTCATTTATTGTCGAAAGATATAATTGTGCAATCAGGTTAAGACTTTTGTGTTTTTGCAGGACGAGTGCTCTCTGACCCACCTCAGCCTGGCTGCAAATGGGCTGACAGACAGCAGTGTAGCTACCTTGGCGAGGTGTGTGTGTGTGTGTGTGTGTGTGAGGGCGTCATTTCTACGGCTCAGTTATTACTCATGTTAGTGGGGCTTTGCCTTTGTTTAAATTGTCACTCTTTACTGGCCTGTTGGACTTTTTCTTATTATTTCACAGGTGCCTCTCGTCATGTCCCACACTGGTGAGTCTGAATCTGTCAGGAAATCCGTCTGTTACATCAGTGGGACTTCACAACATCCTGGCGTCTGTCAGAGAGGCCCGTCGACCACTGACACTTCTAAACCTCGAAGGTATGTCTGAACTTGGAGATACTCCATGGAGTTCCTTTTTTTTTCTAAAGCTATTCTTAGATTCACCGTTTCACACTAATTCACAATTTGGATTTCTTTGATGTTTTTATCACCTGTGCAAAGTTGTATTTGGCAACAGTTTCTTTCTTGCTATCAGTGCGTTTCCTTTTGACGCATTTCTAAGTTTGAACATTTAGTATGTATGCACAGAGGTGTTACATGATGATTACACACACAGACATTACAATATAGAAGTGTGGTTTAAAGATTTAAAAAAAAGATTAGCTGTGAATTAATTTTCCATTTTATGGAGCAGAAAACATTGCTGAATGCTAGCTAACAGGCTACATTTGGATGTCAAATATTTATAGGGGGGAAAATGGAAATTATGGATATGAAATAAAATGATTCTTTGTTGCTTAACCTGCAGGTTGTCAGGTCTCTGGCCCCTGGGAGAGTCAAGACCTGGACAGTTTGTCAGAGCTGGTCCAGGATATCCGTCTTTGCTCTCAGACCCTCAACAAGCTGGACCGACAGACCTTGAAGCAGAGCTGGGACAGGACTCAGTCACACGGACACTTTCTCGACCGAAACTCCAAGTGCCTCCTCTCTGCCACCTCTACTTGAGGGTGGCAGGTGTGTTCATAATAAATAATTAATAATGAATTATTAATTTCCTAATAATTCATAATAAAAGTGGTCATTTTTATAAACATTTTGTTTAATGAGGCTACACCAAAAAGAAACAAGATAAAAACAAAATAAAGTGACATGGCGTCCACCGACAGTCTGTGGATAGCTTGTGTTTTATGCATTTTTGTCTGCCTTATTTATACATGTAAAGCTCTGTATCTGTATAAAGAGTTTGTGTTAGTGTGTGAGAGGTTTTGTGTCACAATGGTCCTGTTTTGTAGGATTTGATTTAAAAAAACAAACATAATTAAAGTAACCAACGATGCTATACGTTGACATCGTTCTTTCACTGTAAGACAAAGCAGGCTATGGTGAATAATCACAGCGATTTTCAGCTCTGAAGAAATCTATCTAGGAGCTATGACAGTGTAAAGACACCCTGCAATTTTAAATGTGTGGCGACATTTGAATGAGGCGCGTACCAGTAGAGGGAGCCAACGCACCACGAATGGTACACAGCCACAGATGCGCTTTGTGCAATGTATTTGTGACATGCAGGAGTGTCCGCAAAGAAATGTGGATAAGTTGTAAATCAAAAGCTAAAGAGCTCATTCTTGCACTGTTTTGATCAGAACACACGTGGGAATGTTCAAGTGTTGAGAATTTGTAATTATAAAGTGAATTAGGGAACGATATTAGATACTGCCACTGGCTAGATTTCAACCTGGGTCTCTCGCTCCCAAAGCGCGTTCTCTACGCCGCGGCCTGCCCTATAATATATTTCAAGCGTTTACCACAACTGAGAGGTGAAAACTGCCGTTTCTTCGTCTTACAAAATGTTCTGTAACTCCAAAAGTACACGGACTGTCGACATCATTCTTTCACTGTAACAATCAGCAGGCTTTAATAAAAAAGGGAAAAAAAAATCAAGGCGGTTTTCAGGTCTCTAAAGAAAAATACATCTAGGAGATATGAGGAGTTGAAAACGCCTCTGTTACAGAATTTCAGCTGTCATTTTCACTCAAGTCTCCATAGACTTTGAATGTGGACATTTTTTAACTGTGTTGCTTCGAGGCCATTTGCGAGAAAACGGCAACTCCTACAATAATGACAGTGCCATTTTGTTAAAGGCAAGAAAAATACCTACATTTTGATGTATAATTTGTGTTAATGAAGGCAAAATTGAGCGTTTGTTCGGACATGAAGAAGAGATTGAGAAAGCGACAATGCATGGTGTGTTTGGCGTCCATAGCAACCATAACAACCAATATTGATTGATGGAAGAGATTTTGAGACAGGGGTAAAAAAAAAAAAAAAAAAAAGGCAGAGAGAGCCCATTCTGTAGGCTCGCCTGTAGGCTTCTAGCAAGCGTAGCAAGTGAATTTCAGAGCCAGGGATTTTTTTTTTTTTTTTTTTTTTTTTTGTGTCCCCAGCATATGGTCCGCATGGGATTCGAACCACTGCCCTCTGTCCTCAATCTCTGCCATAGGGCCTGTCACGTTCCCATGAGCCACTCGGCGGCCCGGAATGACAGGGCAAAAGTGCTATATTTAAAGTGCACACCTGCGCAGCCGCACCCCAATTTTCGGCTCTTTTTCATTAGCTGGACACCAGGCCTTATCTAGTCAGCCGTTCCAACCACATCCCTGCCAATGTGTGCCTACGTCAAGCCGCATACAAGTGTAACGCTCACAATTTTCTGCTATCACTCTAAGGCAACTTAAGTGTTAGTGACGTCACACCTATGCGCCACTGCCCTCTGTGGAGAATGGGAGAAATGTGCTTGCACCTCAACCTATGGACTCAGACGGACATTCAATCATCATCTTCCTCACTCAAGGTAACCTTATGGCTTGTAGGAACACTGCACGTGTATGATAAGACTGTAGCCGTTCAACCGGCCCTCGTAAGGTTGCTGAAGACAGTGAACACCGTGGAATTCTCAGTATCACTGTGGCCCTGGGTTTTTCCACTGTCCTGCTAAGTGCTTATGTAATTGTAACCAACATAGGAGAGAGACGTAACATCGTGGAAGAGACATAAAGTGAGTAAAAACGATCTAAATGCATTTAGAATATATTTAGAACTACAAATTACACTTTTCTTAGCAATTATTGTTTTTTATGTCAAGCTTCAAGCTAGCTTCTTTATTGGGGCTTGGGACCAGCAAAAGTGACCCGAAATTTGGTCTTTAAGTCTGGTCATTAGCGTGTCTGGACCCAAACTACACTGCAGGTCCCAAAGTCAAATGATCACTGAGAGTTAAAAATCTGTCTGAAGTTAGAAGTTAGCAGAGAGTTAGCTCACTAGTTTCCGTCTAAATATAATATACCAGGTTCTGACTGAGGGATTTCTAAAACAAATTAAAAGGCACAGCTCTGCTATCACTTCTGACATACATGAAGACAGGAAAGTAAGCAGCAGTGATGTTTGTAGGGTTACTGAAGTTTGGCTTGCTGGTATATAGTGATGTGCTATGTGACTAGCGAAACAGCTATGTTAGCATAACATTAACACAGTGATGAAGGGGAACTTTTTTCCACTGGATAAGAATTAAGGTGAGGGTTCCCGATGGTTAGGGACAAATGCAGTGGCATGGCAGGATGCTGTAAACGGACCAAACTTCAGTCAAGAGAACAACTGAGATAATCCATCCACATACAGGTTAGTCATTAATGTGCTGCTGCATTGCCTGGGCTGTAGTTACATGGTAAGGTTTTAAAAACTGAGCTTTAAAATGAATAGTTGTAATAAAAACTGAGAGAGGCCGACAGTGATCACTTACTTTTTGTAAGGGGCTTGTTGAGATTAAATAGAACAAGTTACAAAGCATTAAAACATGTTAAAAACACAACAGCCTTATTAAACGCAGAGTAGTTTGGGCCCAGAAGTAGGATTGATCACGTCATCACTTAAAGACCGGATAGACACACGGTGGAGTTACTCATGTTTACTGTTGTTGCCACTTTCTAAATGTAGCAGGATGAATATTATATGTACTGGTTGATCCCACTTTTAGTCAGGCGCATTTTGAGGAGAACTAACTTTTCTTGTTATCAAATTATCAGTATCTTTGGAAACATTTAATACATCGTGATGGTTTAAATGCTCAGTCGTTTTCTGTTATAGAATTCATATTCATAATAATATTTAGACAGCGGCACTATAGGTGTTTGCAGTTTTTGCAGTTTTACAAGCCGTCACGGTAAAAATATGGAATTAAATGTCACTAATGGGCTCTTTTCAAAAACATCAGCATCTCTGTCACACTGATTTTGATTAACTGACTTATTTTATTGTAATCAAACCTATTTTGATATTGTTGTCTTTTTTTTCCTTTAGCGAGGTGGTTTCCTTCCAATTGTTGCAGGACCAGTATGTCTGTCAGCTCCAGGTAGAGCTCCAGTGACCAGGAAGACCTCAGCATTCGCCAATTCCTGCTGAATTACCGCAAACAGAAAGAACTGGCAGAGGGCATTGGAATAGAGGATGATTATAACACTGAAGACCAAGGTAATAGGTCTGTCTAAGGGCCAGTGGAATATAAGCTATAGGTTGTAGTGGTGATTATTTTAGATTCAGAGTGTAGAGGAGATGGATCATTGTAATTAAGAGTCATAGAAATCTGAACCTCACTGCTAAACTGGCAGTCTAACTGTACATGTGCTCCATTGCAGAAGTCCCTCCCACTGAGTGTGAGGATGTTGAAGATACTGGTAGTCCTGATGTGAAAGCAGAGCTTCCCTCCCACCTCAGCATCACTAAGGATGTTATGGAGCGCTGCATTCATCTGCTGTCTGATCCCAACCTCAGGCTCCGACTCAAGGTACTGTATCAGTAGTTTTACGTAGAGTCAACTGTTGGACTAATAACAAAAATAATCATTCTTGTGAAGGTAGGACCGCCAGCGTTGGTACAATTCATCCTGTCAGAACTGTGTGGATGACTGTTCAGTGGTGTAATGCTCATCAAGGAAAAACATTCAGTCTGGTCCAGGAGTGAAACAGAAATAAGTCTGTGCTGAAGTCGTGCCTGCTCAGGAGTTTGGGCTCTCAATGAAGACCTCAGTAATTAGTTTCAGCTCACATATAATCAGGATCAAAACAGAGATAATTGTTAGGTGTGTTGTGCGTCTTTGTCTTTAGGTACTGGACGTGCTGGAGTTGTGCATTCAGGTGCTGAGTGAGAGGGAAAATGAACTGCTGCCTATGGCTCGTCGCTGCTGGCCAGCACTCCTGCAGAGACTCACAACTGATGACCCATTAGCAGTCCTCAGAGCCTTCAGGGTAAGTAAAACAAACCTCTCTTTTCATTATGTGAGTCAAAATTATTCAAGTCGTCTTTAGTTTTAAACTCTTAATAGTGAAAGAATGAAAGATGCTGCCCAACAACAGGCTTATTTCATTCAGAAATAGTTCTATTATTTACTGGACAGGCACAATTAGTGTTGGTAAGCTTTAACGTTCTAACCTGTCAAAACACACGTCTACTTTTTATACTTTTTATACACTGTTTGATCAGCGGACATCAGAGCAACTGGCATGTCACTTTTTAACACTGGTAGATTATTTCAGCAAAAGAAGTTAAAACATTGCTCTGATTCTATATTGACTTGTAACACAACAACATGATCTACAGATATTGTCTCAGAGTGTCTTTAAAATTCCACACGTGAAGCTGTTAAAGCCACAGCACATGATCCTAATTTACGATTAAAAACTGGCCACGTGGAATATTTAAGAAGAACGGGCTCTTTCTCGTCACACAACCTCACAGAGAATTGCAATCAAACTGCGCAGTTCAGCAGCTGAAGCGCTGCACATAGTCAGGCCCATAAATAGTGGAAGAGTGGATGTCTGAAATCCAGGGATGTGCAAACAGCCTGCTGTGAAATCCTCCCTGAACCACCTCAGCAGTTTTACTGAGCTCATTAGGAGTTAGCAGAGGTTAAGTCCAGGCTTGGTCTACTTTTTATACTCTTTCATCTTTTTCCTAGTTCCTCTTCTTTCCCTCCTCCCTTCTTATCTTTACCCCATATTTTTGGAACCAGGATCATATTTTTAAAGGATTTGTTCTTTTGGTGTAGATAGTTCAGGAAGTTAACTCAACCAAGCAGTCTTTGGGTTTCGGCTAAGTAATTCAATTCAATTCAATTTTATTTATATAGCGCCAAATCACAACATAAGTCGCCTCAAGGCGCTTCATAGATACAGAGAAAAACCCAACAATCATATGACCCCCTATGAGCAAGCACTTTGGCAACAGTGGGAAGGAAAAACTCCCTTTTAACAGGAAGAAACCTCCGGCAGAACCAGGCTCAGGGAGGGGCGGCCATTTGCTGCGACCGGTTGGGGTGAGAGAAGGAAGACAGGATAAAAGACATGCTGTGGAAGAGAGACAGAGGTTAATAACAGATATGATTCAATGCAGAGAGGTCTATTAATACATAGTGAGTGAGAAAGGTGACTGGAAAGGAAAAACTCAATGCATCATGGGAATCCCCTGGCAGCCTATGTCTATTGCAGCATAACTAAGGGAGGATTCAGGGTCACCTGGTCCAGCCCTAACTATATGCTTTAGCAAAAAGGAAAGTTTTAAGCCTAATCTTGAAAGTAGAGATAGTGTCTGTCTCCTGAATCCAAACTGGAAGCTGGTTCCACAGAAGAGGGGCCTGAAAACTGAAGGCTCTCCCTCCCATTCTACTTTTAAATACTCTAGGAACAACAAGTAGGCCTGCAGAGCGAGAGCGAAGTGCTCTAATAGGGTGATATGGTACTACAATGTCATTAAGATAAGATGGGGCCTGATTATTTAAGACCTTGTATGTGAGGAGCAGGATTTTGAATTCAATTCTGGATTTAACAGGAAGCCAATGAAGGGAAGCCAAAACAGGAGAAATATGCTCTCTCTTTCTAGTCCCTGTCAGTACTCTTGCTGCAGCATTTTGGATTAGCTGAAGGCTTTTTGAACATCCTGATAATAATGAATTACAGTAGTCCAGCCTGGAAGTAATAAATGCATGAACTAGTTTTTCAGCGTCACTCTGAGACAGGATATTTCTAATTTTAGAGATGTTGCGCAAATGGAAGAACGCAGTCTTACATATTTGTTTAATATGTGCATTGAAGGACATGTCCTGGTCAATAATGACTCCAAGGTTCCTCAGTGTTACTGGAGGCCAAGGTAATGCCATCCAGAGTAAGAATCTGGTTAGATACCATATTTCTAAGATTTTCAGGGCCGAGTACAATAACCTCAGTTTTATCTGAATTAAGAAGCAGAAAGTTAGCGGCCATCCAGGTCTTTATGTCTTTAAGACATTCCTGCAGTTTAACTAATTGGTGTGTGTTATCTGGCTTCATGGACAGATAGAGCTGGGTGTCATCTGCATAGCAGTGAAAATGTATGCTATGTCTTCTTGTCATGATCCTGGGTCCTTTTGACCCAGCGTTTTGTGTTTTCTCTTCGCGATTTTGGTTCTGTTCTCTAATTGGTGTTTACCCTGTCCCCCCCCCCCCCCCCCCCCGTGTGTTCCCGTTTTATTGTGAAGGTCTGCGTCTTATGTGAGTGTTTTCAGTTTGCCTCCCTGGTCTCGTCATGTTAATCACTCCCAGCTGTGTCTCCCACCTGTGTGTAATCTCCCTGTGTTCTGAGTGTATTTAAGTTGTATTTTCTGTCTTAGTAATCGCTGGTTCGTCTGTGTTGTTTCCCCTCGGTCTCCCTGCGTCTCCCCGTATGTATTTCCCCGGACCTCCCTGCATCTTCGTTTCTGGTTTGTCTTATTAGTTTACCCAGTTTAGGTTTCTAGTTTCATGTTTTGCCACCCTTGCTGTTTGTATTGACCCACTATCATAAATAAACACCCACCTGCACCAGAACTGCCGTCCTTTTGGTCCTACTACAAATCCACACGGCTTGCCCCGCAAACCGTGACACTTCTAATGATGCTGCCTAAGGGAAGCATGTATAATGTAAACAGAATTGGTCCTAGCACTGAACCCTGTGGAACTCCATAATTAACCTCAGTGTGTGAAGAGGACTCTCCATTTACATGAACAAATTGGAGTCTATTAGATAGATATGATACAAACCACTGCAGTGCAGTACCTGTAATACCTACAGCATGTTCTAATCGCTCTAATAGGATATTATGGTCAACAGTATCGAATGCTGCGCTAAGGTCTAGCAGGACAAGCACAGAGATGAGTCCACTGTCAGAGGCCATAAGAAGATCATTTGTAACCTTCACTAAAGCTGTTTCTGTGCTGTGATGAGCTCTGAAACCTGACTGAAACTCTTCAAATAAACCATTCCTCTGCAGATGATCTGTTAGCTGTTTGACAACTACTCTTTCAAGGATTTTTGATATGAAAGGAAGGTTGGAGATTGGCCTATAATTAGCTAAGACTGCTGGGTCTAGAGATGGCTTTTTGAGTAAAGGTTTAACTACAGCTAGCTTGAAGGCCTGTGGTACATAGCCGATCATTAGAGATAGGTTGGTCATATTTAAGATCGAAGAATTAATTAATGGCAGGACTTCTTTGAGCAGTTTTGTAGGAAGTACTGTTTAGAATACCAGAATAGGGAGGATGGTGTAGGTTTAAGTTTATTAGATTGATACATATGTACCAACAAGACAGTGTACATCACTGTCACAACGACGTTTGTTTTCATTCAAAGGCTTTATGGTTTTTCCTATAATACCTGGTGGGCCGGTCTCTAGTCAAAATGCCCGGGCTGATTTTTTTGTCCCAGTCCAGCCCTGATCATGAGAGATGTCATGCTTTGACTCTGTGTTTTACTTGCATCTATTTGAAAGAGTGAGTGTAAACACAAAAAATATTTTATTTTATGTGCTGGAATGTGCAGAAAATAGGTTTAAATGTTAAACTAATTTATTCAAGTCAGAGAATGTTGCATATAATTAAATTTTTGCTTGATGCATAAAGTTAAAAGATTAAAACTAATAAAACAAGTTTTAAAAAGAGACCTTTCCATTTGATTACATTTTGTATGATGGATTATGCAGAAAAAGTAGAATTGGGCTGAAAGATCTATCACTTTATCACCGCTTCAGGTTGTAAATCGTGCTTTTAAAAAGTAACTAAGTAACTAAGTAATTAATTACTTTTGAAAATAAGTAATCAGTAAAGTAACGGGATTACTTTTTGGGGGAAGTAATCAGTAATTAGTTACTGATTACTTTTTTCAAGTAACTTGACCAACACTGTTCAAATCTGGAGGCACTTGAGTCAGTGAGGGACAGAAGGTCAGTGAACAAACTGTACAGACTAAAGTCAAAATGTGGACAATAAAGCTGTTGTTTCAAGTCTAACAACTGACACAGCTAATATATCCTCTAGTGTTGAGTGATACAACATACATTCTGTTTTCTTTGTGAGGTTGTAATCATCAGTATTGTTGCGTCTGTCCTTTGCCCAGTTATTAAATTTTGTAGTGATAAGAATTTAAAGTCCTTTACTGAGGTGCTCTGTTGGGTCTGTTCAGATGCATATTCAGGAAGGATTTTTCAACAACTTGTTCCCATTATGATCAATTCAGACCAATTTAAAGTTTTTTATATAACCTAAAAACTGTCTATTCCTACGATTAGAACCCAAAACAGTTTCAACATCTTACCAAGAGTGAAGAGTTCAGCTGTTGAGCGGCTCATCCCACCATCACGGATCCCCACTCTGCCTAAACACACTGGTCCTACCCCATCAGGCTGGATGCCTACTGCGGGATCTGCCCGAATTCGTCTCTGCCCGAATTCGTCTCTGCCCTACATGATCTGCAGCTCCCGACACGACATCCTGATTTACACTGATGTAACCAATAGCAACCAGAAATTAACGCTGATATGGAAAATGGAGGGTGACATTCGGGCTCTAGAGAAGGACGTGAGGCAGTACCTGAAGGAGGTGATGGGGAAAGAGCTGCTTACACAGGTCAATGTGATCACCATGACCGTGAAGGTCAAAGGTCACTTCGATATGAGCTGAAGGACTGGCTGGTCAGCAAAGGTTTCTGACTGAAAGAGCTTGAAGTGCTGGCATCGACCTGCTGAAGGGACAGAGAGCGGTGGAGGAGGACTGCTGACCTGTGCCAACTTAATGAACTCTTTGACAGCAGTGAGATGTGATGTGACCACTGAGTGTAAAATGATGCAGGTCAGGTTAAGTAATCATCATTAAACGTAGAAGCATAGCAACTGCCTGTTTATTGTCACCCATGATTTCTCCAAAAAAATAGGTAAAAAATCTCGACTCACCGTTTTTAGATTCTTCAGACTGAGTTGCAATTTGAGTATCCACATTATTATTGACAATATACACATTAGGACATTCATTACTGCAACAGTGTGCAACAACATTACAATGATCTGCTTTATGTCATGTAGGTCCTTTAACACTGACACTTTTCTGTGGAGGTCAATGTGTAGAAATGCTACAGGTGGGCTGTTTGTTTGTTTGTTCTTTAGTTAGTGTGGCCAACAAGATGACGTTAGACGTCTGTGATATGAGTGTGACAAACGCTTTCAGCCTTAAAGGGTCCAAAAACATTTATTACTGATGAAATTCACAAATCTCTACATTCACACTGGGTGCAGCATGCAACAATAAAAACATTTCAAAATAAAACCACAGCAGGTTGTGATGGAACTTACACATGATATAAAATATTACACATGATGAAGTAGATTTCTTTAAGAAAAAAAGATAATTTAAACAAGTATTTTAAGCACTTTGGCAGAATTGGCTTTTACATGTGATATATTTCACAATGTTTAATAAGCTTCATACAGTTAAGCACAATCACTGCATGACAGAAACACAAGCTTAATCTCTCTTAATAATAATAGTGTACAGCTACGCTGCTTATTAAATAAAAACAAACAGGTTACAATGCTTTTATTTTTATTTTAGTAGAGACTCAAAACTTAGAACAGACAGCTGCTGGGGTTTGGAAAAGTACTGAACAAATATTTTAAATATACTTTAATCGTTTCTGGAGCAGCCTTTGGGATCGCCAAAGGCTCTCATTGTCACCAGCTAGTGACACTAGCTGGTCATAAGGTGTTACCCAGTCAGCCGTGCCAACCACAACCCTGGCAATGTGTGTCTGCTACCAGCTTCTCAGTAAGGAAAATCGGTATTGACTTTCCGAAAAGTCATTAAAAGTGGCTAAATGACGTCATCGACTAATTTGCAGAATTCGTCAGATTATGTAAACTGTAGGAGAGAGAAATAACATCGTGGAAGTGAAATAAAGTGAGTAAACACCCTTAGATGATTATATTTAGTTGCAGGGTGTGCATCATTGGTTTTGCCCAGCGGGATTTGTGGGACGTCTTCGTTGTCATGGCTACCGAGGACCGCTTGGATCAAGCTGGCCATGAATGGTTATGAATGGGTTCAGTTTATCCTTTCTCCATTGTCCAGTGCCATTTCTATAGCACGTTTAAAGGCGACACAGCTGACCAAAGGGCTTTACAAGTTAGCTCATGCACACATATAAAATTGAATGAAATGAAATTTGATTTATTAGCTGTAATCTTTTAACTTTATGTACACTGCATCATCATCATTGCATCAAGCAGCAAAAATGAAATCTTTTATGTGGCAATGCCGGCTCCTGTACTGTACTCCTGTAAATCCCAATCAACATACCATATTTATACAATTTTCATGTATTTTCTTAGTGGCTCCTTGGTGGAGGAGACACCCATCCTTAGGGCTTCCAAAGCTAGTATACTGTTACTGCTGGTCCCAAGCCTGGCCAAGAAGGTCACACTGCTCTTGACGAAGGCGGTTGCACTTTTCTCCTCTCCTCCTCTCCCTTAGTTTCACTGCTTAGCCTCTTATGTCCTTGTCTAGTCTCGTGTTTTTTGTATTACTTTTCCCTGGAACACTCTCTCACAGTCTGTTCTCTAAAACCTAAAAAAGGAATTATGAATTGGATCAACTGGTCCCTGAATGCAATTGACACCCCTTTCTCAATGAGAAGTTTGGGCTTGGGTGAGCCTGAGTGTTGAAGATATCTACCTATTCGGAACCATGGTAACAGGGTTCTGGCTGATCGAAACTGGCTTGGCCCTGACTTATCGAAGAATTAAGAAAGCGGAATCGGCTGTTCAAACCCCCACAAGGCTGCCCGCCGGGATTGGAACGATGGGAAGAGGCGTGAGTTTCTCAAAATGGGCTCATTGAGTGCAGCACGGATAAGATCTTGGAAAGGCAACGGCTGCTGTGAATACTCAGAATAAGATCTCTGAGTGCAGACTGGATTACATCTCGGAAGGGCTAGCTCGGAATAAAATCTCTGAGCGCAAATTGGATGACATCTCGGGGAGGCACACTGTCGTGAGTTCTCAGAATCGGCTCCTTGAGCACAAGAATGACAACATCACAGAACACAAGTATGGCGAAGCTCGCGGCTCTCCAACGGGAGATTGAGAGATCAGTGTTGGACTGTAGAACTGCTTTGAAATTCATATGAGCTGTTCGCACTAAAGTAAAAAGCACCATCACCTCATGTGGATACCCTCTCGGCGCCAGCTGCGGTAGCAAGGCTGGAGCCGAACAACAACACCCTGATAACGTCTGTGTTTAGACTGTTCCTTCCCATTCCATGCAAGGCCACCTGGGTTGGCTGGAAGACTGTTTACTTAGCCTAGCAGGGCGAAGGACTGTCTCAGCTGAACTGGACACACACACACTCATCCCCCCTCCCTTTCCAAACGCCTTCAACGCTTATTCCCTTCCGATGCTGACGGTGGATCAAGGAGACCAGCGCACAGGCTGCAGACCCGGATGTACTGTCTAAATCGGCTGTCTCTCACCCTTTGCCCACCCCTGTTGCTTGTCATGTGTTTCTTTGGTGTATTAAGAGTTTTTTCATGTGCTATGTGCAGAGGTGTTTTTTTTCTGTTCTCAAACTGATCTCCCTGTTGGAGCTCAGTCTGGGGGGAGTTATTTTTTTCTCCTTATCTTTCCTCATGTGGTGCATTTTCCATTGTTATACCTCTCTGACCTGTCTTCCCCATGTGATGTTTTGTGTAATGTATGTATGGTCGGAGGGTAAGATGGTGCCGCCATTGCATGCAATAGGTCGGCAGCCTTATGAAATTTCCCCTTGTGGGACTAATAAAGGTATATCAAATCAAATCATATGATGTAAAAATGTGTGTGAATTCATCTGCTGAGATTCCCTCAGGAAAATAAGGAAAGAGACAAATGTCAGATACTTTCGTTTTTGTTTTCTCTTTTTAATCAAACATAACTCAGTAGAGCTCCATTTTCATCTAATGTTAATGTACAGCAAGTACTAATTGTGGGCTAGCAGAAGCTAGGAGGTTAGATAATGAAGGTGATGACTAAGTAACATTTTGTAAATTACAGAGTAGCTCTTAATTCCACAGAGCTAGGTGATCAACTATTTGGCACAGCTGACAGATTTCTTTCAGTTAATTGACCTGTTGAAGTCGTGGTTCAATAAGTCGTCTGTTTGTGAGATGAGTCAATTTCATCAAGCAGCAGCTCATTAGCTGACTGGCTGGTTAACTGTCTCAGTAACGGAGCCAAACTCCTCCTTGAGCAGTTTGAACACGTTGTCCGAGAACTCGTCTCTCGGCCTGCCCGTGCCGTTCAGCTGCACCGGCAGGAGGTCGGGGTGGTGTGGGATGTAAGAGGACGGGCAGTGCAGCTCATTTAGAGTAAACCAGAAGGTGTCTGGATCCACCTGGATTAAGTGTCGGAACACACTGTGCAGGAAAGAGAAAGAAACATGGGAACAGGATTAGCTCTGAGCTGTGTGTTCACTTTGTACGTAATATCTATTGTATGGAAAACACCTTCCTATAATCCAAAGTGACAGACTGAACGAGTTTTGCTGACTTTAACATGCAAACCAACAGTTTAACTATAAGCTCATTAACTCAACACTGCTTTTCTCTTCAGCTTTGTTTTTTAAATCACCTCCAAGCAGGAAAATACTTAAATATATTAAAGCGTGTGTTTTTACTTGTGGCTGCTATGTTGCTACCCAAACACTTAGATCAATAATTCAGAAGTGAGTTATTAAAGGCTGCTTGCATACTGCATTCTGAGCTATTTATTTATTTATTTGCTTTTTTTATTCACAACTTCCATCTGTCCTTTACATTACTGTAGGTCTCACAGTGCACACTTTTTGCATCAGATGCCAGTGTAAAGGTGAAACGAGTTCCCTTTCAGATTCGTACACACAGTATTGGGAGATCACGGCCCTACGTGTCCTGAAGACACTTCTATTCACGCCTGTACAGCAACTGACCTGTGATGATATGCCACATATAAACTCATCACAGTCATTCTCACTTTTTATCCTCTTTACCTGGCTAGGAACACTTTTGCCAAGTTGGGATTGCTAGCTATTGTAAGTTAGCACTGTTGTGTGCCAACCTGAAGTTAGCTTAGCCGCTCCTATTGGTTTTAGCCACAACTGCAGAACTACATCTGCGTATTTCTGGAACTTCTTTCTCAAGGGACAAAATGAGTGAGGGTGATATTTAAATCAGGCCCACAAACTGATTTACTAAAGTTTGCAGCAAAGGGTTAAAAGTCTTATATTACAGGTAATATACTTTAAAGTCACAAATACTGGTGTCTTTACCCAGAACATGCAGGAACCTGATTATTCCTGAGGTATTCCATTCTCAGGTCCCAAGACTACAGCGGTCCTTAATAAAGACTTACTTTAAACAGGCTTCTTGCAGTCTGATGGGTTGTCTGGAGCTCAGGTAGGGTAGACAGGCTTCACAAACCACATCTAGGTCTGCTTCAGCTGAGAAAACCAAACACAGGACACTTTTACTATATTTTATTCATATAACAATTGTAATACTTTTATATTTTATCCAGAAATTTCAACAGAAATCGACTTGTAAAAGAAAATAAAAAAGAATGAAATGGATCAAAGCCAAGTTAATTTCATTGATTAATCACAGCAGCAGAATACAGTTTGAGCTCGGTGCCTGGTCTTCGGGTGGATCACTCCCTGCAAATATGTTACTCATGAACCTCCAGGAGCACACAGGTGGATGCTGGGGTGGTGGATGGGCTGAAACAGCAGGCAGTGGTGCAGTAGGATGTGAGGTAAGTGGGGCACGTTACATGTGCAGCTCCAGGCTTCACTACATACATGGGTACTGTTGTTGAGTATAAAAAGTAGGCCAAGCCTGGACTTTACCTCTGATAACTAATGAGCTCAGTAAAACTGCTGAGGTGGTTCGGGGAGGATTTCACAGCAGTTTTGAGAGGTCAGAACGTTAAAGCTTACCAACAATAATTCTGCCTGTCCAGGTGAGCATTTATTCTTGAAATTGCCCCCTCCCACTACATACCACGTCTCCCTCACCACTGCTGGTTAATCTCCTTTTTAAAACCATCTTTGTCCCACCCCCTGTGACCTGAAGACCATACTGAAACCGACTTCAAAGAATAATCACAAAGAGCATCTCAAACACACAACGTGTATCGTGGCTGTTTATCTGCACACTACACTGTATGAGAGTTTGCAGTACAAAAAGTGCTGTAAGCTATTTTAAAGGAACAGTTTCACAAACAACCTGATATCTTACAATTGTCTTTACACTGCAGTCCTTGTCACTGTTAGATGTAACGCTGGCTCTGGAAAGGCTGCAGACAGCTCTGTCACCTTTGTGACTCTTTTCCTCTGTCAGCGATGAACCTCAGTGGGAGGGTGTGACATTTGTGATGTTCACTCTGTCACTCAGTTCACCTCCACACTGCGCAGGTGACCAAAAATCACACAAGCAGCTCATAATTGCATAATTGGGAATGCAATGGCAGAAGCCTGCAGGCCTTGAATATTTTCAACATGCTAATGGAAGTATGTTGAGCACAAAGTAAACAAAAACAACAACTTCTCTGATCTTATCAATTAAACGGCCTCCTTCGCTGTCACCTCATGATTCGCTGATTGAACAATCACGTTTCTCAGTTGGGTATAAGAAGAGCTGCTTGCAGTCGTAGCTGTGTGTGCAGTTTGGACTTGAGCAGCATCCTGCTGGCACAGCTGGCTGTGGTCCGTATCATCAAAGTCATGGTTAACATATGTTGAATGACAGAGCTGCCACAGTGAAGAGGCATTTTTAGGAACAACATCACTGTCATGCGTTTAGGATGTCAAACTGTTTAAGGTTTGTATAATAAAGCAGAGATGCCCTGATTTAGGCTGTGATACCAATGGTTGATTTTCATTGTTATACGAGACTGCCACCTGGTGGTGAAGGAGCTTCAATAAATTCTTTGGCTTTTTCTGACGACGCATCTCCCCACACACAGCTTTAATGTCAAATCAGGCTAACAACCTAATTTGTTAACCTCAGTATAGAGACATCTTCATCTCTGTACTAAAGTACAGACACAAACTTGTATTGCTGTTGTCTCACTCACAGGAAGAAAGCTGACTATAACTCATTCATTTATAAATCATAAAGTTGATTCCTACAAGAAAGTTACAGCCCTGTGATCAAATAGGCTTCAATAAGATAGATAACATGTATTTACCCAAAATAAATATGGGATCAAAACAGCACAGAGAAAAAGTAAAGTATTGAACAGGGGGCATTTAACAGTAGGCCAAAAAAATCCTGGTAGCTCTTTGTTCTCGTTGTGTTCAGTTAAATATTACAGCTGAAAAGAGGTTAGATAAAGATAAGATAAGAGGTCATCTGTCTTCAATGTATTTTTACATAAATGGGCTTCATGTTGCACCAATCTCCATAAAGTGAGGCGTCATACTAATAATAGTTGTCTTGCTCTGATTTGTCCATGTTGTGGCTGCTTTGATCATTGCCAGAGCCCAGGTACAGTTCTACAGGATGATGCACTATGTTGTGTCTTGGTGAAACTGTGCTGTTTGTGAGCACTGTGTCTCTATTCTCTTACCCAGATCCAGTCTCTGGCACAGTGAGCCCAGCCCCTGCAATACAGCCAGCTGCAGTTTGTAGGCCAGGGTGTGTGTGTAGACAGGCCCAGCCTTGGCGCTGATCGGAGCCTGCCGTGCCAGAGAGGCGCTCAGCTTGGGCAGAACCTCTTTAGAAACCCTCCTCCTCAGAAAGTCCCCACATGTTTCACCCAGCACGCACAGCACCTGGAATGAAATGTACAAAAATGTAATGTACAAAAGCAGCAAGCTGTCAAAATTCAATAAAACCTTCCCGTTGTATACTCCTGGATGAATTATAGCATTTACAAAACTCGTATATATCCCAAAGCTGATGAAACAATTTCCCAGCAGCAGCTCTGAGTGAATAAATGACTGTTTACAGACTTAACGTGTTTGAATTTGTCAGTTCATCAATGAAAACATGAATAACAAATTCAAAAATAGTCCAGCTGATGACAGGAGCTGACGAGTAGCCCAATTTACACCGACAAGCAGCCTCTAAGAAGGCATCCACACTGTGATTTTTCTGTGCTGATAGAAGAAATGTTAATTTAAAGAGTCTTCACATTACAACCCAAAAAAGTAAATAATAGAACTATTTCTGAATGAAATAAGCCTGTTGTTGGGCAGCATCTTTCATTCTTTCACTACTAAGAGTTTAAAACTAAAGACGACTTGAATAATTTTGACTCACATAATGAAAAGAGAGGTTTGTTTTACTTACCCTGAAGGCTCTGAGGACTGCTAATGGGTCATCAGTTGTGAGTCTCTGCAGGAGTGCTGGCCAGCAGCGATGAGCCATAGGCAGCAGTTCATTTTCCCTCTCACTCAGCACCTGAACGCACAACTCCAGCACGTCCAGTACCTAAAGACAAAGACGCACAACACACCTAACAATTATCTCTGTTTTGATCCTGATTATATGTGAGCTGAAACTAATTACTGAGGTCTTCATTGAGAGCCCAAACTCCTGAGCAGGCACGACTTCAGCGCAGACTTATTTCTGTTTCACTCCTGGACCAGACTGAATGTTTTTCCTTGATGAGCATTACACCACTGAACAGTCATCCACACAGTTCTAACAGGATGAATTGTACCAACGCTGGCGGTCCTACCTTCACAAGAATGATTATTTTTGTTATTAGTCCAACAGTTGACTCTACGTAAAACTACTGATACAGTACCTTGAGTCGGAGCCTGAGGCTGGGATCAGACAGCAGATGAATGCAGCGCTCCATAACATCCTTAGTGATGCTGAGGTGGGAGGGAAGCTCTGCTTTCACATCAGGACTACCAGTATCTTCAACATCCTCACACTCAGTGGGAGGGACTTCTGCAATGGAGCACATGTACAGTTAGACCGCCAGTTTAGCAGTGAGGTTCAGATTTCTATGACTCTTAATTACAATGATCCATCTCCTCTACACTCTGAATCTAAAATAATCACCACTACAACCTATAGCTTCTATTCCACTGGCCCTTAGACAGACCTATTACCTTGGTCTTCAGTGTCATCATCCTCTATTCCAATGCCCTCTGCCAGTTCTTTCTGTTTGCGGTAATTCAGCAGGAATTGGCGAATGCTGAGGTCTTCCTGGTCACTGGAGCGTTGCCTGTAGCTGGTAGACTTACTGGTCCTGCTACAAGTGGAAGGAAACCACCTCGCTAAAGGAAAAACAAGACAACAATATGAGCATAGGTTTGGTTACAATAAAATAAGTCAGCTGATTAAATCAGTGTGACAGAGACACTGATGTTTTTTGGAAAGAGCCATTAGTGACATTTAATTTACACATTTTTATTGTGAGGGCTTGTAAAACTGCAAACACCTATAGTGCCGCTGTATAAATATCATTATGAATATGTAGCAGAAAACGACTGAGCATTTAAACCATCACGATGTATTAAATGTTTCCAAAGATACTGATAATTTGATAACGAGCAAAGTTATTTATCCTGAAGTGTACTCCTTGACAGAAAGTTTTAAAGACACTGCATTTTCTTCCTTGTCCTCTTTGACTCCCAGCATATGTGAGACTCAAGCTGACATCACTGTTGAAATCTTACCCAGTGCCTTCATGAGCGCGTGCAGCACGGAGCAGAAAAGAGCAGCTGTGCGCTCGTAGCTGAGATCCAGAGCCGTCAGCACATCCTGAACGATGTCCCTGACCAGCGGCAGCAGGCTGCAGTCAGAGTGAGTCAACATAACTGTCAACACCCGTGGAGCCTGGGCAACAAGACAGGATTATAATGAAATACAGTACAAGCTCAGGGCAGCACAAAGCAGACAAAGGAGGAAATCAGGTAAACCCTCCAGCAGTCATTTCTGTGTCCATTTTGGGTTAAAAACATAACTACCTGTGGATGCTGGCTGATTCTCTGAAGGTTGAGTGAAATGTCATTAAGCAGGTAGTCAGAGTTCTCATTGATCAGTTCCTTGAGGGAAGCGTATCCACAGGCCTTACTGATGTCCCACATGGAGCTCAGTCCCGCCTGGCTGACCAGCAGCGTCTCCTCACCAGCTTTCTCCAGCACAGGATACAGCGAGGTCATCAACAAGGGACGGAAATCGTGGCCCAGCGCCTGAGCACAGCAGGCGATGCCCTCGAGTTGGATGCACAGCTGCCAGATGTTGCTGTTGAGCTGGTGGATCGTGGATGCAGATGTTGATGATGAAGGAATCACTTGGAGAGAGCTTGTATTTGAGTTGCCGGCATCACTGTTGGATATGGAGAGGAGTCTGGATGGACTGAGCAGCTACGCAAGGAGACAAAAACACATGTTAATGCACTGCTTTCTAACCACTTTTACACATGTACTGCAGACCTGAGGTTTTCTAGATATTATCCATGCACGTGAGAACGCAAATGTCTGACACAGTTAGATCAGACATTAAACAGCTTTTAGCCTTCCTGCAAAAACAAAAACCACACAGGCTGTTATAAAATGCTCATCCTACGCACTCATATGTAAAGTGTTAAAATCAATGTGTGCCCCACCTGACACTAAGAGACAATCTTGAATAAAAGAGCAGTAAACTTAATAATAATAATGATAATTATTATCATTACAATGACTGAATGCAGCACTCTCCTCCAGGCTTAAAACGTGTTTGTGGGACCACCAACAGCCTTTGATTAGATGATCTCAGGCTGCAAGAGGGAGCGTGGGGTTCAAAAATATCAGACATGTAGGCAGGAGCGTCACGACTCACAGCGTTAAAAGTCAGTGAAATGAAATCAATTCTAAAACGTAATGGAAGCCAGAGTAAAGAGAACAAAACCAGTCTAATGTGTTCTCTTTTTCTATTTAGGTCAGAGTAATGAGTAAAATCATAAGCTAATAATTTCCTAGTACCAGTTTTAATTCAAATTTTATATAAATACATCAATTAATAGATAATAAATAAATATAAGCTAATACTGTAAGTATATAGCTTTGAGCTCTAATAGAAGTATTACAGCCCAGCTGCAGTACCTCTGTAGCCCACAAGGGGGCCCCAGCCCACACTTTGGGAATCACTGTTGTTTATAAATGTCCTGTGAATTTTCAGCTATAGAGGAAGTGGCATGTATGATCTCTCCAATCGAACATCGACATCTTTTACTGAGCCCGTCTATGCAGGCAGCTTGTTCGTCTCAAACAGAGTCATTCTGTTTCTTTGTGTAAAATTTTTTTTATAAGGATGAAAAAGCATTCAACATCTTACCATGTGTTTTAGTAAGAAAACTAGGTTCATACTGCACTCCATTTATGACCCAGTTTGACTTGAGTGCAGAAACAGAAAGCGCCTCTATAGGAGTCAAAAATTCCTCCTGACAAACGTGTATCTGTGTTCTTCGATTCTTTTATTTGGCAATGCCGGCAGGATGTTTGTACTTTTTAGCTGACAGAGTGAAACTGCAAGTTTATCTACTAACTAACAGAAAGCTGCCAGAGGTTTATGGCCTCTGTTCGGTGGAGTTTTGCAGATATTTTCTCGTGCTCCAAAAATCCAGCCTTGATACTTCAGAGTAGCTACTTCAAATCTCGCAGCAGCTTTGACTTCTGCTCAGTCTGCTGAGAAATCAGTGTGAAAAGAGGCGTGGATACGTGAGCTGGTAAAGCCCAGAGCCCACGTGATTTTAAAAAAGTTTGTGCAGAAGTAAATGAAGAGTCCTTGACACTCCCAGACGTGTGAAGCCAGACCATCACAACGACATCATTTCACTTCTTTGTGTCTTTGGAGTTGTAAAGTGTTTTTGTGCATGTAGAACAGCAAAACATGGTAACAGGCTGCTGCAACCAGAACTGGCCAAGTATATATCCGCTGATCCGAATATCCGCTGATCGCTCCTCACTCTGTACAATAAAGCCCTTGCAACACCCAAAAATGTGCCCTCTATTCCTTGCCTATGTTTGCATTATTTCTAAAAAGATATGAGGAGTGTTGTTTATGTTTTCAGTCTTCAGTTAAATTAGTCTAAACCAGGTTTTACTGCTTAGATTTATTTTGTAGCATCTATGTACAAACAGCTCTGCTGTTTAGACTGGATGTGCATTTTGCACATTTCTTTGTAATCATCTCTACAGGAGATGAGTCAGTATACTACTTGTCAGGAACTCCACTTAGAGGCAAGATGAAGTTAACAAATGATATATTATGTGTGGAAATGCTTGATGAATGATGCCCCAGGACTGAAATATCCTCACCTGCTGATCCTGTTGGTCTCTATCCATCTCCTTGCTGACTGTAATCAAATGCCAGTTGTTCAGGCTGGTGTATTCCTCAATGATAGAAACAGCTGCTGCTTTAATATCTTCCTGGGTGGCAGGGCTTTCACGAACTTTGGTCTCCAAACCCTGACTCTGGTCTGCCACAGCGATACCTGCTGCACCTCTAACTGTCTCATTTAACACCATGGCAGCCTGCTTTCTGTACACTGAAGACTGGCAGTACAAGTCCAGCAGATGATCGGTCAGCAGGTAGATGTTGCCATAATAACCTAAAGACAAAAAAACGTTATCTGTGAGAGCTAAAGAAATGAGCCAGCTACAACCCACGAGTATTTATACCAGCTGTCGTTGTTTTTAGAAGATAACTGCTTTAAATTCATTTGAAATTACAATGGAAAAGGCACAATGATGATAAAAAACAGGAGTGGCTAACTGAGTCCAAATCAAAGAGCAATTATACCTAATGTGCGACAGATCTCCATGAGCACAGAGAAGATTTTCTCATCTGTGAAGTAGAGAAAATGCTTCCTCTGTGTGTGAGTGGTGTAGGAATCATGGGAGCCGGTGCTCGTCTCCACGGCAGCAGCGTAACTCCTCTCCTCCACAATGCGAACATCCATCACATCGAGTTCCAGCACCTGTAAAGCACGCAGAAGCTTTAGGAAATTTAACGGGGTTAGGAAATCTAAAAACATTCAAGATTGGACCTTAAAGCAGCCGCACTACAGACTACAAAATACTAATGCCAAGGTGCCCTGTATTTCTACACAAAATAAGACATATATCATTTTGGTTTTGTACATGAACATTGACAAGTCAAATACTATATTTTGGGCTGCAGTCCTGAAGAGACTACATTTAAAAATATTATTTTTTGCATTAATAACCAGGTCACCAACAACGATGAGTCTGAATACAGAAAGGAGGTACAACACCTGGTGGACTGGTGTCAGAGTAACAACCTGTCTCTGAATGTTCAGAAGACTAAAGAGATGGTTGTTAACTTCAGGAAGAGCTCAACGACCCACACCCCACTGAAAATCAACGGATCTGCTGTTGAGATGGTCAACAGTGTTCAGGTTCCTGGGAGTGCACATATGATGACCTCTCTTGGAACCTGAACACCAAACTGAAGAAGGCCAGTCTCCCTCCTCCCATCCTCACATCATTCTACCAGGGAACCACTGAAAGTGTCGTCTGCTGCTACATCGCTATCTGGTATGGGAACTGAACTTTTGCTGAAAAGACGTCTCTGCAGCGGATAGTGAGGACAGCAGAGACGATCATTGGAGGCCCTCTCCCACCCATCTACCAACTCTACAACACACACATCATCCGACGTGCAAACAGCATGGTGAAGGACACGTTCCACCCCTCATATACTCTATTCTCCCTGATTCCATCTGGCAGACAGTTTCGCTGCATCAAAACCGTAACCACCAGACACTGCAAGAGCTTTTTCCCCAAGCAGTCAGAGTCCTCAACTCAATACAACCAAAGAACTGACATACACAAACACCTTACAATACTCACCAAAAGACTCAAAAACAACAAAAACTTCCACAAATCCACTACAAAGTAGACCTTATTTGCACACTCATTCACATAGTTACTGAACACATCTAAATTACACTATATTTGCACATGTCTTCGTTCTTATATTGAATTGAAATTGAAATTGTATTAAAGAGTCAAGAATAATCCTTATTATTATTGTTATTAAATAAATGGTTGTATAACAAAACTTTTTATCACTTAAAAATAGGAAAAAAAAATAGCTGTTCTTCGTGGTAAAGTGTTGAGGATCATTCAGTAAACTGACAGCCTGAAGAAGTAGAGAAAATGAGGAAAGAAGGAAACTGTTAATGTTTTATATTTCTGTATTGCTTGCCAGATGGCAGCATGGTGAACAGACTGGCTGAGATGGGAATTGCCTTTTAGTGTCCTCTGGGCTGTGCAGACACCTCCCTGATATCATTGCTCTTTGGTAGATGGGAAAAAATGTAAAAGAAAAACTCACTGTGAGTAGCTACAACAGCACATTTGTTAGAATTTGACGAATGAAATGTTTAAATATTAAAGAGTATTAAGGGAGATGGGATCAAATAAGTGTAAACTTCTTTCTACTCTTTTTCGACTATATAAATTGCGTGGATTATTTAGATATAGAGATATTTGTGGCAACTCGATTTCTCTCACTTTACTTTTTTATGTCTACTATGCTCATTTACAGATCGTCAGACACACATGTCTGAGCTGTCCGACACACACAGATCACATTACATGTGCATGTGGGGTTTGAAGTACTTTTATGTATAGATGAGATAACACCTTATCACATCATCATCAAAAGTGAGCATATATATCCACAAATGAACACTACTCTGGTTTTTATAGAAACATTTGCAAAAAAGCTTATGTGTGTTCATTGTTTTTGTGTGTGTGTTGGTGCATGCTCAACAAGACACACAAATTGCTGTACAGATCTCTAAATCTATATATATATATATGATAAAAGTGTACTTTTTATTTAAATCCATGGCTGTTGTTGCATAATAACATCAAAAGCAGTGTAACCTTATTGTTACATTACCTGCATTAAGGCTTTGGAAATCCTCTCCAGATGTGCAGCCGAGTTCAGCACCACAGAGACAAGCGGTCCTAAGATTTTTAAGTAGCCCAAAAACACGTTGAGAACAAAGAGCTTCTTCTGGTCATCAGAGGTCCTCATCAGTCTGGGTAGGGAGGTGGCCAAAGAATGGAGATTCTCAGATAAGATGTCAGTGAAGGTCTGAGTGCCACTGCTGCCGCTGCACCTCTGATTTCTCTGGGATACCTCTCTGAGAGCAACTTCACACCTAGAGGAGAAAATAGCAGTATCAGTAAACATCTTGTATCCATTAATTACGATTCATTTCTTCCTTTTCTTTATAAAAATATCAATCAAATCAAACCTCTCTCTGACTCTAGGTTCCACATCATTGATTGCCCCCACCAGTGCTTCTAGTAGTGATCCTACACAATCAGTCAGTGAGTGACTGCATTTGGCCAGCAGGTGATCGGCCAACTCCACCATTGCCACTCTAACCCTCCAGTGCTGGTGCGCTGAAGTGCATGAGATTATCTTCTTGAGCAGGACAGACAGCTTCCCTGCCGTGTTCTTCACCCACTCCGGTGTCCGAAGGACTATGAGCTGTCCGATCCTCCCCAGGTCTGCAGAGGGAGTCTTATAGGACTCAGTGGACTGGAGCTGGACATCCTCCATGACAAGCTCCACAGTCCTGGACCAAACCTGACAACAGGTGATCACATAATCAGATCACTGCAGTGCATTTGTATTATGATATTGTCAAATTTTCCTTTAGTTCTGGAAAAACTATACAAGCCCTCTTTATGCTCTGTAAATGAAAGGTTTAGGTCAACTGAATTATTCAACAAATCAAACAATCACATAATAAATTTTTTAATATACGGTTTATTAAATGTTCAAGTCAGTTAGCAAGGTAAATGTTCACTTGCGAACTATGAAATTGCATGAGATCATCGATTACATATGATGACTATCGTCTAATAAAGTGTTAAGCCATTATTGTGCTGTTGTTGTAAATCTGATTAACAAACATGTGGTACCTTGATGGCCCGGACTGTGACTGCATGGCCTTGCCTCAAATCTCCTGTAATGATCCTGGCCGTAGCCATGGTGATTCCAGGTAAAAATGATGCCATGGCGCTGCCTACAAAGCATCGCTCCTCTGATGATGGGACTACGTGTTCCTGGGTGCAGTCACACTGCAGAGTCAAAGCCTGGAGGCACGTCAAGGCTGCTGTCTGTATATCTCGAGATTTCTCCTTCTCTCCCAAAGCCAGCAGCAGTGAAACGGCAGCACCCAGCCCAGGCAGCATAATCGGTTCAAAGAGTTTGAACACTATATCACCATAAGCAGCATGAAGCAGGGCATCCAGGCACCTCAGAACAGCTGATTTTAGCTCCTCTGACGTATCTGCAGGCTTCCCGGGATCAGCTGAAGAGGACAGGCACAGGCAAAGCTCGGAAAAGAGGTTGTGGAGGGTTTCCCAGCTGTGGATGCAAGTGTTCTCCAAAACATAGCTTACTGCCTCGGTCACAGACTGCACCAGCTGCTCCTTCTTAGCCCCGGGGACTTTAAGGACAAATCGAAGAGGGAAGAGGACGTACTCCTGAAGCTGCTGCAACGTGGCATCGTTGACTTCTTTTAACTGGCCTTTGAGTGTTTCCACATTAACCACTGTGGGCTCTCGGGTGAGCAGGACACAGGCTGGGCGCAAGTAGGCAAAAGCAATCTTTGGATCGCTTATTTGAGACATGGCTGGAGGCATCACTGCAGGGGCGCTTAGGTGACGGAGAATGGCTAGAAATGTAGAACACGAGAGTAAGTGCTGTAAGCAGCCGGGAAGCTGTCTGTGCTGCTCAAGAAGATATAAGTTTATTGATTTATTTTGCTACTTTGTCTTTGTGATTGAATATGATTTGGTCAGCTGGTAACTTTGAAGGCCTATATTTACAGGTTAATTACATAAAAACCTACTTCTACAGTATGATCACAGGTACAGCCTTTGTATATAAATGGCATTACAATGCTTTACATCTTACTGTCAATAAAAGAATCCATCCGAATTTGCATGCACCAGCTTCACTGATAGTTATGATGTTTTGTGTTGCCAAACACTAGCGTTGGTCCCTTGTATCCGTTAGTACAACTATAACACTTTTGGAAGACTTGTTTGCTTCATGTAGATCTTAGGATACGGAATACAAACTTAACAAGCGCATGTCTAAGAAGACGAGTCTACCATGTAGCTGAACTACAGCATGCTGACAGCATCCAGCTTCTAAAGCACCACTGCGGTACCAGCGTCAGTATCAACACGGCCTACCTTCACATTGTTAGGTTTAAGTGGAGCCCCCCTTCCGTGAAAGCGACTGGAAATGCTTGCCTTTACAATGAAAAATTAGATTTTTACAAACAGATGAAGCTGTGCCGATAACCAGCATCACGAGTCTGCGCCAACGACGCACATGTTTAACGTAAACTAAGGCTTCCGACTTTGGGTCTTTGCCTTCAAAATAAAACAGAATTTTCTTCCTATGATAGAAACCCTATAAAATGTGTAATAAAAACATCGGGGAATTTATAGAATTTTTTATGAGAAAGACGTTTGCTACAGAGAAATCCCAATTTTTAAGCTTGTTCTGACAATTTTTAGCTCTCGAAACGGTTTGACGCTTAACGATGTTAGCTTTATTTTGAAAGTAGAGTATTCCCAAAGGAAGTCCATTCATTTAAGCGAGCTTGACTACTGATCGGACGTCAGACTCATACATATAGGCATGTTTGCCGGTGCTGCACAATCCTAGTATCTGTATTTAGTTATTTGAACTAAACATATTTTGAATAAAGAAGATTTTGTTGGGGCTGTCATTTTCCGTCGCCGTGGTGGATATGAGACAGCTACCCTAATTACAAAGGTAATACAAGTGTTGTAAAAGTTAGCTTAAAGACGGCTAACAGCTAAAACAGTCTGTGATGATGTTACAGACATGATTATTTTGCTACGTTAAATCCTTGACAAATGTTATGGTACCTCGTAACACACCAAAACACACAGTCGATGCTCTTATTACAATGAAATCACATCTTTTAGATGTGGTTCTGTTGTCTACCTCAGATTTACCAACATTCACGAAGCTATGCTTCCTCTTTGTCCTGTTGTCACTCAAATATCTGGAAATTTCTTCTCTTGCTATAAATAAGTGGCCCATAAAGTGTGACTTTCGAAATGATCTTTCTTCTTATATCTAGATTCCCCTTTTATCTTTTGCATCTTGTTTTTTTTCCGCAAGGGGATAAGCTGCCGGTTCCTGCCCTGGCTCGTACCTAGGGTCAGCATGGATGAAGAATCCCTTGAGGCAGCCATCGCTGCCTATAGTGCCCAGTTGCAGCAGGTGGAGACAGCCCTGTCTGCCGGCCTGGACCCCACCCAGCACTCAGACCTGCTCAAACTGAAAGAAGATCTCCGTCAGCTGATAGAGCTCACTGAGGCCAGCCTGGTGTCTGTCAGAAAAAGTCAGCTGCTTGCAAGCCTCGAGGAAAGTAGCGGACTGCAAGTGAATGCATCAGAAGCAGCTACTGATGCAAACGGTGGACTTGATGCTGAGTTTGCTGCTTTCTACTCTGAACTTGGGGAGTCTTCGGGTAATAGCTCAGATTCCAAAGAGAGAACTAAGGACGGGGGAGGGGGGGAGGTGGATTATGAAGAGGAAGAAGAAGAAGAAGAAGAGGACAAGGAAGAAGAAGATGCACTAAGTGGTACCAAAGTAAGAGCGCCCTATCGGACAACATGGGGAACATTGGAGTATCACAATGCCATGGTAGTGGGGGCAGAACCGCCAGATGGAGATGAGGCACAAGTGCGAGTGCTCTACATCTACCCCACCCAGAAGTCTATGAAACCCTGCCCGTTCTACTTGGAGGATAAATGTCGCTTTCAGGATAACTGCAGGTAAATTATCACTTTCACTGAGGTGACCATAAATTACTGACAGCGTGATTTAAATTCGGGGCTTCTGTCAGTTCAGTCCCTTACAAGATTATTGTATCATCTACTTGGATCTCAGATCTGTACACACAGAGAGTTATATTTGGTGTTTTTTCACTATCAAAGGTTTTCTCACGGTGAGGTGGTCTATGTGTCGGAGCTCAGAGAGTTCCTAGACTCTGATCTAAGTAATCTGGAAGAAGGTTCATCTTGCTTGGCTCGTCATGAGGACGGTATCTGGCACCCAGGCAAAATAAAAGGTATTCTGTTCACAGAGTGGTCGTAATGTAAACACAAAAAAAGTATGAAGAGGTATAAAGAAATAACTCAAAGCCTTCCTCTCACTTTAGAAATTGACAGCGGTTTCTACACTGTGAAGTTCGACTCGCTGCTGCTGAAAGATGCCGTGGTCGAGGCCGACGGCGTTATCCCACCTTTAAGGGAAGATGACCCGCTGTCATCAGAGTCCGACTCGGATGACATCGGTGATGGAGATGATGCTATGGGATATGCAAAAGGTGTGTTTACATTTTGTAAGAAAAAACAAATCAGCCACAACATCAGAAAATATAATCTTTAAGTCTGCCTGCCAATAAAAAAGGCAATGGGGTTCAGAGGCACTCACTTAAAAAAAGAAAAAAAAGAAAATGAAGAGGCTGCATGGTGTCGTGATTTCTCTTGGCAAGTGAACGATCACCTGCTCGATTCACCTTTGGGGTTTTGTCAGTAAAACTCCTGACAAACAAACAGCTGAAAGTAGCTTATGTTAAAAAAAGTTTCATGTCAGGACATCATAGAGAACGATGTTAGTAAAAATGTATCTGTCATAGCTACACATTGGGCCAGTTATTAATATGAAGAAGGGTTTTCTTGACTTGAAAAAAGAACTGACTGTGTCTTTTACTTGTTGTGCAACAGTTATAGACTTTGCTGTGGAACCCACTGAAACATCAAGCAGTGCTAATTTTGGTGGCTGGGAGGCGCATACCAGAGGCATTGGATCCAAGCTCATGCTCAAAATGGGCTACGAATATGGAAAAGGTGAGTGCAAACAGTGCACAACACAGCGCTGAGGCTCAGAAGTCACAATGTCCACCCCTGGCATGCTGTTTAAAAATCAGCTAACCTAACTCTTTGCAGTCATTTTGTTTTATTTTTAATTCTTGAGTTTTAAAAATAGGACAAAACATACATTTAAGACACTTTTAGAAACAAGAAAAAGTAGCACCAAGATTAGGAGAGGTTGTGATGGTGTGTGGTTAGTGTAAGACAGTGGTGTTTGGGTGAAGCAGTTATTTTCTTTAACAAGACGCGAGAGGGCAGTAAGGTGCACTTTAAAATCATATACAATGCATCACAGCTCAAAAGTGTGTCATCTAACAATAGACACACAAATGTCTATGCTTAAATTTGTGCTTTGTCCAGTTTTATTTTCACTTTGCTCTGTACATGATTGTATGTTTGCCACGTAAACGAAACAAGTTTTCATATTAACTTAAAGTGGTTTGTGGTATATTCAACCCAAACAAATGTCTATCCAAAATAAAATCAAGTCAAGTCAGATGTTTTTGTATAGCACATTTAAAAGACATAGATCGGTCTTCAAGTTTGAGTTGAAGATTTCCAATCAGACCTACTTTGTTTTTTGGTTTGTGTGGGAGGGGTGGGTTGTTTATTAGGAAAAAGCTTAGATATTACAAACAGCCTCTTCCATGATTTTCTTCCTACTTTTGTCATACAAAAGAGGGAGAGCAAGTACCAAAAATAGAGATAACTAATTAAATAACATTGATTAATTATTATTAAAGGAATGAAAGACAAAAAACAAAAAATGTTCCCAGTATCTTTTGGTTCTTCCAGTCTAATATTCAGTTGTTGAAAGGAGGAGAAATAACCTATATAAAATTATAAATAATTTAATTATAATATTTATAATGGTAGTGTGTGTGTGTGTGTAGCACATCTATCTATCTATCTATCTATCTATCTATCTATCTATCTATCTATCTATCTATCTTCTGGTTTTCACTGTCACACTCTATCATTTTTTGTGTGTAGGTCTGAGATTGAGAATTACAGTCAAACTACTAAACTAACATTAAGTTAGATACTGGCGAACTGGTGTCTTAGTTAACATATTTAGAATGAATACAAATGCATTTTCACTGCACAGTGAATCCTAATAAAAGTCTATGTATGCAGATGTAAGAAGCACATTACACTGTGTTCTTCTTCACTCACTGTCTTTTATGTTTTCAGGCTTGGGAAAGCTCCAGGAGGGCAGAGTGGAGCCAGTAATGGCGGTGGTACTACCCAAAGGAAAGTCTCTGGATCAGTGTTCTGAGTTCACCCAGAGACGCACCCAGAGCAAGGCTGCAAAGGACGGCGCACAAACCGGCCGCCCAAAGCGGCGCAGAAAGCCTCGGGTCGCTACCAGAGGGGGCCAGACCGTTTTTGACTTTCTCAACCACAAGCTTGGAGGCAAGACCGCTCATCCTCCCGAGGGGGGTGCTGTTGCGCCATCAGCGGCAACCGGGGTGGAGGCTTACCGGGGAGGAAAAAGCACCAAGAGGAGTCTGAACGTGAGGCTGTTCCAGGCTGCCGAGAGGGTGTCCCAGACCGAGAGGGAGATCCAGAAGCTGAGCGAGTCACTCAGCAGACAGGAAGGCAGGTCAGTACTGGGGTCAGTGCACAGTCTTCATTAGCTGTACTGCAACCTTAGCCAATTGTTTCCCCACAGAGCCTCAGCAGCTGCTGTCACATTAGAAACCATTGCATATATCGCTCTGCTTACACAATACAACAGTCTATTGTGAGATATGAAGCATGTGGAACTTGAGTTGCTATAATGTTCCTGACAGTTAAAGTGGTAATTAATGTGAGTTTACAAAGAAGGACTGTGGGAGTTGCGCAAAAATGTAAATAAGGTGTGAAGTTGCGAGGTTAGACACATGGTTCTGTGGCCAACGCAGCTAAATTCAGTTTGACTCATCATCTCGTCTCAATTCCTAATCTGTCTGGGTTTTTATTTATTTATTTTTATGTGTGCAAAGGGACCCATCCATAGTGAAGCAGTTGGAGGAGAAACTGTCAGCGGCCCGCCGGCTGTTGGTCCAGCAGAAAGCCCAGGAGCTGTCCATCCAGAGAGAGCACAAGAAGGCCGACACACACAAGAAGATGACTGAGTTCTGAGCTCAGCTGTCTCTCAAAGACATGGAGGATAAAGGAAAGCACCGCGAGCCTGAAATGAACTTTTGCTCCCGCCCTTATGTCAGGTTTTTGTTTTTTTTTTGCTACACTGTATTTGAAGACTTGTTTTTTTCCAGTCGTTTCTCACTGCCGTCTCTTGATGCAGAGTGAATCCGCTGCTCTTCATTTATTTTTAAGCGCTGGCGCATTATCCGCTCAGCATTGATGTTTTTTTGATTTCCAGCTGCACAGGTCTCAATAATGTTCAAAAATATTTTTCATTTTTAATGAACTTTTGTTTTCCTAGCTGTATTTTTCTTCACCCGAACTGAAAAAAGAAAAATATATAGCTTGTTTGGAGAACCTATTGTGTGCCTTCCTTTGTTCTTAACCGCGCACACCTGAGCTCCACTTTAAACTGAATGGACTGTGTAACAGAATTTGTAATGTGCTCCCATTGTTAGGCTTCTTTGGCAGAGGTTTCGATCGCTCTGGCCGAGCACCGCTCCAGTGGTTGGTGCCGTATACTTGAACTTTCATACTTTTAAAATTACATCCTCAGGAGTTGGAAGACCTTTGCAGAGTTTTGAAGTTACGCCCACGCCTCTTACGGCTCGTACACACCATCTTTGAAGTTGCAACCGTAACCTTTCTGTTAAATAATGAATTTGGAGAGCAGCCTGCCTGCTCATAAAGTCTGACACACATTGTCTGTGGGGTTGGGTGGTGGCTACGTGAAGTAAAAGGTTGCAGTCGTGGTGCTGGGCAACCGTAGATCAGGCCTTCGTCCTTTTATAAGCGACTTCAAAACTGATGTGGCGAGGCATAATAACGCTATTACTTCAATTTATAAACACCTGCATTTAACATCTCAAATGAGTCTAGTGAGGTTTAGTGTGAGTCGGAGACCATGACAGACAACTAGAGGAACTGGTGAGCAATCATATCGTCCCTGAAGGAAGACAGATTGTACAATCATGCTAAAGCAGTAACAGCTGCAGTGAGATACAGTGTAAGCCTGTGCACGGGGGTCTACTGGAGAAGGCGGGAAAGCCACAGAGGCAGAACTCCTAAACCTTCTTCTCTCCGTACCCTGAGGGAAGCCCCCGCTTGCACCTCGGTCTGCTGAGTGACAGCACTTTGACTGTTGAATACTGCAGGGGTGACGCTGAATTCGCTGATCATGGGCTAAATGCACTATGTGTGTTGATTTAATAGGATCCCTTGAGGGTCTGTGCTTCACGCTTTACCCCATTTATGAGGGTCCAGTCAGTGCCCAGCTAGAGGCAGATTCACTGCGTGTCCTACTGTGGTCGTGCTGTCTGCATGGTTGGGTGTATGAGTGCACCACACACTCCCACAGACACTCGTGCCATAAGAATTTGCTGGGGCAGTTTTTAACTGCGCTTCTCGGTGCCTCACAATTATGTGAGGTGAAATTACTTCTATTACTGTATGTTACTTGTGTTCATATTATATAGGTAACACATTACTCTGTTAATTTTTACTTGCTTTTAACTTTTTAAAAGAGTGTTACTCTGAACATGTAGATCAGCTGAGCTTTCTAATGTTTTTGTTTAATACTCCTGAGAAAAGTGTGTGTTTTTATGCCCTATTCATTAGGTTTCACAATCACTGTCACAAATATTGTAAATATTTTCTTATGTACAGTCATATACAGGGTAGGAAATAAAGACATGGTGCAGGTGGATGTCATTCTAGCACAGACAGGTTTATTGGCACACATCTTACAGATAAAAAAAACAGCCTAACGTTATAAAAGCACAAGGTTATTATCAGATATCTGGTTCAGTCTCTTACAGTGAACCTCACGCATGAATACAAATGTCTCACTTTCTTTGTGATGAATATTGCTGAAAACTGTGAACTGATTCAGTTATCTAGCAAACTATTTCGTGTCTGAACTCACAGAATAGATTATTAAAGTCATGCTAACTGTCTCAGTATTCCAGTTTTTACACTTAGTGGTGTTCCTGAGCTAATAGGCTTTGAAAAGGTGCAAGTAAAATCCTGCCAAGGGCTAGAGACCCCTGCACCTGCTCTGGCTGATCTTAAAGCCCCAGAGCTGGCCTCCAACCTGTAATCTCACCTCCAGCTGAACCTCCAGCTTGAGGCTGATTTATTTCATTAACACGGAGGAAATGAAATAGGACTTCCAGTATTAAGTAAACAGTCAAAACTGCTTTGATATAAAAGCCAAAGTCTGACCGCAGTGTTTATGGTAATCTGTCTGACTTTATCTTTGTAAGTTTTACGTCTAAACATGACCATGAAACCTGCATTGTATTCATTCAGGTTACTTTAAAGGTAGAGCTCTTCCTGCTCGGGTTTACAGTCATTATAGAAATGCTTTAATGGCTGAGTTTGCCAGTGATGTTCTGACTGCTTCCCTAACAGGCGCAGGCTGTTCTTTGGCCAGTTGGCATTGAATCTTGGATGCAGATGCTATTCCCTTGTGAAGATTTTGGCTCAATATACTAGTTTTTGAATCGTGAGTTTTACTTGAGATGAAAGTGACTTTGTGAAAATCTCTCTAGGATGCTTTTAATGCTCCCAGAGAAGCACGAGTGACTCCCAAAGCACTTAATGCATACTGTTTAAATACAAAATATTCTCATCTGACACAAATACACTGTAATCATGAAAACATGACTCTTCACATATGCAGCACTCTGTTCTATACATTGAAGGCCTTGCTATCTACCTTGTATGCACACTTATTACCAATTAACAGTTAACAAGTTTTCTTTTTACAATTTTGCATGATGCATGAAATTGACATGTTTTTCCATCAGTTTACACTTAATAACACATCAATGACTCACTCGAAGGTATTTTGAATATTGTCTCAGAACTGAGTCTTCTTGCTAAATCAATTTTAGCTTTGGATGGGATGTGGGGACTCTGTCCCATTCTCCTGAAACATCCATTTAAACTCTGTCAGTCTGGATGGGAACCATCCTTGAGCTGCCATCTGCAGGTGGCATACTGACGTTAAGTCTGGTCTTTGGTTGGGCCACTCAAGTGGCAGCATTGTGCTGAAACCACACTTGGACTTCATTTCAGTGTCATGTTGAAAGGTGAACTTTCATCCCAGTTTCAGGTTGCTGGACTCTGGAGACTCTGTTCTTCTAGGACTGTTCTGGATTTTAATGCATTCACACCACCTTCAGTCCTGACCCGTCTCTTTGTCCCTGTCACTGAGAAGCACCTTTGTGTTCACTACAGGGATAGTATTTCACTGTGGGGCTGAATGAGGTGATTGAAGGAGCCTGCTGTTTACCAGACATAAAACTTCTGGAGTTCTGCTCAGAGAGTTCAATTTTGGTTTCAGATCAGAAAATATATTTCCTGGTAAAAGCAAAGCTGACTGACATTATTAATTTTTACATATATTTGCTAGAAAAAATGGGACACAGCAAAATACTAAAACATGCAAACACAAATGGAAATACAATATACAAGGCAAAAACAGAGTTTGTACAATTTTAATAAGCTTGAAGGACAATATTTGGTATGACCACCTTTACTGTCCGACACAGTCTGAATTCTTAGGTAAACTTTTTGTAATGTCTTTTCGCGGTCTTCTGGAAAAGAGCCTTGAATGCCCTCCAGGTATCTTGAAGGACATTCAAGGCTTTTCTTTGGATGTCTCTGTGTAGATGATCCCACACTACTTTAGTAATGTCAAGGTGTGATCTCTGGGGAGGCCAAATCTATTGCTGATATTATACCACTGTATTTTTTTCAGTCCAGGCATGCTTTTAATACACTACTAGTGTGTTTGGGATGATTGTAATGCTGAAAAATGAAACCAATCAGATGATTTCCATGATTTTTGCATGTTTTCTTCATTCTAAATTCCAATTCAATTTTGACAAAATCCAACTCCACTGGCTGAAATGCAGCCCCTGACCATGACAGAGCGTCCACCATACAATGCAAATGTCTGTAGATACTCACTGTTGTGCGTCTCTCCTAACATCCTGCATATTGACAGCAATTTGAAGCAGAAAAATTCTATTTTGGATTTACCCCACTAGATTCCCTTGCGCTGTCATTGATTTTCAGTTCAGTTCTTGTGCAATGTGGCATAGCTCAGCCTTTTCTCCCTGTTTCCCTTGCTTAAGAATGGCTTCTTGACAGCCACTCTTCCGCTGAGACCATTTCTGCTGAGGCTTCAGCGTACAGTCAACCGTCCAGATGCATCTCTCGGTTCCTGTGTCTAGTCTTTGCTGGATTTTACCTAGGACTTTCATCGATAGCTTTTAGGCCTCACAGTTCTTCTCTTTTCCTTTGCTTATCCAATTTTCACAGACTTTTTAAGGACAGTCCCCACACCATGCCATACCCATTATATATAGGTTAGTATTAGTAAGGAAGCAGCTATCATTAAGTTCATCTTCTTTGCAGGAAATAACCAACATTTTGAAATCAAAATGTCTACATTAATTATCCGAGCAGGGGCATATGTATCTCAGAAGACAATCACTTAATTGAAATTAGCACTGAAGGTCAATTTTTCATAAAGGTAAATTCAATAGCATGACATTTAGCTGTAATTAATAACACTGTGTACTTACATGGCATTTGGCATTGCTTCCTTGAGGAAGCCAACACAAAGGACCTTTATGGAGTTTTGCCATTTGCTTTTCTACAAGTATTTAATGCTGAAATTATGCATGAGATCTGTGCTGAAAAGGCATGGCTTATCATTTAATGAAAATTAGTTTGTGGTTTCATAAAGACCACGCTCATTTCATTTTAGAATTATAATAACAATATGCTGTGGTATTGTGTATCCTTGGAAAACTGGTGGGATAAATGGAAATTAATATCCGTTCATATATAAATCTTTGAATGCAGACAAAAGATTTAAACTCATGTTTGTCATATGCTACATTTTTGATGTTGCAACAAAGCCAGAGCACTCATTTGTATTTCAGGCTATCGCCACCTTTTTTTCTCCAGAGTTTGTGCTGAAACGTACGAATAAACAGGGAGCACGGCAGCTATTTCACCTTGTTCAAAGTGCAGTGTTTCCATATTGTGCTAAATTGCTGTTTTCTCTTGTCTGTGAATTTACATAATGATCAGTGGTTAGTCGTCTGCTGAGCAAGTGGAAATGCAATAGTTTGTTTGTTGAGGTCAAAATTGAGGTCATTACTTTGGGTATTCAGGTGTAACATTACATGCTTTTAAAGCTAATCGGATGTGGAGTTTTATTCACGTGGAGCTGCAGAGTGCTGATGTACGAACACAGGATTAAAGTGGAGTAATTGAATACTTTTTCTTTTCACACACAATTCAGTGATACACGTTTGTTCTGTTCCTCATGTTTCATCAGTTTTGTTTTGTTTTTGTTTCATTTCCACTTCTTTAAGTTATTTAGGCCAACAGTTCAAATTTCTAAAATAGAAATATTAAAAAAGCCTTTTCATAGATTCACATACCTAATCTAGATGCTTTCCATTTAGCTTTATTTTATTTTACATGAAATTAATATAAGTAGACATGTGCCTATAGCTCTTTATGTGACATAAAGAAATCAAACAAGGCTTTCAAAAACATCTCACAACCCACACGCACGACAAAGGTGAGGGTGAATTTGGCACAAAGGCAAAGAAATCAAAAAATACACCCAACAAAGAGTGTGAGGGTGTTAAAGAACTACATGGACTTGAACTGAAACTGAAGTGAAGCATCTAAACTAGAAATGTGTGTGCAAAATGTACAGTGATGTGCTTTTGAACTAAAATAAACAATGAAATAATTATTTAATGCAAAAAAAATCTGTCCGGTCAGCTGTACAGTTCTGTTAAGGCCCATAATTATTTAATGATTGCTTTACTTCTTGCAAATTTTATAAGTGCTCCTAAATATAGTATCTGCTTTAGCTATTCTTTGAGGACAGAGGAACACGTGAGATTAATTTCTGTAACGTATTTTAAAAAAAACATCCAAAAAGCAGGTCCTCCTGTGGAAGCAGCGAATGAATAAAACTAAATGTAGTTAAGTGTGAAACCCTCCTCTGCCAACTTATTTTAAAACACTGCAGTACAATTAACCTTTGCTCTGTGCATGAAATAGTTTTTCACAGAATAGTGGTGTACTCATTAATAAATTTTAATTATCTTTTTTTATATAGCTGTTGTAGATACTGAAAAGATCCATTATGGGAAGCGACAGAAGTCAGGTCATAATGAAAGCGGAGAGGACGCTGGAATTAAATGTTGGAACTAATGAGTAACAAATTCATCTCAAAATCTTCAACGCCAAGGTAGAATAATAATATTACCAGCATCGCCACATTTATTGTCATCATCCATATCAGTTTCTGCTCTACTTGATAAACCAAAAGAAGCAAAAGAGATGGAAAGAATGACAACGATCTGCAGTAAAAGCAAAGAGAATGGCTGAATAGATGTGCTAGAGTTAGAAAGTTGCAAAGCTGCATGTTTGCTTACCTGTGGAGTGACTCTTGCACAAAGCAGGACACCTGAATGCACCCAGCCAAGAATTCTGGCAATTAGGTTTCAAAGAAACAATCGTTTTATGAACATATGTATTTTTTTGTATTTGGCGAAAGCACTGTACATTGATCTGTTCCACAGTCCACATACTGCAACACTGACATTACTGAAGGAATGTTAAAAGTTAGCTATATATTCAACTTTACACAGTCTTATGAACAGCTCCCGGTGCCTACAGTCTTTGTCTGTCTGTGGCATCATCCATAGTTCTTCATGGGTTAGAGTCAATTTTTCACCGTTTTTTACAAGAGTATCTGATTGAGCCATACAGCTCAATGTCAGAACGGAGTGACATGGAAGGATATTTTTGCTGTTGGCCTTTTGCCCTCATAAAGAATTTATATGCCCACTGAAATCGATGATTGATATTTCATCTTGTCTTTTAGCGAGTAACCTTCCGATGACCCGGCCTAAGAGCGAGAAATGTGACAAGTAGTCCTTTTGAAAAACAGAAAATAAAAAGACCTTTTTTTTGTTAAGAGAATGGGGGAACACGTCCTTCTGTCTGTCCGTGTTCTCTTTCCCTTGATGCAGAGATTCTAGATCATTCCAGCCAGCCAAGGAGGAAGAAAGAGTCCCACAGATCCCAGTATACACACCAGCACAAACATCCAGAGGAATATCCTGTCAATGACCATGGCCACATACTTCCAGTCCTCCTTGACCTAGCAGAGAGGGGAAACAGCACAGGGGGACATTTCAAATTTCACTCCACACCACCTTCCTTTTCTACCTGTCAGTTTTCACCCTTGATTGATTTCTCACGAATGGCTGATTTTTTCATTATGAGTCTGCTATCTCTTAAATGTCAGTCAATCCTTGCTTGTGTCTCTTATGAAAAATTCAAGGTCAAATTGCGGAGGTCCCATTATTTTAAAGACAGGCCTATTCTGGTTAGAGCTCGAAAGTGTATTGTGGCGTCGACGGTGACTGATGTCAGTGAATACAATAGGTTTTTATTACATTTGCTCACATATATCCTCCAGAAACGTATTTTTCCCCTCTCAGAAACTTTATAATTAGCATTTTATCACTATGTGCTGAATTTTTTTTAATTATTTGACATGTAATACTTGTTCCAAGCACAGTTTCAGGGTTATGTTTGAAAGCAATAAAGAAAATTCACTTGTCTAATGGTCAATTTTAATTAGGTTGCATAAGCATTTGTATGTGCGACTGTTCACACTGAGTTGCCCATAAGAGCTTCTAAATAAGACAGCGTTCTTTTATCATCAGAAAATCCCGATTACTGTTATTACTGACTCAGTCATGTCACTTTTATCTTGCTTTTTAATAATTAGCAATGGTAAATTGACTTGTCATTTATGGGTCTGATACTTGATTGTCATTATGTGTTTATGTGCTCTTCCTTTCTTGGATCCCTTCTGAGTTTTTGGGTATGCGCATCCTCAACATATGCAAAAGCCATGGGAGCAGTATATAAACATGTATGTAAATGCCAACAACAAATGTTTTGAAAAGAAACAAATATGATATTGAAAGTCTTATTATACTTTGTATGATTTACAGTGAGCAGAATCAGTAGTTTAAAAATATATTCGTGTTGGCAGGGGTGATTTGGCCCTGTTCTTTTTCTAGTCAATAACATTTTTAAAGCCTCCTCCTAGTACACAGCATAGACAGGAAAAAGTACAGTATGTGAACAATGCTGCATGCAGTGGAGCTCTGCATACATAGATGATAAAAAGCAGATAACAACATAACCATTTTTTATTTTTATGCAACACACAAAGGACAGCCCACACTGCTTAAAACACACTATTTTTCCAGTTATTCTGCAAAGCAGCACGCATTTATCTGAGAACTGTAACACGATTTAGTTGTTGTCACTCAGTGCCTGAGTTCAGCTTAGCTGGATCTCTGACATGCAAAATAACAGGGTTCCTTGTTTGTTCAGGATTACTTTCATCCTCTTTTGCACGAGAAAAGAAAGAAGGGGAGGCGCACTGCTTGGTGGGAGTGAGCACAGGGAACATACATGTAGGCTTTTTGCATGGAAGTACATTTCACCCCTGTAGGATCCAGTCAGAATCTACTGTTTTTATTTAACGTTCCTCTGACACCTTAAATGCCTGCAGGCAAAAGATGCGAGGTAGTTATGGGGTTTTTTTTACAAACAAACTGACCTTTTAGAAATGTGCCCGCTGAGGTACCATGTTTCTCCTGCTGGGATCTGACTAATTTTGAAATTGAACAAATCGTGACAGATCAGGTATTGGATTTTATTCTCCCATTTACTTCAGTCTCTAAATGGTAGCTCAAAATTACACAGTGTGGTTTTTGTCCTGTCTGTCTCCTCTCATTCCCAACTAGCCGTGGCAGATAGCTCCCTGAGCCCGGTTCTGCCGGAGGCTTCTTCCTGTTAAAAGGGAGTTTCTCCTTCCCACTGTTGCCAAGCGCTTGCTCATAGGGGGTCATTTGATTGTTTTGGGGTTTCTTTTTCAAATTATTGTAGGGTCTTAACACTAAAATATAAAGCACCTTGAGGTGACTGCTGTTGGGATTTGGCAATAGATAAATCAAAAATTGTGCTAAAAGCCCTTATTTAATTTCTGAAAGGATTTCACTTGTGTTTAAAACAGAACATTTAGAAACATTATTACCAAGGCTTGATCGTTTCTGTCTACTCACTGAAAAGTCTGCATCTTCTGCCCTGAGATGATCAGCGATGTACTGCACTCCCTCTATAGCCCGTTTCATAGCTGGAGAAATAGTTGGAATCACAGCATCCTGTTGGGTACTTGCATCTTTTGTGGACTCTGCTGTTAGGGTTTCTGCTAGCTGATCTGTAGGAGGAGTTTTTTTCAACTGCCCCATTATTCCAGAGACCCCATCATCATGCAGACAGCAGTACTGGACACTGCTGGAGCGACACAGATGTCTGGCTTTCTGAGGAAGCGACTTCTGTTGGTCACACATTTGCTCTACGCTGTGGGAGCGACCATTTGGGGCCAGTCTACTTGGTTCTTCCCTCGACAGGTTGCGAAGTGGACCCAGTGGCAAAGTTGGGGGCAATGACAATTGGGAAGAAGACGAGGCCGCTGAGTTGTGTCTGCGTAGGGGTTGCTTCTCTGAGAGAACTGAATACTGACCAGATGTGGATCGGCTGAAAATGTCGGCCTTCACTGGGTGATCTTCTTCATTGTGCTTCCCAAGAGGGGAAGAGGGTGGAGATGGTGAGCAGACGAGGATGCTTGGGCTGTCAGACTGTGTCCTTGGGATTATATTTTCAGCCTGGGCCATTTGTATTAGCCCAGTCTCTAGGCCTGTCCAGAAGGCCTGAGAGTTGCCTGTGGCAGATATCGTTGTTGGACGGTGCATCATCTCAATAAGCTTCTTGCAGTGCTGCTTTGCGGTGCCTGGCGGACGCTTCATGAAGAGGACCTGAGGTACCAAGTCCAGGAATACTCTGCGGACCCAGTGAGGCATGCCATGTGTTTGTGGGGATCGGTGGTGTACATTCAACACAAAGACGGTAATTATGATGGAGAGCGTGACAAAGACCATAGTGAACAGCAGGTATTCACCAATCAGTGGTATGACCAGAGATGTAGATGGTATTATCTCTGTTATCAGCAGGAGGAACACTGTTAAGGACAGTAGCACTGAAATGCACAAGGTAATCTTCTCGCCACACTGGGAAGGCAAATAGAACACCAGCACAGTCAAGCAGGAGATAAGCAGACAGGGGATAATAAGGTTTATAGTGTAGAACAATGGAAGCCTCCGAATGATGAAGTAGTAAGTGATGTCTGAATAGATCTCTGTGCAGCACTCATACTTTTTTGTATTGTACTTGCCCACTGCATTGACAATCACCCACTCCCCGCTCTCCCAGTAGTCCATCTGGTCCACATCACCGGCCATGCTGATCAGATCGATCTTGGCACGGTCATAGGTCCAAGAGCCGAACTTCATCTTGCAGCTTTGCTGGTCAAAAGGGAAAAACGTGACATCTATGCTGCATGAAGACTTATAAATGGCTGGTGGCATCCACTTTATCTGGCCATCGTAGAACAGATGCGCCTTTGTGAAGTGAGTAACTGCAAAGTCACCGTCGGCACTGCAGATGAAGACCAGGGGAGAAAGGTGGAAACACATATATCAGACTCACATCACATTTTAGCCCCTCTTTAATAAAGGAATTTTATAAGTTTAATTCTGGGTGATTTCTTCAAGCACTACTTTAAAATGTTCAAGGTCAGTCGCAGCTCACAGGTAGAGTAGATGTTCAGTTGCCATGGAGGTAACTAAGTCTTTTTCATTGGAAAACTAAGTAACAAATAAGATTTTTTGCTCAATAGATACAGGAGAAAGTTAAAGAAGTGGTGTTATCCGTTTTTACAGTTTCTAACCCTGTGAAATTCAGGGGTCGAGACTAATTTAAAATGTATTTAAAAGATTAAGTATTCTGAGTCATCAAATAAAAAGTGAAAATGTCTTCATCTATGTCAATGACACTTATGTTTATGTGTGTACATCTCTAAATGGGCAAGATGTCATGTCTTTAACATTCTGTTGGTGTCCAGTTTGTTCATTATTCAGTTCATTCACAGTCTGTTGTTGCCTTTTTGTTATCTCTTCATGCTCTACTTGTGTTTGAGTCTGTCTCCATTGAGTTACTTCCTGTTTTATTTTGGTGTTCCTTGTCATTTTCTTTTCTTTTTTTGCAGTTCCTGTGTCTCATTATCCCTGATTTGTTCCAGCTGTGTTCCCCATCTTTTTCCACCAGCCTCATTAGCTTTTGTATTTATTGTCTCAGTCTTCCCTTGTCCTTTGTTGAGTGGCTCCATATTTCTGTGTGTTCTCTAATGTTTCTCTGAGTCTTGTAGTATTTGTTAGTGTTTCCTATCCTGGAGTAATTATTCCTCATTATTCCATTTTCCCGTTCTTATTTTGGACTGTTTCCCTTTCATCAATCCTCCACTTAATGCTTGCTTTATGCTGCACATTGCATTTGGGTCCGCATGCAGCTACCACTTTCCACACAGCTTATGATTTTCTGTTTAGAGACGTTTATGGAACAATTCAGTGCTAACATGATATAATTTTCGAGACGTGAATAAGGTCTTCATGAGCCAGAGGAAAACAGAACTTGAAGATACAGTTTTGTCTCAGATCTGAAATCTCCTTTGTGTACACAACAGTCCTGCTTTTACACACCTGATACCAGTTATTACATCCACCCTCATCGTGTGAACCAGCAATCTCAGTTCTACATCTCAAGGTGCAGAGCTCATTCCAAACCATTCAGCTCAAGTCTACAGAGGAAATAGCTTGAACCTATGTAATCAGAAAACCCTTTTGATGTTTATTTTCTCTGAATGGACATGCAGGCTATTCACAATGTAACATTTTGCTGTTTAAATCAATGCTGTTTACAAAAGTCTTTGAGATATTGTGTCACAAATGCACTTCACAAGTGAGATCGCCATGTTTTGCCTCACTAATTAAAAGAGAGAAGTGACAAAGGTTCAGTCATTTCACCATGAAAACAACAATCTTTGTTCAATAACTTAAAAGTTGCATATTTAGCAAATTCTTTCATGAAATTTTCTTTCCTATTAGCCGACTTTTGGAAAAAATATTAATCCAGGTTTACTTGAGGTGCTCATACTAGATGCATTTTATCGTTGAAATACATCCAGTTACATTTCACCTTCTTATTCCCAGCCAAATATATTACTTTCTGTCATACTGAGCTTTGTTTGTAACCACATCCATTAGGAGTGACCTTGTTCACATATATTTCAACTAAATTACTTTATGACATTGGCACAGGACAAAATGTTTGGCACAACAGCAGATTCTTCGTGTTTTCCCTCAAGTCATGCCATCTGTTGGAATTAAACCACCAGAATCTGAGCATTACTTGCCATATGATCATTTTTACATTGAAATGTTGACATTTAAAACGCACAGGAAGCACACTGTGGGCCTGAAAAGAATCTAAATTTCATATAGCACAAAAAGGTGTTTCCTTCCTCACTTGTTGTAGAGGACAATGTCGGGTCTCCAGATAATCTCTGAGGGGATACGTATGGAGGTGACATTTTCATAATCCTCTGGGTTCCAGCGGAGTTTGTAATCGTTCCATTCCTGTTGCAAAACATTAATCATATTTATGCATCGCAGCGTTATACTGGACTGTATTTCACATGCCTTTTCTCTATCATCTTTTCTTACTTGCTTAACCCAGACATTTGTAGTCATCATCTGGTTCTTCTCATCCTTTTATGGAAAACAGAAAAGAGGATTACTCTGATTACAATGAATTCAACGTCCATCAGCACTTTATTACCACTGAGATAGAATTGAGTTTTTTCTTTCTCTCTTTTTTATGGTCCTCCCCCAAACTAATGGGGATGGGATTTTGTCCCCATAAGTGAGTGTTAGTCCCCACAAGTACAGTAGTATGGCAGTGGTCTGTCCTCACAAAGACGTCTAAACAAGTACACACACACACACACACACACACACACACACACACACACACACACACACACACACACACACACACACATTCATGAATCATTTCTAGAACAAATCAACCAGAACAAAAAACACTTTCACTTCTTTGCAGGCAAGCTGCTTTCTCCAGCTCTTCCCTGGGAACTTCTAAGACACAGCAGGCAGTGAATGCACTGTGCAGGAGAAGACAACTTCACCTAAAGTTGACTCTCACCGGCAGGCAGGTGGAGAAAGTACTGTCAACTAATTGTTTGTCATAAACCTGAAAAGTCATCCCCTGCAGCACAGTCTTGCACTGGGTAACTTTTAAATGGCTCTGCATGGCAGTCGGGTGTTTATATAATCATTTTTACCTTAGTCAACAGAATCTCAGTGACATTTGTGTAAAATGCATACTAAAATCTTGCACTTAAAACCACAGGAGGTCTGGAATGCAAAGATACCAACATGACGAGAGGGGTTAACGAAGTTATTTTTGTCTAGAGCAGCTGTGTCTGGATTGCTGCTCAGGAGACAGATTTGAATATTTACTGTCTGTGTTAGCATACTTGACAAGTGAATTTAATTTGGGAAAATAATGCATTGTCTTCTGTTGGTGTGCTTTCATTTCCGCTGATTTATCTCTCTTGCGTGGTGTATCTTTCAGCTAGTAATTACCAATATACAGCACATAAGACAGAATCTCCTCCCAACATAACACTCATATTAATGAAACACATGTCTCATGCCCATTCAACAAGCCAGGATGTTTGTAATTACAAGGATAGCTTTTTTGTTAAATCGTTACAACTTTAGTGATATATGTATTTAGATATTTACATAAATGGTAACTTAATTACAGGTAGTTAAAAAAAGCTATTTAATGATCAGAGTCCCATTATGGAGCCATAACATCGAAATGTCTCGCAGTCGTTTCTTTTCTCCTCAAAGAAGAAACACACAGATCGTGTTATTTTTGAAGGGCACAGTGGTAGCTAGACTTTAATGTCCAGTCGTAGATGTTGATGGAAACTTAACAAAGATGTCAGCTATTACTTACCACATCAATTAGCTGAGCGATAGATAGTCCAAAGTGGACTAGTACTGTATCTGTAGTGTTCCTCACAGGTCGGGAGAGCTTATTGTAATTTGCAAACAGATTCTGGAGCAGCCTCTCTTCAGCGTGGGCACGGGGTCCAAGTTGGAAACACACTGAGGCCAGAAATGAGAAAAAAATTCAACAAAACAAGAAGCTGAGATTAATCATGTGCCGTCCTGTTTATGTAATTTAAACGAGACCAATTGATCTTTACTTAGAACTGCAACTGCAATGCATAGGATATTCTTTCCTACGTTTTTTTTTTTTTTTTTAACTCCATGGTGATTTGTACCAGTTGATTTTGTGCAGGGCTCTCGTGCATATTCTCATAACCATTTTGAATTGTTTCTATTTTTGTTCACATATTCATGAAATACAGGGCAGAACTTTATACGAATACTATTAATGTTGAAAATATTTGCTTCCATTCACAATACATTAATCTGTAATGGATTGAGCTGATGCTACGATACCAAAGAATACAGAGTGTAATCTAAAAGTAGGGTGACCTCTATTATACAGCTGGCCTATGGTTACATGAGACGGGATCTGAGAGACGGGACAAATCAGGATGGAGGGTTTGGGGTGGGGGGGTTGCATAAAAGGAATAAGAGGAAGGAACAAACGTGCTGATGGAGCGATCTGTCTAGACGTTTCCCTCACCACCCTCCTCCACCCACCCTCCACTCTCTCCCTCTCCCTTTCTTCCTTTCAACAGCCGTCCTGATGAAGCAACTCAATCAGATCCCTCGGCACTGAGAAGGACCCGGCGAGGTCTGGGGACAATTAAAGAGAAAGGGATGATCTTGTGCCTTCGACAGGACGACGTCCTTTGCATTTTGGTTCTTTCCTTTCACATTCACTTGGGCACTTTTCCATTATAAACCTTGTTGCATCTGTGCAGGTAATTCATTGTGTTTGCAATCTTTCAGAGGCAGTGATTGATTTAACTGGCCTCACTGATATTTTATCATCTCTAGCAGTACCACACAGTTCAATGTCTTTCTTTCTCTTTGGATTTAATTTGTTTTGTCAAATATCACATGAAAAAAATAATCCTAAAGAGGACCCTTCCAAACTAGATTCTTGTGGTTTCTGGACAACATTAATATATTCGCCAAACACACTTGCTTGGCTCAGGCCCCTATAGAAAGGACGTGAGAGGACCTTTCTATAGGCTTCCATTAGTAACTTCCACTTTTCTAAGGCTATATTATTCCAAACGCCCCTTACTTGTATCCTTAAAATAGCGATACAGGTGTTGTTGCCATGCTGCTGGCCTTCCTCTTGGGTCCTTCTACCCACTCAATCAAAGTTGATGGGCTGTCTTTCAGTTGACTGAAAACTGGCATCCACTATTTTTAAAAGCTTGGGATCGATATCTTATTAAATGGATATAGTTTCTTTTTTCTTTCATGTCTTGTCTTCCTGTTTTCACCTGGATCTGTTTGACATTTCCAGACACCCAACAACCTTGAAATGCTGTTACACGTTCAGACGAGAGAGGCCGTCAAAGGTGGCGTTTGTTTTATCGCATCAAATTCTAGCATTATCTGTTGAATGCGACCAATATTAAACTAAACCGGAGGCTCAAGTACATTCTAAATCAGCCTTGGGACTAATGGGTTTATATGGGAGAGCTCACAGGGTGTTGTGACTTTGGTAAAAAATGCAGATTAGAGCAATAATCTTTGCAGGGAAAAGTAGGCAACTGTTAGATGAGTTTACTTCTACATGGTGTGTTCTCCATTACACTATGAATAAGACTCATGCAGACTGTGATGATGCCAGTGTCTGTCACTCATTATCGTGACGTTTTTCTTATATTGCTGTATTTTACAGTTTTCTGAAGCTACAGCAAAGCCTGATGAGTTATTTGGACGTGTCAGAGCTACTGGGTCCAAATCTGTCCTCATCTGATCAATGCTGTCTCATAGGACAGTATTGCATCAGAAGCAAATTAGTTTTCACTCAAGTGAATACTACACAACCAGGCAGATGAAGCTTGTTACCAGGCTACAAAGCTCGCGTAGCAACACAGGCAGTTTCTACCCTTCAGCAGCAAACTACAGAAAACAAGTTTTTTTGTCCCAAAGGTCGTGTGTTTTTATGGTTGTATTGTTCATTGTGCCAAATTAGCCCTCAGCAAAAATCATTGCCTGTCTAATAAGTAATGAGACTGGGGTGGACTGAATATAGATGATTGGGGTAAGGAGAGAGGCTTATATTAAATAGAAAAGCAAGGCCATCTGATGCCTTTCAGTCGTTTCTCTGAATTGCCCTGCTATTTAGGGCAAATCTATTGAAATGGCACAAATACAGGCAGTTCTTTTGAGTCATGCAGTAAATTTCTTTGTAAGCCAACTTTGTTGATGCTGATAAACTTGACCAGCGTGATATTTTAAACAGAAAAAAAGAGGAGTGGAAAAAAAATCTAATTTGAGATGATTAGTAGCTAAAAAACCCCTCCTGTTTCAATATATACTTCTGCCTTCAGCAAAAATGAAAAATGCATAAACATCCTTCGCATCGGTTTCCCCTATGTTGAAAAATAAAATGACAGATGATGCAGCTTTAATGACAGCACGGTGGAATTATTTACCTTGTGGAGGAAGAGTGAAGAAAAGTAAGCTCAAACATTTGTAGAAATCCATAGTGATCCAGCAGTACCCAACTCTATCAGTGAACTCCCTCCAACTTCTGCTGGATTTCAGTCATAGCAGAAGTGATCAAACCTGGAAAGTCTGCCCTGTGACAGCAGGTCGTCAAGGGGTTCAGATCAGGTTAAACACCCAGACGCAGAGGTCACGTCAGTCTGAGTCAACCCAGGCGGTCCTCCTGATTCCATCTCTCCATCTTTTCACAATCTCTTTTGTCCAGTCATAGCAGTATGAAGGACCCACAGACACATAGTGTAGTTTTTCTCATCCAACACTTCAAAGTCCCTCCTCCTCCTTCCACTGGAATCCTTCATCCAAGTGTGGCTGGCTTATCCTTCTCTTCTCCACCCTCCCTGTCAACATTACTCCCTCCCTCGCCTCTCATCTCTCCGCCTCCTCACCTCATCTCTCCCTCTCTCTCTTTCTCTCCCCCCTCTCTCTCTCACACACCTCATTTCTCTCTTTGTATTCTATCTTTCCCTCCTACTTACATATTTCTTTTTCTCCCTGTTCCAGTTTTCTCTTCTTCACTTTTTTCATTGAAAACAGAACTTTTTGTCAGTCTCTTTCTCTGTGTGTGTGTGTGTGTGTGTGTGTGAGGGAGAGTGTGAGAAGGAGTGTGGGGTGGGATTGGTAGGAGGATGGGGTAGTGGATGTCGACTTTTTGATTACTGGTACATACAGCAGCAGCGCTGTGTGGTTTTCTTGACCAGTTATTTGTATGTGAGCTGTGTTACAGTGTATGTGCAGCTACCTGTCAAAGTCCACTGTGTTAAAAAGTGCCAGTGAGTCACAGGACCTCTGGATACTCTTCAACCTCCCCTCTGCACTGTTTCCCACGAGCACTCCCCCCGCCCACCCTTTCTCCCCCACTCCTTTTTCTTTTAAACACCCCTGACCCTCACACACTGTCAATTTTTCATGTGACGTCTCACACACAGATGAAGACTTCTTTTTCTCTATAGCATCTTACTTCCCCCCCAGTCTGCTTTCAGCTTTTATACGTCAGCAGAGCTCAATGCCAAGGCTAGCCATCTATTGAGACAGTCACATTTGCTTGAGGTGTATTTCCTGTTGCTGAATATCTTTTTCATTTTTCTCCAGCAATGTCAAAATGTCACCTGAGAATGAGAATTGGAGAGCCTTAAAAAAATGTAAGCGTCATCATTACATGAGGATGGGTGAAGGAGAAGCTGACTTTTGACTTTCTGACAGTTCTTCCTGAGTGTTATATGACAGAGTGAAAGAAAAGATGTGCAAACAAAGATATATTTTGCTGTTTTAGTTGTCTTTGTCAGATATGCTTCTCTGTGAGCCCACAGAGAAGAGCCTCTGCAGAGCACGCATTGATTTTTTCTAATCAAAGACGAAGTTCTCTTGATCCAGCGATGACTAACTGTGACGTGACAGATGAAGAGATTCCTCTCGCCAGTTTGCCACCACGAGCACAGATCCACATTCTTGCCATGAGAGATTTGATAGCTGATTATTTATTTGGATTGCTGACAGGAGTCAGGCAGGAATTTGTAAGTGGGACAATGTAGCAGCAGGGAGCACTGGAAGAGGAAATTTCACTTACAGTAAAAGGGCACGGTGCACAAACAGGCCAATTGCCTGGTGGCTGTCGCATATTAGTTTATCTCACACCCACATGCAGACACATATAGTCTCCCTCCGCGGCCATCTCATCAGATGAAAAGAACCATCTGTGCTTTTTGCTTTGCGAATGGTAAAGGAGAATATGGTATGGTCACCTCTTCCTGCAACCTCCTTAATAATTCATCTTGTTCTGATATTGCAGCACCTCTGCTGATCCCCAAACAAACACTTTGACCTCTGCTCCAGATGGTCACAAACTAAACACACATGCTGACCTGGTGGCGTCCCTTTAAAGCAGGAAGATGAGTGGCTGCAATCTTAACTGCAGTGCACAGTAGGTATTTCAAATGTTTATCCTTAACAATAGTCACTTCCAAAGTTGAACCATGTGGCATTTGATAAAACCTAGCTGGTTTGTATATGTGCAACGCATGTCAGGGTTGGGAATCTGGGTGTTGCGGTGTCAGTCTGCCAGCCTGTATATTAAACTTTGTCCATTGGACTTTTCCTCTGGCGACAGTACCACGAGGTTGACATTTGTGCTTTAAAGTGATGTGTTTTGATAACCATTAAATGGGGTGCCATGCAATTTGGAGCAGTCGATACTTTTCCCTCTCATAATGAAGAGTGATTGCTTTTGTGACGCCTTGATTTTTCATCTAGCACAATTACCAGATCAACATTTTAATTTGTCCAATCCTATGATTTACAAGCAGCTATATGCAAAACTAATAACACTCTGGAGACTCAGCTGCATTTTGTGTTAGATGCAAATGAGCTAATTTAGCATGCAACCATGGTGAATTAGAAGCATGGACTGTATGATACTGTATAGCCACATACTAACAGGCTGACTGTACCTCACCGAGGTTCACAGACCCTTCCAGCATGGTTGTTTGGATCCTGTTCCAAGCTTTCCGGAGCTACCAAGAAAAATAAATAATTCAGCCACTTTGGTGAAGAGAACATAATGAAATTTGCATAATTTAAAGCTCAAATCACAGTTTGGTGCTTAAATGTCATGACTTGAAATGTGATCTGTTGCTTTACTGATGCTGATTCAAGCTAAACAGTGCATCACTCATGGTGTTAAATTGAAGTTTGCTAACTTGACTGATATGTGGTAAATAAGCACCGTCTGCCATCAAACATGCAGTTTATTCACTGTTGACAATAGTGGCTGATTCTAATTGTGCACACATTATTATTTCGTTCAATAAACAAATTGCATTGCTTTTACCAAAATCTTCACTGAGGAAACATCGTTTTTATAAGTGGTATCCCTATGTTGGTGCTGAGGGATCACCAGCACACATGAGGTATTATTTGATTTTCAAAAATTTGACCTGATGGGGAAAATATGCAGTTAAAGAAAAGATCTCAATGCTAATCTCCAGATGCAAGTGAGCCAAAACATTTTAATGGGTGCTGGGCACATTTCTGCATGATGGCACAAAAGTTGTTAAGTGATTTATCTTAGTTCACCAAATAGTACTGCAATTGTAGCACCCTGCAGTTTTCAAATTGTTTTTAGCTTTTGATCAATCATCAGTCTGGGAAATCTCCTTCTACCCCAGGAGTATCAGACTCATTTTAGTTCATGGGCCACATACGGCTTAATTTGATTTCAAGTTGGCTGAACCATTAAAACAAAGCCATAATAAACCACATGAAACACAGACCCCTCTAAACTGCTCATTTCTTGAATTGTAAAGAACTACATTTAAAAAAAAAATTGCATTTCCATATTTAATGAGCCATGCATTTACAAAATAGATGATGAACATCCTGAAATTTTCTTAAGAATATAAAACACGGTGTCAACAATATGTCTCACTTTTCCCATGTTCAGTGAGCCTGTTGCCATTAAATGTGCACACCAACTCACAGATCATGGTTGTTGTACAAAAACTCCACATGAAGAGCATTCTTTTATTAAATGAGTACAATACTTTATATTTATATGGCTCAATCTGTTTGAATGCAAAAACACTTTTATGTTTCCAAATATTTATAATAAGTTTTGAACTGATGATTTTATTTACTAAGGGAAAAAAAGGTTCCTACTTATTAAAAAAAGATCCAAACCTACCTGACCCTATGTGAGAAAGTAAATTCCCCCCAAACTAATAACTGTTTGTGCCACCATTGGCAACTGCAATCAAGCGTCTGTGTTAATTAGCAATGAGTTTTTCACATCACTGTGGAAGATTTTGGCTCACTCTTCTTTGCAGAATTGTTGTAATTCTGCTATATTGCAGGTTTTCCCAGCATGGGTCGCCTGTTTAAAGTCATACCCAAGCATCCCAATCAGATTTAAGTCCAGACTTTGACTAGTTTTCTCTCTGGATGCCACGTCTGTGCAGTCTCTGTCTTATTGTTGAATCTTAAACTCTTGTTTTAACTGTGGCAAGTGACGCCTGCAGTTCTTCAGATGTTGTTCTGGGTTCTTTTTCACACATAGAGCCAGGTAGGTTTGGATAGCTTTTTAGGTTATCTTTGTCTAATATTTAAATTTGTTTGATGATTTGAAATGTTTAAGTGACATATATGCAAAAAGGTAAGAAATCAGGAAGGGGTAGGTACCTTTTCATAGTACTGTACATATGTAGTAATGCTGGCATTACTTCACTGCTTCATCTTAGTCTTGATGCAGTTGACTGGACCTCACCACAATTTGACTGATTGCTTTCAGTTCCACCAAAGTGAACTGAACTAACCTGGCAAATACAGCAGACTTTGTTTAAACTGAACAAAAGGATTAAATCTAAAAGCTAAGTCCTTCATCAAATGCAACCACTCAATTCTGACCTTGAGAGAAGAAAAAGGAAAGCACCTTTTACTTGAGCACAGAATAACGTAACACTTACAACTCCGACGCCATGAGTACACGAACAGTTATCAGACTGAAGATTCACTCTGACCACAGCTATATGTTAGATAGGATGTATTTATAAAAGATCAGTGTGAGGCACGATAGAGAGTTTATGCTAATCAGACAGTTCATTAGAGCATTAAACTTTAAAGATTAGAAGTACTTTGGATGGACTTCCAAACCGAGTGAAGTATCTGCAGTTTTGATCAGATCACAAAGTGTGTTCCCGCTGAAGTCAGTCTCTATGAGGAGAGCTCCCTGAAACAATCCCTGGATCTGAGATCGCCAGGTCAGCTTTCACCCAACAGCGCATGTTTTGCCTCAGTGATTCACACAGCGTTCTTTGTTATACAGACATGCATCCAGCTTCAGACACACAAACCCACACAGACATAGGGATTCAAGCCATGCATGCATAAACACCTAGCCTACTAGGGTTGCCAAGATCACCTGTCAGTCATGGCTGCTGCCTCTTCAAAGGCTGCACAAAACCCCCTACAGCACTTTTCCCCTGTAATATCTGTTTAAAATGAAAGAGTTTCACATGTGCCTCTATGGGATATAAACAGAAAGCTTTAAATCTTTAAAAATCTCAAAGTATTGCTGCTTTTCCCGCTGCATTGTCTTGTGTTCAGTTTTCTTTTACCATAGATTCAAATTGGAAGCAGTAGATGGATGTACAAGCCATCCTGAATGCTGCTGGCAAAGGCAAATATTGATACAGTTGGATGCCAACTGTGAACCTAACTGCACTAGCCCAGGGGTGAACTGAGATACCCAATGAACACGTACCAAAAAAGATGGGGCACCTGCAATGCCGTGGGGTGAACGACATCTGTTAGCTAGATACATGCAGTCCTCACAAAATATCACGGAGTCAGGCACAGAGCGTGCAGCTACGTGATAAAGGCCTCATGGATGCTTCCTCTCAAATGAGAGCAGGGGCTGCTTTTTAACTATGATGTTATCTTATGAAGATTCTTCTCTTTGTTGCCCATGCTGTCTGAGATCAATATTATTTTGATTACAGTGTAAATCAATAGGCACAACCACCATTAAATCAAATGATGCTATGTCCAGAAACAATAGTTGTCATTGGTTTCATTCCTCTGATTGTGAATAGATCAGTTATCATCATTTTACTGTTGACTTATTAGAACATTATAATGACATTCATGGTTGCCAATAAGAGTAATGATACACTAAGTACACCTTTCCATGTAATGGTCTTTTTCATTGTCAATTTTGGGACTACACATTTTTCAAAATACTACTGCTCGAAGGAGAAGAGATTCATATTGTAGGGCCATAAAAGGAAATGTAGTTCTTATCTGATGATACAGCACAGTCATAAAAGCTAAGGATCTCCATCATTTGCCAACAGTCGTGGAAAGACGGAATAAAATCTAGAAACTAATAACCTTGAGGTAGTGTATTTCTTTTTTAATGCTGCCTTTTAACATTTACAACACACTTTACATTTGTGCCCTTTGTCTTATTCAGACTTTCACAAAGACATTTGTCTGGCATTTAAAATATAGAAAAGCATCACACTGCATGGGTTTTGAAATTGTTAAACTTAATTATGTTTGCCTAGTACATTTGGCAGGATTTTGTTGTTATGTCACGATTCCCCATCTGTTTCGATTTTTTTCCATGATGTAAATATCTTTTACCATTTATGTCAATCTCATGAGAGTTAATGGAAGCTGACTTGCTTTTAGAGGCAGCCTTAAGTGCAAGAAGATGCCGTTTTTGCCACTTGATGATTTTTGTTTGTTTTGGGGTTGTTTCTTTTTTGTTTTTTTTGTTGTTGTTTTTTACAATAGAACTGAACAACTTTATTGTCTGTAACAAAGCAGCAGACCTGGCTCTAAAGAAAATGTACAACAACCAGGACACATTGGTCTTCCTGGTAACTGACCTGATGTACAGCTCACACAGCGGTGTTTGAACTGAGGCTATTATCTTACAGGCCTGTCTGATAGTCTGAGGTACGTTAGCCAGGTGTATAACAGTGGGGCTGTTGTACCAGAACGACATGTTTAAAGTACATTTTTATTTCCAAGATTTTCTTTTGCCCTGACACTGTACTTCTCCAGCAGTTTTTCTTTAATTTGGTTCCAGGGCTGGCCTCCTGGAGATCACTAACTGGCACTGAAAGTTACACAATGGATCATCTGTGTTCTGGTATAAAAGTTAAATAAGTAATGACTCAATGAATTTGTTCTGTAAAAACAGAAAAAAACAACCAACAAACAAAAACAACAGTAATGTAATAATGGGCATAACTGAACTACCAGAATAAGCATAGCTTTGCATCATCATACCGATGTGCAAATGCAATTAGTTTTAAGCCACTGCTATAAATTTGATTTCAAAAGCTTTTACCAACAGTCACAGACCAAAATACACGTGCAGTAAGGCTGCCTTACAGTCAGTAGCAATGAAAGCTGGGGCATAAAGATAAGCAATGTAAACATCGTGAAGAGACAAAACAGCAGTTATTGTGCTGAACAAGGCCAGGTGGAAATCTAAAGAGCAGGAATGCCGCATGTTTTCCTTCACAGCAAATGAAACACAACAATGGACTATCGAACAAATGTTTAATAGTTCACAAGAATCCTGACCCGTGTCTTTTAATTGAACCCTTTTGCTTCAAAAAATCATCAATTATGAATCATAAGGACTTAAGATGATATAACCATGGCAAAAAAATATTTTTGATGGCAGGATATTTAATTATGTAGTGTGATTATGTAGTGGAGATTTTGTTGACTGGCCAGATGGTGTTGCTTTAATTCTTGCTGCAACCAAAAATTGTAGGCTACACCAGGTTTCAGGTTACTTTATTATAAGAGACTGACTGTACTGCAGATCACTCTATTATAATGACACTACATATACATACTTTTCTGTCACTGTTAGCTGCTGATTATCAAAGGGAAAGTGCCTTTTCGGAAACTCAGGCCTAACATTAACTGGCATAATGTTAACCAGCTGCTGTTGTTGTTTAGCCACCTCATTGTCAGTGAGATCTTTAAATTAAAAATACGAAACATAATATATTTGTTGCTTATCTATAGCAACATACATAAAGCATGACTACATGACTAGGTGGAACAGCAATGTCCATCACTGTATTAAAGATGGTGGTTTTCACAAACCAGATTAATTCTAGGTTTATGAGAATGCATTGGTTTGTTAGAAGATGTATTTATGCACTAATCTATGTATATTTGTTAGTGCAGCTTCCTTTTTTCTATTAAATAATCACAAAAATGTAGTAACTGTACATTTAATTGCACCACAATAACTGCGATTGCAGCCCTCAACAGACAGAGGATATCCAGATTCCCAGAGCTAAACAAATACCTGAATGGATTAAATATTTATGTCATGTAACCACAGCCTCTTGTTTCATTATGTTTAGCTCTGTGTCATATGCTAGAGGAGATTAAAAAAAGAGGCACTGAAGCACCTGCCATGCTTCCAGGTCATTTCATTTAACCATAATTATAGACGTGTTGCTGTTTTGTTGTTCTTGGGGCAACACTTTAAGTGGTTTTGTTGAGATTACATAATATCCATATTCGACTTGATTAACTCAATAGCCACTAGAGGTTTAGTCTAATACAGTAAAACCAGCTAATGCACACTGGGTGAGGCAAAATTCAATTACAATTTAATTACTCTACACAAAAGATTTAACCCCTACAATACTCTGCTGCCACTGCTGACTCAGGATTTTATGTTCACGACCATGTTCAGTTTGGGCTATTGATTTCTGCTGATGTGCACACGAAGGGACGGAGCTAAAACACAAACCTAGCCTATGTTTGAAGACAAACTAATTCAGCAACATGCGCTGCAAAACCTTTCATATGGAGTTTAATTACGACACTCATCTCCTCATGCTCCTCCTTCTTCCCACTCTCTCTTCATTTCAGGTATTAGCATGGCCCTGGAGGCTGGGTAATCTGTCACAAATGCAATATTACTTTTTATGACACATGTTTGCATCACAGTATGCGATCACTTGAGGCACAGAATAATTACAAATGGGAAATAGGAGGCAGCTGCAAAATTGCCACTGTTATTGTTCCCAAAGGTGCCCATTCGTCCGGCTTGGTAAAGGAACACCTAGTAAATATGACTTAAAGCTAAACTCTCCTTTTTTTCAGATTCTGAGAAAAATGCTATTATGTCAGTAGTCCTGTTTTCCTGAATTGCATAGATCTGGATGTATAGATAGTGATGTCGCTGTGTGTGTGTGTGTGTGTGTGTGTGTGTGTGTGTGTGTGTGTGTGTGTGTGTATGTGTGCAGATCTTCACTGACACCTACATGAGGTCCACCAGTATCAGAGAGGTTCTGAGTGCTCACATAAAGCCCATCTATAACAGCAACAATGGTGCAGCGCAATTTATGTAGGCCTATTCTTTTCAAACACTCTGCTGGTGAAAATAACTGATGCATGTAGGTGCAGCCTTTGTTTAGAGATTGTATGTTTCTTCTATAAAGGCAAAAAAGCATTAGTTGGAAGAACGGCTGTCATTCATTGGAGCAAGTCTTATTCAAAAACCTCACAATGACAAGCGCTAATAGACACTCTCGCCTCCAGCTCCACTTTAATTCAAAGAAGACTAAAACTGAAATGATTACAAAAGCAACAGCAGAGGAGAGAAGACTGCATGGGTGAAGCATTCATGTTTATTTTTGGTATGTTCTCTGATGTTTCTTTATTGCCTCATAATGTAATAAAAACTAACATTACCTACTAATGTGGCTGTAAATCAACTTGCAATGATGTCTGTGCAGCAAGTAAGTTATGATAAGTATCTGCTTTGTGCATTATATCAATAGTATGGCTGTAGAATGGGATATTTCTAGAGGATGTGTTTAGAAGTTAGTGTTGTATGTGAGGGCGTATGGTGTGAAGTCCCTGGTGTGTCAGCAACGTCAGTTAAGAAACAGCTGAGGATGCTCCGCGGGGAAACAGTTCAGTGGCACAAATTCACTTTTCTCTGAAACCTGTTTAATCTTTCTTCTCTGAACTGTATTGATATTGTGTGGCTTTGTAATAGCCATGCAATATCATGGGTGGTGAACTTCCTGCCTGCAGTCCAGACTTTTCACCACTTGGTAACATTTGGCGTGTCATGAAGCGAAAAATGTGACAAAGAACCAGGACTACAGAGCAGCTAGAATCCTGTATCAGATAAAAATGGGAAAACATTCCTCTCCCAGAAGTCCAGAAATTGGTGTCCTCAGTTCTCAGATATTTACTGTTCTTAAAAGAAAAGGGGATGTTATATAGTGGATACACAGACCCCTTTGTCATGGTTTTTCAGACAAACAATGACAAAGTTGCTGGCCTCAAATTCAAAATAACCTATTTTTTCCCTAAAATTATTATTTTTATTTCAGTGTTCGATAGTTTTCTATGTACCATTGTTAATAAAATAAGGATTTATGGGATTTCCAAATATTACATAGTGTTTTTGTTTATGCTGTTTTGGAATTGGAGGCATATAAAAGAGTTTTCTCATCAATTTGAGGCTATATAGCCTTAATACTCGACCTAAATTCAGAGTACAACAGGGTCTGAACGCCACAACAACTGAAACTGTCAAGCATTATATTGAATAAAAACTTGCTTTAGTCAAAAAAGTTGTAGTTACTGAGAATCTTTGGTCCATTGATGCCTGCCAAGATTGCTTGCCTTTAGAAAATTATCCTCATATCATGTGTCCTTGCTTTTTTCTCTTGAAAATCACAGTATTCCTATTTATGCCAAATCTTTTGGCTGAGCGTGAATTGGTAGTGCAGGATTGTTGCATATAAATGTGGACAGGGTGGAATTAGTGAGACATCTCCAAAATGTCAAGTGAATTAGGGGAAATCTCCAATGCATATTAAGACTAATTTGTCTTGGCCGCAGTGAGAATCCCACGCAGTGACACCAGGATCCAGAGCGTCCCCGGTTGTCTCTAACATATAGCAACAAGCAGCCTCATCCATCACGACTGAATGTGACACACTGTGCCTGGATGACTGTTGGCCTCTATCTACTCCTTTCTTATGCCCCTCTGTTTCTCGGTAACACATGCATGATTTTTTTTTTTTTTGCAAATGGTCACATCAATCAATGACATCAATGACATTACAAGAGAGGGAGCATTTTATGCTGGGGTGCTTATTGCACTGCCATTTGCCTTTTATGTCAAAGCACTTGAGGTCAACTTGCTGTTGTTAAATGTTCCTTATAAATAAAAGTGACTGGACCTTGTATCTAAGGGAATGCTGTTAGGCATTCCCTTAGATACATTCCCTGCTCTTTTATTGAGGTTACATGAATATGCATAGGTTCATTAACATGTGAGTCTTACATAGGTATACATATTTACATGTAGACAAAGAGTACCGTCCGTGTGTGTGTGTGTGTGTGTGTGTGTGTGTGTGTGTGTGTGTGTGTGTGTGTGTGTGTGTGTGTGTGGGGTCAAGATGTGACCCCATAAATGACTTCCCTAATCCTGGTGGTCTGGAAGTCCAGCCGTTCATCTAAACAAAAGGCACTTAGACTAAAACAGATATACTTGTGTTTGCTATACCATAAAACAGTAAAAGAAGGTGCGACCTCTTCTCGTGACCCCAGGATGTGAGTGTGTATGCCAGAACACTCTGGAAGGCACACAGAGTCTTTACAGACTGCTAAGGATCAAACCTCTATCAATATGCAATTGATTATAAAACTCTAAGCATATATGAGTAAATATTTCTAAGCATAAATGACAATCCAATAATATAAACCTGACAGCTGTGTTCCCTCCTGTTCCTCATTCCCTTGTTACCCTCATGTGTATTTAGTCCTCTGTCTTCCTTCGTCTGTTGCTGGTTCGTCTGAGTTTCTCCCTCCGTGTTTCAAGGTTTCATGCAGTGTTTTGTGTTTAGGTTTTCCCGTACAGGTTTCTTAGTTCCATTCTTGTTGTTCTTTGCTTTTTGTTTGTACCTTTATCCAGCCAAATAAAAGGCTCGCTTTTTCTTAACATCCACCTCATCTCGTGTCTGCTTTTGGGTCCTCTCTCCTTGCCATCTGCCTATGCAGAAGTGACATTCTTGGTTATTTGATTACTCTTTTATTTTGAAAACCACTTTTCTGATTTGTTTATCTTTAGTTACATCTTTACTTCCTGCCTGTTTTTTTCTTTTGTTTTGTGTTAGCTTTGTTCCAATATTTCATTGGTTCATTACTCCTTTATGTAGTGGAGTATCTTCCTCTTTTTAGCCTGTGGTTTTCAGGATTTTTGAACAGTTTTTTGTGCTTATGATTCTGCTTCTGTGTGAGAAGTAAAAATTATGTGGGTGAGCAATGGAGATGTCATTATTTTCAGTATTTTCCTATTACTGACCAAGTGTCTCCATGCTGTCACTAGAAGTAAATGCTTCAAGACCAAAAATTTAGCTCACTTAGCAGTGCTCATTCATTTAAGATGCAGTAACAGCGTTGCACTTGAACCCCTGATTGTATTCCAGTTTCATTACTACATAAACTATAAACATTTACATCAGTACTGAGTTTGCTGTGTGTGCTTGTAAAACACACTGAGATACTAAACAATAGATTTGTAACTATAAGAGCAGGCACATTCATGCAGTCGCACTTCAGTGATGTCCTTCCTTCCTTCCTTCCTTCCTTCCTTCCTTCTTTCCTTCCTACTGTAGGTTGGTAGGTAGGCGGATGGGTGGGTGGGAGAATAGGTATTTATATTTTTCTATACATCTTTGAACATGACTGAACAGGCAACACAATTCTTCCCTTTTGACACGATGCAGTTTATTCCATAAGCAATGGCTGCGTGCTGTTTAGCAAGTATCAAGAAATCATTTACTGTTATTATGTATTAATGAGCTCTGTTTTCACCTCGGCCAAAAAGCCTTTCTGCCTGTGGTAAGTATAAGTGCAGAAGAGAAGCAAGGGTAAATAATAAAACTGATGATGCCTTTTCTTTGTAGGTTTCCAGAAAACCAATAAAGCCCATCAATTCATTGCCATCCACTACAACTGTGTGAGTACTGAGAGCCACCTCATCATAGGCAGCTGGTGGTGGAGCCAGTGGTCTAGTTCACTGGCAATAAATTGTCACTGAAAAGGGTGAAAAAGAATAAGATGAAGTAACTGAAAACACACCAGACAAACCTTAAAACAAATAAAAAACAAAGACGTATTTATCCAAGTATAAAGAATTTCATTTAATATTTAGATTTTTATAAAGTTTGAACATTTGAGTTTGCGTACATTTTCTGCACGAATGTCCAAAAATATTATTTTCTGTCATATTGTCACAATGGCGGATTCTCACATCAAACAGCCAAAGTTTCAGATAGTAAGTCTGCACATCTGCTCATAATCCTGCGTTTGCATTTAGAATCAAGAGGTCCACTCTTTTAATAATAATTGCATATAAACCTACAAGTAGAATAAATTCTGGAAGGATTCTTTAACTCTTCGATATAGGAAGTCACACAGAATGAGGCTTTGTATACAGTGTGAAAACTTGGCTCATCAGGTTTGCGTGCCTTTGTCTTTAACACTTCGTTTATTAACTGCTCATATTTGGCAGGCCCACTAAAATCTCATCTCCTGATCTTCTGAAACATTGAAAAAATGTCTTTAATACCAGGCATCTAATACATGTAGTTTACAGCAGGTGCAGAAACAATAAAGTAACTCTCATCTTGTCTTAATAATGGAGAGAACGAGTCTGCAGGCACAGAACTCCTCAGAGATTGACAGGGATGTCATTTGTGCTGCTCAGCTTTTTGGGGGTGTCAACAGCTTCAGGGCTTGTTTTCTGCAAATCCAATTTATTCAATAGTTGAATACACCACTACAAGTTCAGCCAGCCATGTATTTACAGTCTCCTCATTATCTGAAGTATTTTTCTGCTCTTAAAAAGCTAAACTTACTGAACATTTTTACGTTCTTTATTTTGTTTGTATTAAGGGCCTAAAGACCTGAGCTGACCATTAACGTTCTCAGCATAGATGACTGACTGCTACTCTCTGAGTCTAATATTTCCGTCTCTCTTTCATAGAGACAGCTTCCACACCAAAAGCCAAAGCCACACTAACACTCTGCACATATTGTGTTTGCTTGGCTTAGCAGGACTGTGAAGCCATGTTGCCTTTCCCATTCTCTCTCTACCTTATGCCTCCCACTGTTGTACTAACTTTTTTTTTTTGTCCTTTTAAGGACATTAAAGAAACTGATGGACATTATGAACAATGCTGGGCATCCTCTGCACACGGCCATAAACAATCAGAAGAGTCTGTTCAGTGACAGGTTGCTTCTCCCCAAGACAAGAACTAACAGACTTAAAAACTCCTTTGTCCCACACGCCATCAAACTGTTTAACTCCTCTCTGGAGGGGAGAGGGAGGGGAAACAGGAGGACAAAGGAGGGGGGAACAACTAAGCTGTAGTGCCTCTTCACCTCACTGTGCAATACCTTTTGTGCAATACTTTTTGTAAATAGTCAACAGTGCAATAGACTCAATACTTGAAATGTGCAATTCACTCGTATTTTTATTTTTATTCCTATTTATTCTATTTATCCCCTTTGTATATTTTATTTATATTTGTCTCTGTATTTATATATGTGTGTGTGTGTGTGTGTGTGTGTGTGTGTATATATATATATATATATATATATATATATATATATATATATATATATATATATATATATATATATATATATATATATATATATATATATATATATATATATATATATAACAATTCTGTAACTGTAACTTCGGTCGTTGCTGTGCTTTTTGGAAGTCGAATTTCCCAGAGGAACCCACCCGAGGGATTAATAAAGTTCTATCTTATCTTATCTTTTCTTTCTTCCCTCTCTTGCTGTTTCTTTCACTAGTTGTCCCTGTTTGGGTCACTATCCATCTCAATATGTCTCCCCAAATCCACTTGCTGTCATCTCCTCACTATAAGGAGGATCAGGGGAGTGTGTGCACATGTTAGTGTGTGTGTGTGCGTATGTGTGTGTATATGTGACCTGATTTTTAACAACGTATAGACGCCCACAACTGCTGGACACATTAGCAACTGTGTATTCTGTGCCATTAGTGTGCACTGGAAAGTAAGCCGAGGTCAAAGTTAGACGTGTCCAAAACAAGAAGAAAAAAAAAAAGAAGTTTTAGCAAATGTCTGTTATTGTTTCTACACATAAACAATGTAAACTGGAGGAGCACACTATTTATATACACCTGCGCCTGCTGGAAGGGCAAAGCTAAGTCATCGCCACCATTTTGAAAATGTTTTCATTGCAGCACTGCACAGAAATGAAACCTTGATGTCCTGCCCCACAGTATTCCCCAACTGTACTTGAAACTATATTTATCCCAAACTATAACAGCAGTGTTCAATATTTGAAAGAAAAGGAACAGACAGTCAATAAAATGCTCCACTAGCAGCCTGTGCTGACCAGAATACAATAGTCCTGAGCTGTTTTTCTATCTGTGGCGGTGATAGTAGGAATTATGGGGAATGTAAGCACAAATTTCCAGATCTCTCTTCAAAGACACTAAAAGTGTCATAATTAACTGTTGCAAGGGGAAAGGACAGTTTCAACATATGGTCAATTTTGTTTTCAAAAAAGAAGAAAATAAACAGCCTTGTTTCCCATTTCCCCACAAATTAGCATGTTTGTTGAATCTGGAAAGTTGCAAAAAAATTCCAGATATTAGAAGGTATCAGACTCTTTCTTTCTCCCCTTCTTTCCCCCAGTCAAGTCTGTCCCGTATTCAGTAAGTGAAAATAAAATAAACAATAAAAGGTGAATCAAGTGGACCATTACGGCAAGGCTGGGATGGTCAATTTGGTAAAGTAAATCCGTTGGGCATCTTTCTTTGCCTTTAGACAACAATTCTGATGGCAAAAGAGCCAAACGGGAAAAAAAAAAAAAAAGAAGGTATCAGACTGGTCTTCAGAAGTGCACTGCCTAGTCATTCATACAGGAGCTTTCAGGGACTGTCCACCAGCAAATCCCAAACAGGAATGCTTTTATAGGTGGAGGGCACTAACATTTTTTTTTCTTCCTGATCTTTTATGACTTTTTTTCACTAGTTTTTCGCCCCTCAGACTGTCCAGGAGCTCACTGAGGCCCTGGTCCAGGTCTGGAAGGAGACCCCCCAGGACACCATCTACCATCTCATTAGGAAATTTCTTCAAAATTATATTTTACTTTGATTTTCAGGTGTCCTTTAATTAAACCCTCTGTAGGTTGATAAATATAATTTCTATTAAACTACGTGGTTTTATTAATTTCTACTACATTACTTAGACCATTTCAGCATTTTTTTTTTCCATTGACATCTGATGTTTTATCAAAAATGTTCCTCAATGTTTTTTGAAAAGTGTGCTCTTTTTGGCTTGATCATAAAATAAACAGAATATAATCTGCATCTATGTATTACTTACACACAACGTCTCACATTTGACGTCTGTTTTGTGAGTGAATATTACAGATATACTATCAGTTACAGAGTTCTTGTCCTCTGCAAGTGATGCTTTCCCCCCCCAACCATGCAAGGATAAACAGCCCGTGGATGATGAGACTAAGCTTTCCAATGTTGGGACTCTGCTGTTACCTTCCACATTCTTTTACCTTTTATGTAGCAGACACTGTCCAGTTGTGTAAGTATTTTTTTTCATACTGATCTTTTATTTATAAGAATGAATCCCTCTGGAATGACACTGAGCCGGCCCGTTCTGAGAAACCACTGACCAAGGAAGATGAACAAAGCAAAAAAGAAAATAAAGTCATTCCTCACATTGGACCTCGGTGTGGTAAATCCCTCGTGTGGTACCAAGCAGGGGTAAGTTCAGAGGATGCTGCTGGATGGTTCTCAGTACATTTTTTCCCCTTTAATATTGTGTTATAATCTTTTTGCCTATAAAAATCAACCATTGAGAACAAATTAAAATTGAAATTAAAGCCATGCTGGCATGGTGGTTAGCACTGTTGCCGCACAGCAAGAAGGTCCTAGGTTCAATTCCACCATCAGGCCGGGGTCTTTCTGTGCATGTTCTCCCTGTGTTTGCGTGGGTTCTCCCCAGGTATTCTGGCTTCCTACCTGTCCATGGGGTACCCTGCCTCTTGCCCCATGACAGCAGGGATAAGCTCCAGCGACCCTGAAAAGTATAAGTGGAAGCAAATGGATGGATAAAATAAAAACATCAGTCACACAGTTCATCTTACTTAGCTCCAAAAATGAAATCAAAATAAAGTTATTACAAAGACACTGGCTATTTGCTATACTTCAAAGATACTCTTGAAGCTCTGTGCAAAGTGTATAATCAGGGATTATCTTCACTTTGAATGAAACATTGTTAAACATCTGAAAGGCAACATATATCACACAATATCTTTGCAAACAGCAAAAAACTACAACTACAAAAAAATAGTAGCCCCTACAAGTTAAAATAGCACCACCTATTTTAACTTCTATGCTGCGCCGCCTTGTTAATTTCAATATTCATGTGCCCATTGTTGTGTCTTTCAGTAATGCCTACAGATTGCCCAGTTTAAAGAGCACCCCATGCTGATAGCTTTAATTAAATGGGGAATGCTTAAGTGCAGCCTGAGTGACTAATGCTGTTCCCCTGATGTTAAGGTTACCATCTGAGGTCCGGTGGGAGTGGGCTCTCATCAATACCTCAGCATGTTCTCAGTAGATAAGTGCTAGGTTTTGCTCCCCTTAGACACAGAAACATCAAGTAGTAACGAATGACCACATGACACATGCTTGCAACAATTTTCGACTTATTTTTAACGCAATTGACAATTAGGTTTTGGCCAATCAGTCTGTTTTTAATTATGTAAAGTTACTTTTCATTTGATTCAGAGTGCTGTGTAGCCAAAGCCCTTGGTCTTGACATATGCCTCCTAATTCATTTGATGAATAAAGCCTTCAGGCTCTTATCCAGTGGGACTTTTAATTTAATGGAAGTTTTTTTTTTAATGATGTCCAAATAGAGGGGCCAGCTGTTTTATCCTGTCTTTCTACCAAAAGGAGATGGAAGCAGAATTTCAAATGATATTTCAAATCGTTATTTTGGGGATATTGTGAGTAATAATATTTATGTACAAGAAGAGCTAAACCAAAACCAAAAATGAATGCGAGACTCTGGGTGTCTTTGTTGCTCCTAGCGATAAGTGCTTCCTCATAAATGTACCTCGAGTCAGATTTATGAGTCTTCATCAAGGTGTTCCCAACCAAGAAGCTTCCATTTCACAATTAAATTTATAGCTTAGCGTAGTGGCTCACTTGTTGATCGTTACTTAGCCCCACTATGACGCAAGAACTAAAGTGTGTGTCACACAGACTGTGCCATGCATTCATTATGTGCATTAAACAATCAAGCTGTGATGGGGGAAAAACCCAGTCGCATCAAGGACAAAGTCTAGAGTGAAAATACATTTGTTATAACCCTAAAATATTAGGTGACTACCATACCACTGCTGAAAAGGAAAGGATAAATCCAGTCTCTCTTCACATTTGTTCCATGTTGTCTTTACTATCAACAGTATTGCAACAATTTGCATCAGAGAAGGAAAGGGAAAAATTATAATCAGTCAGTCTATGGGGTCTATACATGATATCGCTATAGTGTCTTCAGCCCTGATACATCTCCAGGAGTATCCGTGACAGAAAGTACCCTGCAGTCTCCATGACAACCTAATGAAAAAAAAACATGCACAGACTGTATATACTGTAAAAGTTGGATGTAGCGACGGTCCCTTGCTGAAACCTGGAGCTGAGCATCTTTGAGTTTTGAAACCAGATGAGATGAGCGAGGGCTGAATGCGGTCAAGGAACATAGCATGCTCGTAGTAACTTCCACATTCAGCTATCACAGACAGATGAAGCTGCCATTGAAAATAAGATTAGAGAATTAAATGGTGACAACTTCACAAAATGTGTTTATTTTCACACCTGCGAACGCCTCAGCTGTCTCTGTCCGTGTTTTTTTTTTTTTTGTCCACATCTGTCTTTTCTTTTTGAAAGAGCAAAAATATGATTCATCCAATTTGGATGCCAGCTGTGATAATAATTACAAGGTGAGTTTGTCTCTGTTGGCGGAAATGGAGAAGACGTCGAGATATTAAAGATGGATGAGCGATAATTGTGCTGCTGAGCTTGACGAGACATCCTGGGGTTGCCTATCGTGTTGTCCCCCACCACCCACTGTGATGCGAGATGTACATGGCAGCACTGCCAACATTTTCCTGTAAAAATGTAGTTAGGTTTATAAAGTTTAGCATTAATTGTTTGATTTTTTTTCTTAAGCTGTGTAGTTAAACCAAGGACAGGTGGTGCATGCACCATTTGGCTCATAGGCGGTCAGTACCTCATTTCTAATAACCAGGGTCAGTTAAATTCCTGCTAAATTACTGCTTTATATACGATGTTTGAATTGGCTGAGCAGTGCATATTGGAATATCCAGTAGGCTAGTAAAAGGTGGGAATATATCTCAGCAGTGCAGCAATTTCTGAAGAGTACCTTGAATGCATTAGTGCCTTTCCAGGAAGACAGATAATTATGAATCTCGCACTATGTTAAACCTCAAGATTTTTATATTATACAGCATACAGCAGAGCTCTTCCAAGTAACTCTAATGCATCAGTGGTCAGACCACATCTTGCTTGTTTTCTCTGTAAGAGTGCCTTAAGTCATTTTGAATCTGAAAGTGTCAAGAAAAAGCAAAGAGGCTATGAAATGTGCTGAGTTTGGTATTCCCATATCCAGCATTTCTCATTTCATGTCATTCACAACATCTTAAAAAAAGATACAGGATTATGGGGATTGCAATTCAGTGCAAACCCTCCGTCTCGTCTTCTTTTGGGATGGCGAGCCGAAAGCTGGGAAAAACCGCACGTTTATCAGACCAGATCTTTAAAAGTTGAAGGACTCTATGCTGACCATCCTTTTTCAGATCCTTCAGGCAAGCATTGTGTATATGTGTGTATTCCTGTGTGACCTTTTATGGCCAAAGAAGCAGCTTACACGTTTTGAGATACAATACGGCTTAAAGGTACATGTTTCCAAAGGCAACGATAGACTACAAATGAATTCACCATCATCAAATATGGAATGGGAAACAGGATGATACCTTTAACAATAATTTACTGAAAAAAGAGATTACACCTGAGAAGCTTCTAGTGATAAAGACTTACGTGTGAGATGAAGTTAATTATTAAAACCAACTTCTTTAAAATATTGCCCTAATAATGCCTCCTGCAGAAGTTGCATGCTGTGAACAAAGTTAGATAGCAATATATTACCTTTAAATGTCATGCTTATGGCTCTGGAGAAACATCTCCAAAGTCGAATATGGATGTTGTCAGAGTAAACTGTGAAACACCTGTACCTTGTGACGTAACCATTCAGCATGGGGCTAATGAACGAAACTAAGGAAAGAAATGCTTTTTTTAATAATGTAACTAAAGCCGTAGCATTACCAGAAGCATTGAGGATAATTTATGGACATATTAATGCTAGGTGCTCCATATATTTAAATAAAAGCTGAATGGTGCATATCACTGCCATCATCTTAGGCTTTGTTTCTTTTATTTTAGATTGTATTTTGTTTCTCCCAATCTCACATACCCTTTAAAAACCTGCCAATTAACTAATTAACTGAAAAAAATTACTTTATTTTCAGTACATATAATATTTATGTCTCTATGCAATATTAATATTCAATTCCACTTAATTCAGTTCACTTTTATTTATATAGCGCAAAATCAAAATAACACTTGCCTCAAGGCGTTTTATATAGTAACGTGAAGACCCTACAATGATACAAAGAGAACAGAGAAAACCCCAACAATAATATGACCCCCTATGAACAAGCGCTTTAGCAACAGTGGGAAGGAAAAACTCCCTTTTAACAGGAAGAAAGCCCCAGCAGACCCAGGCTTAGGGAGGGCGGCCATCTGCTGCGACCAGTTGGGGTGAGGAAGAAAGGAGAGAGATTAATAAAAACACACACAATAAAAAGAATATACACTATGATCTCCGTGCTCTACATGGCCACCTCTCATAATGTAGCTAAGGTTCACTAATAACTCTTTAACCTTCAGATGATTACGGCTCAAGCCTCGTGCAATGAGACTGTACAGTTACCTTCTGTCGACTCAGTTCAAATCAGTGCTGTGTGTATTACTTTTTTAGCCTTGTTCCGCATGCACATTTATATACCTACTGTTTAAGCTTTGAGTGCAGGTTTTGCTCCAGTGCTCTCAGTGCCAGTTCATATTGAACAGCAGGCAATATTCGTTTTTAATTCGTTTTTAATTGCTAACAATTTATTTTTCTGTGCTTTGCTCATAATTTTGAATTCAAACCAGTTTAACTATTTGTAAAGTCAGATCTTGCCAACATCATGTTGTTATATTTCAACTCAGCCTCCAAAACTTTCTGAAAACTTTCGTTCCTGGTAGTAATTCATGTTATGTTTTCATCTCTGCAACAGATTCAAGCAGCTGTTACAATAGACAGTACCCATTTGTATCCAGATGATTTCATTTCAGTAAAATCATTGACTTGAGTTATTATGTCTTTGCATGACTTTGTATGCTATTCATGGTTGCATCAGAAATCTGTACATACTTGTTTCACCTCCCTGTGCAGTCTTTGACAGCTGTGCACTTCACACTTCACACTGGAATTGCTCCAAGCCCTTCAATTTGCCTATTTTAATGTTTTCACATCTTTTATGTGAGCTTCAGTTCATATGCTCCTCCCATTCTCGGCCTTCTTCATTCACGTTTATCTCATTTCTTATTTAAAACAGCTGACTGGTTCTCTGACCTTCAGCTTGTCATTCTCCTCACATGTGAATATCAAGGGAATAAAAAGAAGGACCTCCACTCCCTCCCACCCAAAAGCCTTTAGAGCCTTCAGACTTCACTGGCTTTATTCAAACACTGTCTCTATCCACAAATGCTACTAAATGGCCCATGCTTAGAGAGCTTTGAAGCTCATTTGAACCTCTGTGAAATTACATTAACTCAACATACGCCAATCAAGCCTCCCCCCAGCATTAATCACTAAATCAGGCCAGGTCACCACGCACACACTTTAACTTCTGCCAAGCTGTTAATTAGAGCTGGCGTATCACCAAGGAAATAATCAAGGCATCAATAAATTATCAAATCATTTCCTATCCGAGACAAAACCCTGCATTATCCTCCACCTCACAATCACACTGCCATTTTTACGCTGCTTAATTTTTCATTTGTTTGTTTTCCCTCTTTCTCTGTTATTTGTACCGCTCTTACCCTTCTCTTCTTCTCTTTTATTCCAGGTGAATAAAATTTAAATGCTACTGAAGGTGTGCAAAGCCATTAGGATGAGTGCATTGCAACCAGCTTCTGAGAATTTGACAATCCCTTCACATGATTAATAACCCTGAAGTCATTGCCAGACTGAAGCATCTGATGGTCTGCTTGAAAGATAAAGTCCAATAGCCCAATAGCAATAAAATCTGCATCTATTAGATTGCTACCACTGGCTCAACATATCCTGATGACAGATCCTCCTCCTGCCGACTAAAGAATTGGCTGACGGTTCCTCCCTTTTTGCTGCTTAGCCAAAATGGTGGCCATCAAAGGCTAGGCTTTGTGACCATCCGGGTACTCAAAGTGCATTTCATGTAGCCACTGTGAAAGCACTGGTGCAGTTAGAATAAAAAGTTGAATTCGATCCACACAATTATTCTGAATCTGTATGGATTATCCATGTCACTCTGGCCTAATTCATGCTTTAACTTCCAAATGCAAGAGTGCAAACTACTGTGGTTCATAGAAATAGCATACATGATTATGCATTGTGTCTAGCTTCTGTAAATACATAAATATTTAATGCGTTGTGTCAAGCAGATATACAGTCTGCTTGGTCTCTATGGTTTCCAACTAAGGAAATCATTGTATTAAGTATTTCTTTTAGAAATTGTCCAGTTTCTGGTCTTGTGATGTGGTTGCCACAATGAAATCATTGCCTGCAAGGTCAACTTTCACCCAAGTCCATGTCTACACAGCTCGTGGTAGTCATTTTAGCTCAGTGTGTGCTCACTGAAAACTCTTTTCCGTGTTTGTTTTACATGAATATTGTTTATTTAAGCTCCTCTTATAAATAGAAAAATTTTATTGTTCTTTATTATCATTGCTTCGTTGTTTACTTGGAGTTTAATTATTTTTGTTAGCTTTGAGTGAAATTATGTGCTGTTCATAAATAAGGATTTATTGGGCGACATTGATGATGGACTCAGCAACTCTTTTCTTTTTATTTTTAATGATTTTGGGTTGTCTTATTTATCTTGTTTAATGCTGTAGCTTTGTTAAGACAAATGAGTGCAATCCTTATATGGTAGTATTTGTATAAGTCGGGGTGTAAACTTAAATACATTTGCAAATGCGCATATGTGCATTCGCAGAACCTCTTGAAATCCTAAATATAGTCAAACAGAGCAGGAAGGGCAGAGAAGGATGTGATGCAGATGATGCACTGCATCGCTCTCCCTAATGTCCCTGAAGATTCATTAATTTGTGTGAAGTTATATAAATAGTTGAGTAATAATGATTGGCATCTGATATTATTCGACTTAAAGTATGATATGAAAATCTGTCAGCTTCGTTTTACAGTTTCAGTCTTCACATTACCCATGATGACAGATCTATTCAGTTTTACCTTAAGAGCACAAACAAATTTTTAAAAAGTAAATAGACCCGAATCAAATTATCTCCAAGTCATTTAAAACCTAAATTTAATTTTTTAAGGGTCATAACTTTTGAAAAAACATACTCATAATGAAATTAAATGTAAGCAAACATTTGTGTTGTGCATTCATGATGCATATTTAATAATATAAAATGTTATTTATATTGCATATTAAAGATGGTCATCCATTTGTTTCTGTGGTCCTGTTTCTAAGTTTTACAGGGGAGATGACAAACACAGGAGACTGTTCCAAAACAGGTCATGCACAGGAAGTCAATGGAACATGTAATACACATGAAGAATTACTTAAAAACACAATAAAGAACACAAATATATGTATTAATATGAAATTAAAAGACTGTAAACTCAGCTGGAAGGTTTTACAGGGGCTGTCTGAAAGACATTTTTCAAAGACTTTGTCCCAACTCCTGCTGGCAATAAAAAAGAATGCAGGTTTGAGATACTCCCATTATGGTGTTATTTTTTGGACCCAGAAGCTACATTCATCTCTTACAGCAGCGGCCCCCAACACCCGGGCCAAAGACCACTACCGGTCCATGAGAGTTGAGGCTCGGGTGTGAAATTTATGGTTTTCAGGGTTTTTATCGTTAACTTGGTTTCCCTGGGTCTTTTCCCGTGTTGTAGTTGTGTGCCTTATTTTGAAAAAAATATTTACGCGTTACCACAGTGACCAGAGATCATTAAGTGGCAGAGAGGAGGACGTTACTCTCAATGTTGTTGGCGCATTTCAGGAGGGCGCTGCTAATAAAGCTATACAATTACACAGTGAATTCGTGTTTATTATTATATTTACAAAGTACCACAGTTTTTGTCTTGGTCATATCATTTTATTTTGTTGTATTTATCTGTGACACCTTAAAGGCCAGTCCGTGAAAATATTGTCTGATATTAAACCGGTCTGTGGGGCAAAAAAGGCTGGGGATCCTCTCAATGATTATTCTTGAAAGGAATTGTTTATTGAATTAATAATGAACTCAATAGAATCTGATTTAGTAAAGCACTATTGTCTCATGTCCTTCTTTTGTATACAGTCTATATGAACTCTAGAAATGGTTTGTATTAAATTCGTTTACATTTGAAATGAATGTAAAGCTTCTCATTTGTTTTTGAATCTGCATCGTTTCAATAAGGCATTCAGTCTACTTTGAATCTGCACTGAAAGAAACGAGCTCTGAGTTGCTTCTGTTACTGGGTTACAGTTGTTAAACTTCATAATCGATCATATTTCACCACAGAAAGATGGAAAATTTCTGACCTTCCCCCATGTAAACTCAAATCTCTTCTCTATTGAAAAATGAAGCAGCCTAGGCAATTACTACATTGTACACTGTAAGCAATTCAAGGACTATGTATTCAATAACGCCCACAAGCTACGGCAGTTTTTACCTGATATTATACATTTCTTTGTATAATGGAATGTAATGGAAGATTGATCTAGCTGAAGCAGTGTTAACATGAATATCCTCAGTGCTCGAAATAAATGATTTTGTTTATTTTACTAACTCAGCAGTTGTCAGACATTTTCTACCATGTTTGACTTCAGAAGTTAAAAAAAATCATACCCCATTAACATTAAAAATAATTTAACTTAAATATTATTGACATAAAAGGTAAACAAGATAGAGTCAATAAACTCTTTATTTTTCCCTTAAAAGAGTCAACCATGTGTCATTACGTTTCTCATCATGACCATCAAGACATTGTTTCCCTGACTGTGCATTAATCGATGCCACTGATAGAAACGCCTTTCATATTCACTGTGTATAGTGTTTTTACAGCGTCTGTGGACGGGGACCATTAATTACTGCTCTTTCATGACACATACGCATATTATTTAGTTTCTTCATGGAAATTTTTATCATTTGGTGTGAAACATATCCTGATATGACACAATCAAGTCGCACTGTATCATAATGAGGAAGGTGATTTTTGGCTTTTGTAGGTAGCACAGAACAAAATGAAATAGGAAAATGAGCACAACAATAATTCATGCAAGACGAAAAGTCAAGCTCTGTCAATCACACAATATGCTGGCTCAGATTAAACTGCTTAAGCTGCTCTTGCCTGAATTTTGTTGCTGCTTTGTCTAAAAGACGCTTTGCTATCCACCTCCACCCCAGCTCCTCAATTTAATTTTGTGTCTGACTTATCAGTGTGATATTTGTTATCCTTAAATCCTGCTCTGTTTCTTACCGTAGTGGAGAGTATTCCACATGCTCTTCCCGCCTTGGGTTTTCCATTTATCTACATGGAAAGAAGAGCTTTCAACGCCTTAGGCTTTCCACGCTTGCACGTGGAAGGAAAAACAGAAGCATACTGTCACATATAATTAGGCTTTTCCAGTTTTAAACAAGACTATCTAAAGTGGGCCTGACTGAAATAGCATTTCTCAGTAGTTTGATTTTATTGATTATATCTGCTTCATGAAACCTTCACAGAAGCAGAGCAGAGGATGCTAAAGAAAAGACGGTAAGGTCAGTGAGTCAGATTCAAATACTCTTTAGAGTGTGGCCAAGTGGAGCCTCCAAGAGAGATCACCTCCAATGAAATCCACCATACCTTTGTCTTAAGCTTAACCACAGTAAAAAATAAATAAATAAAATAGCTGGCTTTGGCTTTGGAGCTGCAGTTTTTATTCTATTGTCTTACGGGAAAAATATGTTTGGTCACAACTCACAAATAGCCTGTGGAATACATGTAAGCAAGGTGTTCACATGCAAGTAAAGTTAAAAATAGTTATGCCAATTTATAGCCAGCTAATTAGTAAAGTCAGGCTATATATCAATGAATGTGTCATATCCCACCTCCGGTCTGATAAATGGACGACTGGCTTTCAGGGAATTAAAATCAATTCTGTAATTTTCTGATGATTGATGAAAAGCATCTGTCCATTCATACACGTCTGTCCTATGATTATGTATGTTGTGGTGTATGCATTTATTGGTTTCACCTATTTACAGCTTAATATTAGAGCCACACTCTTATGCCTGCTGAGTATAATGAAAATCCACTGCAATCATGAAGCAGTAAAGATTGCCTCTTGCCTTGTCTTGTTGAAATGCAGCCTGCATGTAATCAATGCAAATTGTGATATATGTTGCCCAATCTTATATTTACACAGCCAGTATTTCCTACCTCCACTGACCTGTGTGTCTGTATGTACACAGAGAGAGAGAAAGAAAGGAAGGTCACCTGTCTCTGCCCTTGTTGGACATTGATGACTTCTTGCTGATGCTATTTAACACTATAGGGAATACATAAATAAATGTTTACATGGACATTACCAGGCCAGACCTGGACACAAACACGGGTAGAGTCAAGGACACAGAGTCACTTCTGACAAAATATGGTTAAAAAAAAAGAGCTCATGAAATAACAAAAAACACAAATTAATTTACTTACACATGCAAAGTGCAATCTGTTCAGTGAGCACAAGCGTTATTTTCAGAAAATCTGACACTGTAAATGCGACAGAGTGGTTTAGGTGTTGATGAGGCTACTGGAAGAGCTACATTTTGAATCCTTTTCTGTCTGTGCAACACAGTGGTGAAACATGTCAGCACGCATGCAGTCCATCTGTTCTCGGTTTCTCTTTTGAGAGCACTTTTGTAATATTCGAGTCACTATTGGGTTTATTGATTGGCAGCTTTTCCACCATCCATCATCAAAGGGTGAGTCTCCTACGTCTGTACAGACTGTTTAAATTCCAATCCTCTCATCTTTGAATGAATGTCCTGTGCAGATTAAGCCAAGCAGTCCTGAGGATTCAGATTAAGATTAGCTGTGGTGTCGTGTTTTTAATTAGTGTTTTCCACAGCAAAACACAGACTTTCATTGTTTTTTAAGTTATTTGCCTTATAGAATCAGTTGTAAGTCCTTGTGTCTGCTGGTTGGTTGTCCTTTGGTCTACATTGTAGGTGCTTAAACTGATTGCAATTCTCCAGGTGCTACCAAGAGTAAACAAGCCTTAGGTGCTGTGTCACCATCACTTGACTTTTATTAATGGGCTACTCCATTTCTATTTGTATCACCCTTTCAACTAAAATCCTGGCCTCACAACACTTAACAAATTGGCTGATCCTGTGACCTGCCTTTGCTATTTCACTAACAATAAATGATGGCTGTTAACCAATACTAGTTAGGTTGCTCAATAATCTGATCAGGTAATAAATTTACTTTTTGCTGATGTAGACAGATAAGTAGGACAATAAGTGTGTAAGTATGTGTTAGCCATGCTATATATTCAAAAGTATTTGGACGTGTCCATTTTTCCTGGCTTTTGCAGCACGTGTTTGATCTGTCACTACAACAAATGATTACAATAAACCATTTTGTTTATAGGCACCTTCGAAGACCTTCAAGACACTTTACATGCAATTAAGTGTCAAAATCAAAGTCTGGAAATAGGAAAACACCTTGAAAGTCTTTAAATAACAAATTGAACCAACAAACTAATAGAACAGACTATCTTAAAAAGATGTGTTTTAAGACTGGCTTTAGTTAAGGAGACAGTGGTTGGCATCCTTAGTTCCAGTTAAGGGGACTTGTCTTTCTGTCTTCAGTTCTTGGTTGCCATCTAGTGACAGATGTATTCCATTACACCATTTCCATAGCTAAAGACACCATTTCTCTTCATTTTAAAAAAGGCATCAAAAGACCGATTTTTAGTGATGCACAAAGTTTTATTTTTGAACAAGACAAAGGTGCAGTTACACAATGGTGCTGATCTACGGTATCATGTAAAACCCTACATGTCTTTTCAATGGGTTGTAAAAATCATGCCAGCAAGTTGCTTCCTGATTTTGCTGAAAAATATGGACCGCGTATTAACAGTCTCTATTGAATTACACTTCCTTGGTTATAATGTAAATGTTAAAATGTTGGCATTGGTTAATTTTAACAAGAACTGTTCATGCTTCAAAGGTTAGCATTATTAATGGCTAAATGTGCAACCTGAAACATCTGCTCTCAGGCCAAAGAACCTCCCATAACAATTTACATACACTACTGTTATAAAATGTTAAAAATGAAATTGTTGATTTGTGGACCTCTAAAATTTTGGTGTGGAAATAAGGCAACAATTTTAAAGGATGAGTTCTTGATCGCGTTGCTTGCTTTTTTATTGCATTTCCTCATTTAGTCTGAAACTGACGTAGCATCAGAGAATCTAAATGAACGTTCAATGCACTGCAGGCTAAATACCATCATGTCAGTAACAAGTGAGAAAGTTTCACGTGCACTCAATCCAGCTTCAACACTGCATGCCTTGTAATAACAATACAAAATGTACAAGCAAATGCCCTTCCTGTTCCCATACCTGTGCAGCATTAAACATCTGCTCTTGTATTTAATGTGTATAGAATTTGATGAACATATTTACCCAGAAAAGAAGAGCTGTTGAAATTAGCAAGCTCAGGCTGCATTTACATGATTGGAATTCAAGCAAAGCTCCTTAGAAAAATTTAAACATAGCTTGAAACCAGTCATGCATGCACTTTTTAAAAAAATTAAATTCACCACTCTCTCTTACTGTATAGAAGAAAAACACAGTTTGACTGTTTGTCACCGTTTGGTTTTTGCAGCCTACTTAACACAGTCCTTAAATCAATCATTTATCATGCAGGTGGTTCCTTAGTGTATCCTTACAGAAGTATTCAGTATTACTTTAAGGGGAGTTCTTCCATAGTATTACATAAATGCCAGGCTGAATTAATAATGAAGCATTTTTTCTTTTTTTTAAATCAGCAAGAATCTAACTGATCATCATAGCTAAGGTTTTGGCAACATAACACCTCAAGACATCCTAAGGTATGGAAGTTATCAAGACACTACGTTATAAGATAAGATTTCAACAGTCTCGCGTTACAAACTCCAGCAAGCTTTTGAATGTTAAAGTGGTCAGTGTTTAACAGAAGACGTGCTGAAATGCTACTCATACGTCTCATAAGAGGAACCAAAATGGCAATTCTCTTTATTGTTTCATACAAATCCACACTGTGTAAGTGTCGTCTCACTAACTAAGTACCATAACGAAAAGGCTTCTTGTCTAAGTTAAAGAAAGGTTTCTAAACAGCTATTTAATCAAATTCTGAGTGGATACAAAAGTAACCGTAATCAAGCATTGCCAGTGAAGTGTTACATTACAAACTTAAATGTTGATAAAGGATGATCCCGTTGTTTTTGTGAGAACTCGTTTTTACTGTTATCGCAAAAAGACAACTGCACATAACCGCCCAATATAGTCTGTATCAGCCATCATCTACAGTGAGCCTGTGGCCACGAGGTCTAATGATACGGTCATGTTGGCAATCGGGGCATCAGCCTCTGTCACAATCAGCAGGTCTGCCAGCAGAGCAGTCCTTTCTACTTCAGCCCAGCCCACCCCCTCTCTCCACCTGAGACCTCTCCGGTGAAAGACAGAGGCGAGGGAGCACAGAGGTCAGAGTCTGTGTCCGACTCCCCCTCTGCTAGCAATGGTCTGACCCTGGCACAGAGTGAAGGTCCACCTCCGGCTTCGGGCCCTGCTCCGGCTCCCCCTCCTAAGCCTGTAAAGAACGAGGGCCCAAAGAAGTCCTCCTTGGCTTGGGAGATGCTGAAGCCGCTGAACGAGCGCTCCAGCTCCTCATGGTCAACCGACGGGATGGAGAGGGATGTGTCACTATCTACTGCGGTGACCTCTCGATGGCACCTGTGCCTCCTGTTGCGCCTCTTGCTGTGGGAGCCGCTCTCTCTGCCGCTGCCACCCTGACCCGAAGAGGATCTGTCATGAGCTGGAGCAGGTGGAGGTGGGAGGCGGAACAGGGTGGGCGAATGGTCGCCGCTGCCACCTACTGGCGAAGGGGTGTTGGCCACGCTGCTGTTCCAGGCAGGCTGGCTGATGGGGTTTTGCAGTTGGTGCTGCCAGGAGGTAGAGGGGCGGCTGTTGCTCCCAGAGGGAGTACCAACTGATCTCGCCACGGATCGACCAAGTAAAGGGTCTTTCTTTTCCAAGGACCCGTCAGAGCATGGGACATCAGCTGCTGAGCATGTCTTCACCTCCTGTACCTCCTCCTTTTCCTCCTTCTCTTCTTTGCTCTCCTCGGGGCTGTGGTAAGGCGGGGCTGGATACGGCTCCCTGGAGTTGAAAAAGGCCTCTGTTTCGGAACGGGGGATACCCATACGCTGCACATACACATTAACCAGGAAGTCGAGTTTCCTGTCCATGCAGACCACCTGCAGAAAGACAGAAAACGGTGTTCCATCAGAGGAATCAACATAAGTTGATGTTGGCGGGAAAAGAAAAACTTTCCAGACTGACCTTCACAGACCTGGGTGAAACATTCCTACCTGCTTTTCCACTTTGACCAGACGTCCCATCATACTCTGGTCCTCCACAGCATCTCCTCCACCTTTGGGACCTTTACCAACTATCTGGTCAACTCTAACATTTAGAGAAAATAGTGTCATATATTAGATTATAATATGATTATACAAGTGTATAGTTATATGTATAGTAGATATGCTCTGTTTTGCCACAGGGTCTGACCCCAATATTTTTAACTCAAGAAGTTTGGGATGCCAAAATGTAGATTAGTCTTGCATTGAAAAGTAATGAAATTATTTTAGTGATGATTGTTGTCAAGCTGCAAATAAATATGTTTGAATGAATAAATGATGGCCTTACAGAAGGTGAACGTTTCCTGAGACACTACTGAGTTCAGGTGGATTGTGTGGACGCATGCATAATGTGAGTAAGACGATCTTTTTTTCCTTTTCTTTTTTTTCGTTTAACAAAACAGAGTCTAAACTGAAGGGACATTTTGTCTGCGGCCAAAATGCATCACTTGGCATGCTTCAGTGGTGCTTCATGCTTCATTTCCATTGCATCCTACTGGGGGAGCTCTCCCTCTGTCTTTCTGCTAAGAGAGCAAGCATTTAGCACTTCAAACCCCTCTTGAGCGAGGCCATGTGAAACGGCTCGTTAAGATTCAGTGAGCAAACGGCAAAATGTCTTTTTTTAGCCTTTCCTTGACAGCAGCTGATATCATTTGTCACCAGCGCTAACAGAACAACATCCTTAAAATGTTCTACATAAAGCAGTCTGTTAAGCCATTTCACTTATTAACTATTGCACCTGCACCCCTGCTTTCATGTATCACAATCCCGCTAGCTCAATGAGACATGTCAATGGCTTGAACTCAAAAGGGGTTCCATCAATCGAACCAGTAAGGTAGCATGTAACTGCTACTATGGCATAAGGAGGATAATGCTGATAAAATGGTCATTCTAAAGGTGCAGTCTATTAACCTAACCTAGGAACTTCAGTGGACTTCTTATGGCGAGGTGTTGTTGGGGGAGGCGGCCCCACAATCATATCTATCCTGGCAAGGCACACAGAGACGATATGAGTGCAATGCAGAATGAAGCAACGTGGGAATCACATCAGGTATGGAGAACACGTCTGCAATATATTCCACACACGAGACATATGGTGAGTCTGGCTTGTTTCATGGATGGAAAGTGTGTGTGATTCACTGATGGAATATATTTCTTGTACATGTTAGACCTTCAGGGGATCAAGGTGTGAGGAGCTCGCTTGTAGGAGGGAAAACTGACATAGAAAACAATGTGAATTAGACATCAGTGTTACATCCAAAATCAATCTGTGGCACGTTCAGAGCTGAAGGAGTGACCGCTAATAGGACATCAAGCTACCGATATATGTAACAGATCTGAATACAACACATGTATCTGGATAAATGAAACAGGCAAATCAATGGCTTGTGTGTCACAACATGTGTGTATCCAGTGACCACTAAAAGCACTTTGTTAGTAGATGAAAGCTCCACTGTTATATTAAGCTAACTAAACTAACTACTGACACATATTTCTTAAAGAAATGACTAATTCAAGAGTAAAGGACTTCTTGCCTGGTCTGCAGGTTCTTAATGCGCGACAGCATGTCCAGGTGACCAGCGGAGTATTGCTCAATCACGTCCATGACATCGTAGGGTCGCAAGCTCTCTTTGAACCTCCTCTTTGACACCAGGAAGCTCATGATGCTGGGGGGGGAGAGGGGGCGAGACATCGTTGTTAAGCGTGTCACGTGACAGGAAAACAAATGACCAGATCACAGCAGACATTTCAGAATAACTCCCAAGAATTCTCCTGCTCAAAACAAACAAAAAGTGCAATGCGGAGTAAAATGCAAATGAAATATAACAAATCAACGGTTTATTTATTTAAATGATTAATGCTTTAGGAAAATATGATTGGTACAAACTGAATGCACACCAAATAAAGTCATTTGATCACATTGATCAGATAACATTTTACACTGTACGTATGTAACAGAATTATATGGAAAATTTACATGTAACCAACTTAAAACCAACATTTTGGGCATACATTTTTGGTAGCTGATGGTTGTCATCCATTTTACATTAAATATATATGTTGTCTCTCAAATGTCCACAAATGTGTCCTATGGCAGCTGTAATGCATGAGGTGAGACAGGTCTTTCATTCCCAACTTGTGAAAAGGGGCCTTTTGGTTTTTCACAAAATGTCATTTTTGCAATATGTAGCATAAAGTTGTGAAGAGCTCTATTTTAAACCACTTCTTTTAAACATAACCAAGCAGTTTATGATGACTAATCCTAAACCAATAGTTTTTGCTGTCTTCTGAATCACCACTACCTCCACATCCTACTAATGAGACCAGTTATTTCTGAGCATCTAATATCACTGAGGCTGATGCATCGAGGCACCAGCGTCAAACGACACATCATGCACATCTCTGGACGTCAGCAGCAGCCGACACCCTGGCATGGCAACCAGTGTTGGTCAAGTTCCTTGAAAATCGTAATTAGTTACTAATTACTGATTACCTCTCCAAGAAAGTAATCCCATTACTTTACTGATGACTTATTTTCAAAAGTAATTCGTTACTTTATTACTTAGTTACTTTTCTTTTTAAATACACAACCTGAATACATAATAAAGCAATAGACCTTTCAGCCCAATTCTATTTTTTCTGCATAATCCATCATATAAAATCAAATCAAATGAAAAAGTCTCTTTTTAAAACTTGTCGGAATCTTTTAACTTAACTACATTCTAGCTAATAGTCCATCATTGTACATTATTTATTATTATTATTACTTCTTTAAACACTGAAATAGCTACACAGATGACCACAGATGTTATTTTTACACTACATGAAATAACCAATCACAGAACCATAAAAACCTCTTATTCAGAGAGTCCTTACCAGATTGCTCTGATTGCAACTTTCAAGCCTGGTGGTAACTCTTGAGTGAAGAATTCACAGTGGCAGCTCTTATCGTCACCAACTTCCTCTCCCGGAAGGCTCGCCTCTAGAAAGCAAATGCAAGGACACTCTTTTAAAAAAAATTACATCTGCTTCCGCATGACAAACGTCACCAGCAGAAGCAGAGCAGAGCCGTCGCTTTCAGCGCCAAAGGTGCAAGTGTCCGTGTTACAGTTGGTCTCAAGCCAGTTAGCCAGTTTGGGAGTGTGTGAGCAAGCTTCGTGGGACGACAGGTAAAAAGATTCGGTGCAGAATTGAAGGATAGTGCTGAGGTGATAAAGCTTTACTGTAACCTTCAAAGACAGGTACTCTCTTCCCACCACCAATTACAGATTAGCACTGGAAGGCTGGTCTACAGAATTTAAAGCATATTGCATGGAGTTGTCAAGGCCTAATTAGTGGAAATCAGAAATTTTCTGAGAATCTGGTAGGGAAAGTGAGGTCTCCTCATGCAAGCTAAAGCAGGGTTTGGGAGCATGTCTCTGGGTCAGTTTTGGATAATCTTGGCACCACTTGACTTGAACCCGTTTAGCTTAGCCTACTACTACCATAAATACAAATGTATTACATGAGGTGCTCTAACAATCATAACAAGTAAATATGGAATAATTAGTTCCATGGGAGACTCTGCTAGACTCATGCCCTCAGTCATCACAGTGAGAAAAACAGCATAACAAAGGGTTCATGTCAAGTGAACATATCTCAGCAGATATCAGCATGCAGGTTTCTCAGACTGGGTGAAGCTGACTTGTCTTTGGATAATTTTCCCTATAGAAGTCAACCAACAAAATATCCCAATGCCTTACTTATTAAACCTTCAATTGCTGCAAAAAGAGAGAGAGGAGAGACATGGGAAAAGATTTGTTATGGATTCTAGCAGGATGAAAATGGCAGACAAATCAATTCCAAACATGGAAAACTGTGGAGTCTATTGAATGGTTTCTGGATCATGTTTGAATGGGCTGGTCTCTCTTCTCTTAGATTTAAGCTTACCAACTACATATGTTTCAAAGCTTTATATAACATGTATGGTAAACTATACAGCTAGACATTATAGACTATGTTACAGTCTTTACTGAAGACATGTCATGATGACTTGTCTAACCTGGAGAACTCTTCAGTCCAAAGTCTTCGTCCTGCATTTCAATCAGCACTTAAACATGCCATGAAGTGAAAGAAGAAAGACAGCTAATGAGAATTGGTTCACATTGCTTAACAGAAAGCAAAGAAATGGAGAGAGAAGAGAAATATTCTAATGATAGTGACACAGATGACACATGGATGCAGTGGGACTGTCTAGCACTAAATGATGACACCACACCACGACATCCAAAGTGACGGTCTCCTGAATGTGTTCTTAAAAATTTGATTTGTCATAGAAGTGACAAATTTTTGTATACATGAAGGGAACATACATGTCTGCATGATAACTCAGCTACAGTCTCCACATTGATTGCAACTCAAAGAGGTTTTGACAGTAACTTCTAAACTCACACAGCTGGTGAGCTGCTGACCTGGCACTGCTCTGCTACATGTTCACTGGCAGCAACTGAATGTTTGTCAGATAAACTGTTGATCATAAACAAGTTTTGCCAAAGTATTCTGTGGCTAAAAGTTTACTCGTCCTGGGCATGAATGTTATGGTAAGTTTTTGCTTTTATTGATTTCGATAAACTGTTCTTTTTCTAAGGTCAAGTGATTGTACAGCATATAACCAGTGTTGCCAACTCCTCAGTAAGGAAAATCGCTATTGGCTGTCCTAAAAGTCGCTAGAAGTCGCTAAATGACGTCATTGCCTAATTTGCATAATTGGTCATGCTAATCTAATTGTAACCTATGTTGTTGGAGAGAGAAATAACATCGTGGAAGAGACATAAAGTGAGTAAAAAATGCCTTAAATGCATTTAGAGTTTATTTAGAACTACAAATTAAATTTCTTTTAGCAATTATTGGTTTTTTTAATGTCACAATTCCAACCCTGCTCCTTTACCCGGGCTTGGACCGGCAAAAGTGACCCGAAATAGGCACTCTGGTGGAGTTACTTTGTGTGTGTGTGTGTTTATAAGTAGTTTTAAACCTTGTGATCCACAAAACAGCATAAGAGTAAAAGAGTAAAAGAAGAACTGACTGCGTTACAGCACCCGCTGCTTGTTGAGAGTAAAAGCGATACACGCTTTCACGTCTTTTTTAAGCGACCTTTTTTAGAAAAAAGGTCACTAAGGGGTCTGAAAACTCGCTAAATATAGCGACAAAGTCGCTAAGTTGGCAACACTGCATATAACGGTATACCTGGTAGCTATCACCTAGCTTATGACATAATTGTGTCTGGATATTTAAACTTGTTTGTTTCCTGGTATGGACCTTATGGCTTTTAAGTAGAATTCCCAAATTTTCAATAAGTCTGAGTTTGGGGCTTTTGGAAGTATATTCAAAAAGCTTAATATCTTAATGTAATGTTAATACAGCTGAAAAATATATAGGCAGTCCTCATTTATTCATTTTATTCATCCTTTAAAGTACCAGTACTGCTGGCATCAAAACAGCTACAGAGCATGATGCTACCGCCACCATGCTTGACAGCTCATACAGGGTTGTTAGGTTTGAACACCTCACCTTTAACTCCTCCAAACATCTCTTGTCACTGGGGCCAAATAGCTCAACCTTTGTCTTGTCTGACAATAAAACCTTCCTCCAGAAGGCATTTAGCTTGTCCATGTGGGCAGCTGCATATTTCAGTTGAGCTTGATGGGCTTGATTTTGAAACAGGAGCTTCTTCTTGGCTGGTACCCCCTCAGTCCACAGTGATGTAAACTTGCTTCACTGTGTACCTTACAGCAGTTTCCAGTTAATGTCTGGTTTGAGCCTTTGTGGTTCCTGGGCTGTTCAGGAACATGCTAACTAATTTTCTCTTGTCTTATCTGAGGGTGACAGTCTGGGTCTTCCTCTGGACCTTAGAAAACTGGCGACACATCTGAATAACTTGTATGTTTAAACCGATTGTCCTGGAATCTGCAAGTGTTTAGAAATGGACTGTTAAACTTCAGGAATGGACAAATCCCCAACGATCAACTCTACTGAAAATTTGTGTGCTATGCTCAAAAGCTAGGTCCCTGCTTGGAAACCAACATGTTTAAATAAACTCTACCAATTCTGCCAGAAGCTTGTTGATGGCAACCAAAAGCATCTGGTCAAGGTGCAACTTCCCAAAACATTTAGCCAAATATTAGTTGAGGTGTATGTATACTTTTGACCCCGTGTGGATCTTATGCAGCCAATTCTTTTAAGAAAAAGTTATTATTGATGTATCCTGTACAATTCTGGACCTCAGAAACAGAACAGTTGAGAAAAAACATTAAAAACACACACTTACCATTTATGCCCATGATGAATGTATGTATACTTCTGGCAATGATTGTATATTGAGCTAGTGTTACTAGTAGTGTTATAGTTACATAAGATTTAGTTGGTTTTGTTTTCAGTTTTCTTTAATATAAATAATTTTGACTCCTAAAGTTTGGTCTCTGAACAAATAGCCAAGGTCATACTGGCTCAAATGAATTCCTGGAAATTTTGGGAAGTGCACTCAACTTGAATTCTTCTGGAACGTTAGATATCACGTTTGTGTATGCAAGCTAAATGTGAAGCCGGAGCACAGAGATGAGACACCGGAGGAAGCAGCAACCCGCTCACCTCTGCTTTCAGGCTCCATACAAAAGCTAGGGCCTCCATGTCCTGAATGTAGTTTCATATTCACAACACCCACATCTCTTTTAATAAGTGTCTGCCATTTTCTACAGTTTTCATGATGGTTTGAATACAGTTTCTGAGGTTTCCCACCTACAATAATAGAATTCTCCAAGTCTCTACACTGTAGGGCTGTGTATTCAGTTATACTACACAACACTACTACACTCATTCTGGTCAGATGATGATCAGTTTCCTCACCCTCTGAGTTTTGGCGCGAGGTGCTGCCCCGAGCTTTGAAGGCATTTTTCGCCCCTCGGTTCTTGTCGGTGAAGCTCCAGCTCTTGGTGACCTTGCTGGGGCTTGCTTCAGCACCATCATCTGCTCCACCTGGAGACTGGGCTTTCCCCTTGGACACAGGAGCCTTAGAAGGACTGGGAAACACTTTGTCCTTCAGACTCGGCTTCCGACTAAAAAAGGAAGTAACAATACAGTAAATTAAGCCTGTTTAACTCTGCATTTATCAGCATCATTTTAATGAAAGACTACCTGTAGCTAAATGTCTGTATTCTACTGTGTTTAAGCCCTAGCTTGTGAATTTGTAGAATTCATCTGCAATGTGATAATAAATCTTACCTCAGCAGAAATGCAAAATGGGCAATGTCCTACAGCAGAAGGAGCCATGTCCACAAACGAACATAGTAGAGCATTCGGTGGTTCAGGCAAGCAGCAGGAAGCTACAAGCAGGCATGCATGGGAAGCAAAGTGACACTGCGTCTCAAAAGGAAGAGCTGTGGTCTGGCTCTATGCAAAAAAAGTGAACACAAATCATGCAACAAAAAAATAAAATCATCGTCGTATGGCACGTGGTAACCATTAGGTAATCAGCAATATGCACCTTGCCTGCTGAACGGGGCTGAGTGGGCAAAAAAGACAGCCAGCAAATCAACTGCAAGACGTTACTAAACAGAAACCATAAAAGAAGGATGTAAATCTGCACCTTTCCTGGGGAAAGGGTAAAAGTTAGAAATAGCTCTTTGTTGCTTTTACGTGTGAATCTCCTCATGTAGACATCAGAAACAGAGCTTCACTACGCTACAAATAGTAACAAGTCGGATTGTGTACTTTCCGTAGTGCTACATGTCCTTATTCTGTGACTCCTCTACCTTTACTTGCACTTGCAGAAGAAAAGAACATTGGTAGGAATAGAAGGAGACACACAGACTTGCAGTGCAGTTGTTAGTATCTGTGCAGCAACTATACCTAATAGCTCTCGGACAGCACCCGCAAAGTCTGTCTTTGTGTGCATTTTCATTACTGGAGTGGTGGGCAGTAGGAGGAGACACAAAAAAGATAAAATAGAAGTGGGTAGAATCACAAAAACAGCAGCGTGTGCCAAGATGCCAGTAACGCTTTACTGTGACTGTAATTTATTCCTCATTTAAAGAATAAAAATTTTTGGTTTTATTCATTTTGCCATTTAAATGATTGTCTGATTTTACACGTGAGTCTAAAATATGCAATTGGATTATAAGGAGGTTTGTCATTCAGCCACGATAAAGTGTTACCACCTTGTCAATAGTTACACTTGTTTTCTGTGTTAAAAAACAGAGTGATAGAAAAATCAAGCAAAAGTGTTCAAAATCACTTTTTCCCAAGGTGATGCTGAAAGGTAGACTATCAAAGAACAGCATATCGGTTAATATTTAATAAAGCTGCCAGTTGGGAATGAGGCCAAAGTGAGCTGATCTTTGAGCACCATGTGAGCAAATGCAGCGTGACCGTTCTTGAAGGAGGCACTTAACACGCAGCCACACCTATGTCAGACACACAAACCCCCACTCTCGCACACTGATGTACAGTAAGCACACTCCCCCAAGAAGAGTGTCTCAGCAGCAGCTAAGAGCAGAATTGAAGAGAAGGCAAAGGAAAGAGGCGAGAGATAAAACCAGATCACAGACCTGGGAGAGGTTTCTGTTTGTGACTCCTTCCTGTGAGCAGAAAAGGCATAAATGTTACACAATGTAAGATACAAGTTATGGACATGGATGAAAAATTATCTGTAAAAACCTGAAAAAAAACCCCCAATATATATGTTACCACACGGGGGCAGTGGAAACAAGTTCTAAACAACAGCAACAGTTGCCTGCTTACACTGAATGATCTTTCATATTTTTATGAAGATTAAATTTTGTGATGAGTGTCCAGTATTTACTCACTCTTCTGCAATGGTTTTTGTCTCCACTGACAAAAGAAACCTTAGGCTATTAAGTAAATACAAAAGGTAAATGGACTGGTTCTTACATAGCACTTTTCTACCCTGCCTGAGCACTCAAATCGCTTCGTTCACATACAAGCACTTTTTTCTATTCTTAAGTGCTTCCTATCTCCTATTCACACTTCAGCACCTTGGGGTTCAAAGAATCTTCATTTTCAAACCAACCAAAAAGTTGACATATTTTCTCTTAATATGTAAAACTACAGTGAGCCTCATAACACGACTCGAACAGGTATTCCTCCAGGATCAAACCTGGACCTTTATTGCTAAGATTTTGCATTCATAGGCAATTGGTACGGTGGCCCTGAGAGGCCAAATAGACTGCAACTTAGGAAAACACCAGCAATAAGAAAAACGCTGCAAAAGTGCACAAAACACAACGGAAATAGAAAAAAACAAAACGGTAATAGGAAAAAGCAGATTTCCGAAAGCACAAGGGAAGTGTTTCTGGGGAGACAATAACCCGACAGACCAGTTGCAGGAACAAAATATGCTAAGAATTGCGCTGGGAGACAGTTAAAAGAAGTGGAGGATCTATCGGTTTTGTGAGGAAAGAAAAGATGAGAGGTAAGTGTGTTAGCCTAACTATTAGCCTAAAAGTTCGTCATCAGTATTATATGAATCATGATAAAACACACCTACCATGTTTTGGGTTCCTGCAACTGGTCCGTCGGGTTATTTTCTCCCCAGAAACAATTCCATTGTGCTTTTTGAAATCTGTTTTTTCCTATTTTTGTTGTTGTTTTTCTTATTTCTGTTTTGTGTGCTTTTGCAGCATTTTTCTTATTGCTGGTGTTTTCTTAGGTTGCAGTCGGTTTGGCCTCTCGCGGCCACCGTACATTTGTTAGGCATACCTGTTCAACTGCTTGTTATCGCAAATATCTAATCACACTGCAGCAATTCACTGCATTGTGGCCAAAACGTCCTGCTGACATTCAAACTGAGCATCAGAATGAAGAAGAAAGGTGATTTAGGTGACTTTGAACATGGCATGGCTGTTGTGTCAGACAGGTTAGTTAGAGCATTATAGGAACAGGATCTGCTGGGATTCTCCCCACACAACCGTCTCGAGGGTTTACAGAGAACGGTCTGAATATATTATAATTATAGTAACCTAAACAACCACTCGTTACAGCCAAGGTATGCAGAAGAGCATCTTTGAACGCACAGCACGTTGAGCTTTGAGGTAGATGGGCTACAGCAGCAGAAGACCACACCTGTCAACAGGAAACTGAGGTTACAATTTGCACAGGCTTACATCTTCTGCTTCCAGCAGGATAATGAGCAACATCACAAAGCTCAAATCATCTCAAACTGGTTCTTTGAACATAATAACATGTTCACTGTAGTCAAATGGCCTCAACAGTTACCAGATCTCAATCCAGTGGAGAACATTTGGCTTGTCCTGGATCAGGAGATTTGCAGCATGGGGTGGCTGTAGCTCAGGTGGCAGAGCAGGTCAGCCACTAATCAGAAGGTCGGTGGTTCGATCCCAGGCTGCATCCTGGCTGCATGCTAAATATCCTTGGGCAAGATACTAACCCCATGTTTGCCTACTGGTGGTGGCCAGAGGGCCGGTGGCTGGCAGCCTCGCCTCTGTCAGTGCGCCCCAGGGCAGCTGTGGCTACAATGTAGCTTGCCATCGCCTGTGTGTGAATGGGTGAATGACTGAATGTAGTGTGAAGCGCTTTGGGGTCCTTAGGGACTAGAAAAGCGCTATACAGGCCATTTACCATTGTTATAACATTTGTTATAAAGAATTCAGGCAGTTCTGAAAGCAAAATGGGGTTTAACTAACTTCTACCAAGTAGGGCTGCTCGATTATGGCAAAAATGATAATCACGATTATTTTCACTGAAATTGACATCTCGATTATTTGACGATATTTATTTAACCCTTTAAGACCTACCATAGAACCAAGTCCGCCAGAGCTTATTTTTTTACATGTTGTAGTGCCATTTTTGGGAGCATTTCAAGTTGCTATACATCAATACAACTGTTATAGCCCATATTTTAATAATATGTATGCATTAAGTCCATAGTAACTACATTAATTGCAAAAAGTGCAATAAACTACAAAAACATTAAAAATCGTTTTTGTTTTTTTTTACATATATTTCTACTTGGGGAAATTTAAGAGGCTTATCCCTCAAAACTTTAAATACAAAAAAGTTGCAAAAAACAGTTTCCCACCACAGGAAATTTATTTTGAGTGTCTTCATAGTTTTATTTTGGAGATACAGTAATTTTTATATACTGCAGGAAAAACAAAAAAAACAATCCTATGATGCAAATTTGCAAAGAAAACAGCATGTGCATCAAAATAAACTATTTTAAGCAGTGCAATTCGAGTTCCAAGCATCCCAGCAACTATTCAGAAAAGTATAGAGTCAAACTTGACTTATAAAAACACCAGTATAGGCTTTTAAGGCCTGCAAGTAAAAAACTACATTTTCCGCAAAATGACGTCACTTCCGGTTTCGGACAGGAAATTGCAGACATGCGATAGTTCGCATTGAGGTCTTGTTCAATGTGGGAAGTGTTACGAACAGCTGATCGGATCGGCAAAGCGTGTTTCTGGAATATTATGTTTTTGTTCCTGCAAGCGCTTTTTATGCAATATTTGCAAAGTTATATGTGGAAGGAAACCGTGACCGAGGACAAGCTGATGGCATAAGATGTAAGTACAACTCCTCCGGTTTCATATGCAAAACAAATTATTGCGCTAGCTTAAGCGGTTCTGGTTCTACAGGGATTTAAAGGGTTAACAATAACAATGTATTGAATAATGACTTTAAAAAATAATATTAAATAGTGTGCAAATACTGATAACAGTGCAAATGTTTGCAATATAAGAAATAAATGAAAAATGTAAACATCTATGTTTAGTGAACTTTGCAGTGTTGCTCTGTGGTGCAGCTATGACACCGTAGCAAAGTTTACACACTGTGTCTACTTGATCCACGTCTGACTCCGCGAACCCATAATGTTTCCACACCACTGAAGTTTTTTTTACCTCTCTTTTCAACCAATGGCAGTCACTCTCCTCTCCAAATAACTTCTGCTTAGCTTCCCTCGGGTCCTCTTAATTGTTGTGACGCGTTCGAAATGCAGAGAGGTGCGCTTGATTTGCCACACGGAGCAGCGCGAGAGTAAAGCACGAGGGAGGTGCTAATAATCGGCTCAGTCATTTTTAATGATCGTTGAAAGCCTAGATCGTAATCGTGATTAAAATTCGATTAATTGAGCAGCCAAGATTATAACTACTAAATTGTCTGGTAAATGTATATTAATGAATTTTCTAAGTGTCGCACAGGTTTTCCAATCAAGTGGGGTTGAAAATTTGCTCTGGCTATAGAGCCAGTGAAACTGTCAGTGTTCTTCCGTGCTTGCCCATTACAAATAAACTAATAGAAGAAAACAATAGTTTTAAAAAATGTTCCATAAAATTCATTCATTATGGTCACAGGTTGATGTTTGCATCAACAAGGTGTTTTAAAATAAATGTTTGGTTAGCCTCTTTTTTGTTAATCTACAGTAAATGAACTGAGTGCAACAATGAGCTAAGTGCACACAAAAGCTGGTAACACAAAAGGAAGGCCCAGCAACACAGGAAGTGTAGCGCAAAGTGTGCGGCAAGCAGACCAGACTCACAGGGTTCAGAGATCTTATTCCTTTGTGACAATCAAGGCATTCAGTGTATATTTTGGGCAGTGCACATAGTTATTTCAGCCTCTGATGCCCTGGTCCCTTCTATTTCAAGATCACTGAGTCACCGTTGGTGTCATCATAATGAGATCATGCTATCACACCAACAACTTTGTCACTCCTAATGTCATTGTTATACCTGAATGATTTGCCCTTCAGATTCCTCAGCAGGTCCAGCTGATTCAGAGGTGGGATAAGTCTGGGAAAAGACAAAGAAGAACTTCAAAGAAGTCGTTCTATCAAGACAGCCTCATCAGCTCAGTTGCAAAAGGTGAAAGCTCGCCTTTGGGCTTTTTAAGCTAATTGCCTTAAGGTATGTTCAGTTGGTCATAACCTTTTCTGCTTAAATTACAACTGGAATGTAAGTGAACTCATTTCAAAATAGACAACTAATGATTTTCTACTTCTAGATTAAAAGCAAAAGAAATCTGTGTTGTGAGAGTCGAGCAAGGCAGCTTATTTGCTAATTCATACAGCTGGACACCAAAATGTCTGCTTAATTTTTCAAATTGGCCAAGGGCAGTATTTGTCTTTTGAATAGCATTTCAGAGTGCCACTGCTAAGACTCTCATCTGCTTCTCCATTAAAAAGAAAAGCCTTATTAAAGCAGAAAGTGTAAAGCCACACCGGTGTGTGATTCTTCTGATCCAAGAAAGATGTTTAGAATACAATAAGATGAGGTTATTCTGTGAGCTCAGTTTTCAACTTGGCTTTCAAGGTTCAGAAAGAAGGCAGAATGTGATATGGGTAAACAGTTGTATTTCCTGAAAATGCTGAATAATGTGTAGCATGATTCAACCACTTTATTTGATCGGTTACCTGTACATCGGAATAGCTACAGTCTGCTCGTAAAAATCCCACGTGGACACCAGATCTGTACGGGAAAGGTTGGTGGCATAAAACCTCCAAGCAGCCTGGGTGAGGAAATTTTTAAAAAGGCTTCTCAGTTTTTTTGTTTTGAGAATTAAACAGTGTTTAAAATTGAATCTAGTGATCTTATCACACAATATACCTGTAGGAGGCCTGCAGCGGGGTTACGTCTCTTCTCAAAATGCTTCTGTCTGTGCTGCTCTTGGACTTTGAGGGCAAAGCCAGAACCCAAGATGCCCTGTACAAAAGCAGAAACTCATAAAATAATCAGTGACCTTTACTGACCTCAGTGGGCCAGGAGGAGGAATTGCAACAACAGCAAGTTGTCTCCTCCTTGTCCCTTAACGGTTCTCCGAAGCAATCCAACAAAACATCTGGGGTTATAGAAACCTGAGAGGAAATGCTGATGTTAAATGCTGTGCCAAAAGTAGTGACAGGAAAAGTGATTGCTGATCAAGTACAGTTTCCTGTATGATTGACAGAACGAATGGGAGCTGCTTACTCAGAGCTTACTGCTGAGTGTGATATCTTTAAATCTCAGGTGGAACAACAAACACTGACACGTACTTTAGCCACTGAAACTACATCATCAAACTCAGGCTTTCTAAAGAAAACGTGAATAATGAGCCAAGTTTTTTCAGCTCCTTTTAGAAGCATCGGTTGCACTAAGCTTTCTTTGGACTATAAAAGACTGGATGCTTGTCCCAAAAAGACAAACATTCGCAGTTATTTCCTCACACTGCTTCTATGGTGTTTTAGTGATCTGATGAATACAAATCTTATTTTCACTGTCGCTGTACCTGTAAAAAAACTGGCTCTCTAGCTCAACTACATTCACCACCTGGTTGCTGCTTTTTTATGTCAGTTATTGGGCAATGGACCTGCTTGAGTGATGAGATGAGCTACATGATTTGAATAAAAAGGTTAATGAGAGTCATTGTGGGATAAAACAGGATGTTTTCTGGGCTTTAAAACGAAAACATTTAGCTGATAGACACTAAAATGCTAGGTGTTGGGTGCTAAATGTGCTATCCTGTTGTCATTTCAGGTTACTCACTTGATTAGATACATTTCGAATCCATAATGTTGAATCCATAGCATGAATGCACTACTGTAGTTATGATATCAAACTAAATGAAACCATAACCTATGGAAGAGCCTGCCAGAGAACACAGAGTATATTCTCTTAGGGCAGAGCAGTGAGATCAGGCAGATATGCACTTACAGAGAACATCATAATGGAGAGAGAGTAAAGGCATATAAATGAGGATCATTTATGATGTGCACTTTGTGTGAACTCTTGTCAGCGGCTTCAACGCCCTAAAGACAAGCCTACATACTTACAGCAGGAAGGGCAAAGAAGGCAACGCCGATCAAGCTGAACGTGGCTGCTAGTAAGCGTCCATTCCAGGTTTTGGGAACCTTATCACCATAACCAATGGTGGTAAGAGTTATCTGGTACAAAAAAAAATAAAAAACAAACAAACATTAAATAGCTTTTTTAATACCTTTTTTTTGTAAAACTGGAAATAAAGTAAAATGAACATTTCTAAGCGGAATATTTGTCAAAAATGCATGTTGTAAAACAGAAAGCAAATACTGCAGATCCATGTTGTCCTTGTTAGTCTTACCAGCCCCCACCAAAGAGCATCAGCATACGTGTCAAACTCATTATTTGACTCCTTTTCCACGGAGTAGACCAGGAATGAGGCCAGGATGAGGCACAGGAAGCCTATGTACCACGCTGTGATGAGCTCCTACAGAGAAAACCAATACAGTGACCACTGGGAAATTAAAGTAATTAAGTGTCATCTTGAATGCTTTGCAAAAGTGGCAATGTAACCTCTGTCAATGGGTACAAATGGCTATTCTGTAACAATATTGGACATCATATGTGAATCTCTTGCCCTGTGCGGCGAACCAAGCATTTCATAAACCTCTTTATTTCCCTCGTCTCCACAAAAGCTGCAGCCTGCCATCTCTCCTTCTCATGTAATCATACACAAACACCCACAAACCCTGTAATGATGTTTCTGCAGCTTATTAGTAAAAGCAAATAATTAGATTTTCCAAGCTCATTTAAATTAAACAGAGAGAAATATGCTTCCTTGTCATGATAGACTTTCTCGGAGGAGACACCTTTGATAATAGAGTGTCACTGAAGTAACATAGAGTCCATCTCCTCCAGGATTGCACATCAATGCACGCCATTGCCAGAAGATTAGCCAGCAAAGTCTCAAGATCATCGAGGAGATTCAAGGAGACATGACGTGAAAGGGTGTGGAGAAGCCGTGGAGAATTTTATGCTGCCTGTAACATGCTATGTAAAACAGGCATCAAGATGAAATCACTGGACCAATTGTCATTTCTGGGTTCCTCCTCAGCGTGCCCTGTTTGGTGGTGGGTTACTTATGGTCTTTGGAGACCATATCCATGGACGTGCGCAGAGGCTAGGCAACAGCACCCTGACTGCCATTAGGTATCAGGATTAAATACTTGGGTTCAGACAATGCCCAGCCTCATGTGGCGAGAGTATGCAGGCACTTCCTGGAGAAAGAAGGAATTGATACCACTGACTGGCCCTCACGCTTGCCTGACCTAAATCCAACAGAACACCTCTGGGACATTATGTTTCAGTCCATTTGGCACCACCAGACTGTCCAAGAGGTCAGTGAGGCCCTGCTCCCTGTTCCTTTAATATATTTTTGAGCAGGGAATATTGAAATAGGGTAAAATGGCTGCATTTTTCTTGCATATGTGCAAAGACATATGGATAAGACAACAAAATGTTTCTAAAATAACATATTTGTAAGCCATGATAACTTTTCAAATTCCCATTTATTATATGCGCTGGACTTTTTCTCTTTGTTCTTTCTCAGCTCATTTATGTGGGTTACAGTTACTCTATACTAAAAATATTACTTTCACCTGGTCTGCATGCTTTGTGGTTAAAAGATAAGTGATAATGGCGGCCACACAATCTTAACAATCAAAACATTGAGGAAACTACAGACAAAACTGGAGTACATCAAGATCACCTTGCTGTGTGCATAAACTACAGATCCGAGCAGCTTCCAGGTTCCTCCACGGCGGTCCATGCGCAGCATCCGTAGGATCTGCAGGAATCTCAGACTCCTGATAGCCGAGGTGGCAAACACATTGCCCTGAGATCCAGCTGCCAGGACAGATACTGAGGCAATCAGCACCATGATGTCTGGGAAGAGAAGTACAACATATGAATAGAAAACCATGACCTTGGTCAAATCAGACTAAATTAACAACACTTTACTATGGACACTGAAGATCATTGTTCATTTAATCTGTACACTGTTCAAACAAACAATTTGCAGTTGGAAAAATATTTTTGTATCATTGTATCAAAAGTTTCAGCATTTAAGAACAGAAGTAATAGCAAAACAAGTAACAAGTAATGTGTCCATGTTATGTTCTTCAAGGTGACAGAAATGACAGCCAGTAAAACCCAAGACAAACGTGTTTTCACACCTATGACACAGAAAGGCTTTCTGGCAAATTTTAGCCTCCCTCTCCATCCTCTGTATCGACAGCAGCAGCCAGCAGCCCATATCCTTACAATGTACTCCACTCCAAACACCACAATGGTCACAATTTCCTGTGGAAAAAAACAGAATGGGGGAGTTAACCTTGTGACATTAATTTATATGCAGAATACTGTAAAAATATTAAATAAAGTGATACTTACCAAGATGTACAAGGCACTCTCTGAGCTTTGTGTGAACTCTTTAATGGTGGCAAAGACTGAGAGTATAAGACACGAAAACACCAAGAGGAAGCTGGAACGGATGAGACAAAGTAAAGTTATTGCTTCTACTCTCTTATTTAGGGTAAGTCACTGTTACACCTGATAGATCCATGTGTAGATATTTTTTTTTGGTCCTGTCATGGTCCTGGGCCATGTGGGCCCAGTATTCTTAGTTTCTTGTATTTTTGTATTTCGTTCCTTATTTAGGCCATGTTTCCTAAGTTGTCCTGTTGTGGTGTTCCTTATTTGACTTCCCCTTGTGACTTTTATCCCCTGTGTGCCCCTCTATGTATCTGTGAGCCCTCATCTCCCCTCCTTGTTTCATTCCATGTTTCCCCAGCCCACTATGCCCGTGCTCTCTCTCTCCTCCTGTTTGCACCTGTGTACTTCCTGTTTTACTTTGACAGTCTCCCGTCAGTGTTGTTTACTCCTGCCATGTCTTGTTATATTTATCTGTGTCAGCTGTGTTCCCATGTGTGGCCACTTCCCCTGATCATCCCTCTTGTGTATTTAGTCTCTGTGTTTCATGTAGTCTGTGTCGCGTCGTCTGTGTTACCACCCCCTGTGTTCCGTATCTCCAGCCATAGCTTTTCCTTAGTTTATGTCCAGTTTAGGTTTCTGTTTGAACTATTACTCTTATGCTGCCCTCACTCTGTTTTGTTCCTTTCATCAGCCAGAATAAAAGGCTCGCTTTTGTTTAACTCCACTCCTGCATCCTCGCTTGTGTTCGCTCCTGGGTCCACCACACACATTTCCGCACGGTCTGCCTCCGCAGACCGTGACAGGTCCAGTTCAGAGTAATCGGTATCACCATGGTAGTCAGTTAAAGCTAATTTTGTACATTTTGAACACGTTTGTATGAAAGTGTACAAACCTCTGAACAGTGAATTATATCAGCTGACAAGCCATCCAACCAACCTTAGTACCCCGCCCTTATTAGACAGAGTCTAATCTCTACATCTAATCTCAGCTGAGCCACTCTATCTGCTTTCTGTCAGAGTCATTAGCGGGATTGCTTTTTTTTTTTTTTATGAGAATTTATGTTGATATAAATTGCAGAAAAACTGTTGATGCTTTTATCCTAAACTTGGGGAAAATACTTAAGGCTAGTCATTGCACAACAGATAAAATCCTGATTAGATATTATTAAAGGGGATTCATTTGGATAAAATAGTTAAATGATGGTCTTGCATATGAATTTTGCTGCACAAGAGATACTCAGATGAGAGCCTCGGCAGGTCCTGACCTCACTTACAGTGGGGCAAAAAAGTATTTAGTCAGCCACCGATTGTGCAAGTTCCCCCACCTAAAATGATGACAGAGGCCAGTAATTTGCACCAGAGGTACACTTCAACTGTGAGAGACAGAATGTGAAAAAAAAATCCATGAATCCACATGGTAGGATTTGTAAAGAATTTATTCGTAAATCAGGGTGGAAAATAAGTATTTGGTCAATAACAAAAATACAACTCAATACTTTGTAACATAACCTTTGTTGGCAATAACAGAGGTCAAACGTTTACTATAGGTCTTTACCAGGTTTGCACACACAGTAGCTGGTATTTTGGCCCATTCCTCCATGCAGATCTTCTCGAGAGCAGTGATGTTTTGGGGCTGTCGCCGAGCAACACGGACTTTCAACTCCCGCCACAGATTTTCTATGGGGTTGAGGTCTGGAGACTGGCTAGGCCACTCCAGGACTTTCAAATGCTTCTTACGGAGCCACTCCTTTGTTGCCCGGGCGGTGTGTTTTGGATCATTGTCATGTTGGAAGACCCAGCCTCGTTTCATCTTCAAAGTTCTCACTGATGGAAGGAGGTTTTGGCTCAAAATCTCACGATACATGGCCCCATTCATTCTGTCCTTAACACGGATCAGTCGTCCTGTCCCCTTGGCAGAAAAACAGCCCCATAGCATGATGTTTCCACCCCCATGCTTCACAGTAGGTATGGTGTTCTTGGGATGCAACTCAGTATTCTTCTTCCTCCAAACACGACGAGTTGAGTTTATACCAAAAAGTTCTACTTTGGTTCCATCTGACCACATGACATTCTCCCAATCCTCTGCTGTATCATCCATGTGCTCTCTGGCAAACTTCAGACGGGCCTGGACATGCACTGGCTTCAGCAGCAGAACACGTCTGGCACTGCGGGATTTGATTCCCTGCCGTTGTAGTGTGTTACTGATGGTGACCTTTGTTACTTTGGTCCCAGCTCTCTGCAGGTCATTCACCAGGTCCCCCCGTGTGGTTCTGGGATCTTTGCTCACCGTTCTCATGATCATTTTGACCCCACGGGATGAGATCTTGCGTGGAGCCCCAGATCGAGGGAGATTATCAGTGGTCTTGTATGTCTTCCATTTTCTGATGATTGCTCCCACAGTTGATTTTTTCACACCAAGCTGCTTGCCTATTGTAGATTCACTCTTCCCAGTCTGGTGCAGGTCTACAATACTTTTCCTGGTGTCCTTCGAAAGCTCTTTGGTCTTGGCCATGGCGGCGTTTGGAGTCTGACTGTTTGAGGCTGTGGACAGGTGTCTTTTATACAGATGATGAGTTCAAACAGGTGCCATTCATACAGGTAACGAGTGGGGGACAGAAAAGCTTCTTACAGAAGACGTTACAGGTCTGTGAGAGCCAGAGATTTTCCTTGTTTGAGGTGACCAAATACTTATTTTCCACCCTGATTTACGAATAAATTCTTTACAAATCCTACCATGTGGATTCATGGATTTTTTTTTCACATTCTGTCTCTCACAGTTGAAGTGTACCTCTGGTGCAAATTACTGACCTCTGTCATCATTTTAAGTGGGGGAACTTGCACAATCGGTGGCTGACTAAATACTTTTTTGCCCCACTGTATGTTGGAGAATTAGGTGATTGGGAACTATAATAGACCACCTAAATCTGTTTAATCAGGATAAATGACTACGATGTCAAGTTTATGTCAGTTTCACTAGTAATTAAAAAAAAACAAACAAACAGAAGAATTAAAAAGAAGAAAAAAAAGAAATGATCTGCTGGAAGAAATCCAGAGCAGAGCAAATGGAAAGTGCCTCATGAAACCTGATACCCAGGACAGTGCAGGATTATAAAAGTTAGAGCCATAGGCAACATCAATCATACTTAGAGATACTGTAGAATGGCAGTAGGTATTTGCTGAGCCCATTATCATTCCAATATATAGATGCAAAAATAATTTCATTTACCAATGGATAGTATGAGATGTTATTATTATAATTGTTATCATGTGAGCTGATTGGGATAAAAAGGTTCAGAAAATGTTGCATTTACACAGAATACACAGAGACGGGGCCAGAGTTTGAAACTGTATATTACTAAGTAATATATTTATTATTGTATCAGTTGGCTTGAAAAAGTAAAGACATCAGAGGGTGGCTGCTGGATAATGTGTTTCTAATCTATTTACTTCAGTTGTCTCACTCTCTGCTAAAAGCTCCACTGCATTCACCAGCTGCTTCTAGTTTCTTTCTCCGTGTGCTGTTTGGTATTGGTCAGAAATCATTCAACTGCCCCCCACAGCTGGAAAAGAAGACCACAGGAAGAGCATGCTCTAAAAGGCCAAAAGTGGAATAGAGTGGATTTGAACTGTAAAGTGACAATTCTTGACAGGTTTATCTCTGCAAGTGTCACCTTTCCGTTACACACTTCGTCCCGTCACTTCATCCATTATTAATACAAACAAATGTGTTTGTGCAGCTTTAAAAATGAAGAAGGGCAAAAGTCCAGCTCAGAAACACAGAACGGACTGTGTGTATCTCTGCGTAGCACTTAACACTAACAAGGCCCGGAATCAATTTGGTACGCTTGTATCCACATGAGTAAACTGAGGTTTGCACATATCCGTAAAAATCTTCTCAAATAATTCTAAAATTTAAAATAGGTCGGCGTGAGTAATAATGCAGGTAAGGTGGATACCGTCCTCCATTCAGAAGCAAGAAAGCTTAACGCTGACATCACTAGTAAAACATGTTGAATCCGTGTGAGCATAAAGTCTTTCCTTCTGTGCTTCATTCAGTTCTCACCACTCCTCATCAAGGCTCACCCTTGATTTTTTTTCCTAAATGCAATTTATCTGAATTTCCTGCTGCAGTTCACGTCCATTCCTGGCAGTGATATTTGGCCGTCAGCCAATCAGAATGAAGCAGCAAAGATCAATCGTGTGGCTACAGTGAAGCCCATAAATAAGCTTTTTTCTGATTGGTTCTTTATGATATCTTTGTTACTCTTCCTCAAAGGCCTAAAATATTTAACAACAAGCACTTTCACCTCTAAACCCACAATTCTGTACATTTTTACTTTGGTAAGTCAGACTGAGGTCATTGTTGTCATATCATATATCAATGATGACTTCAGCAGTCAAGTCTTACTTAGTAATAGTGAACGGGCTGTGAAAGCTTTTGCTACACACTACATTATATCTGTAGTCTGCCAGTAAAGTTCATCCTGTTAGATCACATTACTCACATTAGTTTTCTTGTGTTTTAAGCAGTGGTGTTGCTAGTATCTGAAAACAAGCCTAGAAATTGTTGGATTTTTCTCTTGATAATTCCACCCTTTTAAAGCTGTTTCACGGTAGAATTAATATCAAATGTTCTGAGAACTAATAACATATAAGTTTGAATATGTTTGTGTTAGTTCATTTTTCCAGTTCCAGTTGTGCATCCCTCCTGTTATATCTCCCCTTGTTATCCTGTGAGGGTATATATTGTCAGTCTGCCTTTGCTGTTTGTTGTGTTGTCCCTGATGATTGTGTGCACCCTCTGTACCTAACTGCTCATCAATCTGCTGCACTCTTAATCTCCTGCTCTCGCTCAGGTCTTGGCTGAAAATTTGTATCAGCATTGCCGACCAAATATCTAAATCTGATGTGATGATTAGGTATTTAACACACAATTTATCAAATTACTTGGTTCAATTAATTATTTGAACACAACAACCAGTATCAGATTTCAGAAAAGCAAATTATTAATGTATTATTGTCATAAGAACTAAATAGTCATCAAATCTGACTATTGGATTTCAGCTACAGGCCAACAGGATATTTCAATCTAACTATCATCGTCTTTATGGCATATGTGGAATACACAGATTACCATCCATCCATCCATTTTCTCCCCCTTATCAAATTCAGGGTGGTGCGAAAGATGGAGTCTTGATAGGTCGCCAGCCTGTCACAGGGCTAATACAAAAAATATACATATCTTTTAAAAATGTATCAGTTTCTTCTCAAATATCACTAGTGAATAGACACGTGTCCCTAAGATTGACTTTGCAATTCATGAACATTAAATCAGTAATATATGTGTGTGTGTGTGTGTGTGTGTGTGTGTGTGTGTGTGTGTGTGTGTGTGTGTGTGTGTGTGTGTGTGTGTTCTGTCTCTGTGATCATGTAAAGTTGGCCTCTTCAAGAAGACCTGTAAAGTAAAGATCAAGTACAGCTCATTGGATCATTAAGGTTCATTTATTCTGCTTGAATACAAAGAAGCATCTCTTAGCAGCAACTGCCCCCCCCCCCCCCCCTTTGAGAACTCCATCCACAAGGACTACATCACTGAAAAACTGTACAGTGCACCTAAATATACTAAATATACTGTACACTGATTACCTACAGCTTCCAGGCAAGAATGAGTTCACTGAAAGAACAATTTTTTTTATTATACAAGAAAGATAAAGCAAATCTCAAAGCAAAGGAGGCCTATTTTGGGGCAGAGCACACATGCCTGGCTTCTGATTACTTGCTTGGGCACAAGAAGTACAAGGCAAGTGTTACTGAGCTAGGGAGTTCTTTGAAGGGCTGTGTGGTTCTTATTATGTTATTGAATGCAGCACTTTAAGATTTTTGTGCTTTGGTTAACACAAAGATAAATAAATTGCTGCTCAGTTCAGTGGCCCAATGAAAAATTCAACTCGTGTGGTTTTTTTTTTATGTTTTTGTTCTATAATTATTTGGCATGAATGTATGATTATATACATTTTACTGAACATCAGCTAATAAAAATCATGATGCAAGATTGTATTTGTATTTAACTCATTTTTGAAGCGGTGCACAGCAGAAACTGGAAAAGTGTTGGCTGGAGAAGGAGGCTGGGATAAAAGTGAAAATATTTATGTATTATTCAAATGAGCCATTATATAATAAAAACAGTCTCATCTGTGGTAGTGATGAAGTCATCCATGCACTGTTTACTCAACTCAAATTTGAAAGTAGTTCAATAGGGTCACAGTAGGTATTTTTGGAATCAGGTATAACTGCAGTTTATTCCCATATTTTTGTAAGTTTGCACTGCTAATCAAACTGTTACCTATCTTCACTTATGCACACTGAGACAGATGGTCATTGTGTAGGTGTAGATGTTAGAACCCTGTTTATGTCTGACAGAAGATGTGACTGTGAGAGGAAGGTTGCCATTTAATATTACTATGAATAATTCATCATCAAAACACTAATATTCCAAATGGTTCCAAATGCCAAGTGAAACCTGTATGTAAACCTCGTAGTAAACTGAAGCGTCGATTGGATCAAATCAGTCCACTTGACAGCGCAAAGGCAAATCTTTTTACATCATGCAGTTGTTCTCTGCAAATGTCCATCGCAAATTGTTAGCCAATGAGTGTGTGGTTTCACAGTCAGACCTACCCCTCCTTGTCTTATCCATTTTCCGGCAACCAATTGGATTTCAGGACAGCACTTCAGAAACCAATAGCTGACACCACAGGAGCTACATCTGTCTTTTACTGTGTCTATACAGTGTCGCCTTCAACAGAGCAATCGAAGTTACATTGCCCAGCCTTGCCCCCCTTCGTTCCTCCTTACCACCTTCATGCTCTGTCTCCACAGTCTGATGTGTGATGTGTGGAGGGTCCGGGCTGCGAGGATTAAGGCAGTGGTGACTTTTCCACTGAGACATGTGGCCTGGTCAAAACACAGAGAGCGGCACTCTAAAAGATCTTTAAATATAGTAAACATACCTTGTGTGCCACAGACTGCTCCCAAACACAAGGGGGCAAAAAATACTTCTAAAACACTTAAGTTGGCTTTATTAAACGTTAGATCTTTAGCTGGGAAAACATTTTTAATTAATGATTTAATCACTGAGCACAGCCTTGATTTTATGTTTTTAACTGAAACTTGGTTGGACCAAAGTAACAGTGGAGCTGTTCTCATCGAGACGACCCCTCCTAACTACAGTTTTATCAGTGAGGCCAGGGTGAGCAGGAGAGGAGGAGGGGTTGCTGTCTTATTTAATGAATCATTTCAATGTAAGCAACTATCTCCTGGAAGTTTTCAGTCTTTTGAATATGTGGCTTTACAGCTGAAGGCCCCATCCAAAGTTGTGTTTCTTAATGTTTACAGGCCTCCCAAATACTGCACAGACTTTTTTAATGATCTCAGTGAACTGCTGTCTGTGATCTGTGTTGATTTCGACTGTGTAATTATTGTTGGGGATTTTAACATCCATGTGGACAACCCTCAGGACAAAGGGACTAAAGACCTGAGTAACACTCACTCAACTTTGGGCTGACTCAGCATGTCACAGAGGCCACACATAATAGAGGACACACTCTTGACCTACTGATCTCCAAGTCCTGAGCATTTTGAAGGTTACTGTGTCTGATGTGGGCCTGTCTGATCATTACTGTATTTTCTTTGAAAGTAAAATTTCAGCCCACACAAATATATCAACAGCAGTGATCACAAAACGGTGTATAACTGAATACAGTAGTGAGATCTTTAACCAGGTCTTCCCATTAACACCTGGCCTGTCCAGAGGTTCAGTCAATGAGCTCGTTTAGCTTCAATGCTAAAATGTTAAATGTAATGGACACTATTGCTCCCATTAAGGTGAAGGTTATCTCTGGAAGGAAAAAGTCTCCCTGGAGAAAAAAGAGAGTGTAGGAAAGCTGAGCGCAGATGGAGAAAAACAAACCTCCAGGTTCATTATGACATCTATAAAGAGAAACTTCACAATTATAATTTACAACTGAGGAGTGCAAGGAGGTCCTACTTCTCTGACATCAGTCATAATGCTCGGGTCTTATTTTCTACAGTTGACAGGCTAACAAACCCTCCTGTGTCAGTGGCAGCTGAACTTCATTCGACCATGGCCTGCAATGACTTCGCCAAATTCTTCACAGACAAAATCCAAAAGATTAGACAAGCATCAACAGCATATTCAGGATATATACTGTGTCCACTGAAAAACTGTTTAAACACCATCAAACAGTTTCACCCTATTAACAGCAAAGACCTGGAGGACATCTTAGGCCAACTGAACTCCTCCTCTTGCTGTTTAGATGTCCTGCCAACAAGTTTTTTCAAAAAGGTCTCAAAGACTTTAGAGTCAGACCTGTTACAGATCGTCAACTTTTCTTTCATGTCAGGTGTGTTTCCAGAACCACTAAAAACTGCTGTAATAAAACCTATACTGAAAAAGGACAATCTTGACAAGACACAAATGAACAACTACAGGCCGATCTCAAATCTCCCATTTTTAAGTAAGATCATTGAAAAAGCAGTTTCTCAACAGCTCAATTACTTCTTAAAACAGAATAATTGCTACGATGCCTTCCAGTCAGGTTTTAGACAGAACCACAGCACTGAAACTGCTCTGACCAAAGTGTTTAATGACATATGTCTGAATACAGACAGTGGAAAAATGTCAGTCTTAGTTTTGCTGGATCTCAGTGCAGCATTTGATACAGTTGACCACAACATATTACTCAAATGACTAGAGAACTGGGCAGGTCTTTCAAGAACTGTACTAAACTGGTTCAAAACATACTTAGAAAACAGGAAATACTTTGTATCAATAGGTAACTTCACATCTGAGCAGACAAGTATCACATGTGGAGTTCCCCAAGGTTCCATCTTGGGACCCCATCTGTTTAACATTTACATGCTCCCACTGGCACAGATTATAAAGAACAACAAAATAAACTATCATAGCTATGCAGATGACACACAAATATATATCACAATGTTACCAGGAGACCGAGGCCCTGTACAGGCTCTTGGTAAATGCATCGAGGAAATCAATGACTGGTTGTGCCAAAGAAAAACGATTACAGGTCACCAGAGAACTTCAATCTATACATCTAAAAACCACAAACCAGGCGAGAAATTTGGGTGTAGTGATGGATGCAGACCTAAACTTAGAAAAACACATTAAGACAAAAACAAAATCAGCTTACTATCACCTTACGAATATATCAAGGATAAAAGATCTGATGTCTCAACAGGACCTGGAAAAACTAGTCCATGCATTCATCTTTTGTAGGCTTGATTACTGTAACAGCATCTTTACAGGTCTACCTAAAAAATCAGTCAGACAACTACAGCTCATTCAGAACTCTGCTGCTCGAGTCCTCACTAAGACCAAAAAAGGTGACCACATCAGTCCAGCTCTGAGGTCTTTACACTGGCTGCCTGTCCGTCAGAGGAGAGACTTTAAAGTTCTGATACTGGTCTATAAAGCTCTGAATGGTTTAGGACCAAAATACATCAGTGTCCTCCTGACCCAGTATGAACCTTCAAGATCCCTCGGGTCATCTGGATCCGGTTTTTTATCAGTTCCCAGAGTCAGAACCAGACACGGAGAAGCTGCATTCAGCTTTTATGCTCCTTATATCTGGAACAAACTCCCAGAAAGCCTCAGATCAGCTGAAACACTCAGTTTATTTAAATCCAGGTTGAAGACTCACCTGTTCTCAGCTGCATTTGAATAAAGCACCAAATCCACACTTTTAAATTTCAAAACTTATATTTTAACTACTGATTTTATCTACTGTTTTTTTAATCAATTTGAAATCATGCTTTTTATTGTTTTTGTTTTTTAATGTCTCTGTAAAGCACTTTGAATCACCTTGTTGTTGAATTGTGCTATAAATAAACTTGCCTTGCTTTGCCTTGCCTATAAGTCGGCAGTGTTTCAGATGTGACAGTAGTAAGAGATGCCTCTCCTGATCACCCGGTAACTACTTTTTGAATATGCCTGCCCTTTAAAAAAAAGCTTCAGAGTTATTCAAAAAACGCCCAGGGCTAACAAAACACCTTTTTATAAGTCTTTCTCAAAAAAAGAGTGTTGTTGTACTATTGCGTGTTGTATGACATCTACATGTGTGAGAAATGCAGAAAAGAATAACTCAATCCTTCTTGCTTTTCATAGCCATTTGTGATCACTGGGGAGGTGATGGCATTTCCATAACTTGTCATTTTGATTTATAATTTCACCAGGTGAAAACCAACACTGCTTATGGATTATAGCACACAAAGGCAACACTTACTCATTATTCAAAACTCATTAATCCACTTGATCCCATAAATTAACTCTTCCTGGAGTCTTATGTACTTACATCTATGATATTGCCAAGCAGAACATCAACGCATACTGCCAAGAAATGATTTCAGCACACTGAGTCCAGTTAAACTGCATTTTAGATGGAACATCATTTATTATGCATTTTTTCAGTCTGATTCTTGTCTTTATATAAACTAACCTAGCCATGATAATGATATATTCCTTTAAAAATGTTATTACCAAAGTCAGCTTGCAAGCTTACAACAAAAAAGCTATGATATTACACTTATGACAACAGTAAGAAATAACACATTAACGAGCTCCATGTTTTAACAATGATTGATATGCTGCTCAAAACTTACAGTTTACATTTGGATCACATTAGTTCCTCTAAGTATAGTCACTGAAACTAAATGTTACGGAGGAAAAGGCTACATAGATAGCTAGCTGCATTTGTAATTGGGGATCAGGTTATGCAGATTTGCTGACTTGACCTTGCCCAGCTCATTAGTACTTTCTGATGAGGACTCTTGCTGATAAAAGAAGGTAACAGGACTTGCCTCCTAAAGCAATCAAACAATTAGTCCCTACAGATACTCGATTATCTATAATTTTACCATAAGCACAGCTTCTAGACAGTCATTTCTATCTCTTCATTATATAGGACATACACACAGATAATGGTCCAAATGGGAGGCAAATTCAGATATACAGACTAAGTAAGGTCTTGTGAGGAGATTTCAAATATGACTGTATAATACTAAACAGATATTTTTTATTTAAACAGTGATTCTTATAATAATTGTGTCACATGCCATTTCTGGCATGTCAAGTGTACAGCACGTTGTGTTCAGCTGGGAGTTGTTCTGAAAGTGCTGTATAAATAAATCAGTTGCTTGCTAATTTGCAGTAAATGTTTGCAGTGCAAAGAAAACAACAGTCTGACAGCTGTATGACTGTCCACAGAGTTAGAAATAGACTATATAGATTTTATTCTGCACTGATTATAAATCTGGGATATAATTGCAGCAGATAGCAAACATTTAACAGTGCTTGTAAAAACATCTGCAAATTAATTTGCTCCCCTACAGACAGCAACTTTGTGAATGAGTAAATGAATCAGGCTGTCAGTCAGCTCATCAGACTCAGAGTCGAAGTTAACTCTGGAACAGAAAACCCAACGTTTCCCTCTGGAAGGGTTAACAAACTGAGATTTGTTATCTAAACATGCTTCGTCGAGTTGGGCCAAGACTGGATTAGCTGTTTTCTTGTCTTTACCAATGACCATATAAAAGGTTTTCATGACTTAGCATAGCATCAAGACAGTCTTTATGCTAAGCTATGCTATGCTATGCAAAGTCTTAGCTTCCCAACTCTGTAAGAAAGCACAAACACTATATTGCCAAAAGTATTTGCTCGTCTGCCTTTACACACATATGAACTTAAGTGGCATCCCATTCCTAATCTATAGGGTGTAAATATGATGTCAGCCCATCCTTTGCAGCTATAGCTTCAAATGTTCTGGAACATTCTTCCAGAAGTACATTTGTGAGGTCAGACACTGAAGCTGGATGAGAAGGCCTAAATCGAAGTCTCTGCTCTAATTCATCCCAACGGTTTTCTGTCAGGGTAAGCTCAGGACTCTGTGCAGGCCAGTCAAATTCTTCTGTTCCAAACTGTTCCCACAAACCTGGGAGTACTGTGTACTGAGCCCTCTCCTGTACTCACTCTACACCTACGACTGCACAGCCACTAACAGCTCCAACATCATTGTGAAGTTTGCGGACGACACTACAGTGGTGGGTCTTATCACCAACGGTGATGAGACGGCTTACAGGGAGGAGGTCAGCGCCCTGACCCACTGGTGTCAAGACAACCATCTCACCCTCAACGTCGCAAAGACAAAGGAGTTGATAGTGGACTTCCGGAGGTGCAGAGAAGTACACACCCCCATCACCATCAACGGCGCTGCTGTGGAGAGAGTGAGCAGCTTCCGGTTCCTTGGAGTACATCTGGCTGAGGATCTTACGTGGTCAGTACACACAAACAAAACAGTGAAGAAGGCGCAGCAGCGCCTCTTCTTTCTCAGGAGACTGAAAAGATTCGGCATGAGCCCCCGCATCCTCAGGACCTTCTATCACTGTGCCATTGAGAGCATCCTCACTGGATGCATCACCACCTGGTATGGCAACAGCACCGCCTACAACTGCAAAGCTCTCCAGCGAGTAGTGCGGTGCTCTGAACGGATAATTGGAGGTGAGCTTCCCTCCCTCCAAGACATCTACAGGAAGCGCTGCCTGAGGAAAGCGGGGAGGATCATCAAGGACTCCAGTCACCCCAGCCATAAACTGTTCAGACTACTTCCATCAGGAAGGAGGTTCTGCAGCATCCGGTCCCGTACCAGCAGACTGAGAGACAGCTTTTTCCATCAGGCCATCAGACTGCTGAACACGTCATAGACACCTCAGCTTCACTACTGGAACTTCAACATTATGCACTCCACACTGTATATAAATGCCACTTGTTTTGCACATATTCAACTCTGTATATTTTATATATTTTATAATTATTATAATTATTATTATTTTTATTTTTTTTTACTATTTAATTTGTAAAAATGTGTATACACACACACACACACACACACACACACACACACACGTAGGAAAATATTTAGTATACACATCCAGAAATGCATACACTATTATATATTGTACATATATTTATTAGTTTCAGGTTGGCCATTCTTGTATTTTGCTCGTTTGTGTTGTTGTGTTTGCACATCTCTGTTGCTTGTGGGGCTCGCACACAAGAATTTCACTCGCATGTGCTGTGCCAGTGTGCCTGCACATGTGATGTGACAATAAAAGTGATTTGATTTGATTTGATTTGAGTATCACATTTTCCAAAATATGTAGGTATGCTGAAACATTAAGAGTTCCTTTCACTGGAATTAAGTGGCCAAGCCCAAATCCTGAAAAACAACCCCACACCTTTTCAAACCACTTGTGTTTATGACATCCTGAGCATCACTTTTGAGTTTTTGTTTTTTATTTATGTGTCTTGATATGCTTTAAATGAATGTCCCATCAGATCCTCATTGGAAAAAAATGTAAGGCATTATTTCGTAATGCAAATTAGGTAACTATGGCACATAAACACTGCTATATTCATTATGAGTTCAACAATGATCATTTTTTACTATTTTCTGTTGTAAGTTTTTACACTTTATACTCTGTGAAGTCGTAATTAAAATTCACGTAAAGACACAAAGAACCAGAGACACGATGCCTATTTTACCATAGCTAAACATTTATGGATTTATAATTAAACTTACTAAATTTATATTTTATAAAAACTGCCAGTAGATATAGATGATATATAGTCTACGCCATAAACAAAGGTCAAAGGTCAATGTTTCAACTACAGATGACTCTCTGATACTGAATGCATCACAGCTCATAGACATGCAGTTCTTCTTTTTACATCATTTTATCTCTGGCACCTCAGCCTCCACTAAAAAGCCACAAACAGTGAAAATCACATTCCCTCTTGCATTTGACAAACAGCCACAAAACACACACATCCACTTGTTGCCAGCGAGATCCAGACGACATCAGTGGGAACGTGACTGTTGATCAATCGAGTTGAGGGGGCTGCTGTTGGAAGCAGAGAAGCCTGCATTTCCTCCTGAGCTGAAGATAAAGAAACATTGATTTGTCTCGCTCAGCACAACATTGCCTACCCAGACATACTCATCACGCTAAATTTAGACTGCGACGAACTCGTGGCGAGCAAATAAGGAGGTAAGGATTTTTCACTAAGCAAGTAGTGCATCTGAAGAACAAGTGCCAGCACTGCAGTGAGCGCTCTGTGAACACCGTCAGGGGATGTTTGAGGGTGACGATGGCTTTCTGGGGCACTCAACGTGCAAAAACAAACACAAGTGACCCTGCAAGTGTAGCTGTCTGCTGTCATTGTCTTAATTATGAGCCGCAGAGGTAGCCTTTCTGTGCATTTAGCATTCGCAGTATCCATAACTCGTTGAAAATTTGGAGAAAAAAAAAAGAGAGAGAAATCTATTTTATGTGCAAAAAGTATTTTGACAAATAATCAGAATGCCAAGCCCCCATTCTAATGTTTCCAAAAAGCTTTAGAGTGGCTTGTCAACTATATCAGCTGATCGATTGATTGATCGATATGCAATGCAACTAGCAAGTTAAAGATAATTACATAACAAAGATCTAAGCAACCTGAATTTTTCAAGTCGATCAAATTGTGCAATTTTCCTGGGGCATTCATGTTAAAGTTGCAGTAGGCAAAACCTAAAAGAAAAAAGACGGGGACAGAGGATAGCAGATTTTTTTTTTCTAAGTAAAGACTCCTTCAGTTCTCCCCTTCTGTTCTCTCAAGAGGCAAACATGGGCCTCTACCTGCTTGAAATAGCTCAGTGCTGAGTTTTCCCTTCATGGTGAGTCTGAACCCACCTCATCAAACACAAAACCCTCTGCTTAGCACATCACACCAGTGCATACCCCTTCTTATAGACTATATATAGAAAACATTTTTCTGACTTAAGCTTCTCATCTGATCTGTTCATTCATGTGTTAGATTTTCCAAAGTCTGATAATATAACCAAGATGAGAAAAAGGAGGGAAACTGAACTGAGCTGAATGAAGTTCCATCTCAGTTCTTCACTATAAGTAACTCTTTTCATATATAAGTACCGTTGTCATCCATTATACTACAGAGATATTAGCTATAGGCACTTAACAGGATTTTAGTTTATAGAAAAACACTTTGCTACAATACTCAGTTGATGTGTCTTTTAAGAAAAGTTGCTTTATGGTGTAATGTGTCATCGTAACAGATCAAGTTCTTGTAGTTTTTGTTGAACGGCAGCCACCGTGGCCAAAGGCGACACCAGCAGAATGATGACATATGCTGAAACGTAACAAGAGAGCAGCTCCCATGCTGACTCAAAACTACGCTCAGTGTCGGAGGAGTATTTATCTGAATTCTCTCAGTGTTAGAAACCATATGTTATCTGGTAATTCAGCAAGAAATAGGACAAAGAAATGGAACATCTCAGCCTGCTTTGCGATATTTAACTGGACTATGTTTTAAATAATAGTGCCAACAACAGATATAAAACTGATAGGGCCGGGGCATACATACTGCTGTTTTGCATGAGCTCTTTTTGCAACAACCTGTAAACCTTTTGTGAATGGGCCAGGCTGAGGAAGTCTGAGGATGTGGTTCCCTGTGAGAAAATGGTGGAATGCTCTCCCCTGGTTGGGGAAGAAAGGCTGCCTCCAGTGATAATGGGCAAAGAATATAGGTTATCATTGTCTTGCTTAAATAAGCAACAGATTTTATGGGAAATGGAAATTCTTACCTAAATGCTGCTGTCCAAACAGGGCCATCAGTGCAAGTCTACAGCTCTGTTCAACACAGATGACAGCTTTTGCATGCTGATAACAAACAAGATGTTCTGCCTCCTTTTAAACTGGAGGACACACTAACGTTTTTTCAGTAACGTTTTTTAAAGAAAGCCGGTCACAGACCGCAGCCTCCAGGCTGGGCACACAGCAGGAGGGAGGCAAAGAAGCCCCCCAGCCAGGCTGAGAAGACCCACAGAGCCCCAGCAGCCACGGTCGATCACAGCCCCGGTGCAGAGAGCCCCCTCCGAGGAAACACTGGAGATATGACCCAACAAGGATATATACAGGATAAAAAGATAAAATAAATAAGAATGGGATACAGTATAAATGTAAATAGAGTAAGAAGATAAAAAAATGAATAAGAATAAAATCAATAAATATTAGGTAAAACCTAAATTAATAATATAAATAGAATAACAGGGGGTTATTATATACAGTGGGTTCTCTCCGGGTACTCCGGCTTCCTCCCACTGTCCAAAGACATGCACTTAGTGGGGATAGGTTAATTGGTTAATCCAAATTGCCCATAGGTGTGAATGTGAGTGCAAATAGTTGTCTGTCTCTGTGTGTTGGCCCTGCGACAGACTGGCGACCTGTCCAGGGTGTACCCCGCCTCTCGCCCTATGACAGCTGGGATAGGCTCCAGCGCCCCCCGCGACCCTGAAAAGGATAAGCGGACGCGAATGGATGGAGAATAACAGGATAGAATAAATAAGCATAAAATAAATAAACGTTAGGTGAAAGCTAAATTAAAAAGGTGGGTCTTGAGCCTGTTCTTAAAAACATGTACGTTCTCTGCGGCCCTGAGCTCCTCCGGCAGGCTGTTCCACAGATGAGGACCATACCACTGAAAAGCTGCCTCTCCGTGAGTATGTGTCCTGACTTTAGGGACAATCAATAGGCCAGTACCAGAGGACCTCAGGGTCCGCGAGGGTTCATATGGTGAAACCAAATGTGAGAGATAAGAAGGCCCAAGACCATTAAGACATTTAAAAACCAATAAAAGAACTTTAAAATCGATCCTGAAACACACGGGGAGCCAATGCAGCGATTCTAAAACCGGTGTAATGTGGGCCCGCCCTCTGGTCTTCATCAGCACACAAGCTGCAGAGTTTTGTAAAAGTTGTAAAGGTGAAATATTATTTTTGGGGAGACCAGAGAGCAGGGCATTACAGTAATTAATGCGACTGGTAATGAAAGCATGCATCAACATCTCCGTGTTGGCCCGAGAGAGAATAGGGCGGACTCTGGCTATATTTTTTAGATGATAAAATCCAATTTTGGTTACATGTTTAATATGTGGGATAAAACCAAGCTCAGAGTCAAAAATAACACCCAGTTTTTTCACTTGTAGTGAAGGGCATAGTGAAAATGCCTCTAATTTAGACAAGAGTTTCTCTCTCTGAGCCTCAGGACCGAGTTCTCTGCCATCCAGGATCTTATATCTAGAATACAGTTAAAAAGAGCATCCATTGGTCTGGTGTCATCAGGAGACACGGAGATATACAGCTGAGTGTCATCAGCGTAACTGTGGAAGTTCACTCCACGCCTCCTGATGACACCGCCAAGAGGGAGCATACACAAATTAAAAAGTACAGGGCCTAAAACTGACCCTTGAGGCACACCACAAGTCATTTTATGGATCTTAGAGGAGCATGTATCCATACTCACCATAAAAGTTCTGTCTGAGAGATAGGAAGTGAACCAGTTGTGTACAGCACCAGAAAGGCCCACCGTGTGTTTCAGTCTGTTTAAAAGAATAGCGTGGTCTACTGTATCAAAGGCTGCGCTTAGATCCAATAGCACCAGGACTGAGAGCTTTTGGGAGTCCCAGTTACATCTAAGATCATTTAACCTGCATGTGTGGATATACCAACAATATTTGCCATAGCTTTCCAATAAAAAACCTGCACCCTTGCAAAGCAGTCATGATCAAGTGAGGCTGCACTGAAAAATCTTCTAAATGTGTTTAATTGAGTAAGCCTGTATTTTAAGTGTTGTTTAGAATAGTATATAGGGCACACTCAAACCAACTAGGACTCGGTCTTTTACTTTATCACAGACCCCACATCTGTTAAAAGAGACCACTCAATCACATCTCAGCAGCCTGGCAGCCAGCATCTGTCTACTGCTGTCCTTGCCTTATTGCCAGATCAGCAAAATAATGGAATACCACGCCGTGTCCTTAGGTTGTCTCTCACAATAACCAAAACAGAATTATTTTTTTGTTTTTTGTACTGATTGTCTTTTAGTCATTTTGTTGCCTTTATTCAGTCAGTTTTTGTAGTCTTTTTTTTGTCACATTCTACTCTGGTGCACAACTGAGACATTTAGTCATCTTATAGCTGCAGAGGGTATTCAAGTATCTCACACAGCTGGTTCTATCTGCAAGAGGACACACTATAATCAGGCTCCTGCAGAAGCCAAATGGCTGAAGATAACAGAAAGCTCAGCACTGCATCTGATTGGGAATATGCCTTGGCTTTGTGGAAATTGTTACAGGCTGCAGAGAACTGGCTTTACGTTACTGTCTCAATAGCATTAAGCCTAACGAAAACACCTTTTGTAGCAGAATTTGTGCCAAGAAAGAACTGAGACAAGATGAATTTTGTACAACAGCAGAGATTTAATCCCACAGGGATCCATGACTGTAGATCACTGTGTCTCTTTCCCTTATCTAATGTTTGACCAAAAGTGATGGAGAAAGGCTGGCCTTGGTCTCAGACAGCCAGAAACATAAAGCGAGAAAGAGAGAGAGAGGACCTAAAGCAGCAAGCCCAAGAGTATTCTGGCTATATAGTACTCATGTTCCACATATTGATTATTCACGCGCATTACAACTGAGGCCACTGAACACAACACCTGACTAACATTTCCAGAGAAACCCCATCGAAAAGAAAGAAAGCAGCTAGCATACCTTGTAGTACTGCTTCATTCAAGGCAACTGTTACTTCATGCCAAATGCATTTTCCACTGCAGAAGGGATAAGGAACAGACCGAACCGGCGGTGGAAAGAGCTTACTGTCATCACATGATTGTTTTATAAATCAGCAAGGTGGAAAGATAGAGCTGGGAGATTAAATGAAGTGTGATGACTATGAATAATGCATAGAACAGACAAATGGAATAGAGGGCAGACATGTGGTGACTCTGTGTGGCTTCTTTGGCTGGTGCTTATTTGTGTCTGTTGATCGCGGTCACGTGTCCTACTCTACAACTTTCTGGAGGATTCTGATTTTAGACAACACACATGTTTACTGACCCTTTTCTAACGAGGCTGTCTGGCGTAGCTTGGCTACTAAAACACATCATGTCTGCGTGCACTAGATTCAGCCACAGAGCTCGCACTGCTTCCTAAGAGCAGCAATGAAGAGCATCTTTTAAAAAAAAAAAGGCATAACAAATGGAGACTCGGCTGCTGTAGTATTCGGTTAATATTTCAGAAGTACCCAGAGGGCTCTGTGTGAGTGCGTGTGGTTTCACATTAGAGCACAGCCTTACTTCTGGGCATCCAGCTGTGTCTGGGGATTCGATATGCTGTGCACAGTGAATTCCTCAATTCTGTGGCTACTTCATCTCCTAACTACTAAGCATGCAGCATCACTGAACTGGAAGGAGTCAGACGAAGCTGGAAGAGGGGTCTTCCAAACACAGGTGACACACCTTTTCATTTGAAGAATGTGTTTGTGAAGGGAACATACTGTAACCATTTCATCTCATTAGTATGTTATACATAACACACTGGAGTGGGTCCACGCAGAAAAGCATTTGACTAATGTCTGCTGTATTAAACAGGAAGTCTGCATCACGACATGGACTTCATGCGATTATGAGGCAGGGAGGCGATGAATAAATGAGAAATGTAAGATCAGAGACTGGGTATCCTGCGAGTCTACTGAATAGATTCTGACTGTTTTTTCAATCTTTCATCTTCCAGGTTGGCAGACAGAAACTGCTGCAGCACCACTTCCGCATGAAAAAATCATGTTATCCTTTGTGATTTCATGCTCACTAGAGATTACAGATCGTGAGGCCTCATATCGATGATGGCATCTCTGGGGGTCTGACATTAACTCTTTATGTTCGACCCAAACCTCACTTAACCTAACAGACAAGGGAAACAACAGCAAAGCACCATGTTCCAGCTGCAAGAACTCAACAGACTGTCTGAGTTCTCCCTCAACGCTCGCACACACATGCGTGTTAGCAGAGTCCACATCACTGTGCGGAGTCAGACTGCAGCGTCTACTAGGAGCTGTCCACGGAGCACGGTGCTGAAAGCTGCCGCAACGTATGGTAACTCCAGTCAATGAAGACCAACCGTTTGTGGACGTGGGCACATGTTAAACACTAACTGCAAGCATCGTGGACATGTTAAAGTCTTCCAAAATGACACTCTGACGTAAGCATGAGTTGCAAAAGCCAACAATAAAGAGTTGGAGAAGGAGTTATGGAGGTGAAGTGACTCCTGTCGTGTGATTAAGGCTCTAGCAGTTCGGCAGCAGGACCGCATTTAACCCTTTATTGCGTCGCACGATCATTATCAGTAATGCAGAACGAGACACCCGATCTGCAAAACTCCACAGCATCTTTCCTAATCCAAGGCACGGCAACTGTGGCAGAAGCCCAAAACTGCACTTACACATAAGCGTGGTAGATGAACGCCCATCCCCGCGGTCTTTCCAGCGCATTGTAGAGAAAATTCTGTAGTTTCCGATAGCTGGCGTTTTTCTTCGACGGTCTGGGTCTTCCTGCGGAGATGCTGGACCTCGGTCTGCAGAGGATGCTGCTCCGCTTGGTGCTTTCCGAGCCCGCAATGAGCAGTGCCCCATCCCTGCTGGATTCCGGAGCTCCCGGGTCCAAACCCACAAACCCGACTTTGTGCTTCTTCTCTCCGGCTTGAGTTGGGTAAACCCCGCCGTTGAGAGATTTCTGCACCATTCTAAAGTCGAGACTCTGAGGAGGAGTTGTCAGTGCCCTTGCCGCGGGGATGCATCACCGGTGCTGAGGGGTGTGTGCTGGTGGTGAATGCAGTTGATGTCGGTCCCTCTAGAAAAACCAATTGCAATAAGCATGCGAGACTGCACCGTGTATGCTTTTACCTTAGCCCCTTCCGGCCATCTGACACACAGCAAGGAGCGAAATGCGAAATTTATTTCGTTGGTGACCAGGGATTTAAAAGCGTTCTTCAATCATCTTATTGCCAGAAATGCTCTTAATCGAATTACAATAATGAATTAAGGCCAAGTTCAAGCGCCAGCTTTCTTCCAGTGCTCTCTTTAAACAATCCTAGGGTTTAAACTAACTTGGGAGGGTGGGGAAGTCCATTACTATATGTCCGAAAGAATCGTGTTTTAAGAATCCGGCGTAAGATAACCTGCCATCTTCACCACTTAACTCCAACACGGGAGGAACTGCAGGAAAGGGTTTAACTGGATTATGCACTCTCATGTAATATTCATGCGTGAAGCTTTTTCACTCGGGATAATGGACACCGAAAACTATGTCAAGCTATGCCTCGAGGTTTGTGTTCCCTCGACAGGAATACACATGCAGCCTGAGACGGTATCAACAACAGCCAAGACAGCAGACAAAGAAATGGAGCATCCCAGCCTGCTTTGCGCACACTCCAGCGTGAAACAATATAGACCAGTTTGCATCCACCTGAAAGTGAATGACGCGCACACAGTGATGAGAGTAGCAGAACGGCAACAGTTTCAAAATAATGCAAAGCCTATATACAATTTAAAAAGGTGCACAATATTGAAAACAACAATTTTTAACGGAATTGATGCAAAGAACCTCTCCCTATAGTTAATTCTCAACCACTCTGCTTTTCTGAGATACTCAGTTGTACTCGTTTATGTTACTGGGCTGTTGTAGTTGTGCTTTTTAGCATTAAACGGCCTTGCCAGTCTTTTGTTACCATGTCAGAACTTTTTCCAGCTCAAGCATTTCTTATTTTGTCGCTGTTGTTTTCAGTTAACTATAAGAGTTAAATGATTAGCAGATTACTGGATCTTTTGTTTTAATTCAAATGACACCAGATTATATGCACTATGACATCAAGCACAAATATGAGAATGAGTAAGATGAAAAAAGAAACCATCACAATGGTATTACTTAGTCACAGCCTGCTGTCATGGTGTGAAAGCATAAAGATGTAATCATCTTTTTGACTCATGCAAACTTACACGGAGCACATACATAGGGTCCACTGTAAAGAAGAAAGGGTTAAAGAAACAAACAAACATCAAAATGAAAATAAAATATCCCGAAGGACATCCCAGCCGCCACTGGATCAGCCAACAATACTGCTGCGCTGAAAAGTTTGTCGTACTGAGAACATTTTATTCACTAGCTTGTTAAGATTCCATTTACAATGATAATTTTTAGAAAGTTTCAACAACAACAACAAAAATCCTTTTTACAGTTATTTGCAAGCAACAAAAAATTGCAGGTAAAGTATATACAATTTGAAACATTAGAATAATGTAAGTACATGTGTAATCAGTGACATGTATGTCCTGCTACACCGATATGCTGCAATCATTAGCTAATTTGAACCGGTAGCACAGTTAAGACCAGGTTATGATAACTAACGCTGCACTGGGAGTTTTATCATATTTACAGTGCTCGGGTTAAGAGCAACGTTTGAGAAAGAAAACTAAAACAATGCAAATAGCCATGGGTTTTATATGCCAACTGATGGATGTCAATTTGTGTTGGTAATGCTACTGCCAAGGGATGTGTAGGGACTATTCCAACATGAACCAAATAAAAAAATAAAAAGATCACATGACCTGCTGTAATGTCAAGTGAGGTCCTTGAAATCCATGTCAAACCTTTTTTAACAGTCAGAAACAAGTTGTCAGTGAGGTTACAGTTAAAAAAGAGAATCAGGTTCTCTTTAAATGCACAGTTAAACATACAAAAAGGTTTTATATACTATATTATTTCCATAAAATATCATCCAGTTTAATTTACACGACCTCACTCCCCCTCCCTCTGACACTGCTACAGCTTGTATGTACAAAATAATAATAATAAAATGGTCAGTAAACTAATGTTACTGGGTTTTTTTCAGTCATCAAACAGTCCCTTTGTTCACATCACCAGCAAACTGCATACAGTACTTTTTTTCTAACACTGAATGGACCAATTTTTGTGCTTCTTTTAATACCTAAAGTTAACACAATCGTTTCGAGACAACATAAAAGCCAATTGAAAAAAACAAAAAATCAAAAGGTGTCTTAGTTAAGTGAAGGTTATCCTTCAACTAGAAGACTTGAATTAATATATTAATAATTTAACAGTATCCTGATAACTTGGCTGCTTGTTGAGAAACAACCTTGTATAGTTTCTTCCTTTGTCCTGATTCTGATTAGCTAGCTTCAGTACATCCATCCCTTGCACTCCCTGAAGATTAATGTAACACATAAATAAAATGAAATACACCAGAGCAGTTACATCCAAAAGACGGCATGCCATTGGTCCTTTAAATACTGTTCAATACGTAGGCTGGAATGCTTTTTAGATTCTTTTAATACCCGATATAGTATAAGTAGGCGATAAAACGCTCCTTCTTGGACACAATAAATAACTATTCTTCATATAGTGCAGTAATACAGTACTCACACTAAACCTACAGTAATTGCACAGTAACCACATGCAGCAATCCCACCCCACCCCCATGCCATCTTCATCTGCCCCTCAATCCCTACTTCCATTTCTCTGTCTAATCTTTAACTTTCTGCATCTTATATGAATTACAGGGCATTCAAGTATTCTACTTCACTCGGGGTCCACACATTGAGCCCTGGGGAACGCCAGCCTGAACAGAGAAACACGCAACTCTCTGGATTTTGCAGTCCAAGGCAAAATGAAATGTCTGCATTTAGGATGACAGTCAGCTACAGGTAGTTTGGTTAATCCAGTTAATAATACAAGCTCAACTGTGAGAATAACCACTGTGGACATTGTCTTTATGGGGCCTCGTCATTTTTCGTATTGTTGTGAATATTTTGAACCGGTTGTTAAGTCGACATGGTTTGGAAAGAGAGCCAACAGAATAATGCTTCTATATGGTTAGCTCCAGTAAAATAATACATAACTAGTCCTGAGACTCAGGTTGCATCAGTCTCACTGTAGGTGCTCTGAAGACTCTAGTGGTATCCACGCCGGAATGATCCCTGTGTAAGCGGGGCAATGGGGAGAGGCAAAGGTTTTCCACTGCCAGTGTCTCTATGCTCCTGTCATCATCAGTTCCTCATTCACCCTCTCTGTGATGACTTTGCTGAAGTGACAGTATCCTTAGAGGTCTCCATCTGAGGGTGGCAAACATAGCTTGAAGAGCCTGTTTTAAAAAAAAAGAAGCAAAACTTCAAATGAGGGGAATCCACCCAGATTACATATAAACAGTGCAATTATCTGAAAGGCATGGCTTAAGGTGCCTAGAAATGGTTTCATTCAGTACCTTGGAGCTGATGGAGGCATCTGGTCCATTACCTTGAGATTTTTAGCAGACAGCTCAACTCTTGCCCCCTTATAAGAGAGAAAATATATAAGCTAAAAGCTCAACATAACAGACAGCTTGACTGCCATTAACAGATTAAACACAGAAAGCTCTCCGTGTGCTCGTATTTTATGACAGAGGCATGGAAAGAAACAAATGAAATGCAATATGAAAAATTAATAACAGTAAAATATGAAAAACAGAAGTGCTAATTGCTGACAAATAATGAAAAGTTGGGTTTAGAACTGCTCATTACTGTTATATAATATACTACAACATGCTCTTAAATGTCCAGCAAAGGGAGGTACATAGGATTTCTGATCCAGTGTGTTCACGCATCAACTCAATTAAATTGAACTTTGCTGTCTATTTAAATAAGTCCTAAAAGATTGCATTTCAAACTAACAAAATAATCTATACATATTTCTTGTTTGGTTGTTTGTATAATTAGATTGATGACCATTAAAAGTTCCTTTCACTGGAAAAATATTGAAAACAATTTTTAAATGCCAGCAAATGCAATTAATGCGGTGCCATGCATCTGCAATGTGTGCAGAATGTTGTTCAATATAAGACCTTGCCTGAATGTCAGCAGAGATTTTTCTATGATGTGCATGTTTGTTTCAGCTTTAATAGCGCCTTTACACATGACACGTCCACTTATCATCATGGCAGCAGGCCATTTGTGCACTAACACCGCTGAGTGGTCCCTGTTCTCTTTAGCAAAATTGATGCAAAGAACCTCTCCCTATCGTTAATTCTCAACCACTCTGCTTTTCTTAGATACTCAGTTGTACTCGTTTATGTTACGCTGTTGTAGTTGTGCTTTTTAGCATTAAATGTCTTTGCCAGTCTTTTGTTACCATGTCAGAACTTTTTTCACCTTAAACTAACTAACTGGAACTGGCGCTTAGCCCAACTCCTGAAAAACAACCTCACACCATTATCCCCCCTCCACCAAACTACACTTGGCACAATGCAGTCATGTACGATCCTCCTGGCAACCGCCAAACTTAGGCTTGTCCATCAGATCGCCAGATAGAGAAGCGTGATTCATCACATCTCCACTGCTCTAGAGTCTAGTAGCAGCGTACTTTACATGGATCTGACTGGATCTGATGCTTTGCATTACGCTATGTGATGTAAGGCTTGGATGCAGCTGCTTGGCCATGGAAACCCATAACATGAAGCTCTATGCACTATTCTTGTGCTAATCTTAAGGCCACATGAAGCGCCTTGAGGCGACTTTTGTTGTGATTTGGCGTAATATAAATAAAATTGAATTGAATTGAATTGAAAGTTTGGAGGTCTGCAGAAAATTTGCAGAAAGTTGGTGACGTGTTCACAATATTTTCCTCAGCATCCGCTGACCCCGCTCTGTGATGTTACAAGGCCTACAACTTCATAGCTCTACTTTTGTAGAAGTAGTCTGCATGTCTACCTGCATGATTTTATACACCTGTGGCCATGGAAGCGATTGGAACACCCGAATTCAATGATTTGGATGGGTGAGTTAATACTTTTGGCAATATAGTGTATATGGGGATTCCAAATATCACGTTACTTTGGACCTCTGACCTCTTCCTCAAGCTCAAACAAGGTCAAACTTTGATTCTCAGCATCACATTGTAAGTATGACATCCAAATATCATGCCACATTTGACCTCTGAGCTCACCTTTACATTTTACTACTCTGCCTTTCTTTCAGGTTGGCCCCAAAGTATGTTATATCTTTAGAGAAAGTGTTGTCAAGAGAAAAAATTAGCTGCCTAGTTGGTTAAAAATATACTGTAGTAAAATATTATCTAAGAAGCTCAGGTTATTCATGTCCAGATATTTACAAATCAGTACCTATTATGCCTTACGTACTCCTACATTGTGCTTTTGTAATCCAAACAAACACCTGTCATGCTACTGTCCAACAAACTTCTTAAAGTATAAAGAGAACAATAAAAACAAGATACAAAAAAAATGCAACACTGTTTCCTTAAAAGTAAATAGTGCCCAGAGAGTGCGCTGCCCTGTCGAAGGATTGTGCTCTCCAAGTGTTTCTTGTTTTATATAATAAAATAGTTGACTCATATTTTATAGTCTTGATTTTAACAGGACTGAGATCTTCTTAAAGGTTTACCTGTTTACGCATTATGTCCATGGTCTGCATGATGCAGCGCGGTATGAGGCCATGGTTCCTGGCTAGGATCATTGCCTGCTCCAGTGTCACAGTCAGAGTACATCTGCAAAGAACATGAAGGCCAGTGATTAATAGTGTGTGTTCCTCTGCAATAAACCCAAAAATGAAGTAAAATGAATTTGAATGGCGAGGTTAGGATGAGTTTGTGAGGTTCCAATGGGGCATGTCATTGACTCTGCACTGTGTTATTTTTATGCAGTCTGACAGTCCAGTGACACAACAAAAGCAGCATAATAATTCTGTGGTGTGGTGCCACACTGACCTCTGCATCCCTGTGCCACACATGGTGATGTGGCAGGCTCCCAGGCGGTTACACAGCTCAGAGGACACACACAGCACGCTGACACCTGACTGGTGGCCTTGGGCATTCGGGCGCATGTTGATGTACGACTGCATTAGCCGACAAAGGTCGTCCAGCGTGTTGAGGGGTCTCAGCAGCTACGGGGAGGCGGGAGGAAGTAAAGGTCAGGGAAGGTTAGCCGTTAAATGCACTGCTAACAAGATGATTCAATAACACATCACAAAAGACGTCACCTTAACAAGCCGCTTAGACTACTGTTGACTTTTTAAATCGCTTTCAAACCAAGCAAATTAAAAAGTCTCTCATTACCAAGACAAAAAAAATGTATTGAAGTGAACAGAACACTTCAAAATAATATAATTATATTCATGTGAAATATTTTAAAACATGGGACTAGTAGAGTAACTGACTTGTAAGATGGAGAACAGAAATGGGGAGAAAACAACCATCAAATACAACACAAGAAAGTCTAAATCTGCAGTCTTTCTCTTTCTATATTAAAACTATGATCTATTCAGTTTTAATTACTGCAATCTATTTCAACTACAGTCAGTGTGGGACACTAGAAGTTCAAATGGACACCATCTATAATTGCTGGGGTTAGTTGGAGTTAACGGGGAGGGTCTTGACAAGCTATGGAGGAGTTTCCGGTGGAGGGAATGACACACCAGTTCATCTTACTTTGGAAATGCTTGGTTGAAGGTCTCTAACTTCAAGGCCCAGTATCTGTGCTTGCATTTATATTCAGTCACAACAATATATATATATAAAAAATTGACTTATGTTACAATAACTAGACAGATGCTACATATGAAAAGACCATACAGACTACTATAAACTCATCAAGGTTAAAAACAGTATATATTTACCTGGTCTATCTTCATTGCTGTGGTGTTGGAGTCTGTAGGGAGATTTGACTTCTCCAAATAGAAAGCTCTGTGAGGAGAGAAGGATTACGTTCTCAGTTTTTTAAACTCTTCATCGGGTTGGAAAAATTACTGATTTGCATCCTGTGACTCACTTTCGTTGGAGAGCTGACTCATCTAGTATCTACAGATTTTGTAACTGCTAAACTGAGTATTTCATAATTTATTAATGCCGCATTGTTGAATCACTTTCTGGGAATTAGGGTGCACATATCAGTGACCACACACGATGTAAAAACACTGGTATATAATAGATATAGCACATCTTCAATCATAAACCATTAAAACTTCAAGAGTTAACATTTATATTGTTCAACACGTTACTACTTGAGAAACAGTACCACAGTCATTTTGCTGTATATGTAGCTAAATCCTGTTCGTTCATGTGGGAACTGCTCAAGGACTCCTCTGGATACATGATTAAGTTCTGACCTTGAAAGCTTGACTTTCACATATGTAATATACAAAGTGCAGTTTCTGCTTGTTATGCAACACCAAAGGGTGAACTCTCCCCTTGAGGTGAAACACATCTTCAGTGCCAGGAAAGCCAGTGAAGAGCGGTAGTGAAGAGTAAAACAGGTACCTGAGCCTGCGGTAGTAGGCCTTGACTTTCTCCAGTGAAACAGCATTAGTGCGCTGCTGGAAGTCCTCCATGGCAACGCAGTCCTGCTGGGACGCTCCCTCTGGACGCTCCAAAGCTGGAAAAATAGAAGCCACATAGTTAGATCTATGAATATTTAGAGAATGACACACGTTTTATAACACTGCCTCTGTGCACCACCATAGTAGAACTCAAACCAAACAGTCCACACATGACTCAAGTGTAGACTTCCAACTATAATTCAAGGGATTTGGTTTAGGAATTGCAGCCCTTTTATTCAGTCTCTCATTTTCAGGCTCAAATGTAATTGGGTTAACTAACAATTTTAAAGATAAGGACTGTATTTAATAACTGGATAAATGGTTTTTATTTATTTATTTTTTGGTGTTAGAGCATCGTCTGCAGACCCGACGATGTTTCCATGAACATGCTTTACAGCTTCTCTTTATCGACCACTTTTCACACACGGTTGCTGTACGCATACAGCCGGCTGTAGCTTTTCAGTTCACAACTTGACACACACCAACACAACAGCATAGATAGCACAGACGTTAAGGCGGCGAGGCGTGATTGCAGGTGCCGCTCACATGCGTCCGTCTCCCCTGCAGCAGCGCTGCAGACCACACCCCGCCACACACATTAACCAGGTAAAATACATATTTAGGCAGAATTTTGCAAATATCCATTTTTTCATTTTTTTAGCAGCATAGTGCTTTTTTTCCATTTTTAAAAAAAAAATCAGGTCAAGGCTCCAAAAGCCCAAAGGCGATATGAGGATGGTGGCTCACAACAGTTTTTGTTTTTTTGTCTTTCCTTTTGTTATATTTCTTTAAGAGTTCAAAATGTGTTAATTACATAAATAAAATGTAATTTTCTCTGTAGCACTTCATGGATTTCATAAGCAACACACCTCAGTTGTTCACACAAAGCATAAAGGTAAAAAACAATATATACAGTGTCGTCTTCATTTTAGATGTCAAAAAGTATTTGCGGCTCTGAGTGTTTTCTTTTGCGTGGAAACCGGGTCCAAATGGCTCTTTGGGTGTTAAAGGTTGCTGACCCCTGGCCTATGACTTTAACTTAATGTAACGTTTGCGTGTGTGAGTGTGCATATATGTGACAAAAATATATCCTCATTATATATATATATCACTGTGCTTCCCCATAGGCTGCAGTCAAGACTCTTTTCCAGTAGGTGGCGATGTTCATCTGCAAATCTGCACTACTAAATGTTTTGGAGCACTGTTGTATTCGGAAATACACGGTAAACAATATGGGGTCTCTCATGAGATTAATGATCCGATGAGGACTCGTGCATGGAAAATTAGCAGCTAACTGGCAGACTGGTATAATGCTTTACTTTCATACTAGGCTGACAAAGACTCAGGGAGCGCTAAAGTGGGTGTTTTAAATGGTCAATACAAGGCTTCAGTCTAACTTAATAAAATCAAATAAAGTTCTAAGGAAACGCACATGTGTAAGAGGCTGAAAGGCTGCATGGTGCATTGAGTGTTTTAATGATCCAAGGCTATATGTGTAATGTATATAAGTGAATTTGTGCCTGATGCATTGTATGATTTGTTGCTTGTTCCACAGTAAAAGGTTTTGAGTAGATACTCGGCTCTACTTGCCAGCGCTACGTCATGTTTTACTAGCTGAACTACACCCTGGAATTATGTTCTTTGCCTTTCTTACCTCTGGTGAACAGGACAGTGTGGAGTTTGAGGCTGCCTCCATTCTGCAGCCGACTGGGGAGCTCATTGAAGTGACAGCTGTCCAGGTAAAGGGTGACCCTCAGGGCATGCCTGGTGCCCTCCACCTGGTAACACACTGGTGTGTCTGCAACACACATACAGAGATGAGGGAGAAGTTAAAAAAAAAACAAGAAACAAAGAAGGTGTAGGCGTGCCCTTCTTGAAAATGAAAACATGCAAAGCGTGTTGCATTACATTTTAATACATTTAGATATTGTGTACTAAAATGTAATGCTGCATATGTCTAGCAAACACATATTCAGAGTTCATTAATAGCTGGGTGTTAAATCAAAAGCTAAAAGAAAAACTTAGGACAGTAACCTCACTGAAGATTGAATTTATTGAATTATTTGATTTATTTTCAGGGTTTTTTCATTTGGTGACTGATTCCAAGTTCTCATGGCAGCTAGCTGCTAACACTGTCAACCTCTGGGCGACCACTTTTGATCACAAGGCAGCTGCACAGCGAGGTGGGAGGCAACGGGTCTCCGACCAGTTGCAGTCTGACTCACACTGGCTGCAATCACTTTCACACAGATGAGTGGAGGTTTGCAAATAACTGCATTCTAATTTATAAACACAGACAGACTGCCAGATCCATGTGCAGGACAAATAAACAGAGGCACCTGATTTCTGTAATAACCCTTTAAATTGCATCAATATCTGGCACATTTTTAGAAATTGTAAGTTTGAAAGAAATTGTGATGAATCTATAAAAAAAATATGAGATAAGTAATCATTTATAAATCTGAAGCTGACTTGTGCTCAGTTCTCCTAACCTTTTCTAGCAGTGATACATGAGCACTTGTCAGAAAATGGGAAAAAAATGACCTTTGCTGCGTGACCTCTGGGGTCAATCCTTTTTTCTAGAGAACCTACCAAGCAATAACCTTGTGGAATTGGCTGTGATCCTTTCAAGGTCCTTCAGACTCTGTGGTGCTTAAACGTCTGTACCTTACATATACCTCTCATCCCTCTGAAAATGCTGTTAGCAAATCAATAGTGTCCAATGGACTGTGACGCCAAAAACCATCTACCTGCACTGCAGCAGTCTGAGCTGATGTCAGCAAAGAAGCTTGGTTAACATTAACATTTTTTAATAGCAAACTGTGCCAGACTGGACCTGTAAAGTATATCTATCCCCACATACCTGCCATACATAAGGAATACAATACTAATGACCGATAGCAATACGTTAGTGCATGCACTGAGTGATGTTTTTGTGTAAAATACATGCAAATGTGCACAAAATATTTTCTCCAGCCAAGCATGAACACAGAATAGCAAATTCCTGCTTCATCCACAGATTTGCCTTTTAAAATGGGAAGTGCACGTTGCGCTTTTCCTTTGAGCAGCAATCTCTGCTGGCCACATTGAGGCTGTTGAAAAGAGGAGCGATTCACGATGCAGTCATCCTTTGTATCTTTGACTTTAAGGGTTTCCGGTAACCCAGAGCACCTTTAGTGAATGCAGATACCAAGCTTATTAAAGCCACAAATGCACCCAGTTATGTAAAGATGTCCACAAAGCCCACTCTGAACAACCTGGTTGCATCCTCAGCTGAAACTACAGCACTGCACTATAATAAATGCTTGGACCCTTTGGTGAATTGGCAGGAGAAAGCTTACTATTATCATGGTTCAAAGAAATATTACTCCAATATACCGCATACTGCAATTTGTGTTCTTAAGTACTTCAATATTGTTTTTATATTATAGGGGTGCTTATGTGACATATGTCAAGTGTCTCTCAGCAGCAATAAAGATTAAAAGAGGCGACCTTGATATCTGAAATGCTCTGCCCTTGTTTAAGGTGATTTATGGAGTCACCACAGATCTGTCTGAGTTCCTTTTCAGCGGCTCTTCATGGAAAAGAAAATGAAATCTGCAGTGGCATAATGGCAATTTCACCCTAAGCAGCGACCACGCATCCACACAATAGAAGTTCATTCAGAATTGGTGAAACCATACAGCTGCTCATTAACGCCAGTGCGCTTTGAATGAGGCAAGTCGGTCTTTGTTGATGGGAGTCTCTTACTTGCTACTAGACACTCATCCTCCAGTTGCCTGAAGAACACAGTGACTTTGTCCAAATCCGACAGGGCCGCCTTGGTGTCCTCCAGCATGGTCCGCTCCTCTTTCTGCCCGAGGAGAGAAAGAAAGCTCAGAAGTTGCACCAGAGTAAGAGTTTGGGTAGTTGTGGTGACAGCTGTGTGGCTACAAAGTCATACAGACTTCAGAGTATTTGATTCAGAAAGACACACACACAATAAGAAAAAGCTGCAACAGGAAAGTTATTATTTAAAATTTACGCCAAACTATGAACCTTGTTGTTTTTTCCCCTAATAGGTAAATAAAGCTACTTTCGGCTGCTTCCTCATTCATGAGCACTCACCACAGCAGGAAGCGCTGCATATTTGATTTGGCAGGTTTTTACATCAGATGCCCTCACTGAGGCAGTCCCCCAAGGGATTCGTGCCTCTTCCCAGGCTCGAATTGAGCATCTTTGGGTTTAGTAGGCAAATTTGCAAACTACAACGCTATGTAGCCAACTTTCTAAGAACCAAACAAAAATACAAAACTTGTCCTCACCAGGTGTGGAGCCAGCGTGGACTGGAAGTGCAGCAAAATACCAATGGCGGATATCTGCTCTAGCCACTTGCGGCTGGTTTCCTTGCCGTCTTCTTGGTACTCGCCGGCATTGTTGAAGCGAGAACGCAGTGCAGTCAGCACCTGTTCGGCTAGCGTGCACAGAGCAGCCGTCGCCGCCTGGCAGAAGATCACGTCCCTTCGCAGCTGCAGAGATGTGTCTGGTATTGGTAGGGGAGAAAGAAAGGAATGATAACGCCAGTGACATAGAGAGTTCAGGGGGCACGCGACTAGGGACTTATGAGGAGTTGAAGTGGGTGAAAAAAAGCAATGAAACCAAAGAGAACAACATAAAACAACATCTGCAGCAGAAAAAGGAAGTTCACTGTGGAGGAGAGGGTAAGGTATCCAGTCTTACTGTAACCTCTCTTATTACATATCCTGAACTTGCTCTAATGCTTACAGTTGATTCTATTGGCTTGAATACCATGAGAGGATATCTGCCATTAACTAATGCCATATGTCACTGGAGAAAGTTCAGACTGGAGTATGTTGTGCTCTGAAACCAATCTTCATTCCAGCACATAGTCACACATCTGATTATGACCTTTTTGACAAAAATGATGCTAAAACTTTGATTTAATGATTTGTATGATTTGATTGCACTGGAAATGTGTTCATTACTTTCTAAATAAACCTACATAAATATACATGTGTATGTATGGGATCCTTAAAATGAGGTTTTAAAGATTTGCAGAATTCCTGATGTGAAATTGGCTGTAAGTTCATATGATGGATGACCTCATATGCAAAGAGCTGTTAGAATAATTTTAAATGCTCCTGTTTTGAGACCTTTCTGGCTGCTTAAGACCTGAGTTCTGCTGGGCGACTGCACGGTCCACCTCTTCTGTTAATTTTATGGAAAATTAGAACTGGATTGAACCTAGTCTGATTATCTGCTGCTGAGCTGATCTGAATATAAACTGATTTTCTCTTCTACCAGTGACACGGTGCTCTACCTGTGCACTTGAGCAGAGCCAGGAGGATCTGATTCTTTCCATCTATAAAGAAAGAAGAAAAAACAAGATGGAGTGAGAGATTGTAACTGTATATGAACACGTGGCATGCATGCACGTATGCGTTTTCTACTAACCATCCACAAATCTCTGTAGGCTCTCCACCAGGGTTTTGATAGAGGTGGGCAGGTTCCAAGGGTCTTCCTGGATGTTCTTATGGATAACGTAACGACAGCGAACAGTCCAGTCTTCGGTTTGGCGAAACTCTGTTCATGTTAAACCAGAGAACTTGTAAGCCTGTGCGCCAGCTCTCTGACAGAACCGTAGTGACACCTTTCGACAGTGCTTACACACACAAACAAATCTGTACCTGGCTGGCTGTGGTCAGAATAAAAGTGCTTGGTCTCCTCGCAGGCCTTGGTCATGACGGGTCCTTTGAGCAGACTGTTGATTGAGTCAACCTGCGTGCAGGAATAAAAGCATGCACACACTCAGTTAATGAAGCCAGTTTTTCTTCTAGTTCACTAGAGGTTTTCCAGAATTAACAACAACAAGGCTTGTGTTAGCAGGCCCCCTGAGCTGCTGTTTACATGTGCAAAGAACTACTGCAGCCAAAGTAGCTGTGCCCCTATCACCCCCCAACTCCACCAGCAGGGAATCAAAGGACATCAAGAAGAGATGAAACGACGGACACATGTCTTCAACTTAGTCCGTGCATCAGTGAAAGCTTGTGCGTGTTCAAGGAGACAGAGTGGAGAACAGAGAAAGAAAGGAAGTCATGAGATGAGAGAGAAAGCCAGAATCCCGAACAGAGGACAGCAAGCCGCATGAGGTAACTCAGCCCAGATGCTGACTGATTACCATCACAGTGATCTGTTCCAAATGGTTAATGCTGACATGTGTGTTCCCTGTTTCTTCATCTTTAACTTCTACATCTAGTGGCTGAGTTTAAAGTCTGTTTAAAAACTAGGGTTAGAGTTAGGCCTGGGCTTAGGCAAAGCACTTTGGGGAAATACAGCAAAAAATTCCAAGTTAATCAGGAATTACTTACTTACTCCGAACTCAACGGTCGAACTAACCTGGTTGAAAAGGTGCTCGAGGCAGCCGTGCAGCTTGTCCTGTTTGTCAGAGGGAATCCTCATGTCGCACGGCAGCTCGTCCCCTAGTTGAGAGTAAAAGCAAATAGCTGATGAGAGGCAATAATCACACTTTCTACAACAAGTATTAATTTTTATTCGACCATCTGGGCTTATTAAAACACACTTCTCTCCATCTGTCACTGCAAAATCTGACCTGAGCATCATATTAGACCGAATGAAGGCTAATAAATTATTACAACGCAACATCTCAGCGTGAGCTGTTCATGACTTAACGCTGATAAAAAACAAAGCAATAAATAGCAGTGGACACATACTTGGCTCGCTGCACATTATTGTGGCTTTAAATGAAATGCAGCTTCTATAATATCCAGCCACAGTCACCTCCAAGCTATATCTAGAGGATTTCTGTGTCTTGGGAAAAAACAAGGTAGCACAGAGTAAATCATGAGACGGCTCACACAGATTTATTCTTACGGAAATATCCTTTATTTCTTGTTTTTAAGCATCCAGAAGTGTATGTTTGCATAAGCCTAGCTTATATTATTTACATCCAATTAACTTTGGAACAGAGATCCTTCTTTTTTCCTTTGAGCTGGCTTTTCATTCCAACATCAGATCTGATCTGATCAGTGTGTGGTGTAAAATCCAATGTGGAGGAGAGTCAAAACATTAAATACACCTTGCTTATTTACACATGCACAGATCAACTTAAAGCCGTTTATTACCTGATCCCATCTCATCACTCCCCAGGTAAGAGCTGTTACTTCGCACACTGGTGTAGGAAAGGACGGAGTCTCTGTTGCTGTTGCATTCACTGTAACAATGAGCACACACACACACACACACACACACACAAGTAGCACCCAGTTAAAAAGCATTAGGGAAAAAAGGGCTCATTCCGTTCTTAAACCACAGAGAGAATTTGGAAAGCTGCATCTAGTAATTATGCTGCCAAATAATCCTTGTGATTGTAAATGCCTTTTCTGATTTACAGTATATGAAACCAAAGGCAATTAAACGCTTCTCATAACAACAACAACTGCTGCTGCCTTACACAGAGCTGCATTCACTAAAACTGTAGCTATATCAGATTCCCAAATAAATCGGATATAAATCGCGTGTGCATAAAATGGAGCTCTCCACTTTACAAAGACGCTTTTATGAACAACTTCTTTTCCTAGTTTTCACGTTTAGTTGGGACTGTATTCCTTTCTTCCTTTGCTGGTGTGCGGAGACAATTTCAGCCTTAGCGGGGCTGGTATTTATAGTCATACATCGATGTGATTCACCATGATTACCGGGAGCAAGTGGAAGATTTATGTGGCTCAAATTATACATGGCTTTAAGTGAGCACGCTTGCAATCCCCCTCAGAGAAGCTCAGAATGATTCACAAGCTGAATTACCATGACAAATGGCCTACGAGCGACTACAACCTACAAAACACCATCACTGGCTTTGTGTTGCTTTACTATTATCTGGGCTGGCAGGGTGACAAAGTGGGGGGAGTGGAGCCTGGATATCACCTGCTGGGTTATTCTGTGGTGTCCAATGTATGTAAATTTGTGCTGTTGGGATGGTGGGGGTGGCTACCGTAGAGGTGCTACAATGATAACTTGGCTTGAATGCTCCACTGGCTTCTCATAAATGTGTGCAAAAACAATATCACATACTTACAGTAAAATGATATATGTTCCTCTCTTTATACTGTATTATTCCCTTTTTCTATCCGATTCGTTATAGGGAGCTGCATTTCCTCACTGAATTCAGAGGCATGCACACAAACTTGGCTTCTGCCTTTGTCTCACACACACAAACACACATACACGCAAACACACACACATGGATAGAGAAGGTGACATCCAATTTAGCTTCACACATCTCCTGCCAACAGTGTGAGTACGACTGTGATAATTAACCTGTCGGCAGTAATGGAGAGCAAACACACCTCTGCACACAGCTCTCATGGTCTCACTTACATTAAATTATATACAAGATGATATCTTTTTAATTGTTAATACAGGCGGGGTGATAGTGAACAACTCATTAGCAACTTCTGACATTCCTACTTAAACTGTAGCCATTTGTTATACGCTATTTATGTGCTATTCAATGCAATTTTTTTTAAAAAGGTTTAAAATATGCTAATAATGTCAGCATATTCACTAAAACAGCTTGAATGATTATATTCTTCCACAATCAAATAGACACTTAATATATTTTTAGCACATTTTCCTAGAAAAGATACATATTATAGGTGATTTTTAGGCTTATTTACATATTAGGCAAGCAAGGACAAGAAAAAAATGGTGATACAATCTCTGAGCTTCCTGGAAAAAGTAGATTGGAGACATTTTAGATAGAAAAAATAAAATCTGGACTCAGACAGGGAAGGGATTCAGTGGTTTAGATGAGTATTTTGCTAGTGTGTGTCTGGGTTCACTTCTCCCCATTAATGAGAAGGTCTAGTGCAGATCATTACACTTTATCCTGCGATCAGACATCCACTACTGATGGATGACGCTCTCATCCACACAGCGCTCACTGTGGATTACCACATCTCAGTCTAAATGCTCACCTACAGCTCTCTACACCACCATCATCACATGTAAGCAACATGTAGCAGCACGAACAACACCACACACATGCACACACACACACTAGAGAAGCAGTGATTTATGGGAGACACAATATAGCAGAGTTTGGAACAAACACTATTTTCTTTGTGTATTTTTTCACCCCAGTCCCCTTTGCATTTTTTTTGTTGACCGTGTGTGTGTGTGTGTGTGTGTGTGTGTGTGTGTGTGCGTAAAAGTCATTCTCCCCTGTCCTTCCTCTAACATTGCATCTGTCACAGGCTGCGCTTGGCCACTGACCTCCAGCTGTTGAGTTCTACTGTGGTTTGTCACCACCTCAGGCTTTACTGCCTGATTCTCTCAGCTGGACAAAAACGTTAAAAAAAAGCACCACCCACACGTGAAACACATAAGCACTTTTCATCACATGCAAAATTTTACAAGTGGGATGATTCATCCACATTCACTAGGCAGCTTTGTACAGCTACCTTGACCAGAGTACTTTTTTCCTACTTGGCCTCAAAAAACCCTGAGTAAACAGTTCTGTGTGCAAGTGTGAGTGCATGAGCGTGCGTTTATACCACACACAGAAGAGCCGACATTTTGCTATACATTTTATTACGATGAGGTAGCTGCATTTCACACGACGTGGCCAGGCTTTAATGACAGAGCGGGTGAGGAGGCCGCGCCCCAAACATTTCGCTTTATTATACACCAGCCCACCGCACTGACAACCAATAACTATATCTTAGTGGGTGGTGGAGGGTGGGGCTCAGTGGCTCTCTGTTCAGTGAACACACACACTCCTCAAAAAAAAAAATCATCTGAATGAACTTGCAACAAGCAAATGACATAACCAGATTCAACCAGAGTATTTTGAAGTCATTTTTAGCCCTGCATCTCAGTTAAAATGGCAACATCTGGAATGAATTATAGCCTCCAAAGGGGGGAAATGAGAAGCATTATAGGTTTGTGGAGTAAAGTGGGAGTCTCAGAGCGCTGTTTTTGTTTTTAAGGAGTTGTTTTTAACCTGTGATGCTGCTATAACAGATGAATGAATAAACAATGAAATGAAAATATTACTTTAAATAATTAAGGTCAAAGTGTTTCAAGTTATATATTGGAGTTATATATAAGCTACTTAGGTCTCAAATTGTAGAAAATATAATTTGAGAGGTAAATACCTTGAAGGCCCCCGGAAAACCATGAGGTAAATACCACTTTAAATGATATGCCGACTTGCAATAGAAATATACAGAAAAGGTGAAAGTATGCTCTAATATGCCAGTTTGAAATCAAGAGCAAGATAAAAGTTTTTAGAATATAGTCAAGTTGTGTTTTCCAATATGGAAGTAAATCCCATTTTCCCCAGCATCTTTGATAGACAGTGCAGTTTGCTCCCTAAGCATATCCAGCATATCCTGTTTCCATAGGCTAACAAGCCAGCAAGGCCTTCTTCTTCATGGTTTTCCGGGGGTCTTCAACCTAAGCCTGTTTATTTGAAGCTTTAGCTAATGTGTCTTATCAGCGCCTTGTTATTACCTTTTCAGGTGCTTTTTGAATAATGTGTGTTTAAGGCTTCCATGCCAGGTTACACTGTAACCTGTAGCTGCATATTCAGTAAGCACTTACCTGTAGGAGTCCCTGTAGCTCATTGTGTCGTGGCCGGAGTCCTCCTGGTCCTCCTCGTTCACTTTGAAGCAGACTCGTTTAGTGCCGCCCTGCTCCACTTTGTCCTGGTCACATCCATCCTCACAGGGGACCAGGGCGGGCGGCTGATTTTCCTCATCGATTGGAGGCTCTCCGCCCTCTCCTTGGAGCTGTGTAGGCTCGGTGATGGATGACAACAGCCTAGAGAAAAAAATATAAACAAATATATCTGAAAACAACAAAATATAGATATTGCCCTTTACCTTGGAGACATTATCTACATATCTTTAGCATATGATACAGAGCATATATCATAATTTATATAACATATATGCCATAATTTTGTGTTATGTTTTTAGCATATTCAAAGCTTTTATAGAACTTGATCATTTATATTCAAATTAAAGTCTTCATGTCAAGACACTGTTATGCTTACATTTCTAATACAATACACAATGCATGGGCCCCATAACTAAAACATACACATGTATTCATTCAAATTGTCACACCCCTTCCTCAGCACAGACACACAATATGTGTCTCTTTCTCTTGATGTTATCCTGGCCTCACTCCCTGTTCCTGTACTGGGCCTGGCCCATAAATATTTTGGGCCTGAAGAATGTTCCTTTTGTAAATCCTCAGCTTTAAACAAGGCAGAGGGAGGACAGACAAAGACAGGCTGCTGTGGGGATAACAGCGTTTCACGCAGAGATCTCTGAATGTCAGCGAGAAGGTTACGAAAATAGCCGACTCAAAAACAGTAGTGGAATGGAAATATCTGATAACAGCAGAAGGTCGGTAATGCTGGGACTAATTTCTGAATGGATGTGAGTAAAAGTTTTCTTTTTTCTAATATGTGGCACACGTGATTGAAGAAAACATCTGCAGAATAGGCATAACCTTCAAAAGATAAGAAAACATTTATGTGAAAATAAGGTTCAGTGCTGTTAAATTAAACGTGATGAATACGAGCTGTAATACTTACACATCTATTTGAGCAACATACTGCTTCATTTCCCTCACAGCAACGTCCAAACGACTGTACAAGTAAATGTAGGCGTCCTGTGTCTCGGTGTCTTCCTGTTTGAGCAGGAAACTCAAACCGCCTTCTCCGTGGCGACTATCATTCAAGCCCTCCCCTCCATCCACATTCACTTCCCCGCTGCCATCCGCTTCATCCCCATCCAAACCAGAGCAGCTCCAGGACGGAGCTCCCATGCTGGTCATGCAATGTTGAGTGTGGGACATGGGGTTCAGTTGTGCTAAAGGAGAGGAGAGATGTTACGGGTGATTGAATGAAAAGGACTTCACGCTCTGACAATTACATCTGTGCCAGATGTTCAAAAGCTATGAAGCAATACTCTTATCTGTTCTTAATTTGGTGTTGACGAAAAACAAAGTCTTAAAAAGACCATCGTTCAGCTAATATACACAGTAAAAGGAAGTCTGTTTATCCGGGTTGAATGCCAAGCTAAGCTGTAATAACCTGACATATCCAAAAACTGAAAACAGATTTAATACTCGTGGTGATCTAAGACAGTTCAAACTCTAACGACAGCTTTCAAAAAAGAGCCACAGCAACATCTCATCAGTACAAGTGCATGGCAGATGTCTGACCGGCAGCTGGTGTTCAGAGGAAAGATGGGGCCGAGCATCTTGGAACAATGCTGACTGTCTGCTGTCTAGACAGCTGTACTGCCTTTTCATCTTTGCTGAGAGTAGAAGTTCACATGTTAACCTCTAAAATTCCTATTGAAAACCAAATTTTAAAAGTATTTCCAAACTTTATTCTCTCCTTGAACATCTTCTACTTTCCATTTCAACTAAATCTCTCACTTTTTTCCTCTGCTCTGTGACCTCTAACGCACCACAGAGTGAACACATTCCTGCTCTGCACTGAGGTCTTTTCCTATATCATTCACTCACTTCTCATGTCAGTAACTTGAATATAATGGCCGAGGGCTAATGGAGTCTTAATAGCAACCTACTCATCTAATTTTACCATGAGAATCCTTGTTGGGCCTTTTTGGTTACACTGGGAGGCTGGGGTTGGTCCAGTCACAGCATCAAATGCATCAAAGCATCAAAATGATCACTGAGCTAGTGGTAAGCTATATTACCATGAGAGGGATAAATCCCTGCAACTCTTACTTTACGCAGTGAAAATGTGACACTGTTGAGATTGTTCTAATCTTCTTGGTTAGAGGACTGTGCGCAGCTCCTACCTTGGTCGGGGTCCAGGCCAAAGATGGAGTTTTTACGACCAAAACGGATGCTGAAAGTCCTGCCGGCAGAGGTAGTGCTTTTGGGGTAGGAGACCTGCATCAAGTTGATGTGGCAGTTGGTGGGAACAAAGTCCATGCAGCCCAGTGGGTGAGGGCGAACCCCAGCCTGCCTGACAGAGGGCCACACCTTGTTCCTCAGTTCCAGAGCAAACTGTGTGAAAAAGAGAAACAAAATGGGAGAAGCCATGAAGAAGAAGGTAATGAGTTTAGTGAATTAAAAAATGATATGACTACAACTGTTGCATCTTCATGATATCGTAAAGCTTCTGATAAGGGTTCTGGTATGTGAGCGACTGAGTTAATTAAAGTTTGCATTTAATTATTGTAGATATTAGCTTTCTTATCAGAATGAAGCTCCTCGATGTTTCTTAGATGCGATGCTATTTTTAATAATTCAATGGGTTTGGATTTTATATGATTTCTTTTACAGTCTGTGTAATATGTCAGGAAAAAATAAGACAAATATCAAAATGTGTTTACCAGGTAGTGGCATGTGGTCTACACGACAAACACAACTGTCTTGAAAAAGCATTTTGTGAGACTCTTAACACACTTTCACCAAGCTGCTCAAAACGCATTTAATGCAATAGGAGTAGTGTAAAAAAAAAAAATTGCCATGTCTTTTTTGGGGGGAGCAAAAATGTGAATTTATTGCTATAGAAAAGGATGTTCCACTGAACCGTTTAGTCACATGTCACAAAATAAAATGTGTTTAGTAAAATAATATGACTGAACATTCCTGTGTTCACATCTATGCTCAAGGGAAAACACAAGAATGTCTCAATACCTGCTGATAGCTGCTGATACGCCTCCTGATATTCTCCAGCTTGGTGTCGCAGATTTGTCTGAACTCGTACTGAGGCATGGTAACGACTCGGTCGTTCTGGTAGATGAGCTGGCTGCAGTTATGAACGAAGCGGCTGTCATCGCCAGAAAACGCCTCCAGGATCTGTAGAGACAAGAACAATTGCTGACGATGGATCACCTTGACAATAACAGTTTAGGAACCCGATTTAGTCCATTTCAATCACTGGCAAATTAGCATTTCTAGCCGTAGCAGCGAAATAAGGCAGCTGAGTTTTACCCCAGCTAAACTTTCTGCTTTCCAGTTCCAGTAAGTGAAACCAGAAGCAAAAACAAAATATTAAGCTGACTTTACTGTTTGAAACTTAAGCAATATTTAGCATGACTATCCACCAGTCTAACGATAAATGCATATGTAGGCTTTAGCTGAACAAACTTCTCATCTTGACAAAACTCACTTTCGCAGTGAGGCTGAAGCAGCCTTTGGGTTCCACTGTCTTCTCCAGGACGTGGCTCTTGATGCCAGCAGTGCTCACATATTCATACACCACGCCATGCTCCAAGTGGACGTTATCAACTGTCAGACTGACCAGAGGCAGATCACACAGGGAGAGTCTGCCCAGCTTGCAGTCTGTGGATCACAGATTTCAATTAAATACTTGACATACATTCAAAGTAAATAACCAACTAAAATACAAAAACCGAAAAAATCAAATGATATGTGCATGTTTAAAAAAAACTCAAATCACTTCAAAATCATGAAAAAACAAAAATGTAGTGCGTATAAAAATCTCTGAGGAAAAAACACAATATCATTTTAAGTCATTTTAGTAATGACACATGTAAAGGTACACAGTGTGCTGCACATCTGTCAAGTGTGCTTACCCTGCCAGCACTGTGGGAAAATTGGCCACTAAGTGTACACTGAATATTACTTAATGGCGTCCTATGACTGTAGCGTGCGTAAGTGTCATTTTCAAACTGCGAATTTTCTATATCCAGAGCAAATTACCTACTGCTGAAGCCACTTTTAGCGGCATGATGAATATGACCCAAGTCAGAAGTCAAATGAAAAAAACAAAAAACAAAAAAGCATTGTAGACGGAACATAATGTTTTGATGTAATGTTTTTGGCAGGGTCACATGTTTTTAGCATGAAGCCTGCAATCAATCTGGATTCACACACAAGGCAAAAAGCTGCCAAAGCAGCACTAATTTCGCTCAGATACATTTTGCTGACTGAAATGAAACTAGCTGACATGAGCGGAAAAACCGCAAAGGAATTGGGGATTGAAAGCTTCATACAGAAATCAAAGACATACTGCGACACTGATAAAACTTTAAATCCAAGCAAAACAAAAGACTGCAAACAATTTCACAGCAACACGTTTCACCTGTTCCATTGGTGCTTTTGTCCTCTTCGTGGTCAGAGCCATTCTCCACTGGGTAAGGCTTGAAAGGGCTGTCCTCCTCCTCATCTGCACCCCTCGCTCTTTGTAGCTCTTCCACATCCTCGAATGCTCGATACACCCAGTGACACTGTGGGAAGAAGATTAAAGCTCAAAAAAATCAGTCGCCGGGGCGCCTGCTGTCTGGGCCCCCTCTCTCTCACCAGTTCATCTAGACAGACCCATCCAATATTAGTTTTACCAGCCGTCAGCATGGCTGCAGTGTTTGGTAGACTATTTGTTGGAATTTTAATGTGGATGAGAACATGATGAAAAACAGAAACATCAACATCAAGCTGTGTAAATATGAGAGGGCTTTAGACACGTATTTTAGAGGGAAGAAGCTAAAGTATGGATAGAGAAGCTTTTACCCTGACAATGCAATAAAGACTGATTCCACCTAAATGAACAATGCAATGCACTCAACCACCGACAACAAACTGGTTAAATGATCAGCTAAATAAAATAAGACAAAACATCGTATGGAGGACACCTTGCTCTGCTCTGTCTGCAGCCTTTTGAAATACTGCCTGGAGACATGAGTAGCTTCTGCAGGAATGTCAAAACAACCAAAGAGGAGTTTGTCGTTTTGACATTGGCCATCTAGTATTCAGTATAAACACTTGTTATTTAGTCATGGCTCAGTTTGAAAAAAAAAAACAACAACCCCAAAACAATTCACTAATGTTACTTTAATAAAGAATTTAACTCATGCAGTTTTGGCAGTGGGGCTGAATGAACACTGTGGATACTGTTTCACTCCAGGCAGGAGTGTATTTTTTGTTGGCCTATGTTAGCTCACCGCTTGGAGAGGTTCCTGGTGAGTGCGCTGGGCTGTGAAATGCTCCAGGACCTCTTGGTAGTCGCTGTGATTGACACTGTTGCCATTGACTTTCAGGACGACCTGGCCTGGCTGAAGACCAGACGCTGCTGCCTCCCAGCCTGTAATATTTCCACACAGGATCATGAGTTCGCACAAAGGCAAAAACCATTTACAACACCACACATAAACTGGGAAACATCTTCTTCAGGATGACTGAATTAAGCATAACATAGTGAACTCATTAAAAAAAATTAACTTTTGGATTCAATTCCCATAGTTCTCAACAAAACATTTCCTCTATTGTTTCTACAGGAAAATGAGAAATCACTCTGTGGAGTGCTATAACATGCTGTCTCAAGCTACTAATGGCTTTACAGCCTGGAAGTCCAATCAACACCTCGATTAACCTTCCTGCCCAATCTAAAAATACCAGCAATGGCATCATTTCCACCCAGGGTGCCAGCAGTAACCACATTAAGGAGACTACTTGACCCATGAATGAAAATCTCCCAGAGAAAGTCATTTAAAAACAATGGGGTAAAAAATACTAGCCACTGAATTCAAATGAAACATACGTCATACTGAGTCCTAAGTAATTGAGGATGTTAGGAAAGTGAGAAAAGGAACATGTAGGGAAGAAGGAGGTGGGTTTAAGAGGGAGAGAAAGTGGAGGAAAGACAATAAAACCAAGGGACCAAATTTCTTGGCTGGTCTTTTTTTATTAGGGTGCATGTGTGTATCCTCGCCTTACTGCTGCTAGGTTACAAATTGGGATTCATCCCTCATTTAACTTCTAAACACACTGCTGATTTTTCTATTTAGAGACCGACAAACAGGCTGTATAGTAAGGAGGTCTTAAAGAAAAGTAGGAGAAACGAAAAGGGGAAACAGAAGTAGCTGTCTTTTCAGTTACCCATTACAGTTTTAGCTGTGATCACAGAACATTGTGTGTGTTTGAAAAGTAGTTTGCTCTATTAAGGGTTTGAACCCTGACCGTGGGCTGTCTGGCTGACAGGTGGCCATAAAAACCTAATAGAGGCTCACTAAGAGCAGAATGTAACAGGTGGTTAGAGGCTAGGGTTACCTCATCTTTCCTTTGAATTTCCTCGGAATTATTTGTCTTTCTGACACCGTAAACACTTTTAATGCATTTACTGGCACTGGTGCAGAAATAACAAGGTCAACATCTTACAAGTCTGTTCACAGATCTCCACTGTTGGCTCATAAGCAAAATATGGGTCACTTATAACTACATTCAAGAAATAATAATTTAACTACACTTCCCCGGGAGCTGTAAAGTGCTCAACTGATTATTTTTCCATTACACGTACAAAGCCATGGTCTTATTTTACCTTTAAATACAAAACTGCACACTATTTCTGCCATTTCGCCATGTGACAGAAACCAGATATTAACGATACAGCAACGCTGTTATAAATTACATTTTGTAGCCTACTTATTAAACTCTGGTACCGTGCTTTCGTCCTACGTGTTATTCTCTGAGTGTTCATGAGAGAAGGAGTAATAATGAAATTCTTCTGCTATCTCTGAAAAAAATGCATATTTCTGCTGATTGTTGTGGCTACAGAAGTCAGTTACCTTTCCTTACAGCGTGGACATGAGGAGGAACAGAGCCACTCAGTCTGAAGGAGAGACTGTCTGGGTTGTCAGGGATTTTTACGATCCTGGAAAAAAAGAAAAAGAAAATACCAATCAGACCAGTGCGGTCTATATGAGTGGACATTGTGTATTTCAGCACATATGCATGAGCCCTCACTCCTTGGCCTTGGTGCCAACCAGCAGCCGCAGGGAGCGTCGTATGCAGAAGGACTGGCTAATCATGGTTTCAACCTCCGAGAAAGGCCTGAGGAAAAGCAGGTCCTCGTTGATGGTGTAGATCTTCCTGCCCACCTGCAGGCCAGCCATCTGCACGGACAGACGGACAGACAGGAGACAGAATGTGGTTATTTATAGGTGGCAGCTTGCTTCAGCCTGAACCCCCTCCCAAAGGCAACATCCGCACAGTAAGAGTTTCAGGTCGGGGGACTGCAATTCAATTTAAAATTACGAGCAAGTACCGGAGTGAGACAGAGACTGTGTACAATTCCCCTGTCTAACGTGAATTACTCACAATCAAGTGCTGGTATATGATAATGTGCCTCCAAGGAGCAAAGAAGAAAACAAACAAACAAGCGATAAGACGAAAAGCATTGTTTGCTGCTCCAAATTCCCACAGCCTGTTCTGTCTTGTCGTGTATTTTCCAGCATTTGACTGAAGTTGTATGCAGTGAGTGCGTATAAAGATTGGCCACTGGATATGATAAAAATGCATGATTGCTAGACCTGAGTGTCATGCCTGCTTTGTGTTAGATTTGCACGCACTTCCAGACTGAAGGGCGTCACTTTATAATTTTTTTCCTAATGTTGCCAGTTGCTCTGCCTGCGACCTCTGATGCTTTGTCGGATCTTGCCAGATTCCTTTAGCTAATATACAATCTCTTCAGTCAAGGCGCGTTGCAGCTGCACAAACCAGTATACCTGCTCCCAAAGAAACAAACATTTTCAAGCTTTTCAGTCGGATTTCAGCTTCTGATATCTCTTTACAAATGACAGACACACAGCAAATCAGCCTGCAGCATGCATTTAAATGCAGTCATCTTCAGTCACGTTGTGAGAAGAATACAGCCTCTGTGCACTCACTGTGTGAGTCCAGTGTCCTGGGCAAAGATCCGGTGGGATGGCCTTGGTTAAGCCAGGCCTCGACTCTGTTTGAAGGCCCAGCGTGGATGTAGGAACGACTGGGAGGAGCCAGAGCTATTTGAATGCAGAGGGGTGCATGTATATGTGTGTGTGATTACACAGCATGGGTGCCAGTCTGCACGTGACTTTCTATAATAGTATCATATAGTGAAAGAGCTCAGTGTGTGAGTGTGTGCCTCTCAGCCCTTTTCAGAGCCCCATGGGAATCAGCTGAGCTTCATTCACTGCGCTGGCACACGGGCTGTGTCACAACTAGCAATCCTCGCCCCACTGTGGGGGGTGGAGGGCACGGGGGAATGAATAATAGAGTGAGAGGGGGTTCGAAATTAAGGAAAAAAGGAGTAATAAGGAACAGAGAAGCAAAGGTTTAGTGTGGTAGTTGGGCAGTGCATAAAAATGAAGATTATCGAGAGCTGCAGAGCAGCACAGGGGCACGGGAGAAATGAGGATACAAATGTGGAAATAGTGGGGAGCATGACAGTTATAGTCAGGCTGTGGAGGAAAAACAACCAGGGCACCATCATGTGTGTTCATGACAACATTGCAACGATTAACAGTATACAGGCTGGGCTGTGAGACGGACAGGCCAGAAGTAAAGTATGTCACCTGTCTAAGGCGAGTAAGAGGACATAAAAAGAGGATGAATGATCAATAAGACAGGAAAACATTGGCTCGTCCATCTTGTATTATAGCCATTGAGCTGTCACTGTAATTCCCCTCCCCATCATCAGTGAAGGCTGACACAATGGCACGGACGGGACAAATACCAATATGGAAGCTGCTCCCTCCTAAACATAAAAATATATCTGCAAATGGCTCTGCAGCCAATCAGAGCAGAGTTCTCAAAAAAGGGAGAGAGACAGAGTGACAGCAGCCGTCCAGAGAGTAGACAGCCATTACCTAGTGGAACTGACACCCCGAGGCTGGAAGAAGTGTGTGTGTGTGTGTGTTTACCTCAGCGTGTGAGCCCCTGGTGACAGATTTCACAACGATGGCCTTGTTCTTCTCCTCAATCTCAAAGCCGTAGCCTTCCTCCTCGGGGTGAATCTAGCACAGAGAAAATCGACTAATTACTTCCACATTTTCACCGCTGACTGTCAGGCTTAAAATGTCTTGAACTGATTTAGTATCACAAGTAAGCAAACAGGAAAATAATTTTAGATGCACACATATTCATCATCTTTCTGTCTCCATTGGTTCTGCTGCTGTAATTCTGTGCAACTGTAGGCTCTGGCTATAAAACGGCAACTTGTCTTCATGGCAGTGACCTGGTTTGTCTGAGAAATCACTGAAGCTTTAAAGAAAAAAAAAGGTGATTTACGGCACTTTTTCTGGGTGGTCTCACATGCAAACTATTCACACATAATCACAGTTTCATTAGCCATTTGTGACTTTCATTCCGTCTCAGGTGCCTTTGCCTGATGTTGCTCTCTGTTCTCCATATTGTATTCCCACTTGGGGTTGAGGCTTAAAGTTAAACGCTGTCGTCGCCAAACACATTAGCGGCGTCCATTAGTTAAGCTGCTGGGGCCATCTTCCTGCTGCACAGTCCTGATAAGATGGGGATCTCTGCTGTTATATCAGAGGAGATGACCGTGGAAAATAAAGAGTTCCTGCACTTCACTTCAATAATAGGCATTGGGGGGGATTAGTTCTGCTAATCAAGGAAAAGGGCCTTTTCCACTTCTTGTGGAAAGCCAGATGGCGTGCCTACTTCTCACTATGATATGAAAAGGGATGCTGATGATGCTTCTAGGTTTCCCTGAAGATAATGGACTCAAATAAACAGTTGACTTTCTGTGTGAGTTTGTGGAAACCCCCGAACACTTGACCCAGTGTTGTGCAGACTGACTTTTACTGTATGTGTAAAAAAATATTATATGCTTTTATTGTAGGATAATGATATTAACAGGAGTCACGCCACAGATGTGATTGGAAGTGAAAACCTAAGTGACCCAATATCTGGGCAGTTAGTGCACATACCATATTCCCCTAAGCAGCCCCTCCTCTTTCTACAAAGAATATTTAATAGTGTCAAACTGGACGCTCAGTTCTGGAGTGATTATGGACATGTTTGCTGCAAATTACACCTTATAAGAGTTAAAACTAAGTTACTGTTTATTTGAATCTTACCTTTTTCTGCTGCTAAAAAAAGAAATGGCTACACAATGTTGACTGACGCATCTTAAAAGGTCTTTAAAGCAGATCAAGCACTAAAGAAGGAAAAGGTCTTGTCCTGCTTTTAACTGCACTACAGTCATCAATCATCAGCTCACATTTTCAAATGTATTTCAAGAATATTCATCGGCTGCCGTTCTCACAGTTATCTTTTGTATCAGCAGCAGCGCAACAGAGATTCATCCCGGCCGATACAGCTGATTACATTACAATTATATAACACTCAGATGCATAGTGATCAGAGCGATTTCAAATGTGCTTGCTGTCATCAAAGCTACTCGGGCTGTGTATAGTGGTGTTAATAAAAGTTAGATGTGGAGATCAGAAGAAGGCACACAGGTATATATGTATGCAGGGTTCTACAGTCAAAATGCATATTTATGCCCGACAGCGTAACAGGATAACTTGAAAAACCTTGTTTTTGTTATTTTTGCATCAGTCTACAGTACAGTGGCTCATTGTTTCCCATCATGCTTTTGTTTTGTCTTTGGGGTGGTTAATGCTGTGCAAGGTAATCAAGACATCTTTGTGCCATGTTTATAGCATCGGAATGATGCTATAAATTAATTTTAATTATTAGCACATTTTTCTCGTGGGAAAATGATGATGCTAGAAGTGGTTTTTTTCCCAGATTCTGGCAATATCTGCGTATCCATGTATAGATGTGGGAGAATGTGAAAGTGTGTATATGAGTGTTGCTCACCACAAGGGATTTGACTAAGATGTTTTCAATGAGTTTGAAGTCATTTCGCTGGAGCTGCTTGCTCTTGGTGCCGGTCCCCTCGGTTTCCTCGTCCGCGTAGAAACGGAAGAACTGGGACTCGTCTTTAAACTCGCTCTTCTCCAAAACTGAAGTAAATGTTTTTTTAAAAACACAAGAATGTGGTAAATGTGTGCAGAATGCAGCCACAGGAGATAACAAAGAGAAATAGCAGAATGTCACAGTATCGGTCTTGCAAGATCAGTGAAAAGTAAAAGAGCAGAAAGATTAAAAAAAGGCTTTTTTTAAATAAAGCTTTGACCCAACTTCCAAAAAAAAAAAATCTAGAAAGATACATGTGTTTATAGAAGCTTTCATCTTTGGGAGTCTTCTACACAAACAAGCTAACAGTTAATTAGCTCATTAGCTGATGATTTTAGTGAGAGCATCTGGAGCAAGACCACATCTGGACTGCAGCCAACACAAGTCTTCCAAACCAAGGTTGGGAAGACTCTCAGGAGGACACAAGAAATTGTGTGTGTGTGTGTGTGTGTGTGTGTGTGTGTGTGTGTGTGTCTGTGAGTGTGTCTGTGTGTGTGTGTGTCTGTAAATCCCACCGATGTACTGAGGTTCACTTCAACACATGGGGCACTGCAAACAGGTGAGAACCATATTATGGTCGCTTTGTCCAATCACAGTAATTGTGAAGAAAATACCCAAAACTTTTCTTTTTCAGTGTTTTGAAAGATCTCCCTTTATTTTTATTTTGTTACAGGCCTGAGGCAACAGAATTAAAGGGAGAGGCTAACTTATTCTGTCTCAATAATTATGCAGTACTAACAGCAGTTAAGTCATTAAGCTGAAGCCCAAGTGCACATCAGTAAGCACGGCTACAATTACAGGACACACACTATTGTACCGTACAGTATGTCTTTTAACTGCATTGCCTTGCCGCAGCTTTTTGAAGTTTGCACTAAAAAGTCACGATGCGTTCTGTCACGTCTTGTTCCAGAGAAACAGACCAAAGAAAAAGTCCATCTGGTTTGCGTCTTAGGAGGATTTGGAATTTGTGACATGAGGCACAAACATTTCCCTGACACAAAAAATGCATCCGAGGATGTTACCTAATCTGCCGTGTCTGTGCAGATGCATGACTCTCTGAGGCCACTGTAAAATGAGGCTTGTACGGGCAACACCGAGGGCCAAAGGTACCCAGCTGCTCAGAGATTTGATGAGCAACAAAAGTGTTCACAAACTCATTACACACACACACACACACACACAGAGGTCACACCTACTCACACTGGCCTTGCACCAACTAAAACGAAGCACAAATGTGAGTTATTTCCTCTGACTCACATAGGCTGTGGCCATATAAGACTTTTACTCCTATTCAGCTGGTGGGGGAGTGCCGCTACGGAAACTGTCACACATAATGCATGCACAGTTACTCACACACTGCTAAATCATCATTTAAACACCCTGAACTGACAACATTATCTAACAATCAACATCAATTTTTTTAAGGATCTTTGGAACAGAGTTTTTAAAAACTGATTTTTGTGAATCTACAATGCACTGATGCAGGAATTTGAGAAAACATGCCATGATACATGATAAAGCACTTTCAGCACAGTATTCTTTTGCTTTATCTGGGTACAGCCGCACCTTTAAATGCAAAGTGTTGATATAAAGTGCAAAATGGATTTCCACAAGACAATTTGCTCTAGAGGCGATAAAGATAAATGATCAAACAATAATTTTTATGGCTTCAGTATTGATTTATGGATCTGTACTTGCTGCAGATTGAGTTGTGGTGGGAGGGAAACGTGTGGTCATGTAAATTATTATCGGCCTCTGTAAGTTACAATACTTGCAGGTGTCCATGACGGTGAGCTTAATTATATTAACTTTGCTACCCATTATCATCCCACGGATGAAGTGTTTTACAACCTTGTAACTGTCAAACAGAGACACGAATGAAGAAGGTGAGGATAGTTTAAAAAATGGAGAGAGACAAAAAGAAGAGGAGTTCAAAAGGAACCGGGATCAAGAGCAGCAGATGTGCTGACTAAGAACTAAAGAGAGTGACTTGTGAAGCGCGGTGGGCAGACAGGCTGAGAAGAGAGAGTTCCTCACCCCGAAGAAGGGCAGAGTAAAAGGAGAACAGGTGACAACTTCAAACAGATGGTAGTGAAAGCTGGTGCAAGCTAAGCAAGCAAAAAAACAAAAGTCACTCTATAGTCACTTTTTACAGATGGCAGATGCAGGACTGAAAAAAATAATCCTGTATATATTTATGCACATTATAATGTAGATATACTGCACATGAGACTCCAGAGATGTTGTTAAATTGTCTTAAAGAGACTTTGATAAGGATTCAAAACTTTAACATTTAAATTAATCTGCAGGTCTCCCCGATTAGAGTGCGTCCAAGTATTATAATCTTGCATACTTCTCTATATCCTTCAGGAAACCAGGAAGTGCTGTTAACTTGTCACTTCTTCAGCCTTTCCACACTACTTCTTTTAAGTGCTTCCCACTTTACCCAAAATACATGTGTCCGCTGACGACAGATTCAATTTTATGCATTAAACAGCGTTCACGGTTCAGTGGAGTGACCCAGACAGCCATGTAGCAAAGCCAAACAACTCTGGTTAGGCTACACTCCTAAAACTGTTTATGTTCAACATGCTGGGCTGGGACCAAAGCAGCTCCAACTACAATGTGGTGAGTGAGGTTTTAAAAATTTAGACTGGGTATACAAGTTTAGGATGCCCCCTTTTTTAAGCCTATGATGGCATGCAAGAGAGAGTGGCCAATACAACATTTTTGTGGGGTTGAGAGAAGGGGAAAGATGATGTAATCGAAAAGCACAGAAAGACCGGGGAGAGAATAAGAACTGAAGAGAAAGTGCCACAAACACAACACTATTCAAATTTAAGCCAAAGCTGTGGGGAATCGAAACAATATGAATGATTAGAATCTGTCAAAAGTGCTTGAGAGTGAGTTTAACTGACCATGGTGCATGAAGCCGCTGTTACAGAGCCCCACTCCCAGCGTCACGGCATCCTCTCGGTTCGAGCAGTCTCCCTGGGAAACCAAGTCAATGACGCACACAGGGTCATTCACAATGCCTGTTTACACCTGCTCATATGCAGCATGCTGCTTCAATTTGTGACATTAAAAACTGTACAATTTAATCAGCACAGGTTAATATCTATGTGTCTAAGAACAAGTGAGAGGGAGAGATTAGGACACTACTGGGTTACTTGTCCCTCAGTTTCAGTAAAGACAGTAGAAAATGTTAAAACTGCATTCAAACCGTACCTATAATAAAAGGCAACTTTTTCAAAATTATAATGATAACTCTAAATTTCTGAATTCTAATGTTTCATTAAAAAGTGCTTTTAGCTAGAAAACACATGCTACATCATCCTGAAGGTCTGGACTGAGACAAGGGTGCACATTTACATTTTGGAGGAAACTCAGGATGGTAGCATTGACAGTACATGTTTATGTGACAGTCACAAAAGTCTAAAAAGTGAAAATCCACCTTTTACCCAAATGCAACCCTAAAATTAATACATTTTTGAGCCACTAGTTTCATTTCACTGTTCAATTTCAATGCATTGTGGTTGTTTTACACAACAACCACAATGCACTGCAGCAATTCATTCATTTACAGTAATGAGAGACATCATTACTGAATGCACCCTTGGTGGCTTCTGTGGATTCACGTGAGTGTGCATCGGTGTAATATTTTCTTATTTTACCTGTGAGAGTAGCCAGTCCACCAGTTTGCTAGCAGGCACTACTGATTTAAAGGTTTTCAGATGGTGGTCTCTGTCCCTATAAGGAGCAACAAAAGATTGAATTAGATCAGCTTTATTGTTCAGTGCAAACTTTAATAAAAAAACAAAAAGAAACAGAGTTACAAGTGTAGCAAAACCTCTTTGTGGTTAGCTGCTTTAACACCTAGCTGTGCATGCTATCTCATTGGTGTTTGGTGTTACTATTCAGATGCATCGCTTAGCTTATGCTGAACTCAGCTAGTGGTCAGTTATGCTGAAGTCATCTGCATGAGATTCGGTCATTAACTTGGGAATTCATCTTTTGTTCTTCCTTTTTTTGACGTCAAGCTGATCAGTCCCTGGTTTCACAGTACAGACCGTGAGATAAGCACCGTGCACTTGCTGTCCCTTTAACTTCTCACTCTGTAAGCTTACGATTTGAGAACAACCACAGCTCGCTCAGCCACAATGCACCAGCCTGCTCGACAAGTAAAACGTAAAACAGGAAATGCTACAGAGGATGTGTTTTTCGACGTGCAATTTCTCGGTTGTGCGAGTTGTATCACAGAAATAGACTGTGATACATATGCCACTAACAGCCATACTCAGTATACTATATTCAGAATAAACAAGCGCCGTATATATTAAATGATGATGTGGGCACAAATGACACTGCTGACAACGCAGTGAAACAACCGTGAAAGTGGATAACTTCCCAGTATCGTTTTATGATCAGCGACTTTCTGTTTTAACAACATAATATACCCATGACATCATCGATGTTAATTCTATTAGTTTAATGTGCATTTTATCATGTAGTTACTTTTTTCCAAGGCATTCTATCATTAGGAAATCATTGGAGGCTCTGTCACCAGACAAAGTTTAATAAAACAGTGGCACGGTTTTATGATTATTTATTATTCATAAATGCAACACATCCATCACTCAGACATTTTAATTAATGGTGTCTGCTTACAATTAAAAACAAACAAATAAATAAATAAATAAATAAATAAATAAATAAATAAATAAATAAATAAAAAGCAAGGCCATCTTACATAATAAGTGCCTGGCAGGCAGAAGGATTGCCTTTGTATGTTAATAGGATTTGTCCCCAGACCAAAGGCTCTTTGTTTGCACCAATGGCAACTCCGGCCACTTCAATCAGCGGGTGAGTGATGGAGGGAAAGATAGAGAGATGAGCAGGGAATAGTATGAAAGGAGGGACAGGAGCAGAGAGAGAATGTGTGTACAGTGTGTGTCCTTGAGGGCTTATCACCAGAGGTGGGACCAAGTCATTGTTTTGCAAGTCTCAAGTAAGTCTCAAGTCTTTATCCTCAAGTCTCAAGTCAAGTCTCAAGTAATGTCAGGCAAGTCAGAGTCGAGTCTCAAGTCACTGGTGTAAAAGTCCGAGTCAAGTCACAAGTCTGAAACTTTGAATTTCAAGTCCTTTCGAGTCTTTAAAAAAAAATAATGAAAAAATAATGTTGCAGTTATATGCTAAATGTAAATATTAGACCATGTAATTTTAAAATCTGTGTTTTTCTCAACACATGACAAAATAGTGAACTTAGAAAATATACACAAATTGTGAAATTGCACCTCTTTAAAATGCAGCTCAATTAAACCTAGCTCCAAGAATAATTTTCACCCACAGTTCTGAGATAAGCTGCATGTTATTCTTGGATGCGGTTGTAGGACCAGCTTTAAAATCGCATGACAAAAATATCATACACATTAAAAAAACTGTATCACCAACGTAGCCTGGACAACATTTGCTAGTTAGATGAAGTCAGCTATCTCATTGTAGCATATTTATATGCATATTTATAATCATACGGTTCTTGGAGTGAGTGCATACACTCATGAAGTTTAGTAACTTCAGGTCACTGCAACAAGCCCAGGTACAGTTTACCGACGGATGGGTGCAGGACCTTGAAATGCACCGTGTAGAACGAAAGACCATCGTACGTATCATAAGTTTACCAGTCTCACAAATTGTCGTCATAAATACACATTCGTTAACCGTTTATTAATAGGACCTTTGAGCTCAAGGGTAATTAATTAGTAGTAGAAATAATTTCTGGTAGCATCACAGAAATGTAGCAGTGACAATAATATTGTATGCTGTAATCGTACTGGGCAATTAGTGATACAAAACAACTGTTTTATCCTGTGAATAAAAGTATATGTTTTTGTTAATGTACCATAATAACAGAAGCGAAACACAATATTGTGTCAGGACAATTCACTATTTATGCACAATAAATAAAGGAGCATAGCGCGACAATTTCTGTTCAGCGCCAGACTTGCTTGTAACCTATATCACTAATTATGTTATGAAAATGACGTATTAACTACTAAAAAACACTGACCTTCGTGTAAATGCTTGGAGCAGACTAACCTGTGAGCTGGAGTGTTCTGGGACGTTATATTTGATCTTTGAATGGCTGCGATCCAGTCGCGTCTTTGTTACTTCAGAAACATGGCTCGAACAATTTCTCTTCAACGACATAATCCGATAACAACCGATCTCTTTACCCATCGGCTTCCCGTGGCTGTCATGCGACCGGCTATTGTAGTTAATAATACAACAGCTTCTTGACATTTTTGTGTTTCTTTTTATCGCTGTATAACTGATTTTAATTGAAAGCCTGCGTGCGCTAGTGCCGCTTGCCACGAGTTCCCAGAATCCTTTGCGGTTCTACCCGTGAATGACGTCACATTTTCAATCTCTATATAATATGCATGTTAAATTTTATATTTGGGGTAAAATATCAAGTCTTTTCAAGTAAACCGGTTCAAGTCCAATTCAAGTCCCAAGTCATTGGTGTAAAAGTCCAAGTCAAGTCACAAGTCTTAGAACATTTTTTCAAGTCAAGTCTAAAGTCATAAAATTAATGACTCGAGTCTGACTCGAGTCCAAGTCATGTGACTCGAGTCCACACCTCTGCTTATCACACAGGAACATTGTGAGTTTCCCATGGTTCCTGTTTCTGTTTAAATTTAGATTTTTGTAAAGTGAGATAACTCTATGCCACCTTATGGGATTATTTTAGGATTAGTATGTAATTAGTAGGTAAACCATAATTTAAACGACCCTAGTTTAGCTACATATGTACATTAACATATAGTGAGGCTAACAAAGTGTGTGTTTATGTGTATGTATATACTACACACTGTAGTAATTAGTTTTCTAAGTAGGTGCACTCAGCGGTAAAGTGACTGTGTGAGCATTTGTGTATGAAATAGAGAGTTCAACGCTCAATACTGTAAAGATAAAGAGACAAATGCTCACAGTAAGTGGCTCTCCTTAATCCTCTAAGAGCATGCTTATATAAGCCTCCAGCCATGAAAAACTGAATCCTGAAAGCATAAACCTACAGCAGCTCACGGCTGGCTTGGACTCCAGTTTGGAAGGGAAAAGGGTTTGAGGGTTGTCATTCCTGGCAGGGATACCATTTGTTCAGTCATCACAGAAAGGGTGACTCGGGTCGAATGTGAACCCTTCATGAATATGCATGTTTGCACCTGGAGAGCAGGGATGTTAAGAGCGGAGAATAAAGAATGAAGAAGGAGAAAGAAAAGAGGGAGAAGGGCAGGTACTTACTTGATGATAGGTGTGTGGAGGCTGTGAAGCCGGCAGTAAAGCCTGACGCCCTGTAGCGATAGAAAAATGGAGCTGCTGACTCATAGATCATACACGCCTTGGGTAAACAGGTATGAACATGGCTTCAGAACAACTGAAAAGAGCTACCCTAAGGCTATGAATTAAGGACAAAAAAATGTTTGTTTTTTTATATCAAACCCTGACAACAGTCAGGTCTGAGAACAAATGGAGACCAAAAAAAGGTTCATCGTTTTTGTCAAGTTGAGCTTCTGCCTCACTCGTCTATGAGAGATGTGAGATTGTATCTGGAGCGTATCTAAAACTGTAAAATGTCCAAATTATATTGTATAAAGTTTGTCAAAGGTGGACAGTTTTGGAGGAACAATATATTTTTTAATGGAACAACAGCCAACTGCACCATACGGCAGGATCCACATGTGATGAGAGGATCGAGCTGTAATGATAGTAGATGAAAGCGGCAGAAAGAAAATAAAAGCTGATTTTTTTCTCAATTTCTGGAAGAAGATAGTGGGTCTGAATTGTATTTTTTAAGCTTTAGCATGACAGTGCAAGAATCATTTAGAGTTTTTATCAATCCGTCCATCCGTCTTCTTTTGCTTATCCAGCTCAGGGTCACAAGAAGCATGGAACGCCCTGAAGAGACATACAACCATTCTTGCTCACATTCAGACCTACTGCCAATTCAGGACGACCAATTAACCTAACCCTTGCATGTTTTTGGACTGTGGGAGGAAGCTGAAATAGAGAAGGAGAACCCATGAAAACATGCAAAAGCATGTGAGGAAAGAAATGTTAGCTGACTTTTGCTGTGCTGTTGGGTATGAAAGTGAAGAAATCTGCAGAGGCAGACCCTTTAAACAAGTCAATGAATTCTTATTTTACCTCAAAGTTAATATAAAGCCATTGCAAACATTTACAGCTCATTCGTTACAACTGTCGTTATCCTGATGCTCTTTGTTCTGTCGCACCAATGAAAAGATCCAGAAGCAGAACTCTCGTTACCTTCGACATGATGTCCTCCATCTCACTGCGGGCCTTGTAGGTTCCATCGTCATAACGAAAACGGTACATCACCTGCTCATTCTTGAACTGGTGTTTGTCTGACACTAAAACAAGAGCAAAAGAAGGAACCGTCACCTCAGCTCTGCTCCAGGCTGAATATCAGATGATTTCGAGTTTGTAACATAGGTGTTTTTTGTGAAATGTGGAACATCAAAGCCAAAGAAAACTCTCTGCTTTACATATTCCCTTTGCGAATATCTACTCTTCAAAAATGGACTTAAGGTTATGGACATATATGCTACTGATTTTCAACTGTAACTGGATGACATATCTAATACAATGCCAGTGTTAATATTGCTGTATTCACACATAATAGGCTGAAGAGGTTTACCAGTTATGATGAGCTAGTGATGCACTGCGGCAACAAATTTACTGCAACACTGCTTTTTGACATTGGAATAGAGACCTTTAAGATTTTAATGTTGATGTGCCACTTTTTGATGCATCTGTTGATAGTATTGCTATAATTACAGAAAAAAGGTAAGAGGCAAGAACTATATTTCCTGGGGGCATTGGGTGGAGTGATATAAATGACGTTAACAGCAGACAAATACCAGTCCCAAAAAAACGTCCCAGCTTGCACTAATAAAAAAAGTTCCAGAATGACTTATTTAGAATTAATCCAATACGGAAAATGGAAAAATGACTGACACACAGAAACAGACGATAGTCACAAAGCTAACCGTGAAATCTGCCAATGAGAGGCAGTTTGGTTCCACCACAACAAGCTGGCATTGAATCAAACAAGCTGCTGGTTTTCTCAGTCTAGACTTAAAATACCCTCATAAAACCAAAGGAATGCACCACCAAATCAGTCATTGTAAAGTGTTGTGGGATTCAAAGTACATAAAATGATGGCTGAATTATTGTGGAGGGAAAAAGAAGATCTCAAAATTGCTCAAATTCAGGTGTAAACTGGAGGATGGAAGTGCCTCAAACCAACCATGTACATCTAATTGGATAAGAACTGTAAAATACATGGATTTACTTTTACTCCTGTGGTCTCCCAATCTGTTACATTACCTCTCTCTGATTTCTTTTCACTGGATAACTGTGACACCTACATTTTGCCTGCAGGGCTCAAACCTCTTCAATTTACCCACAAAGCCTCACAGCTGTTCCATAGAGCCCAGCATGTCATCATTGTGTCTCTCTATGGTTATATGGTAAATGTGAGGGAGGATTTCTTGGGATTTTTCACAGGTATTAAAGAATATGAACACTAGGTCTCAGCAGATTTCTCCTGAGAGTGTGGCATGTAGAAATACTTACAGTGGCCTGCACTTACATACAAGAGCCCTGTCAGCAACAGCAGCAGTTGTGTTCATACACACTCTCTATAATAGTGTCTGTCCAAGTGAGTGTGAGTATTTTGTTTCATTTCTAAATGTATAATTCATGTAAGTAAACCTATGAGTGTCCCTCGGGCAAGAGACAATACCAGACAATAATTTCAGATCGTTGTGGGACAACCATAAAACACAGAGGATTTGTGAGTTATATGAATGAGTCAACCAATTACAGAAAGAGAGTGAGAATCAGAGAAAAGGAGCCATTAGAAACAGGCCTGAAGACAGAGAAGGACCAAACAGGGGGAAAAATGACGAGGAGAGCTACAGAGCTCTAAAATGCAAACGTTATAGAGGATTAGAAGATGACAGAGGAGTAAAGAGTTGGAGAAATAACTACATTAATTTGTCTCACCATGATGGATGATGCCATTTTCAAGTAATGCTTGTCCCAGGTTGACTCCTTCTTCAGGTTTACTGATCTCTCCGCTCTCTATGAGCCATGACACGAATTCACTGAGGACACAAGACAAAAATGGAGAGATATCTATGACTGCTGTTCATAGCTAAAGTACTTAAACAACCATGTCAGTTAAGAAACTCTGAAAAGCATTGGCTGATTTGGTCATAATGGTGCCAAAACTTTTATATATTTAACTTAAAAGGCAGATTTCATTACAGTTCGGTCTGGAGTGAAAAGTGGCATTTTTGGTTTGATAAAATTTATTTTGAATGTGAATGTACGGAGCGCGAATGACTACACAGATCAATACTGAGTTAATGCAACAACCTGAAGTTTAGTTACTGACATCATTAGTCATGTTAAATCCTACAAAGAGGTTAGGTCGTGTCTGAGGAAGTGATTTTTCAAACTAATATTGTGTCTGTATGTAAGCAAGCACTGCCTTATATTGCAGATTGTGGCTCTAACAGCTAAATGTGGCTAATGTACATGCTAATCATTGCTAGTTAGCAGAGCTAATACAGCGTTCTACCTTTAAATAATTTTTTAAACCCTATTTAACTGCAAGAAAAGCAGTTTATAATGTTTGTTTTTCTGCACTCTATTCCACTGATATAAGTATTGTTGTTAGGCCATGTGTCTTATACCAGAGCCATCTTTTTTTCTAGTATGCTCACACCATACAGCTAGCGAAATATATCCTAGCTACAGAACAGCTTCACTGTCATATGGCACTCTTATGCAATCTAGTATGTTCATACTATGGTAAGGCTTTTTAAGGATAAAATGTATTGCAGTTTGTTTTAGGAAAACAAATTCCACAAAAATGAATAGTTTATCTTTTCCTCCAGATATCCCTCACAGCTGCTTGAATACAAGCATTAACCATTCAAATGTAAGCACTTCTAAGCTCTGCTCACTTGTCTTCACACCCAGTGTGCGCAGAACAAATGTTTGAAGGAGAAAATTACATTCTCCCCTTCTTTGCCTTTCATGCTGCTGAGTGAAATCGCTTGCCCAGATAATGACGAACTGTGAACTGGAGAGAGCTGGTGCATGTTTGTGTCCGTGCATGTTCATTAATTCTGGGATTGAGCACGCCAGCATGGTAATAATTCTGAAAGCTGTATGTGTGAAATCTGTCCTTATGTGTGGATTTGCTTCCAGGCAGTCATGCAATAGATTTATTAGCCTAGTGTATGAGAAGAATGTGTAAATGTCAAGCGCATAATGTGTGCATGTGTATGTATGAAGTCAACACATAACCATATGCTCACATTGTATGCATGATTATATAGAAATCTTTGAAGAGAAAAGAGCATGCCAAGTGAGTGCTCTAACATGTAGAGCTGTATATGTGCATGAGCAAGTCCCGAGTTTCCTTTTCTCCCTCAAACTGAGAATAAAACATGATTTCATGATTGTAATATTTGTGAGTGTGTGTTCATTGTCTCCATTTATGTTCTTTGGCTGTTAAGTGACAATGACAGGGGACTCAAGTGAATGGTATGGGTATGTGGGTGTTATGTAAGAGTCAGGTTAATTTTGGGACACAGAGCTGTTATGGGAATGAACACAAAGATATACAGAGTAATACAGTAAAATTTAAGAAACCAACAGATTTTACTTCTAAATGCACACTAACAACACCTCATCAAGATTTTAAAAAATGTAATTTTCCAAACTTTTGTGTTTTGTTTTGTTTGAGACTTTTTTCCTGAAAACATCATTCATAATCTATTCCATTTGCATGACACTGTGGGTCAGAACCTTTGACCTTTTACTTGAGTTTAAAATTTTGTGGCTTTTATGACGCCACATGCTTAATTAAATCTTGCCTAGAGTTAACATGCATTGTGAAAATGACACGCAGGTTAGTTTTACACCCAACAGAAGCAGAGGCAAAGAACCATAAAAGCCTGTAAATTCTACAAGACATAAATAGAAAGACATAAAAAAGACAGCTGGATTTTCTGTGTTTTTGTGCATTGCATTAGTACAGAGTGTATAATATAAAGTATACTGCACCAGAGCCTGAAAATATATTTTACCACATAAATGTCCATTACAGATGTAGTGTTTTACACCTTAAAAATGTATTGTTATGGAGCTACTATTAGCAAATCTTCTATCAATAAATATTGTTTCAAAATCATATAGTTATTGTTACAAATATACATTGGACAACCTTGTTAAGCCTGTTTGGCCGCATCTCTTTAAACTTAAATTTGGGTGTTTTCACTTTCATCCACAGATGCGTTTAATCAAGCACCTACTGATGCGGTCTGTCTTCACCAACACTTGTTTTTTTTTTTAAAGAGTCATTTTAAAAAGCTCACTGAATCTAATCGTGGTCTGATTTGAGTGCCTACAACTTCCAAACATGCAAAAAGAAGTCTTATTGAATAAAAGTCTCCTCTTGTTTACTTAATTTATGAACTCAGTAAATAGTTTCCTAATAAGTATATGATCTCAACTGCTAATTTCAGATCTGATCATTATGCCCATCCATTCATTACCTTGCACTTCATTTTCATCATTTCATCATCATTTTCAGAGTGACAGAGGAGCGGGGCCAATACCAGCTACGATAGGGGGAGAAGTAGGGTACACCTGGACAGTTCAGCAGTGTGTCGCAGGGCTAACAAAAAGAGACAGACGACCATTCACACCTATGGGCAATTAGAATTGCCAATTAACCTAACCCCACTAACTGCATGTCTTTGGACTGTGAAGAATCCACAGTACCTGGACAGAACCCATATAAACAGCTCTAGCCAGATGGTGGATTCAAACCCAGGACCTTCTTGCTGTGAGGCAATGTGTCCATGTGTCGCCCATTAGGACTGAAAATTACGGTTTCATCAGAGTCAATAAGGCAGTATATAAGACATGTCTTCCGCATAATTTAGTAAATTGTTTTGCTGGTTTCAAAACAGCACAATGGCTAAAACTTTACATATAGCCAGTGGTGCCATCCCAACCCCCCTTTAACCATGCCCTTGCACAAATATAGTGGAGCAGAAGCAGATTGGAATGGAGCTGAACACTTGAGGTGCTCTTCCTAGCCAGAGGTCTTATAATGGAAAGATGGGCACAACCAAAATTAAGCTAGTAAGGGAAAAAAAAAAAAGTGTTAACACCGGCAATTTTCCACAACAGTGACTTGATGGAATTAGGCTATCAACACAACAGAGTCCTATCAAACCGGAGTCAGCATCTCCGTTTAATGCAATAAGCACTAAATCTATGACCGTTGCTAATTTCATCAGAAAAATAAATGCAAAGATGATCTGATATCGTCGTGTTGGTGTGGTTCCCAGATCATCATGAAAATGTTGTTCCAGGATCAACATTGCAAGTGACCAATCACATTGTTCTGATGTTATTCTTTTGCGCGCCAAGCCATTGTGCATTTATGAAATTCCAATGTTGCAAGGACAATATCAGTTCTGCTTATCGTTTATTAAAGGGTTACGGTTAGGGTCAGGGTCCGCTGATCGGCGGACAGAAGCGGTTTCTCACAGCTTAAGTACAGTTTTTTGTTTTACGGCAGTTTTTCCCGAAGTCGCAAAAGTATGACATCACAACATTCTGATTGGTCACTTGCAATGCTGATCCTGGAACAACATTTAGTATGATGATCTGGGAACAACACCAACACGACGATATCAGATCGCGTGGTTGCACTTACTGGCAGGAAATGAACGAGTGATAAAGTGAGGAAAGGGGGAGATGGTAGAATGATATGACAGTGAGTGTAAAGAGATGAGAGAGTAAGAAATTTAAAAATGCATTTATGGGGGCGGGCAAAAGCAGAAACACTCAAATTGGAAAACGATCGAAAGCTACTGTTCTGATAGTGACCTGAACTGAAAGTATTTGGTGATGAATCATTGCCTTCCAGAGAAGATGATAAAAAGGGAATATGCTCTGACTATGAAAGCTTACACACACACACACAAACTTGCACAGATACGGACACATAGTATGGCAAACTATAATTCCTAGCAGAAACAGAAACTGATTTGAAAACATGGAAGAGTTAACTTGACTCTAATAAACACCACTGCATATTTTTAAAGTCTTATGAATTCACTTCTGGGCACCATCACTGGTGTGATTCCTCTGTTATCGTCCACTACATTTACTCATGCATAAAAAATACATTTTTAAAAACACTTTTGCGTGAGGTACGCATTTTATAATCTCTGATATACTGAGAGGCCGCTTTGGCAGTGTTGCAGACATTAATGCTTGCTCCCTGATTTCTCTTTACAAGAGCGGCCATCAGTCTCCATTGTAAGCGTTGCCTAGTTTTTATGTTTTGTTTCCCCGAGATGGTGCCAGAAAGAATTTTAATTGCTGCTCAGGATCTCACAAAAACTGATGTGCATGCAGAGGAAACGAGGGAAGTAGAAGCAAGTCTCTTATTTTCTTCTCACTGCACGGAGACATCAAGGGGACATAAAGTGGAATGGCCTGTTGAAGCAGCTAAAGGCCCTTTGCTAATGAAAGTCTCTGTGTCAGTGTGTGCTCAATGATATGGCGTGAGGTGGGGTGGTGGGGGGGGGGGGGGGTAGGCAGCAACGTGGCCCTTTCTATAACCCATGAGAGCAGACTGTGAGGGGGGCTCATTACAGTCAAGGGGATGCATGGATAAAGCAGTTTAGGCATTTTGCCAGGACTTGGGGAGACTGGATACCAGCGCCTTTGAAAGCCTGCTGATCTTACGTAAGAACAATTTGTAAAGACCCTCATGTGAACAGCGTGGCACTGCAGTCACATTCTTGAAACCTACAGAGACCCCCATACTCAGGAAGCCAAGAAACTCACTTTCCCATGAAGCACTTGGGCACAATGCTGAGCTTCTTTCTCCTGTCCTTAATCAGGTGTCGACTCTTGGTCATCATCATGTGGTAGAGCTTCTCGCCCTTTTCTGCAATCATCACATAGGCATCCCGCTCCATTCCCAGTTTGAGACCTAAAAACAACAAAAAACAAACATGAAGCAAGTTAGAGCTGCGAGGATTCACTGTATTTAATACAAGGACCTTCGACAGAGTAAGACTATGAAAAAATTTGGGAGCAGAAATCAATGAACAAACAAGATTTCAGCCAAGAAAAATATAGCCGAACCACTACAGGCACTGCACAGCTATCTACATAAAAGCAAAGAGGCAAAAACACGTCACGGTGCTGCTAGCCTGGACTGCATGTTTGCAGTCTGTTGTTGTACAGATGGAATGAAGCCATGCCGGCTTGGGTCTGCCACAAACCCAGATGTTAATCTCCCCTAGACGAGCTGTTTTAGAGTAAGTCAAGTTCAAGAGGTCAGCGTGATCTTGATCTCGTTCCTGTGTCCGTTTGTTAAACATTATTCCTTTATTATAAAGCGGAATAAAGCATTGTTAGGCCTGCCACTCCAGTCTTCAGTGAGTATACCGTTTGTGCTGCTTAAAGTTGTTCAGGGCCTTGATGAACTTCTGGACAGCAAAGTGAGACTTTTGGACTCAAGCAACTCGACTCTGCTCCAACTGTGACTCCCTAATCTGCTGGACTCTACGGAGAGGCACATCAGGCTCCCAAACTGCAAAGTGCTATATTTCAAAAGCGACACACATGGGGCACCACTACAGTTCACTGGGTAAAATGTAATGATCAACATTTTACCTTTTTACTATATCTTTTGCTATTTTAAAACGTTTTACAGCAGCTTTTGTACTAAAATATTACCAAGTGTATTAGCAATTAATTTTTTCTGCTAATTCTCTCAAATAATTCATTTTATTACCTCAGCCAAGAGGGTTATGTTTGCGTTGTGTGTCATTCATCAAAATGAATTCAGATCAAACTTTGTAAGGGTGTAGAGCGGGGTCATGTTTACAATCCGTTCAAATTTAGCTTACACCCATCAAGGTCTTCAAGGTCAACTTAATGATTTATTGGTCGAAAATTGCCTTTTAAAAGTCTTATAACTTAAAAACTATGATTCTCACATGTGTCGTGTGTATTATCAACATATGGAAAGTACCATATAGATGTTTAAAATATGTGTCACATTTGAGACCTCACTTCTTCTTCAAGGTCAATAGTTTGATCTGCTAATGTGCTAGTAATGCTATATAGATATAAAACTATGCATTTTCTGACTGCAATGATTTGCATTGACAACGTATAGTCATATAGGGAGTGATTCTTTTTTTCGTGTTACTTTGTACTTGTTTTCAAGGTCTAATGAGGTCACACTTTCATAAAATGTCCTTTCTTTAAAACTGTGCTTAAAATATCACTAACTTTGTTTATACTGGCAACATTTAGGAAATGATACTGGTATGTGGGGATTCAAAATATCGTGTCACATTCGACCTCTGACCTCACTTTTGTTTTTCCATTTTTTTATGCCTTGTGCCCAAGTATACTTTATATTATATATTTTCAGCATTATTAATACTTTATAGATATCTGTGGTGTTCGGGATAAACTATGCAATGATGCTGAAAACTTATACCCTTTAAAATGCATTATTCAAGTCAAACCATTTAAAAAGGCAGGAACTTGAGTGATGGTGTAGGATTGTGACCCACTGAAAAGAGGGGAGGTGGGGCGAACAATGCAAAAAGTTGCACAGCTTATTCTAGAATCCAATTTTCTCCTTTGATTCTTCGGAGATCTCCACTGGCTGTGATGGAGGTGGGGTTATATTACATTTGGCAGCAGCTGGAGTAGACTTAAACAATGAGTGTCATTGAACAACAGACGGGACCTGTCCAGCGGAGACGCCCCCCCCCCCCCAGATTCTGCTCCAGCTGTCAGAGCTTGTCTTGTACTACTCCTCATCTTCCCATGCTCACTGGCACGAGATAAAACCCTATCACGGTATCCGACGTCCGTTTTCTCTTAAACTTCCACAAAAACACTGATACGAGAACACCGCTTCCAGCTGGCAGTTGTTGAACAATGAAAGTCCTTTTGGGGGGTTGGGGGGCTTTAAAGGGAGTCATATGTCTAACACGGTAAAGGACTGGAGCAAAAAAGGAGAAAAAAAAGCTACAACAAGTAAGCCATGTCAAGAAAACTAATAATGCATGCAGGGAGAGATGTGAAAAGGATCGCTGCCAGGATTTATTACAGTAAAACATGCTGCTGTCTAGACGGGTAAAGAGCTTGGAAGAAAGGTAAGCACAGTGAAAGCAGAGTGTACGGCAGTGAGGGTAACAGAAGGGGAGAGAGTAGGGAAAATTGGGAACTGTGACTGATCTGGCATCTGTTCGCCTCAGGTCGATTTCCGCCGGGTTGAAACTCAACACCACAGGCTGCAGCACACTCCTTCATACTCGTTCCTTTTCTGAAACCCTTTCATCACAGAATCGGATGCCGATAACGTCAAACTCTGCTCCAAATCCTTCAATGGGGTCCGAAATCGCAGATGTAAGTTTAAAAAACGACTAAGGTTAAATTGAGTAATTGTCCTCCGTTAAACAGCAGACACAGCTAAATCTTCATTCATTTGGATTCAGCCAAATCATTGTCCGACTGCTTTTGGGGTTTAGCCATCAACATTATCAGGTGGCCCGTTTTGTGTCCCAGCAAAACCAGTCAAAGCCTTTTACACCGTCTAATTCGGCGAACATAACAGAGACAGATGGCTGGAGCTGAACAGGTGGGGACACATTTGGAGGCAAAAGAGTCAGAAGTTGAAAGGAAACAAGATGATCGCTTGTCATTGCTAATTACAAAATGAGTGGAAGTGGTGCTGGGGTTTCTATTTTCTATTAATGAATGAACACTAAGTGCATTTGACTCTCTGCACATTAATGCAAATATGTGCCACGATCACTTCCTCGTGACACTTCAAGGGTTGCCAAAAATGCATATCAAAAGTTTTACCACAGTAAAAATAGATGCAGATTCATTAAAACACACTTGTTTCACAGAACTGTTTCACTTTCTTTGAAAAGTGAAAGCTTTTCTATTTTAAGCATTTGACCAGGATGCCTTTTTTATCCTCTTTGTCAATGAAGATGTTTTTGTTGACAGTAAATGCTCTGATTTGCCAAATGTGCCACTGTCACTAATTTCTCTTTCTTCCTCTCGCAGCTTCTACCACAAGGGTCAACCAGGTAACCTCCCAAATGTCATGTCACCTAAGCCTCTGTTTTACAAACAAAGGCAGGCAGCTCATTCAAGGTGGGACATGGCTGCGGGATGTGAACATCGTATCCAGGTCAGAAGCACATCCACAGTCATTAGTGGGTGCCAGCTGAGGTGCTTTGATAGTTTGGGTATATAGAGTGACGCCGACATGTAGGGCAGCTTACCAGCCAGCAGCAGAAGCTGCCAAACAGGATGGTTACAGCTAAAAATCAGGAAAAGCAAAAGCCAAAACAAGCTCCCACACAGAGACTTCAAAGTATCGGGCATGCTATTGAACTGACAAACGATTCCTAGAGCATTCAGAAAAAACACGTGTCTAACAAAAGTGATAACTGCATTCCACTAAAAACAGTCATGGTACTGGACAAGCTGAATCTTTGATCCTGCATACTGGAATGTATTAAGTAACATTAACTCCACCTGTGTATTTCCGATTTACATCTATTCTTGGAATGAAAGTAAAGAATGCGGCATGAAAGATAACGAGTAAAAGAAAAACGGAATCTTGCAGATCAAGAAAAGCAAGACTTTCAGCTTGTGACTGAGAGCAGAAGGCAATACATACAAACACAGTGAAACACGCCAACAAAGGGAAAACAGAGTCGCTCTCATACGCAGACTTTCTTGCAAAAGCACGATTACAAAATAAAAGGATTCTGGTTTGTCGCCATCTGCCCCACAAACTACACAGTAGAAATGTCCTTTTAGAAAAATGCCACTTACTCTCTCTTTGCTCCCGTTCCCTCAAGATGGCATCCAGCCACTTCTGCTTGTCCTCGGCGTTTTTGGCCATGCAGACAAACCACTTATTTTTTGCTGTGTTGTGGATCTTCCAGCCATTGGTCACTGTGTAGTTGTTGCTGTGATAGTCCGCTGGGAAGCAAAAAGATGGAAGACTGTTAGGCTAAGGTGACCTCGCAGTTTTCTTTAAGGCTCAAAAACAATTCAAATGTTTACCTGTAACAGGAACCTCAAAGGTAAGTAAAGAAAGTAGTTACTGCAATCAAGTCACATGTGTAAAGTTAGCATTAAAGCTATCTTTACAGAGGATTTACAACCTCACGGGATGATTTACAAGCCAATTAAGATGACACAGAATGCACACTAAGAGTAGTGAAAGGACCGTTTTTTCACCGACTCGACAAAAATCGCTCCTCGTACCCCTTTCTAATTTTATCATCCATTTAGCTGCAGGTGAACAGCTACTGAATAATGAATGGCCGCTGGTAATGGAGTGCATTAGCTTCGTGCTCAAAGGTCATAAAAATAGATCAGATACTACAGATCACAGGGAGCAGAGCCTGCTGTTCCATGGGAGTTCGGGTGTTGAAACACACTCCCATACTGTGCCGAGACCCTTTTCAGCCACTCAGACGGAAAAGAGGGATTCTAGGAAAAATGATTTAAGTACCGGTATATGCAGTAGACCTATTGGGACAGCTACAGATTGCAAGTGAAGCGGTTCTTTTATCTCTTAATTTTTGCAAATGTGAAGACTTTTGCCCTAATTTTACAACAAATTACCTAAATGAATCAAATTTAAGTCACCTTTATATAACTGTGTGGCGAAAGGTTTCAGGTCACTTGATGCTGGTTAATTCCACTCCATCAAAGCTGTCAGCATTAGATAATCAGATAATCTGTGTTCTGAGACTTCACACATGTATGCATTTCCAATGAGGTAGCCCTAAGTTCTACGAATAAGGCCTGTTTTTCTTTGTGGTTTCCCTCTCAGCTATCTAAATGTGACAGCTAACATGCAGAAAAAGGTCATGTGAGCTTGCAAAATAAATTGCCAGCATAGAAGAGAGAGACGGAAAAAAAAAAAGAGGAAACGTGAGCGGAAGGACCGAGCGTTTCTTCATCAGGGGACAGCGAGTACCAACCCAGCATGGTGCCTCGCAACTAAACCACAAGAGCAAAGCACAGGGGTGACCGTATCACTCCAAGACTGCAGATGAGTCGCGCGATGGTATGATATCTCACCCTGAATGAGAGCACAATAATTTTATCACCTAGCTCAGGATTGTGTTTTTGCACTTGAGATTTTTATCGACACCTAAACCTATTCCTGCGTTGTTGACATCAAAAAGGTGGTATATGAGTTTGTGAGCTACATCCTGTTTGAAACTAGGCACACACATATGATACTCCACCCTAACTGTCAACAAAGTACCTGATTCATTTCCAATCGACAGTTTTTAAAAGGCACGGCTTTATGAACAAAGACCTGAAGTTTTTAAAAGGCACGGCTTTATGAACAAAGACCTGAAATCAAAAGCGAGCAGTGTATGCAAATAGCACCTCTACCGTTGAAATTTTCTACACTGGCTTGATTATTTACAACAAAAGAAAAGAAAAAGGGAACAGATAGAGAGACTGAGTTGCCTCATAAATAACAAGAACCTCGTGAGAAATGGTTCAATAAATACTCTGGAAGACTTAAATGATTGACAGCATATAGACGGTCTCGCAAGGTGACGCTGCTGGGCAAACACAAACCTGTTCCATCCTCCACATTTTCCACCTCCATCACCTCTGTGTTAATTCGGCCCCTGAACACATAGAGAGGCCCGTTGATAGACTTGGTCCTCTTGGTGGACTTCTTTCCAGAAACCCTGGGAAAAGGGACAAACACCGTGGTTACAGTCATCAGGGAAAACATCTGCTGATGCCAGTGCCGTGTGTCTGGAGGACATTCATATTCATAAAGTTGCAGGTATTGGAGCCAGCAGACACACGTAGGTGTTTTTGTTTTGCTTGCATGTTAAAGATGCGTCTACATTAGCAAGAATGTGGGCATTTGCTCTAATTTTCCACGTCTGGCTTCCTTACGCTGGTCTGCTAATAAAAATAAAAAAGGTCTGAATGATTTCTTGTTCTCACTGCTCTTGGCCCACGGTTTTGAAGGCCTCCCTTACCTGGATTTCCTTTTGCAGTAAACCAAAAGGTTATCGAACAGGAAGAAGACACGTTCTTGGATGTTGCCTGCTGAAATTTTCAGAAGATTTCCATGAAGCAGGAGCTCTGTGCAGATATCTGTCAAGTTGGTTCCCTGAAGAAGAAGAAGAAGAAGAAGAAGAAGAAACACAAGATTAAAAGGGAAGATTGGTCATGTGCTTCAGTGGCTGTTTATTTTATTAGAGGAGAGCATGGAAACTTTTAGTACTCCCAGTACAGCAGAACTGACAGCTGCAAAGAAAACACCTCTGCCTGCATCAAAACTTAAAGAGTTCACAACCTCATTGAAACAATATAAAATTCAACTTTCACACTCTGACCAGTTTGTTTTCATTCCTTCCTCAATGATAGGGAAGACTGAACACAGCTGCTCCACCCCCCTCCGCTCATCTTCATTTTTACATTTCTCCAGTTCAAAAATATAAAAATATGAACTGTGTGCTGATCCAAGCTGGGACAATTAGCCTCACGCTGGTTAGTCACTGAACTTGTGATGGGGGGGGGGAGGAAACAAAACATATTTTAATCATTTATTCTCCTTTCAGGATGCAAATGTTTGCACACAAACAGCTAAAAATACATCCCTACATATAAAAACACACCTATATAGATATAGGTAGATAATATATGGATAGAAGGGAATTTGTGCAGGGAATCTGGCACAAATCTGTGTACGGCAATCATGCCGAGCGAGGTTTAAAAACCGTTTTTAGAAGCCCAGCCCATTACAATGCACTTAAACAATAAGATGTAATGTGTTACTCTACCGCCAACCACTTTCACAGGGTGTGATCAGCTCTTACATAAAAAGCCGTTTCTCGTCAGCTATCAAATGGACCACAGCGCATTAAGACTGAAACGACTGTTTCTCTTAAAACAGTGACACAAACGTTATGCACTGAACCGACAATCTGTGTGTTAAACACAAGATTTTAGATTACACTTCCTGCACAAGACACGAATGACCAAATGTGAAACATTAATTGATCGAACTTAGCCTGGATAACGTTCTATAGAGAAGGCCTGAGGTCACACACAGCTCGCTAAAGCTGTCAAAACAAGGCTACCAAGAAATATAATAATAACTCTAAAAGACAACTCATTACTCATTGTTCAACAGATCGTTCCACTCCAAATCATCTGGAACTAAACACACCCATGTGTGGACACCTTACTCCCTTTAGCCTGCAGGATACCCATCACCCTCTGTCACGTCAGCCAACAGATCTGGGCTTTAGTGTCATCTTTGAAGTTTCTAACTCCAGTCTACCAGAGACTTGTGGAAACCCCCACAGTGGGCCACACCAACTCTTAAGCATTCATAATCGATTCTCATGATTACATATCTGTAATAGATGTGTATATCTCCAAAGTTCATAGAGAGAAAAATGATTTTTTTGAGCTTTTCTTGTGACTGGGCTTGGGGGAGGAGATCATGTTTCACGCTCAAGTTAAACTGCACCAGTCTGGGGTTTGCTGGGAATAGGTGCAGAGAAAGGCTGGACCTGTGTTTACGGCCACATGATGCATGACTCAGTATGCAAAGGGTACACATGCGTGCACGTGCGTAGTGAATCCAAGCAGTAATGCGTTGCTACAACCAGCGGCCTCTACCATTAGGGCTGGAGGTGATTAGCCTTTGAGAGTGGCTGGAGAGAGGAAAGAAGAGCGAGACTAATGCTGTTAGGTTGAAGGCTCTACAGGGGGCAAGGTCAGAGTAAAGTGCCTTTCCATGACTCCTTTTTGTGTTTAGAGGAAAAGAAAAAATTTAAATCAGAACAATCTAACACAGGGGACAATTATTATATTTAGGAATTAAACTAGAAATCATTTAAATTATCCATTATCCTACATCGATGATGTAAAAAAATAGTGAAAATGTTTCTTGCACGTTTCAATAGCAGACTGACTCATTTAACCAACGGCACAAAACTGAAAGTTGTATCGTTTAAAATATTTTAAACCTTAATGCAAACTACTTCTGTACATTTGAGAGTTCACGAAACTCACTGAATAATTTCTCAGCATCTTCTGCCATCCTGATTGGCTAACTACATCAGCACCACTTCCTGAGGTCTATAAAGGACGTGGGACATTAGAATGGTTAAAGCTTAACAGTGAAAAACATAACTGATAAGCTGAAAAACCATTTGTTGTTTTTCTTTCTATTTTTCCAGAGGCACAGCTATCATATCAGAGTCAAACTGCAACTTCTTTCAGAGGGAATGGCAGGTTTTGGCAAGCAGATAGTGGGATGTCCCAGTGGGGCCCCTTCTCTGGTTCCATCCCTCAGTTTTGTCTTTTCTCTCCTCCAAAAGGTCCTACCACATCACCATCCCAGTACATGTGAGACTGAAGCCCTGCTGCTTAGGTCTCTTCTGATTGGGCAGCAAGCCCTCTGGCATCCCCCTCGGCACCCTGTGTGGGTGGATTGTCCCAGTGGTGCCCGCTAAGACAAGGCCTCTGTTGTGGTGGGTGAGGGAGGCGTGAAAAATTCACTGGACCCTTCACACGGCTCTCAAGCCCTGTCTGTGGCCCCTGTGCTTAAAGCAGTGATTTGGCTACAGCGGAGTTTAACTGTTAAGATAGATGAGGATAGCAGAGGTTGAGGTCTTTCTCAAACATGTCGATGAACATGTCTTTCTCCTTACCTCCCATCCTTCGATGTGGGACTGCAGCTGTTCCAGGGCCTCCAGTTTCTCCATCTGCCTTTTAGTCTCATTGATGTTGGAGCAGACGGCCTTCATGGCCTGCAGAGCCTCCTCCACCGCCGGATAATCTGCATGCTTCTTGGGAGTCCTCTTTAGCAGCTCCTAAGACGAGGAAGATGGAGGTTTTAAAAATAAGAGACGCTGGTCTCATCACAGACCTGTTTCTGATTATTATTATTTGATGTCAGGGTCAAGTTTCTTATTGTAGCAGGTGCACAGTACCTTCAGCAGCAGGGGGTACTTGCAAATCCTCTGAATGGGAGTGAGGAGGTAGCCCTCCAGGGGAATATCTGTGCTTTTCTTCCCTCCAAGCAACATACAGTGCTTAAGAAGAAAGGAAAATAAAGATTATTAATAACCTCCCCCACCAAAAAAACAATACATGTTAATGCACATTGTTGTATAAATGATTATGTGTCTAAACATCAGGTTGAAAAATCTTGGTGTAAAGCAAAAACAAAACATGCTTCTCTTCATTTTTTCTATTTTAAACTTATGTTTTGTTTTTTTGGGAGGTGGTTTTGTGCAAAGTTAAACATCCGTCTGGTTTTGCTTCACTCAGAGGAAAGCAAGGTTGAAATGTTGCTACATTTCTTCTGCTTCACTAGTGGAAACACCCTCAAAAACATCCCCTCTTTTCACCAAGGATCACTTTGAAACCTCCGTAACGTCACCTCATTCCACAGAATATTTGGGCTTTGAAAAAAAGACCCCCTAAGCAGCTGAATATAGGTGTTTTCTTTAAGAGTAAAAGGGAAAAAAAAGCAGTTACAGTTACAGTCATGGTTTCTCTATGCTTGATATTTTTTTGCTAGAGTGCATCCTGTCAGGATGGGAAGAGAGATCAAAAGCAGCCATGCCGATAAACCACTAGTGTTTATCAGTGGGTAGAAATGTAAGAGATCAGTTTAGAGCTAAATAATCTCCTCGTAATACCCTTCTAGCAGGAGGAGTCGGTGCGGAGGGTTAGGCTTTTTCCAGTAGCATTTTTGATGGGAAAATGTGCAACTTTGGAATTCCACAAATTCCTAATGTGTTAAACACTTGCCCCTCGCCACTTCTCGCCCACACCGCCGCTCCTATACAGACTTTCTCATGCTTTCATTCCCTCTTATCTTTTGCTTATTTGTAATCTGCCAGCTTAAAAGCCAGAATTCCCTCTTCTCTTCATTCTGACCTCCTTCTTGCTTTCACTTCACTTTTCTCTGTAGTCTTCCAATGCAATTAGCACTTGCAGTTTCTGGGTACAATTTCAGAAGCTCTCTCAGTTGTGTGATTAAATTTGGATGGAAACTGTGTAATCCAGAAAAAAAAATCCAATGGGATTAAACGTAGCTGGGGGAAAAAGCTAATGGCAATACATATTATACTGCCTTTAAATTACCATGAAAATGATTTGTAGCAGTTAACAAAATAACAAACTGACAAATGTAGATGCAAAACTTGAGTCTCTTCTAAATATAATTTTAAAAGCTTCCCATATTTTCTACGCCGGTACCTCACGCACGTTCAAATCTCAGTGACTCCGTGTCGTTTCTGTTTTGCTGATTGTTGCTACACCAAACATGTGAGCTCATCCGACAATTTGAGATGACAAAGCAGGTCTGACAACCACTTTAATACAAAAGCAGATGTTGTGCAGTGATTTTATTTTGGATTCGTTATTGTGGCGCTAGACCCAACTAATCAATTGTAGCATGACACGGCCAGGAGGAGGATGTGGGGGGTGCAGCGCAGCACAGCAACAGTGATCCTACTTTTTCCCACTCCTGTGGCTCAGAATAAAACCATGGAAGCAAACCATCAGGCAGTGACAAACGTGGGGCTTCAGATCTCTTGGCCAATCCCAGAAAGGCTGCCAACTCTCCACAGCTGGCTGGCCCAGGATCTGCACATGATTTCAGTGGCTGGACCCCAGCTCAAAGGCCTTCCCCCCTTTTCCCCATTCTAAAGTTGATTGTCCAGGGCCCAAAGGTTTGAGTGTCAAAACACGGAAACAGCTGGCAGTGGAAACACTACGAGACCAACAATGCATTAAAGTGACCTTGATGCTGGTCGCATCCTGTCCGCACAGGAGGAAACATTTGACCTCATTTCGGTTTCTGCCCTTTATTCAAGTGTTAACATGGAAGTGCAGGTGATATGAATGAAGGAGAAAAAAAAGGGGCGGATGATGAAGAAATAAGCAAGATGAGGCTCTTGGGAGGAAAGAAATGTAGGGCAACGGAAGAAGGCAGGGAAATATACCAGCAAGAAAATAGGATGTATTATGGGACCAAAAAAGGATGCATGAAACTCATGAGGCATACAATACTGGAAACTTTTTTTTGGAAGATTTTATTTTTTCATTATTAAATAATTATGAGGAAAGAAGTTAGAGTCATAACGAGAAAGGGAAGGAAGGCAATTAAATTTTAGAAGCAAGGCAGATTTGATGACTCGAGGAGCGTGCAAGGACAGGACAAGTCAGAGGAGAGGAGCACTGGTGTCTTACCAGTAGGAAGGTCCTTATGTCGGGGATCTTGTTCAGCTCCATGAGAAGCCTCAACGCCTTTTCATGGTTACTGCAGTACTCGCCGTATACTGAGAAACTGTCCCTCTGCAAAAAAATAAAATAAAATAACAGGTTCAGGGTTGTATGCCAGGGACTTTGTAGCCAATCTGACTAACTACTGCACACATGATCAATCTACCAAGACAAAGACACTTGACAGCAGAAACTGGGCCTTCAGTTGATGCTTTAGTAGTAATGTGTCAACACACTGTTTATATCACATCAATAACTGAAGCTACACAACAAGGAAATTTAGCAGAGCATTTGCCCCTCACTGCTCTTTCCTCCAGGCTTTCAAACAGGGCTAGTATTTAGGCAGACAACAATGCCGAGAGCACGCAGCTCAGCTGTCAGTACATCATCGAGTCATGCTGAGAACTCTCAGAAAGCAGCATGAGGTTTTGTTGTGATAAAACCAATTAGTTTAATAGCGCGTGCACACATACGGAGAACAACACGCTTTAGAACCGCTTTTTTCTGTTGTAATGTAAATATTGGAGCTAATGGCGTGTGTCTCTGCAGCCATAAGGGCCGTCATTATTCTGTTCGTTATGCTTTGTGTCGTTACCCTGATGAAAAGTGAAGAGTAAACAATGCATATGAAAAATGTTTAATTATTATTATTACAGGAGAATGACTCTGCATTTAAAAATCAACCTATTTTTTATTTACAAATATATTCGATTTCAAGTTTAAAGGGGAGTGGAATAAGTCTTTCCAGTTGGGTGCAACATACACGGTACAAGCCCCGCCGATTCAACAGAATTTGTAAATCATTATAACATAATGTAACGTAGTAAACCACAAGAAAAGAATGTAAATAAAATTCTCTTTATGGACCATAGTGTCCTGTATTTAAACAAGTACAAAATCTCTTATCATGAATTACACACATATGATTTGAGAGTAGACAGACTGGTAAAAAGAGACACATCAACAAACGCAAACTGGAAATATTGTCTTCTGAGATGACTTCAATTAAATGTAGGTGGTTTGTAATTAAGCGTAGATGACATGGATTGCAAAGGGACCAAACGACTACTGCAGAAATACTTTCAGAACTATTTCACTCGTGAAGCAAAAGCATTCATCGACATCCTTTGTCACACTTCTCTTTTCAAAAGTAGCATGCGTCATAGGGGAAATTAATAAATAAACTACATACAAGATATAACAGTTCCTCTTTTTTTTTTTTAAGATTATAGCATCACTGTGTAGCAATGCAAACACACACCATAATGCAGAAGCTTCTGTCGGGTTGCCATGTTCTTTTCTTTACAATACGTAATTCAACACTTGGGCTGGTGGATACACAGTGTCCTGTGAACTGCATTATTTATGCAACACACTGTAGACAGCAGCATACACACTGCATCACAGCTGAAGTCAAACTTACACCCTGTAGCTTATAAACATCTCATGTATTCTTGGGAGTGTTGTAGTAATTGGGATGTGAAACTTTGTGCACGGTGGGGCCTGATGTTGAGGTCTAGTGAGTGAAACCATCACTTGAAACAGTCTTGTAAGTGAAATCCAAAACTGCAGGTGTGTGGACGCCACTTTCAGCCTTAACTGACGTGCAGTTGCCTGAAGGTGTTCGCATTCACATCTGGCCAGGCTACAATGCAGCAAAAGAATAAACAATACTCAGTCACTGATGGCACCTTTCAGATAACAAAGGCCTGCAAAACCAACTTCCTGTAGATGCGGATGTGCAATACACCCATGCACGTGGTTTTGCTCCCACACACATACACAGCTCGCCACTCAGTGTGCATGTGCCTGTTTTTACACCCCCCACCCCACCAAAAAAAACAAAAAAACTAACAAAACCACTGGCGGTGACAGACAGCACCAGCCAAACAAAGCTAACAGCTCTTTTTATAGAACCCCTCTCTACTCCATCTTATTCCCTTTGACCAGGGAGCTGAAACTCTTTTGTAGATGTTTACCACAAGTAGGCTGCACAGTGTAAACGGTGGGGATCTTTTAACCACACAGGGAGGACCACAAACACACCCAAAGCCACTTTTTGCAGGGGAGAACTGTACTACTGGGAGCAGCAGCTGGGTTGGCATATGGTGTGAAACCCCAGATTCTGTCAAACTGACTTAATACAGCACGCAGCTCAAGAAATCCTTTTGGTGTGCTTGTTCACACATACTGTATTCAACAGTGGCACAGTAACAAGGGCTATTACTATTGCTACTAACTCTACTACACATGCCAAGAGTTCTAATCATGACAGGATAGAATTAAAATCAACTGGGTTGTACAAAAAGCCCACGGGGAAAGCAATGCCTCGAGTTAATTAACTGAATTAACACTGAAACAGCACAACAGTAATGATAAACACTCACACACCAAAGAGCAGTGACTGAATTTACTCCTGTTTTGGCCTTCTCAATGTTTTTTTTTTCCTTTAGTTACTCAGATAAGGCGATGTGTTCTAGATTGCTATAAAGCAGTGATCAGAGCATCGTAGAGTCACTGCATCTTGTGGATAACGTACGGTTATAGCTTCTGAGCTGCTTGGGATGTACATCCTAACTCCAACCTCTATGCAAATTCAATTCAATGTTATTTATACAGAGCAAGATCATTATAAAAGTCTCCTCAAGGTGCTTTAATACAGAGAAGTAATCAATAATAGAGAGAAAACCCCAATCAGACAACCCCCTGCCTTTTAAACAGGAAGCAGCTGTGGCATTAAAACAGTATCAAAGTCTGAACTCACATCATCATAAAACTATAAGACTGTGCCCATTTGCTTGCAGAGCCTGCCCCCCCACAACAACTACACTCTGTCAAATCTGAGCATATGAGCATCGTCCCTCCCATCCTCACTCTCACATGAATTTCTTCACAATGTGATGATTTTTGTTGAATCAAAATCGAATCGCTTTGCGCAGCACAATGGGAGTTCGTGATTCTGTTTGCTTTGCGGCGTACTATTTGGCAAATCTTGCTTGCCTTGTAGATTTATCAGTTACTGATACACTGATTTTCAGTTGGGCTGTGCTGAAGCGGCCTTTCATGTTCTGTGCTTGGGCATTAAGTCCAACAAGATCAACTGAACTGTTCCTTAGCTCGCTTTTTCAAGCCCACAACGGTCAAACAAACTGGATTTGGGGGATTAAACACGCTGTGTGAGTACATCCTAAAACTAACTCAGCATTGTTCAAAATGTTCAACAATGTTTTGTTCTCCAAAAATATACATACGTCGTGTTAGGCTTCATAAATTGTCCGATTGAAACGTGAACAGCATAAAATTTAAGAGTTTAAGCATAGGAAAAGTAGCAGCATGACCCTAACCACCAACTTAAAACATCCAAAGGCTTTCCTTCAATACCTGTAACATGAGCACAATATGAATTCTGCTGGTCTGCTGCCAGGTAAAGAATATAGAACAGAATAATTAGCAATCTGAAGGTGGTGTTAGGGAATCCACTATATAAGTTTGCAATATATAACTATTTTTGCTCTCATTGCTATGTGCAATGAAACCCTTCTGCTCAACCCTTCTGCATGCCTCTGTGCAACTCCAACTATGCTTCTAACTGAGGCAAACTCTCAGGTATTTCCTTTCCTCAGATGACAACAACATAGTCGATTCAGGTACCTGTAAAGTAGCTTATAAGCCTAAACCGGCGCCAAAATGTGACGCTTTAATTTCTACTCCAAAAGACTGAAAAACATCACTTGTGCCCAGAATAGCGCAAAGATTTTGGGTGTTCCTTTGATAAACACAAGTCTTTATTCGAATCCTTCATCCCTGGAATGTTATTCTGGAGACTAAATGAGAGAGTAGCATCACACACACTGAGGAATCACATTGAGTCAAAGCAGAATGGGTGTAGTTCAGCGAGGTCAGAGCATGCATAATGACACGACTGTTGCTTCTTGCACAGCACTCGCATATACATTCCCTGAAATAGAGCAAATATTGACGTCTCTGATTTCTCCTCTGACATGAGTCACTTTTTCACCTCTGCACAGTTTAAATAATTCTCAGAATACCGTGATCTTTAAACAAGGGATTAACAAGTGTGTGTGTGTGTGTGTGTGTGTGTGTGTGTGTGTGTGTGTGTGTGTGTGTGTGTGTGTGTGTGTGTGTGTGTGTGTCTGGTCAAAAGAGGAAGGAGACATTCATGTTAGCCTCTAGTTAGTAAGATAAATAACAGTTGGTCAGAACTGCACAATGTTTTATTTCATTCACAATTTTATGACATCAGTGTTTCGGTTAAAGAGATTTATTTTTTATTTAATTCGACATCAAAGAGTATTCTTTTTCTTTCTTTTAAAGCCTTCCAAACCATCTTGGCAACATCTGACTTTGAAAAGCAATGAATCTTCCAGTTTTTCATCCCTAGCTGTGAGTGGCAGACCTCCTTGTGGAACAATGCGGGGGGGTTAATAAAATCCCAGTCATGGTGTTGACCTCTGATCGAGGTCAAGGGCCACGGCTGGAGGGTGCCAGACGGGGCCAGCCGATTGGCTGAGAGGTGTGAGTGCTGAAGGAGACAAAGGTCGTGGCTTGGTGAGGGAGGTGTAATGGATATGCAGCAGGAAAAGGTGGAGTGTGGGTGGCTCAATGCTTCAAGAGAAACGCACACACAAAGAGAGTGGCAAATACTATCACGCACGAATACATGCAGAGAGTTTAAATAAAGATGAATGGGAACAACAGCAAGAAAACGCAAAGCATTAGTAATTCAGTACTCCTCAGTATGTCATTTATAAATCCAGATATCTGCTATTGTTGCACCATGTACAGATATCACTGCTATATATGGTATAACTATGTACAGCTACTAGTTCACTGACAGTAATAATCATAATAACATCTGTATTTATAAGCAGCATACTTAGGAGGAGTAATGCTGTATAAATGATGAATGAGGCACTTGCTAATACCTTAGAAATGCTCAAAACATATTTTGCTTTGGGGCAAATCTTTGTTTTGTAATCATTTGGCTTTAGTCTTTGTGGATTTCATCAGCAATCAAGAAAATGCATGGAGTTATACGTCTTTGAAGCGAACACTCTGGTTTTCAATAAGTGCATTTTCTAGCTATTCATACCTGTTTCATTGTATTTGTATAATGTATAATGTTATAATCTTACACTATAAATGAGCAGAACAGGTAGCCGTTTCAAAATGTGAGTTTTTCCCCCCAGTATTTATAGATTAACTGTCTAATCTCTTCATTGAACACGAATTATCCACTCCCCTTCACCAACTAGTATAGCTGCAGCTCCCATCTGTCCAAATCTTTACAGACAATTAGCACAACTTCCAGATGGGCAAAAATTCCCTTTGCTATCAAATATGAAATATGGTTACAGTCCTCCCTGTGTTGAAAATGTCCAGAAAAGTGTTACCACAAAACATCATGATGTCCCGGCAAAGTTGTCCTTTCCTGTGCTTCAGTCCGAGGGAGCTAAAAAAGTCTCTGCATATACATCAGTCTGCCCATGGAGAAATTAAAAAAGAACAATAAGCTCCTTTAATCAATTTCCCACACTCACGCTCCGTCTGACAAACCAAATGACTGTCACAGCTCACACATGTGTGAGAACATATTCTGATAAGCCACTTCAGCAGCTTCCTGCAGAAGTTATTAAATGTCATCCACACTGCAAGCAGGTGGCAGATCAATTGCAACTGATTATAATTAATTATTATCAGGTTGTGGTTAAACTCAGTGAAAAGCCTTCAGTTGATCCAAAATGCTGGAGTGAGAGTACTGACAGAGAGCATATTTCTCCCATATTGGCGTCTCTTCATTGGCTCCCTGTTAAATCCAGAATCAAATTTAAAATCGTTCTCCTCCCTCTTATAGAATATCAAATAATCAGATCTCAAAGACCTCAGAGTACCCCCAATCACCCCAATAGAGCACTTTGTGTTGAACTTTGAACTGATCTGATTGTGAGATGATTTCACCAAAAACAGTTGGTGTGTTGTATGGACAGAGACTGGAGTCTAAATACAGTTATCAGCCACAAAATCTGCTGTGAAGGCAGGATTTATTAATTGTTGGGTTTACTCCTTGGAAAGTCACCAAATACTGGCTGCAGCTGGATTTTTGCAGCTGGATGGAAAAAATGTCACTCTGCTTCTGGCGATACTGTCGTGTAAGCTGGTGGAGCAGAGCCCTGATAGAATACCTAGGTGATGTATTTAGTGCCTCAGTGAAAGTAAAGTCAAGATAGTTTATCAGAGAGACACAAACAGAGACCCAGAGAAGAAGCCTGAGATTGAGTGCTACCAGCAGAAGCATTGTCCCCTCTCTGAGTGACACACCATCTCTTCCTCCCCGGACACAGACTCTTCTTTGTTTGTTTCCTCAGGCCAAATGAGTTCAAACTGAGTGGAGCGGGGTGGGTGGGGTGCAGGATTGTGTACTGGGGTTGCAGAGTTGAGAAGAATATGGAGGGATGGATTGGTAAAAAGTAGGAGATGTTAGCAAAGACTGATGTAGAGAAACTGAAGGAAGACAGACTGTTTTTGCCTGACAGGATGCAGGTCAGTTCTGTGAAGGTGGAAAACGCAACGGGTTGGGTGGGGGTAGAGAATGTGTATTGGTGAATAGGGAGTCCAGGAGATGGGAGGGGTGTTTCATGTGAGAAAGAGAGCATTAAAGGGTATTTCCACACAAGGCTTTGCACGCTTTCCCTGCATCTGTGGTTACGGGCAGTCCATGAAAAGAGCTTATGTGTGTGTATCTGCATGGAAGAGGCATTCAGGCATCCAACTTCTCCTATATGCATGCCTACGAGCTTGTGCCTGTAACAGTGTGCAGTTTTACGAGAATCTTTTTGTGTGTCCTGCACTTACAAACTGGAGGAACACATGTCCCAGTGCATGGTGAGGCTGAGGTTCAGGCAACAGGCTGTATTCCACTGCAGACAACACCCCCTGGTGCAGCTTAAGGATGTCCTCGATATTTGAAAACAGAATCTATAAAATGAGAGGATGATGTAAAGGGAGGGGACATAGAGAAGAAGGGAAGGAAAAGAGCAAAGAGGAGACCACAGAGGAGCACAGAGATGAGGGAAAAGTAAAGACATTAGTGACCAATTAGCATTTTCACATGGACGATTTCTGACATTTTGATATTTGCAATAAAAAGCTGGCCATACCTTGACATGTTCAGGTGAGAGACACTGTTGGTCGTCTGGAGTTTGTCTGATTCTGTGCAGAAATGCCTGAAGAGGAAACGAACACAAAACGGGTTTAACAACAATGCGCCACACTTTACTGTCAATAAGGCAGACGGCTAAAGCATGTTCATCAGACATGTCAAAATAATTTTACATCGTTGATCTTAAATGGGTCAGACCAGGGTAGCTATTAAAAAAACTTTCTTTACTAAGAAAAACTAAGAAAAGTTCTTTATCAACAGGAAAAGTTGCAAAACTTAAATTAAACACTCCTTTACATTTTCCAAAGCTGTCCAGTTCAACAGCTTACAGTCTTCGTCAGACAGATTCTGCCCTCCTGGCCTTATGTTTGATACCCCGAATGTACATCTATGAATATATATAAAAATGGAAGAGAATATCTGGAAATCGTTAGTCTCTTTAGGTTTTGGTAATCATGCACCATCACTTGTGCATGCAAAAAGTGGTCTGGAAGTGGAAGTCCAGCTTCCCTCTTGGGACTGTTTTAAATTTAGGATATAGGTGATCTTAGCTTTGAGGAAACAGATACAGTGCAGAAAGATTCATTGCATTAACATAACCACACGAGCCTTTGAACAGAAAACCACATTTACTCTTACATGCTTCGTGAAAATGTCTTTTCAGGTACCAAACAGACATTTTGGGGCTGTTTCATTGTCCCTTGGGTCTAATAAGACAAGACGTGTTTTCCTTTTACACTTAAAGCCTCGCTGTATGGATCCTAAAGCGCCTGAGCATTCAACTGTAAGACATCCTCCAAAATGAACTGTTTCACTGTTGCAGTGTCTACGCACAGCACTACACCAACATGGCTCATAATAAGGCTCGTGTCAAGTTGAGCTTTGCTTGCGTGTGCAGCTCAGTTTTTGTGTGTGTTAGTGCCTGCCAATCAGATCCTGACTTGGGGGAAAAAAGAAAAAAAATGGTGAATAGAAGGGAAGTGAATCTGCAAACAGTTTCTTTTATTCTCTCTTCCCTATTTCTCTGTCTATTGCCCTGTGTCTGACAGGCTTAACCTGCCTCAGTCTGACTGCCCTTCAGACGCCAATACTGGGATATCAGAAAGGAGATATGCATCCCCGCACCGACGAATAAAACTATCCCGAAGCCTACTTCATCAACCCGGCTCCTGCTGTTGTGTCTGCCTGCATTTCATTGCCTCAGATTTAGAAATTGATAGCTTTCCATGTGAATCAAGGGCGTTACAAAGAAGTCCTGGGTTAAGTGAGACTACTGCTCTAAAAAAGAAAAGCCTTCACCCGATACTTTTGGTACAAAAGTATGACACCATGATCCTTATGCATGCCAACAATGTCATGTTAAAAGGTGCCGCTTCTACGTGTTTGCTTTATGGTTCAAGTTGTGAGATCCAGTGTCGCCCCAAGACGAGCACAATGGATCAATAAATAATGCATGATTCTAGTAAAAAAGGTTATAGGACATTATCACTAACAGTGCCAAATGCCAATGCAGTAAATGTTTCATTGCAGGTTGCAAAGCAATACTTTCTTCCATCCAAAGTTATGGTTAAAGATAGACAGCAAACACAGATAGAGAGGAGGAAAACACAGCATCTCTGGCTTTTGCAGGGATTAAACTGAGGATTGGTTGCTAAATGCATTTTAGCTTATCTGGTATAGAATTGTATAACACTTTGCTTTAATATCACCCCCTTAGCAAAATATGTCTACGATCTAAATGCATAATCAAGGGAAAAAAAGATTTTAGCTACAGCAAAATATCGACTAAAGACACAAAAGACTTTCCCTATAAAATCTCTAATAACCTGACCACCAGCACTGAATATGGGCTGCTTTTGATGCTCAGTACTCAAAATGCATTAAACATTCAGCATTAGGTGCAATCCGACGCTAGAGTTGTCAGGTTGAACATGCTCCACTAAAGAAAATAGTCCCTATGAAACCTAATGACACCTTTGTAACACAAACTGCCTAAATAACTACATATGTTAAGTAACAGGATCAGTTTTTGTAATTTAGGTGAAGTGTGTCATTTATAGAAAACCTTTTCACGCTCCCTGCAGTTCCACATAGCACCAGTTACAGAAAGTCACTTCCCATAATTAAAGACTGACACTCCTAATCAGACGTTTGCTCTAAAGACAGAACCCAGCCAACCAAGCAGTCAGGCAGCAATTTTATAATTTCCTCTGCCTTTTTTTTCTGTTTCTGCCTCTCTTTACTAGCTTTTACGTAAGTCGTACCAAAAATAGAAAGCACGGCTCCTCAGCAGTGAGCTGTGACCTCGCTAATTAAGACCAGTATTAAAGGGAAGCGGTAGTTGTCATGTTCTCGACTGTTTTTTTGTTTTGTTTTTTTGGGAGGGAGCTGATTGTGCTTGAGGCATACACTAATTAAATCTCCCATATGGCAGCTTGTACCGTGTCCACACTGTAGGAGTCACTCAAGTGAGTGATTGCTCCCCAGCAGAGGATACGAGACAGGCAGGAAACAGAGCTTTTCCTCAGTCGCTTTCAGACAGGGTTAGCGCTGAGTGAGGGTGTGGCGGGTGAAGAAAAGAGCCAAGGAGGCAAAGGGTGAAAACAGAACAAACAACAACGAGCAAGGGGACAATGGTGGAGGAGACGGTGAGGTGTAAAGTATCTGTTATTCATGTATTCCTCTGTGACAGCTACCATCCAGGCAGGAATCACTCCTTTAACAAATGTGCCACACAGATGTGGTGAGACAGGAATCAGCAGGGAGGATGGTAGGAAGAAGGAACAAAGAATTCCTTTCAGTCAAAGTCTAACCCCAACAAGGACAGTCTCCCCCAGAGTTGTATTGGCTGTCTTCATTGTTCCATCACAAAAGAAGACAGGTTTATTTGGAGAGAAAATTGTCTCTCTCCGTCCACCATCATGACTAAGGCAGGCTACAAGGTAGCCAGAATACAGGACAGTGCAGAGCATAAACTGAGCATGCACCCCAAGCATGTCCAAGTTTACTCAAACTGAGACTTTTACGCAGTTTGTACAGTGATTTTTTTCAGCGCGTGATTGAAATCAGAAACAGGAAATTGCCCCAGAGAAAGGTACTATGGGTGTAATTGGAAATGTGTTGACATCTGATGGACAGCAGTTCATTGTGCACAAACAGCCAAGTATCATAATTGGACAAACCACAGTCTGGGCTTATTTTCATATTTGACTATTTATTGGGCCTTTCCACTAATGACCACCAGAGACTGTAACTTCCTGCCAGTCACGCTCAAGCAGAAGTTAGAGATACTCTGACATCATTTGTTTCAACTTCCTCTGCAATCGAAATAACTTGATGTATGACAAGTTATGAATGTTATTGGCTTTGTCACTGTGAAAGATCCAATATTTCTCCTTCTATTGCGCTACCGTAAAATAAGCAGATGTGACTGCACTTTTAGAAGGCTCTCAGCATATTACAAATCATGCACGATTTGCATAGAGAGGACAATATCTCAGAGCATTACGCACATGCACACAAACTGGAAATACGATACGTATATTGACGAGACCCGCTCTTTCCACAGAACGCAGTTAAGCCAGTTGTTTACGAACACTGTAATTCTACTCTACACCACTGTGTGCAGTTGTTGTGCTCATTACTGCTTAATTACCAAACTCAGAGACGGCAAGATGCGTCTGATGGTCCTTGTTTACTTTCATATCGCCATCTCCATCTCAGGTGACCTTATCTGTCTCTCCTCTGACATCAGCACGTCATCATCAGCAAGGCGAGGCATGTGTGTGTCTGTGTAATCCTGTTTAGTGGAGGATCAGACATTGATGAATAATATTTTCTTGACTGATGAACAACAACAATAACCCTGCCTGCACTGGCTCGGGCTGACAAGTCTGTGTTTAGATGTCAGAAATCTGAGTCAGTTCACTATGAATTTGATAGAGATGGAAAAGGACATGACGGTGTTTCAAAAGCTCGCCAACAAATCAAAAACAGTAGGGGGATGAAAAGAGGGAGTGCAGTGTAGCCTCCCCCGCACTGGTTTTCCTGTGTAGATTAGATGGCGCACCTTCTTACGCTTCAATACCTAAAAATAGCAACGATATCAATCAGTGTGTTAATAATAGTTGGTCATATGGGACACAGACTCAGTTTTGTGATACTTCTGGACTCATAACACTGAGTCAGACTGGCTCGGAGGAGGGCTCAGCTGCAGCACAGAGCACAGCGAGGATATTGCACATGATGCCACAGGGGTGAACGGCAGTAAGGGAAAGCTGCTCGTGATGCAATCCCACAGGAGACAAGTAACACAACCAGAAGCTCCTTGGCAAACCACAAAGTAGCTGCCAAGCACACTGATGCAGCATTGTACCCACTGACATTTCATTATGATATATACTGGAAACTCCAACATCCTCCATACAGGAAGTAGTTGAAAGTCATTCTCAAAGTGTATCATCACACTGTGAACACATCTTTGTTTTTTTGATTTTTTTTTTTTACATATATATGAAATTCTTGGCAGTTAGACATTTAAAAATCCACACTGCTGTTATGCAAACTTTGCAGAGTCTCTTATTATATTGCTCAAGTTTTCTTTACTATTGCTCAATCATTATTAAAAACTCTTTTTGGGGTTTTTTCTCCCTATTGGGCCTCAAAAGCCCACACTGCTTCTGAAAGTACTTAGAGAAACTCACTGGGGTTGAAACTCACAATGATGAGAGCAATACACAGGAAAATGTCAGCTATTATTAAAATTTCTTAGCTGTGACTCTTTACAGGGGTCGAAAAGAGCCGCTGTAGTTCAAGCATGACAGTTATGTTTATTGCTTTGGAATTTAAATAGTGAGAGTCAAACGAAAGCTTTATTAATTAGCTGCACAATGAGAGAAACCAAATACAGTCGTGTCATAAAGTTTTCACATCGCTGTTCGCAACTTTGTGAAAAACCCAAGTACATCCTTGCTGCTTTCATAGGAAGTAAGAGAGTATGTAGCTGCCAGGTGCTGCTAAACAAATGCACTTCTTTCAGGTATGTGCTAACACAATACCACAATGTGGTAGGAATGGACATCCCAACAAATTCACCTCAAGGTCAGACTGTGCACTGCTCAGAGAAACCAGAAAAAAATAAAACAAGAGACTCTAAAGGCCTCAGTTAGCACATTAAATGTGAAAGTTAATGACAGTACAATTAGAAAACAGATAAACAAGTATGGCATGCTTGGAGAAAGTCACTTTTCTGTAAAAAGAACATAGCAGCATGGCTTAGGTTTACAAATAAACAAACAAACCACAAAACTTCTGGAACAATGTCTTTCGGACAAATGAGGGCAAAGTGGAGATGTTAAGTCATAATGCACAGCAATGAAATCCAAACAAAGCATATCAAGCGTCAAGCACGGTGGTGGAGGGGTGAGGATTTTGCAGCCACAGGACATAAGGACATTGCAGTTGACTATATACAACTGAAATTGTGTGGCAGGACCCTATGAGAGCTGTGTATAAATTAATGCCATCAAACCTCAATCAAGTGAAGCAATCTTGTATAGAAAAGTAGGGCAGATTGCTTGTTATTGCAAGTTATTGCTGCTAAAGGCACATCTACAAGCTATCAAATCATGGGTTACATTTAGTTTTTTAAAGCACTGCACAGAGGCCTGTTAAACCTTTATTTTTCACATGTAGAAAAAGACCTTAAAAGCAAGCTTTAAATATAACAATGACAAGAGTCTTTTTTCCCCTAGAAATATGTCTGCTAGCTTAAAACATTGCAAACCAGCTTTTTGTTAGCATTTTCCCAACCCCACTCCCACACCTCTGAATTCACTTATCTGGTGTACATGATATAAGCAAGATTTTCAGTCAAATGCTGTGCGTGAAACCTCTTGTCACTCAGAAAATTGCCCTCATGTCCACTGAAAATATGAAAATTAGTGTGCAAGTCAGTGCAAATTTAAATACACTTCTAGACACAGCAGTAGTGGGTACTTTAGTGTGGATGGCTGTGATGGCACTGGAAAGTGCAACTTCATAGTGTCTGTCTATATCACTCCAATATCACTCAAAAAAATATGATGGTGCCAGACAGTTTATGTACAGTTCATGGATATACATGCATCACTTTCTCCCACAAATTGCATGAATGCTGTCAAATGTGCCACTTTTTCAAGCAGCGTGTGAGCAGGTTGAAGTAAGTTTGGGGGATCCCACCAAACTGAGTCACTCGTTTCTTTCTGTTTTTCTGTTTATTGGGGAAAAAAAGTGTGTGCAAGAAAAACTGAAGACAAGTTAAAAAATCCCAAACTGCAACAGAAGAAGTGCACACGCATGCCTCTGCGCGACTGTGTGACATGCAAACAGGAAGTGAAAACAGAGCAATGGCACAGAACAAAGGCCAGTGCTTTTCTTTGTCTTTTTTTGACGCTCAAATTCGACGACAAGAATTTCGTTTTCTTCTCGAGAACATAGGCGGCTCAAGTCAGGCGAGAAAGGAAAACAAACACGTCGGCAGAATGAAGCAGCTCCTCTCGACACAAAAGCAGCAGATGCCATTTCTGGACAGGAAGTGTGGCTTTTGTGAAAAGGAAGTATACGACATGTTTGAAGGCCACTAACTCAGCTGTTCTAAGTAAAGTCTGACAACTTTGTGCTAGCGTGCAACCAAGCTGTAACAAAGAAATAAATCACACCGTGCTCTCAAGACTAAGGAATTGCAGATTTTTTTTAGCTATGCTGCAAAGGCGAATGGAAGTTAATGTTATTTATTGGTGTGGATAAAAATGAATGGACTGAAATGGAAAACTATAAGCTTTAGGTCATTTTCATTTTTAACGGACACACACTGCAGAAGCTTCAGGTTTACAGCTTGTCATCGCCTTAAACCCAAAATAGTGCAATCATACCAAACGCTTATGTCTCTTGTCATGCAAGGCATAAGGCAGCATTCATTTGTGACTGACAGCCAAAGTGTCATTGTGGGTTTGATTGGGTGGTGGGTGTTGCTAGATGCTGAGGTTTATCAGAGCGAAGAAGGGCCAGACAGTAAGGTGTGAAGATGCAGATGGACCATATGTTGGTGGAGGCTATGTTTTCGCTCCAGTGGACAGTTAGTAAGATGCCTGCTGCCTTCACGTCTGCTTTGTCTGCTTCTCAACGCAGCTTTCTACCTGCTGCTAAAGCAAACTATGAAACATGACTCATCTCCTATTTATCTGTTTTTAGGTGAAAGCCTTCTTGTTGGCAAAGAATCCTACATATTAAAAAGAACTAATAAAACACGCCACTGATATAAAAAAAAAAAAGCTACAATATTTTATTTACCCTTTCACATTTCACATTTCCTTTCACCAATGAATGTATGAAGCCAAAATGAAAATATCAAGAAGTAATGTAACAAGTGTCAAACTAGGTCATGTTGCAACATGGGAGGCGACCACGCATACGGAGTCGAAGTTAGCAGCCACGAGCACAGGATGTTAAGGGTCACTCACAGTGTGCGGCTGAGGTTGTTTTCAAGCTCGACACTTAGCAGCGGCCAATTGTTATCTGTAATAACCAAGGACCGTAGAACGGCAAACTTGTGCGCGTAGATCTCAGCTGCCATATTAGAAGCTGAGGTGAAAGTTTATACAGAAAAGAAAAGAAAAGTAAAGCGCTGTCAGTCAAACGAATTCTCGTCAAGGCTGGATAAATACTTTAGGTCGTTTTCTGTAGTTAAACAAAACCTAGTGAGCACACATACTTAGCTTGGACCTGTTAGACAATGACATCAATGCTTTAACAGGTTTCATACTAAACAGCAATATGTGTGAGAAGTGACGAGGGATATTAGCATTTGTTTTGCTGCCATCACCATGTATGCATCCCATTTCTCATAACAGCAAGTGCAAATATGAATGTATAGGAAATCAATAACAACGTGGTATAATGGTTACATAATGTACATGTCAAATGTTTCCTTAGCCATTTGTCTGGATTAAATCCTTTCAACAAGCAGAGTTTGGAGTGTGTTAGACTTGCTATTAGAAATCCAATCAGACTGTGCTGTCCTAAGCACATTGTTGCTTTACTGTAAATATCAAACTTGATTATCTTCTTTGAGAAGATAATCATTATTTCTCTCCATGATGAAAGGGCCAATAGTGTTAATGGGAACAGAACTAGGGCATTTTTTCTGCCTACCCACGGCTACATCAGCATTCAGCAACAATGCTGGGCCATCTCACTCAATTCAGATATCTCACAAGAGACCCCGTATATCAAGAACAAGCTTGAACACTTGTCAAGGTTTTTCTAGCAGGCCCTCGGAGCCTCTTTTCAATTCGCTGTGGTTCCCACACCTACTGAAGCAAACCTCAAACAGAACCACAGATCCACAGATTCAGGCATTTTCTAAGCGAGTTCTCAGGTCACCAGCCTCAAGCTTTCTACCTCTTCTCATCCAAGAGAAAACAACAACAAGCTTAAAACAATGCACCCATTAAGGATCTCTCTTTTTTGGAAAGAGGATTGGAGTGGCTAGTCACAAAGGGAGACGGGGCATTTTGGAGAGGGAATGGGGCCATTTAGGGGTCGACATGGCATGAAATTGAATAAATAAATGAAGAAATCCCCTCTTTGTGGCCTGGGTGCAGCAGAGCCAGAGAATGGCCCGTGGCGTTGCCATAATGAGGGACCCCAGCAAACCTTAGGAGAATTCTTTTTCTCTCAGGCCGTAATTCACATCTTTCCCCAACCCTCCAAAAACTCCCTCAGCTCCCCTTCACCCACCAACCAGTGCCTTGCTGTCTTCCAAGAGAAAGCCTTTTTGGCAGCGCCAATCACCAAAATACAAAGTCTTCTTTGAGCCTCGTCCAGTTTTTTTCCCCCCCTCCCCATCTCGCTCACTTCCGCTTTGAAGGACTTTAAACTTCAGGGCTCTTTGAGCTGTTCACATGGGCGGAAACTAAACACGACAGGGGGATGACACAGTGCCTCCGCGACAGAGGACAGGCAGAAAGCGCTGGGCCGAATACTTCCTGTCTAAGACTGGGTATTCATCACAACCCTGCTGTACAAATGAATGGATGACACACGATGAATATGCGGACTACGTATTTTGGACACCTCAGATGACAAATTGTTGAGACTGTCTCAGTAAGCATGTTAGGCTTTCAAAACTATACTTTCAAAAAGGTTCCACAGTTGCTAGAATTTTACAATTTACATTTCTGAGCTTGCTGACATTTCTGTCCAGTATTGCACAAAGTTGCTTTGCACGTTTTGTTTTACAAGCTGCTCCCAACTACAAAAGAAAAAACTTCCAAGAGGAGACCTGTGGTCCTAATAATCATTCATAAATGAAACCAGCAAATGTTTGACTCCTTTTGTATTCGTTTTATGTATCTGCTGCAATGTGGACTAAAAAAACTGCAATGTGTGCAGTTCTTTATGCGTTAGGCAGCATCGGACACATTTTTCAGGCTTAATATCAATTCTACCACTCTCACTACAGTATATTCTTATATACTTGGACGACATGCTGGAAATGGAAACATCTGTGTATTTGTTTCACTGAATGTTACAGCCGTCTCAAAACCTATTACAAATGTCTCTACCTGTAGCCTACATGGCTCAAATTACATTCTGTCTTTAAAGGGAACATCCACAACAATTTTTTTCTAAGTTGCTTTCCTGTAGAGGGGTGACATGTGTTGATCAGTAGATAACATCATGGACCAGATTGGAGAGGCCATCTGGACATTTGTACACTTGGTTGGTTTTTTTGTTTTTTTGGGGGGTGGGGGGTCGACAGACACGGGTATCACAGACTGGACCAGAGTGTGGCAAGTATGAAGCTGAGTGAGCCATCAGTGACCTGTGACGCTGCCGGCTAACCAATTGATGTAGCACAGGTGATCACTCAAGCTAAACTCCATGATATTCATACGTGTGTATCCAAGAGAACATTGCAGCTTGCCTTCATGTACACATCCAAGCTAAACCAAAGTACGATTGCCACACCTAACATGCAGCTGAGCAGACATAAACAAGGTTATAGGGACAGAGAGGGAGGAAATTGAATGGTGGCAAAGACACAAATTAGTGGCTTACATTACACCATAATGGGTCTTTGGCAAAGCAAGGGGGAAGATCACAGAGACTGTTCGCTGGTTCTGACTTAAACAGCATTTACCAGCCTGATAGAGGACGCCATTAAACGGGCAGACAGCAGCTAGTCAAAGCCCTGCCTGTCTGAAAAAAAAAGTACTTCTCAGTCTCTGAAAGCACAAACCTACATCCTATCTCACTTCTCGTTTTGGCAGCCACAAATGCAGCAAACGCCGAGGTAAGTTTCCACTTCTAGAAGTGATATTTGCAGGTCGATTTTGATTCACCATATTCAGCCGCAGAGCAAGTTAAATAGTGAGCCACATTTAATTTTGTGATAAAGAGACAATAGGTCTGGTGAATTAAAAAAAAAAGAAGAAAATAAATAAAAACCACTATCTATCCTGCAAAAGCTCTTGGAAGCTGAAGAGTCCCTGCAGGATGGATAGAAAATTGAAAACTTAACGTGTTAATGTGCCATATCAAAACATTTTTCTTAAAAGGTTTCCTGTCAGCACATGAGAACAAAAACTTTACGGTACCCGCATGTATGACTCAAGCCTTTTATAAAGCCACGTGAGTTGGCAAAAATGTCACCACAACTCGCAAATGCCAAAATAAAAGCCCTTCAGCTACAATGCCCAAGATTTTGTCAGCAGCTGTCATGAACAGTTACCACAACATTGTCAGAGCTTCTTTGACTAGCGGGGGGGTTGAAAACAGAAAACGCCAAAGAGCCTCACCAGTTGGCTGGTTGGTAAATTGTTTATCTCGAAGCTCATTAATTAAGTGAGTCGTGTCAAAAACAATTTTAAGATAACAGCGAAAATGTTCTTTGTTTTTAGCTGTGGCATTTAGCTGGAAAAGAAAATCTTGTGATGTTCTGGGTGTTCACTCCAACACCAGACCATCACATACAGCTGACATGCTCAATCTGTACTGTCTGCCGCTTTATATGAAAGCAGGAGTGCAGTGTCTAAGCTTCTGGTTTAAAATGATCATTATGAAATAAGTCCTGGTTGTACAACATAGCAGCTACATAACAATGACACCATATGCATTACGAGCTGCCTATAAGCCTCTCTTGTATGCATATCTGTCTCTAACAAGTATGAAACAGACTTAAAATTAAGTAGTGACTGCACAACCAAGAAGATAATGCTGCTGTTTTCAGTAGCTTATGGAAACTTTCCCCAGGTAGGTGAAATGGCGTGAGGTTGAAATAACTGTGTAAACTCTATTTGGCCAATCAAAAAGAACCTTATTGTTAATGGAGAGTTAAAAACAATTCAAAGTTAAACAGGAATAACCCTTAGATGGGGATTCACCAGGTGGACAGAGCAATATTCAGTTTGCCAGATCACAACATTTCTAGTTGATCAGAAAGTAATAAAAAATGAAAAAGGCAGAGATTTGTGTACTGTGACTCTAAAGCCCTGTGAGGCAAAATGGCAGTTTGTTATATTAGTCTGTATAATTAAAACTAACTGGCTTGGTAAGCTTGTCCATGATTTACCAAATATCTTTGCCACAGTCAGTACCCTTAATAAGTTTTGTGTGAAGATGTACTAGTCCAGCATTTTTCTATTAGGCAAATGACCTTTAACCCCCTCCTGAAAGAAGACCCACATCTGGTAGTATTTAAAAAAGCAAACAAACATTGTAATCCTGCTGCCTCGCTCTGTAAACCAAACCCTCAAGGGAGAGCTTGTGCGAAGTCATTCTGCAGACATCCGTCCATCCTGCTACCTTTTCACCACGCTGCACAGTCGCTGCACCCGGTGTCTCCCCTAAGAGAGTACATGCGCCAACTTCGTCCAGACTACGATGTGATCTCGAAGAACATTGGAGGTGTCACATTGCCTTGCTTTTACTATTCAGCCCATGTCATCTGCTGTATCTTATATCAGCCTGTTAAAAAGCACAGTGCCCCAGATACGCGGTTTTACCATTTCCAGCCGGTACAAAGCAGTGAATGTCCAAGTTCTCACCAGACATTACATGATCTGATATCGGACACATTGATATGCAAACTGATGAAATCAGATTTGAAAGGACACACTCCTGAATAGCTCCACTTCTTAAAATGCTACTACTAAGAGAGAAAATTCTTGGACACAGTAAAAAGGGATTTCTTCTGATAATCTGCAAGCATCTCTCGGAAAGAGAAGGAAGCTTTTCTTTGCTTTTGCATCATGCCTCTGGGTGTTACAGTGGTTTAGACTTGTTAACTTGAATACTTTAAATTCCTGCTGCAGTCTTATGCTTCAAAGAAATAGCTTATCAAAACACATGACTAAAAAAAGCACAGAGATTAAGTTGGAAACTGACATTTACCACCCCGACATTGCAATAATTTCGTCTGGCACAGTACCCGCGCTGCAAGGTACCAATTGTCCAGACTGTGATTGATGGGTGCACAGCAGCAGTAGCTTGAAACCTTATTTATATGAAAATTTGCAGCTTATGTAATGAACTGAAGTACAGTTAGCACAAAAGGCAAAGCATGTACCGATTATTCAGCTGCATTCAGAGGCAAGGACTATTTACAGGTTTGATTAACCTACAAGTTACATGCTGTATGAGAAGACTCTAAGAAGACTGTCTACACTCCCAAGTTTGTCCAGCAGGGCTTTTAACTTTTAAAGCCCAACAATACTAAAAACCCTCAAAAAGTCCCAGCAGTCTGCCACAGTAACTGTTCTACCTGCTGTTCAGTCTCCACAGGCTGCCCCCCAATGCCCTCACTCATATATGTGGAGTGTGTGTGACTTCAGCTAAAGGCTGCAGTGAACTGAAACCACCAGCGTTGTGGCTACGACGAGAGCTAGAATCTTAAGCTATTTATACGCCCAAGCCCAGAGAAATCCGATGCTGGTCTTTACAACTAAGGAGGAACAGCGAACGAGAGAGAGAAAGATGGACCGGACAAAAAAAGGTGGGGAATAGGAATATGAATGGACATTATATAGGAAAGTAGGAAAAAGGTAGACACAGGCTTGTGCTTGCAGGGGGGAAGCTTGGAGCTGTCTATCTGCATGTTTACCTTTGTGAGCACTAAGATGTGTATACCCGTGTCATCCTGTTTGCTCAGCTACAGCCAAAGAGGTGTCTAGCATCAAAACACAATTTCACTTCTTCATGGCAGCGCAGGTTAGCATCGGATGAGTACTCTCACTTGTGTGTGGCCCAAAGTAAAGGTCACAGTCCTTCCAGATGTTTCCTATTATCCCGCAGCACTGACAGGACCTCTGCGGTCACTCGACTCTTTTCCATCACTCACTTTTCAGAATTACGAAGGAAGGTCACAAGCCAAGAAAAAAAAAAAAACTATCGGCCACTCATTTCCAGGATTCACCGAGACATGGGTCAGCCTGGTCAAAAAAGAAAAACAGTCCTAAATGACAACCAATCATATTCATGGCATTCAAGGAAAATCCCTCACATCTAGCAGGTATGACGCCACCGACCACATTCCTATCACAGATAGCCTAGTATTTTGGTGCATCACGGCTGGGAAAATCCAGCTGCGCAGATTAAACCATACCCTGAAGAAAATTCCCATAAATCTATCGAGCTAGGATGTGATTGTTTCACACAAACAAACAAGGGAACGCATCGCGACAAAAGCTTGAAGAGCACAGCAATCTTTGTAAAAAGGAAGCAGCTTGTTAAATGTGACAGCTTCCGATCTGCTCAAAGAGTTAATAGATTTAGAGATTTGCTGCGATAACAGTGAGGGAGGAAAAATTAATCCTCTAATCCCTCTTTTCACACACCCCCAACCCCCTTCTCACCTCTTGTCCTCACCACTATCCCCACACGCTTCCCTACAGCACATTGGATGAGCTTGTTGGCGCTGGTAATTGCCAAGGGATGAGTGACATGCAGAATGGCTGAGGTGCCAAAGCCGGATAACCATCTCTTTTTGTGTGTGTGTGTCATTGCAATCATTGCAGCTGAGAAGCTGCTCTGCTAAGGGATTTTTTTCCACTGGGTTTTTAAAGTGCATAAAGGGAGGTGGAAAATAAATCAATGATAAGGCAATGCAGATGATGAAGATGGTCAACAGCTACTGTACTATCAAACCCTCAACAAGACCAGAAAACAATATCATAGCGCGAGCGGTTACAGATAAGAGAGAAGCTGACATGCATAAAAAGAATCAGTACACTGAAAAATTAAGTAAGTCATAACTGATGATGAGAAGTAATCCAAACGCTACATTCAGAGGGGAACTAATCTATTTCTAGGGGAATATGGTTAAGGGGTGGGGGGTAGATAGACTTCACGGGGTTAAGATTATTCGCATCTTAGTGCGAGTTTCACACAATCAAAACTAAATAAAGTGGCAATTGCATTCAATACACGTGGTGTGACAATAGCATGCCTGGACTTGAAAGCTGTTCAAGCGTAAACTGTGCTGTGTTCTAGTCACAGGCAAAATTCACTTTTCATTACACAGCAAAATGCATTAGTATTCAATGCACTGTGAAATGAGCTGCATTCTGGGAAATGTGGGAGTTATCTAAGCAATGAGGAAGGGTGAGAAAAAGCTGAGAAGCTGAACAAAAACCCTACTTATTACCATTTTATTTAAATAGGCTGCCCATCTCAGCCTTTTTTTTTTTTTTTTTTTTTACACTATGGGGCGTACGCATCCCCAAACTATCTGCCCACACCTTTACTGAAACATATGTTCTGAGCTCCCACAGCCAGACTTTTCCTTATCAACACCACAGTGAGCTGCATGGTGACATAGCCTTGGCTCCCAGCAAGGGTTCTCACTGAGGGTTTTCTGCCGAGCTGGACCCTGGACAGAAAACACTGGGTGGTGGAGGGGGGGATTCGCAAAGGATTGGCCATGGAGGAGGTGGTGGAGAGCAAGGCTTCTTTTCTCGTTTTGTTCTGGATCCTCATGTTTGCCTTTAGCAGTGTAAGCACCTCATCACCCATCCACCCCCCCAGGTGAAAATTCAGTGGACAGTGTCACATGTAGGTTAATGGGGAGCAGTGTGTTTTGCCATCAGGCCTCTTTAGTGCACACGTGAAGATGACTGTTAACGAAGGCATTCACAGACATGCATTCCAATCCAAAGAAACACTTGTTAACAAGATGATACAAATAACCAACCTGTCAGTTTCTGCAGCACAGAACATCGCTGGATATGATTGGCATTTAAAAAAAATTTTTTTTAAAAGATGCTGGATTGTATTGAGTAGTTGCCAAATGGTAGTATTTACTTTTAAAACAAAATCTCATTGGCTCATGAAATGGGCATAGAGACTATTCTATGAAAAGACCCTGGCAATAACATTACATCACACAAGCCAGACCATATCACTTGCCTCAGGCTAAACACCATGTGGCTTAAATCAAAAGACTCCCAGTTCACGTGATGATAGGTCGGGGTATGGCGAAGAGCACGAAGCACTGACAGTTTTGATGTTCAGACGTCCCTGATAAACCTTTGAGACTTCATCATTACCATTGTGCGTGGTGAGAGTGGAGGGAGGTCAAAGAATGTCCCTTTGCCACCTTGCAACAGAAGATAAGCCTCAATTGAGTCCACTGTTGAGCTGGATACGGAACAGTGAAGTTATATTACGTAGGTATAACTCTGAAAATGCCATGCACCACGAATGGCATGACACGGCGGTGCGGTGAGCCTTCTGCACCGGTCACCTCAAGAACTTTGAGGAAGTTCAACACGTGACAGCAGAGAGGAAAGAGGGAACCGTGACATTGTTTAGCAAAAATGCGTCATATGTTGAAATGTTGAGAAAAAAAAAAACCCCCACCAGGAAACGCAATATCACCATAAACTGTTTTTAAAGGCAAAGTGAAAATGATGAGAATCAAAGTCTGCCATCGAGTCGGCAGGGTGCAAAAGAAAGATAGACGTAGTTGTCCTGACCTTTATGTGCAAGGGGCAACGACAGTGGGAATTTCCCTGAAGCAGACAAATAAGCCATTGTATATAAAAGAAAAATAAGTAAGGTCACATTATAGTCATCACATTAAATGCAGCGAGGTGGAGTTAACCACGCTGTGGTTATGAGTCTCAGCTGGAGGCAGGAGCCACCTGCACTGTACAATTACCAGAGATGACAAGGCGGGGATGAGGGGAGGAAAGGCCAACGCAAAATGACAAGGGGAAGTAACAAATTGAATAGTCCCCCTGCAGGTGGGTGCCATCTATACTCGCGCTGTGCTCGGCGGCTGAATGGAGCATGCAAAATTACCAGGACGTTCATTCATGAGGTAGCTGATATACAAAGAGCGAATAAGCAAACGGTTTCTTATCGCTGTCTGAAAAAAGGAGGCGCGACAGGGTGTGATATTCCTGAATACCTATTTATTTGTATTTAAAAAAATGCATGTGCGAACTGGGCTCTCCTTTCCTTTGTTTGTTTCAAGCTTGAGCTTTAACACACAATGGAAAGGTGAGAATAACACCACCACCCTCCTCAAAACACTAAATATGTATGAGTCCCCGCAGACGTCCCAAGAAACACGGTTTAACATCTCAAAAGTTTTCATTAATAACAGTAGCCTCAGATGCACGCAGATCTTTTACAAAGCTGTCAGTCTGCGTCGCAATTAAAAGCCCCGCAAACAGCAGCAAACGGCAACTGCGCGTCCCAAGCCCGTTCCTACAGAAGAAGCGTTCACAGACAGCGCTGAAGTAAAGGTTCAAGCAGCCCGTGTGGACACAGAATCACGCCAAACTGAATGCAAATTTATTGTGGTTTAATCTGACAGGTTAGATCAGATTAGATCTTTGGGGTGAATTGCTTTTTTGCTTTTGTTTTTTCCTTGCAAAGGCTGCTTCTTAATCTTTTTCTGTGTATGCCGATTTAAAAAGAGTAGTCCGGGGATTGGAAAAACATCTAGAACACACGAGATGAGCGTGCATTCGGAAACAAATAAAAAACCTCCGCTAATATACAGATTTGTAACTGGAGTTTGGCATCATGTTCTGCCAGTGTACGGGAGACACACTTGCGAGAGGATGTCAAACTTACCGACTGGAGGAAAAGCAACGTCCGAACATAATCCCTCTCGGTGTTCAGTATTTCATTTAAAACACACAGCCTCAGCCGCTGCTGTCGGTCCGAGTCCTTGGCTGCGGGGATACAGTTCTCCTGATGCCCGTCGTCCTCTTCCATGACGGTAACTCAACCCTCAGAAAGGTCGCTCTCTACAGAAATACTCTCCTTTTTTTTCTCCCCCTATGTATCCGCACTTTGTCGGGTCGTTGCTTCAGTCCATTTTTGCATTAGGAAGTTTTTCCCGAAAACCTCGCAGAGCACTGTTGCGAAACACTGGAAGAAAAGTTCACCAAAAGTACCAAACAACAAGCAGAGAGCCAGACGGAGTGAGCGCAGTCACAGCAGCAGCTGAGAGCGAGCGAGGCAGCAAAGCGGAGAGAGGGGAGGAGGGGGAGGGACCCGCTGCCTGCCAGACACATAGAGAGAGCCCAGTACTGCTCTGGACACCGAGAGCTACAGACACAGTAGCTTTAAATGTGTACACGCTACAGTCTGATACTATTAAGTAAACTCCCCGAGTATCCCATTTCCCATGGTACTAAAGGGGCCCCAAATGCAACAAAATATAAATAACCTAAACGCAGCTCGCCTAAAACAACAAATACTGAACTTTAAGCTGCCTTTGTAGAAGACGGTTAACAGGTACAAGTCATACAGGTATTCCTAATTTTGCTGGCGTTTCTCCTTCTTAGTCAAATACGATACTAGTGAGCTAAACACATACAACTTGTGAGAAACCATGCGAAATATGAGAGTAATCCTAAAACCTTAATTAAAGGTCTTGACTTTCATTGATGTCAAATATTTACCATAACAATGCTCATTCAGGCCCCCTGCCTGTCACAGGAGCTATCCCCACGCGGGGTCTCGGTGAGCGTTAATAAGAGAAACGCGCCCTCAAGTGGTTGCAGGCCAAAATACAACTTTCAAGTCCGGGATGGGCAGGAGGACTTCAGGAACGGTCTACAAGCTCTGATACAAGAAAATAAACTTTTTAATATCATGATTGATTTCCCCAGCAATTCCTAACGTTTGCCTTTAAAAAAAAACAAAACACGTGGTCACAAAAGCTGTGTATTTTGATGCAATACAAATTCAAATGGTAATCCTCCATTCACCTTGCTGGCAATTAAAGGTTCAAACCTGTGCCCAGAAGCCTAGGCTAAGCTGTTTTTCATAATCTGGATTTATCAATATTGTTAACCAAATCATTTATTTATTTATTTATTTATTTCAGTTGCAGAACATAAATATTTTAAAATAGCTTCAGGGCATACAGGCTTATTGGCTGTCACTATCTCAGCCTTGGGTTACAGATAATGTCCCTCAAGTATCTTTGCAGTCAGACCCAGTCCACACCAGAGGGCAGGTTCACTCTGCAGGTGGTGCAAATATTCACAGTTAATATTCTAATTCATCTGACAGGTTCTAAACACATCTGCTTTCAGAAAGAAACTCACTGAACAGAATATAAAAAAAATATTAAGAGGAAAAAGATTTCAATCTGTGAAGAAAAAGTCAAATATTATGAATGGAAGGATATTAAAATGTCAATAATAGTTTTAATTGATGCATGTTACATTCAATACCCATTGCGTTCCTCCCACACACAAAAAAACGCATACATACATATCTTTTTCTGCCATCTCAGATGAGGAATGCAACAACTTGTAAATGCCTTGATCTATCACATATTTACATATTATCCTCTGCTTCTGTACATGGCAAATCCTTAAATATGCTCAAACCTCAGAGGACTTACAGGATACAACGTGTGACTCATTGTATGTAGTTTGTCTTTCATTGTATGTACTTTCCTTCCGAAAAAGGCATGTGCATACAGCACTGTCATAAAAAGAGAGTCACAATTAGACACGACAGGTTTAAAAACTCCACAACGCGTCCTCTTCATTCATATTTCACAAGATAAAACTCTTCCTTCAGCAGGATTTTTCTTCCAAAAATGCACAAAAGTACAAAAGAGGACATGTAAGGTAACCAAAGAGAATAGAAAATAAACATAAAATGAACATAAAAATGTGCTCAGTGCATTAAGACTTTCCAATATAACAAAAGAAACTAAAGGTGTTTGCCCTGCTCCATCTCTGTGATAAATAAATTCACATTGTTACAGGCAGACAGTGAGAGGGCTTGAATTAAAACCAAAAGTACAGTGAGAAAAATAAGAGTGAAATTGTATTTAAAAAAAAAAAAAAAAAAAAAAAGAATTATCATAACATTTGTGAAGGCAAAAGTGCACATTTCTGCAATCCAAACTGAAGATAACTGACATGTTAAATATTATCTCTTCCTGGGTTTACATTTCCAAAGAAAAGAAAAGGAGAAAAAGAAAGAAAATACAGCTTTGATCAGCCAAAATAAAGTCACATAATCCTGTTAGCTACAAGTATTTTGGCCTCTGAATCTATCACATAGATTTTGTTTGGAGGAGCGAGACACTTAAAAACTGTGCTCTGGTTCTGCTTCGTAATGAGATACTTGCAACCTTAAAAATGTGGTGATTTCAAATTAGGCCTGAAAACATCAAGCGCAAACTCCAGGAGCTCTGTAGCCCCTCTCACTATTACTAAACTCTTGTGTTTCCAAGCATTAAGAGTAAACTAAAATCTAATGTCGCGATCGACGTATGTCGTGGCATTTTCAAAATTGTATATCTTAAAGTGACAGGATTCAACCTTAAATGCAACGTGTTGGGCTTTTAGGGGTCTCGGACTCCTTGTAGTGTCAAGTGACTGGCTGGACAAGCAAATGTTGCTGTGTACACACACACACACTCTTACTCATACATGCACACACAAAATGTAGTGGCAGCTGCGCAATGGGATGGCCTGGCACAGAGCACAAGTGTCAAAAATGACGTCTACATACAGTAAAAGCCAGAAGAAAACGATACAAAACTATAAACGTCTCATGTGCTTAGTCAGCTGCTGCGGAGGCCAAGTGTGCGTTCACACTAGGAAGACTAAAGCAGGGTGTGTGTCTGCATGTGTGTGTATGTGTGTGAACGTCGAGGAAGTCTGTCGTCAGATCCAATGACGGGTCAACTTTTAAGTTACCTGCATTGAAGCTATATATACATATATATGTGTTTACGACATTTTAAGGTGGATACAAGATGTTTATCTCCTTGGCAAAAAAAATGATAATAATAATAATCCAACCATAAATCTGTTAGAAACAAAAACAGATGAGCAGATCTGGATTTTGGACACAACTCTGTATTACCAAACCTCTTGAAGTTCATTCATATTACAAGGTTCGACGGACAAACTTTTTACAAGTTCAGAAAGGCCAACAGTGTAACTACTGTATTGCGGTTAAAGACAAGCAGAAATTGTTTTGCCACAAAGCGTGAACCTAAAAACGAGGAGCAAAGTTCACTGTTGAACTTCAGCCGTTCAGATCTTCAGTGAGTAGCCGCAACACAGAAATGTCGTTTGTTTTTTCCCCACCTTGGCATGGTTTTTGACACTTTGATCTAAGAGTCAAAGGCAAACAGTGCTGATATATGTATTCATATAAATAACAAAATTATACAGTATAAATATAAAGATTCTGTGTGTGCATGTGTGTGTCTGTGTGTGTACAAGCACAGTTGTAGGTGGTTTATGAGTACAGAATAACGGGGGTGTGTGCGTGCATGTGTGTATTGTTGTGTGCGCTTGTGTGCCAGTGTTAGGACAGGAGACGGGGGAGAGGGTTAGAGGTGAGGCTTTCCCTCCCCCACCTCATGGAAGAGCGAGGTGTAAAACTCGGGCTCCAGTTGTTTGTTGCGGTAACGCTGCACAATTTCGGTTATTTTCTGCTTCCGCCTCACGTGAGGAGGGTTGTACAAGTCGCTCTCCAGACGCTTCCGTCGGCATACGTTGATGACCGTTTGGCGCACGAGGAACCCTGAGAGGCAGACACACAAACAGAAGCTCATCAGTACTCACGCGCGACACAGCCAATGTGAGTTACGTGGATTTAGAGTATTATGTGTGAAAGTGTAGAGCCACAGATAAAACCAAAACACTTAACTGTGCCATCTGCTGGCCAAGAGTTGCAGCACATTCAACAGAGTAAGACTTTTTTTAATTTCCCCCCAAAGTTAAACTTGTTCATCAACACAGGAAAGTTAAATAAATGCCTTAAATGGGTTCTTTCAAAGCCTGGTGATGCAACTTGACGACACAGATGAGCAATACTTTTACATTAGAAACCAGAACTTCAGAGGGAAACACCACACACTTTCTAAATGGGAGTTTATTTCCTGTGCATTTCCAAGTAAAAACATCCATTGTGCAATACTCATGCGTGCGCATTAATAGTGAGAAAATGATTCCTTGTGATGCATGAAAAAAGCTGAAGTGTGGTAAGGTAAGGATGGACAAGTTAAGTAAGTGGAAGATAAATGAGCAATTACCAAGAGCTCTGCGGCTGACCACCATGCCATCCACCAGAGGAATCACCATGCCAAATTTACCCACAGCACCATGCAAGCGGATCCTGAAGAGTCCCGTCTTCAGAGGGTGGATGAAGATCAAAGGAACGTCTTTTTCTAGTAACCCCGACCTGCAACATTACGAATAAAGTGAAAAGGGAGGCAAAGATAGGATAAGAAGATAGCTACATTTCAAATGCATGTACTCTGTCTATTTAAATAACTGTGTAATTCTGCTGATGGTGAACAAAGGAGCAATGTTTACAAAAATGCTTTTAATTCATTTTTCTTTCAAGTCACTTGACAACTGCTGTCACTGCTCTGCCACAGTTCCTCTTTTCAGCCCGCTGCATAGCACTTCCTGTTTTGCACATTGGGTTTTGCAGCATTGTTTGTTTTTTTTTCGTTCTTCCTTTTTGCACCTGACCAAAACCAATTCAGAAACCACATGTTTTTTTTATACTGGCAGGCAAGTGCATTAAGCATAAACTTGTGAATACCTGCAGGAAGTGCTGTTGCTCATGCTAGCTTCCAAGCCCGTGCTGGTTTCCGCTAAAAGGTCGGTCAAAGGGAAGTTCTCTAAAAAAACAAACAAAAAACAGAGAAATGAAGACTTTCATGCACATTGATAATTTGGCAAACACCTTACAGACAACATCTAACAGTGCAGAGATTAAGTATTTTATACTAAAATATTTTGTGAGGATAAACCTGCTGGCTGACTATAATCTATGAAGGGGGCTAGTCTTAAATTACAGTATGAGAGGGGTGGTGGGCCGAATAGAGACTTTATACCTACCAATATCATCAAAGCGCTCCACCCAGACCACAAACGCCTTTGTTTCAGGCCCCAGTTGGGGGAAGGATTTTCCAGTCGATGACCTCTTTGCCTTCACTAAAGGACTCAGCTAGATAAAACAGGTAAATTCATTTTGATCAAGCATTACATCAAACATTAGAGGCCACATATACTCACAGAAGCTGAAATCTACCTTTTTAGCGGACTCCATGCTTTCAGAATGGTTGGGGAACAGTTCCAGTGTGAGATTGGGTTGTTTGAGCACACCGGGCATGAGTTCTGAGTTGGTGTCTGCCTCCACCGTGGAGTCACTGTGCACTGAAGACTCCTCTGCCAAATGAGAGCAAATTGCAACTCCAATTCAGCACAGAGGCTTTCAGTATCTTTGAATTCATATTGAAGATCGTGAATACTGACCTGAGTGTTCTGTTAGAGAAGGAACCACAAAGGCGATTTCTGTCAGAGCATCAGCATAGTACAAAACTTTCTTCTCTCCGTTGAACACCGAACCACCAGTGTCCTCCGGTGTACCCGCTTCCTCTGGAAAAACAAACAAAGATTCATTGAGTTACTAATAACATATAAACAGATAAATAACAATTGCGATGACCATCTTAGTGTCTTACCTGCTTGTACATCATTGCTATCAGAGCAGTAATTCACAGACCAGCTGGTGTCCAAGTGTCCTGTCCAGCCTGGGTGGCGTCCCACGTCCACAGGCCAACCCAAGGATAACAGGAACTCCAAGAAGTGGGGCTGGACGCTGGCCGAAGACTCTACATTCCTTAGGATCTGATCACCAACAACAAGAACAAGATAATGAAAGAGTTTCTTCTTCCTGTTCCTCTTTATGTGTGTAAATAAATAAGTAACTGGAAGAAGTAACTAAGTTAACATCAGTACATTGTAAAGGTAAACAATAATCAATCAATCTGTATTCCCTTACCTCATGACTGCTTTTCTGTCCAGGTTTCACATAGAAAATAAAGACCGTGTCAAAAGGTCGGCAGGGAAGCAGGTCCAGGTAGCTGATGTCATCAAAAAATCCTGGCAAGGATGACTCCAGGGCAATCAGGTGAGGAGGTAGACGACTGTTGTTGGGTTCCTATGAAGGGTTATGTAAACATTATTCTAACAAATACATTTTATTTCACAGATTTAAGTATTTTTTGTCAGGATCAGATAGGCAACATTTTTAATATGACCTTTTTTCAAATTAAAGAGCTTTTAGAAGTTCATCTTTCTTTCATGTACAGCAGTTTAGCACATTCTTGCAAACATGTCTTCATATTAGCTCAGCAACTCAAGATCTATACTATCCATTAATGCGATAACATACACTCAAACTTGTGCCGTATTTAAAGTGATACATAAATGTTACAAGATGAGAAATATTAAGATCTCCATCACAACTTTTACGGAATAGTAGAAAGAACAAAAAGAACCAACCCATCGTTTATCTGAAAAAGGCTTTAAATAGAAAGACAATGGAAACCTACCAATTAGCATGTATATTTAATACCGATCAATCAAAGAGTTTGTAATCTGACATTAAAAAGTAACTGACCTTAAGTGCCTCCAGAGACAAGAAGCCAAAGTGGGAGAGGAAGAGACGTGCTGTCTGGAACTCCTGTGAGGGTGGAGGGGGTTTGCAGTCTGTCTGTGGGTCAGGAAAAGGAGTGGACTTCCAGATTTCCTCACTGTGTCGCTCCAAGGCGTTCTCATACTCTATCTGCTTGGTCATCAGATTACGAAGCTTGTCGTGCTGAACTTCCAGCTGAAAAGATGGGGGCGGGACATCTTTAAAACAGGGCCTCGTGAACAGTCGTCGACTGCATGAGCTCAACGTGAATTGAAGCAGAACCCTCACAGTCCAAACAGATACTGACCCCCAAAGGTGAGAGGAAACGTTATGACAGTGTCATCTGTATTTTATAACCATGGGAAACATTTAATAATGGATCACCCATACCATCAAATGCAATCCAGTACACAGCCCTTTAGTTTATTAAAGGGCTGTTGTACTGGTTTGCATTCTCCAGCCCTTATAAAAGTTTGTTGAGACAGTGTTAGAGAAGCACCAGTAGTTTCACAGAGAAACTGCAAAGGATTGAGAAACCACACAAAATGATCACCACTAAACCAGATGATTTGACCTATTTAACACAACACCCAATGAGCCCTCCTGTTTCCAACAACTCACACGAGGGCAAATTCTGTTCAGTGAATCTGAAGCTCTCGAATCTTCCTCCCAGCCCATACAAGACACCTAAGTTTGTGCAATAACAAACAATACTCTTTAAGATATAACAAATCATGGTTTACCCGATACCTGTAAGAGAATAACTTAATTTTTGTGTTATCAGACATAATGTGGATAGAAGCTTAATTATAGGGTTCGACGGGAAGCTGATCTCTCACCTCCTTACTAACAATGTCATCCAGGTCAGGGATACTGACATCAGCTTTGACAAGCGGGATCTTATCCACCTCCTCAGGGAAGGGCCTCTGTTTCACATTGTACTTAATCCCCACATCATTGTTGGGTGTTGGACGGCCTTCAGGAACAAACACCTGCTGCGGGAGGGGAGAAGAAAACAGATATATAACAGAGATGTGTTATCAGATGTGGTGCTACAAGTTTGACAAAATGGTGCAACTTTAAAATATGTTTTAGCAAAGTTAGCTTAAAATGTGTTAACTTTAATTAGTATTAATCTAGAGTGCGATCTCACCCTCTGATTAGCCCTGGCCCCTCTCGGTTGATGGAAGAGCTGCATGGTCCAGGCATGTCGACCAGCCGTTCCCCGGATCAAAACTGTCACAGAAGGACTGGGGTCTGTGAGGACAAAAACAGACCCATATTAAAAGCATACCAGACACTTTGTTTTCTCCCAGCATTCAAATTTATTAACTAAAAATATCAAAAGCGAGACAATAAGCTACTGACTTTGCTCATTGCCAAGAGGTTGCTCCAGCATTGCAAGGATGACAGAGTTTTCCAGGACAAAGTAACGGAAGTTACTGGCTCCTGTGGCACTGAGTCTGGCATAGCGAATCAAAGTATCTTCATTCAGCAAGCTGCAAGTAGACGCAGGCCCACTGGGAGACGGGAAGGCCCCCAACACCTGCATGATACTAGGGAGCACCAGGGAAACACAAATATAAGAAAGAACATAAATACAAGCAAACTGGGTCAATGAATGCAACATATTTCACTATCCAAAAGTCATGTGTAAGAAGGTTCAGCAAAAAAAGTGGGCCAGCTACGATGCTGAGGAAGCAGAAAAATAAACAACAGAAGCAACAACACTTTAGCACAGTCATAAAAGATTTTGAAGAAAAACCCTACTTGGTTTATAAGAATCAGTCACAATCCACTTCAGTGTTATCACCAAGTCTAATGATGGAAAAGTCATCAGCATCACTATGGGGGTGAATTTCTCTGGCTGACTGGCCAAGTCGCAACCCACGGCTATGCTGAGTGGGGAGTTTCCCCTCACAGCCGAGAGGTTTGCTGGATGAATATCTGGGGCAAAATAGTGCGATTTTATTTACACTTTGTTATAAACTATTCAGTAAACTCCATTTTTGGACCCAGTTCTGATAGACCTTTATAAACAGGAAGAGTTTAGTCATTGCGCAGCTGTTTTTGTGTGCAGCTGAGATTCTCGGTCTGTGGCTGTGGCTGACTTTTTGGCTGTGCTTTGTCACAGGTAGCTAAATTTAAGTTATATACAAATTTATTGTGTGATTGACTGCCACTGGAGGTGATATCAATCTGTCTAGCCTATCTAGCAAACAAAGGACAATTTACAGTAGACATACTTTTACTAGCTTATCAAAAAGCCAAGGTGCAATACAAGTGTTTAAGTTTAAAGATAAGGAGATCCCACAGTAGGAAATCTGGTGTTTGCTGCAGACTGCTGGTCACATCACAAGACTTATACAGGTGATGAAATGGTAACGTAACCATTTTACAATGAAAAATGTTTGCCTTTTTCCATTAGTACCTAGTCTGATCTTGACCGGACTCCCATTCTATTACAATCCACTACCACCTAATGTGCCTGGTTGTGGTTATAGCAATGCAGCAGAGCGTCCCGTGGCGTAATTAGTGCGTGACATGAATGCTACAACAAAGCTGGGCGTTGAGGCAACGATATACCTGGTGCTCGGTCTGTGGCTTTTTTTTGTCAGACTTGGGGACCACAGCGTTGTGTTTTTGTAGCCGTTCCCCTCGTTGCTTGGTTTGGATTTTCCTGAATGAGACGCTCTCATGACTCATCATGATGCCACTCAAGTGATGCCACTGACTGGTGGCATGCAGTCTGTTGATGTCACATTTTTGGATACGATTGCTTGGAAGCCCGGCGGAGTAGGTGCTAAATAAAGTACCTGGCACCAGGTACTATGACCAAATGGAAAACCCTGAAAAGCATGGTAAGCTGACCGGAGTAGGTACTAATGAAAAAAGGGGGCTTTAGTCTCACCAGGACAAAGTTGCCTCAGCAGCATCCTTCACTCTCATGGAAGCCGGGTTGTGCTCCTTCTCCCCTTTATGTCGAACTTCTTGCTCCTGACGGGACTTACTGCCTGAGATTCCCAACTCCACAATTTCCAAAACCTCAACCAAACAGTCCTGGAGCAAAAGAAAATACAAAACAATATATAGATTTTCTCTTACCTACCGACATACATGAAAGAGAGAGGGAAAAAGGTCTTTAGACTTACTTTCTCATCCAACATGTCAGGGTGTTCTGTGAGCCACACACACAGAAACTGGAAGGCAGCTACAATCATGGAGTGGAGGTCTCTGGATTGAAGAGGAGCTGGACGGCTACACTGGAACACAATGTAACCACATATCGAGCTGACAGCACGTTTACGGTCTGCAGAGTCGACCCCCACCTTCACCTGATTAAGACATACACAAAGACACAGGAAAAAAATCTTCTATATTAGATACATTTTAAAAGTGGTTTGTTTTATGCAACTGTGAAAAAATTTGGTTTAAAAATGTTGCCCTTTTTTTCCAAAATGACAACATATTTGATTATGAGTAGAAAAGTATGTAAAGGAACAGTGAAGTCAAGTCGCTTTATTGTAATTTCAACCATGTGCAGTGGTACATTACACAGTGAAGTGAGACAACGTTCCTCCAAGACCCTGGTGCTACATATAACAGGTGATCAACACATGACTAAATAAAGTGCAAGTGTGCAAAAATGGCAAAAGTTGCAAAAAACAAAAAGACAAAACAAAGCAAAAACAGTGCAACACCAGACAGAACAGAATGATACAAGCACAAGGCAGTGCAGACACAACAGTGCAACAAAAAAAGTGCAACAATGAAAGTGGGTTGTGCCAAAAGACAAGAATATCGTCTTTTCTATACTCGGAATTCTGTATTAAGTAGAATATTGACATATTAATTGCTCATGCATTTTGGCAGTGTGATTGCAAACACAAACTTCACAGTCATTACAAGTTAGAGAAACTCTCTTTACAGTAATCTGTGGTACAATGTGAGGGCAACTCCCTTATTCTGAGCTAGGAAATTATCTGACTGAAGGTGGCAAAAAAACACCCAAATGTATCACAAGTCTTCTGTGAAGCTGCACTGTGTCATTTGGGAATGGGGCGTAATAACTATCGGTATAAGTTAGCACGCCCTACACGCAGCTGGTTTCGCTTGACCCCATAATCGGCCCAGACATTTTATTAAGGGTGTTCCTGGAATAGAGCTCTTTCAAAAACTCTTTTTTTTAAATTGATTTTTTAAAGGTTTTTTTTTTTTTTTTTTTTTTTTTAAGACTACAGTAACTAAAGCTGCTGAGGCCTGAGTAACATTGGTGTACTGGAACACGACAGTTATCTTAGCTAGTCCAGCTAGTAATGACTGCACATTCTTACACTGAGCTTCTATGGTGTTCAAGTTACCTTGGCCAGTCCAGCCAGCAGTTCCAGGGCAGCGAGTGAAATGCTCATGTCATGTCTCCACTGGGAGTTGAGCCTCTGAGTGACCAGGTGGATGCTGCGCACCAGCAGGCCTGCCGCAGTATCTGGAAGAGCTAGATCATATAACACCCCAAAATACCAAACACTGCAAAGAATAGAGCAATGCAGGATTAAAGCACCAAAGCTAGAAAGTCACACAGAAAGACATTTCTGAATGCTCAGGTGTTAGCAGATATTGCTTTATATTAACATACAACATGCATTAGAGGTGAAAGAATACAGCAAAGCACACAATCCTGAGCAAAATACAGGCAGAGTAAAAAAGAGACAGCAGTAAACAAGCTGCTGAGGAACAGAACTGAGTGATGTTAGCATTTTTACATCAAAATAGCATTTTCAAATTTTATTTTAACAAATAATTTCGAGATTTTTTTTAAAAACAGAGGAACACTGAAATTTTTAAGAATTACTTAACATTTATCACCCAATTACATTAAATATATGTAAGTGGAAGGAAAATTCCAGTTCATCTGACAAAAGACTTTCCTAGTTTGAGCTACTTTTTACAGGGGCTAAAAACTTTGAAAACAAAGAGTCCTAAGACTGATTTTCAACAACAATGTAAAGTCCACTATCTGGACACCTTTGTCCCAGAAAAGAAATTTTACAAGTGGAAGCAATGCAACCTTGTGTGAGGTATGTGACACAACAACAATCTTCTTTATTTCCGTTTTTTACTACAACCTCTGTTACAAAGAACTCTGCACTGTCAAGTGTTTTTTTTAAGAGATAATGTTAAGAAATTAAATGAACGGACCAGAACAGAAACTGACTAGAAAACCCAAATAACACTGAAATGGCTGCAGCATTTATAACAACAGATGACCCACTCTAAAGCATTGCTTTTCCTGTACTAAGCCTCACAACACAATGCTATAGTCCTACAGATGTGTCTCACAGGAACCAAGCAATCCCTTCCCCCAGTTTCCTGCTGGAAAACGACTGCCTATGTGAAGCACTGTTCACTGAAAACAGACATAAATTTGTGCAAAAAAGAAAATGATCAAATGAAAACAAAACATCACTCAGCCCTGCACAGTAAATACTAAATTTGAAATCCATTTGATTAGGCAACATTGTTGCAACCAATCATTAAGAGAAAAAAAAATGCAAATCAAAGCAGAAACTCCACCCACCCCAATCCCAAATTCTTCTTAAACAACATCACAGCAAACACTTTACATCACCTACAAAGATATTTTACCCAACGCTTCTTAACTCTGCATACCACTTTAACCACGTTAGCTATAAAAAAAACCCACAAACGAGTCAAGAGGAGTTGGAAGCTAATGAGAAATCAGCCAGGGATCATTAGAAATAATCTTTCAGCAAACCTGCTATCTGACCAAATAAAGTATTATTGTGTTAATTCATTAAGCACAAAAATATTAGTGTATGTTCAGGAGCGGCATGTCCTACCATAGTCACGGAGAAGCGCCTGTGCAGGGCGTTCAGAGTCTGGGCTGGTGGCCTCCGTGCTGCCTCCACTGTTGAAGCTGATGCCACTGTTGGTACGGCTGTGACCCTGACTCCTCAGGGTTGAGTGGCTGCCATCTATGCTCCCCTGCCACCGAAAAACACAGAAATCTTAATGCCCAGTCCAGCTTGTAGCACCGTAAATATTAACTAATTAGCAGAAAACAAGCTTACTGTTTCAGTCTGGGCGCCTATGGACTCTAATAAAGCTGAGTCTTGAACAATATTTAGCATTGCACCTGAAAAAAGGGATAAAAATAATAATTAAACAAAAAAAACAACAACAATTTTACACAATCATAAAGTACAAACAATATACAGAGTTAAAATAACTGCAATCAAATATATGAAGCTATCAGCAAATACCCAGTATGAGCTGTGTGTTGGTGGGGTCAGTCTCTGTCTGCAGAGCTCCTATGAGGACATTGACAAGACGCAGCCTCAGTGAAAGGAAAGACACAGGCTGGTCATGAGGCCAGCCATCTTCCTCGTTGAATTTTCCCTCCAACAGAACCTAAAGAACACAGAGTCAGTGTGGTTAGCAACCTTGACTAACTTTAAACTCTGCAACAAGAAAAGGTTTCAGGGCTTGTTTTATGATTACGTAATCATCAACAGGTTTTAAAGAGTTTAATATTTGAAGAAAGAGCCACCAATGTGTGTACAATACACAGCATTAAGCAAGACTGTTACTATCAGCTTAAAGATAAACATCGCCAAAGTCATTACCTCTGATTTGATGTTGCCAAAGTGATGTGGCAGTGGGAGCATAGCAAGCAGGATGTTGATGGAGGCTCTCCTCAGATCAGTAGGATTTACATACATCTTAAATTTGGACAGTTCCCTAACAAAAATAATGGAGACATGCTTTAAGTAATATAATTGATTTCTAACATAACACATTTACATGACTGAGTAAAAACAAATAATGGTCTCAAATGAAAGTAAACTACCAGTCTAACCTGTCTGGCACAATGGTCTCCAGCGCAGCTATGAAGTAGGGCACCACCACATTGATGCCCTTTAGGTCAGTACAGAAGAGAGAGGAAGAGTTGAGAATGATAGAAGCCAAAACTGGTCTACAGATGAAATCAGAAATCTGCAGACCCTGAATCAGGACCATGTAGAACCTGCAGAAAAGGAAATAAGAAAACCATATCATTTTCTTTCCTACTGTTAAGAAGATGGCAACAAAACCAGTTTAATTTGGCAAAAAAAAAAGTATATACCTCGACAGGTAAACTGGTAGAATCTCCTCTCCAGTTTTTTTGCTACAGAAGATGCGACACAGAGTCCCACAGGCCTCAGCCCGTCCTGCTTCATAGCTCTCTGGGAACTCATTGGCATCAAACATTGGGTTATTCACCATGGAGTCAGTGGACATTTGGGAACCCTTCCTCCTCAGCTCCAAGGACACTTGAGTGGCTATCGCTGTACAAAGTGTGAAAAAAAAAGAATGAAAGAACCCTGAATTCCATTGCAGTCCTCAGTTTTCATGCATGTATGACAAAACAGGCAAAAGCAGACAAAAATATACTATATGCACACTAGAACGAAAAGTTAACAGTAAAAATTCAAAAACATAAAAGCAACAAAAAGCAGATATTAACTCACTATCACAACAAGAGAAAGGAAGGGCTTTATTAACTGCAAACACACACTCACATCCTTTAATAAAAGCATTCAATAAAGGGAACTCTGACACAAAGAGTTTGCCATAGAAGTTCCGCCTAGCACCGGCACAAAGCCTGAATAAGTTGTAGTGTGCTCGTACTAAAAACGTGTCAGGCGTTCACTGCTGCAGGAACATAAAGCAAAATCCCTGTGTCAGCATCCCTCAATGCTGCAATCATATGACTGTCACATTCACTTCATGCATTGAGGCACTAAACCAATAAAAAAAAAATATAATTCAAAACTGAAGTGAACTGACAACATCAAAAAGAAAATACAAGAAACAATGCTAAACTCGAGGGGAGTCTGAAACACAATAGTACGGATTAGCGTGACTCAAAGGAAAAAGAAAATGGCAACTTAAATGGGGTGGTACTGTCACAAACTGGCAACGTTAATGTCGAGACAAGTGGTCAGTTTGGTGAAACCCATTCCATCAACCTCTGGAGAAACGCTGAAAGAATGCTGGTGAACTTTTATATATGGCGAGGAGTTGGAACAGAAAACGATGGTGATGATGACAATGACCATGAGGAACTCAACTCAAAAGCAAGAAGATTTTGTCAAGAAACGCAAATCAAGTGAGGGGGAAAAAAAGCTGCCATTCCTACTTACAAGATTTATAAGAAAGGAGAATTTGGATAAAAGAGGCTGCAAGATAACAGAAATAGTGGAGAGAGAAAAAAAATCAAAGCAGATCCAATATTTTGGGATCAATTCATATCAGGCATGAATTGTGTGGTTTTTCTTTTTTGCTCATGACTTCTGACCATTACAAATATCTTACATTAATCAGACATGATAGACACGTGCAGGACACTACACCAAAAAGAGAAATGTGAGAAGAGCCAAAGAGGGCCAATTGCAAACGCTAAAAAGTGTATGTGCTGTCATTAACTCTTAGCTCCGCTGCCAGTAATGATTGTACCAATTAAATGACCGTATGAATTCCTTAGGATAGGGTTAAAGCCTATATGTAGTTTGAGCCAGGTCTAAATTGTTGGTCGATGCAAATGGATTAGAGTCAGATGGAAATCTCATACGAGGCCACTTGTAACCAAGCCCTCCACACACAGAAAGGCCCAACAGAGTTTCAGAGAAAATGGTGAAAAAACAAAAAGATATCCCAACAACAGAGTACAAATTTTTCAAAAAATTAAATTAAATAAATTAATTAAATAAAGACCAAAAAACACATAACTCCATATGAACACATACTTATGAACACCGACTTGCCCATGCATAATTTTAAACAGCGTGAGACGTTGCGTCGCTTCTTACCCGTCATGCTGGGGTCTCGGCTGAGGCCGCTGTGGAGCTTACAGTGGACGAGAGCAGCGTCGAAAAGCCACTGGCCAAAGAGGTTGAGGATGCTGTTGACCTTCGGTCGAGCTGGGGCTGGCAGGGGCCGAGACTCCCAACTGCTCTGGTTGGGGCTGGAAAGAAGAGTCGGGGAGGACGAAGTCTGCTGCTGCTGCTGCTGCTGTTGCTGCTGCGATGTTTTGTTTGGCTGACCACCACTGCCCTACAGGGTGCGGTGGGAATAGAAGATATCTCAATAGGCTGAAAACAGCTTGACTAGTTCAACTAAAAGATCACAAGATTTGGACAAGTGTACTGAAATACTGCCTACAAATTCTAGATAGTGCAGCTTCAGCATGGAAAGAATAATATGCCAAGTTCAAGTATTTAACTCTTTTCTGTCTGCAGACCAACAGAAAGCTAAGCTCTAAACATCTAACAGTTACACTTATTGTTCTGCATCTCTGTAGCAGTTACAGAACTTACAGCTGAACTCTTGCTTGTAGTTTTGGTGACCACTGTGTGGCGCTGCTTGCGGCTATGAGGAGGCGTGGTGTTGGTGATTGAGGGCGGCGGCGACATGCTAATTCTGTTGACTGGAGTGGGCGGGGCACTGTCAGCCCTGGGACGTGATATGCCTGGTGACAGAAAAGTAAAATGAGTCGGGGTATAATAGTCCAATTTTCCTCAGATATCTGGGGGTGGGGCGGTGTCATCTGATTAGCCTTGGCAGCGAAAAAATAAAAAAATAAATCAGCAACCATTGTTTTCCCCCCCAGGGAACAGACCATGTTTTGGGTAAATATAATCATTTTGAAGCAGTTTTCCATTTACAGTATTATTTAAGACAGTATGTGAGTTGATCATAGACAGCATTGATTCACAGACATGCAAGACAATGGTTAGATACAAATCACCAATCACTGATTTCCATTTTGATTTTCCATTTTCATGCCTGCAGGAGTCCCCCTGATGATCTTGCAGTTTAGCCTGAATATCTGACATATATCACTTGTGAGTCTGAGTATCATCACCAACAGTGAATGGACCAATCCACTAACATGCCCAGAGCAAAACATTATATCATGTATCAGCTGATGTCTGTACCATGAGAGAGCGGCACTGGACAAAAAGTGAACACCCTCTCCCGTACAGCTTTCTTTTCAACAGAGACACCTACAGTGTAAAGAGAAAAATACACACGGGTATGTTTCTATTGAAATCTTTAAACAGGTATTACTGACTGACATCCTCCATCTTGAGATTACTCAGAGGTAGTAAGAGAACAACACTGGCAAAAAAATACATTTTAAATCTTTTTCTCTCTATAAATCACAAATAACACAAATTTTCATCTACGCTATAAAACCCATCAGAAGTGTTTGGCTTTACTGTTTGTTAAAGACAAGATTCTACAGATTACGATTACAGGATGAAACTGAATTTAGAGCGACTTAAAACTTTTTGCCAAACAGATCACAATAAAAACCAGCTGCTTACACTTCTGTCAAAGTAACGCTTTCTTTTGCAGCAGTTTCTGAAATCATTTCTGGCAACAATAATATATGGGGATAAATTCCTAAAGCAGGTAGCTGCCACAAAAGCAGGAACAACATATTTCTTAAACATAATCCATTAAATAATGGATTGCAAAAATGGTCTCCAAGCTGAAGTTGCTTTATCATTCATCCCTTAAGTATATCCTCATTTTGAATGTCTTAAATATCACTCAACTGAGCTTTTCGTCTTAACTTAGGATTCCTCTTACCCAAGAAGGCATCCACCAAGCAGCTGACACCCCTCATGGCCCTGAAGAAGATCTGGGGTAGTTGTTTCAAACATGGATGCAATACCACTTCATGGGGTATGCCACTCGAATTGAGAAACTGTTCCTGAAACTTTGGAGTGGTGCTTACTACTGCGGGGTTGCTCAGGTCCACTGGGTTGCTGGAAACAAAAAGGAAAGCAAACGTAATAATGGATTAAGCCAAATTTTTAAAAGTGTTGCTAAATCTTTCTTGAATAAATGTGACATAAGGTTGGGTAGACGAAGGAAGTAAAAGGAAATAAAGGAGGGAATGACAAATGAAATAACATTTAAAAAAGCCAGACATGAAAGTTTGGATGCAGTTGAATAGACTTGAACTAGAGCAGATAGGCAACTTCAACTTCCCCTTAAATAAAACAAACAAACACCATGTATGTCGTTTAGAAAGAGGAAAGAACATGTCTTTTTCAAGCAAAGGCATTTTTATACAGTTGAGGCAATAAGCACCTGAGCATGTGTAGAAAGCGGTACCACGCCTGGGCCACGCAATCATTGTCCATCTCTAAAGGAATCAAATTGGCATCCTCATCGGGAACTTTAAAAGGTGGGAAGGACGGTCCATGAGTAAACCGCAGGAGTCTGAAACGAAGAAATGAGACAGGAATACACAGACTGCATTAACAGAGACCTCGAAAAACCAAACCACATTTCATCCCTTGAGATGTTCTACTGGGCTTTTAATGCAGCCACTTTCAGTTGCTGCTTGTTTGTGAATTTCTTTGCCTTCAGTTGCTGCAAAGCATGCTCTATTAGTCTGAGATGGAGAGACTGCCTTTTACATTGAAGAAGGCAATCTCTCCAAAAACTGTCACTGTCCAACAACCTGTGGACCTAACTACATATAGATATCATAATTCTAACAAAATCTTTTACCACTGAAAACACAAAAGGTTGAACTGAATCCAATCTAACCTGGAGGTCAAAGCACAGGCTACTCTGCTCCACTGCTCTACAACAGGAGGATGATGCCTCCAATTGGCCAGCATCTCCCTTGCTGTCTTCCAATATGGCGGTGTGGGAAAGCAGCGGGCACACGCCAGCAGCCACACCTCAAACAACACTGCCATCAGTTTCTCTGCCAGCTTCTCAGCTACCCCCACTGAAAAAGGGAAAAACAGGGGGGTATTATAACTAATCATCACAAATAATAACCAAGTAGATAACGAAGGAACAGTTTAGGAGAGAAAGGTTTGTTTACCTCCAACTGTGGGTGGTGCGAGCAAGGTGTCATTGATGCGAAGAAGGAAGAGCAGCAGCACCTCCCAGGTCTCTCTCACCATGGAAACGGACTCTCGTGCCAGCTTCTGGACTGCAGTCAGAACCTGCTGGCAAAGCCTGATGTGGTTCAGACTATGCTGCTCAGGCCTGGAGGGAGAAACAGCTTGTTTGAAATGAGGGAACATGAAAGCAATATAAGCAGTCCAAGATTTCAGTGAAAAGGCATTCATCCTTAAATTCAAGCTAATGGGAAATAAAGTTTTTAGACATACCTTGGTACAAAGACGTTGTAGAGATGCTTTAGAATAGTCTGGACATACATGTTGGGCTCCTTCACCACAGGCTGAGGCATCGAGTCCCTAGGCGACACCAGGGCCATCATCCAGTCTGTGTACACGTCCACACACAGCTTGACAGTGTCCCCCTCTAAGGGGAGGGTCAGACCATAACAGAGCACCTCCATAGTCCATTTCACCTGGGAACCAAACCATTGTTAGATATTTTATTATAAGTAATTATCTTATATTTGCAGAGAAGCTACATCACCCAATCCTAATGAAAGAGGAAGAATGGCAACAGTGTTTAAGTTTAGAAAAGCTCCTTGTATCCTACAAATACAATCAAAATATGCCCCCGCCCCCACCCAACATAAACCTGCATACTTAGCGACTAAAAAGAGCCTAGATTACAAGACAGCTTAGGTGCTCTCAGTTTCCAGTGATATTTTGCATAATTTCCCACAATGGTTTTGTGTAAGAATCCTGCAGAGGTCAGTATGGCTAAGTATTCCTATCCATGCTCTACCCTCAGCAAGAAGCAGCATTCAAAGCCACAGCAGCACTTCAGATGCATGGTGCACCTGAGTAATGCCGATGTATTTTTAACCCAACGCAGCTCCACTCGCATCACTTCCTGACACACGCTGTCACATCATTAATTGAAGCAGCTGCTTTACTGTGAGCTCTGCCATTAACTTGCTCACAGCGGTGTGTGTCAGCAGACGTTCCAGTGTTTATGGGGATCATGCAAAGAAAGAGATCAGAGCTGTGTCTGGTTTACATTTATAGCTAACTGTTTAAATTGGCCCGTGTCAAGTTGTGTCTAGAGCCTACACAAAAGCTTAAGGTGTCACGAATACTGTACATTACAGGATTAATTGTGTGTGCTTTGGTGGTTTGTCATATAAAAACTATTTGCAGAGTACTTTCTTCTCATTTCTTGCATAATGTGCACTTAATGTGTTCAAAAACATCAACCATTTAATAGAAGCAATAGATAGAAGAAACCATCTAAGTAACACTATCAGTCAGGCCTGCATATGCAAGAGTAGCTACAAAACAGATAGTCCTGACACCCTTACTGAGCACTGTGCAGCAACACCAGCAACAGAATGATAGTGGAAGATGAAGAAAACAAAAAGAGGGAGTCCAGATTCTGATAATGATATAAAAATGTATTTAGAACCTTTATTTTAAATATGGTGACCCAAACCCCATTATTACTTTATTATCATGTACTACACTTTTCATCACCTATGAATGTAGTTGGTGCTACATATTTAAGTGGATAATCTTAGACCAGTTTTCCCCCACACTCTCCTAAAGAGCCACATATACAAAAATATATGGACCACAGTATGTTCTAATTTCTATTTTTCTACGTAAATAATCATCAGCAAAAAAAAAAAAAAAAAAAAAACCAGCACACTGATACCACTAAAAGTACTCATGTGTTTACTTAGCTCTGGTAACTGGAGTTAAAATGTCATGGTGATAGAGATGTAGGATGGCAGACTACCAAAGCATTAAAATGACATGCTCGTAGTTGACCCTTTTCTTACCTCTTTGTCTGTTTTGAGGATGTTCTCTGTGGCAACTGGGCTTACAGCTGTGCCCAGAGGTTTGACCACAGCATTTGCCACCTCTGTGCCCACACTTGGGGGATAGGTGTGCAAAACACTTAGGTGGCCCTGGTCACTCTGCACCACCAACTGCAACGAGCGCCACTCGGAGTACATGCTGCTGATGTCTACTGCACTCTACTCACACCTCCTGCCTCCACCTGCAGACACACAAATCCAGAGGGCAGCTTAATACGGAAAGTTAGGCACACTACCAATCGGTTACTTGTCCAAACTATAATACCAGAGTGGATACAGTCGTGCTACTTGTGAACTGCTGTTACATTGCAAACAGAGCAACCAATGAAAATGCGTAGTTCACACATTTTGGAATTTGTAATTAAATGTTTTGTTAGCTACAACAAAACACGTATTAGCGAAAGTAAAATGAGTGTGGACTAACTGCGGGTTAGTTCTTTAAAAAAAAAAAAGGAGTACTTCTTGATATGTGCCGTGACAGGAAAAAAGATCCAAACAGCCTAGATATATCATGTTTTGGCTAATGTTACGTTCTCTCCGGTAAGAGAAAACAAAAAGTATTGCGGTCAGCATTGCAAAGGTTGGATGCGGGTTTTGTTTTGCACTGAAGCCTTAAACTAACAACAGGAACGAAACATTTGTGCCCTACACTTCGGCTGGGTAATAACAAGCCGAGGAATAACCAGGAAACGGTTCTGAAAACGAGCAGATTGCTAACGATGGCTAGCATTGACACCAAAACATCTTCCTCATATTGTAGATGACATTATATGAAATTAACGACTGGGTTGTCTCTATGAACAAGTCAAGAGACTAACGTTAATAAAAACCGCTTGCGATAACTTATCGATTATCCCAAACTACACTGCAGTAGATCCGATGTTGCTTGCTAGCTAGCTCAGCTAATGCTCACTACGCTAGCCTATTCGTTGACATTAGCTAGATTAGCTGGCTGTCATTTGTGCTAGCTAACTATCCAACTTTGCAAGGACGCTAATGTTTACTAAGCGGATAGCTCAGGTACTTTTTTCCATTTACCTTGACCAGCTGGAAATGATGTCATAACAGAGCTCTGAAACTCGCAGTTTGTGCTTTCTGTATATCCTGGTCTAAACTATAACAGCCTCCATCTTTGCAATGTCAAGGCTTGGTTATTGCAGCTTTACGGGCTAACGGGAAGCAAGATCCGTAGGTTGACGCCCTCTACTGTTTGGTACAGTCTATCGGACCTGACGCAGCCCTCAGTTCATTCAGTTAATAACACAATGTTTTTGTTTTTGTTGTTGTTGTTTTTCGGGCGGGGGTGGGGAGGTGGGGTAGATACTATTTGTGAATGTACTTATTTTGTTTCACTATGCTCCGATTAACTATAACTAAAACCTCTATTTGAGAGGTTTGCGTGATGCATTAGTATTTTCTAAGGAAGTAAAGGCATGGAGTAGGCGAGGCATGCTTTGGTTTTGCTAGTAAAATGTGAAATAGGTGCAGGGTAAAAATGTGGGTAAAGGAGATGGCTTCATATATTGTATTGGAACGACTTACTTATATTGTCAGAGGAAAGGGCGTAGATTTTGAAGAAATAGGGTTACCTTTAGCTGAGTTTCTGAGACATTATGAAGTGAATTAATTTAGAAAATGATACTTGGTGCTGAGTTTTTTTGTTTGTTTGTTTTTTGTTGTTTCTCTTCTTGCTTTGTTTGTTTTACCCATGCTGTGGATTGGTTTTGTTTTATTTTATTTTATTATTATTATTATTATTTTAAATCTATATTTGTTTATTTTGGGGACTATGATGTTTAATATAAATCTTATGTTAACTGTACTATTATTCTTTGCTTGTTCTGTAATATAAAACTCAATAAACATACTGTTTTAAAAAAAGTCCTCCAGAAGGCACAGAACCAGCTTTCAATGAACAGCTGAGCATCCAACATCTGCATGGAGGAGAGGAAGGCACTCACATTGCTTAGTAAAAACAACAGCGTTATCATCTTTCCGGGAAGCTAGGGCAGGTGCACGGTTTTGCTAAACCAGAAAGACTATCATGAGAAAATTCTGTCACTGTGGTTACAGGAAGAGGGTGATAGATTGTCTGTAGCAGTTAGAACAAGACAATGTTATTGACCAGCCCTCATAACACAGGATATACCCAGGGGAAGCTACATCAAGTATGGTTCACCGAAGATATATAAACAATGTGTACCTTTAAGACCAATTGTTTGTATGATCAACTCGGTCACCTATAACATCTCAAAGTTTCTGGCTTTTGATCCTCAGTCCATTGGTAGGCAGCTCTAAACACCACATCCAGAACATCATTATGGAGGCAGGTGAAACAATGGTCTCGTATGATGTAACATTTCTCTTCACCTGCGTTTGAGTCACTGAAGTGGAGGTAGCTCACGAGGGATAACAGGACCTCTCTCAGCACCTACCAAGCGTGTTTTACTCTTAGAACTGTGTCTTCATTCCACATATTTCACATACAAAGGTCAGTGCTATCCTACACCACCAAGTCATTGGTTCAGGTATGTGGATGACACCTGGGTGAAAATCAGATCTCAGGACTTACCACAATTCAAGGATCATATTAACTTGGTGGAGCAACACATTAAGATATTTAAAAGCTACAGCTTTTATCTTTAATAAAACAGCTTACAGCTGTACTGTTAACCCACGCATAGGATCAGTATTAAGTTTTGACTCTCATCATCCACTGGAGTATCCACTGGGTGTCATCAGGACGCTACAACACAGAGCAAACACCATCCCCACAGACAGAGCAGCCAGGGAAACAGAAGAACATCACGTCAAGAAAGCCCTGAGTAAATGTGGTTATCCCAGCTTGATAAATGTTCTACTGATTTAGTAAGTAAAATTAAATTGAAGTGAAACTGAATGTAACCCCTAACCAAACCTAAAGTCTTAATTTGCACAGCCAACAACATAAAATAAACAGAAATCAACCAAAACTCTTGGATGTATTTTCTTTCTAAGTCACTTTTGACGTGGCATTCATGCAAGTTAATGACTGTGATGGAGGATTTTAACATTTTAAATGCATTTTTGTCACAGAACAAGGGCTTCCCGATTTGCCTCCATCACATTCATGTGCCATTCTATTTACCTGTCCAGGCACAAATATGTCACGGTTCTGGGACTTTCTGACCCAGCTTTTTGAGTTCTTGTGTTTTTATATTATGGTTTATGTTTTGAGTCCTTTGTTGTACTGTGTTTGCTATTTCCCTAGGTTTCAGTTATGGTTATCATAGGTTTATTTCTTAGGTTTTGTAATGCGGCTTCCCTATGTTCCATGTTGTGTCTACTGTGCCTTTCTGTACCATGTTTCAGGTTCCTATGGTCTGTCTCCCCAGTTGCTGTTAAGTTTACATGTCTAGAGTTCAGTCAGTGTGTTTCCTGTTTTACTTTGAAGGTCCATGTCTCATGTCAGTATTTCTAGTTTTGCTTCCCTTGTCTCGTCCAGCCTGATTACTCCCAGCTGTGCTCTCCTTCTTTGTCTCATTCCCTCGTTATCCCTCAGTATATTTAAGCCCTGTGTTTCTCTTTGTCAGTGTTGTAGTCTCCCTCATGGCGGTGTTTCCCTGTGTGTTAGTTATCCATGTCCCAGTTTAGTTTTGTTATATTTTTGTGCTGTTCTGCAATAAAGCAGCTTTTTGAGTTTAATTCCTGTGTGGTGAGTTTTGCATTTGGGTCCTTCTCCTGCCTGCACACAGCCGAAACATGACAAAATATAGTTTATCAATTTTTTTTGAGTTTTAGAATCTCCAATGATGTGATGAAAAAAGAAGTAACTGAAAACAACAACACAAGCTTGAAGGGCTGCTAATGTTACTGAAGTGTCCTTCCCCATGACACTGAACCATTTGTTTATGATGCCATGTACCTACAGAAAATCAAACGTGTCCCAAAGCATGACAGCAAATCTGTCACACACAACCGTTTTTCATCTAAAATTTAAAGGAGCCTCAACAGAGGTGTGCTACATTTTCCTCAGTGTTGTGATAGACTAAATCAGCTGCCTCGATAAAAAAATCACAGTAATAAAATAATAAACCAAAATGAAAAAAAGTTGTCTAAATTTACTTCAAAAGATCAATTCTAGAGCTTTGTTGTTTGGAGAAGACCCTGCACAGATTAGAGTGGCTTCGAGAGCAGGCGGAGTCTGGGTGTTCAAAATCAGTCACCTGGACTTTTAACACCTCCAGCTCAAAAAGCATCAGCAGTAGTTTTTAGTCTGTGAGGTCCACCTCCACACATACCCATCAGACTTGGCTGTTTTTCCAGTCAGTAGTATTGTTATATGCTAAAATTTAAAATAAACAACCAAATATGTAAACAAAATTACAAAATGACTTTATTGAAAGCTGGTATTAAATTCCAAAGGCAGTCAGCATAAAATACATGTTTTCAGTATACAGTAAAAGAGAAGCCTGTAATCTTTTCAGTAGGGGGCAGCAGAGACTAGCTATAAAAGAAAGTCTTAAAATGTAAAGAGCATGTCTGTGAAGAAGTTATAGATTCTTATATTTGCATGATTTTCAGATTAATAAATATTACTGGATGTACAAGACATCGGTAGAAGGCTACTCTCAGCTACACAGATCTGCACATCATATACAGCATCCCTCTACTTTCAGCACGTGGTTGGTGTTTTTATAATATAAGATAAGATAAGATAACCTTTATTAATATCTTGAAAGGTCAAAGCAATCGTAACTGAATCTGCCCAAAGCTTTAATCTTTTGAATATTGTCAACTGAAGCAGAATTCATTGCATTCATCAAAAATGTAAATCAGATGTTTTCTGTGCGTTATGCGGATTTGGGGGAGGGAGCAGATTTGAACACATGGCCCGCATATGGTGGGAACCCCTTTTTCAAAACAAGCCACATAAAACCTCAACATTCCCATCACACCCTTCTCCGTAGCTGCGAAACACACCTACAAATTATGTTTCTTTAATGCACGTCCTTAATGTGAAGCATCATTTAGTACAGGGGCAAACCAGATGAGAAGATAAAAACAGGAAAGTAGTTATTCCTTTGTGTCGCAGATTGCAGTCAGCATGTGGCTGTTTTTCCCCCCCCGACTACTCTTAAGTGTCCATAGCTTCCACATGAGTGTTCGGTAAGCCAACCCACACGTCACTCCTGGAGGATTTCCACAGAGGGGAAAGGCAGGGAAAAGAATTATGGATGAAAGTCAGCATTCTTCTCGCCTTCGTCCCTCCATGTTTGGTAAGGTACAGCTGCAGTCTCAGGGTGCTATGATTGGTAGCCATACACTAATGCATCTAAAGGAAAAGAAGGAAAGAAGCAGCTGAGATATTAGTATTTATACATTTTAAGCTCTCAAACTTACATACAAAGTGCACACATGGGGCATTTATTAAGGAATTAAAATAACTAACTGTGATTTCTGCTTCCACTCACAATACAGAGCAACTTTCACTTGCAGAGTTTGCTGCAGTGCAAAATTACATTTAAATAAGTAATTTTAAAGACTATTAATATTTAGTAGCTGTTGCTGGTGAGGCCTGTGGGTTACCCACCTAAACCAGGAAAAGGATCCCAGAGAAAGATGTTTTTTTTCAATGGTCTGATCTCAATAAACAAGACTTATGTGAACTCTGCTCTACTGAGGTACTAATTGAAATCTACTATATGCATGGTTTGATACTGTACCAAAATAGTGCATGAGTTTTTGCTTTGTATAATTTTTTAATTTTCTTTTGGCCTCAGTGTTTTGTAGAAAAACTTCAAACTAATCCATAATATATTAACCAACTAACTTAAAAAAAATTCAATTCCTTGGTGCTTTTTAATCTACCAGGCCCGCACTCACCTGAGTGAAACTGTGCCGTGCAACACAGTCCCTCTCCCCGTGCCGTCCGGTAAATGGGTGACACGCACACTCTAGCCGAAGGGGGCAGGTGCGTGAGCCGTGTTGAGAGGGAGTCGGGTGGCAAGTAGAGGGAGGAGCGCTGACCAGGGGCAGAGCTTTGCTGTCCCTCCCAGGTGAGCCAGTAGCCCCTCAAGTGAGATGTGCCACCGTTCCATTCAACCTCTACTGAGTCACTACCCACTGTAGTCAACTGGAGGTCTGCCAGCGCTGGAGTCACTAGAGACAGAGACCATTCAAAAGTTTGGTTATATTTCGAAAGGAAAGAGAACTATAAAGCAGTGAAGCAAAAAAACAAAACAGCAGGAGAACTGACCATTTCAGAACTGAACGGAACTACAATTATCTGGAATTTAGGATGCAGAATGAATAAGACAATGAAGGAGTGGGATTATGACCTAATTTGACCTCACCTTCTTGAGTGCACACTTTGACAGACATGGCTTTCTCCTTTCCTGAGGCGTGCCTGGCAGTAACAGTGACCAAGTAAGTGGTATCTGGTTGGAGGTTTCTGAGCAGAGTAGAGTTCTGACTTCGACTCAGTTGGACATAGTGCACTTTACCCGTGGGCAGGGCTGAATACTCAACAGAGTAACTCTCAACCATCCCTGGTTGGAGAGGACCCCAGCTGACCCGAACACTGCTTTGTCCAGGCTCGGAAACTGTTACCACAGCTGGGCTCAGCACCTCTGGTGTGTAAGAGAGACAAGAACAATTGCTGAGGCAGTAGAAAAAATATGAGGAGAATATGATGATTTTCACTTTGAATTTTTTCTTCTTCACCGAACCACAAAATAAAATCTTTTACACAAGCTTTTTAATTGCAGTGGATTTAGCTTTTATTTTCTTATTGTGGGCCTATAACAAAGACATTTCATTCAGAATGTCAACAAAATTGACAGTGTTGCATGCAGAACAGATAAAAAGAGCAAATTCCTAAATTTGAGAGACTGCAAAAGCAAATTAGAACTTTGACTTTTTATATTTATAGCAAACCATTGAAAAGGTTTTGTGCAACTTGCAAAGCAAGCGTATATATAGAGAGAACTCAACCTGGTCTAGTTCTGAAGGTGACATGGAGGTCGTTAAAGGCTTGTTCGTTGGACTCTGGTCTCAGTATGGCGATATAGTTGGTGTCAGGCTTCAGGCCAGTTAACCTGGCAGTGCTGGAATCCGCAGTCTGGGTAAGTCTCTGGTACGGAGGTCCTCCAGTGAATACATCAGGCCTACTGGTCTCAACCCCACCGACTCCTCTCCGAAGTTCTTTGAAGAGGATCTCATAGTGGCCCGTCAACCCGGACAGAACGGGTCGCCACTGCAGTGTGGCGGAGCTGGTGGAGACGTCTCGAACGTGAATTCGTTCAGCGCGGATGATCTCTGTTGGAGACGGCAGGATCTCGTGTTAGCGCGTGCACACGTTGTTGGGGTTGAGTTATCATTTTTAATTTTCAAAAAGGAGGAGAAATGATGGTGACAGGACAGAAGGAGCGCTAAAAATGCCTTGGCTTCAGTCAGCTACTCACATAGACTCCCAGACTTTGAAACCTAAATGCATTCACAGCGACAGCACTGAGACAACCTGAAATAGCCAACCCAGTGAGGCCCTGCAACAAAATAACAATTTTCCCAGATGCACTGATATCTGTGATTAAATCCTTATGCACCCAGCAAGGACTGATGCATTCCACCTTGTTCTACACAAGCCCTATTTTCTATTATGCATCATATCTTACAGCTGTTGTATAAATGCTGTAGTGACCCTTGTGAGTGTTATGGCAGTTACCTAATCCATCCAGAGAAATGGCTCATCTTCCAGGTCTCTATATATAAATATATATGTGTGTGTGTCATGTTGGGCATAGTGTTGGATGGAGCAGAAAGAGATGTTGAATCATTAATCCATTAATAGATTGGCCTATCTCATTACAGGGACTCATACACATGCACACAGAGTGTCCCGGCTAGTTGGTCTCCTTGTCTTCAAGAGCATGTGTGGAATTAGGGAGAAGCACAGAGAGACATGTAATACATCACTGAGGCAGGATATAAGTGTTATTGTAGCTGTTTGAATGGAAGGGGGGTTTCTCAAAGCTACTGAAGCGTACGAGCAATCCAGCTTTAATTGGTCAGGATCAATCATAAATAATATTTTTCCCAGTCTCCGTAGTACAGGCATGTGCAGATACACATTTTTTTATTGAGCAGAATGTGTGTTGTGTTCAGTCCAACAACAAATTCTAATTATCTGTTCATTCTTTAAATCTTTTATTTGCAACACATAAAGACACTACCCATGCTGTACTCACCAATAATGGCATCCCGGAATTCCTTTGTGATGATGCTCATATCGTCAATGTCCACAAAGTGCAGGTGGTCCTCCACAGGTGGGCTCACCACCTGCCTCAACACCTGGTAGTTGCCATGGCCAGTGGACACGACCAGCACGGCCACACCATCATCCCGAAGCTGGGCCATCGGTCCAGTCACATCCCCTGGTTTTACCCCATCAGTCAGCCACACTAGCACCCTCGGGAGATTTTCCCGGGCGCCGCCAGCCTTTCCAGGACGCAGGACCCACTCCTTCACCATTTTCAGCGCCTCAACTGTGTTGGTGTCCCCCCTGAGAGGCTTGATGGTTTTCAAAGCGGCCTGAAGGCCACTTTGGGTGCTGTATTTATCAAAGCCGAACTCGAGACGTGGTTTGGTGCCCACCTGCAGAAGTCCTACCCTTACCTGGTCCTCTCCCAGCGAAAAGGGGGAGATGAGCTCGGACAGGAAGGCTAGCATTCGGGAGTGCTCGTAGGATGACACACTCCCCGAGGAATCCACCAAGAAGAGGACGTCCCCCTCACAGCAGTTCAGCACTGTGGAGAAGCAACAAACATCAATACAGTCATTAATATGCATATCAGGCGAGCGGAATCAGTTACTGACTTGCGCCAACAACTCTCTATGATTCTGTTTTTCCACAGGTCTCTTTTCGTGCTTCCCTCTACACACATTTCCATCCTGTTTTTATGAGAGAGAAAAACAGTGTCACAGTGAACAAATCTTATAGAGAAAATTGTTTGTTTTACATGAAAGCAGAAGAAAGTTAAAAGCAAAACCCCCCAAAATAGGCTGTGGTTTTGGAGATAAGAAGACTGTAAAACAAACAGAGGAAGTACAAAACTGATGCAGGCATCATGATACTGTAACTTCAAAGTTGGATAATGGATTAAAGGCATCCAAGCACAAAGCTACGGGTGGATTATTTTTTTTCCCACTCCCTAATTTTGCATATCTTATAACAGAAGCAACAATGCCCAAAGTAGAGGAACAGGCATGACAGTAGCTGTGCTGGGTACTGGTGGGAGAGAGGGAGGGAGTGGAGAAAGGAGGCGGGACGAGGGAAATAAAAGGCGTTAAAAGGAGAGGAATGAAGCTGGGGGGTACTGCCAGTTTCATGTGAGGGATGAAGAGGAATGCTGGATGACCATATACAGAGCAGGAAACAGTAGCACAACAAGCAGAACTTAGCTTCAAATCTACAGATTGTGCACAGATCCAAAAGAAATCCTGCCTACTGTTAAAATCGTCACTCGAGAAATCAGAAACTTTTAAGATGAAGACTTTGGACTACACATATATGACTCTGCAGAAAATACAGTTATATAGGCGTGTAATTCAGTGTCTCATTTTTTAAATATGTCAAGGTCCAACGCTTGACATGAGGTGTGGACTAGGCTTCAAGGTGTTGAAAGCTGAGCAGCGAAGCATGTATACACACAAATCAAGCGTGTGTGCACACATGCCAGCCTGCATGCTTGCTGCCTTTTCCCCCTCTATCAACCTAAAGAATTCCTTACATCACTCTTGTTTGGAGCAAGAGTGCTGTTGCGTATAGGAGCCCCTTACCTCTGCGTTTGTGCAGGTACGCCTTTATCTTCAGACCTACTGCTGGAGCGAGCCATTTTATCGTTCTTTATTGCCGTGGTTGAATGCTGTCTCGGGTTATCGCATGCACTACAGATCTTAGCTAATGATGTGATGGAGAAAAATGAAGCGTGAGTAAAACAGCAAGCAGATCAGGCTGAGCACCTTACAAAAACGTATGAGTATGTTATGAGGGGGTTTTTTGGGGCTAAAAACACAGTGAAGATTTAAATAGGTTGCATGTTGGGATGAGAACGATATGAAAAAGATAAAGCTTGAACAAGAGTAGAAAAGCACTATAGAAGTTTAAATGAATAAAATTGAGTGGTATTCCTGTCTAATTTTGCACATTTTCTTTAAATGACCTTGTTTTTGTACCGTTACATTCGCAGTGTAGTGGTGTCGCTGGTTTGACTGCAGCTCGTAATGCAAAAATCCCCCCTTGGGGTTTTGTCATGAGAAGCATGAAACTCTGCAAAATAGAAACATGCAGAGCTACCCACACTGGTGACGCTTTGTAACATGGGAACAACCAGAAGCAGCCAAAAAATATAAGGCACAGAATTGGTACCAGTGGTTGATGACTGGTCTCTGGAAGGTACAAGGCACTGCCTCAGTATAATACAATACAATAAGCTACTTCATTTTCAGACAGTCTAAGGTCTAAAGCAGGGGTGCCAAATATAGAGCCCAGGGGGCCCGAATCGGGCAGTAAACTGGGCAGCTTTGGAAAATGGGAAGGAGAGCGTTAATTCAGGATTTGTTAAAATGTAAGTTTTACAGCTTTTTCCTTCTGATAAAGATCTCTATACCACACTAAAGTAATCTACCTACTACATAAGTTTCTGGGTTTTTTTTTTTTGTTTTGTTTTTTACTATCAGCACGCAGTCAGAAAACAGATTTTCTGTTTACAGGACAGTCTGGATAATGAACTACTAGAACTTTGTTACACATTTATTTGTTAGTGCTGCAAGAATTCTCTCATGTGCTACACTACAGCAACATTTCTCTTGAAATTGCGCTTCTTTTTCTATTAAGACATGGGGTGGGGTTGAAACATAGACTTAAATGTCTTTACACAGGTCTGGCCCACTCACATCAAAGTAAACAGAAAATAAGTTTGACATCCTGGGTTTAGAGCATAGTATAACTTTACTTTTTGAGCCTTTATTAGACATATGGTTAATTATTAGTGATTTATAACTGTTGTTAAAGGTTACAGACATAAGACCTTTATTTAACTAGAGTAAAAACAGCAAGTACATTTATATAAAGCCCAATTACCGTAGACCAAGTTATCTCATCGTATCCCTATAAATGGAACAGCAAAGCATCAGCATATCCCTAACTACAGACACTCATAAATATCCACTCTCACTAAGAAACCTGCCGGTGCCATCACCACCTGGGGAAATCTCTGTCACTTTGCGGTCATGAGCTTTGCCAGAATGGCACAAAGGCACTGCTATGATAAGAGCTGATAGGATTGGTTTAGATTTGGAGTCTGCAAATCAGCAGTTACTGATCAGAATTAAAAACATCTTATAAAGAGGAGCATCTGCATGTTTAGAAAAAAACCCCATAAGATGCATCAAATCTGTCATTCTTTGCACTCTTGTGTTCTACTAACATTAACCAGAATTATCCTTTAAAAACAAAAAACCTTTTCCAGCAGACCTGGAGGTTATTTGGTCTTCCCCTTATTAGAAGTCTGTTGTAAAGCCCTGAGATGTCATCAACTGACAATAACCTGAGAATTCCCGGGAGCACCTGAAGCCATCCTCAGCATGCCTGCGTGGTCGATCAGAGTGCCCCCACCCATGCCCCTAGCCCTACTGTATGAAGTCGCTACTCCTGGCTGTAAGATTTCATCAACAGATAATTCAATACCTGGAGTCATGCCACTTTACTGAGAACACTGGTGTAATGTCAACCCCACCCTAATCCGCCCCGAGCCCAGCTGTATTCCTTTTATTATGTGGCACCAACGCTTTAAGTCGCTTTATTTACAAAAATTACAGATTATTGTGGCTCACATTGTTTTATTTGTAATCTTCCTCTTTTAAAAAAAATGTTTTTGTCTGCTAGTCGCTATCGCCCCCCTGTTATGCAATGCAAATAATTATAATTAGACTGGTTTCCACTGAATCAACGGCGCTTACCTCCTTCAGGTGGGCTGTTCTGTGCGGTTGAGGGCCGCAGAAGCAAACACATCAGCATCCACGCAAATAACATGTGGCCCTCCATCAGAACTCTTACGAGTTAGCTCCACGGAAGAAAATATATATGTGGGACAAATGTTAGGGCTTCTTCAGTCAACCATACATCCAGCCTGAGGAGCGCACTCCGGGTTAGTAAATCACAGGCAGAGGCATAATTCAGCCTGTATGAGTCACATTCAGCCCGGCTTTTTTTATTTTGCTTCTTATCTTTCTTCTTCTCTGACCATGACCACGCTGTCTGTAACCGGAGTCACTGGGAGTTAAACTTAAACTGGAGCGAAAACTTCCAGACTGCGTGCGTAAGGTTTGGACGCTCCTGATTAACCCAAACGCGCTTCGCCCGCGCTCGGGACACGAAGCGAAACCAAAAATTCCGGGAACACTTTCAAAATAAGATGTCTTACTGCGAAGCAAAGCGGAATGGATTTTTGCCTGAGTGGAACCAAATCGTTTTTTTTAAAGGGGGGGGGGGTGTCTTTAATGATTATGTTATTTTGATGTTAAGCAGCCTAATTACCGCCGTAACAAAATAATACTATTAAGGGAAACAAACCCAGGCCCTTTTATTTTTATAACTGTCAAAATAATTTTATTTTACATTTTACAAATGTAAAAATAAATCATGTTCAGCGCTTCATTTTTAAAAAAATTTAAAACAGACATTAAACAAAACCTAAAAACAGTTCATTCAGAAGGTTTCCTTTCAGACTATCACTATTCCTCAAGAGTCAACCTTGTAATTTCTTTAAGTAGTCTTTAGGAATATTTCTCCAGAAGTCTTGAAGGACATTCAAAGCTCCTCTTTGGATCTTGGCTGCTTTTTGTTCTGCTCTCTGTCGAGGTGATCACACTGCTTCAATAATGTTGAGCTCCAGGCTCTGTGGAGACCAGTCCACTGTGTGTTTCTATCCAGGTATGCCTTTACTGGTTTGGCAGAGTGTTTTCTATGGTTGTCATGGTGTCATAAAGCTGCTAATCAGATTCTTTCTGCCTTGTATTGCATAGTGGATCCAAATCTGATGGTACCTTTCTGCATTCATAATTGCATCAGTTTTGACAAGATCTCCAACACCACTGACTGAAATGTAGCCCCAAACCATGACTGAGCCTCCACTGAGTTTTACAAATGGCTCCAGATTCATCCTGACCTCTTCAGTATGGAGTAGCAAAACTTTAACCAAAAAAATTAAAATCACTCCGTCACTGGAGTAATTGGAACTCTCCAGAAAATAATTTAAAAATCTAGTCTTTTAAGGCTTCAAAAACCCAATTTTCTCAATTAGTATCATGTTATATGGGGCAATGGGGTTCTAAATGAAGCAGAACTAAGGTTTCACATACTTCACAAACAAGAGCAGGGTTCATGTGGGAGAAAAAGATCATATCAACTTGGATTCAAGCATATGTATCAGTGCTTGAACCCAGTCGTGAAAACATTAGTAAGTTTGTTTGGATGTGTAGCCAGCCACTTTCATGATTCTAATGCTTTGCTAGAAAAGTCAACTTTTTTGAAACTGGAAAACAAAGTTTGCATGTGTGGTGTGGTTGCATGATTCCCAATATTTCCCAGAACATTTAAGCTGCCTATAAACTTGTTTCTGCACAGCGTGGAAAAGCAATCAAATCAGTCAACACTGCTGAAGCATGTGAGCAACTGATCCGTTTATTTTGAAGGTAGGACTCCTTGAACTTCCTCGTGGTTACTGTTACTTGACACAACTCGCTCTTTAGCTTTTCACTCCTCCTCTCTCCTGTCTCCCCTGTAACTCAGAATAGTAAATAGGCTCCACTATCCAGGCGTCAACATCTTGAATCTGATCCAGGACAAGAGTTAAGTCTTCAGATTACCCCATTAACAGAGTCTGGAAATAGAGAACCCACCAAAAAAGTCACTTAACAGTTTTTTGCTCACAAGTCATTAAAAGGACTCGCCAAAGGGAAGAACTGTCTAATACAGGGTTTGTAACAATTGAAAAATTCAGAAATACGAATAGAAACAAAGGATTTGTACAAATATAACTTTTTTTTATTATATATTGTCTTGTGACATACTTGTAGATTTTGTCCTCAAAGAGTAATATTTAGACTTTTGCATTTATCTTATTTACTATAACGGTAAGACTACCAAGTATTCCAGCTATCCGAAAGATTAAGGAAACCTCTGGTTTACCAAGAGCAACCACAAATACTTTCAGCATTCAAACCACTGGGAGTGAATCTGTGAAATTACACGGCACACAGTCTTGAGAGTGGAAAAAAGGTAAACAGCTCTCCATGCAGACTATTCTCTGTGTTCAACCATTGTGCCTTTTTAAAAACTAAAGTAAGATTTACATGTAGAAAGTAAATAAAGTGGACAATTACGCACAGGCATGCATGAAGTCACCTACTGTATGATTCAACATGGAAACTATTAATATTGTATGTGTGTGAGAGACACAAACAAGGAGGAAAACGGACTGTAGGAGGGAATAAATGGATGGAAGAGGATGTTAGAATTCAAGTGGGACCAAACAAAGCTCTGAATTCTTCTGTGACGCATCGTGTTCAAATACTTGTATTCTTCCAGTAAGACACTGACAGTAGGCACGCCCATCCCAATACACACACCTAGAAACTAAACAACCCCACTACAGTGCAGTCAGTGATTCAGAAGCATTATGAGAGCTGAAATTTCTTTATAATCATCTGTATTGGAAACATTGTGTAATTGTAACTGGCGATAAAAGACAAGTGCAAACATTGAATCATGCTTGCTTGTATTGTGTCATGATTTAAGAAAGAGTCGGACGTCCCTGACAAATTATGTTTGTGATGAGTTGGACATATTTATTTATTTGAATGCAGCCTTGCTAAAACCGGGCCCAAAGCTCCCTGTCACATCACGATCCATTTACACTCTGCTGCTTCTGCTCAACAGACATGCAACATTAATTTCTCTGTGGTTTTTTTGTGGACCTCCCCCTCCAGGGCTGAACAAGTTCTCACAAGCACAGTTGCGGTCCCCATGGTCATTGACACTGTGCCGGATGATTTTTTACAGTCTCGTCAGTGAGCTGTGAATCACTTACATTCAGTATACCCCACTCACAGTGACGCGTGTGTGTATGTGCATGCGAGCAGTAAATAGCCTAATATGTATGTGCGCGCACACACACACAGCAACACATTTCTGTCCATATTTCACACTGTCAAACATTGCATCAGTTGTGCAGTGCGTGACCAACTTGTGCCGAGGACACAAACTGTGTTAGTGTTTGATATTGCACTGAAATCCACAGAAATGGCCAGCTGTTTCCACCCAGCACAGCCTCATGTCAACACACTTTCTACCCCTGGCTTGATTACTGTACATTGTCAGTTTATGCGACCTTTACACAGACTTGTTTATGCTCATTTGTGCGCACCTTCACATCCTTGCAGGGGTAACGAATACAAATCTTTTAAGAGGGACAACAACAGCGGAATAAACTTGAACTTTTAGCTGAGGAAAAATAGCTGCAGAGGGAATGGGTGGGACGGGAGGAGAGGCGAATACAGTAAGATGTCATCGAGGCAATGGAAGAGTTTACAACATTTTGTTCATCACAACACTCAGAGCGGGATAACAGGAAGCCTGAAAACAATTTTTAAGCAGCTCCAGCTACTGCTCCTTTAATAGTCTCTTGTAAATTTGGCCTACAGTGATTGTGGCTACCCCTTAAAAATTTGTCAGCAGAGGATTTGGCTGCTTATAGGAATGCCACTTTTTGATGGTTAAGTAGAATTCCACAGAGTTATATTTGCCAGTGTTTTTCTCTGCCTTCTTGTCAGTCTATGGTATTTAAGGTTTGGTTCACAGCAAACTCTTATGCAGATTTCTGGAAGACGAGCAGGAATGTTGCCCTCTTCTCAGTGGAAAAAAAGACTGCAAGAAAAGCCCCCATGAAACACTGATTTTGGAGAGGAATATGCGTGATGTAGTTACAGTGATGGATAAGAGGGACAAATAAAATGGATTCCAAAAGCAGAAAAATCTTGCCAGCTTGGGACTTTTCAGGCAAATGGAAACCGGTTTTGTTCCGTATAGCCCAGAAGCCTCTTTGCCTCCTGTGCAGTGGATTTTGAGAAGATAAACAAATAATAAAGCCATTAAACTAAAAATATAGACAGGAAAGTCTAAGGGATTTCCCATCAGTGGGATGTGCAGATGAGTACCCACTGCCTTCCTGAGCAACACAACCCCATCCCGTTCTGCGTCAGAACTTCTTTCCTGCCCCCACCAACCATTATCCTGTATATGTCCATAGTGGCTCGTATTTTGAGCTAATCAAAGGCCTATCCTAAAGTCTCAACTTTTACATCAAAAAGTGTCAGTCAGTGTAAAAGTGAGCCAATACTGGTTTTATAGGATCCCTCTTCTAGAAAACCTTTGCTCTTTGCAAAGTGTTCCAAGAAGCTAAGATTTAACTGTATCCAGGGAAATGCTCAATCATCTCTTTTCCCCAAACAAATACGACAAGTTACATTAAACACAAGCGACTGTCCAATTCTTTGCGTGATTTCAGAAGAATAAATCAGACTGTGTATTTAAGTTTGGACAGAAGCACCCGTGCCTGCTTACTATCTTTGAGCAAAACTGTATGCAGCCAGAGCCATCTCACTAGTTAGAACATCTGTTTTGCAGTAATCAACAGCCAGCGAGTCTCCACGCTAGTGAGGCCAACACCCACTGTATGTTTCCACACTAAAATTTCACATACGGCCTTCGGCTGTGCCAAGTTGGGTCACTGGAGTTTTGCCCTTTTACCAGGCCCAGCTCCTTTAGAGGTCGGCTCAGACAATGGTCTTACTGTGCTGAGGATTGCCAGACAGAGTTTATTTACAGATGGAAGATAAATCCACTCATTGTTTTGGCCCGGTGTTAATACAAAGTCATCACAGCGAGTTGGTTAAACTTAAGAGAACTGGCTGACAGTGTAGAGTCAAATTTTCAATTGCACCTACCAGCTGAGGTAAAAAACAAACAAACCAAAAACCCTATTATTTATGAAGAAGCTGACAGAAAGAACATTTAAAGGGTAAATTTAACAGCACAGCAGCATGTAAGAAGCCCTTAATGAGCCTGAGGTCCTTTGGAAGGGGTCTACGTCCTCAATAGAGGAACCCAGACCACAAGAGTTCTGCTTTGTTGTTATAGTTCAGCCAGTTTTTTTTAAAAAAGTCATTCCATTCACAGCTCTCTCATTCTGCATAACACAAAGGTCTTCATCCAACAGAACAGAGTGCTCAAAGAACCTTTAATGCTTACCAAAAGCAGAGAAATACTAAAGTTCCACTTATTCAGAAACCACATGAGAAAGGTCATTGGCGGTGACTCATCGATGTCAGAGTTCTCCGAGCGCTGGCTGCACTCGTGCGGCCTGTGGGAAGGAGGATGGTAGGCTACAGTTGGCTGAATGTAACAGCATTTTCTCACATTCACAGGCAAACACAGCCCAGTACTGTGCTGAACTGTGTGTTTGTGCCTGTATTCACGGAATAAGTCAATCCTGTAGTTTCTTTCCTGCCTCGTCTTCTCAAATCTTTCTTTCATTCTTTCTTTTTCATTCTTCCCCAGAATATCCCTCTCCCCAACTGCTTTTAATATTGCATGCCTATCATTGTCCTTTCTCTTTTTCACAATCCCTCTTTCGGTTTGCTCTTTTGGCCACGGCAGACAGCAGCTGGATTCTCCATTCTCTCCTCCCTTTTCAGTTCCTCACCCTTTTATTGCTCCTCATCCCGCGCACTTTCTCCTCAACAGACTCACATGCCTTCTACCATTAGTAACACATTTGTATACTATACAAATGCACAAGTACACTGACAGAGATCTACACATATGTACGTACACGCACAAGATGTGGCTGAAGTCACTTTTGTGGTATGTCTGAGGGTTTAAAAGAAGAAGGGATGTGTTGTAATTACAAGTGCGTCCAGAGTGGAATCTGTTAGGGCAGGTTGAGTTGGGGGAGGACCTGGCAACCTATCAAAGGTATCAGTGAGGCAAACCAACCCCCTCCCTTACATCTCTGTTCTCTAAAGGAGTGCTCACATGAAAAGATGATGCACACAAAGGTTTATGTAATGTTCCGAAGGACATTTCGTGCTGCAGACGCTTTAAATCAAGAGTGACTGCGAGGTTGACATCTTGAAGAGCAAACGCCTCACCAGGTCGGACAAACAATCTGCAGCCCTTTAAGGACAGAAACAGGGCAGCTGTGCCAGCCAGCCCATCCCGCCTTTCCCTGCAATCACCTGTCATCCACATCCGCTGCCTCCCATGTTAAGCCTGGGCCTTTTACTACTTGGCACATACAACACATGCTCAGTTTATTTCTCTCTCTGTTATCAAATTCTTACTTCCTGCTCTTTCATCTAAAAGCACATACACACCCAACACAATGCCCCACAGGTCATAAACTCCACTCTGTCTTGGTTTCATACAACTCCCCTCGCGTGGAGCGTTGAGGTGACAGAAAGAAGAAGCCTGACATTGTCTGTTAGCGAAAACGCTGCGAAGCGGGGAGACAGGAGAGGTGTTTTGTTTGAACTTGTCTGGCTTGAGTTTTGCCTGTCTGCCTGTGTGTTTTCCAATGAGTAATCCATTGTAAGACTGAACACACATATGTACACACACAGCTCTAGTACAAGACGGAAGAGGGGTTTTAGTTCAGGTGTGATCGATTGGCGAGATACGAAGGCTGGGTTAAAGACTTTGTCTTCTTCGTGTGCAAAAAAATACCTAAATTTCCAAGGTTGGAAAAAAAGTGTCAATATTGGCTGCTAGGCAATAATGTAAACATTAAAACTGTCAGACAAGTGTTTTGACTGGTCCTCTCTTAAGTCCAGACCACAATATATCAACAGCTACAGGATGGACGGGCATTAAATATTCACTGTACCCAGAAGATGATTCTTCTGTGATCCCCTAATGTTTCTTGCATTTACCGCTAACTGCAGATTGTTGCTTTTGAATAAAAAAACTAGCATTAGTATAAATTTCATGGGCAGATTGAATGGTGGCAAACTTAAGTTTCTATGTAAGATCAAAAATAATATATTTTCCACAACAGTCTGGGATGAATTACCAGAAAGACAAACCCCCTTTAGCCCCAGGCACACTTTTTTTTCTTACCACACATTTGAAAATGGTAGCAGGCTAACACACAAAACCACAGGCAAGACTATGTGCATGCTCAGTAGCATGTTCTTCTAAGAATCTAAGTAACTTAAAAAGATGTCAAAAAAGTTGACATATGAAATATTTCAAATAGGTTACAGCAGTGTATTTGGAAACCACAACTGTTAAAGACAAAATAAGTAGATCAAAAATATAACGCAGGGATTTGAAAATGCTCCTTTCCTTACAGCACTTGTGTGGAGACACAGGCAGATGGCAGATTTTTGAACTCCTGTGTAAAAGCACTCTGTGTGGAATATGTAGGCAGTTGCAAAAATTTATATTTGCACATCAAGGTACTTGCCTTTGCAAGCATGACTGAGACCACACATTTGATAGATCAGAGTTAAGCCTGCCCAGCGGTAAAACAGTTAATTTTAATCCCAGCAGTGCTATAAAAAGTAGCACCGGTGCGCTGGTAACAGCAGAAATGTGTTTGCCAGGGACACTGAGGGCAGGTGTGCAAATACATAGCCTGAATTTTATGCAAGACGGCGCAGCGGTTCACCTCGTATTATCTTTTCTACCACTGCTTTTCAACACTCAAGGTTTTTCAAACTCATATCCTGGGCTTTTATTTTTCCCTGATTACAAGTTGAGACAAGCTGAAAAGGTTATGTCTGTAAGGCTGATAAGTCATCGGGGTCCTATTTAGCAACTCTTTACAGTGCCTCTAATCTGTATATTGTCTGTGATTAGCGGTGCTGTACTTGCTGTGTTTAATGTATGAATCATTATTCAAACTATTCAAGAAAGAAATTAAATAAATAAAGACATGCCACTGTATATATCATCACATCATACATAGGCTTGTGTATGATACTCTTGGGGCTGTATAAACGGGATGGCTCTGAGGGTCAGACAAATACGGCTCACATAGGTTTGGAGATTCCTCTGTGACAAGGCCCGGATATTATTATGACAAAGTACCCACACTGTACTGGCTGTTCTTTCACACAAAGACCTGGTGGGAGTGTAATCCACCTTTGCTCACATATCCTGTGTTTGCATTAGTCTTTGTTTTTGGGTTTGTTTGGTTTTTTTTGGTTTTTTTTGGGGGGGGGGGGGGGGGGGTATACAGTACAAGTGGAGGAGCTGATGACACAGATGGGAAAGGAGTGAGAAGGCAAACACGCAAACACAAGATATACGAGAGAACATCAGCCATAACACAGACCACAGAGTGCATATACAAGGTCTGGGTAAAATACACGTGTAATAAACATTTTGGGACGAGGTCAGAGAGACCTCTTAGAAGAGTATTTCAAAAGTGGATCCACTAAACCGAGCTATTTCAGCTTTGTGTTCAGAGGAACACAGTTATAAAAACAGAAATAAAAAGTAAGAAAGTAAAAAAATGAAAAAGAATGAGGGGAAAACAAAGCTCGTGAACCAAATGTTGCACATTAGACAAATGTTCCCAGGCCTTCCACTAGGAAGAATAAGATATACACTGAAAGACAAAATAACGGTTGTTTGAAAAGGTTCAGGGACATTTTTCTGAACCTTGTAGAAGATGTGCATTCATCCGGAGGTCACTTGGAACAGCTGTTTCTAGGGAAGCATGCAGTTTTTGTTTTGTATAAATTGACTGGAGGCTATGTTATGCTGTGTTAATCTGAACATTTTACTTTAATACTTCATTTATCATGTGCCTTGGCCTTCCTTTCCCCCAAAAGACTTGCGTTTGAAGTATATATATATATGTATATTTACATATGAGCCTATCCATACAAGCAGGGTCACCAGTCTGTTGAATAGAGATCTGCTGAATAGCCAGAGAGAAGCACACAGATACAGGGGGAGCATGCAACTCACAGCCAGATGGTGGATTCAAACTCAGGACCTGCTCTCTCTACTTCTCTGAGGCATCAGCGTTAACCACCATGCTGCCACCCCTCCCCTTTTTTAAACTAAAATTTGTAATATTATATATATATATATATATATAATGCACAATATAGTAATTAAAATTTTTATCTATAATCATTTATTTACTAAACCACATTATACTGTAATGAACTAATCTAGCATCCTATACTACATTCACTATATACTTAAGCATACTGCTGTGAAAGTGTCTGTTCTTTTCTCTTTATGCTTTTAACACTGATCAAATCCATTTATTTACAACACTGCACTGAATAATGTAATTCTCTGTTTCACATCTGGCCATGGGCCACATCTGATCAAGTGATTACAATGCGCTTCTTTGACAATGTCCTTGGCAGACAGCCCTCTTTCTCATACACTGTCAGTCTACATCTGAGGATAAGCATCACTGGAGGCAGTCAAACTGTCATAAATGGACCTTGGATCATGTTGGTACATATATGTGAACAACATGCTCTTCAAATTTTGAAAAACTTCACAATGATCAATTTGAAGAAAAAACAAAACAAAACAAACATTAGCAGGGTTATGAACCAGAAAAAGGTTGTGTTGGAAAATAAATGCTACACTCACACCTACTGGTCAGAATTATATAACACCAGTGTGTCACAAGCAGGGCTTTATCGGTATTTCTCCTCTCCTTGTATGGAGCAGGAGTTTTTGTAAAACGAGCGCACTAACTGCTCAGTCCTGATCCAAACTTTAGAAAAAATAATTATATTTAATCAGTGTCTCGAAAATCACTTCCAAACGAATACAACAGGTGAACATACCACGGACCTTCCTCAGAGTACGTGGAAGTTACGTCACTTAAAAGTTGAAAAACAAATGATACCTTCACTTACCGTCGTACATGTTAAAGTTGGACTTTTGACAGCCACGGGTGCCACTCAAAAACAGTTTTTATAGTAATACAGAAAATCGAATTTTAGAAGCGATTCTATTATTTGATTGTTATAACGACATACATACTTGGTTTTATCAAGTAAGTTGACCACATTTTAGATCGCGTTTGTCTTGCGCATTTCACATCAGACACGTCAATGCAACAAAAGTTCAGTCTGCGGAGTTGTGATATCAATAACCATGGAGGAAAAACAGAGCAGAACGGAAGCCAACATTGCACCAGGTACCGCATAAAATGAGTTTTCTATATTCGCTGGTGCCATAGTAGTAATTGTAAGTAGTAAGTAATAGGAGTGGTAATGTTGTGAAAAGTTCCCAGTAAACTGTTAGCTAGTTGACCGGAGAAGAAGCCACTAACAGCCAGCTGTTTAGCAGCTAAATTTTTGTGTTGCTAAAATTTATTGGTTTAAGTTACATGCATATTATATATGGTAAAAGCGAGATTAAAGTGTTGAAATAAATAAATAAGTGGATCACATTTGAATAGCCCCAGTACGCTGAATTCGGGTCAGTTCATCAGAGAGCTAGTGAGAGGCACAAAGTTAGACATGTACCTAGTTCAGCATGGCACATGGAACAAACTGCATTCAAAGCTCGGACAGTCTACGACTGATTTTTTCTTATGTCATTAAAGTTATCCCGTAAAAGGTGACATTAGCCCGCATTTAAACTACTGAGGTCTTGTGGTAAATTCGGCATGTAGGTAAATGCACCATACAGCATTTATAATAAACTAACGTCTACATTATTATGGCATTATTACAGCTTGTCACTTGACCCACATGTATGAATACATTACTGCAAGTTTATTGATTCCTAGTGTGACACGTGTATTTGGCTTCTAGTTGAATCTAAATAAATTCAGTTCTTGCGTTATAGTTAATCATTAAGCTTTGACCATATCATCTCAGACCCAGGGGGAGCAGGAACAACACGAGATGGCCCATGTGACCAAAGCCCTGAGAGAATAATCGGCAGACGGTTTTCTGAACAGAGCCGGTTTGCTTATGCTGCTCTTTGTGGTGTCTCCTTGGGCCAGTTGTTTCCTGGATCTGAAAATAGGTAACCATGAAAGGATGAGCCATGAAATTTCCTCATGGCAATATCAGTGTTGGCCTTGTGCTGAGTAGCGCCTGCTTCTTCTATTTTTCAGCGTATTTAGGGAGCAGTACCTACAGGCCTTAGTCCACTGGTTGGATCTGGATGAGTCGGTGATGCCAGTTATGGGAGCCTTCCTGTCAGGTTTAGGCTTCGAGGGCTCTGACACCTTCCTCTCCACCCTGCAGGGCGAACCTCTGCTGGCAGCAGGGACCACCCCCATCACGCAGGTGTTTGTCACTCTTACAGAGGATAAATGACCCTGAACTACAAATCTCCTTGTAGTTTGGTGATACTGGGGTCACAACAGTGCACAGCAATGGATCTTTTTGCTTGTTTTTGATAGCTGAAAATATATTGCATTGTATTTATCTTTGCAAACCCTCTTATCCCTAACCAGCTTTGGTTTTCTGTTACAGGATCTGGTGTCTTTTTCTGTCAAAGATGGTAAGAGGCATTTAAGAATAAACCAGGGATTTTCATACTTTAAGGCTAATCACTCCAAATTAAAAGAAAACATCATTATACATATGTGTATACATACATATATATTAAAAGGCCTGTTGTCATCAAGAAATAGCCAGATGAAAACTTTAACAGTTGTTGTAAATTCAATTTTAGCAATTTTAACATTTTTTGGTACTCAGGCGAGTATGATGCCAGGGCAAGGGTTCTCATCCGTCACATCAGCTGTCTGCTGCGAGTCTCTCCACAGGAGCTGGAGGAGTTTGAAGAAACACTAGGAGAGAGGCTGAGGGAAGGGGGAGAGGAGAGCGAGTAGGTTATGGCTTGGATGGTGGGATGAAAGGATGAATGATACATTTACGTGTCTGAGTTCATCGTTTAGAGTACAAATGATAAGGCATTTCATTCTGTTATAAACCTATTTAATGTTAGTTCATTTAAGATACTTCATGATAAAATGATTTTGCTTTGCTCATTTGGCCAACTGTCTTGTGTGCCAGACTGTTAAAAATCACACAACGGCTGCACATGACAGTCACACTTGTAGTCAGAATGACAGCATGAAGATAAACAATCAGCTAATTGTGTTCAAGATGTCAACTTAAATGGGCCAGAAGAAGCATGTGACGTTATTTGTTTTTACAGCAAGTAGATGTTTCACCACATAAGGATGATCTGTCCTTTTCAATTAGAGAGGAGTCCTCACGGCGGCGGAAGAAAGAAAGAGGGCGAAAGCTACGGCGTTACCTCCTGATTGGACTTGCCACTTTGGGTGGAGGAACAGTGATCGGTGATTATTCTTGCTTCAGAATTTCAAAGTCTCCTGAATCAAATGATAATCAGCTGATAATTAAATCAACAAAAACAAAAGAGAAATTATCAGAATTCTCGAGCTGACAGATAGTGGCTTTGACTAGCTTTTGTATTCTGTACTGACTGATTTATTTATTTTTTTTGCCTTTGCCAGGTGTGACAGGTGGGCTGGCAGCCCCTCTGGTGGCAGCAGGTGCAGGTGCTGTGCTGGGGGCTGGAGGTGCTGCTGCTCTGGGCTCGGTCACTGGCATTGCAATTATGGCCTCTCTGTTCGGAGCAGCAGGGGCTGGACTGACAGGTAAAAGCACTGATGACTGTGCTGATACTAATTATTAGTTATTAGAATTTGAGCGTAATTTGATAAGACCTGCTTTTTTTTAATTGTCCAAAAGGCAACAGAATTGTATCACATTTTAAAGGATTAATCCATTTTCTCTCCAGGCTATAAGATGAAGAAGTGTGTTGGGGCGATAGAAGAATTTGAATTCCTGCCATTGAATTCTGGGAAGCATCTTCATGTGACCATTGCAGTGACAGGCTGGCTCTGTAGTGGTAAATACAGTAAGTATTGCTTCTGCTGTCTCGCCACAACCGCCTCCAGTTTCCAGTAATTAGGTGTGGGCAGTTGAAAAATCTATCCATGCATCCATCCAGTTAATTAACCGTTCACCCAGTTTGGGCTCCTGCAGGTGGTTGGGGTGAACCCTGTCCTAGCTGTCATAGAGCAAAATGCATGGGTCTGCCCTGGATTGTGATTGGAGTACAGTCTCTGCGCTCACCACCATAGTGTTCCAGTCCAGAAGCACCGTATGGGATCTCCATACAACATTTTATAGCCCAGTCAAACAACCACAAAATCCAGAGCTCTCATACATCCTCATACATCAAGGACTTGTTTACCTCAATGACCCATTGATGGATTTGTCATCTTCAAAGTCTGCTTCCTCTATGGAAGACATGACAGTGGGATTGAGGGGATCCACAAAGTATCCCTTTTATCGCCCGACTGTGTCATCAGTTGATGTCAGCAGGACTCTATCCCCACTTTACACAGTGTTAGTAGAGCACTGCTCTCCACTCCTGAGTCATACAGTGACAGTTTGCCAGATTCACCTCAAGGCTGACCATTAGTTTTGTTCTATATCCTCGCTGTGAACTTTTTTCATAAAATTTTAAATATGTAAATACGAACATAATTGAATGCATTTTTTGTGTTAACCTTTATGCGTGATAAACAATGTACACATAATTTGTTCTATAACTGAAGCAAATGCTGTAATTTGACTGTGCTGTGACCTTTGAACAGTTAATCCTGCATAGTTTGTATTCAGAGCACTGCATAAATCTAGTAGAATCAGTGCCAGGGCCAAATGCACAGAGGGGTAAAGAAACAGATTAACAAGCACGTTAGTCAAAGACATTCGCTACGATCTTTTTGCTGATAAACAAGCGGATGTGGTCAACCCTAGTAAAGTTCTGTACATAATGTTCTGAATCTACTCTAGCAGAGATTATACAAACAAGCCACTTATGATGTGTTTTTACATAAAACAATGCAGCTGTATTCCTGCAGCTCCATTCCATCACTAATACGTACGCTCTTTTACTCAATTTAGAACCACCTACACATAAAATGCTACTTTCGCTTGCTCCCTTATTCACAAGGGGTCGCCACAGCGGTGAGGTCTGCATGTTTGATTTGGCTGATTTTTTTTTTTTACACCGCATGGCCTCCCTGACGCAACCCCAAAGGAATTTGTGAACCACCTACACGTAAAAAACAGCTAACAAAAATAAAAGAACAAATTAAAAAAATACTTCAAATACAAGTGCAGCTTAGTTGATCAACCACAATAAACACGACTGCTGTGTTCCAGATTCGTTCCAGGCCCCGTGGTGCAGTTTGGGCGAGTGTGGGGAACAGTACTGCCTAGTGTGGGAGTCACGCTTCCTCAGGGATCTGGGCTCAGCCATGACGTCTCTCTTGGATGGGCTGGTCAGCATGGTGGCTCAGGAAGCCCTAAAGTACACTGTGCTGTCAGGTAGGACCGCTGTGCAAGAAGCTCTTGTTGGTGTTATCCGATGTGAGCTGATGGGATGTGAGTAACCTTTGGAACCAGTAGTCATCCTTTACAGTTTCGACTGCTTTCTAACAATTCCCATCAGGGATTGTGACGGCGTTGACGTGGCCTGCGTCTTTGCTGGCAGCAGCCAGCGTCATCGACAACCCCTGGTGTGTTTGTCTGAACCGTTCCGCCGAGGTGGGGAAACACCTGGCACAGGTTTTGAGAAGCCGACAGCAGGTAGCCTTTTATTTGGTATCTTTGTTAATACAATCTTATCGCCACATCACTTCTCACCTTTCATCTGCTCGATGCAGTAGAATTTCAAAGCCTTAGAAGAAAGAAGGCTGTATGGCATGCAGCAACATGTGTGCGCTTCACCTGTGGTGCCTGTGTACACACTGTTCACCGGATTACATTAACCAGGATGACTCTGTTATTCGCTACATTCATTGCTTCTCTAAATTGTTTTTCTTTACTATGAATATGCCTGTGTTCACTAAACAGCAGGAAAATTAAAGCTACTCACCATTCCTTTCATGTGTTTGAAGGGGAAGCGGCCCGTCAGCCTCATAGGTTTCAGTCTTGGAGCTCGAGTTATCTATTACTGCCTGCAGGAGCTCGCCAGTGACCGAGGTGCAATTAGAGGTTGATGATGGATACATTTCTACTTTGTATCCCGCATTTTTCAGACTAAAAATTCATCTGTGTTGTTTTTGAATCCTCAGGTAGTGAAGGAGTAGTGGAGGATGTGGTCCTCCTGGGGGCCCCAGTAGATGGATCTGAGAAGGCCTGGGAGAGAATGGCAAGAGTAGTAGCTGGAAAAATAGTAAACGGATACTCCAGGTAAGGAAGAGTTCTTTCCTGATTTAGAAATCCAGAAATGAAACCTTTTTTTTAACAGTAATGCTTGCAGATGCTTTATGCTTTTGTTGTAGTAATTATTTAGCCAGTAGGTGAGCTGAGTCCATTTATGTTCCTCATGCAACTTTGCAAACGACTGTCACAGCAGCAAGATGTATTTTTCAATGACTGCATGAATAAAGGACTCTCTGATCTACATACCTATCAGAGGGGACTGGCTCCTGGGATTCTTGTACCGAAGTTCAGCTGCACAGCTGTCTGTTGCTGGCCTGCACCCAATCAACATCCAGGATCAGCGCATAATCAATGTGGATCTTTCCTCAGTGGTGAGTCAGAGCCTGTGTTTGAAATCTGATGAAGTACACCTTGGTAAATTAAAACACGGCTGAAGGTAAAGGAACTGGAATTTTAAAGTATTCAAAGAGTAACAAAAACCACATGCAGTGCATTGTCTCAAATTTGGTCTGTTAGGGGGTCAATTTATGTTTTTGAAATAATAGAAGCAGCACCTGAATAATTCATGAGAGGGAAATGAAGTAGCTCATTCCTACATGAGAAGAAATTCAGACAAAAGATCTGTAGCTACTCTTCCATATTCATGCATGACATTTCAAAAGGAACATTGACTTTTGATTTCATACCACATAACCATCACATCAGGTAGCTGTGCGTTTCCAGATTTGCTTTTGCACAGCCCTAATCCACAGCTTATATAAGTTTTGTCACATCAAACACAACACTGACATATTTTCACCCTGTAAAGTTGTTATACAAAACACTTGCTATTTACACATCAAGCAGATACAGAGTGTCGTCTCCTTTGACTCCTGAGGGAACCATCTGGATGTTTAAGCGCAAAGCAAATACACCGCAGCGATCACCTGGGGACTGTTCAGGAAAACAGGTTCACTGGAAACTCTGGGTTTCCTGCTCCTGAAAGAAGGCTAAATTAAACTCCATGTGTGCTCCTGGAGTTTGAAGCTTTAGACACACACAGGATACTGATCAATAGATCAAACTTCAGTAAATGTAGTCTTTAAATTTAAAAACAACATCTCAACATTCACATCAAATGCAGACATCTCTTCTACTACTAATAACCAAATTGATTATTCCTGGGTCTGACTCTGTCGTATCTTTTTGATTTCCATCTTGAGCTGCTGTTATCAGAGTAACAGCTGAATGATTATGTTTAAAACTTCATAATTTCAAGTCTGATAAACAATGGCTTAGTGGATGACATGCTTTTTTAAAATTTTAAATAAATGTCATGGTCTGCACTGGCATACAATTGTATTTCTGGCCCTACTGGAATAACATGGAGGCTCTGCTTTTTATTTACCAGTTGCCATGGTGACTCTTGCTCGCTGAGGTCCATTGTTGATCAGGGTGAACACGGTCAGATTTAATTGAAAAGTTTCCCCTCTCAGATATAATGACCTCAGTGTTCAGGGTTAGAGTCAAGAGTTTTCAGCCTGTTAAACCTGCTATACACCCCAGCTAGTCGCTAACTGTCTTCTGCTGTTATCCACATTGGAGTACTAGTACCATTAAGGGTACTTTGGAGTACAGCAGAAGGTAAGGTTTCTTCATTGTCAATATAAAAATATGCATCAGTAATGGATCATTTCTAAAATAACTGGACGCAGCAACTGTTGTAAGCTCTCAGCTTAAGTATCCAGTGACATCACGAATCAGGATTTTTGTTCAAAACATGGCAGCAGTGTTTCTGCAAACACAAAGAAAGCAGCGATCCTTGTGTGACCCCTTTACTCTCTAATAACTGATCTGAGGAAGGTAAGGGAAACACTGTGCCTCATTTTATTACTGCAATTTAAAAAAACATATTTTTTACTAGATTTAAAAGCTCATGGTGTCGTGGTTTACACAACTGACTAACAAGCAAAAGATCTCCAGTTTAATCCCAGGAGAGACACAAATCCTGTTGGGGTTTTATCAGGAAAAGCACCTGGTGTTAAAATGTCTGCCAAATCCAGATCATGTGGAGTTAACCACTGTGGCTTGTCAGTTAGTACTTGGCTGAAAACAATAAATAAAGAGCTTACATTAGTGGAAAAGAAACCTGAGAACCAGTGTGCACTATGTATGACTGAGCTATTGGGTCTGAAACCAAAATAATAAGTTAAAAGGGGTCTTTTAGGAGTAGGGATTAAAGGAATAAACAGAGCAAAACTGTTACAGACAGGTATTTGAGACGATGGATCACTGCAACTTTACATCTTACTTCTGGAAGAAACATTTATTTAATACTTAATACAAAAATTGAAGGTTTTCCAATAAGATTTAGGTTTCTGTAAGTGAGGCAGCAATATTAAATACTGTTTTATTAGCATATTAAAAGAAAGAGTTGTTTTGTTTAAATATAGCTGAAATTTATGAAAAACAAGGCCCCCGCTGGTCTGTTTCACATCACAGCAATGATTTTCTACTAACATTCAAGTCAACACAACTACTCATCATCTGTAGTAGCTCCAAGTAAAGCATTAGAGGTTTCACATGTTACTCGAGTAAAGGTTTAAACCACAGCAGTAAAAAGATACCTGACATGTCTGAAGCACCATACAGCACATACCCGGTCATGTAATGAGGAGAACAGGATAAATGAATCGTACAAAATAACACATTAGTGCCTAAATGTTTCTTTAAAAGAACAAAAAATAGGTAGTATACGAATGAGGTTTTAATCATGGATAATAGCACTGTATTCCTGCCTCCTAGGTTAAAGGTCACTTGGACTACATGCGTCAGATGGACACCATCTTGGTAGCAGTAGGAGTTCCCACTAAAGAAGTGCCGGGAACCTCTTTTGCAATTCCTCAATATGTAACAGTGGCAAAGGGGACGGTGGACATCGCTGGCCAAACCACCAATGAGCGACAAGCGGCCGAGACACAAAACCACACTGAGAAGCCTGAGACGCAACAAAGCAGAGATGCCAAAGAGTTGGCAGAGACGGAGGAGACTGCTGACGGTTGGGATATCCCTGATATTTCAGATCTGCTGGACTCATTAAACGATACAGAATCAGACAGCAAAATGTCACCGCAGAAAAATTCACCTCGTATTTCAGACGAGAAGGCTCCTAATAACATCACAGCCACTGATGTGAATGTCCGGTGTGACGGTGTAGACAAGGACGACCGGGATAATGAACACATATCATGGAGCTGGGATGACACACATTGGACTACAGAGAACTCGCACAAGTGAAGGCGGCCAAACTTGTAAAGAGCATGTTACTGGACCGGCTGCTTCCTTGTAAACTCTTCTCAAGTTTGTTTGTTTGGATTTTTGTTTTTTTGTTTTTTGTTATTGGAGAAAATATTCATTCCATTCTCAACAAAGTGACACGAAAGAGACTGCACAAGAATCGACACACACACATACGGCAGCTTCTAGTGGAAATCCCCCAAATGAAGTGTTTTGTTTGACTGCTTAAACACGGGTTTAGATGTATTGATTGAATGATAATTTTGGTTATTGTAGATAACTTTTTTTTTTATAAAAATGTAAATATGGTCATAATTTATTTTACAAATGTGCTATGAGCATTAAAAAGCAGTCATGTTTTGTGTGTTTCCGGTTGAAATAGTTTCTGTTTGCTTGGTTTGGGATATTATATATAGTGTGATTCCATATAGATAGCAGTGATTCCACAAATATGTCTTCTCTATGAGGCTTTTTTCCTGTCCTGTTCTATAAGACTCTCACAGTAGTGATTCACAGCTTACTATAGAATTGCATTCTCCACTGGCACTGACAATTGGAAATATTGTTGACCCTGACACTGGCTGAGAGCGAGTAGACCTAACAGAATGTGAGCATAAAATAAATAGATTCTTTTTCAATGTCTCTTCAGCCCAAGCCTCACAGTGAATAAGTCAGATTGTTACCAGCTGTCGCGCTTTTCCACTGTAAACCCTGATATACCCTATAAGCTATCTTTAAGTACTATTCAGTCCAAAGTGTCAACCTGGTTGGGGAGAAGGAGAGGCAACTCAAGCCCAGCGTGCTCGGCATCCAGCAGATTGACAGCATCAGTGGCGGTGGCGGGCGGGTGCGTGGGGTCAGAAGCCAGAGGTGAGGGTGGGTTGCTGGCAATGTTGGGCTCTCCCGAGTTACGCAGAGAGAGCGAGAGCGCCGGTGAGGGTCTTCGGGGCGACCGCGAAGAACAGCAGGGCAACAGCTTCCCCAGAGCTCGCTTGAAGTCTCTCATGAACAGCGGGTAGATGATGGGGTTGATCGTACTGTTGCAGTAGCCCAGCCAGGTTATGGCGTCAAAGAGCGCAAGGGGGACGCACTCACACACTGCCTGGATGAGGATGGTGACAAGGCAATCCAGGCGTTAGGGTTTAACAACTTAATGTAAGAGAAAAAGTTTAATACAAAAACACATAAAACATAAATGGAGAAAATGAATAACAGCTATTAGATGACACAAATAGGCACTGCCACATGCTGCAACTAGTGCAAAATTGTACTCATAAAAGATTGATTTAGTTGTTAAATGCACCAGTACTGTCAGATTGTACCTAAATATAAGAAAGAATTAGTAAAACATTAGGAAAAAACTAATCTCTTAAAGTAAATGTGTTTTCATATCATGCACAGATGTGTGCACAGACACAGATGATAATGCATCAACAAACATTACAATGTAACACAAAGCCAAGGAAGTAGAAGACTATAAACAACGGGCAATGAATGAAAGAACATGCTTGTGTATTAGCTTTATTACATTATAACATCTATTGAATGTTTATTAGTTTAATAAGCACATTTTTTTGCCAAGTTGTATATTTTTATTGACCTAATTTACAGCCCACATTTATTTGTTTATTATGAAATTGTTGAAATAAAATGAATTAAAATTACATTTATATAGAAAATTAATAATACATGCGCACACATACACGGGTGTATTGCACATACATTTTTCAATAGATGTAATTAATTCAATTAATTGACATTTTTAAAATCGACTCAATGTCATGCGTTTTACCCTAAAAACACTCTGTATGTGTGCAGCCCTAGATGTATGATTTATTTACTTTGAGAAGTCGGTACATAGATGCATCGTTTTTTTTCTCTGTCTGGCTGTTAAGAAAACTGATCTTGAAAATAACCAGTAGGTTTGGGGAGCGACAGTGAAGAAGGGGACAGCTGTTAGAGGAGAGCTTCCAATACTATCAAGATGAGGCAGGGAGGCGGTGGGAATGGGACAGAAATGGGGGGAGTTCGTTTCACACACCACATTGAGTGCGAAAAAGAAAGGAGAGCGCAGGCACAGTCAAGTCTCTGTGCTCTGTGTTATGCAGGGGAGAAGTGAGAGGGCACAGATGGGAAATCAAAATGACTGGATCACTGAAAGCTTGAAAAAAACAGGACAAGTGTCATTACCAATTTAGATTAAGCTGTTTTCTGACATTCGTTTACTCTCGGCGAGGTTTTTCGGGGTCCTCCTTGTTTGTTTGCTGAGTAATAAGTGTGTATATTCATTCAGTCTAATCCGATCGAAATCACTTTGAAAAGAGTACCAATTATAAATGGTACTTTTGTAGGCTGTTTTCGAGGCTTTAGGAATGAGTCAGCCACACAAAGCTGAAATGCCAATCTATTTCCTCGTTAGATCGCCTGGCAAGGCTGTGACGCCAAGGCTGGCCAACACAAAAATAGATCAGTATCCAAGTGTTTTTTTCTCTCTTTTTTTCTTCTTTTTTTCATGTATTTCACACTCTTTTCGTGCCCACCATGTTTATAAAATTGTGAGAGTACCTCTGAATCACTGAGATAGATGCACTGAGTCTTAATAAAGACTAAGATGCTCAGGGATGTTGCATATATGTGAAGCCAACGTGGATTGAATGAAATTATTTTTCTTTTCTAGCTCATCTGATCACAAACTATTTAATAATTCCTTTACATATGTTTATGTAGCAGATGCATTTTTTTCCTCTATGACATCTCTGTGTCATTAGTGATGGAGACAGCCTCCGGTACTCCTACTGACCTCTGCCATGTTGGTGATGAAGAAAGGCAGCCAAGCACTGAAGAAGAGTCCCAAGAGGACTCCCAGAGTCAGACTGGCCTTGAGTGCCCTCCGACCCTGCCTGTGAGCCAGGCGACGCTCGCTGTTCACTGACGGCTGTGGACAGGTGGGTATAATACAGATCCTTAATCTCAACAAGCACTGATATCATGTAAATCCTCTTTGGCATTAGTTATTCAAATCCATTTTGGCTCCCTTTGCAGTTTGTCCAAAAGTCTTGAGCCACATCTCATATTTAAAAATACTTTGGCATAAAAACTGTCAATATGTGCTCCAATTTATTGAAAAGTGCAAACATGCAAGAAAATAATTTAAAATGCAAACTTCTGATTACTTTGAAAGTCAGTATTTGGCATGACCATCTTTATTCTTCAACACAGCCGAGCTTTCTAAGCCAAGTTTTCTCCAGGCTTCTTGAAGGACAATCAAAGTTCTACTTTAGATGTTGCTGTCCTTTCTCTCTAGATCATCCCACACTGCTGCAGTAATGTTGAGGTTCGGGCTCTGGGGAGGCCAATCCATGACTGGTAGTGTTCCATTGTGTGTTTTTCTATCCAGGCATGCTTTTACTGCATTGGTAGTGTGTTTGGGATCATTGTCATGCTGTCATGCATGGTGAAACAAAATCTGACAACACTTTTCTATGTTCATTATTCCATCCGTGTTGACAAAGTATCCCAAACCAAGTATAAAATGCAGTACCAAACCATGACAGAGCCTCCAGCTTTCTCTGGACTCATCACTCCATTACATCTGTTGCTACTGATGCAAGTCGCTTAACAAACAAAATTACATTCCTAAAAATGGTAAGGCACAAAAAATGGACTGTAAATGAGCGAAAAAGGAAGCAATGAGAAAAACTTTGAAAGTCTAAAGAAAGTCTAAAGAAAGTCTGGCTCCTTGGAAGCAAATTATAAAGAAATAAGTGCTGGCTCAAGACTTTTGCACACCATTGTATTTGTTTGATTAGTGGTTTTGCTTGAGTTCTTCCTTTTTGTCAAATCAAAATAATTTTCAGAGTTTGCGGAAACATATTTATTCACTTCATCTTAAGAATACTGTATACTGTACTGTCATTTCAGTCATTATAAACAGAGACTGTGTAGTTAAATATCACCGAGCTCCTCAGAGGTTTGCATCCAAGAGCTGGAACAAGCTGATACATGATATGGAGGATACAGTGAAGATGCTGATTTTAAAGGCTTGATGCCTTGCTCCTTTCACCTGAGTCGCTAAAGAGCAAACTTGTTTTCAGTTCATTTACTATCTGCAGAATTATTTTTAACACTGTGTACTTCCTCTCTTCTTTTTCACAGTTTTAATTTCATAAAAGACATAGCCAGTAAAAATCGAATAAAATAAGGACACGTTTGAGCTGCATTCCTACCATTGATTTGAATCCTGCTCTTTAAATGTTCACATTCAAGGACACTTTCCACCTCTTAGCAACAGTCTTTAACATCACCACAATGTCCTTACTATGCCGAGAGAGTTTCATGTCAATAGATTCATAGGTAAGGCTTTAGGCTTATCCTTTTCATCCATTCATCCTTTTCTGTGCTTTTTGTTATTATTTGGTCGGCAGCAATACACTGACAGCCTTCGCTCTGTTACATTTAACTGTTTGGTGTCTCTTTTTCTTACCGGCATGTTTTGTGACACAGGAGGCTCCAAATGGCTGCAGTCATCTCCGTCCTGCTGAGCTTGCCCTGCTGCAATGCCCGGCGAAGGAGGCCGGGAGGGTTCTCCGAGAGAAGGGTGCGGGTGAGGCGGGTGGCTCAGCGCCGCCACCCTCTTCGCCTGCCTGCGTGCCACCAGAAGGATCCGGCAGTAGGTGAAACAAATGGCACTGGAGGGCAGAAAGAAGGTGAGCACAGATGCCACCAGAGCAAAGGGCAGGGTCACCCGCAGACGACACTGGAAAGAAAGGCCACCTGAAGGTGACAGCTGAAAGTAGGATTCTGGGTACAGTTTGTCAGAGTAGGAGCTGATGTTCCCAGTGCTGACCCCAAGAACAGATGAGTGTCCGCTCCTGTGGCCCAAGCTGTGCCATTTCATCTGAATGGGCAGGAAGGAAGCCAACGCTGCTAGCCCCCAAGCAGCCCCTACAAGGATTAACGCCCGAGGCGGGGTCATCCTCTGCTTATAGCGCAGGGGCGAGATGATGAAGAGGTAGCGGTCCAGGCTGATCAAGCACAGGTTCAGGATGGACGCGCTGCAGCACATCACATCAAAGCAAAGCCAAACCGGGCAAAACGCAGGCCACAGCACCCAGGCCCCGCACAGAACGTTGAGCATAGCTGGGGGCATGACCACCAATGCCACCATTAGATCGGAGAAGAACAGAGACACCAGGAAGCAGTTTGAGGTGCAGCGCAGAGAGCGATGGGCAAACACCAACGCAATTAGCAACATGTTGCCACAGATGGTCATTAGGATGATGATGGTCAGCATAAAAGCTAACAACCAAGGGCCGCTGCCGGTGATGTTCCAGGCGCTGGTGGAGCTGCCGTTGTAGCTCCCTAAGTTCCCAGACAAGTGAGAGTCAGCCATGGCACCTGCTGGCAGAAGTCAGTGAACGAGCTCTTCAGGTAGCACTAGATGTTACAGACCTTAACCAGTTCTCCTTTGCAGCAAAAGCTCACATTTCAGGGACATCGTTGAATGGAAAGCCACTGAGGTCTTGTGCTGAGAAATCAGGGTTAACTGAACTGTTCTCCATGGATAAAAATCTCCATCCAGAAATACATCCAGGTGTCCTGGACTTACTTCCACACCCACCAATATAGTGATCCAAATCCCCAGCACAGTTTCACTCATCTCTCCATCCTGGCCAGTGTCCCTGTCTCATCCACAGCTAAGAGCCAGAATGAGCCGTTCGATAGCTGACAAGAGGGTTTCGAAGCAGCATGTCACAATGATGACAGGCTCC